>NC_092029.1:14787134-16133384 GCF_042242105.1 Pempheris klunzingeri | reverse complement strand
GTAGATCGTCGTGGCTCTAAAAGAAACAGGAAACACAGACCATCAGATAAAGGTAATTGTTGGTCGGTTGGGACTGCTGTATAATTGGGATGGCTAGCTGCACTCGCTCATGTGGGTTTCCTGTCATCCTCCTCCACCTTCGCTGTCCATCTTTTTCGACCACAGTGACGTGATTTATTCACAGCAGAGAGATCCTGTCACACTTGGTGTTGGAGCAGGTCTTTTCTCCGGAGCTGTCTAGCGCAAAGCCACGACCGCTGCTGTGCAGTCGGTTGACATGCATTGCTGCTTGCGATTTGTTGTTGTGCAGCGCTTCACCAAAGCTCTGCGAGGTGTGGATCCACGTAGAAATCATCCAGGGAGGTGCGACCGTGTTGTTGCTGCCTGCAGGGAAAGTTTAGGAATTGTTTCTCTTCAAGTCAGGCTTCTGGGTTAGTGAAATGTTATGAGTCACACATGATCGGCTGCTGAAGGAAAAAAAAAGAAGGCACACATAGGAACTTGCAGGAAATCAAATATCAATTTAAGGCTTGATTTCTACCCAGTGCTCTGTCAAAACCGGTCTCATTAATCAAAATGGCCGTCTCTGTAGTCTAGTCAGATTTGAGTGGTGATGTAACAGTGCTACATTTAAGTGATGAGGATGTCACAAAGGTTTTTGATCATCATGCGATGCAACCGAGGAATGAGCAGACCATTCTTAGAGTAAAACTCTTTAGGTTCATTCAAGACAAGTGCTAATCCTCACTTAAGTTTACTCATATGCAAGTTTGTGAGTCGGTGCTTGTGTCTGAGCTCTCCTCTGCCCTAATGACACCCTGAGAGGGATTTTTATTGTAAGTGGACCCCCTGTAGCTGCTCTGTCACCTCTTATTGCTGGCATCTCAACCTGTGGAGTCTGCCCTCAGGCTACCAGCTTCAGTCCCCCCCCCCGGGAAGCACACACACACACACACACACAGCTTCCTCCTTCGACAGGTCCTAAATGGACACGTCAAAGAGATCTCATCCCTATTCATCGGTTGGCCGGGGTGGGTCAAATTCTCAACTTGAAACACAACAGCAGCATTAGAGATATTCCTCTCCCAGACAGCATTTCAGTTGCTTTGTCCGCTTTTCTTTGGCTTCTGCTGCTGCTTTGTCAACCCCCCCCCCATGTATTAGCAGTTGAACATCTCATGCAATCAGCCCTCCCTTGCCAGTGCCTGTGAATGCCAAGACTGAGCAGATCTGGAGGCTGTGTTGCATTTACAATATTAAGTAGGCTATTGAAACTGAGTGTGTAGGTGGAGGCGCACATGTTCTGTAACACACGTAGCAACCGAATTAAAGGGGATGTGGGAGAAAAGGAAAAGAGAGTAAAGAAAAATGTCAGGGGTGCTGATGGGAAGATAAAAGATTATCAAAGGGCTGTTGGGATGTAGAACAGCTGAAACCTCTCTCTAGGTGTTCTTGGATTAAGCAGCTGGAGTTGGCTCAAAACCTTTGGGATCTATTGGGAGATTTTCCCAGGACCTTAGTTAGCGCTTGCAAGCAAAATCTTTCAGGTTGAATTTGTATGAGACGCGCTGTGATTGGGATGAGGTCCTCTAATGTGGAGCCTAGGCCTATCTGGACCCGGCAAGGTTTTCTGGCAGCGCACACAGAGAGAAATCTGGCAAATGCAAAGTCAGGAAAAAGAGGACATTTTAATCTCATAGCCGGCCAGCTTGCACATTCACTGTCTGCATGCAATGCACAGTGCTGACAGGAGCTGAAAGTGGGCTCTTACCTGTTTACGACCTCCCTCGCTGGCCTCGCTCTGCCTCGTCCTCACCTTCTGTCTCACTTCTGTCGCTACTTCTTTACTTCTCCACCTCCCACGAATTCCCTCCTCCCTCCTCCCATCACCGACAGTGCCTTTTCCTCTCGTCGTGCTTCCTTCCTGTTGTGGAATGCATGCCCAGACTCTGACATTCTCATCATGTCTGTCCACATCCCTCACCTTATCTCTCCCGCTCCCTTGTCTTCATTTCTCCTTATTCGTTTTTTTCCTCTGTTTCTGCCTCTCTCCCCTTTCTGCATGCTGGAGATTGGAATGTGAGTTCCTTCTGTTTAAGGTCTTGGGGTGGGCTGTCTCTTGAGAAATACCAGAGCAAGAAATACTTGTTAACAGTGAATAGATCACATTGCAGGGCAGACTGATTTGATAAAACTACTAAGCTTTGGTAAATCAGGATGTTTCCTGCAGAGAGAATTTAAAAGTGGCCTTCTCACTCAAATGTTGTGTAGATTTCTACTGTCACCTTAGCATAATAACACCTATTTCAAGAGTGTTGTGTTAAATGCATCACTGCCAACTGTAATTGCAGCATCACTTCTGGATGGCTCCAGGATGCTACACGAGCTAATTGGCACTGCCCATTGTAAGCTCAGTTCACACATAAGACAAGATATGGCATATTTGTCAGGTCTGACAGCAGCCAGAACACAAGAAGGAACGGCCTGATGATGGAAGGGAGTGTTAGGGATCAGCTAGTGCTCCTCTCAAGAGGTGATTTTCCTGTGAGATGTTTCCCCCATGTTCTGTGGGGTAAAATTACTTATTCTGTCAATGGAGTCTGGTGGCTTTGAAGAGAGGGATGTAATGGCTGTTTCTGGTTAAACAAAAAGGTAATGTAGTGTTGTCACACACGTTGAATAACAACCTGAGCCTGAGTGGCAAAAACAAGCTCATTTGGTGGACATGCTTTGATCTGATGCAGTCGTCCCACAGGATTACGTTGTGGCTGCCAGCTAAGGCGACCGCAACGCCTTGGACCCATTCCAAAAACTTTTTGTACCTACCAGTTATTTCAAACTCGATGTGTAAAAATAGGGACCATGTTTTTGAAATACAGTTACCCTTTAAGTGCAGCGTTGTTAGAAAGCCAAGGTTTGTGTGCTCTGACACATTTGAAGTGCAAGCCAGCACAGTGTTTTCACTTAACAAACAGCCCTTGCGGTGTTTTCTCTGATATGTGAAATTGCATATCTCTTTTGATCCATGGTCTTTTGCAGAGGATAAATCAGAAACCCTGTTGAGGCTTTCAGTCGGCCATGTCAGGGCCTTTCATTGCAGCCAGAGAAGGAAATGGAGCACAAGAAGAGGCAGTTAATTTTAGCCATTCCACCTGAGATAAGGAGACTTAAAAGCTAAAATTTTCCCTATATCGGATCCCTTTCTCTTTCTCCATCTTCTCCTGTCTGTCTGGTGAAATAACTGCTTAATAATAAGGTCTGCGAGGGTGTATTGTAGTACATGAAAACAGCATGGATTATATAAAAAATCTCTGATTTTAAATTGTGACAGATGAGCAAAAAAATCTATAACAACATAATGTAACAATGACTAGGTAGGCTAATCCACGCAGAAGTAAACAGAAGGAACATACTGTACAGATGGAGAGCCCTGACAGAGAGAGAGAGAGACAGAGAGAACAGCCTAGATATTATGAGAACAATGCTTTAATGTAGTCAGCACGAGTGAGGAATCATACGAGCCTGGGTGGACATTTAACACCGGACAACAATCAAATGCTAAAATGTAAAGTTTTACATAAAGATGAAAAGACTATGCACTATATGTGGCTATTTTGAATAACCTCAACAGCAGCCTATTAGGGATGCATAGATAATTTTTTTCCTGATCAATTCTGACACGTTAACTCAGGGTAACTGTTGAGTACTAAATTTAATTGGCTCCAAATTGAAATCCAAAAGTGTCTTGTATTAAAAACATGAAATATTCCAGCTAGTCTGTTAAAGCCTATGAAGAACGGTCAACAACATTGGGAACCCTGTGTCCAAGCACAGCAGGTAGATGTCGCTGAACCTTTGAGCTAGGTAGAACCCAAGTTACATCACCCTTCAACTTAGTTAATGTTGTGTTATCAATGGAGTCGATTGCACATTTTTTCCCTTCATGTGGGAATCCACATCCATTCTTACAGACAGATGCACTGGCCCAGAATGAACCTGTCTTTGATATTGATGTGAATGGTTCAACACAATCTACATCTGGCTTTGTGATTATGCTCCTGGCTAGGGATTTAGTGTAGCTCTGATGCTGATCAACTTTGGGTAAACACGCCAAAGGGTAACCACATACGATCAATATCGGAATATTATGTTATAATATTTTTGTAGGATTGTTATACCCTTGTTGCAAACATTAGTGGCAACTTCTAGCCTTTTATGCCATAAATGCTGCTCCTCTCAACCGCTGAGATGTGTAAACATGCTTGGAAATTGTATAGTGTTCCCCTAAATTGCTATTTATGGCAAAAAAAAAAAAAGAAAGAAAAAGTAATCGCCATGAAGTTAACACCACTGCGATGAATATCCAGTATTTAGTTGTTGATCTGTGAGAACAATCACAATGTGGCCACTGTCTGGTTTGAAAAGTTAGGTGCAGGTGGAACATGTGTTCATTAATCTGCATCAAAAATGGGCTGGTGTGTGAAATGGATGACTGTCTCAGTGTCTCAACTCCTCTTCTCTCCGACTCCATGATGACATCGCAAGAACGCGACCGTGCACGAGAACTGTAAATCTTATCCCCAAATATGTACGGGAGCGTTGCCGAAATTCCCACCAACTGTCTTGCCATCTGTTTCCAAGCAGACAGAGCTCTCAAATTTCTGTCTTGCTGGATGACTAAAAGGATGTCACTACTGTTGGCTGCAGAGGGCTGGTATCTGTGATTGAAGTGCTTTTCTGACCCTGTTGGATTTGTTAATTGCTGCCGTCTCTCCTGTGCCATTTTGGGAACATTAGTGTGAGCGTGTGAAGCTGCAACCTGAAATTTATGCAAGCTATTTGTCAGGAAATTACAGAGCTATGTCAACACTCAAGATGTGATTCAAATGTTGTCGATGTGGAACCAGATTTCTTATACAACTTGAGGTTATTAGCCTAAGTAGAGCTACTATTTGAGCTTATTCTACATCCTAGAGTTGTTATATATTATATGTTATATGCAAGTCGCAAATTTACAAGACAGGCTTAGCATGATGTTTTCAAAATATTTTAATGTTGCTTATAGCCCACGTTTTTATTCAAATGCCATCATTTAAGTGCATCATGTAAAGTTCTGAGCAACTCAGCCCTTTGTGTTTGGTTTGGATTTGTCAAAGGCACAGGCAAATCTTCCACAGCATTTCTCCTTTGTTGGATTATTATTAATTATTATTATCATTATATGGTATAGAATTGGTATTACAGTACAAACAACACTTCGTGAAAGCAGTTGACTCCCAAATACATCCTAGTCTTAATAAACACACACATCAGTGCCTCCTCATGCTTCGACCAAATTGAAAAAGACTAAAACTAAAGAGATTTCCTGTATATTAGTAGTATAGTTAGTTTCATAAGTATACAATATTGTGTCAGTTAGGTTTTTATTTTGATTTCAGTTAACTAAAATGTTTTTACACCTAATTGTAGTTTTTTGTTTAGTTATAATAAAGTATCATAACTTGTCCTCCCAAACATCTTTCTGTCTGAATTCGGAGGTTGTTTTGGACAATTTCTGTAACTTTTCGACACTGGCGCTCTGACATCCACACCCACTTCACGGAGTGATCGGCCAGCTGTGTGAAGCCGAAAACATAAGCGGAGTCTGAAGTTCTCTCTCTTTAAATTCTCTCTTTTTTTCCTTCAGACATCAAGGAAAAACTAACACGTTCTGTAGCATAACCCTATGCTTCATAAACAAATGCATCATCATCATTATCATCATCATCAACATTATCAGCACAGTCCGAAACAAGAGAAGCAGCAGCCTTATGAGACACGTTCTGTTTGCTTCTGTGTTTGATTTGAAGTTGCAGAAACACTACATTAACAGTAATACAAGTACAGTGACTCTATGTTTAGAAACTGTCCTTGAGGCGCACATTGTTCCAAACTGAAGTTGGTGTGATAAAGTTTATGAAGTTTCTATTTCGAATACTTGCATAGCATTACATAGTGCAACAGAACATAATGCACCTTCACATAAATGATCCTCTACACATCAGCAAACATTAGTCATTTTGTAGCGTTCATCATGGTTTGACACAAGCTGGGCAGCACCTATAGGTATAAACAAAAAAAGTACCACAGGATCTCATTGGTGTTGACTTTGATTACTTTGGAGGACTGAGTTCAGTCCATTTAACCAAATGTGTTGTGTGGAAGAAGTGGATGCTAAAATCACCTTTTGTGAATGTGTGTCATTCACCAATGTTTGTGCATAGTTTGAAAGATAAGGAAAATGAAAAGAGTACCAGTCTTTATCTTGACAGTTGACAGCACAAGTTGGCATTCAAAGCACCGAAACCATGACACAATATCAAATAGTCCACCTAAACTGAATCTGCAACCATACAGTTGTACCCTAAGAGTGGGCAAAGCTTCTTCTAGTTAGGCAGACATTTTTGCTTTGTAAGATACTGAGAGAAGAATAATCAGAGAGGAAAGTTATGGATGAAGAATGTTTTTTTTTTTTTTCCTGATTTTAGCAGCTTTTACCTGAGGAAATTTTAGTCATTAAAGTCCCATTCAAACAGGATTTGTTTCTCAGAGTTCCCATCCCTTTTTTAAGTGGAGCCCTGAGTGCCCTCTGTGTTTTCTGGCACGCTTATTGGCCTGTTTATATGAATGGTGGGCCGTGAACTGAAATAGAAGAAGTTGAGGCCAGCTAGGCATCTTATTCTTTGCAATATATTTTTGTGTTTGTGTACAACCCACTTCATGTCCAGAGTTATTTCATCAGATTTGCATGCAAATGAGTTCTGTGGGGTGCAACTAAAAAGCCTATATGTTCGAAAGCTACTCAACAGTTATTCAACAAGCCTGTCTCATGGCGGGAAAGTGGTGTTTATTTCTAATCTCCCACTATAATTTTGCACTGGCTAACATGCTGTCCAGAACAATCCAGTTACCATGAGCATAGCTAATTTTTTCTATCACTCATACCCCCCTGGAACATTTGACCTATCCTCATGGGACCGCGTTGGCTTCCAAGCATGCTGATGGCATGAGAATCCACTCAGTTTGATGCCTGAATTACTCACGGTCAATTGTATTACATAATGCACACAGTGTAGTTTGTGGGAAATAGCATTCCCCACTTCTGCATGATCTGTACACTCTGACTATGTTTATGACTGGTGAATGTTGAAGAATCTATACAATACTTGTTATTGTTTTGTAGTTTTGCTTTTGGTATCTCTGCTATCTCTTTTGGGGGTCTCATCTGGCCAGTGTCTGCACAACTGTCTTCATATCAGAGAAAATGGAGGAGAGTGCACCAAAAATAAGATCAGCACTCTTGAATCAATGATTAATATATTCATATAGGATTAGTATGATCAGGCAGCATCAGAGCTTTTTAAAATATCGAAGTAAAATTCAGGGCGGAGGTTTTACTTTATAACAAATATTTGGGCTCTGACACATATGCGTTTGCAGTTTGTGAAAGAGGCTAAAGGACAAACAGGCGGTTTCCTTAACAGACTCTTGCTTTTCTCATATGCCGCTGTAGGGAAGCCTCCTCTGACGACAGTCACACAAGTAGGGGAAACAGAGGCGCAGGATTAAAGGAAGACATATCCTGGTCATTGTTCAACACTGCTGGATGGAGTCGCCTCTCTGATCTAAAGGAAACTTACTACTTGAAGTTGGGAAAGCTGTCATCTGTTTGCAGTAAGTATTGTTTTGATCAAATGCACTCTATGCTACATAAAGTAAAGTATTAATCTATCAGCACGCTCTGAAGCAGCGGCCTACCTTATTTGTTGGAGAAGATGCAGTATGAGGGATGCTGTGTCCTACCGTGTCATGCCACACATTGCAGATCCGCCACGGCGTGAAGAGGTAGTTCAGAGAGAAAAATTGGCTTTAAAGTCGACAGGCTTTTGAGCTGTTTACCATCCTTGAAATTGATTCATTAAGTGTGCTGTAATTGACAGTCTCTGTGATTTCACTGTCAGTTTGAGTTCTCGTCCTGGGCTGTAATGCCCCGCTGAGCCTCAACAAACCAAACAGATAATCTTGTGGCCATGTTGATGTTTCTGGTAATGTGGCTGCCTGGGAGGGGTTATGTTAAGATACTGGAACACACGTTTCAGGCTGAGATGTGGTTTTTAGTACTCAACATACTTTAAAATGACAGTTGGGAAAAGGGAATATGTCAAAAGCTTATAATAAGTGGACGGTTTTGAAAGAGACTTTTTTAAAACAAAATTTATAGAAGGTCCTGTTGGTGGTGTCAAAATCCAATGCTCCTTATCAAGTCTCTTCTGGAGTCGCCATACTCGACAAAAAGATTGTATAATTACCAAAGTGGATTACTGTCACCCTTTGATTGGTGATGCGACCAAGGTGTTGTGTTAAAACCCCAGAAAACCTGGTTTCCATGCATGTGTCTCTGTAACATTTGAAATTTCTCACTAAATAAGCAACAATCCAAGTTGGAAAAAAATATCTGAAGTTATCATTTAGAGAAGGGACTGTGTTGATGTGGTTTGATGACTTTTGATTGATAGAGCTGGCACCGTACGACTTTCTCTGTTCTTTCCCAGTATGAGTCAGGCCTTTAACTTACCCCAGCACGCAGTGAATATTCTGCGAGTGTATAGCAAAGGCTGAAGCAGCCTCCTATGGCCTTGAACAGAGTAAGCAGCAAATGGATAGATGGATGTTTCTTGCTTGAGTTAGGCCTTTGCTAGCCTGCTAACAGTGATTATTGTGCAGTAACTTTTCTGTTTTTGGGGGTGTGGTGATTTCATTGTGTTGCAATATCTGATTCAGTATAAGGCATATATACGGTTTAGCTGATTCACTGGTGTAAACGTGTTACTGTACAACACAGCATGGATCTGGATTAAAGACTGCTTTGAGAAAAGTTGCATTTGGCAAACTGTCAAGGAAAATTTAGGCTATATTCATTGCATCTTCCCTGCTGTCATTTCAGTAAGAAAAGTTGAATAAGGCTCCAGCACTAGCTCATTGTGCCAAGGAGAGAAGAGCTCTGGTGGATCCTCGTAATGCAAGACATCTTGCCTGGGTTTGCTGGTTCCAAGGAGGTCTTAGATTGTGCCAGGGGAGGTAAACACGTACACTAAATCCATCTTGATGTACTGAAAGCAGCAGCAGCTTTTGGCTGAACCCTCAACAGTCTTCCTGCTTTGCAGATCCACGTACTGACACAAAGCCAGAGATAATGCTGATTGTGGTGAATTCCTCCCTGACATTTGTTAGCAGTCGGATATGATGCTCATTTTGTAGCAATTAAGTTTAGGAGAGGACCACAATTCTGCTTCAAGTCATTTCTTTATTTCTGTGCACAAGTCTAAATATCTGACAATACTGATGATTACTCATCACAGTTTACCACAACGATCGTCTTTTTTCAATTGTTTCAATTATTAACTATATTACCTTATTTTGTGGATCCCACAGACAGACATAAATAAGGCTAGTAGATTGGACTTGCTCACGTGGACCCACAGACATTTTTCCTCTAAACCAGAAGAAACAAGGCCACTATGCCCAGGCTTACCACATCTGGCTTGCAGGTGGTGGAAGCAGAAACCAAAACAGGAAAGTGGCCTGTCATGATCTGTAGTGCTCACTGCAACCTTTCTGCTCACTGTGCTCATCCAAGAAGGGGGGGGGGGCTTTGGCATGTAAGGTGATGGCCTTGCAAGCCGGAGTGGAGTTTCCATTTTAGGGTTTAATGGTTTTCAGGTTCATGGCTTTGTAAAGACCCAAATGTTTGGTAAATGTGCGCTAGCCTTTCACTAGATTCACCCCATCACGCTTTTAGCTGAGCCATGGGTGTACAGTGGCACGCAGTGGAATGTGTGAGAATGCCGTGTGTACACAATAGGGATGACCTCATTGTTTTCAACTTCATCTAAGCTCAACATGCTGAAAAACAATGAAATCTGCGTTGCCACTCTACCCCAACCTCCCCCTGCTCACACTGTGTACGTGTGTGTATACGTCCCCTCTCCGAGGTGTGTATTTACCTCCTAGTTTACAAAGGTTGTTAAAATATTTACTCAGGGCTGAACCGGTTAATGATTATTTGGACAAGCAGAATTGGAAGTGCTGGGCTTCACACACTGGGGCATGTTGTCGCAGAGAATCCAACTCCAATGGGTTTTGTTCCTGGTGTCAGTTGGTGAATGCGGCCGTAACCTTGCTGACCCTCCTGCAGGCTAGATGGTGAACTTTTGCTCGGAAACTGAAGGGAACTATAATTCATGCTTTTATTTCCACAGAGACTCTCTGGGTGAAGATGGCCGGTGTTGTAGTATGTTGTGATTTTTGTTCCCCTTTATTGTGTTGATGTAGACTACAAATGTCTAAAGCTGAAATGAATTGGAATGAATTATTTCAGACATTTTTTAAGCAAAAATGCCAACATTCTCTGGTTCCAGCTGCTCCAATATGAGGTTTAGACGTTTTTCTTTGTCATAGGAAATTGTGATGGGAGTTTTTTTTTTTTTACCAGTTTTTTTACCATTTCATAGACAAAATGATAAATTGATAAAAGTAATCAGTAGAATGATGCTGGAAATAATAGTAGCAATTAAATTCATCATAAATATATTTTTTTAAATCTTCTAAATTGTCACCTACCAACAGTCTTCACTCAAGGTCACCATCACTTTCTCCCTATCTGTCAGAAAACTTCCATGTAGCTCTGTGTCGGCTCTCCTCCTCTAGCACCTGTTCCTTCTGCATCTCTCCCCATCACCACCAACTCATCATTGCTGCCTTGTTACCCAGTCACTCAAATCGAGCGGGCTGCTCTGCGGCGTTGGAGCGCTTTAAATGGTCATCGGAGGCGATTTACCACATAGAGCTTTGATCCATTCCAGTGGCGTTCTGACAAGTTCTAGCTAATGCCTCCGCTGGGTCTCTCCAGCTGTGAGGCGGAAAGCTTGATCAGTAGTTTATAGATGTGAGACGTGTGGGCTAATGCAAGCTGCTGTTTTTCATTAAGAAGCAACTGGCGCATGGGAGGAGAGTTTACTGCCCTAGCGGTACTTTCTAATGACAGCAGGCCAGTTTAGAAGTAAAGCGTCTTCAACAAGGGCCCACAGGGTTGTTTTTAATGAAGTGACTGCCTGAAGCCCTTTAACATCTCATAAAGCACTTGGGGGACAAACGGCCACGGCTGACGACACATTGAAATGAAGGGATTCACTTGAGCCTGCCCCCCTGATTTTCTGTATTTTATGGTCTCGTCACTGACATACTGGGTTGAAAGAAATGGCCCTTGTTGTCACAGTTAGACTTTGCAGTCAGTGAGTTTGTGAACAGACCTCCAGAAAATAACCAGTGGACTAGAGTAACTGGCCTCGACTACCCTATCAGGGGGATACTACTGCTCTGTGAATTCAAATTTAGCAAGTTTGTGCCGGTGTGTAGGACATTGTCAATGACTTTGAGAAGCCAGGTGTAGAGATATAATGAGAAATCTGATGACTTGAATAGCATGATTGTAGTTGGACATCACAGTCTGTACCTGAAATGAGAAGAGTATCTAGAGGGTTGTAGCTCAAAGCACCACAGGTCCTCGTTGCTTCCTGATATGAGATTCAATAAGCCAATGTTGCCAGGCAACGGGTGCAATTCCACTTTTGGCAAGTATTGCTTAGTAACAAAATTTGTTTCCAAGGAGTATAGGCAGAATCACTGGTGGGATCAATGGTGGATACAACGCTGGAATCTAATCTCCCATTTTAGGAATTTAAAGCAGTGTGTCTTTAAAAGGACAACTGAAGGGAGCAGGGGCTACTGTGTGCACGATTCAGTCGAATGAAGGGTGAGGACAAAATACCACGGACACAATAAGCTGCCAGCCAAACGTTGTTAGTTGACCTAACAGAATACAGGACAGTATTCTCTCTTAGCATGGGCTTCATCTTAAATTTTTTATTTATTTTTTTTCCAAAGCTGAATCCTCCACAAATATCCCCACAGGTTGTGTCAATGCTGGAGCACTCTTGTCTCACAATGCAACTCTGCTTGCAAATGGCCAATAGTGCACTAGTAGGAGGCGGAGTAGGAGGAGAGGGGTAGTGTGAACAGGGCCTGCGGGGGTAGTGCTGCGTTACATAATATCTGCTGAACCCAGCTGTGCCGTGTTGTTTAGCCCATGGGTGAAGTGGTGCCAGCCAAGCCGACTGATGTGTCCACCTGCGCTCATCAGAGTAGGTTGAAGATTAGAGAGCAGGTCAATGAACAGATTGACACCGAACAGACTGATCACATGTAGTCAGAGGCAAATGGGCAAAGCATGAAAGGGCAACACCAACATCTCCCCTCCGGCGCTGTGTTGCCATGGCAGCACAGTTGTTGTGTTGTCAGAAGCTTTGGAGTGTAATGAGAATGTAGAGTTCTAACAATGGTAATTAGAGGCTATTTTTCTTTCTTTCTTTTTTTTTTTTTTTTGCAACTAAAGCCTCCTCCTGCAGCGCTCTCTTATCCCCACAGCCACTCCTCAGTGGAGCAATGCACCAAGAAGAAATCTTCTTTCATCAAGTGCGTGTAGAAAAGGACAGCTTACACTAGTTAGTACCAATGCACACTATCCTCTCCCCTCATGTTTGGCAATGTGTTACTCAGTGATTGTGGACAGGAACTTCTGTGAAGACTCAGTTACTGTTAATTTCCCCAGCTGGCTGGTGTGTTTCTCTTGGCACACTCTGCAAGTAGCATACAGCTTGAATAAAGGCTGAGTAATACACTACAGGTGTCGTCCAGGAAGGGGCCCATCACCCTGCAAGCTCTATTTAAAAAAAGCCCGTATCAGAGTCACTATCATTAAAAGCTCATCATGCTGCCCTTCCAGACCTCTGTAATTAAAGGAAGAGGCGTCAGTGTTTTAGCTTCAACTCTTTTCCTCAGCAAGGCACAGACAAACTGATGTTCTCCTGCATGTACTATTTAATAGGAGTGTGTTTTGGACAAACGCAGGCTGAAACCCACACAAAGTGTCAAACTCCCCTGAAGACATCAGCAATTAAGAATCTGAAGAAGAGGCAAGCAGTATTGTCGGCTTTGATCTGTTTGTGTTGTATAGCATTTAGGGCTGCAGTAACGAATCAATGAAATTGATAATAATTCAAATATACAGTAGACTAGTTGGCAACGAATTTCATTGTCGATCTTTTTGTGTCTGTTGGATCTCGCTGCATGCTGTGCTTTGGGGAAAATAATATATTTGAAACATGGTGGGAAAAAGTGTCTGTAGTGTCTAAGCTGCAAGCTATGTCAGTGTTTCCTGTTGTACATATATACAGCAGGGCCGCTGCTGCTTCAGAACGTTCAAGTGTCAACGTGAATGTTTGACAAATGAACCGGTAATGAAAACAATAGTTACAGTCCTGATAGCAATCATCTCTTGATGGTTGTTGGACATGAACATCCTCGGTGAAAAGCTTTGAGTTTATATATTCATTTGTGATGGTCGTGTTGTGTTGGTTAAATGTAATTGGGGGAAAGTGAAGATTGACAGCAGGTTAGCACATTTCTGTCATGCCAGTGGCATACACGTAACATGCAACACACTGGAAATTGAGGTTAAGTACAGATGTGTGCACTACGCACATGTGACCACACAGACGGCCTCTGATTCAGGGCCTGGAGTGATTGACGGATGTATGAAACCATAGAGCAACAATCTGTTAAGCACTGCCAGCAGGATCCTATCCTCTGTTTGCTTTCCTATGCCTAGCCTCTCCCGACTTTAACCATTTTTGGCCCCCTCTGACAGGATCTGATGGGGGCATGGTGGAGATTGGCAGGCACCCTCTGGATTTCCTGTGCAAAAGTTTGTACTTTGCCTCTGGCGCTGTCTGTCTGCACCCGAGGCTTTCCCCTTCCTCAGCCCTCAGACTAGTTAGACACATACAGCAGAAGAGCAACAAAAATTACACAGTGATATATGGATAGAAAATTAGAACTAGATAGCAGGAAGACTGGGTGGGAGGAAGATGGATGAAAGAGAAAAAGTTGAGTTTTGGCTGAAAAGGAGAAGAAAAAGTAGTTGGGAAAAGACATTTGATTTATACAAGGGGAAAAAGTAGAGGGTAGAAAGAAATACCAGCAGAGCAGTAGTGGTCTATGAGCGATGAGCACAAGAGAGAGGGAGGGAAAGGTGAACCTCAAGAAGATCCAGCCCCGCACTTAATTGTTTTGTTTTGCCAGGAAAAGCCCCAGATGCCTGTAGTCAAGCAACGGCTTGACCCTTTCTTTGGCTGTAAGCTGCAGGACTGAGGCCACTGCACAGACAGCTTAGCAGTACGCTTTTTTTTTTTTTTTTTTACAAAGGCCTTTTCTCTGTTTTGACCCTTTGGGAGGTGCAAAGCCTCACATCTGTCAAAGTGTCACAGGGCTCGCTGTCTGCAGC
The DNA here is from genome assembly GCF_042242105.1 of Pempheris klunzingeri. NCBI lineage: Eukaryota > Metazoa > Chordata > Actinopteri > Acropomatiformes > Pempheridae > Pempheris > Pempheris klunzingeri. The sequence continues at coordinate 16,118,944 of NC_092029.1, read as the reverse complement.
CCTTTCCTCCCCCCTCCTCACCCCTTATAACAGCGATTACCCAGAAACCCCGGCACTCTGTTTCTCACGGCCATTAAACATGCACTTGTCAATCTGCCTCCTCGCCGTGTGACCGATGGCCTCACAGCTATTTGCCTCTCATCTGGTTTAGGCCTAATCAATACAAGTGCAGATTTTCTCCATCAGTGGTCTCCAACCATGTGCCTTCGATTGACGTATTGATGCAAAGTTACATTCCTGCGCCACCAAGTTTAGCTAATTATCGATTAATTGCCCTCTAAAATCAGCTTGCCATTGAGTTTGGTTGCAATGAATTTACACATGACTCTAGTCTTGTCTATCTAGTATGTGTTTCTACTCCTGTGATTTGTGAATATTTGCCAAAAGTGCTATGAGACATGCTTGTAAAGAGTCACTAAAAGAAGCATGTTTTTTGAAGTGCCTGAAAAGATGGGGTTTGTATTACGTGGTACAAAGGGATAGCTTTCTGTTTGTTAAAACATGGACATTTCTTTATTTACAGTTTAGCGTTCACCCTTAATAAGTTGCTTGGTTAAGCTGTCCGCCCACTGGACTTGTCAGATTTAGTCCTCGGCGTTGCCTGTAAATGATGCTACCTGGGACCGTGTCTGGTGCTTTCAGATTGTTTAGAGTGTCAGCACAACAAAGACAAGAGCAAGAACAAGACTCTTGGCTAATTGCTGTAAGCACCAGGCTTGTGTCTTCAGATATCAGGATCAAAAGTGTTAGTGTACGCTTTCTTCTCTCCGTCTTTTATTTACCTTGATGATAGAGCTGCCGTTTCTTTCCTCCTTAGTCCTCTTTAGGATCTGTTCTTCCCTACCAAGTGTGTGTGGTTGATAAATTGGCACTCATTGTTGACAAGCATTGACTCCTGACTTTGTGTCCTATGAAATTACACACTTGCAGACAAATGAAGTTAATAGTTAGGTTAAGAATCGCATAATAATTCAAAGACATAGAATTAGATCCATGTGCAAAGACGAGTACTCTAGCTGTCAGTTACACAAAGCTTCATCTGGTATTATATATGCACAAATATACAAAGCACATGGTTCCACTGTACAAATACAAAGTGTACAGGCTGACATACATGCGAATGCAAAGTTTGTGTCAAATTCTCCATTTTGAATGAAATGTAGTCATCCTCGTAACTTATGTAGATCCAAAAGGGTTTTCATTTGGGCAGCCACATTGTCCCGAAGGCAGGACATTGGTTGACCCCATTTTTGTAATGAAACTGTTATCGGGTGCTGTAATTTGAAATGTCGCTGGGATCATCATTAAGTCGTGTCTATTTCATGAGTGTCAGGGAAGAGCTGGGGAATTCAACTGAACCATCCAAGCAGACTGTCACCCTGTTCCATCCCACTGGAGTTTGTAAGCCTGCATATGACTCAGTATTTGGTAAAAAGATTACCGATAAGAAGGACTTGTAGTGAAAACCACCTTGGAGATGCTTCACCAAACATCAGGAGAACTGATGTAGGGCAAAAACAAGAGGCAGGAGTTACCGTCACCGCTGTTGCTGCTAGTTAAGAAAAGAGTAGAGAGAAGACACCTTAAGAAAGAAAGAAAGAAAAGAAAGCGATATGTTTTTGTTGTCATGCTGTTGTGGGCTGGAGTTTTATGAGCTTTGAGGCTGGGGATGTGTTAGTGGTGATTTATAGCTTTCATCATCAAGATTTTTGCCACACTGTTGGTCCCCAATAGACACCACACAGACCTACACACACTCCAGGTAGCTGCGGAGGCTTGTAGATTGTGGAGAGACAGGGACACTGAACAGTTAAAAGTTTCCTAAGGTGTCAGCTTTGACCGCAGGGATTAAATGTTAATGCTGTTCCAGGCCCGTATCAGGAGGTTAGGTGCAGGTGGCCTTTTTAAAGACGCCGCACATATATACACACATGGGCACACACAGACGCACACAGTTTCTTGGCTACCTGAATCTTTGATATTTTTGCTTTTCCAGTGCTGACTGTGAACCGCAGACACACAGCAGTCTGGAGACGGGGGGAAGTGCAGAGAACGGAAAGGTTTCACCAGTTGAACTTGTGAACTCCAGTTGGGACTCTACACTTCTCTCCATCTTAAAAATGTTAACCTCTGTTTCTTTATCTTTATCCTCTTTCTCTTTTTGTATTTCTATCTGTAATTCTCTCTTTGACTTTCAACAGATTTAGCGTGTTCTGGGTAGCACTTTCCCTTCTTCTTCTCTCCACCTCACCTTCCTCTCTCTCGTTCTCTCTGTGTCTCTGCCTTGTGGACTTCAGCTCTGGTGTGATTTACAGTCGTAGCAGAGGATGTGCTACTTTGGTCATGCTTTTCTTCCCTGCCACATTTTCTCAATTTCCCTCTGCGCACAGATGATTCCCAGGCTTCTTCAGACACACACAGACTTTCCCCCATTTCCTTTCTTTTCTCCCTTTTTTTTTTTCTCCCTCCTCTGTCCTTAACTCCGCTCATCTTTTTGGATTGATAGCAGTGATACTTGGCCAAAAAACCCAACCACATCTCTGCCATGGCACTTGAATGTCATCTCCTCAGTACACATGCGATTAACGTTAATTCTCTCAGGGCTCATAGTGTGTTGTCTTGTGGAAAATTACACAAACCTGCACAGACACTTGCATGTTAACAGTCATAAGCACACACGTGTGATTACTATTATACCATCATGATAGTTGGAGGCTTTTGTGGCCGTTGGGTGAACTCGTCCTGGCAAGTCAGGAGCTTCACGAATAGCTTGGCCCATCAGAGCTCACTGGCCGCCGGTGCAAGTAAGCACACTCGCCAGGTTTCGTTGAATAGCAGCAGAAGCAGCTAAAAGCAGGCTCCACTCTGAAGAAGGTTTAACCGACAAATAGATTTGATACAGCGGCTCCGCCAGCCTACATCCCTGTTTTTCCGAAGGGTTGAAGAGTGTAGGAGAGGAAAACTGAAGCTTATGTCCCCATGACAGAGAAATGTGAAAAGCAGGCAGCTGAGACTTGATAGAGAGCTGTGGCCAAAACAATGAAGATGGTTTAGAAGGTTTAGAATGGGCAGAAAGTGAGGATAGGTGGCAAAGGAACAAAGCTGCTTATGCTGGCTCGTAGTGGCTTTGAAATGGCTCTGAAACGAAATCCACAGAGAATTTGATGCACTATGAGTTTTTTCAAGTTTTCTGAGCTTCCCCATACACCTTCACGGGGCTTTACACAATACGCTTCTTCTCTCCCTCTATGTATCACGTCCTACCCCACACTTTATTGACTCACTCCCATAATGTGGGTTATACTGTCAGGATGGGGTGTGAGGTTGGTATTTTTATAGGCTATTAAAAAAAGGTGTTGATTTTACATCAGTGCAGTGCAGATCTCCTTACACAGTCTTGGCATTTGTAAAGCATTGCCAGCTGAGGATTACAGCCCAGGCTTAGAGTGTGTTACATAAGAAGTACTTAAAAGGTGCTAATTATTCGTCCAGGTTAAATGCTTCTGCTCAACTAGACAGGAAGCGAGAACCTGATGCCACACGTGGCAACAGTTGAATGTGTGTCAAAGAAATGGGTTACAATGGCAATTTTTTGCAAGCATATTTTGGTGCAGCCTAATTCCCATCATTTGAATTCTTTGTGAGAGAACACAAAAGCCAATAGTCGGGATCATTAATTCCCCTTGTCTGCTTTGCAAGAGGCACAGGCTTCCATAAGCCACACGAACAAGCAAAATTGTGTAATTTTGAGGAAGGTTATTTCCAGTTTCTCGTATCATCTATCTTTTGTTCCTCTGACCCCCTGACAGCAGTCTATCGAAAATTATTACACAACCTAAGATAGCAACCATTTAGTAGGGTCCTAAAGTGCAAGACATAGGCCAAACATTGTTCAAAACACATAATTTATTGAGACTTCTGCTGAAATATCTTCACTATCCTTGACTTGAACCTGAACTGAACCTTTTGTCAAATACAGCTAGCCTATGTAGAAAATAAATGTGTCACAAAACTATTGTCTGAAATTTCCACATTCATCAAAGATTTGCCATTGTGTATCAGTACAGTATTTCCTTTTTTGTAAGTCAACAAATCCCATGAATAGACCAGAACTAATAATGAATTAATCCTAATAATTGCCCGTATAGCTGAAGCCTGATACAGTGTTTGTGCCACAGACCACCACGACTGTTGTCCAAAACTGTTAAAAACGGACAAATGAGCCACACCACTGAGTTGTGTGACATGGTCTGTCATTTCAATGAACATTAGCACTGTAGTTAATTTTGAGTCAGTTCCACGTACATTGTCCAGCCACCATAAATACTCATTAGAACACCAATTAAGGGTAAATCTGCGACTGAAAACAGTCCCCAACAAATGGACTTTTTATTCCTCTTCATGCAAGTTTAACTGGTCCTCAACTGGACGTAGCCATGACCATCAGTAGCTGGCTGGAAAGAGAACTAGCTCCTTAAATCCTCCACTGCCTTTTTGTGCGTCCTGCCAGACATCTGGACATTGTCTGTTTTACAACCTGCAACTTGAGCTAATGCTCCCTCTGAATCCAGTGTACCACAGCATGATTTGTATTGTTAAGCCATCCCCGAAAACCTCGCCAAAGTACACATTCATCTTAATCACAGCCTTTTTTTTTTTGTCATATTGGGTTGTGTTTCATAGCCGAGTCTACTGGACAGAACATGCTTCAAATCTACAATAAGAATGCATTAGGAGGAAATCAACAGTTGGTCTTGTAAGCTTTACAGTAGGGAACGCCAGATTGAAGGCCAGGCAGACATAACTTAATCCAAAGTAACATGCAGCTGAGAGGCCAAAATGTGTTTCATTAGCAGAAACAAAAGCTGATGTTGACAATCACAGCCCCCAGGAGCCCCCACATTTTGCCGTTTTCAGAATTGGAGACGTCCATCTTTTTTTTAAATGTGTTTTCATTTCAAAGTACAGTTAGCTGTCCCGTGCCTAGCTCCTGGGCTGGTGTGGCTGTTGAGCTTGTGGCTTTGGCTTAAGACACAAACTATCCTGCCAGCCCACACTATGGCTTTACCAGCTCTGACCCTCCTAGTTTTCTTCCTTTCCAACCTGCTCTCCTCTCCTTCTCGTTTCTCTGCCATCTGTCTGCCTGCTCTCTCTCTGAAAACCACTCATAGCATTAGGCAGATGGTAGACAAGGTCTGTCTGGATCATCTTAATTCTCTTCCTGATCAGCCTTTGGTCACAGTGCTGGTCATAGCTGCAGTTCCCTGTACTTCCCCGGACACGCTTGATTGGATTATGCAGTTTCTTCTAAAGCTCTGATTCCAGTGCATTCCTAAGAATAAATGATTGCTTACAATTAGTTACGTTTAATAGATTATTTCAATAATGTTGAATTCTTTTTTTGGGGTCCTTCAGCCACCTGAGCAACCAGCACGTTCAAGATTGGAATTTCTAATGAACTCTGAAATGAAGTTGTCAAAACTTGAGTCTTTGCTTTCACATTAAACTCATCCGTGTCATGTGAACCCACAGATTGAGGCCACACTTTATAAATGTGTTGAAACAGGGCTCACAATCATTAACTAGTGACATCAACAGAGCATGACTAATGGACAAGTTCCTGTGAGAGTGTGGCCCTGCTAAGCCAATCGAAGTCAGGCCATGCAACAGTCAGCACTAGTGTCCCACTGGATAAGTGTTGGGGTGGAACGAAAGGTTGTCTGCTTAGTTGCTGTATGGTGTGTCTCATCACGCTGGTATGCTCATCTCCATTTCCTATTATCTCCTAAAAATGTGGGTCATGAACGTGTAAGCTGACGGTCATTTTCTGAACGTTAACGAAGCTCCAGATTGCTGGGCCACAAAACAACGGCAGTAAAAGAAGTAGTTTTGTTGATGGATAAGTGGTAAAAAATGCATTGCCAACAGTGGAAGCAATTTTTCATTCTGTGGCTTCCTGAGTTTGTCATCCCTGACGTGTCTTGACCAGGTGCGGGCTCCAAAGCAGGCTGTTGGAGCCCAAGTTAACACCCGCTGATCCGTCTGGCACAATAAGATGAATGGAGAGTATGAGTATAATACGATAAGATGACAGACAGAGGTTTGGTGTAAAGTTGACTCATGCTCTGGTTATGTTTGTCCTTTCATCAACTGTGGATAGTTGTAGAAAGTGTGAGTGTGCACTCAACAACTGTGTACATTTGTTCCAGTTTGCATAGATTAGAACGTTTCCCCCAGACTGACATAGGCGGACCATTAGCAAGCCTCATTAGGCTGAACGCCAGCACGCAGAAACATACTACGGAGGGGTCCAAGGTCCAGTTCAGCAGTCTGTACTAATAGCCTGGCATATAGAGAGATGCTAATGAAGCCGACGAGTTTCGGCTCTGATACAGATAGGCTTGGAGAATAAATCTGACAGAATTTGGAAGTTAGAAAAAAGCAGTATCCTGAGTGCTGATTGTTCACTGGGTAAACATGTATCTAAATAATAAACAGTTTTTAACTACTGAAAATATAAAGTATATTGAAAGTATATTAGATAAGTAGAATACTATTCTTAATTGCAGAGTTCCCTGTGGCATATTATAGTGAGGGATGTGCCACCTTGCTTAAAAAAAAACAAAATTACACTTTAAAAAAAAAAAGAAAATTAACCATATTAAGGATAGAGGCACTATGTCTCACAGTAAAAGCTATGTATTTCATGATTGAGAAGGCTGTTTCTGCCATCCTCCACAGACTAAGTTGATCACAGGATGAGATGTGTCAGTGTTTGTGTGATTGAGCTCAGAAGGTGACACTAAGTGATTGATCTTATGCTCACATCATTTGCCACATCTGCTAAACAATTTCCTGAGTCATTACCAGGTGTTGAGTAAGACAGAAGATGCACGTGGTAATGATTCTGGAGACGAGCTGTTAGACGGCTCCAAAGTGTCCTTGAAACTAAATGAGGAACTCAAGTGTAATCTCATCTTGTTTATGAGACAATGAAGACAATATGCTGCATGGCATCTTGGGTTTCAGAACTTCCATCAGGTTGATCTTGTGCAACACTTAAGAGTTTTGCTATTACTTTGCATGAAAGAATTTCCCGCTTTTACTAGAAGACAGGGATTTTCTTTTCTTTCATTTTTTCTTATGCCAGTTTATGTTAATACTACATTTTTCTATGTAAATGAATTTGTCCTTGCCAGACCTGAATTCCTGAATCATTGGGTCTCTCTCTTAATTAAAGAGTTTGGTCTAGACCTTCTCTTTATGGAAAGCGTCTTGAGGTAACGCTATATTGGCGCTATATAAATAAAGATTGATTGATTGATTGGTTCACTTAAGGTCAAGTGAAGTCAAGACCATACAGATTGTGTGTGCCATGAGTTGTGGCTAACAACATAATTACTGTATTGGTGATATCTGGTGCGAAGCAGAATGTTAAAGTTGGTACTCAAGAGTACAAATTACAAATCAAGACAAGTCAAATTAATTAACGGGACTAAAGAGGAATTTCGCTCAAGACTTATATTGTGAGTGTAATGCAGTATGCATTCAAAAAAAAGTTTCTTACCTTCTGTATTATTCACTAGATTTAAGCAATAAATCATTCTTGGATAGAGTCAGCATATAAAGTGCTCTTTCCTGTAGGCCAGGCCTACATGTTGTGATGAGATGAAATGAAGTGGTGCATGAATTGAGTGAATGAATGAATTTAGCTACTGAATTGCAAAAACCTTCAATCACAGTAAACTGTCGATCACTTTAAACCTTCTAAACTTATAGAATGATTATTATGACTGTCTGGGAAATTTTGTGGTGCTGCTTTGAGTGTTGTTCATAAAGAGTTATGCTCTTGAACATTTAGGTCTGTGATTCCTGCCAGGTAGTAGTCAGCCTACTTGGCACTCTGGTCGCCAGGTTTTTAGCCATGCAGTCATCATACACGGCCTTGTGATGCTTTTATAAATGCTTGAACAGACGGGTAGTGTTGCCAAGTGTTGTATCGTGCTACGATATCAAGGTACATTCTGCACAGTGTCTGACTCTGTCGAGCATCTTCTTAACCCCAAAATAGATCCAGACAACCAGCGTACTTTTCCCATTTGACACTAAAGTCATCTCTTTGTCTTAGTTGTTGAGTTTTGCTGAGGCCATTTTTACACAGCAGTATCGCTAGCATTAAAGCTTGCGCCTGACGTGGCATTTCAGAGTTTTCAGTGTTGTTTCTGTTGTCAGTGTAGAGCTTAGTGCAGCATCTGTGCATGTGACCCACATGGTTGGTTAGATTGTATTGTTTTAAAAAATGGCACTTGCAACCCTTTTTTCATTGCAGCTTTTGATTGTAAAAATTGCAGCGTGTGACATCGCAGTGTTGGTTTGAATTCGACTAATCGTTCAGCCCTACACTGGACTGTGTCTCAGCAGTCGGCAGAGGTGGCAGCTGCTGGCTCAGTTCTCCAGGAAATCCAGCCAACCTCCATGGAGAGGAAATGAAATATATTTGTGTTGGTGTGTGTGTGTTTAAGAATCAACTGCCAGATGACACGTTTGAGCTAATGACATGTTTGCCAGTGGACACTGTCCTGTACTAACCTATGTGACCACCTGTACTGCTTAACATTATTGGTGTAGATCACCTCTGTAACTGCTCTGATGGATGACATTCATTAGACTGTGGCAGTTAAGGCTTGTGCGTCATTATAGTCTTGAAGATTTCTAGAGTCCTGTCAGTGTGTCTCTGATGGCCTTTGACCTTGGATTATTATTGATATCCCCCCCGATGCTTTCGGAGTTGATGACAAGCTGAAAGACTTTGCTGAAAGGATCAGTAGTGTCAATTAGATCTTCTAAGTTTATAAGACTTCCATTTCTAATATTTGAAATAGAATAAAGTGCTGGCAAACACTGACACACACACAGACACAGACACGCATACACTCCTGGGCCTCCTGGGTTAATTTGCATTAACAAAAGGAAAGCCAAGGCTCTTGTTGTTGTCTGTCTTTTTTTCATCAGGGCTCCTTTGAACAACAGGTTATTGTTCTCCGTGGGACTTTTTCTTTTTAGATAAGAGTATTAAAGAAAACTAGTGCCTAAAGGAGGAGGAGGTATCACTGAGAGCAAAACCAAATCTTACTTTCCAGTGCTGTGGAACAGGTTCAGTCTTGAGGACTATGAAGAAGATGTTCTAGTATGCACAATAGATGTTAGAATGACACTGGAAAATCTGGATGTTATAGTTGAGACCACACGGTTTGTCCAGTTTCTTGATCATCATTCGACAGAAAATGAATTGATTAGAAGTTTGAGGCACTTGTTAAGTTTAACACTAATGGCTTAATCAAGAAAATAATCATTAGTTAGTGCTCTAATTTCCTGGTTTGAGTAAGTCCTAGTCATTTCATCAATACTGATTTTAATGATTTAAAGCTCTAGTGTTTTTTTTAACTGGAGCATCAGAAAGTTTTCTTGGACTCCTTTTAGTTTTTCCCAACATAGACTTTGCCATTCTCCTAGGTGCTGTAGCCCACTTCATCACTGTGCCCCCCCCCCCCCCTCAGCTCCGGCTGACCAATCATAACTGACCCACACCACAGATACCAGATTCAAAATCTCCGCTATAAAGTGCGATATAACTGTAGCTAGCGGTGATAGACTTAATCAGCATTGTGTGAACTTGTTTGGCGATGGCTTTAATGTACACTAAATGTAAATGTAAAAGTCCCCCACTCCAGCTTTAAGATCTTTAACAGCATGTGTCATTTTATTATTGTCACACCACTCTCATTCTACCTTTTGTAGAACAATTGCATTTTAAATGAATCTAAAATAGATCTTTTAAATAAATCCTATTTCCTGATCAACTAAGTATGGGAGTCCAATCTGATAGATCTCTTAGATTTACTTAAATGATGATTAAATGTGCATCTGCTACATTGAAATAACAGCTGAAGCCTGATAATTTGGCACACTTTACTTTTCACAAAATACTTGACCCAAATACTGAAAATCCTGTTTCAGAAGTATTAAGGTTATAAATTCTTGATATGATATGGATAAAAGATAACTTGGAGAATGTGTCTCCTGAAATCAAAGTGGCGTTATCAGTTTGAGCTCAGATCTATCAGTGTTGGAGCTCACACTGTAGAGCCCAGCTGCTCTGATCAGGACCCAGGGAACATGTGCAGCATATTCGACTTTCCCACTTGGAGACAATTGAAAAAAATGAAAAAATTTGGTAGTATAAAAGTTAAATGTAAAAAAACACATCAAGTTAAATATGGCCTATAAGTTAGCATGACAGGTTAAGGCTGCAGTCTAATGGTGAAGTAGCCAGGTCAAAGATGAAGCCACCTTCGTGTCATTTTATACCCTGGCTTTAGGCTCAGCATACCTCGCCAACCCACTAATCTTGCTTTGTAGTACCCCTGGCGTCGGTTGCGTGTGTACAGCGTAACACTGGTCCGATAACAACGGAGGATTTTAATTGGATAAGACCTCAGATGGAGCAATGTCTCTCTGGTTTGTCTGCTTTTATCCATTGAAAATTGAGAGACTTACTGGACTTAAGACGCTGTGGACAGACGACAGATTCTAGCCCTGTGGCAGTAGCCTCCAAGGATAAAACAAACATCAGCTCACCATTGCTTCCTCTGCTCACCTCTCCACCGGGATGCAACAGCTGTCTCCTTGTTGTCGGCCTTATCACTAAATTGTGCGTAGCTTGTCAATCAAACTGGAGCTGTTTTGCATTACCCAAGTGGCTCTTCTGACTGGCCTTTGTTGAGACCACTGATCACAGTAATTAGAGTGAACATTGACCTTGGTCATGATTGTTGGCTAATTGATCAGAGCTCCCTTAGTTGATACCTTTAAAATGTATTAGGATCAGCCCTGATATCGAACCATGGGATTGGAATATCTCTACATACATCATTCTTTATTTTAAAAAGTCCCTTTCTCTCTTTCAGGATCACCGGAGAACCTTCAGACTGTGTCATCTGCTGTTCACCAGTGCTGAGAAGATACTGGGCTCATCAGTGCGTATTAAACTTTCTCAGTTGGATTTGGGGGGGGAGGGGGGCTGCTTCTGTCGTCCATTAGTTGGTTCTATTAAATTTAGTTTGAATTCACCAAGCAGCACTTGTGCACATGTTGTCAAGGTAACTGTTCTACTGTTGACTTATTCTTTTCAAAACCAAACCCCACTGAACTGAAATGACCCTGTATTACCGTGCTACTACAGGAGGAAAGAACACCTAGTTCAGTCATTGTCACCACATTTGGTAAAAATGTGTTTTAAAAAGGTTTTTAGCGACAGACCTCCCTGTTTCTATTAATGTGCCATTTTTTCTCTAAACATTAATTTCTTGGCTATTTGTTTCACATGAGAATTCTTTTGTCAAACCAGCTGAGGTCAAGCAGGTAAATAGTAGATTTAAAAAGTGACAATCAGAAAAAAAAGATAATCAAAACCATGATTTTCTTTCCATTATGTAACATTCTGCTGCATTCCCAAACGTTATGGAGCATTTGGTTTGGCTCATTATCACTGAGACTCTGTGAAAAAGGCAACCCCCCTTAATTTGTTGTAAATGAGTTCCTATTGTCCACAGTGAAGTTATTAGGTCTTTCCTAGCACTAAGAAGTTAATGTCACTTACTTATGATATGGAGTTACACTATGCAGACTGATGGTGGGCCTAGCAACTCTAATGTAGTTCAGTCAGTGGCAAACATGCCAGGGATAATGTTCTGGTTGGCCTAGACTCTAAATACAGTAGGATATACTTCTTAGGAAATATAATATAATATAATATAATATACTATACTATAATATAATATAATATAATATAATATAATATAATATAATATAATATAATATAATATATAAACCTTTGGGAATGATGCAGATAGTAGAAATGGGGAGTAATCTGCTCTGAGATAAGAAGTAGTGAGTAGGCGGCCCTATCCATGAGATTGAAACAGCATGTTTTGTTCCCGTAAATGCTTTGCTTCTCTCTCTGTTTCTTTCCCTCTCTCGCTTCGTTTTTCTTTCTCTCTCACCTCCTCCTCCAGCCAGCAATGCTGCTCTCCTCCCCTCCCACACACATACATAGACACATAGCTACAGACACTACTATATTCACACAAGTATGAAGGAGGGGGAGAAAAACAAGGAACGAGAGATGGTGCGGCGAATGAAAGAAACACACACCAGGGAAGAGAGACAGAGGTGATAATAGAAAGTATAACAATGGGATTTAATGAGAGGAATCAAACGGAGGGAAAAAAGGTGTTTTTGTTAAACACCACTAGGGTCCAAAAGTGACACCAGTGGTCAATAAAGGGAGTGGATGTCTGATAATTTAGGCCTCTGGAAGTCAGTGAGTATAAACAAGATGAAATCCATATTTACAGTATACGTTTGAGAAGATGTCCAGCATCCCTTTGTGCACATGAGCCTCTCTATTGTTCCGAGGCAGTGCCAATGCCATGTCATCTTTTTTTTTGTTAATACTAACACGGTATTTGATCTAAGACAGTAATGGATTTCACTTATTTAAAGATTATTGCAACTGAATCCTATTTAAAGTCCAAAACCTACTTTTGGCTGTGCATGCAAAGTCATCAGTTAGGCCACAATGAGTTTTAAGCTCATTAAAGGTTTTCTTTATCTTGATACCCTTACGCTATAGAGAGATTTTGCCAGGCATCTTCAGGCTAAAAATGCCTGCTAAGGCCGTCTATCTAAACATTTAATTTGCCATGTTTTATGTACATGTGGGGTCGGTGGAATCACCCATAGACACACTTAAAAAGCACTGCAGCATAAAATCTTCCAACCATTCTGCACTGGGCAGTGAGTGTCGCTTCAGATGGTATCGAGTCACAGTGAGTGAGGGGAAGTGCCATTAATGGTCGTATCCCTCACAGGAGGGAAAAGGATCGACCTTTACTTCCATGTTCAAGCAGGACTCCTTTTCGAGGGTACTATTTTTTCACATGCAGTGGTATCCATTGCATCGGCTGTGCATTGATTCCCTATGAACGCCAAAGTGCAACACTGATTAGTTTTGGATGTCAAGGTTGGATCGTAGCTACATCTGTATTCAGTCTGATATAATAGGCCCATTAAATGTTGCCTGAATGGAAACAAGCTCTTTTTGAGATAGCGCTCCCTTCCCGTCATGTGTCTGCCCTGATTTTTCAGGTTTTGTTCAGCGCCTGGTAAACGCTGCACAGCCTTGACAAAGTGTCAGAGGTTGTGTTACAGGCCTACATGTGTTTGCACGCAGCGAGACTGTACTTTGAGGACTTGTATCATTATGGATGGTTCCCCCAGCGCCACTTCTGCCAGCTGTGTTTTCATGAGTGAGATGGATGGATGGAAGAAAGGATGGGTGGATGGATAGAAAAGGAGAGTGAGGGGACAGTTGACTTGATGGACTGACTACTCACTTACTTTCTGTATCTATCTCTCTCTTTCCCACTTTCAGTTTCAGCATCTCATCTCCTCCCACATGCTCTCACATTGAGTGAGGAATCAATCCTTCTCACTTCCATTATCTCTCCCTATCTATCTCTATCGCTCTCTCTGCCACTTCATTCGGCCATTCTCTAGCAATCGAATTTGCTTGCTGTGGGCACAAATGAGCGTGTGTCTCTCCAGTCCCGCAGCAATCATACCACGTCCTCATTAGGTCTATTTTAGTGGTCCGCCTTATCCTGCTTCATCCCTTTCCCCCTATAATTGGCAAAAACCTCTGCCTACCTGTCAGCAGGAGCCTCCATACAAATTCTGCAATTTATTTCTTACTGCCACCGGGTCTATTAGCAGTGCGGAGGTTTTGACAATGGCCTCAGAGTAACCACAGGTCATTGCTGTCCAGTGTCAATTTCAGTAAATTGGTGCTGGTGTCCTGGTGAGTCGGTCTCATTCAGATCACGACCACCTTTGCTACCTTATGGATAACTGCTGCAGCGCAGAGAGAAAATTAAACATACATTGTTTCTTATCAAAGTAGATTGTTTTGAGGCTCATTACTACTACATTTTTTCCGTCATGACTAATGGTAAAGATTTGACAGGGTTGCTTGTTTGGGGTGGTTCTGCAGTTGATCTTATGTCAGGCTGGACAAATAGGGGTACCACAGATGTGCAGTTACTTGGCTAAAATTATACAATAGCCGGAACATCGGCCGGATCTGTCTTGTCTCATGTGTCCAAAAACTAATCCTATAACTGTGATTTCTATTTTCCCAAATGATTCTCAACGGTCCTCCTTAGTAAATTCAGAAAAACACAATATTTCGTGCAGAATTGGGTTTGAAATGTGAGATCACATTTGCGCAAAATCACAGTTGCAGTCCTGAGGGAGAACCCTGCTGTGGTGTGTAAAGATACAGTGTGTAGTTCTTTCAGTAATCAATGAGTGTTGAGCACAAAAGAAGAAAAGGCTGAGAAAATCTGGAAACCAAAAACCTTCATCTTTACAGCTGTAATAAAGTCATAGTTTGTGTTTTTAGAAGACAGCTGGTTCAGGTTGCAGTTATACCTGTGTCGTCTTAATATCTGTGGTAAGTATGGTAGGTCCTGAAATGGCCTCTACCATGCAAGATATAAGTACAGTTTATTTATAGAGCATCTCTCTATAGAAGATGACACAAAGTGCTTCACAGAAGAGGGTTGACAGCAGACATAAAAATACAGACAGACAAAAAAACAAGGAGTGTGTAATGTCCAGAATAAAACACAGTGGGACATGTTTAGGAACCCGTCTTCAAAAGGAAACCTAATGTAAGGCATTAATGCTGTGAATTGTGATTATCAAGCCATCTAAATGCACTGAGGAAATGGCAGATTCATGCAATATTAGCAGGTAACTGTCTACAGTAATAACAATACAAAAAAAACCGATGGTGTGGAAATGTTGGCAGCAGCAGGAAGGGACATCCCAAAACCTTGATCAAAGAATCTGTGCGGACGCTCTGGACTTAAACTTCTTTAAGTTGCACTAATATAAGTCGCTAATAGTGACATTAGTAGTCCCAATGGAAAGAGAGCATGTGTTATAAAAGTGGTGTTAACACAACCTAACACTTAATAATAATAATAATAATAATCGGCTGTTTATGAAGCTACTGCAGAACCAGTTTGTAAGTGGTTTATTTTTACTTTAAACTCACTCTTACCCAGACGTAAGTGCATCTGGCTCACCCATTCCCTGTCCGACCTGCGACTTCCTCACGGGAAACAGGAAGTGACTGAGATGTGTTTCCTGTTGGAATGTGAGACGGCTTCCGCGGCTAAAGCAAAGGCTGGCACGGCCCTGCGTCGGAGAGTAACAGCGAGGAACGGGCTTTCAGTAACATTTACTGCACGTTCCAGCCACCTGTATCAAGCTTTAACTTTACCCACACGCTACTGCACAGAATAAACAGCCACTTTAATTGATTTGAGTTTTAGTTTTTTAATTTCTTTTCCCCCTTCTGATGAAAATAAGTGCAAATGTTCTGGCTTTTATACTGGCACTTTTAAGATCGAGATGTTTGGGAAAAGGTCTTTATGTGAGAAATGCTTTTTAGTGCTGAAAAAGATGAACTCCTAAATTTAAACACGTTAATGTGGATATCCTCTGAACTCAGGTAGGAATCTGTAGACTCCCTCTGTGGCTTCATTCATGCTTCCCTTCCTTAATTATCAGTTTTCAATTCTCCACGGCTGCCCATGAGTCTGTCTGTCTGTCTGTCTGTCTGTCTGTCTGTCTGTCTGTCTGTCTGTCTGTCTGTCTGTCTGTCTGTCTGTCTACTCTCCTCTGTCTTCTTGCGTAGAGTGAGCTGCTTTCAGTTGTCAGTCCTCCCCACTCCGCTCCTTACTGCAGTGCTGTTTGCAGCTCACCGTTGCCCACGCAGAGCAGCGCCATTTTGGAAAACTGCAGCTCTTTTCTGATGCCTGTAATTCACGCCCCCCCCCCCCCCCCACCTCTCTCTCTGTGGCTAAATAAGTCACCTGTACTTTGAGGCAATGGATAACGAGACATCCTCATTTACTCTGTTTTATGTGACTGAGAATGCACCCTGTGTTACCAGCTAAAAGTGAACTTTACAGTAGCAGTATTGAATTAGAGTAAGTGAGACGAACTTACTGCTGGGAAACATGTAATTATCATCTACATTTCTGTTCTGCCGCTGCCTCTCTCCCTCCATCTCTGAACTTTCATATAGCAGTACTTTCTGATGCATCAAAGGGGTTTTTTTGTCAAGCGGCAGCCCAGATTTGCTTTGGTGTATGGATTTTAGGTTTGGTCTCATATTTTACATATTACATACATTATTTGAAGGGAAGTCCTTGTATGATATAATTTGAATATGACAATTTCCCTGCTGCCTGTTACCAGGATTATATTTACGCTTTAGTTTTGATGACAGGGCTGTGATTTGGTTTACTCTATTTATCTCAGTTCCCAGCTTCTGTTGTCCCGCTCTTCCAAAACGTTCCTTCCTTGAACTCCCCTGCTGTTTAATTCTTTTAATTCCTCATCTTACCCTGCATATCTCCTCTCCATCGTCTTTCTCAACACCCTCTCTTCATTTCCTTTCTTTATCTGTCTACAGCGCATCAGCCCCCAGCCACCATGTTAATTACTTTTTCTCTATTATTCAACACTCCGCTAGTTCTGTCACCATCACTGCTGCGCCTGCTCTTGCTCCATTGCCAGCGCTTTGCTAGGGTCTGCCGTGGCTGTCGGAATGAGGAGGGGGCGTGTACTGGTGCCCGGCTCCACAACAAATGGCTGTTTAGCGTCATCTGATTGGCACAGATTAGAGGGCTCTTGGTGGTGCTGCGGAGGTGGCTCTAGCAGAGGACCAGGTGGCTTCATCACTGCTGTCTGAGCACAGCTGACTGAGCCACTCGTGTGGAATGCGTTTTATTATTTTTATGGTATTTTGCTCTATTGAATGTATTTGAATGGATGAAGACAGAATAATGAGTTTGAGTGCTTATGTGAAGCCAAATTTCATCCGAATGATGGTTTTATTTTTAACAGTCAAGAAGGAGACACAACGGCCTTGACAAGCACGGGTTGGAGAAGTAGTCACTTTTAGTGTTGATGCACGAAAGCTTTTAATTGTTATTCAGAGAATTCTTCAAGGCTATTTCAGCTGTCATCTTCATGGCTCACTACTTGCCTCTGTCTGGTTGGCTTTTTTTATACCTTGGTGATGGCAGATTTTATGGAATTTACTGAGTGATGGACATGATGTTAATCAGCACAACCAACTCTGCTCCTTGCTGCTAAATTTAATTAACCAGCTTTGAAAAGAGCGCAAAATAGTAAATTATAACTTTTTTCTAATCTTTTTGCTAAAATCACACCTTTACCAGTACTGAGTATTGAACTGGTGTGTCACTGACGCACACACACATACATACACCGTGTAGCTAGTCTACATTCAGGGTCCTCAGCGAATCTGAGATATGATGCCTGCAGCTTGGTTAGTTTCAGGTGCTTATTTTTAGGCACAAAAGGGCTATGGGAAATGGATTGGAACCTTTCAGATAGGACCCCTTGTTCAGGCCGTGTGTGCCTGAGTGCATGCATGTGTTCTCCACTCTTTACTTATTTATTGTCTTAAGGAGACACCCAAGAGGAGTGAACAAGGTGTGACAGCATGCGTTTGCAGTAAATGTCAGTGATGCTTGTCGCGCTTCCAATGCATTTGTCAGATTAGCCCATCAGCCTTTTGCTAATTCTGCGTCTATATTAGGTGAGGCTAAGAGTAAACATCTGTAATATATAATATCTTCCCATATAAATACACACTACAGTTAATCATTGATTGTTGTCAGTAGTGCTCTGTATTGCAGTCAGGCCATGAAACCAACAATGAGGTTAAAGACGGGAAGTATATATTTGTCTAGAGCAATGATGGGCACCGCGGCTTAACAAGCACCAAACAAGAGCGACACAAACAGATATTCTTAACTTCAACAGAAAATCCAAACAAAGGGCTGCATGACGAGCCATTTACGGAAATGCAAAGTGAAAATAACACACCAACCTTTGTATAGCACCAAAGATTTTACCACTTCAGTCAGGCCAATTATAATCCTGCTAAAGCCAGAAGTTTGTAGAAGAGTGTGTCTATCACCCCCCCAGTTTTTGGCTAAATCAGACCAGCAACATAGATCTCCGCTTTTAGTCAAAAAATTTGACCTTTTATTTGTATAGAAGCTTGGTGGTCAGTCAGTAAAGACATTTTATCCGTGGTATAGGAATTGTTTGTACTTATTTTGTCTCATGAGTGCATTTAGCAGCCACCTATGCCACTCAAATGGATGGGTGGGCAGCCTAATGCTTGTTATCTAATGGGGTTTCCTCAGCAGAATGACATGGAGCAGAAAAATATGCATGGCACAGCATCCCGCCATCTGAACAGTCCAAGCTTGTGCAAACGCATTCCTTGAAATCACGGCTGCACTCAGATAAAGTCAGAACAATTTAATGCAAACTAGATTAAAGAGAATCTTACAGCCACCGGTGGAACATGTTTGTTCTGCATCTGACCAGCGAAATACCTGATGCACATATCAACCAGTGCACAAATGTGGATCAGCTAGCAGTGTTGACTCTTTACAGCGTTATGAAGAGCAACCTAAGGACATGCTCGCTGAAAAGTGTCATCTCAAATGTGCACGACTCAAAGATCTTGGAATGAGCAGTGTAGTGAGTGCTTGTGAGATAATGTAGTTACATCACCATTATCAGCATATAAATAACAGATAAGCCTGCAGGGAAAATCACTCTACCTACCTATCTACCTACCAACCAACCAACCAACCCCCACCCTCCCCAAACCCTCTCTGCTTGCCATATATAATAAATCAGCCCGTCACGAGATCAATTGGCTGCATGGATCTGACTCATCAGAGCTCATGTGACCCAGATACCACTGTCCTGTGCGGACAGTTAAAAGCCAACGTGACACTGAAGAGTTCGCAAGTTTATTTTGTTATTTGTTTGGATATGGATCAGCGTCTATAATCACGTATAATTACATTAATAACCCTCACGTGTTTCACATGTGTGCTTCATCTTTTACTTTATGAATGTGTTTGCTAAAGGTATGTCAATTTACAGTAAGTAGAAGAACATCTCATTGCACCATGCAGGTAGAGAGGAGGTTAAAGGAGTGTTGGACGCCTGAAACACAGTAAGAGGAGTGCGAGGAAGTGTGTGTTATTTGTATGAGGATGAAATTGGTATTATTGTGTGCTGTGGAGGTTTGTGGCTTTGATTAAACTGCATTGCATTGCAGAAGAAGCAACAATACACAAGCTGTTGTGGTAAACTCACTCTTCCTGTATGTATTCACAATGTACTGGTATGATAAACCAGTGTTTTCAGCTCTTTTGCAGTGGGAACAGTGGACGCGCACGCACGCACACAAACAAACTTGCATGCAGGGGCTGTATGAAGGCCATAGCTATTTGTGTCATTGTTGCACTCTGTGGACCTGAAACACTAAGTGGCACTTTTTCTTAGTCCGTCTCTCGTCTAAATCCCTGTCCATATTTTCCCCTTCCTTTTCTTATCACTCCTATCTCTTTTTGTCCCTGTAGAAAGAGGCTGTTAATCCAGAGGGATGGAGTAAACAGTGTTTGGACAGTGTGTTGTGACACCTAAAAGCATTAGAAACTGTATATTCTCAAGCTAGCAAGTAAAGGTGTCAAATTGCTAATATTATTTAGGTTTAGCGCAGATAAACAAAAAATCTAATCTATACATGGGAGACACTGAAGGTTTTTGCTTATGATATTTTAAGCACATGTTATGGGGTCTATTTTTCCAGGTATTTATTCTGCCCTCACTCATATAAAGGGGGTGGACAAAATATCTAAAACACTTCTCAGAATAAAGCAGTACAATTCAACAGCACCACAGTCTCAACCTAATAAAAGGGCATCTGAGTGTATTGTGCAGCGCAGAAAGTAATGGCTACCTTATGTGTTTATGGAAGCAGCAGAAAAGAGTTCAGTGTTATTGGACAATGAAGGTGCTACATAGAAGAACAATATAATACAAAGGAAATCTAAGACACTGCCATCTACACATAAAGAAGAATATGTCATTTGCGGTGACAGCGAAACGCATATCATTTATGTAGTATGTAGCCAATCGAGTGCAAATCTGGCTGCACACTTCCTGAAAGTAGATTTTACTTATTATTTGAATGTACTGTATATATTACGAATATAACAAACTTGATTTTATTGAAAGATTAAACAGTTTAACACCCAAAGACAAAGGAGAGCTCTTTTTTTTTTAAACAGGTAAGAGTATTTAAGAGTAATTGGCATTTCTAACTAACAACATTAAATCTGTCTTTAGAGTTACTGGTCAGTATTAAGGTTCTTCTACAGTCATATTTTGTTATAAAACTGAGATTTTCATATTTATTCTTAAAGAAAACCTTTTCTGTACCTGGGAGCATAGCATAATTGATATATTCCATCATGAAGTGACAGCCGCACACTGCAACTATTGAGAGACACACACACACACACACACACACACACACACACACACACACACCTCTCTCATCACTCAGTCAAATCTCTATGCTCATCTCCTCCCACTGCCTCCTTTTCCATTCTGTGATTGCTGGAGAATGGGGAGTGTGTGCCCTAGAACGCTTTTGCAATTTCACACTCGAGAGAAAAGGACAACAACGGCAGACTTCAGAGCACCCAAAAAGCCCATTTTACATTTCTTTGAGCCAGGGAGGAGACCCCACCCCACTGCCGAGCTCTGCAGAGGGAGGAAAAACAGCAAAGCCCGTTTATCTTTCCACACAATTACAGTTTCACTTTGAAAGGCCCTGAGCTGAAACTCCAACACATTGGACTGCCTGCTGCCTGGAAGCTTTCAAAGAGAATAATGTTTGATTTATATTTTTTTCTCTCCTTATCTTCCCTCTGTGTCTCGGTCTGCCATTTTGCCATCTACACTCCGACAAGCTGAGATGAAAAGCTGTTTGGCTTTCAAATGGCTGTGTAGCAATTAGGAACACGAGGCCACTCCTGTTACATTTTGACACACGAGAGGTTTGAAATACCTGCATTTAGTAAAATTATTGTTTTGGGTGATTTTTGGTTCATAGCAGTCATAGCTGAATGTTGATGTATCTGTGAATTGCAGTTCCCAGAGAACATTTGAAGCTTTCATTACTACTTTGAAACTTTCTGCATGTACTTGATATTCACTGAAGTTTGAATATGACTGAAGAGTTTGATGGTTTCCCATCTACGCTGACACAAAGTATAAACCCAAAACTGAGACACTACTGTCACTGAGCCTGGGAAAGATGACTTGGTGAGAAAAAAAATAATGTGATGTAACATTCTTCATCATCTGGGTCCTTTGTTTGTGTGTATTTGTGTGTGAGACAGAGAGACACTTGTGGGTGCACACCGAATGTCTGAGTCATAATCTGGATCTTTTCCATGTTGCTTTGGTCCTAAGGCTCTTTGTGCTGCCTGGAGTGGCTGTACACCCACTTGTGAACAAACGCATGTGCACACACACAGATGTCTTGCCTTAACGGTCACACCTATGCCCAGCAGGTGTTTGAGAGCCCATGCTGTTAAAGTCTGAGTTGGCGTCTCTCTCTTTCTGTTTATTTGTAATTGCCATTTCCCCACATACAGCTACTTCTGCACCCCCAGTCATGCAGGATGGGGGATCTCTTTTTGAATTTTCTCTTGAGAGTTTCACCCATCTTTTTCTTTATGTCCAAAGGCTTTTAGTTCCTCTCTCTTCTCTCCTTAGAGAGCTTGGGCTGGGTCTGAAACTTTTTCTGCTCTGGGCATGCATAATCTATTGAGACATAATATGAGTTGTCAGGATTTACAAAAAACATGACGTGACTTGACTTGACTCACCAGTCGGTGTGGTAATGTCGTCTGTCTGGGGAAACAGGTGTATAATTGTCAAAGATTTGATAACAAGAAAAACGGCACAATTGGAGCTAGTTATGGAGTTTTGTTCCTCTTTCATGTCTTTTAAATTCTATTATTTTCTTTACTCCCCTGCCTCTGTAGGTCCATCATTAAATAAGTGGTCTGTGATTGCAAGGTGGTGATCCTCACTAAGCACAGGCCTAGGAAAACTACAATGCAGGCTGATTAATGGATACTGAACGCTAATTCACTCTACGATTGTCTGTCTAAAAATATTCACCAGTTCCACTCCAAGAGTTTGTCTGAGAATGAAGAGAAGAAATGGATGATTTTGGTCTTTGTGCCTCAGCTACACTCGCAAACACACACATGAACTCACTGAACCCCCTGCTCAGCTTTGTGTGCTCCCTCTATGACTGTGTGTCCTGACATTGTTAAGCCTCTCTCAGTCAGTTAGTTACAGAGCTTGTCTGCGCTGTAATTTTCAGGTGTGTGTGTGTGTGTGTGTGTGACTCACTGTGGACTGGAGCAGATTCATAGTCACACGGTGCCCATCCAGACACACCTGTGCTGCTTGACAAGCGTAAGCAGTGCTATGTACTTTGTTTACATATTTTTAAATCTCCATAGTAACAATAATGACACCTTCACGGTATTGTACTCACTAGTAGGTTAAAATTGTAATTTACTCCTCAATAGTTTATGGGTCCAATCATTTCTTATAATTTCATGAAAATATAATGATATGTAGCTATGAATTTAAAGCATCGTGTGTTGTGGTTCTAATTTTAGGGAAAATTGAGATAGTTTTCAGTCGGCACACTTCAATTGATTATTTCCAATTAATTGCTAGGGAAGTCGAGTAGCTAGTGCACAGCAGGCCAGTTGAACATGCAAAAAGGTGTCTGCGGGCAAACAAACACTTCAACACATAGATAATGAATTGACAAAAAAGTCTATTAATTTTGGTATAATTGGAGCTGAATACCAGCAGCTGCTTTTAAATTCAGCACAAGTAACAAAAAAAAACACAACAAAATGGCAAAGCAAAAGAGAAAAGATTCCAGAATGTTGTTTCTGATTTCTCTATAATGATTATTACCTAAGTTTGTTACATTTTTTACTTGGAAAGTAACATTTTTAGGGAGAGGTGGCATAGCGTGACGTAGAAGTCACATAATACAGTTTATACATTTTAATGATGACACATCACATAAATCCCTGTGTGTTTGCAAACCCTCTGTTGTATATTAACTCATTTCTTCTGTTACTGCTGGTGCCTCTTCTGCTACCACAAATATGAATACTAATGATTGTGATGATAGTTATATTAATGATACATGAAATTAGTAAAGCATGAATCTAAATGTATTGCTTGTACAGTGCTTCAGAAGAAAGTACCAGCACCAATACAAAATAAAGATCCAGTATTTAAATTTGTTAATTTATTATCCTATTTATTAAGTAGGTTCACACCTCAAGTCTGTCTTGAAATAGTGCATTGGAGGAGTTACTGGCCGGGGATAATGCCACCTGAATATACTGGCCATGAAGGAATTCCTTGGCATGATGTAAGCCAAAATCTATATTTGTGCAAATAAGTATTTTGTGAGGCTTTGAGGTTAATGAAATTAAGTCCACAGTTAAAGGTTTCAGAGAAGGAAAATGACTATTAAACATGCCCCTATGAATTACCAGATTTGTATCTGTAATATGAATTGCTTGGCTTTTACAACAATGCTTTCATGGTTTGGTAATGTCATGCTTATGGTCCCAGTCGTTATCTGTAAGATGCAAGTAAGTCCCTCTGCTGACAGTTTCCAGTTGACTGGGCCAGCAGACAACCTCAGCAGCACTGTGCAGCATCGAACAGTGATGCTGAATATTTACCTCAGGAATCGACCTCATTTAGACACTGCTAAAGGTTACTGAGTATCTGTCAGAGTAATTGGTCTTCTGCGACTGCAGAGAGGCTCGCTATGCCACATTCATTCATTTCAATTCCCAGCCTCCGAACATAACATGCAGTATGATCCTGTGCCCTCTCAGTCTGTTCTCCAACTCTTCTTTTCTCATTTTCTCCACTTCCCATTATAGAGTACTATCCAGTCCTCAGTGGAGAGAGAGAGAGAGACAGTCAATCTGCAGGTATACACTTTTTGAGAGTGACTTTAGAGGTGTGTAGTGTTGTTGCTACTTTTGACATTTACTATTGTGCTCTTGCTAGTACATTTTGGGGGAATTAAATGGAATTTTGCTCTTTCTTTGATACATGAAGCCACTTGCACAAAGTTGTCTATCTGTAGTACTATGCACATTGTGTTGTGACGACCCTTGTGATTGGGTGTTGAAGATTTGACTTCACTGTCAGTGGAACAGCTTTTTACTCTATAAGAGAAATTGAGAAAAGATTCTGGGGTTCTACTTCTTTTACGCTACTTTTGTGGTTGTGCAATTGTGTTCTATGGTATTTTGTGAATTTGAGTCCAGTGGAAGGGGCTTTGAAAAGACTGATGAACCACTGGCCTGCATCGGGTTTGAGGCATGCCAGTTTTGTACTGCCCTTTGATATTTGCAAGGAAGTAAAAAGCTTAACATTAAATCATTTCACTGGTATAGAAGAAAACCCCTCTGAGGAAGTTCATGGATGGTGATGCTCTTTCAGTTCTATAATTCACGATCTCTTTTGAGAGTAAATTGAAATACTTTAATTATCCAGCCAAGATGATGTATATCTGTTCCACTAATACAGCAGTTGAGACAACTCACATAACTCCTTGTGAGCTTTAAGCTAAATTTACAGTATGTTTTTTTTGTCTTATTATTTAATCTGATCCCAAACAGAAAAATGAAAGGCCTCTTTAGCATATCAAAAATGTTCCCACAACACAAGCCTTATGCACTATGTGTGTGCACATGGAAATCTCTCAGCCAGACACACAAATGCTCACCAACACCTGGCTGTGAAACAGGAAAGACTTTGGGTTTTTACCTTTCGAGTTTCCGCCTGTTAGACTTCAAACACTTAGATGTTTAAAGCCAAGCCGAAGCCTAGTCTAGGATGTCATGCTGCTCAAACAGGCCCAACTCACTAACAGCGTTAGAGAGCAGAGGCGAGACAGTAGAGTGATGAGCACTGCCCACAAGGCTGCAGAAAGCTCAACAAAGCACCTCAGATCTTTTTTGAAGGGTCAGTTCCCCCATATTACAAACACATTTTCCCAGACAACGTGTGGCATTGATCCATGCAGGTAGTTTTGGGTTCATAAGATACAACACAGCAACACAGCAGTAATGAATTGAATTTTGAGAAGTTGATCACTGTGAGAAATCTGTGGGCAAGGAAGGAATCCATTCCTCTTTTTCTGTCTGTCTCTCTCCCTCCATTTCTCTCGCACACACGCTGACACTCACAGAAACATGCACTGCTCAAGTCTCCATGGTGATACAAAGTGTGGTCTGGAAGAGAGGGGTAGTACACCATTGTGGACAAACCAACAGGCAAACACATACTTGGGCGAACATTTCATTTATAGTTGTGTGAGGCGCAGTAGCTTTCACATCATGTTTGATTGACTAAATGACCAAATCTGCCCATGCACATGAAATCTGTACACCCACACTGTGACTTTCGTTTGTGGATAAGTCGATCTGATGATTTGTAGTTATTCTAATAATCTCCTGAGCCCTTCTAGGAAAATTCCACATTGTCTGGCCAGTCTAAAAGCTGCCTGAGTGCTTTGACAGCTAGGTCAGGTGTGTCATGGCTCCTTTGATGTCATGGGGAAAAACCTAGACAAGAAAGACTTCCTTGGTGATGCCAACAAGAATTAAATGCTGAATTTTCGAATGCCGGTTTCAATAAGTCCCTGATGCAAGTTGATTGCTTCTTTTTGGTATTATTTGGGGATAATGGATCAGAACTTTTTTTTTTCTAGCTCCACTTCCAACAGCTGTACAACAATAACATACTGCTCTAACGCATCGACTATATATATGTTTTATACACTGAAGCGTCAGTGTTAAAAATCTAATAATGTCATGTATAATAATATATCAGTCACAAAGACCAACTTTTTAACAGCAGAACAACAGAAATCAAATGTTATTGGGACTGACTTCACTCAAAGTAAATAAAGTAAAAGTCAAAGGAAGAGTGAAAAACCGTGACAGAAAGGTACAGAGGACGGTGATATAGTTTCACTAAGGAGATTATGGGGCATGTCATAGGTGATGTTGTATGTTCTCTAACTTGATTTCTTTTTCTCCTCTGTTTCCTTCTGGCTTTTCATTTTTGCATTTTTGCATCCTCTTTGTCTATGTTTCTCAGTTGGTCCCATCCAGACTGAGTTTAGTTGGTGGTTGGTTGCATGGATGCAATACACACTGCTTTTTAGAGGCTCCAACTGTTTTCTTTTCATCAAGCTTCAGCTCTTTAAAGATTGAGCATCTCTACTGTTTTTGATTAAAAAGAATTTAAGGTCTTAAACATCTATCTTACCTTTTTAGCACGAATCACAGTATATGATTTGTAAAAGTATAAAGCCAGCCATGTTTGCAATATATCATATGCTTTAGTGTATTGATGAAATTCTACACAGTGTCATTTCTACCATTCTTTTTACTGGAGACCATTGATTTAAAATATCTTGTTGACTATTGATTGTTTGAGACCTATTCATGTTTTCCTTTCCTTTGCTCTTTCTGCAGCTCCAAATGTGTCCGTGAGACCCTCATCACTTAACTCAGTGGGCATTATGTTGACCCTGATCTAAACTCATCAGCAACCCATCCCTACCTTTCCCTCCCACCTCCCCTCCCCACACCCTTTCCCATCTCCATCATGACCAGTCTGAAGCGCTCTCAGACAGAGCGCTCGGTCGGGGGCTCAGTGCCAGCTACTGATGAGTTCTATACCCGCCGCCTGCGCCTGCCCAATGGAGGGGCACCACCACCCCGCAGTGAGAGTGCACACATCTCCTCTTCCTCCACCACTGGCACCAACCCTGGCGTTCCCAAAATGGGAGTACGGGCTCGTGTGGCTGATTGGCCCCCAAGGAAAGACGGTGGAGGAGGGGGTATTTGGCATATCACTGTGGAAACCGACTCACCCAGCTCTACCAACACCACCAGCTCTTCAGGATCAGGAAGTGGAGATAGAGAAAGACTTGGAGGAGGGGGAGGAAGTGGTGGGGGAGGGGGAGGAGGTGGGGGAGGTGGAGGAGGTGGAGGAGGAAGTGGTGGCAGTGGTGGCAGTGGAGGAGGAGGGGTGTCAGCCGTCACAGCCCATAGCAATCTGTCAGCCAAGTTGGGCCACCTGATAAGCCCACAGGACTCATCCATGTTGCGCAACATCCACAACACACTAAAGAGCAAGATGCAAAGCAAGGGAAAGGACAATCGCTTCCTGTCACCGGATGGCTATCTGGGCTCACCTCGCAAAGGGATGAGACGCATCCGCCAGCGCAGTAACAGTGATATAACTATCAGTGAGCTGGATGGGGACAACAATGAGGGCTGGTCCTTCTCTGGGTGGACACCCATGCACCGTGAATATGGCAGCACTTCATCCATAGATAAACATGGTGTGTCAGGAGAGAGCTTCTTTGACATGCTAAAGGGATACCAGTCCTCTGAGGCCCCTGATCAGCGAAGTCCAGCTCCAGAGAGGCTGACTGAGCTTCTTACTGTGGCCCCAATAAAACAGGCCGCCCTGGACCTGCCAGATGGACCTTTGGGTCCAGCCAGGGGTAGTCCTGCCAGTCGTCTGAAGGAACGAGAGAAGCACTTGAAGAGGAGGTCAAAGTCAGAGACAGGTGGAGAGTCAATATTCCGTAAGCTGCGCAGTGTGAAGGTTGAAGGT
This sequence comes from Pempheris klunzingeri, assembly GCF_042242105.1. NCBI lineage: Eukaryota > Metazoa > Chordata > Actinopteri > Acropomatiformes > Pempheridae > Pempheris > Pempheris klunzingeri. The sequence continues at coordinate 16,091,119 of NC_092029.1, read as the reverse complement.
GACACATCAAGGGCAGGCTCAGATGTTGAAGATGGTGGGAAAGGTGATGAGAGTGGCCCAGCTCCCAAACCCTGGGTCTGCCAAAAAGGCTTTTCCCATTTTGATGTCCAGTCTCTACTCTTTGACCTCAATGAGGCAATCCACAGTCGGCAATCTGGGTCCAAACGCAAGAACACCACTACCGGTGCCTCGGCTGCTGCTGCTGCCTCAGCCTCCGCCTCGTCCTCCCTCTCCTCCAATCAGAGTGGAATGTATGGGTCACCCTGCGGCTCACAAGAGGAGCTGAGCAAGGAGGGAACAGGAGGACACAATCCTGCCATGGATCCTGGTGATGACAAGAGCAATGACCTGGTGCTCAGCTGCCCATGTTTCAGGAATGAGATCGGTGGAGAGGGTGAGAGGAACATCTCTCCTGCTAAACAGGTAGGTTTTGTACAAGAATAGGACGATAAGTCTGAAAAGATGGGCTCTTCAGGTTTAATGTTAAGACTGCAGCCTGCAATATTAATTCCTGAACTTCCTGGTCATTTAGAAAACAACAGCATTGAAGATCACTCAAAAAAAGTGATGTGGAAGATGCATTGAAGATTAGATACTTACCCGCTTTACTTTTCCTTGTCTTCCATCCTCCAGCAGGGCAGCATAGGGAGTGGTGGAAGCTCAAGCAATTCCTCTGGCAGTACAGAGGAAGGACCTTTAGATGCCACCCTCACTACTCATTTTACCAACGCTGGGGTGGCTGTGTTGGAGGCCTCCAAAGACGGGCCAAGCCAACATGCTGACAGGTCAAAACGGTACATTGTGGAACACGTTGACCTCGGCACCTACTACTACCGAAAGTACTTCTACCTCAGAGGTGAGCAAGTAAGGATAGTATGTGATTCATAGTTCTTGACTTTTGATACTTGCTTCTTCATCTCTGGTGTGGAAATTGTTTTACAAAACATGACTCTATACTCTACAAGTAATTTCTAAAAATGTACTCATTATTGGCAGAGAAAATGCCATTTTCTGCTTACAGCCAAGCTTCAACTATTTTAGACCATTGGCTATATATTCAGTATTCATGCAAATGCTGCATTCTGCATATCACTAGGAATAAGAGACAAGTTGGCAGGCAGTAGATGAAGGCTTGGTTTGTTCTTTTTTAACTACATGCAAGACTAATTTTCGTGTCAGGTGTTTTACATCCACCCCACATTAAAACCAGTAGAATTGCACTTTAGTTGTCCGATTCCCCCTTCTGTAATTTCCTCCTCTATTTCACTTTATCCCTTTCTGCCCATCCCTGGCTCAAATCTCACTCTTCCTCAACCCCTAGAGCACTGGAACTACCTGGGGGTAGATGAGAACCTTGGTCCAGTGGCAGTGAGTCTGAGGAGGGAGAAGTTGGATGAACACAAGGAGCATGGCCAGCAGTACAACTACAGGGTCATCTTCAGGACGAGTGAGGTACATTGAAATTGACACATGTGCCTCTTACAACTTATATGACATATGTTGTATTTGATTAGCTTGATTTGTTACATCATTTATTTTTAAGTGACGTGTTTATTCACCAGGATATACAGCATTTGTAGCTGTTCTCCCTGGAGCCATGAATCTTTATGTTCACACATGTGTCAATATTTAGTACACTCTGTACTGAGTGATAGTTCTGAGAAGCTCTTATGAGTTCAAATTGTGTAGGCAGTAATATATACGATCTGCGCTCAACCTTCCTTATTGAAAAAGCCAGTTGGGGGGAGATATTACAAAGGGTTCATCTCAAGGTTGTCAGATATGGCTCAAGACCTTAAATGCAACCGCCTCCATTCCTCAACACTGCCTTAAATTGTTTGACTTAGTTAATAATGTATTCAGGGCTTAAATTTCTTATTACGATTACTTTCGTATTACTTATACGATTCCAGGCATAGATCATTTATAAATTAATGTAATACTTAAATCAATACATTGCATACATTTCCTGCTGCACAACTTTTCAGGCCCACAAACATCTCTTGCTGTAATCCCTGAGTATTCTCCCAGTTGTTTATTCACACTGCTCAATCTGCAGTTTGCAGTGATTGGAAATATTTTGTGAATCCCTCTAGCTTCCATCTCCTCCTATAGACATACTAGAGCCAGAGATCCATGTCCTCATTCTCCGAGCTCAACACCCACCTACCATCTTTGTCAGCCTTTATCTGTGAAGGACTGAGCTGTGCCATTTCACAGTTAAACGAGCCTAAAATAGCGCCAAAGGTATTTGAGTAGAGGAGGAAAAGCATTGCTCTCGTATTGAAGCACACCATGAGTAATAGCCCCTCCAATCTCTTGGGATGACGCATGTCCTACTGTGCTGTGTTTTCCTCTATTTTCCTCCCTTCTCTTACATCCCTCTCTCCTCTCTAATTGTTATTTTCAGAGCAGGGAGCTGGGAAGGTATAGATATCTATATGTATGTGTGTATGTGTGTGTGTGTGTGTGTGGGAGTGAGTGGGATGCACTGATGTTGAAGAGATAAGTCCAGTGTCCATTGAGGACAGCTGTTGTCCTCTCTTCAGTGAGAGTGCTTCTCTTCACTTACCCTGAGGGTGTTGGCACCGACACTGGACCTGCCGAACACCATGTGAAGACTCACAAACACAAAACAAATCTGTGATTCTAAAGAGCTCTGAGGCCACCACAGATATCCAGCTGTGTTTATTTGCTCATGATAGTTGCTCAGGTCGGGGTCCTTCTACAGTTCTCTTGATTTATTAATGAATGTCCTCCTCGAGTTTGTTTTAATCTGAAGCATAGAGTCTTCATAGTGGAAACTACTGCAACACACACACACACACACACACACACACACACACTAACACACACATTCCTTTTTCTGGCTTTCCTCCACACGTTTTCCCTGCACTAGCAGAGAACATGGTCTGGCAGAATCCATTTTTTAGCCTGGAGTTTGTTGAAAAAAGATTGATTTCATGATCAATCCTGAGCTCATGATGCAGCGATGGCCATGATTATCCTTTGAAAAGAGCCCTCTTATGCTAAAAATTGAATTTAATTGCACAGGCCGTCACGGCACTACATCGTTTTTATAGTGTGGTTTTCACTCTAAGGCCTTTTGATTCTATGGTTTCTATAATTAACGAGTGAAGCACAACTGCCAGAAAGAGCACTGCAGAGCAAGATAATGCAGCTCATCAGAAGTATAAGGATTGACTTCTTGGGGAGAATGAGTTAGGAGACAGTTTAGAATGTATTGTCAAAGTATAGTATATTTTATGTATTACTGCTAGTTATTATCTAATCATTTTCGCAGTTCCCACCAAATGAAAATGTTTTTTTTGGTTGTTGCCCTGATCCTTCTGTTTCCTGTTTTCTTTTGCTGTCTCCAGCTGAATACCCTGAGGGGCTCCATCCTGGAAGATGTAGTTCCTTCTACGTCTAAGCATGGTCTAGGTCGAGGCCTGCCCCTCAAAGAGGTGCTGGAGTACCTGGTGCCTGAACTCAATGTCCACTGCCTGCGTCTGGCACTCAACACGCCTAAGGTCACTGAGCAGCTGATGAAGCTGGATGAGCAGGGGGTAAGGACACACAGTGAGCAAACTGAGTTAGGCTGGGTGACTGGCTGATGTCTTTGGTTGCTCAGATTAAAAGAATTCAATTTTTTTTTAATCAATTTAGAGAACATCATTCTTTAAAAGTATTATCTGTTCAGCATAATATTGAAACTAAAGACACAAATTCCCAGACATTATAGTACTATATATAGTCATTTATTTTGTTTTTGTGTTTTATGTAGCCTTTTATGTGTAGGTGTTGTTTTTCTAAGAGGAAGATGTCTCATTGTGAAGGAGAATAACTAATTATACATTTTTGTTTTTTACTTATCCATTCACTCCCACAGACTATTATGTGGGATTTAAGAGGAGAAACTCCATCATATATCAACACACACAGACACACACACAGACACACACACACACACACACACACACGACCTTAAAAAGAGGACAAACACAAAACAAGCTCTTTGATACTCATGCTCCCTGATGCCATCATCAAAAGCTGAACCTCTGAAAATGTCAACATGATTTCTGTGGAAAATGGCATCACAATCACTGCAGAACAACTCAAGGTGGTTATTCTTAAAATGCCAACATGGGTTCTTCCTAAAATGTCAACATTGTTACTTTGACATGGTTTCTACACAGTGGGAATCTGCATCTCCATCACTGAGGCCGACGCTATGCCAACAATTCAATGCATTAAAGATACACATGGAGCAACTACAAATACGACGCACAGCTATTGAGATGCAGTACAATTCATTATTTGGTTCAACGCAATGCACTACAAGGCGATGTGATGCTGAAGAATGCGTTGCAATTCATTATGGTACAGAGCGTTTGATTTTATTTCTTTGGTTTTTCTTAAGCAAACAGCAAGTCATAAATGGAATACCCAAGTAGCTCAACAAGTAGAGTGTGTACCATTAAGGTTTAGTCCTCACTGCAGAGGCCCAGTTTTGAATTTACTGCTGACTAGAATATAACAACATAAATGATTCCAGAGAAAAAGGCAGAGGGTCAAAAGTGTTCCAACCAACCCCAATCTCCCCTACAGTAAACATGGCAGTGAAGATAACAGTAATGGCAATTTATTCATCCCATATTGTGCCATTGTTAGTGGATCATAACATCCTCTCACACTTATCCCAAATTGTATCCGGTCCACACTTTTTTACTCAGGGCAATCACCTCATGAACTTGGTGCACCATCGCTAATGGGTTAACCTTACCATCCTGACTACACAGTATTATACCGTGTCACCCCTTTTCATTGCATCAGTCTTGGTTCTCTCCATAGTTGAGTTTCCAGCGGAAAGTGGGGGTGATGTACTGCATGGCAGGCCAGAGCAGCGAGGAGGAGATGTACAACAACGAGTCAGCTGGTCCTGCACTGGAGGAGTTCCTTCATCTGCTGGGGGAGAGGGTTAGACTCAAAGGCTTCACCAAGTACCGGGCCCAGCTGGACACAAAGAGTATGTGCATGCTCAGATTACAAGTTGTTCCTCATGTACAGTTGACAGACAAGTAGAAGCTCTCATTGATTAAAGTTTTGTGTTCAGTCGCCCAGCAAGCATTTGATGGATTGTGGCATGCCAGAGGTGACCATCCCCTCTGACATGATGTGTGTATGCACAATGTTGAATGGTTAATGATTGGGACTGATATAAGACCTTTACTGTGTTATATAAAGGTAATACTTAGAAACAATTGCATGGCCAGCAAGAGAACAATTCTGTCGTGGCAGCATATCTTAGCAGCAAACAGTAACAACCCAGAGCTCCAAACAACTTCATAAATAGTATAATAAGTATTTAAAGGTGTGTGATTCTGCACACCAACATAGGGGACACCCTTAGGGTGCAGGAGTACTCTGGAACACTCCGTTCTTGGAGAGCAGATGGCTTCTGAAGTCTGCCTCATAATTGGTGTTGTTTACAGACTGACAATAGTTGTAGCCACTGTAGGTAGACCAGATAAATAGGGCATCGCTTCTTATGTGCAAAGAGCCCTCAGAATACACACTTGATATTCTACAGTGCTACTTATTTACATGGTTGTACATGCAACCTCTAATAATCTAAAATTGGTTTTAACATCAGGAGTTTCATTAGGATAAGGATGTACAATTTACAACAGGAGTAATTGAAACACTAGACTGAAATTAATTATGCAAGGACGGTTAAAGAATAAAATAAATTGCATAGAAGTGACACACAGATCTTTGAAGCCCAGGTTCATTCGCAGCGTTTATGAATAAAGCCCCAGATATGTGAAACATAGCTTTTTAGACTTGAGCCCCTCAGTCTCAGTGCTTTGATTCCTCTGGCTTCCTTTCAGTGATTCTTCTGTTTCCTCTTAAGGTTCTGCCTTAAAAAACAAGTTCCTTTAATTTAAGACATGTGACAGATGGCCTTTGGTGTCACATTAATCCATTGGGAAACTGATCCACCATGTGTTCTCTGGGTCTCTCCTTTGCCTGACCATCTCTGCAGTGGCTATAAGCAAGATTGATGACAACAATATGCTTGCCTGTGTTTGATATTTAACTCCATACTGTCTTTATATCAATTAAGTCATCCCCCATAAGGCTGTGTGAGACAAAACATCTCTCAGTCACTTTTTGTTGGACATGTAATACAACCTTCAGTAGCCTCTAGTAAATTAAATAAAGCTGTGCAAAGAATTCCCTATAGACGGAGTTAATTAATTGAGCTAATCCAGCCAGGTTAAGTATGGCCTTTTAAACACCTCGTGACTGTTTTAATCTTTGAACGGAGCCCATCAATAGACTGTGGAGGTGGCTAATAAGATGCAGTAGCTTTCTTGAGGGCCAAAGCCTGTTCAGAGCTCAGGGAACAGTGATTAGCATTAGCAGCTGAAGAGATGATGTTTGGTTGGGTTTCAGGGGTTATTAATAAATACTGTTATAAACACGTCTCAATTTCATGTCTGGAGTCAAGCCCACCTGAAAAGAGTGGCCCGAATCACATTCCAATTGAAGGACAGTTTTGTTTCCTTTATTCCAAAGCATGAAAAATTCACATGCAATTGTATTTCCTGCAGCTGACTCAACGGGCACCCATTCCTTGTACACCACTTACAAGGATTATGAGCTCATGTTCCATGTGTCTACCATGCTGCCATACACACCCAACAATAAGCAACAGGTATGTTAATGAAAGGACGCACAGTTCCAACACACTGAAGTCTTTGAGCAATTTGCAGCTTTTAATTTATTTAAAAAATGGCCAGCAGGTCATGAAAACATGCAAAAACTTTTTTGCCTGTGCCATTGAAATAAGTACAACCATGCTGTGCCGAGTGTACATGATCCTATGATAATTTCACTGCTTTTTTCATGGACAACTTCTGTTTTCTTTTTGTTGACAGACTCAAAGCAACATACATGTACATTTAATCGGTGGCTCAAGTTGAACTCACTTAATGCACTTATGTTTTGCATAGTTTTTGAGAGATTTCATTTAATATAACTCAGTATCCAACACTAATTTCTTCTGCTGTCTTTGTGCTTTTCCAGTTACTGCGGAAGCGGCATATCGGGAATGACATCGTCACGATTGTATTCCAGGAACCCGGAGCGCTCCCCTTCACCCCCAAAAACATTCGCTCACACTTCCAGCACGTCTTTGTAATTGTGCGTGCTCATAACCCGTGCTCCGACAACAGCTCCTACAGGTGAGATGCACATGCCAATGTATATATGTTGTTCTTAAGAGAGTGTTGCACTGTGGGTGGTTCGTCACCCAAACGCTGCTGCCCTGTTGGCTCTCTTGCTGTCCTACAGTGTGTTTGCTAGTGTTCTTAGTCCCAAAAGTCAGCCAGTTTAACCGACAGTACAGCAGTTATCTACTGGCTTCCACTATATGGAATAAATGTGGTGTCATAGGCAATAAGAAAAGGCAATAAGAGAATGCCTATTACCAGAACAATTACTCGGCTGAAGGCTTTGGAAATCTATTAATCGAATTTAGTGATTCATGCCAATATACTGTGAGGTGGTACAATGGAATTAAAAAGACAAGTAAGCTGTAGATAATTTCTAGTATTTTAAGCACCAGCACTGTGACCAAAGACTCTGCGTACTTTATGTATGTATCACAACAGTGATGATACCTTTAAAACATGTTAAGTATGGTTAAATAAGTGTTTTTTTAACATTGTTTAGCAACACTTGCCAGTGCAGTCGGTGCATTTTGCAAAAGTCTAGACAAATAATTTGGCCTTTGTTTTACCTAAAGTATGCCCATGACTCATAAATCACTTTCCACTACTTCTGACACAATAATGCTCATATCAGTTGCCTCAAAAAGTTGTGCATCTCGAATTGCCTTTGCAGTCCCATCACTCCACCATAGAGTAGGCTGTGAGTGTTGTGAGCCCTCTGTATGGCTCACGATTTATTACCACCTTGTCAAAGTTGTGTAATATGAAACACAAAGTACCAGCCTGCAATCATTTCTAAGAAATAATGAGTATTCTGCCTTTCCTACATTTTCTGTTTAAAACTGCTCAGCTGTGAAGGACATTTCATTCTCTGTTTATTCCTGCTTCTGTCTTGTTATCTATAATTCTGTCATCCTCTCCTATCCTGCTCTCTTTGACTCTTCCTCCCTCTCCCACTAATGGCTGTTTTAATTGCTGTCTGAGCACATTGTGTGAGGTCTTAATTGTCCCCCATAGGGCTGCTTCGTTACTGAGCAACAACGCGCACACACACACACAAACACACACACTCACGCATACACAAACAAAAGCCCAGCAATACAGTGAATATAGAGCAAATACCATTTACACATTCCTTCTGTGATTCACATTTGTTTTCCAAAGTAAACAGCTCTTCCAAAATTCTTAAAGTCTTAAAATTCTATAGTTTTACCAGCTGTTTTTTAGTAAACCAGCCAATATATTATTAACGACTAACATTTGTAGTATCTAGTATAACTGAACGCAATTGCCTGTCAATCCCAACTACTTGGAAAACCTACTTTAAAAACACTCCACATACAATAAACTCTGTGGTCTGTGGTCCAAATGGTTTTATTATAAGGTCTAGTAGACTTGGACAAAGATATCACAGAACTGCTGAAAGAGACTCTGTACTTTTGACCACAAATGATGGTGACTTTTCCTTAAAGGAATATATTAAATGTTAAGTTTTAATTTCCAGAAAAGTCTTCAGCGCTGAATACGTTCATATGCTTTGTAAAACAGATGCCAATACAATTCTTTTATTCACGCATCACTGCAGCGATGTGACCGTTTCCAGACTAGAAAAACAAGCATCACGTAGCATGAGGTAATAGTGACTGTATGACTGAACGTGACTCCCAGTGAACACGATTTCACCACTAATTCCCTTCGTCACCGGTCTCAGTGTCTGTAGGTAGCAGCTTCACGTAAATGAAATCATTCCCTTATCTCTGTTAACTCATGCAGTGGTGTCTAGAACACACCATTGCATGTGCCCTACCTAAAACAAACATAAATACTTCATAAGATAATTGGTTTTTGCTTTGAGGACTAGTTGTCACAAAGAGACACAAACATGTTGTATGTACCTGCCTACATCCACACACATACATACAGTACACCTCTGAGCCGCCCACTCCAATAGATATTGACATGTTCTTTTTCTTGCTCTGACTCAGTGGGCAGCAGGTCGTGGATACTGGAAGAGCGGAGCTGCCCACACACTGGATATTTATAAGACCGCAAATCACTGAAACCACAGGAATGTGCTCTTTCATTTCTACTGCCAAACCTCCTGCCACACGGATCACACAGCAGCCACACAGCCCAGCAATCCCCATTGCACTACATATAGCTACATACCCTCATCCTCTTTTCTCTTTCGATCTCTCTTTTTTTCTCATTCAGCTTTTTTTCTGCTCCCTCTGTCTTCTTCTCAGGCTTTAATACCTCTGCCTCTCCCTCTCTATCTCTCTCCATCTCTTCTCTCTGTCCTGCATGAGTCACAGGTCTTTGGCTGACTGACTCACAGGTGTTGCGATCAGTACAAGTGCTTTTAGAGCTCCAGTGTAATTTATGGAGTGATGTTTGTAGTGATGGAGAAGAATAAGAATAAAAGATCACATTTTATTTGAATCATTTGTTCAGCCTGCTTATAAGCACTTTGTCTGCCCCCTCTATGAAATACCCCGTATGAGTCATGTGCCATCCACAGAAAAGCAGACCACTGTAGCTTTGAGACTATGTCACTTACTTGGTGTATGCGCCAGTTGAGATTGTCTAGAAAGAATTTTGCAAAGTGAAACCTAGTTAAGTGTGGAAATCTTGATTCATTTTGATTTCTATATTTCAATACTATATTTTCATTTAGTATTTCATTAATGTAGCATTACTTAACTTACAGAGCTGCTCTCCAATGCAATTCAGCCCGGCCAGTGTATGAACCCCAAAGCACCAAACTGGTCATTAGCGTGGCACAATGACAAGTGCTTACATCTTTTTTTCAAATAATTTTCAAATCATCAATTTGGTGCAGTCTATTGCCATATTAAGTGTCATATTAAACCAACTTCACATGTTGGCAGTCCAAGGTATTAAAAATCCAAATAATTGCTATCATGGACACAGAATCAACTATTTGTACTCACTGCATGTAGTACGCGGTGCCACTTTGTGCTCGATTTTAAATTCAAATACAAAGGCTTCGGAGAGTTACAGAAATACAGTACTGCTTTCACCCTGTTTGAAAAAAGTCCTTTTCTTTTACTTTTACGAATATTGCATAATATGGCATAAAGGGGAAGAATGACAGTAGTCAGCAACAAAGAAACAAGGTATTTAAAAAAAAAGTAAGCAACTTGAATATATATCCGATAATCTACGAACAGGCAGCATGATGCAATTTTTATTAATACACTATCAATTCAATAAAAACTGACTCAAAAAAATGCATGGACGGTTATGTTAGTGTTTGTTTGACCCTCCACTCACATATGTGCACACACTGCCATCTTCCATAAAGTCAGAATCAGAATCAGAATTCTTTTATTGTCATTTGTTCAAAGAAGCACAACGAAATTTGGAATAGCAGCTCTCGTAGGCAGTGCAAAACAATGTCCATTGGAGTTCAGTTCATATGCCACACAAGAAACACAAGCAGCATTTTGACATACTAGCGACTACTAAGGGTGTTCCCAACATTCATTTATCAACACTGCACTATGCAAGTCTGCCTGTTGATTCTCCAGGGCAGTTTCAGACAGAAAAATGTGTTTCTTCTCTTATTGTCACAAAACAAGGAAAGGTAGGAAATGAAGTGTCAACAATTCAGCCTTCATAACTGAACACCACACGTCTGTGGAGAGGACAGGGTGTCTCTGAGGTATGTTTAGATGTATGTGGGTGACGTATTGACTTTAGTTGCTTATTAGACAAACACTAATCCTGGTGTCAACGTGTGCTGATGCATGTCAGCAGGGAGGCATGTGGGATGAAGGCTATGACTCCCAGTGCTACTCTTGTCAGCTGGTAATTATCACCTGAGAAAGGATCTGCTTGTTTGGTCAAAAACAGGTTCATACTAGGGCAGGTGACCCATGTACAGATTAAGTGCCTTTTTGATCATATAAAATGTGTGAACACTGTGACCCTTTTTTTGTAAACTGCTTCAGACATTGAACACCATTTGTCTTGTATAACAGAAAGCTTTTCGTCCAGTAAGCAATCATTTTCTGGCCTTTTAGAGTCTTCCACATAGTCCTCCCTTTTAGCCACATTTTCCTTTCCCCTCGCTCTGTTTTCTGGGGCTTTGGACATGAGATTTGAAATAGCACACTCCCCGTTTCCTCCTCCTCGACCCTCCTTCCTCTCCATGGCTGCTCCGCTGAGTTCTTGACATACCAGACAGGGCAAACAGCCTCAGATGGCCATTCCAGGGACTTAATGAACGGAAAGGGGGGATGAGAAGAAGGGAGTTAGATAACAGGTAGAAAACAAGGAGAAAATTAATGAAATAAATGAAGAAAGACAAATATTCACAGCCTTTACACAGCAGCACATTTGTTCATACTTATGAAGACCATTCAGAGTAATAAACGTTACTGTGCAAACTGGATGAGGCTTTATATCAAACATAGGCTCTGTCAAAGAATCTGGCATCTCTTTTTTTTTTTTTTAACTTTTGAAATCTTAATGACATAAATACTTCAAGCTTGGTTGTGATGTGACATTTTGAGCAGATTTACTGTGTAATAAACCACTGACTGTAAGCCACAGGCTCTGTGATGTCAACAAAATACCCACCCTAAAACTCAAATTGTTGGTCAATATTGAAACAACTGATTGGTTAACCATCAATTATTCTCTTCCCTCCACCCATTTTTCCTTATTTCTCTTCTTGCCTCATCCTCTCTGCCTGGTCTGCTCCCCTCCCTACAGTGTGGCAGTCACCCGTTCCAAAGACGTGCCCTCTTTCGGCCCACCTATCCCAGAGGGCGTGACCTTTCCCAAGTCCTCTGTGTTCCGGGACTTCCTGCTGGCCAAGGTCATCAACGCAGAAAATGCCGCCCACAAGTCGCACAAGTTTCGTGCCATGGCCACCCGAACACGCCAGGAGTACTTGCGCGACCTGGCCGAGCGCCACACCACCAGCACACCCATTGACCCCTCTGGAAAGTTCCCGTTCATCTCACTTGCCCACAAGAAAAAAGAGAAGACCCGGCCATATGGAGGAGCAGAGCTACGCAGCCTGGGGGCGGTCACCTGGGCGGTCCACGCTGAAGATCACGGGACAGGAGGGGAACTGGAGGCCCTTCTGGCCATTTCTAATGACTTTGTCATCCTATTGGACCAGGAGGCCAAGGCTGTGGTGTTCAACTGTGCCACTAAGGACGTGATTGGCTGGACGCTGAGCAGTCCTGCGTCTTTGCGGATTTTCTACGAGCGGGGAGAAAGTGTGTCTCTGAGGAGTATCAGTAATAACACTGAGGATTTCAAAGAGGTGGTCAAACGTCTAGAGGTGAGAGTCCACTCACACCAAAACATAAACTATGTGATAAGACTGATGGTGCATGCTCAGATAACGAAATTACAAACCTGTTTTTGCTTGCAAGTATTCAGTATTTTTTCACTATATTTTCACAGTTACATCAATTATTGACATTTATTGGTCTTCCTGCCCTCTGCTGTCATAGCTGAGGGCTCGGCAACTATATATTCAAAATCACATTAGTTCAGTTGGTGCCAACTGTGTGTATTTGCCAAGAGAGTGTCATCAGAATGATGTTTTTATCCCTGTGACCAAATGGGAGGCACTACTCAAACTGCAAAATTAAACCAGACTCCACCAGACCAAAGACTGGTTGATGGGACAAGCATTCATTCATGTGAGCACACAAGTGCTGCGAAACCAAATCAATGGGCTAAAATGCTGTTGGCTGCCATTGATCATTTACCTGGCCCACTCACGGTCTCTCCTACTATTTACTGTTGGCTGTCAGTGCGCCAGAAAGACAACATTTTTGTTTCTACATGCCAAAGCTGCTGTCTCATTACTGGTCTCGGCTTATTGAGGAGGTTTCACACCAACACCTCTGGACAACATACTCCTAATGGCTCATACACCTACACATACAGTGAAGTGTGCAAGCTCTTCCTTAGCTGTTTCCATGGAAACTGGTTAGAAAAAAAGGTGTTTCCTTATGTAATCATCAGCGCTTTAGAATACATTCATTTCCCCAGCCTCTCCCTACCTTCAATGTGTGTGTGTGTGTGTGCGCGCGTGGGTGTGCGCATGTGTGTTTGGATGGTGTTTATCATGTATTTATGTAACCTGGCGTGAGTCCACCATCTTTGATTTGCACACATGCATACTAACATATTTGAACACACACACACACATATTGTTATTTGGCTCAGGATTCAGAACGGTATCACTTTCATGTTGCATTTTATGCATCTGGCGTTAATCTTCAATCATTTGGACTACCTCAGTGCCAGAGTGAGGAAGGGAAGGGGCCTTGAGCCACCCGCTTTTTGGAACTGTCTTTCTGTCTCTCTCTCTCTCCTCTCTTTGCTCTCTTTTTTTCATCTTATTTGCTTCTTATCGTTCCCTTTTTTCTTGTACTCTCTTCCTCTCCCACACACACATTCAGAAACATCAGAGAGCATCATAACAATTCCTATCAGGTGCCCGTCTGCACCATGATTTATTCACACTTCTCTGTGAGTTTGACTTCTATAGAGCTTTTGCTAACAACCTGTTCAGATAGAGAAATGCAAGGTGCCCTGAAGCCACCTGGTGCAGACAGAGAGAGACAGAGACAGACCGGCAGAGAGAGAGACAGAGACAGACCGACAGAGAGAGAGACAGAGACAGACCAACACAGAGAGAGACAGAGACAGACCAACAGAGAGAGAGACAGAGACAGACCAACAGAGAGAGAGACAGAGACGGACCAACACAGAGAGAGACAGAGACAGACCGGCAGAGAGAGAGAGACAGAGACAGACCAACACAGAGAGAGACAGAGACAGACCGGCAGAGAGAGAGACAGAGACAGACCAACACAGAGAGAGACAGAGACAGACCGGCAGAGAGAGAGAGACAGAGACAGACCAACACAGAGAGAGACAGAGACAGACCGGCAGAGAGAGAGAGACAGAGACAGACCAACAGAGAGAGAGAGACAGAGACAGACCGACACAGAGAGAGAGACAGAGACAGACCGACAGAGAGAGAGAGACAGACCAACAGAGAGAGAGAGACAGAGACAGACCAACAGAGAGAGAGAGACAGACAGACCAACAGAGAGAGAGAGAGACAGAGACAGACCAACAGAGAGAGAGAGAGACAGAGACAGACCAACAGAGAGAGAGAGAGACAGAGAGACAGAGACAGACCGACAGAGAGAGAGAGAGACAGAGAGACAGAGACAGACCGACAGAGAGAGAGACAGAGACAGACCGACAGAGAGAGAGAGAGAGAGAGAGAGACAGAGACAGACCGACAGAGAGAGAGAGAGAGAGACAGAGACAGACCGACAGAGAGAGAGAGAGAGAGACAGAGACAGACCGACAGAGAGAGAGAGAGACAGAGACAGACCGGCAGAGAGAGAGACAGAGACAGACCGGCAGAGAGAGAGAGACAGACAGTAGTAAATGACCATGACAAAGTAGTCGGGAATGAGGGTTTGGTTTTACCACATCCTATGTCAACGAATTGGCTGCCCTTTGTAAGTTGACAGGTGATGTAGAGTGTTTCTCTCTAAACATTTAACTGTTTTCGACTTTTCCACATCACTCCCTGCAAAGTAGGAGCACAGCTGCTTTACATAGTCCCCCACCTCACCTGAATGCTGAGAGTTGCATCCTTCCATGAAAAAAAACATGAAGTTCAAAAGCGCTTCTCCTAAGCAAAGCATCACGGTGTGAACAGCCTAAAGTGTCACAGCAAGAGATACTTGCTTTAATTTCTGTCATCTGCCGAGCTTGTGTGAATGCATGAGCGTGTGTGTCTAGTGAGAGGCGTACAATTTATGCTGGAGCACTAATTCATCTTTATTTATGTGCAGAAATCTCTTAGGGATCACTTAACTTGTTTAAAAATCTCTTCTTTAACTTCAAAGAGGAAAAACATGTACATATGCAGTGGGCATGTTCACACAATTGCACACACGTGCAGACCTACACATTTACAGACTAAGATAATCCCATTAACTGTCCCAGTGGTCTGCTAAAAGTTTTTCAAAACATCAGCTGATTCTACACATAAAAATAGTGTTTGTTGGTTGTGTAAGTTAAACTGATGTTGCAAAAGATGAAATAAGTTCACTTTGATTTTTCTCTCTTTTCTATTCTGTGTTCTTCTCATTTGTCCCCTTTTCTATGCACTTTTTTCTCCTCTCACCTCCTGATCTGTTTGGTTCTTTTTCATCATCTCTACTCTGACCATTCCTGTCACTTCATCTTTCATCTGTCCTTTGTGCATCTCTCTGCCCTCCTGACGTCCAGTTCCTGACTAAGGGCTGTGAGACATCAGAGATGACGCTTCGTCGAAATGGCCTGGGGCAGCTCGGCTTCCATGTGAACTATGAAGGCATCGTTGCTGAGGTATCTGTCTGTGCATAGCTCAAATGTTCCTCTGAAAATGTACCCAAAAACTGTGTACCATATATTTAGATAGATCTTGTGCATCATAGCTGATCTAAATATGCTTTATTAGCTTTATTCTACCTGCTAATATGATGATCTTAATGTTGCTTTCAGTAAAAGATCATTTAAACTTGTTTCATATTAAATGAGACAGGCTCATTTTCTTTTAAAATACAGTTATATCTAATAACTGCATTTTAAAAGAACATGATGAATAATGATGGGTACTGAAATAATTATCTGTACACTAAGATGCTAACTTACTTTCCCCTGTATTGATTAGAAATGACTAGCATCCATAGCACTCTTCTTCACACTTAAGGAGGGAAGAATGTGATCTGATCGTACATATACATACGTACATTTAACATAATTATAGCCCCTAGGCTGTGGCTGTAATGTATTTATGTGTTTTTATGAATCATCTTATATTAGATGTGCTGTATTGTTGTAAAGTATATTCCCTTTTTCATTGGAGAAAATGACATTGAACATAACTATGTGATGGCACGTGTGGTCACTTTGTCCTCCTGTCTCGGACATTACTGTTTGGAAAATGAAGCATCTCACCAATACGGCTGTAATGCAATCAATTTGTCCCTAATAGGTGGAGCCATATGGTTACGCCTGGCAGGCAGGACTGCGGCAGGGAAGCCGGTTGGTAGAAATCTGCAAAGTTGCTGTAGCAACACTGACCCATGAGCAGATGATTGACCTCCTGCGAACCTCGGTGACGGTGCGTGTCGTTATCATCCCACCACATGACGACGCCACTCCACGCAGGTAGGTGGGGAGGGGAGATTCCCTGTTTCCTTTAAGTTCTTATTCAAACCACTTGTTTGTTCATATATCCATTTGGTTATCTGGAAAAACAGTAGACATACTTGCTGTCCTTTCATACCTGAAGTTCAGTGGTGCATTAGGCTTCACTGACCTCGCCTCGCAATTTGTCATGTTTGCGTCACTGGGTATTTAAAAATCCCAAATCTCAAATCTTGTTTCAGACCTTTTCTGTCTACCAAAAAGACAGAAAAGCTGCGCAACGCCTCACTGACAAAGACACACGCATCATTTGCCTCTCAGACAAAATATCCTTCCTCTCCTTCTGCAGGGGCTGTTCAGAGCTCTATCGCATGCCTGTGTCAGAGTACAAGGGCAGCAGCAGCGACAGCGGCTCTTTCGAATACAAGTTCCCCTTCCGCAGCAACAACAACAAGTGGCAGAGGACGTCCAGCAGCCCTCAGCAGTCGCTGACTGCCTCGCCACAGCCCCACACGCCCAACCGGGCCATCAGCCTGGGTAGCACAGTGGGGAAGACCCTGTCAGCTGAGAGGCTGGAGAGAGGTGCAGTCATCCCGCGCAGTGTCAGCAGTGATGGCCGGCCCCTGGACACCAAGAGGTTAGAGCCCCTTGGCTTTTTGAATATGGGTTATTTGAAAATATAATATAATCTAATATTTTTTCCATGTGAAGTCATACATTTTCACCTCTAACACTGTTGAGAAGAAACAAAATAAATATTGCAATTTCTACAGCGAGTGTATTATCAAAGCACACAAAAGACAATAGCTGGCTGATTTTTAAGCAGAAGCTTTTCAGTATTCCTGTAATTTTGTGTCATCCTCACTGTGTGGGAGCTGTGGCCACAAAGTTGCAATCAATGGAATATCCTCTGAAGGAACAGCATAGAACATTTTGCTCCTTCAATGCTTTGCTGTGTTTATCTCATCTTCCTTTAGTTCCTCCATTTCCATGTGCCCATAAATTCTTACAGTTCCTGTGTGTGTATGTGTTTGCTTGTTTACCAGGATGTCTCCCGGAAGTGAGAGCTATAGCCTGGCCTCCTCCCTGGCGTTGGGTCGCTCCCCTCACAATCGCAGCTCTCCCAGCAACCTGTCTTGTTCCAGTGACGCCTCCGGAAGCTCGGCTCACTGGAGACAGAAATCCATGCCTGAGCAGTAAGGAAGAGGGGGAGAGGGGTTATGTTTGTCTGTAGCTGGGTTTTGTATTTGATTTAGATTTTTTTTTTTGTAATGTAGCAAAAGTTGGCTTGAGATTAGACTTTACTTTATTGATCCCCCATAGGGGGAAATTCACAATTAGATTAGATTCATTTGACAGGAAAATAAGGTGATAGCATTTGTGTGTTTGTGTATGATAATGCTCTTCACAGAATGTCTTTTTGTTTTTATTTTACCTCCACCCACTACAGCCTGTGGGAAAATGCATTGTGTTTCAAACTCTGTTATTCTGTCAATTATAGCTCCGCATTTTTAATCAGTGGAAACACACATTTAGCTGATAACAAAGCTGAATAAAAATGTGAGTAGTTTGATTTTGTGCCTGCGTGCTCATTTACCAGGTTTGCAGGCAGCCGCCACTCTCCGATGTCTGCGGAGAGGCGAGATGTGGTCGGAGAGGGTGGGTCAAGTGGAAAGTCCACTCCCAATTGGTCGAGGCTGGAGGACGGGGGCGGATCCGAACGAGGTTCAGCAGGTGAATACATCTTAAGGAGAGGTAGTGGAGTTACAGTAAACTCTGTGAGAAAGGAGGGTGCATTGGTTTAATGCTCTATATAGATTCCAACATTTTTAGCAATGTGAGTGCATCTTTTGTGTTTTTATATGGGAGGTATGTGAGGGCACTTGACGCCTGAATAGCAGGGGAGGGAGGAAGGGACAGCTCAGGAAAGAAATCATCCATATTTATCCATATCGCTAAATCCTTTGAAATGACAGGTATCCAGAGGGAGTGTGTGTGCACGGTGTTTGTGTGTGTGTGTGTGTGCTTCCTCGTCTGCTACTGACATTTTTTTTGGAGCTGAGCTGATATACCAACTCTGACAGCATCCACACTGCCTCTAAACAGCACTTTTCCTTCCCCCTCTTTCCCCCTTCCCATCCTCTTCGTCTTCCCCCTCCTCCACCTTTTCTGCAAGCTATGAATTATGTCGCCTTAATGCCTCTGCAAACACACAAAAAGTTGGGAAGATAATGAGATCAAACAGAAAAAGGAAAGAGATAATTACTGAACAGGGGAACTGAGATGAAAGGGTGATCTGAATTTAAGCATATGGCCTTTTTCTCTGTCACTTGTTAGTTTATTCTATACAATTTAATAAAGGAGAAAAAGGAAAGGGAGAAATTCCTTTCTTTCCCGTCAACACAGTTGGCCAGCCTTCTCTTTGTGTGCCTTCCCCTCCCCAAGTCTGTTGCTCATTCTCCACTGCTGCTTATGTTTGCATCTCATTCATCTTTTTATTCTCTCGTATGTTGGCTTTCATTTAATTACGGGTATTCTCTCATGCATAGTTTTTGGGGAGTTTTCTTCTTGTTTTCCAGCTCGGCCTCTAGATGCTCCTCTAGTTGCTCCTCTGGTTCCCAGCAGGATGTTGCTTTGGTTGATTGTTGACCAGCCCACTTCCAGCCATGTCCTCAACCTGTTCCTAACGGCCACAATCACAGAGCAAAGCCCTAGTCTCTCATTTTGTGGTTGTTTGTAGCACTTATGTCTTTATTGGTCAGGGTGGAACAATGCAGGCCGGTCCAGCTCGGCCTGTGTCAGCCAAGCGTCCAGCCCTTCACAGTCTACTTTGCTGTCTCTGTGGTTTATGGTTCTCTCTTTCCTCTTCCTCCCATTTTTACCCCCTTGACCTGTTAGTCTTCAGCAACGATGATGTGGCCGTGCTCTGTCCAGAAATAACACATGTCATGCAGAGGGCAGAGTACACACTTTTGCTCTTATTTTTTGGTCCTCAATTCCCATCACAAACAAACAGGACTCTTCCTGTTTTCCTGTTGTATCGATCAATTAACACAGCATTCCATTTTCTCTTGATACCCCGTGGCAGGTTTCTGATTAATTCATGCATTGGTTGGTGAGATGCAGAAAATTGCTATTTGTCATGACTTTACTTCCCATGCACTGCAATTTTCAACTACACTTACAATGTTTTTTTGGTTCGACAATAACAACACTCATTAAGCCAAGGTGCTTGGAAATCGTGCTTTTGGTTTCTCATGAAATATCAGGCTTTTTACACCAAGAACGTCTGGTCGACCAATCACATCTAAAGCAACTTTTAAGAAACTAAACAATACATCAGACACAAACATGTAGTCACATATGCTGCCCATATATTTGCACAAGCGCTTAAGCAAGCACGCATGCACACGTGCAGCCAGCTCTAATTAGTGCAGAGAGCCCTATGGGCCGCTATGCAGAGTAATGAATATTCTAAGTGAGATATGGGGTTCACTAAATTGCTAGATTCACCCCAGCAGATGTTATGATACCTCCCTTTGCTCTCCCTCTCATGGTGCTGTGGTCATTAGCTGTCTACTCTGAATGTCTTGTTGCATAACATCGAGACAATTACACAACAGTCCCATTTATACCCAGAGTTTCGCTTCAGGACACATAGACACATTCCCTCACGCGGCACAGCTTGCCCAGAACAAACAAAGCCAGCAGGGACCATCAGGGGACAAATTCCTGTTTGATGTGAGTCGCTTTTTATGACGAGGGTTCTGCTTTTTTTTTTTTTTTTTTTGGTTCACGGACATGGCATAGGCAGAATGAATCAATGTCAGCGTTATGAGCCTCCTGGAAGCATCAGTGCTGTAGCAGAAAAATACACATAAGTGAGGAGAGAGAAGAACTTCTCTGTTGAATGATCAAAAAGTCATCTGGTCGTGCCACATGGTCTGTGCTTGCGTTTCTCACTCCAGCTGTGTTTATTGGTCTATTTATTGCAGAGGCCCCTGTTTCTAAGTCTGGCCAAGGCTACTCTGGAGCGCCCCGCATCCAGAGGCAGGAGCAAGTCATCCACCTGTCCCCGAAGAAGGGCAGCCAGGTCAGGCTTTACACCTGTCTTACATTATTTACTCACACCATCAGAACTCTGATGGAACCGTTCTCTGTAACCCGTTTTTGAAAATGATTCACCTAGTAGTATTGTATTTAGAATTGAATGATTTTCACCAAATGAGAGATAATATGCTGAAAATCTGATATTTTCACTAACATGGAGACCTCCCTCAACTCATTTCCCCTTGCTCTTCCCTACAGTCGGACGGCCCGTACTCTGGGCACTCCAGCAGCAACACTCTATCCAGCACAGCTTCCAGCGGGGGCCACAGCGACAGTGATAAATGGTACGAACTGGGAGCGGGTGGAGGCCCCAGTGGTGACCAGGGTGACCTAGAGCCTAACGGCCTGGGAGGAGGAGGCTACCTCCAGGGGGCGTCGGCCGATAGCGGCATCGACACAAGCTCTTATGGAGCCACTCACCACTCACACCCCCACTCTCATCACGGCAGCACAACCTCCCTGCTGGCTCCCAGCGGAGGCCGAGAGAGCAGGGATCGGTCAGTGTCTCCATGGCACAGCCCCACCGAGGGAGGCCGCAGGATGCTGGAGAGGTCGCCTGCAGCTGCCGAGTCCCCGGGCCCTCCAGGAGAACGGAGTCTGGATGGGACAGGCCGAAGCCCACCCACTCATCTCCTCGTTAGAGACAGTAGCACCTACAGTCTGAGTGATGCTGGATCGCACTCGAGGTCTGTCTGTGTGTTTTTGTGGTGTCTGAGTGTTTGTTATTTCATAAACAAGTTCAGACAGAGGAAGGGAAACGTTTCTTGCTTATTTTGACTTTTCTCAAAACTTTGTTTTTTCTTGTAAAATGATAGTTGTAGCTCTTCATAACTCTGAAAAACAATTGAAATGAAACAATCTTAGAAGGGATTCACTCGCTTAGGCGTCCTGTGAGGAGTGGTCATTGGAATGTATTGCTTAGCTCTTATGTGTTACAAGCCAAAAAGGTATGGAAGTGTTTTGTACCCAGTTGCATTAAAATAAAAAAAAACAACAAGTTTTTCTTTCCAAAACACATTGTGCTCAAATACTTCATAGTCAACTTAAAAAACTGTTTACCCTGAAAGAAACGTTGTTCCCTGAGACTGAGGTAACCACCATTGGAAGTCAAATCAGTGTGCCGTTTCAAAGAATGTTTATTATTCTGTCACAGTTACCTTTATAGGACAAGCAGCTGAGTATCATGCACCCTAAACTATGCTCAAAAACTCAGTTGCAAACGGGGAAATACAACTGAGAGAGCACCTCCATCAGCACAGAGTCATAATGAATAAAGCACAAATCCAATTTCTTTCAAAAGTTGCATTTTACTTTACTAGCTTTGATTAATTTCAGTTTTAATTTGAAATTTGACCTCCTCCACTTCATCATGTACTATTGCAGCGCTTGCCTGACCTCTGGATTATGTTTCCAGTTCTCATCATTCAAGCCAATATTTCTTCACGCAAGAAGAACCCTCGCTAGACCACCACCCTCGCAATAAGTCTTTCCTGGAAACCAGGCACGGGAGTAATTTTGACTCCCTCTTATCTTTCCACATTAGGCCTCAGGAAATGTGGAACACGTGTCCAACTAGCTGGACTGGTGTCTGGAGCTGAGAGAACTCCAGTGTCTCCCTCTTCCTGTTTAAAAAAAAAAAAAATAGATAGAGTTACAGTTCATGACCTGGGCATCATCTGTCCAACATTTAAGCTACATTTGGATTCTGTCTTACTGGTGGGGGGCAATAAGAAGGGGCTCTGAAATGAGTTTGCCAAAGTTGGGTTAACCACTGGTGATACTTCGATATAATTTTCCATCATTGTAACGGATGTCCTCCCTGGAAATTCCTTGATGATCAGCATGTAGCACTATTTTTTACTTAATAATGCTTGACCCAAGAAAATAATTGAGTTCCTAAGAGGCAAAAAAGTTAATCTTCTCTGAACAATACAGAAATCTTGGTAAGCCATAAAAGAATCCTGTCATTGCCTTAAATGGTTCTCAAACATGGGATTATGAGGCAATCTCTTACTCCAGTGTCTAATCTTATCTTGTTTGTGGTGCTCTGTCATGTTGAGTTGCCCCTCTCATTCTCTTCCCTCTGTTCCCCTCCTTTGTCCAACAGTGCCAGGCACTCAGGCCACAGCTCCCCCAGAGAGGAGTCCTCCTCTTCAGCCACCTCCCCTTCATCCCAGTCATCTGCTTCTCCCGGGCCCAAGAGCTTCTACCCCCGTCAAGGAGCCCAGTCCAAGTACCTGATTGGCTGGCGGAAGCCTGGTTCCACCATCAATTCTGTCGACTTTGGAGACACACGCAAGTAAGGATGGAGCAAAAAAGAATGAAAGAAATGTGGGACTTTAATTGTAGTTCCCAGTCTTGCAGTGGATTTAATGTAAACAGCATCCTTTAAGTTATGTGGCATCAGTGGTGCCAGGGACATACTGGGTGAAGGTCTGCTTTTAGGAACACCTAACAAAGCGTGGACAATTGAACAGGAGGACTCGTACAGTATACTGCTGTTTACTCACAGTCACAATAGTGCTCAATCAATTCTACCTTTTGCAACGTTTATGCTGTTGCATGTATGTCGGGCCTGTGTCAGAGCTCATGCTGGGACTTTGTAGACCAGTTTGCAGTGTTGTTGTAACAGGCTGCTGTATTCTTTTTTTCCTGCATCCCTGTATACACATTTGGGTGATAAAATTGAGCATTACTAGCTTTACAATAACAGTATTTATTGTAGGGCTGCAGTATAAGACTGCATCTGAGCTCATTACTAGTCCACCCACTGTACTTACCTATTTATGTATGTCTTTTGGTAGTAATACTATGTGTATCACATGATTACCCCCTTGTGACTGAAGAAGATATTACACTAAACAGTGATGCATTGACTGGATGCAATTTTCCAATGAAAAGCTCCACAGTTGAAGCAAAACAACCACGTATCTTTATCATTTGTCAATGTCACTGTTAGAATATAGAGATAACACATTAACGGTGCAGTGTGCATAATTTATCTCATGACTGTGAATCTGTGTCTGTGTGCGATTTAGGAAGTCTCCAGGAGAGGGTGGAGTGGAGGTTGTTCCAACCCCAGCAGCCAGGCCCTCTCTTCGGGATATGCACTCGCCCCAGCCTCATGCCAAATCTACTATGGAGGAGGATGTGAAGAGACACAGTGCACCAGACAGTCCGCCACCCCCACGCAAACACAAGGAAAAGGTATGTCTGCAGGCATGTCAATCTTGTTCCAGGGACAAGCTGTTAATAAATGCATTTAAAGGAACACGTCCTAAAATTACTAGCCTTCTGCGAGCAAACTATCAGCCGTTTTAGTGTTGGTTTTTGAAATACTGGTAGCAACATGAAGCAGATGTAACCTAGAAGCACCCAGATCCTGTGTTTTAGTAATATTTACCAAAACACTTCCCCATCACTTTTACCGCCAACTCCTCTACAGCACGGCCAGAAATCACCACCAGGCCAGCCTCTCAGCCGCCATCGCTCTCTCCATCGCACCCTGTCAGATGAGAGTATCTATCGTGGCCAGCGTCTGCCTCCCCTGAGCGACTCGGTGACTGAACCGGCACTCGGCGCTGATGTTCTCTTCAGCTGCTCCACCCTCCCACGCTCACCCACCACGCGCGGGGTTCCCCTCCGTCGGCCCTCCTACAAGCTGGGAGTTAAACTCCACGGTAAGAAGGAGCTGGAAGGGTGAGGGTCTCTTTCCCAGAGGGGCTTTAATGCTATCTGTAGGGAGCTTTGTAAAATACTGAATTTTATAACCCTAATGTTTCTTGTTATGCAGTAATTGTATCCCCTGAGTGAAAACTGTGCAAGACAGGGAGGTTTATACATCCACTCTTTGTTTTTGATTGTAAATGGAAAGGATGAGTAGTAGATCTGATTCGGTTTAAGTTTAAGTTGTGTATCTGCTGCCCCCTTTTGACTGAAAATACACAATTGTCATAAAAACAATATGAAAAATAGATTTTAAATTCAGTACTTTCCACAACGTACTTTCTTTTTATAGGCGACCTTTCAGCATCTGACACCTCATTGGTGGATTTGGTGGAGCGTCATCGTGGACCCCTCCCTCAGGAGCTGATGCCCCTCCCGTCTTCAAACAGGGACAGCCCCCTAGACTGGACACACCTGGTGGATGTGGCCAACACCTTTGAGAGTGAAAGAAACACACACTACGGTATTAACAATTACAAATAAGTGCACAGACATCTTTCCTTTTATGGGGTTTATCTCTTTTGCAACAGTCCACTAAAGAAGCACATGACTTAAAGAAATTCTGAATGTGTGTAGAGATAACATTAAATCAGTCTAAAGGCTCAGGGTCTTTACAGGTGCTGAAAATTAATGAAATGGGGAAAGAAAGTGCTGGGATTTTGATTAAAGTTCTTGAAACTGCTTGACATTTTATTTGCATTATTATAATTAATCTCTATGCGACTGAAAAGTTTGGTTTTAGATGAAATAAGATAAGCCAGTGGGAGGCTGATTTGAGATTTGTTACTAGAGGGAATTTCTTCAAATCTGGCAGAAACATCCACTTAGACTCAAGGATGAACTGATTAAATTTGAGTGGTCAAATGTCAATGTCACCATGACCTCTCAAAATACGTTTTTGGCCCTAACTGAAGAATTCATAATTATGACAACATTTTTTAATAGGTCAGCAGTTACCTTGTCATCATGATGTTCTGGCCATTATTCAACAGCATAACTTACAGAAGGGGATATTTTGACCATATTTCACTTTTGGTCAGATACTGAATTGGTGACACTAATCTTGGGTGCCCACCTTGTTTCTGCAGTGACTGCATAGATCTTTTGTGCCGCCTCGTTGAAGATGTGTATGAAGCATCCAGCGTCTTAGAATTTGTAGCTTTTTCTGGAGCCTCGTCCGTATTTGAAGCATTGTCTCCGGTCATGGTTATAGCTCAGGGTTCCTCAGCTTTATTGTCCAAGCATTAAGTCATAACACATCCGCCTGCATCTGCTGCTGATTTGACTTGTTTACACCTTTGTGTATTTCTCTCTGTTTCCAGTCCAGAGAAGTTATGTGTTTGGAGATTCAAACCACAGAAGCAGCGGTGCCTCCAGTCCCCAACAGCCCCACATAGAGCTGCAGCCTGCTCCAATGTCACGGCCCTCATCCAGGTAACACATGCA
Source organism: Pempheris klunzingeri (assembly GCF_042242105.1). Lineage (NCBI taxonomy): Eukaryota > Metazoa > Chordata > Actinopteri > Acropomatiformes > Pempheridae > Pempheris > Pempheris klunzingeri. Next base: position 16,065,377 of record NC_092029.1, on the reverse strand, counting down.
TACACTCTTTAACAGCTTCTTTCTGCATTTCTGCATTTTTATTTACTTCCACTCACACTGTAGCCTATTAATATCTGTAAAGGAATGTGATCACAGGTATAGTAGTGAAATAGCCACAATAAAAATGCCCACACTCTAAATAAATACGCTGAAACACCACACAAGTGGAATCAGGGCTGCAGATAGCTCAATTTTCAGCTGAGAAAAGTCAAAGTGAGCCTGCTGCTTTACCTCAGTTAGTTATAGTACTACCTCATCTGTGATAAATAATGTACAGAGTGAGCGGGTTGTACACAACATATAGGATGAACAGTACATCAGTGGGGTAGTGTGTATAAGATGAATAGAAATCAATATACAGCTACAGTGAATGAATGCAGAGATGTGCTGAATACACAGAAGAGCAGTAAAGATGTGGGTAGTATGCTACAGGGCACTTGTGTAAACTGTGTTCACATACAGTTCTTCAGCAAATGTTGAGGTCAAGAACATAAATATAGTTCCCCCCCCTCTCTTACTGAGCGTATTACTGAGTGTGTCTGTTTTTTCGACAGTGAGGGTCACATAGGGCTGGAGAGGAAGGTGACTAAGCTGGAGGCCATGGTGAAGATGCTCCAGGAGGACCTGAAAAAGGTAGGAGAGGAAACGCAAACATATGCACAGCTATACATATATTATGAAAGCTAATTTTCTGCCAGTAGCAGATTCAAAATCTGGTTGACTTGCGTTCAGTGGAATAGGTAGGAGATGCAAATAAATGATCTTCAATAGAAAATACACAATGAGCGGTTGAGCACTGCCACTGTTGTTTTAGTTCCATTCTGCTGCTTATCGTTAAATGCTGACTCATTTCACTGCATTCACTCAAACTGTTATTTTTACTTCAGATCAGCTGAAAGGAGTGGAACAATTTCCTTTGCTGTTTCATTCTTTTAAGAATCATTTAAATGAATGGACCTGAGTGGTTTCCCATCCATTCGTGCACTCTTGTCTAGTTTATGTCTACATGTTACCCCCACTGTGTTCCCCCGGCAAAATCTGAAAATTAACTTTCGGGAATGTACGGTTTGCCCTTAAATGCGTTTTGATTCATTTCACACACGTATCTTGATCCAGTCTAATTTTCCAGCACATTTCTTGCAGATATCTGCAGCAAGTGTTTGCTAGTTAGTAATGTTCAGTCAATACTACACTGCCCACTGTGTACCAACTAAACAGTCCTCACACCATTGTAGCACTAGCATTCTCCTATATTGTTGATTCCAGACAGGATGGATTCACGCTAACTCATACTTATATAATCAGCACGTGCCGGCCTGGCATCAACATGCATCTTTTGTGATCCGATCACTAGCTCAGACCACATTCTCTTAGCACTGTGTACAAGGGATGGCAAGAGTAAGTGCTCTGCATCTGCACTGGGATAGAAGATAATGAAATGATTGTTAATGAAAAAAACATTGGGGACCAGATACAGTTTGGGAGGAACATGTAATCCATCAAACATCTTTGGATGCTATTAAATGGATTTTTTTTAAATAAGTGGACATCTAAAGTAGAATGTTCACACCAAATGTTTTTAGAATTGATGTCTGTATTTATTTGCATATAGAGCAGGGAACTGAGATCCAATCACAAGTGGTCACTGGAGACCCACGTGGAGGCGTATTCTAATGCCAGATGTAAAGTGACGTACTTGGAACCGCCCACTTGTGACTGGATCATCCATAAAGCCATAAAGTCTGAACAGGACCTCTGTGGCCTTTGGACAGCGAGGAGCTTTCACCCACAAAAAATCGCTGCAATTGTTCTGCTTTATTTCTTACGCAACTCTTGGTAAATTCTCTGCCTGCCGTGAAATAAAGTGTTAAGCTGCCTGCATTTCTTATTTTTAAAGCAGTAGTAGATCAGTTTGACACAATGAAAACTAATTTGCTTCATTCTCACCTCTTTAAACCAGCTTGCAGCTGATTGACAGCATAAAGCAAAACTTCCCACAGTTTCAGCGTTTTTGTTAACTTGCTGAATATTTATATTCATGCACCCAAGTAGTACTTTTGGCAGATTGAAAATGACAACTGATAAAATCTACCCACAAAGCCCTTAAATTCTTTGTAGTTGTGGCTCACTGCCTGCAGGCCTGAAGTGTTTAGGTAAAAACCAAGCAGACACAGAGTTGATTATAGTTGTGTTTACATTGAATCTATATCGTACTTGTGAGACGCTCATTTTGCCCAACGTGTCTCCACAGGAGCGTGAAGAGAAGGTGAGACTTCAGGCTCAGATCAAGAGGCTCTGGGAGGACAACCAGAGGCTGCAGGAGGAGTCCCAGACCTCCGCCGCTAAGCTCAAGAAGTTCACCGAGTGGGTCTTCAACACCATCGACATGAACTGACTCTGACCCGCACATTTTAACTCACACACGCACGCACACGAATGCACACATCAGCACACACACAGTCTGGACGGAGAGGCGGAGGGGGGATCGACGCTGACAAGAAGCCGCGCACAAGAAAAGTGGAGACTTGCCGTCGGACTCTGATGCTGAACCCTCTCACCATCTTCCCTTGGCTTCAGACATCAGCGGATAATAATGTTGACCAATGTCAGTCTCCACAGACCCTCTGTTAAACTTCTCAGGATGGGACTCAAGAAAAAATGGGTGTCTATGCGATCACAAAGGACTGACCTCTGCGCTCCAAAGGGACCGTGAGGGCCTTTCTGAATCGATCTTTCTCTCATCTTGCTGTGCCAACATTTTTTCACACAATTGCCAACAAAGTGGGAAATTCCTCCCCTCCCTCCTCTCTTTGAAGAAGCCAGCTTCGCTTCCTCCTTCTGTGAACGTGCTTTCGAAAGTGGATGTGCTTTTGGTTTTAGTTGACAACGTACGGTAGATATCTGGCCTTTTTGTGTCTCTACTTTGTTCCCTTTTTTTCGAAATCCGTTTTCCAATGTTGCCCAAATCCTCTGAAAGTGGACTTAAGTCTTTTGTGCCAAATCAAACCCGCCACAGCAGAGGGTAGCAGAGACATCCACGTGACTTAAAAGCATGAAGAAGTCTCTGAAACGCCATGCAGAGTCAGACAGGTACGCTACAAATCTGCCAACCTAGCCACCAAGAGTTTGCTGTAACACACGCACACACACACACACACACACACAATGAATCTGAAGCCACAAGACCACTGACACAGGAAAGGTTTTCACCTCCTTCATATGTAAATGGAGCGTAAAGAAGTTCCCTCTCCTTAAAGCTTCGGATCACCGAAGAGTCATAGGGCTGTTTGTCCGTCAGCCGCTGAGATGGAAGCAGGTTCATCTGCCCCTGAACAGGAAACAGGAGGGAGACCTGGATTTGTACAGTATATATATTTTTTTCTTCTCTCCGTGTCACTCAGATCTGGATTTCCGCATCCTGTCTGTCTCTACAGCACAAACCAACACCTGACAGAGGGGTATATTTATAAGCCATCGGCAAGTGGTGCCATAAAACATGACTCATGTCCGGAGTGCTTTGGTCCATCCCTATTGTATGTGTCTTAAAAGCAATAGGAAGAAGTCAGGACTCCTGTCTGTCGAACAAAATAAGGAGAGTTCGCTTCGGGAAGAGGTTCGACGTGGGAAAAGATGTTTTAAAAGTTACACTCAGAAGATCCCGGTCTCTGCTGCACAGGAGCCGCCCCCTCCTCTACTAAAGCAGAGACGATCACGCCTTGGGAGGAAGGAAAGAGAGAGACCTATACTCACCATCCCACTGTCTGGAATACAGAGAGCCAGCTGATAATTAATGACAGAGACATTTTGGGGAGGGAAAAGTAAGGGGGGACTTTTTTTTTTCCCAGGTTAATTTATTTCCTTGTATTATAATTCCAATAAATAAGTTGTTCTATTCGTACAGTACAACTGACATCAGTGTTTAGTTCCTCAAGACAAAGGTCACTAGCTATATTATTTAAATGGCTTTCTTTCTTAATTCTGGCTAAAGCCTGACTATATGCTTTTTATTCCGTATTATGTTGTATTTTGTGGTGCCCAAGCCTGCTGTCGTGTTGCTTACAGTGCCCTCTAGTGATGACCAGTGGAAATGTCATGATTATTAAATGTGCTGCCAGTCACTCTGTATTTTTCCAACGCCTCTTCAGCAATCAGTCAGACACCGAACACAGAACAGGGAGAGAAATCAGACGCCATGCTTTGAGAGACAATCAGAGGTTAAGTTTTGATACAGAGAGCTTAGATGTACTTGTGTGTACGTGGGCGTGCGTGTGACGTCTGTGCTCAAATTAGAACATCTATAGTTTTCCTCAGGTTCAGTATTTGATGGGGATCTTTGGAGAAAGTGGTTTAACAGAAGGGACTCATGCGGTTAGATTTAAATACCTGTGATAAGAGGGAGCTGCTGCACCGGTGGCAGTGTGTGTTGTCATCGTGTGAATGTACATCAGTCTATCCAGCCGTGCCTACAGTCACATGTTGTGGTCATTTACTCCCAGGCAGAGCAGGGACGTGCCTTTGAAACAGCACCTGGGGAACAGATGAAAGGGAAAGGCTCTTCTTCTTCTTCTTCATCCTGAAAAATAAACACACCTGGTAACACACACACACATACACACACATCACACTCATACTAGTCTTAACCAACTTCACACCTGCAGATGTAGGCTGCTTTTTTAATGTTTGTAGGGGGTGGGGGGGGGGGGGGGGGTCCGTAGTGAGGGTTCAGCCTTTCTCGTGTTCACATTTATATTTTTACTGAACACAACCAGGCTGTCCAGGCGGGGACGAAAGTGTGTGAAATGTATGGAAATGTGTCAGTGTGTGTGTGTGTGTGTGTGTGCGTGTGTGTGTGTGTGTGTGTGTGTGTGTGTGTGTGCGCCTTTTGCATTCAGTCACATGCAGTATGTCTTCTCAGTGCAGCCTGCCCCTGTAATAAGAGTGCTTTGGAAGAAGCGCGTCCCCAATTCACAGAGAGCCACGCACGACACAAGCAGGAGCCACGAAGCTATTTCCCTCAGCCAGGACGCTACGGCGAGAGTGTCAGGGTTATTTCAGGTCGCTTACTGGAGCGTGCACATGGAAACTGTTGTTCACAAGCCTGGTGTAAGCCTTAATTCCCTGTCCTTTTGCCATCAAAGCCCTTTGATGAATACACACTCCCAGTTTTTGATTCTCTTAAAGTAAATCTGCATCTTAAATTGATGCAATTAAAACCCTGCAGCGTAGAGCGTAGAGACGGCACCCGGTCTGAATGTAAAGAGAGTCTAAATAAAAGTCTAAAGGAATGTGATGTTTTCGGTAATGGAAGTTCAGTGGACTCTTAACGAAAGGACGCAGAAGTCTCGGTTCTGTTTTAAGAATCCCCCGTCAGTCTGTGTGAACAGCCAGTAAGCTTAAGTGACACGATTTGGTTGTTTTTAACAGTTTGGCAAGTTGGCCAGTTGTGAAAAGTAGTGCAGTCATCCAACAATGTGCAGCCCTGGACAATATACACAAAACAGGAGTCGTATGCGCAGAAATGTTCCCGATTGAGGAAGTTGATGTAAATTGTTCGCCGTGAGCGCTGGATTTCTGTCTACAGCTTAAATGATGACTGATGGGTGAAGTTTCATATTTTACTGTACACGGATAAGTGCTCTAGTTTTTGTATTCCAAATGAAGTATGGCCAAATGGCAAACTGTGCAGTGCAGATGTTTTTCGCTCGCATCTTTAACAGTGTGCATCGAGTTGGATGGTAGGAGCAGCTCTTTCTTATACAGAGACATAAACACACACACACACACACATCAGTCCAGTTATTCCAGTGAGAATGTGGAGTGCTTTTACAGTGCATATGGGTTATTTTTGTCTTTCCTCAGCTTTGTTTTTGGTGCTTTTCAGAAGGATATGTGAAATGCGAATGCTCAGATGTTCAAATGTTCCATTTTGTAATATCTTTTATTTTTAAGAACCTTTGCACAATGTTTTATAAAACAGATTGTGTTCACAGGTTTTGGATAAGAAGGGCGAATTGATCCAGTCCTGTGCAATCTTGTCTAGATGTTGCTCCGTATTTCTTTTTCTTTTTCCTGCCAGTTCCTGACAAACAGAAGAAGGTTCTTGACTTTATTCAGTCGAGAAAATTGGAACACTCCTTTTCCTTAAGCATCACTGATCAGACAAGAGCGAGCTGCGTGTTGTTTGCACTGTTGGGATCCCGGTTTTCAGTCAAGCACAACCTGTGAGGTTAGTGATGGCGGCAGGGGAGGAGGGTGTCACAAAGCTCAGAGTCACGGCTCACGCAGCTTGTTTCCTCCTGTAGGAAGAACAGTCCAGACAGTAAGGAGATCCGCTCTGACTGGAGATAAAGCACACTATTTCAAGAGAATTAAAAATACCGTTTAAGTCCCGGGTCCATTGTCTTTGTAACATGTAAAGGTATGAAAAAGACATTTGCAGTGATCACAGTATTAAAGTTTCTGAAATAAATAAATGCCGTATCGCTTTGTGGTGCTGTTCACTGAGTATTTCTGCACTCTATTGCTTTCTTTATTATCTCTTTATTATCACAGCTGGTGTTTAAAAAAAAAAAAGCATCATATTTGACTTACTAGCTTCTGAGGACTTTATCAACACAACCAGTAATTACCTGAAAACCATGTTAACTGCCCTCTAATGGATCATCAGTGTGCATTCAACACGGCTACAATTACTTATAAAACTCTAATATGCAGGTATGTTATTTTGCATTTCATAATGTTTTTGTGGCTTTGAGTTAAAATAAGGTTATCATATGGTCCCTGTCATAATCGTGGGAAGGTTTATGCAAATGAAACCATACCGTCTGTGTTTTATGTGCAGATTTGACCCAATATTGCAGCTCCCTCAGTTTGTTACATGTTAAAGTGGGATAGTGCTATAATAGCATATAATACATTAAATGTAGAATATATAGTGACATATATAGCGACACTATTAGAAAATGAATAAAAAAAAAGATTTATGATAATGATTCTTCAATAATCTACATGTCTATTATACAGATGTGATTTATATACAGCAAATAATGGATTTGAATCCATTAAATGATTAAATATTTGCATATTAGCTTTTTAAAAAAAACCAACTGAGATGAATACATTGTCATGAAAGCCAAATGTGTCATATATGAAACAAGAAAACACACATGAACATTTAATTTGCTTGATTTTCTTTTTTTTTTAAATCCTGTCAAAGGGATCAATAAACAACTTTCAGGCTTCAAAGAGCGAACAGCAGCCACCAGAATAAGTTTTCCTCTGTCCCTGTCATACAACAGCAGCTCTCTTCCAGTCAGAGGGAGGTGGATTTAGTTTCTTGTGCTGAGCTAAACGTCAGTGGATGAAAAGCTCGGCCTAAATGACTGTTGTGAGCTTATGTGTGATTTCAGGGGCGATATTATTTAGAAATAAGGCTGTTGTACACTATTCTGTATTTAAATGTGATTGACTTTGATGATGTGAAATGGATAATGTGTATTTAACCTAATTAGCGCAAGTTAAGTATGTAGGCAAGTGTGTACGGTCCTGAGATCAGGACGTCTGATTCTGCCAGTTTTAAAATGCATAAATATGAAAAAGGAAAACACTCTTTAGTGAAAAGAGCATAAAACAATATCATACACCATAAAACAATAAAGACAAGATATAAAGGTTAAGGTATAACTTAAGATAAATCTACTCAAAACTAGTAGACTCAAATAGTAAATATTTTTTCTTTTTTCCTTTTACTACTTCGCTCTACTGCTCGTGGTGACGTGCTGTTTCAAAGACCAGGAGTCAACGTTGTTGCTCAACATAATCCAACATGGATGAGAAGTCCAACTACTGTTTCCATGATTTAGAACAAACTTTGCCGCTAACATTATTAGCCTTTTGTGTGTAGCCCTGAATTCTAAAACAAACCTAAACCAAGATATAGTGACTTTGACCAACCAGCAGAGTGATGGAGTGCTGCATTAGATGACCAGGCCTCCACAATCCCCCGGCCTGAACCCAGTTGAGATGGTTTGGGATGAGCTGGGCCGCAGAGTGGAGGAAAAGCACCCCTGGGAGCTCCTTCAAGACTGTTGGACAACCATTTTAGGTGACACCTCATGAAGCTGCCCGAGAGGTGGCTACTTTGAAGAATCTAGAATATAAAACATATTCTGCTTTTTTGTTTACTACATAATTCCATATGTGTTCCTTTCTAGTTTTGATGTCTTGAATATCCACCTACAATGTAGAAAACAATAAAAAAAATAAAGAAAGAAAAAACCATTGAATGAGAAGGTGTGCCCAAATTTTGTGACTGGTGCTCTGCATAGGCTGCTGCCATGTTGAAATATTAACCAGGAGTTAAACTCAAAGTTGTGACAAAAAGAAACAGAGTCAGAGTCAAGGTTATCTCTGTTATAAGCTGGCACAGTTACTATCATCGCAAAGATAAGACAGTCTTGTCCAAAGGCTTCTTGATTTTCAACCCATGGGGATTTTCTGGGCTTTATAAAGAAAATCTGCTTCACCGCTTTGAAGTATCAGTAAATCCCTGCACAGATTCTTCTGAACTAAACTGAGTGCGTTCACTGAACAAATAAAACGAGCCTTTAACAAATTTATCTACCACTATGAGAAAAAAAACGATCTGGCTAATTTCAGTGCAAATCGAGTGGTGCAGCTGACAGAACTGTAAAAAGACTTGTTGGTTTGTCAGATCTGCTGCTGACCTGTGTTTGTTTCTGTCTGTCTGCCTGCAGCGATGCTCAGGACTGTTTTAGGCCAGCGCTGCTGTGACTGCAGAGTCAGTACAGGGGGGTGGGGGGGGGAAATGCGGAGGAGGCCACAGATTAGTCATCTTTGGTACAGGTGGAAAATGTGGGGGCACAATCAGCGCGGCTTCCTCTGAAGGATTTGCTACTGAGACGAGTGTACAATAGGTAAATTGAAGTGTTATCAGGCAGAGCTGGAGCCTGCTGTGTTTTTGTGCCTGTGAGAGTTCATGTGCAAAGATCCAAATTTGGAGCTTTGGGTTTGAAAACGAGACCATCGCTCAGTATCTCTATGAGTCTGGGGTATCCAGGTGGCTAAATACCCCCCCGTGAGAATGAATGAGTGAGTCTTGATCTCTTATGCGTTCCTACGAGATCTCTCCAATCAGTTTATGGGGAGAATCCAATAACCTTCCTTCATAAACACAATAATGCTGCACCAATATAAAATATATATATATATATATATATACGTATATCCTCCTGAGAAATAACTGCCCTGGTAAATTGAGATCACACACTCGTGATCTGCCTGTCAATGCTGTTGAATATTTTACCTGCAGTCACTGTTTTTTTGGCCACTGGGGGGCAGCACTACAAGCCTCGAACAAAATATTGGCATATTAATCACCACGTAAAGTTGATGTGGTGAAATGTTCTAGCGAATAATTATAACCTATTAACGCATCCAGCGGGTACAATGAAACATTATCGTTCATTTGGAGTCACATTTATGGTCACCTCCTTTTACTTCTGCTTTGGTCTCTACCAACTGTGAAAAGTCTTATCTGGCTCTTTGACAGCTAAATGCTCCACTGTGTTCACCAGGCAGTCGCTAACTGTGTCTGGCTGCTGTTTGGTGCTGGGCAGGTAGCATCCAATTGGTTTATCTTTTTTTTGGGGAAAAAACAGCCTAACCCTAACCCTACAATTAAAAGAAAGAAACTGCTGCCTGCTGTTGCTGGAAACAATACTTAGAAGAGAAGTGAGGGTAAATGTGCATCTCCATTTCATCTCTGCTGCCATCAGACTGTGAAAAAAACCCCAACATGTCTGTTTACCAGAAGCTTGTGGCCATCTCTTGACGTTTCCTTCCTCTTGTGTCATGTATGGCCCCTTGAAGCTTTTATCCCACACTCTCCAGCAGCCCACACAACGCCTTCATGTCTCTCTGCGGCTCTTAGCTCTTATCAAGCACTCAAGACGGGAGAATGTCGAGGTGTTTTGTTCTTCAGAGGCGCAGCTTTGTTGTTCGCCGCCAAGCGAGATGCGAAATGTCCCTTCGTGCTTTTAAGGCGGTCTGTCGATTAGCACAATACCTGTCAGTCTGCGTCGCTGTCACTGTGATGGCTGCATGTGTTCGGCACACTGTCCCACAGACGCAGACACAGACACAGACACATCTTTGGCATCTCCACTGTTCCCATTTTTGATCTCAGTTTTCATAAGATATGAAGCAACACCAGAAGCTCTAATTAGTCCAATAACAAAGGCTTGATGTCACAAAAGCTGATTAACAAACCCAACACAGGAATTGTTCCAAATGCTTTCTGTAGGTGTCCTTTCTGCTTTTGATTTGATTGAAATCTCCACAGAAATGTTTTAATTTGATTGAAAACAGAGGTGAGATGGAGGATAAAACCTTAGTGTTGCCTCTTCCTAATTTGCTGAATGGAGTTCACCCTTGTGACATGCAAACTCCCTCCACCTACTCCGTTTACTGCTGCACAATCCTTTAGATTTAGGTCATGAGCTCTGGGTAGAACCCATAAGAATTAACTTGTGAATGTAAGCAACTCAAATGAGTTTCTTTCTCTGCATATCTCAGCTAAACCTTAATAACAGCGCTGCTCCTTCGCACTGAAAGCAGCCAGTTAAGACGGTTTGGGAGTCGGATTAGGATGCCCTCTGGATGCCTGTGGACGTTTCTCGGGCACATCCAACTGGAAGGATTTCCTCGGGGCAGACCTGGAACACACTGAGGGATAATATATCCCATCTGGCCTGGGAGCGCTGGTGGAGGAGGAAGCCAGGGAGAATCAGGGCTATCTGGGCTTTATTTTTTTTTTGCCTGCCCTGTTGCTGTATCACCGCAACCAGGAGCCAGAGAAGCAGCAGAGGATAGGGGAGGGGGGTTTGAATGTTTCTGTCCAGGTTTTTATCTGTATGTAAATGGTCTTGGGCCCTTCGCTTTGGAGCAGAGCTGCAGCTGAAATCAAATCTGTGTTAATGTTAGAATAGAGACTTGGTCCAGTGGAGATGATGCACCATACTGAACCTTTAATCAGCATTATAGCGTCCAATATTGCCCATAATGAATTATAAATGAGTATGACAACTACTGTAAGTCCCACATATGAATTTGCAGATATCTAAATAGAAAATAGAAAGTAGAAATGAAATATGCTTGGAAGTTTAGCATTGAATGATAGTCTGCTAATGTCATGTGTGACTTTCCCTTGTGGTGTATTTCAAAAATAATGTAAAGAAATAGTAGACGTGCTTTGTGCAGTTGTACGCAGCAAAGGGAACAGCGAACAGACAGATCCGCTCCATGACACCACTGTGACTAACGTTCATTAGATTTGAGGGTTGAGTTCACAACAAGAGTGAGGTTTAGCTCAGCGAACACGTGTGTAAATACATGTCACAAGACATGTAGCAATAAAAGAGCACCAAATGTGGGTCAACCCACGCCCATCCACTTACCAACACACACACACACACACACCCCGCACACACACACACATACACACACACACCCCGCACACTTCCCAGTGGGATCGTCTCTTCCTGTTTACTGTTGCTCAATAATTCAGTTGGTCCAGAGTTGAGGCTATAGTTTCCATCCATGAGTAGACATGATGTATGAGAGTGTGTGTGTGTGTGTGTGTGTGTGTGTGTGGATGTCAAGCTGTCGAGCCAGAGTGGTCCATTAGTATCAATGTAGTTTTTGACGACAGTTAGCTGGTAAGTGCATGTATTGATTTGTGAGCATATTGATGTCCATCTTTCCATTTGCGCTCTAAACAGCGGATGAAAGTGAGAAAGCAAAGAAAGAGACAAACAACAGGCTTTTCCAGCTCGCCATCGCTTCGCTCTCTGTCCCACTAACATTCTATTGAATTAGGCCGGCAAATATTTTTAGTCTCAACCACCAGCAGTGAGAATATGCCGCCTGACTCACTGTAAACATGCTGTGTGTTGCACATGCACGTGAGATGTGGTTGCACACACACACACACACACACATAGCGAGGGAGCGTAACCCCTCCTGACTACAGTAAGCACCCAGTTTCCTCCCTCAGTCCATCATTGCATCAGGTGCTTTGATGTGCCTCAGTGCTCGGCCAAAAGTCCCTATCGGCTCAGAGTTTATCTGCCGGGCCAGAGGCTCCCTGGCTTAGATTTGTTAGACCTGCACGTGTTCAAGATGGGAAATTAGAAGAAATTACACTGAGGGAGAAAAAGAGGGAATTGGTGAATGCAGGGAAAGAGGAAGAGAAAAATAGTTTAGGGGTTAACTCAAAAGTATCGTCTTTCTTGATCTACTTGATGAACATGTCCACCTAGTATGCGTTAGATATTATTCAGTTTCAGTCAGGAAAGACATTAACAAGAACAAGAAAATAGCAAGAGCGAGAATGCAAAAGCTTCACTTGGCCTGAGGCACTGACTGCAATGGCAGCAGAGAGACGCAGTAACTGTTCCTCAAGCCTGTGAACAAATCCCAGTGAAACCAGTGGATATTTACTGCAGGGTAGAGCCTGAATGATGACAAGATAGAATAAAAATTGACTTGGACTTGAGCTACATTTGGCAAACATCACACACATGTTACATGTTACTCTAAATGCAAAAAATGTGACTCTGGTCCCTGCAGTGGACACTTACATGACACGATGAGAGTTAAAGTGCACCACTGCTCTTTAATCCATCCTGGAATGTTCGCGCAGTTACCCTCCCTTTCCATGTGGAGCCACTAGCGTGTTGACTTATTCATGGCACGAGTTGTAATACTTTTAAGAAGCTTTAATGCGTTTCAAGAAATAGCGTGATCAAGGTCGCTTCTCTTTTGTGTAACTGCAAAACACCGCTGAAAAAAATGTAGTCGCACCATCCTGGGTGCTCCCTCATACACTCACTGGGAACAAATGGACAGGACAGTTCCTCATCCATCCGTCATTACATTCAGCCTCATACTGGCTGTGCTGGAACAGAATTTGTGAGCTTTCGGACGCTAGATGGACAAGATCAAAGCTTTAATATTAAAAATCAGCATTATTTGTAACCCTGACAAAGGCTGCCTGTTAACAGGAAATAAATTCAGTGACAGCATTTGCCTCAGGGCTGCTGACACGTAATATGGCAGGATTTAGAAATAAATCATTATTCTCACCTGCAGCTGGAAGCAGAAAGGTTTCTTTCTCCTTCTATACTGCAAACGTAGGAAGACGACTCAAAAGTGAGAGTGTGAAAGCGAGGCCGACAGTAAATGCAGCAAAACACAAGTCACTATCAGCAAAGCATTTCAGGAGTGGAGGGGAACTTCATTTTCTGTACTGTCTAAATGTGTTGCAGTGGTTGTGTCATGAATGTATCATAAGGCTGGTTATAGTACATCCATGGGTGTGTGAGCGTATGTCGGATGCTGCTATTAATGTAGCGCCCTGCTAACTGTAATGTTAGCCAAAGGGTGGCGGATATGGCTGATTCAAGTTCGTGTAACATTATAAAACATTATATGAGGGCATCAGGATCACAATCATGACTGGGATGATGGAGGCTGCCAGCTTCATTTTCCTGCAATGTCTGAAAGTGCTGCAGAGATTTGCCACACAGAGAACAGGCGATTGGCTAAAACAAGATGGTGATTCTCATAGAAATGTCACTATACAGTGAAACGGCGTTGGGATCCCAATCAGTCGGCATGATAGAAGCATTTTCCTGCATTTCCCCGTGCCTGTATGGTGGGGGCTCAGGGCGGAGAGAGGGGGGTGTAGTGGAGAACTGCAGGAGGATAGCTGCATTATTCACATTCTGGCTTTTTTTTTTCCTTTTCCAGACTTCTGCCCAGCTATAAGAATCACTTCAGTGACATTGTAACAGAAGGGGACACAGTGGCAGAGGCCCTGCAAAGCACTTGAACACACTCAAACTGTTATGGTGGCTTGATTGTTTGAGCAGCAGCTTATTGATTGGAGGGTTGTCGGACTAATCAGCCTGTAAACAGGTCAGACTGCAGTACTGGGCAGCTCACAGTCAGACAGTGAAGGCACATATGCGGTCGTCCCAAACTTTTTGGATTGTGAGCCTATTAAATAATGTTTGTTTGTGACTGTGAATCATCCCTCTTTCCATTATCTGCACCACTTATCCTCAGCATTTGGAGTGGTGGGGGGGGCACTGGGTGAGAGGCAGGATGCACCCTGGATAATCGCAGGTCTGACACACAGTGACAGACAACCATTCTCACTCAAATTCACACCCAGCACAGCGAAAACAAACTCCACAAGCAGGCTCCAATGTGTACGATTACAGTGAAGCGACAGTGCTAAATACAGCACTGATACAGCATCCATCCATCCATCCATCCATCCATCCATCCATCCATCCATCCATCCATCCATCCGTCCGTCACTGGACTATATATATATTTAATAATGTAATGTTTCAATTTGTGCATGATTAAACACATCTACTTACATTAACATTTTGAAGGAAAAGCACAGGTGAATCTAATGATATTAACAATTGCTCCATCTTCTGTAGGAATGCCATAAGAGCAGCATGCACCATGTCAGGACGCTGGATCTGACACAAAAGTGTTACTAAGGCTGTTAATTACACCTGTGTGTGACATACTAGAACAGCTGCTGTCTCTTCAGCAGGTCTGTGTGGTTTTATGTTTGACATCATTTTCTTTACTGTTTATGAGCACATAAAAAGTACATATAAAACTTTCAGAAAACGTACTTATGGATGTTTTTTTTGAAATGGGAATACTTGAGAAGTTCTTGACTGATCTGGATCTGTGTAGACTGACCGCAGTCTATACAGGTAGCACTTTTTTCCTGATTTTGCTTCCATATATTGATTTGATTTGATTTGACTGAGTATTTTTCTTTTCTTATCTTGTATGGACAGCAAACATGTGACAAACTCTGGATTTTAAAGGGTTGTTTGTCAAATCTCTCTTTTCTATCTAAGGATAGAGGAGATGGTGTGTTGTACAGACTGGGAAGTCCCTCATTTGGCCCACATATATATATATATATATATATATATATATATATATATATATATATATATATATATATATATATATATATATATATATATATATATATATAAGCTTGACGTAACTTGACCTTTCACTCCATTAAAATACTTCCCTGGAGACTTACTACAACCTTTAACCTTAACCATCACGACAACCAGTCAAGTCAAGAGAGGTCAGGTTCCATTTTATTTATACAGCCCACTATCACAAAGCATGAAAGGGCCAATCTGTACAGCGTATGACTTCCTCTATCCTCAGACCCTCTACACGCCTTACCCCGAACTCAAGCAAAAAACAAGACTGAAACCTACATTTTAGTTTAGTATCAGCTTTTAGGAGCAGATTATTAGTACCCAAAATAGGAAGTGAGCCCCTAGGCTGGGTTATTAACCAGGTAAAGCAGGCAAATGACCCCCAGGGACCCCAAAGTGCCAAATTCATAGCTGCATCCCAGTTAAGTGTTGGTGATCTGATGAACTGCACGTGTGTGTGTGTGTGTGTCTGCCTCTGAAGTACATCAGCCACTGTGGCGTCCTCATCTTTTATTACTGCATGGAACCACCTGACTCTCTTTTATGTTTATGTTGCTGCCCAACAGCAGATATTTGCCCGGAGGCTCTCTGCCATGTTAATGTGGCCACGGTGAGACCCTTCAGTGTGACTGTGTGAACTGAGTTTTGTCCTCACAGTGTCAGTAATGCAAGAGCAAACACACACACACACACACACACACACACACACACACCCAAGAGCCAGGAACAACTGCATATTAGAGGTGGAGAGAGCAGCAGCTGCCTCTGATCCCATGGCTTCTCTCTCTCTCTCTCTCTCCCTCTCTCTCCCTCTCTCTCTCTCTCTCTCTCTCTCTCTCTCCCTCTCCCTCTCTCTCCCTCTCTCTCTCTCTCTCTCTCTCTCTCCAGTGTGCAGCGCCTTGGTGGGTCCGTGAAGCCGCTTTTTTGGCTTCGGAGCTCCAAGGAGAGAGAGGAGCCAGCGCAGAGGTAAGGATGAGGGATGGAGGGGAAGAAGAAGAAGAGGGGATGAGAGAGGGAGGATGAATGAATGAGTAAATAAGGTAACCTGAAGACTATGTCTAAAAGAAGACTGAATGTGTGTGTGCTGAGCTTCATGCTGTTAACTCTGTCAGTGCTGCGATGTTTATCTCAGACTGGGAGCTGCTGGTTGGATGCTGTGGCTGGATGTGTGTGTGTGTTGCCACTGTGTATTGCGCAAATGGATGCGTGTGTGCGCACCGTAGCATGCGCTCAGCTGGTAAGTTAAGTGACACTTCAAGGACAGTGTGTGTGTGCGTGTGTGTGTGTGTGTGTGTGTGCGTGTGTGTGTGTGTGTGTGTGTGTGTCCATTGATATGTACATCAGTTAGAATGAAAATATGAGTGAGACACCCGCTGAGGTGTGGTGTGCACAGTTCAATATCTCTGTGTGGTTTTGGTGAAAATGTGCATGTTGCTGTCTGCTGGACCGATGAAAAGCGATCACAAGTGTGTGTGTGTGTGTGTGTGTGTGTGTTTGTGTGTGTGTGTGTGTGTGCGTGCGTGTGTGCATGCGTGTGTGTGTCAGAGAGGGTCTAAATTAGGCTGCAGCGCTGCTGGCTCTGTGTGTTTGGGGAGTGGAGCGGTCCTGTGAGGATAGAGCGACCACAGACAGCTGTTGGGGGGCAGAGAGAGATCTAACTCTGTGTTCTTCTGTGCATCACATCCATCCATCAAACCTAAACTCACCAAACTTATAGCATGTTGGAGATGTGAGATTCACCCTGGCGAACACCATCCACACATACATCCCCCCCCCCCCAGTGGGGTTAAATTGTATTGGGTATAGTAACATGTGGCCTGGCTGTATTTAATGCCTGGGCAGTTGTGCCAAGTTCTGTCTGATTGGGCTGAGAATTTATGATCAAAAGTATTGGGTCACCCCTGCTTACTTGATGTTAGTGCTCCTTAAAATGCGTCCAACAGTGTGGGGAAGGTCCTTCACTGTTTCAACCTGACAGTGTCCCCATGCAAAGAGCTAGATCCATAAAGGAACAGTTCTACCACTTTGTTGTGAAAGAACTTGGCCAAACACACTTTGCTTTCCGTGTACTAAAGGATTTTTGTCTTTGATACATTTCCAGTTACAGTTTATTGGGGTGTTACTGACACCTGCACCTTTCTCAAGCGCATCATGCAGCACAGTAAATGGATCTATGAGAGGCAAGAAAAGCTTTGATTAATCACATAACGACCACCAAAGGAGCCTGCTGGTTTTGGTGTCACACATCATAGTTTTGGATTGCATTGGGCTGTTCCATTTTTTGCAACAGAGCCTTCATCATCATGCCCCCGCTGTGCATAAAGATGGCTGTGTGCTGGATAAATGGTGTCCTTTATTTTACCCAGACGTAAAGACTGACCCAGACGTAGAGGATGGGCGGTGAGGGGGACTATGGGTGGGTGTTGCACTGTGGGGGGTCCACAGGGATAATGATCGCAGAGGTCTCGCTCTCCATCTACTCCCTGCCATCACGGCGTGTGATGAGAGGAAAGAGGCTCCAAGTGTAATCAGGTTAATTTAGCACAATAATCTCACACAGTGCTGTTTTTCTTTCAGTCATCGCTTTGTCTCCTAAAACTTTCTGTCTTTTGTGTTATTTCTGGGAGAAATCCTTCAGTGCAGTGTAGTGAAGGGTCGCCATGTTCTCCCTCGTTGGTTACCTGGTGGGTCCACACCAAATATAATCAAAAAGATTTCATTTTGAGTTCACTCCTGCTTTATCCTGCTTTCTTTTTACAGGAGAGTAACAAGCACAGATGTGTCGACTTTTTGAGGAACTATTTGTTGACTCTTCCCCGGAGTACAACTGTTAAGTAGTAAAATAGGAATCAGTATAAAAAATGCCTCAAAATCATACGTAAGCATTATACAAGAGTAAATGTACTCTCATCATTGCTCAGAGGACAGTAAATAACATCAAAAAATGTCCAGAATCTAAATACTCATGCCCCTGGAAGATGTCACGAAGACAGCAAACTCATCTTCACAATTAAAATGTGCAGTTTCCTTAGTTTCCTGTTAGCCTATTCGCCATCTAGCATCAGTACCAAACATCTGGGATCTTTATCCTTCCTCGTGTTCGTCTACTTTTAGAAAGATTTAGATTAGATATTACATCAGATGTTTTTGCCGTTCTCTCTCAAGGTGACCACGTCTGACACCGCAGCGTTTGTAAAGCAATTAGGGCGACTACAGCGTCTCAAACAGAGAGGGTGAGACGCCCCTCTGAATCACTAAATCACCGCGTGATCCAGGCTCATCACACGTCCGTGTTCAACCTGAACATTTCATTTATATGCAAAAGCCGGAGTCGGAGTGAATGTTGGAGGTATTGATCCCAGGACAGCAGGGCTACATATGATTCCAGGAGCAGGAAGGTGAACATTATATGGAAACAAACCAGGCATTGCTATTCTCTGTGAGCTGCAGGCTTGGAATACCTGTTCAGCAGATGGTACGCCTCTAATGAAGACAGCAGGCTGAGAGCCATTGATTCAGATATGCATTAAATTCTTGTCCCATTTGGATTTTCGTACACATGCTGCAGGTTCTTCACCTCACGCCTAGAAGCCCTCCGAGGCTCGAGCACGCATGTTTGGTTTTGTATGTTCTCTGACAAACAGCGGGCTGATGAGAGTATTGATCTATAGAGCTAGTTGACATGGAGCTAAATGCCAATAGCACACACACACACACACACATAAACACTCATACCATACTCTGTCTGTCACACACACGGACACACACAACCTGCATTCACACAGAAACAAGGGATGCTCTACTTAGAGGTCACAGCCAGTCAGCGTTAGAAGTTAGCTCTGAAAACTGGATCACTTGTGTTTGCGACTATTCAAAAGTTGCATTTTTGCTTTAAAGATAATTTTTTGGCATTTTTACACTTTCTAGAGTCGCGCCTGCTACTTTGCAGCCATGTGGCATGTAGCATGTGCTGTACAGAGGTGCGGCCTAAAGTTCAGTGTTGATTTTGTCATGAGCTTTAGCTGTAAACTCAAATAATAACACAGAATAACTGCAGAATAGCTGCCCGTAGTTTTATAGTTTCCACACAGGCTCACATGAGAGTGGTAGCTCCAGTTAAGGAGTGCAGCAGCCTGATTGGTTTGTGGTCATGTGATCAATCGTAACTTTGTTTTGGAATATGGGAGTGTGAGGGCTCTAAGTCAAAATCTAGCTCCGTGGTGTATATTCATTAACTAATTTGCGCTTAATCAGATTACAACAGAGCAGTCCTGGGGTGTTACTCAACACACACTGAGTGAGAGAGACTGAACAGCTCACTTTTCCTCAGAGGGAGCCCCAGCAGGTTAAAAAAAACCCACCTTTGTCAACCAGATCTTTATTGGATACATCCATGAGGCTCCTTATGCTGCTGGTTTAAATGTGCCTTTTGACATGAACATTATAATATACATGGATTTTACTGGTGTGTTGGAGGCCACAAACAAGACACACAGTCACTTTGTGAGAACTTTCTGTCTTGTTTGTGCTTTATTTCCTTTTTTATGATCTTTTTTTGTTTCCTGGTGGCCCTCTGTACCAGCTTATCCTTAGTTTTTGTGATGTGTTGTGCTGATATGGATTTGGACTTGGAAGCTACACATGAGAACTGCATTTCCCATGAGCCCTTGCAAGGCAAAGCACAGGTGTGCCCAATTTGATGTCCTTTAAGTGGCTTGGGATTCCTGTTGTCAAACATTTGCCCGATGAAGGTTCAGGATGTAACTTTGAACATTTGCGTTGGACCCAAGTGTCCAGAGGCTTCGTTTCTCCACAGCTGACTGTTTTGAACGTCTTGGACTAAAGTATTTAAGTGTTTTGCTCGTGTCAGAAGTCTCCATTTTACTTTCACCTGCCTGGAGCCAAGATGGCAGCTCCCATTTGAGAAGGTAAGAGGGAAGATTTTATTGGCAATTTAAGTTTTGGTTGTAAATGTAATCAACTTCACTGGTCTTCTGCTACAAAAAGCACCTTTCCAGTTTCAAATATTGCATTTCTTGACATAAAGTGGATGAATCCTTGTGAGGCTCCACTTTGTTGTTTAGCACAAAAGGAAGTTGACAGCAATGTTAGATTATTTAAATTGGATAAAAACTTTGGAATATGTTAAGAATGTGATTGCATCGTATAAATGAATAAAAGGTGTCAAATCCAAATGGATTAGATCTTGAAGTATTCATTGAGTTGCAACAGAAAGAAGATTGTATGGTTTGTAATCAAAGTTGGGAGCATTTCATTTCAGTCAGGTAAGGAAATGTTGTGCTATTTTGCACATTTGTGGTTTTGGATTCAGGCATTTAGGAGACCAGCTGACTGAAGATGAAAATGTGCTTCGATGAGGAAGTGAAAGGCAGTTTCTTCCTCCATTAAGGATGGACTAAATGGAGGGAGAACTGGTTCCAGTTGTGGCAGGGATGTAATAAGCTGGGACAGTGACGGTAGTTCAGTCTGACAAGGAGAGGGAGAGATGGAGGGATTTGGGAAGTGGAGTCCACAGTCAGAACGAGGACCTGGTCTGTTTGGATGTGCATCTTTTCAGTTAATCTCTATTTCTCTTGCCCTCTTCTGTGTTTCCTACTCTCCTCTCCTCTCCTCCTCCTGCGTCCTGCCTTTTCTTGTCCTGAATTTCATTTCCTCTCTCCTCCTTATATTCTCCAGTTGTTTGCCCTCTGATCCTCTCCTCCTCCTCTCTCTCTTCATCTCAGCTCATCTGTCCTCAGACGTCAATATTTTGACAGTTCTCAGACCATCAGAAAAGAGCCGACAGGCCTGAGTTAAGGGATGCTAGGTGTGTGTGTGTGTGTGTGTGTGTGTGTGTGTGTGTGTGTGTGCATACAGTATGGGATCATACATTACTGTACAGGTCTTTCTGTGAATGGTTGTGATGTTATATTGAAGTTTTTCAGAAATGTATATTTACAATTCGTAGTGATTTATTTGAATGATTTATGCCTTTTTGTGTGTTTGCCTTTACTGAGCCGTGACACCCTAATTTAATTTAGTTTATTTTCACAACTTCAAATCACACAAATGGCATGCACAGGAGAATTAATGTGCTGGGAAAAGTCCAAAAGGTGTTATACTGTAGTTTACCTTGATAAAATAGAACTAATTTAGACTGTTTTTTTAAATGAAGCTAATAGTTCAAGTTAGAATCCAGATTTCTCTTCAGGAATGTATACGTAGAAAACACTAATATCGTTTACTGTTGAGTGAAGTGGTAAAAGTGCATTCCCATTTCCTCCTTGTAAAACAAGTCATGATATCACTATCTGTAATGGTGAACAAGCTTGTAATGGCCTTCTAGCATCAAATGAATTATTGAGATGAGTGACAATAAAAGAAAGAAGCAGCAGGGGCGAAAAAAGCAAAACTTAAACATGATGTCTTCTATTCTCCTGTAACTTCAATCTCATGTGACAGCGGAGGGGGAGGAATTGCAGAGGACAGATAACAGAGAAAACTAGGAGAATTTATGACGCCTTCATTTCATCCATCCTGTGCCTGCTGACAGAAAACAAGAAAAAAAAAAAAAAAAAAAAAAAAGGGAGATGGGAGACTGGAGCCCAGCGGTGAGTTGTACTGTCTAATTCATCTCCCTCTCTCCCTCCCTCTCTCCCTTTTTCTCTACAGGAGCTTCTAGACACTGAGGAGAGAGCACAGCAGCACGTAAAGAGGGAGGAAGAGAAAGACTGACACAGATATAGCAGAGAGGACAATTTGACGCAGGAGAAGAAGGCTGAAAAGGGAGACTGTAGTGATGGCTGAGGCACCTCAGCAGCAGCAGCAGCAGCAGCAGCAGTCGGAGGAGGAGGAAGAGCAGCCGACTGTGGAGGCGACTGAGACCGATGAAGGGCCCGAAGAGCCGAAGGAGAGTGCCCAGATGACCCCGACCCGACCGCTGCTGTCCATGAGGTCCATGAGCAGTGTGGACCCAGATGACGACTCCCCCAACATGATTGCGTACAGAAAGGTAAGAGCAAAACCACACGCTGCTTCTTTTCATGCTGGTGAAGTTGCTGCTGGTGAAGTTCTCGCTGTGGGAACCAGCTCGCTTCCACATAGCGAGGAATTAAACTCAAAGGCAAAACACACAGACAAAAACGGGGAGGTCTAATGCTTTTACTGTGCTGTGATAACTGGCTGTAATATCTGTATACCACAGGAGGTCTTATTCAGAATAAGTACATATGAGGGATGGAATATATGCTGTGGCCTGTTGTTAAAAAGACCATATTAATCATGCTGCATGAGGCTTTTTAGCATGAATGATTTCACATTTAGAGACGTTATCTTTAAAGCATTGATCCTAAAGTGGTACTGTCCTGTCCTGGTGACTATAATGCACAGTTACAGTTATATATTCAGTATATTACATGTGTGTATTGTAATAATTCCACCCCATAGATCTTAATAAGTCACGCCAAACTGGTGCTTAATTCCCACAGAGGGGTGACACTGCATTTTCTATTTTGAGCTGTTGGGCCAGATCTGGATTTTCTTATAGCTCAAAAGAGAAAAGGAGCTGCCCTGTTGTTGTTCTGGACACGTGGTGGAAGACGGATTTTAGAGCAAAGCTTCCAATATGTTTCTCTTGGTCAGTACAGGCCAAGTTATTACATTATGGCAGGCAGGGGTTTAGGAAACGAGTCACAGAATCTGTTTGTGACACACGGTGGGATTTATAAGCAGCGTGGCTGCAGTTACAGAAAATGAACCATAGCTGCTGTATGGAATTCAAGACGCCTCTCAGGTAGACAAAAGGTCTGGCTCATTAAAGGAGAAGAAAAAATTAGGATTCTGGCCCTTCCAAACCAAATCTCTGAGGTCTTTTCACATCACAATTAATTGGACAATGATACATTAGTGTTTAAAAATGTTACACAGAAGTAACACTGGGATCTGGGGCTCTGTTCCTGTTTTGGTAAGCATCCATCCTGCCACGTGGCTGCTGCTATGCGACTGTCCCTGACCTTTGACCTCTGTGTAAAAGTGGCAAGAAAATATACAGTTTCTCCAATGGGAATCGATTGAGTTTGTCATTGTATATCATCTAGAACTGAATAAAAGGCAGTGGCAAGAAATGAATCTTTTCCAAAGGCAATCTTCATCCCTCTGAAATGATTCGGGCCCAGCAATGGATGCAGACACACGTGAATATAGATATCATCCCCCCCGCAGAGTTTTATCATGATGGATGAACTGTGAGAGAGAGAGAGAGAGAGAGAGAGAGAGAGAGGGTGAGACGGCATCCTGATGCTCTGCGAGTCTGGAGGCAGCAGGGAGGAGAGCAGCGATATTCCTGTCAGTGTGTGGAGGCGCCAGGCCCAGAACACGGACTCTGTGGCAGGACTGCTTACCAGCAGACAGCGAACACACACACACACACATACTTTTACTCACTTATCATGACTGCACAAATACACACCGCGCAGGGGTGAAGCAATGAGACCAAGATTGAAAGAAGACACATTTAGGTGAAATGTGAAACGTCCTCCTCATGTTCTAATCCCTGATGTAGCACGTCTGTAATGGAAGGCTGAAATAACTTCTGTTTACCTTGTGCCGCTACAACTTACACACGGTGGAGTTTTATAGCGTGTTGATGGAGTCAAAGTGAGTTTTTATGAGTTGGCTGTTGAGAGACAGTTACAGCATCCATTCCGCAGCACCGCTTGGCACCACATTAAAGGCGGAGCAGCCTCAGGAAGAGCCTCCCGGTGGGATTTGTGCTTTAGCAATGCAAACCAAAACCTAAGTGACTAAGTTGGAGTGTGTGTCACCTTTTTGTTGGTCTTTGCCTCCACCTGTTGCCTCCGAGTGTGACAGTTTCTCAAAAGTGTCTGGAGAGCGTATCACTGGACTGGACTGTGTTGCTGTTGATCCAAAAGGCCGTAATCATTTGCATTATCATGCAGAATAAAGCCAATGTTTAGGTCTAATTCCAGCCTCTTACGGGAGCGGAGCTGCTCTGTCTGCAGTGGCTGTTGTGCTTTCATGCAAGCGATGCTCTCGCTGGGTCAGTCTGAGTTCTTGCTGTTGGATAAAATAAAGTTGTTGATGTTGAAAATGTCAACTTCTGGTGGTACATGTGTGCACTGAGGCAGGCCCGCTCTATGAGGAGAATGACAATTTCTCCAAAACGTTGATAGTTTTAATGGCCTTCATAGCTCACCAGGACAGAAGTCTCTTGTGCTCACCTTGGTAGGAGGATGGCTTCTGTGCTCAGTGTACCTGACACAGCTCATACGAAAGCTGTTTAAATGCTTATTGTTGTTTTATTATTGTTTTGGCTGTATCATGGAATTACAGGAAATGTCTTTAATGTCTAAAAACTCACCAACTCAGACAAAATGACCTATTTCTCCTCCATTCCACCACACTGTCTTTTCTTAATTGGGCTGTTTTGGATTAATATTGTGGGAAGGAAAAAAAATTAAACCCACTCACTTGTTTTTGTCACGTTAGGAGATTTTATAGACTTTCAGTCCTTAAAGGCTGAGCCAACCTTACCCTTAAGTATGTCATGCTCAACCCCCACCGTAACCTAAACTGAAATTTAACCCTAAAACCAACTATTGGCCCAAGAATACGTGGCCGCTATATGCCCACCTCCAGCCCTCAAACTAAACCTAACTGTGACCATAACCCGATAACCATCCCTTGATTCTTACGCACCCTTTAAAGAACTTATGACCTTCCTGAATGACCCCACTTTCCAAAAAGGAAACTCACACTTGGCAGACAAACACACAAGGGTCATATTTGAGGAAATGTTCCACCCTTTAAAATAAGCCACAAGTGCTCAGACCCACTGAAAGTACCTCATGGACATTCTCCTCTATGACCTGTACGTAATTTTAATTCGTTTTATTGATGTAGCATTTATCGCGCATTGATTTCTGCGTTATGACTCCATACGTCTGATAAACGCCCCTCTCTTCTCCACAGCTTTTATTCACCAGGCAGGGAAATAATTTCATTGTGGTGTTTGAAGGACTCGAGAGAAATGAACCCGCCTAACGTGTGTTTTAATCAGTTGAAGAAATGTTGACCCCATATAAGCCTGTCGGCAGCCTCAGATCCTCAGAGCCCTGCTGGCTGTTCCAAAGTCGAGGCTTAAATCTAAAGGTGGAACAACCTGCCTGAAGAGATGAGGCTCTTTGCTCTTTCATTCACTCATTCATTTATTTATTTCATTTTATTTCTTATTGTTATTGCTCTTATTTTGGCCTGTAGGTATTTATGTTTGCACTTTTTAATGCTCTAATGTACTCTATCTCTCTTCCACTCGTTCCTTCCTGCTTTTGTCTTTTCCTGTGTTCCTCTTGATCTGAATTCATAATCCTTGCTCTTGTTTGGCCTCACTGTGCAGCTCTCTGATGTTCTTGTACCCTGTTTAGCTTCGTCTGTCAAAGCACTTTGTAAACTATACTTATGCTATACAAATCAAGTTGTTATTATTATTATTATTATTATTATTATACAGTGGCTTTCCCACAATGAATTAAGAAAAAGTGACATTGATGACTGGCACAAATGTTATGCTCGTGGAGAACTCTCCATAGTCTCTGTCATAGTATATCAGGCTGTGAAAATGTGCATCTGTTGAAAGAGGTTGGAGGCATGGCAGGAATTGTGAGACACCAACAGCCACTGTCGGCTTTGATAAATGAGTTCCTGATGCGGGTTTAAGGGGGGGTGGGGGGTGGGTGGTGGGTTAGGGAGTCGGATATTGGATAGAGGGGGAACGAAAGAACGAAAAAGTGAGGGTGAAAGACGAGAGTTTAAAGAGAAAAGCAGTGGAGGGGAAGAGGGAGGCGGAGAGTGCGACTGAGCAGCAGATGGGTGTTGCCACACCTTGCACACCCAGAGAT
Organism: Pempheris klunzingeri; assembly: GCF_042242105.1. Lineage (NCBI taxonomy): Eukaryota > Metazoa > Chordata > Actinopteri > Acropomatiformes > Pempheridae > Pempheris > Pempheris klunzingeri. The sequence continues at coordinate 16,039,378 of NC_092029.1, read as the reverse complement.
CTCGGTGTGTCTAGACACATGGCTGCTACACACAGTGAAGGTTGGTTCAGGTGAACGTCAGTGAAAGAGCTGCAGAGATGTGACATGATATCACGTATGTGTTTTACAGAGCAGGGCAGATTTTCTACAGTGTAGAAAGAAAGATGTGAAGAGATTGTCATTTTGAACAGGCTTTTATTTACCCATCCATCCATTTTTGTTTTTTTAATAGCCTCCCTTGTGCATTATGTGAGAGGAAGCATTACCCACCTAAGTTACCTGAGCCACTGCTTTTGATAAATTATATTATGTTTAGTATTTTTTTGCAATTTGCGTACATTTGCCAGCTCACTGCATTCTCTTGAAAGGCAATTTGTCTCACAGTACGCAGTGTACACACACACACACACACACACACACACACACACACACACACAGTGTAATTGTGTCAAGTTAATGTAATTTGTAATGTAATTAAAACTAAGAATTAAAATTACATTTTAAAAGCAGTTTTTTTCACACTAATGTAGCTGGCAGGAGCAGTCTGGGATTATATTAAACATCTAGACTGAAGCTTAATAACAGCTGTATATATCTTAATTACCAGCTGCCAACTGCAGCGATATGTCTAATTTTATATGATGTATATTAAAGCTATTTAATAACTGATGGATGTTACAGTATAAACTGAATCCCAGTGCTTAATAATAGACTTACAAAACCAACCACACACAATCCCCTGACCACCTTCACTGTGGTCCGTGTATGTGTGTGTTTAGTGACGACTGTACCAATGCAATCCCCAGTGGGAGCTGTGTGGAGAGGACGTCCACATCCAGCAGAATAATAACAACAGCAGCAGCAGCAGCAGCATGGCTGAAGGAGAATGAAGTACAGGAAACAGAAAATAACCACTGGAATGTTCAATGTGCTCTTATATAGGCACGTTTTTAAAATGTCACAGCAAGAAAAAAAAAAAAAATGCGTAGGAGTGATTGAACTTTCCATGGGGAAAAAAAAAAAGATTTATTACTGGTCGAGGTGTCATTGTCGTTTACTGTGAGCTGCATGTCGGCCACATTTGAAATGAAATGATCCCAAAACGTCCATTCGGCCTCTCTGCATTAAAACATTTTGTGCGTAAGCTGAGCAACTGATTCTCAACATTTGCTATTACACGAAAGGTTGCTTTGTTATGAAATATGTATGCCCTGGACTGCATTCCCATTAGTCTTTGTGGATGAGTCATCAATCATCCACAAGCACGAGGGGGGAGGAAAATGCAAATTGTGCTCCGGATTCGCCGTCTACAAAGCTTTGGGACGTAAAGTATGAGGCTCCACTGGAATTTAATGGAATCTTGAAGATTTAAAAAAAACAAAAAAAAAAACAATCCTTATATTAAACCTTGACTTTTAGCAAATACAGGCTCAATTTTAGTTGTTGCGAGTTAAATGAGGGTGAAATAGATTGAGAGTTGATACTGTGCCGCTGATTGAAGAGTTATTACAAGATGAGAAGTGATACCTTTCGCCTCTTTCTCCTCGTTTTTCTCCTTTTATTTGTTTTGCATGTTAGTGCAGTCTTATTTATTCCACTTTATTTTGACTTATTCAGATTTATTTGCTCTTCTTAAATTCTGAAAGGAGAGAGAAAAACTTTACACGTCTGTACACCCTATATGTTCAGTCTGAATATTCTTTTTCCATCTGATTTTAGATTTTTCCTTTGTCAGCATCGCACACACACACACACACACACACACACACACACGGAAGGTAATGTTAAGGTGAGGACATTCAATGCTGCTGACAAGAGTGGAGGGTGTTGACTCACCCTTTCACCAGCACGAGTTCAAAGCTGTCAGCCAGCATCTGCTCAGAAACTCTGCGTGTGAGTGAGATAAAGGAGCAGAAAGAGTGGGGGGGGGGGAATGGGATTCAGAGCATTTGTGTGCGCTGCTGTTCAGGTGTGTGTATTCCATCATATTGCGCCTTTTTTCATTATCCTCCAGTCTCCAGACTGACAATAGCAGCTGTTGAACTGCAGGCCTGTTTACTTAACAAGCTGTTTATACAGATACCTGTTCCCATATTCCTCTGAGCTGCTGGAACGTGCCCTGAAAGAGAGCTCAGAGGTTGAAAAGCCACAGCAAGAACGGTTGTTGGGTACTGAACTTGCAGCAGGGGTTCGCTGCCTTAAAGGACCTTCTCAGCGGAGTGTGATGTTGTTGCTGTTTTTTTTTATTTTGCATTTGGTGCCGCAGTGAGCAATATTCGTGCACCAGCTTGCAGTGGAAGGCAGGATTTATTTGGCAATTCATCTTCCTCATCCGAAACAATCCACCGAGCAACCGACACTGACTGCTGGTAGCAGAGGTGACAGAAGCTCAGGCCTCAGTGCTGAAGTCAGATGATTTGTACGTCCACCCATCAGAGGCAGAAGTAGCCATAGCATCGCTTGTTTAAGCCGAGATGAAATGTCTTTTCAGGACAGCCGCCACAAAGAAGTCATCTGTCAGGAAAGTGTAAAGGTTTGATTTGATTTAAACCTTTGAGCAGAGTCTCAAATTGCACTCTTCCCCTCCATTTTCCTGCCTGTCAACCATCATGTCTGATGGTTGCATTTCAGTGATGTGATTATTGGTTTGGCTGAGCGCTGTACCGGCCTCCTCCACGGCCTCCCTTCAAGAGATCAGTATTGGGTTAAAGGTCCCCCGCTGCAAACATCTATATATCTGGTAGTATAATACAGTGTGGCTGTGTAGGCAGATTGCCATCGGAATTTGCTTGAGCACATTTATGCTGCTAATGGGTTAACCCTTGATTTCAATGACCTTATGGCCTCTGCTCTAGAGCCCCCCACATTAATGGCCTCATCATGAGTAAGGCTTGAAAAGTTGCCAAATGGTCCATGTTTTATTTAGTGAGTTAGCAGTAACGAGCTGCCTCTGAGGCTACTGGAGAGGACTGGGTTGTTTTCTTGATATCAAAACCGGCTGAAGAACAGTCAGCATTGGGTTAAAATAATGACACCTTTTTCAGGACAGTTTCATTTAATCCAGTATCATTAAAATTTCAAGGGAATTATATTTATTCGTAATTACAAGTAAATAAATTAGAATTCTAAATGTTCACCTACAAATCAGAATATTGATCACATGCCAATCAATTACCCATTACGCCCACTACTAATGGTCTGCATTTACTGCTTACAGCCAGGATGAAAAAAAGCATCAATTCTACTTCTCCGGTCTCATTTGTTGTCTTAAAATGTTATTTTGCAACAGCAAGAAAAGTCCTGCAAACTTTTGAGGTAATCGAAACACATTATTTAAACTAATTTACAAGTTAGAATTAATGGCCAACAATAGAATTATTAGCATTATTTTACACAGACAGCCAAACCAGATCACTTGTAAGTGTCTCCTGCAGAGTTTGAGCTAATTTTCTGTCTATAAAACGCAGCCGGAGTGTATTTACTTCAACTTCAATGCTCCAACAGGCCTTCAGCTGTTAGCGCGCACACACACACACACGCACGCATACACGCGTCTGTGAAAAGTAGTATTTTCACAGCAGTCTGTGAAGAGCCAGAGCACAAGTAAGACTTTCTGTTGTTGGAAACTCACTTCTCACCGGCTGGGCAGTTGTTGTGCTCATCTAATGTGGCTGTTTTCATGTTGCAAATGCCCGGGAAAAATGTCCAGAACTCTTCAAAGTATAGTCCTGAGAAAAAAAAAGAAGGAATCTTTATGTATTAATGCGCAATTTTTATTTTCTGTTTTCATGTCAGCTGCCCATCCTTTTAAGTCTGTGGGCTGCCTTTGAAACTAAAAAGACCCTCTGATGTAAAAACGCTCCTTTCTCCAGCACACATCGCTGCAAGAATTTACACATGTGTGCAGAGAAAATTGGGGGTTCTTCATTCATGCAAACGCATCGCCTGGTGTGTTTTGAAAAAAATCCAGCAAATAAGGAAACAATTTTCATAGATGAAATAATTTATTATAGGCCCAAGAAACCATCTACATGGGAGGAGACTCTGTCTGTCATATTTGGCAGCTACATTGCTGAAAACCCAAGAACGAACAGTTCTGAGTACGAACTCAGGAGTTCGTTTCTACTACCAGAAATGCTCATTGTGAGGAGTATTGACAGGGGACCCTTATTAGCCATTACACCACTGAAGAGCATGCTGGGAACAGATCATTCTCTATCACTCGCTACAGTACAAGAACAGATGAAGAAAGAGACACCACAGATGTTACATTGTAGCAAACTCAAACATTTCAAGCATCAGCGATGCAACTTTGGGAATGAAAGCTGTTGTTCCTGGAAATAGCCTGGTCCCAAAAAGCAAGCTGTTAGCAATGGCTTGATTATAAAAGAAAAAAAAAAAAAAGGCTCGGTATAAAGAGGACATTTGTTGAAGTGGTCTATGAAGCAAAAAAAAAAAATCTAGAGTGATTTAATTTTACTATTTAGAATAAATCTAATAGCTACATTGTTTGTTAACATGAAATGAAGGCTGCACAGGGTGATGACTTATTTTATGCCTTTGAGCTTCTAAGCCCCTTTACGAACCATAAAATTCCAGTCATGTCTAGTCACTGCAAACCAGAGCATATTTATTAGGCAATTTCACGTGTCAAAGATTCATCGGTGAGCAAGAACATGAATCATAGCTCGCTGAATCCATCCACAGCTTTCTACCAAACTCTGATGGCATCACAATCCAAGCAGATACTTCAGATCAAGATCGTTAATGTTGATCGTGTAGGAACATCTTCATTCATTTTTAGCAGGAAGTGGCTGAACAGAATGCTGAACTTTTTAGTTCTGCTGCAAGAAAGGGAGAACGTTCCATTTACCTTCCATTTTCAATCAAAATGTGTCTGCTGTGCAGTAAATTTTAGGACAAATTATTTGTGGCAGGATAAAAAAATCTAGTACGTCCCCTTGTAACATTACAGTGAATAATACAATAGGTGGTTAAATCTGCTAAATTTATAATATGACAGCTTAAAACTGTTCTGTTTGTGTGTGTGTATTAGAGCTTTGTGTTGGCACACTGTAAAAAGTCAGTGCTTTCTGGGGTTATAAGAATATTGTGTGCTTGTATAGACCGACACTTAACTTGAGCATAAGTGAATGAGACACGTTGTCATGTATGCGTGTTCATGTATGCCTGCATGTAGGCTGGTGCATGTGTGCAGACGCTGCTTGTCACTTAGTGAGTGACTAAGCACATCTAATCACAGTGCAGCCGCCCGCAGATATCTGAGGAGAGCTCATCACAACAGAGCAGGTAGAGCGCAGCAGGCTAATCAAATCAAGGTGATGGGGAGACGCTAATTGGGGAGTTTAAATTGCAAATTTTAAGATGACAGGATGATCACTCTTATCGCCCCATTCTTTTTCGCTGTTTTCATCGAATCCTTGCTCTGAAATAAGAAGGCCCATTTTTCTTTCATTCTTCACAGATGATTTTTATATGGATTTGCGTTACAACAAGCTAATACTATTTATTCAAATGTGAGAAATTGAGTAGTAGCCTCATTGCCACAATCTACATTAAAATTTAAAGCTGCAATCCTTTTTTTTTTTGCCACATGGAGGCAGTGGAGCAAGCTGTTTGATGCTGGGCTGATAGTGTACTCTGGTTTTATCCTGACTGATATCATAGAAATGATCTTAGCACCATGGATGGTGCGCCGGTGGAAAGTCAATTAGAATCCTTTGTCGTGTTGGACACATGAATTTGCTGGTTCAAAAAATCATGCAATGCATGCTGGTAGTCAGGTGACATAGTATAAAGAGCAATAATGTCAGCCAAGGGTTGAGGTGCGGTTGGTCAAACACAGGACGTTCACTCAGGAGACCAAACGGGATATTTCACCTACAAAACTAACATGCGTATAATTAACCCAAACCACAAACGACTTGGTTAAAATTAACCAAGGTTGGTTAGTAGTAGTGAAAATATAACCATAACAGTATTTTGTTGTAATACTTAACTTAAATAAAACAAAGTTTCTTCAATGCCGTGAACATTTATTTCGAATGTTTTTAGTGTATTCACATGCTGGTGAGAGACTGCTGCAAAATCAAACCTGGAAGCAGAGAGCAAGTGTGGACTTGAACGTGGTTCTTCTTGTGCTCCAAAAAAAAAATCTTAAATCCTAAAATGCCAAGAATCAATTTTTAATTCTTGGTATTTTAGGGTTTAAGAATTAAAAATTAATTCTGGGTAGTTCATTAAAAGTAATGGATCAGCTAATGACAGGAGTCTGGCCAGCATTTACTGCAGAATGTGGTGCTGGCGCTGAAAAAGTGGCAGCAGTCCTTCCCTAGGAGGGAGTATTCCCTGGGCCTGCAGAAATAATGACATCCTGAGTCCCCACTGAGTTCCTGTATCACTCAGTTCTAATCCAAACTAATCCTCCTCAGTGTACACTTACAGCTGCACTGATTCAACGTGGTATTCCTGATTTTCAATGAGTAACTGGCACAATGAATGAATCACTGAATCTCTGGCATGTTTTAACAGATCTAAGACACAAAATGAGCGTATGTGTGTTTAATCCTTGCTAAAGTCGGGCTTAAACCGATGGAACTTGATCCTTCATTACTTGCCAGTAATTACAGAGATTGATTAGAGAATAGGAAAGTAGCTTAAGGTTGGATTATTTATAATTTCTTCTGGTTTAAGTGATGGAAACAAGCTGCTGAGGGCTGCTGCGTGTCTGTTTGTAGACAAATAGCAAAGCACCAGAGCCCGAAAAGAAACATAAACAACTTTACAACCAGATGCACTTGAACGAGTCTGATCTGAACCAGTTTCAGAGTTCCTTGTAAGCCCATTCACTTGTTTACTCCTATCTGACAGCAAAAGCGGGTCTATTGAGGCATCGGTGTATTTGTCATGCTCTGGTTGTGTCGGACAGCAGGTGTCGGAGGAGCCCACTTGGCCTTGCTTCTCTGTCAACACTTCTGATTTTCACCGGTTCATATGAATGTAAAGTGACTGCAACCAATCTGTTGGTGTGTTTGGGAATTGGCAAAGCATGTGTGGATATACTGTGTGTGCGTGTGTGTGTGTGTGTGTGTGTGGTGGGTTTGGCAATGCATCAGTGAATTCCTTTGGCTTTTAGATTGACAGAGTAGAGTACACAGCAAGTTGATTAATATGCGAATCTCTGGGCACAGGCTCACCTGAGTACATGAACCAAAGTACTATACTTTAGTACAATTACAAGGAACCTGCTCTTGAGAATGTACGTTTATGCTACTTCATACTTCTGCTCCGGTGCATTTCATTTATTTCCCCTAAACTTACACTTATAACAGCTGTAGTTTCCATTTAGTTTGTAAATTAAGATGTTTACTTTGTAATGTTCTTAAGCTTCTTGTCCTTTGACCCCTTACAAAAACAGTGTCCAGTTGGAGCCACTTGCCACATGTCAGAGGATTACCAGTTGTTACAGTGAGTGTTTCAGTAAATGCTTGAGGTAAAATTATCCAGGATCATCCAGTATTGGCTTTTTAATCATTTATGTATATAATACATATAAGATTGTCTGGTGGGCTTGTGCGAGTTGGAAAAGATACGGCAAAGGGCCAAACTCCTTCAAACATCCATTTACCATCCAATCACCATGGATCCGACATGTTGCATCTCTGTTCTCCACATGCCTGCCCGGCAACTATGTTCCATCAGAAGATTTAACATTATGGATATGATTTGGGGTGTGATATTAAAGATCAGATAATGTTAATTTCTGAACTATAAATAAGGTGAAACTACCTTTAGCTCATCAAACTACAACAGTAAGAAGAAAAGTACAACAGCACAGCTCTATGCATTGATGGATCAGTATTAATCTAATAAATAATGCACAATATTACAATCACAGTGGCCACTTTTCTGCACAAGGAGTACTTTTAATTTTGGTACTTTAAGTGCAGTTTGCTGGAACTGTGCCTTCAACAGGATTCCAAATACAGAACTTTTACTTTTAATGTATTATCTTAGACTGGTGTGTGCTTAAATAAGTGATCTTCATACATCTTCCACTACTGCTGATAATACAGAGTCTGCTGTTTTATATGTAGGCCTATGGCACAATGTTTTCACACTGTGACAGTACAAATTTGCATTTGCCGGAAAACACTTTTGAAGTGATATCAAAGATATTTTGTTTCTCATTTTGCAGAAAATGTCAGCAACTGATGCTATATTTACACAGGTTTAAACTTCAGCTTTATTATTATCCCAAAGGAACTTGGTTTGCAGCCAGGGATTTAACACGTGGATCACAGGGATGCATGACTGGCAACTAACAAGGATCTGCAGTCAAAGCATACAAGCAATATAAAATGCAAAAACATACAAATATTAAAAATATTGCAATATGTATCAAGCCAATCACACGGTAGGTCAGTGGCCAACATCTATGGAACCCAGTGGTTAGCTGGAATACTCCTCTAGAGTGTGTGTGTGTGTGTGTGTGTGTGTGTGTGTGTGTGTGTGTGTGAGAGATTTTTATGATGCGGATGGTGACTCACGGCAAATAATGAGCATGAGCAATACCACTCAGAAAGCGAGCAGTTTGTTGTTTATCTGGGTTTTGTAGCACCATAATTCTTTGTTGTTCACACAGTGGTCTTGTCCCGAGAGCAAATTGTTTAATCCCTAATTAATCTCACAGATATTCATGGTGTAATAGGGATTAACATTTTGTTTTGTTAGGAAAACAATGACACAGGCGTTTTCAGGGCTGTAATCAGACGTAGCGCAACCTCCCCTCGCTTGTCAAATTTTGGCAGAAATTACAAAGGACTGCACATCAAAGGACTATAACTATACAAAGAACATTTGAGCTTGAACATGTGTGTACACACACTCGCACCCGCACACATACGCCCCGCATCCTCCCCACATTCAGACACAATTATAAAACGAGTGTGAGATAGAGAAACAGCAGAGTTCTACAAAGTGGAAGTGAATGTATTCAGAAAGGTGTTAATATTCGGATAGAAGGTCGAGCTCAGCAGTGAATAAATACACCTGCAGGCATTATTGTGCTAATGCACCGTGGAGCTGCCTCAGCCTAGTGTGGTGGCACCTGTTTTGTTCATGCGAAGCAGCCAATCAAGCGGACAACACCAAAATAATGAGACAGCGCAGTCCATTCAAAGCAAGTCTCTCTTATCGTCCTCCAGCTGGGACGGGATGGTCCTGACTACAGAGGTACCGAAATATTCAATATGTTCCAAATGGATAACAAAGGCGTTACAGTACATGCAGGATTTGAACATCAATAAATCATCTCTACATTCATTTTCAGGCATTATTACAGATATTACAACCAATGAAACAGCGATAAAAGCTCCTCTTCTGCTTTCAGCTTTTAATTTTATTCATTTAGTGGGAAATCTTCTGGATTTCTTTACAACATACAGCTGTTAAATGGATCAGTTACACGACCAATCAGACCTCTTTGAGCCGAGTTTCTTCCAGTCTATGTCAGCTGTTGTTGGTGTTTAAGGGCTCTTTGGCGCAGCGGACATTTCAGCCCAGGTCTGACCCCAAACTAAATCTTTCAGGCCAATATTTTGAGTCTAAAAGTTGCTTGCTGATCTTGTACGCGCATGGTTCCACACGAACATACGTGTAGACATGTTGAATGTCTCAGCCCGTCCGTCATGATGGGGAGACAGACTTGGCAAAATACACAAAGAACAGAACCTCCAGAACCAGACTTTATATTCCAAATGAATAACCATCCAACGCACAACTGTATTATAATCATCTCAATATGTACCTCATTTTGAGATTTGAAATCAGTATATGCTCCTGGAATCCAGATGTTTTATGCGTGATAGTTTCAGGAAATACGATACTAACGATATCACAGGTGTGAGGAAAAAGGCTGCCGATGATCATCCAGGATGGCACATACAGCGTGAGGTGTGTGTGTGTGCGTGTGTGTGTGCATGTGCGTGCGCTGCTGCACAGCGATCCAGCATGAAGCTAATGCCGTATAGATCCAGGCCAGTACTGTGTGTTGGGTGAAGTGGATGAGATATAATGGGGCTTCACTTGAACGTGTGAGGGAGCTCGGGGACGGCAGGAACTGAGGTAGCAGAGGTTGCAGCGCCAAGTGGCAGGTTATGACTAATGAATGTGAACTTTTGTCAGGCACGCTCCCCGTGTAGCCCCGGGTCCATTAGAGGACTTGGATGGACGCACAGAAAACACACACACACACACACACAGAAAAGAAAGGGAAAAGACAACCCACACTTAACTGATGGATGATACAGAAGCAGGACCACACATCGTTTTTCCATTAGTGTCTCTCCTCATTGTTCTCTGTCTCTTGCTCTGCCTGCCCTAATCAATCTTTAGCTGCACGCCTTTCTTCTCTTCAGTTTTTACCTAAATGAGTTGCTGTTTGCTGTCTGTCTTTTATGCTTTACGTTCTACCCTTTTGTTTTCTGAGATGTGTTCATTTACAGATGCGGCACACATTTCCCAGTGTGGCCCGACTCCTCTAGTTCCTCATCTGTCTCCATCAGTTCGTATCAGCCGCTTCTTTTTATTGACATCACAACGAGATAGCCCCAACAGTAAATTAATCAAAGCTAAAGGTGACATGCATAACAATCACAAGAGAATAATATCGATCGATCAAGAGCAGATCAAATTCCTGCAGTGTTCCTCATCTGTATTGTTGAGTAGCAATATGCATCATCTTTCAGCACCATTATTATCATAAATCATAAAAAACACAGGCATAAAAGAGGCACATTTAAAAAGGCCTATGCATGTGTGTACATAGTATTTTATTTGTGTAGCATCAGGATGGATTTTGCAGGAAATGTGCTGGATTTCTTTACAGCACAAAAGAAATCACTGTCAGGCTCTTGAGGGACTGCCGCTACGAGTTAAATAAAGGGAGCAGGGTGCCACATTCAGTTTGTGACAGGAAGCAAAAGGTCGTGTGGGACATTTCGAGAAACATTTATATCAAGAAAACCACCAGTGTGAGATCGAGGCCATCAGTCACCTCGACCACAACCTTATTTCTTACAGTTAAAAAGTCTGGGTGGGTGTGTGTTCTGTGACCCATGTATTGTTAGTATTAGGCTGCTCTGGGTTGAGGTTTGGAAAAGATCACGGCTGGTTATATATTAAAATACAAGGCCTCCATCTCATGACCATGATCTATGCCTAAACCTGACAGAGTGCTTTAAGTTGCCTAAATATAACCACCACTTTTACTTTTTAGCACAGTTCATTTTACTGAAATGTATTTTTTGGATGTTTTTATTAGTAATGATTTCATTGGTACCAGCTGTTTTGGTACATATTTTCTTGGTATTTTTTGTTTTTTATGGTTGTATTTTCTTAATATTTTTGGTGTTTCATTTCAAAAACACTAAACAATTAAAATGTTAACCGTGGGTTAGAGCAACATTGACATTTGAGGATTTGAACATTTTACGGTGGCGGGGCAATCTTGTGAACAGAAGTTTTTAGAAGACATAGCTGCTCTGACTTTCTTTTTTCTCCAGTGTTTTCACATAAAATTTGTCTTTCTCTTACCAGCCTGTTATCCTCGTTATCCCCCCCCCCATCCCTCTCTGCAATGTCTCCTATTGTACAGTTTTGTCTCAGTGTTGGGAGAGAATAATACTTCAGTAAAATGAGAAGTAGGTCAGACTGTGTCTCAGCTCCACTGGGAAAAGAGCCCAGGGAAACTCAGCAGCTCAGTGCATGCAGAGTTATTGGGGTTAAAACAACTCTGTAGCCTCATCTCAAGTTTGACCGATCTAGATAAAGACGTACGATACCCATGGGTGTGAGGACAGTTGGTGAATGAGTTATACCCTGATTAGCTCGGAACCAGTCAATGAACGGTTCGGGAAAAGATATGTGAATGAACTTCTCAAGCTTTTTATTCTTCTCTCGCATCAAATTCTAATGGTATTAGTCTCCCCTCACAGATGCTCCCTGCTGTGGCAAAACAGAATATCCTCTTAAAATAACAAGCAGGGAGCAGTGCAAGTGATCCTTCCATTGGGAATCAATTTAGAAATAAAGACCCCCCCAGGTGCATAAAAAGAGAGCAGAATCAAAGCAGGGTGGAGGCTGAGGTTGAGGAGGCTGCTGCCAACAGCAGCAGCAGCAAAACTCGAGTCAACGTACATGGTGAGCCTGCGTGGGAAGGCCTGTGGCCCAAATCACCGCAGCGAGGTGTGATGGGTGTGGTTGGCTGGCCGTCGGCCGGCATAGTGACATTACACTTAAATATTCATGCATGTGCAGGATGTGGAAAGAGCATCTGCATTAGACTCCTTTTGCTTCATATCAGAGCGTCAGGGTAGAAAAGACTGGCCTGATCTGACCTAAATAGTCTGGAGCAGCTGAGGTCACGGTGTCTTCTCAGCTAAGAATCACTTCTGAAGGAGGTTTATATCATACAGACCAAAAGAGGAGCTGGTTTGTGGTAAACCGGCCATTAAGTATTAATTAACAGAGCACCAAAGCCCACTACACCAGTACTGTTGCAAGGAACAAAGTAATTTTGGTTGAAGACCTCACTTAGTTTCTGCATTAGCCACTGAGAACTCTGTGGTGTGTAAGTGTAGATCAGGCCCAACCTGAAAGACGTAGGGGGGTCCTAAAGAAGAACTACTCACCCTCTTGGTAAACATCGTCTTTGTGATGCTGATCCTGAGGAGCAGAGAGGTGGAAGACTGAAATCAGCGCCTGGATCCTCCTCTCTGATCCCCTCCGTAAATCACACACGCCATTAAAGATGGTAAGCCATGATGTGTCAGGGTCCAGTGACATTAATCTGTAGAATTTTACTCTATGATTACTTAACTGGACACAGTGAACGGCGCAGTTGACACATTGAAAGGCAAAGATATCATGTAGTTTTGTTTCTGGTTGTTAATCATCTCATAACCCCCTTACACCAGGGACACACTGCCATCCCTCAGCAGCAAGTGTGCGGAGTGGAGCCTGTTTTTTTTGTTTTTTGACATTCATGTTAACATATTAAAGCAGCCACACAGCCCACGTGAGCAGCACGGCTCATCTAGAGATTCAGTTTTGCCTATTTTCTCTGCGTCACGCGCGCAGAAACGCAGTGAAACTGATGTGATTTGACATCAAACCAGCAAGGTTACAACTGTCCATATCTGTAGAACATGCCACATACACTGAAAAAATAAAAGTATGCACTTTTTAAATAAACTTCTTGTGCCCCTTTCAGAGTAAAAGCCCTGTAGACTTTCTGTGGACAGAATCCCTTCAAGTATTGATATTATCATCTGTTTTTGTAACATTTAGAATTAAGTAATATGTTGATTATCGAAGGCAAACTCAGTGTTGAAAGATGGGCAGGCTGCAGTTGACACACTGTCTGTGTCCACATGCATGCGAGCCACAGCGGTTCAGTGAGAGAGCCGCCATACGGAGGTGAGGAAGGCTGTGTGTTCCCAGGTTTACCTTCCAGGTCCCATCATCCACTGACATGGGCTGTTTGTCAGTAGATGCATTGTGGCCAGCTGTCATTCGTTCCAAGGACGTGGTCTGTCTGTGAGGCAGGTTTAATAGCAGGTTTCACAGACTATTGTGTAAACACATTCAGTGCCAAACTGAAATGAGTTATCTGGTCATATGTATGAGGTATTTAAAAAGCATTATTAAGCATATGGTTGGACCCATTGTGTTTGAGTGGAATATGAGAATTTGCTGTCATCAGAGTTTTAATTGAGGACCAATATTGGCCGACAGGCTGTCAGCTGTCTGTCAGCTTTGCTATTTAGCTCCAAAGTGCTGTGTATTTGAGCTCATGTGCAGCGGTGCAGGTTAAGCTTTTATACATGCTGCACTGTCTATTTGTTTCTCTCCACACACACACACACACACACACACTTTACCAGCTGCTACAGTCCTCCCTCCACACACTCTGTTGGTAGATAAACACATTTTCAGAGACTGACGCCAACCCTCTCTCGCTCAGTGACAGAAGGTTATAATATGTTTAATGGCTTTCATTTTACTTTGTTCCCCTACACTGAATTGTGATGCTGACCTTGTAGCAGGAGCTCAACTTGTGGTGAAATTGTGTGCCGTACCCTGACGTCCTATGATTGACACAGAGAAACACGGGCATGAATATAAAAAAAGAGACACAAAGGAAGATTAAAAAAAAAAAAAAAGACTATGCATGCGATTCTTAATTTAATGGGAATTTTTCAATCCTCCGCTTCCAGTCTATGTTTCATTTAGCTGGATTCACACCTGACGATATTCACATTAAAAAAACATTCATATCTAATGTATGTTCTTGTTTGAGACACACCATTAATAAGCTGTCCATTGACTCTACATCCATGGTTATCTTTACAGTCCATTTGTGATAATAATGTTCCGATCTGAGCCGTCACGTGTGGACGTGTGCTTTCTCAGTTAAGTGTAACTCTGTTATTCTATTATTGTAGGCATGTGACGGCGCAGAAAATGGATTCCTTCAGGACAGAGATGCTTTATAATAAAACAAAAAAAAGATTTTTTTTAAATGGCTTCACACAGGAAAACTTCCCAGAATTACATGCAGCAGTTTAGGTACAAAAATGTTCTTTTATTAGCAAAAGCAAATCTTAACGCGTCCATATGTCTTTGTTGAAAGCTTGAGTAGGACAGACACCTATTCTTACGCTACTTATCACGTTACTGCACACTTTACGGTTTATACATCTTATTATTCTAGTTACCACAGCTGTTACCTGTACATTTTATTATATTGTATTTATGTTTTATATTCTTCATATATATTTTAGCTGCTGCACTGTTTTATGTCCATCTCGTCGATTCTTTATACCTTAGCTTCTACTCAGGCAGCGCCTGCAACTTATTTCAGAAGCAATTGTATTGGTTGAAATTCTTATCACAGTCCGACAGCAATCCATCCATCCATTTTCTATACCGGTTATCCTTAAGGGTCAATCAAGTGAACACAAGACTGGCAAAAGTGCAGCTAAAATTTAAAAAGCATTATACTTTACATAAAATAAGAGTGGCTGACAGTCATCGGTTGTGTACAGAATGAATGAGGGACCCTGCGGCGTCCTCTCTGTCACTGTCGTGGACTCGTCCTCCAGCAGTAGCGTTAATCAGGCGGTGTGCTCATGTGTTGTGGGGGAGTGGCGGCTTTGGGGGAAAACTTGAGGGGAGTGTGTGGGATATTTTTGCTTGGATACTTTCAAAATCTAAATACTCTTGCTAGTTTCTCCAACATTCTGCCTATAAAGAAACCCAACCCATACTAGCACTCACTGTATACAAAAGCAGGATTTCTGATTATACCTGCTACTGTATCTTAAGTTATTACATTTATGCTAAAGAAAAAGCTGGAGGTGGGTCAACAAAATACTAGACTAACACCGAAGCCTGTTTTGTTTTCCCGTTTATAACCTTAAGTCAGTATTGGTATTTTCGGTGCAATTGTTATTTGTCTGATTTAAAATTGTCTACAACAAAAGAGAGGGGACTGGGGTCATTCTTTACTGTGGTTTTATTGCCTTAGCTATGCTGTGTTGATTCAAACATTTGTATTCATCCCAAGGGGCCATGAATACATAAAGATGAGCACTTTCACACTATTATGCAGATTCTCGCTGAGATTTAGATTAATTCATACATACCTTTACTCATATTTTAGTGCTCCTGGGTTCTTGAAAGAAGTAACCTCATTTTCATAATCTTCAAAGACATCAAATATATAAGGAGCTTTGTCACAAATACCTACAGCAATAACCTGTAACGCCACTTTCAGCCAAATGTTTAACAGTCTATGTATTCTCAGAAAGTTAAATCTGACATTGAAAAGAATGTTATTCCTCTCTTAGCTTATCTCAGTGGCAACATATGGCTTACACTTGCAGTATTACTAATATTTATTTGATTTGTGATTTGAATATGGCCACTGTTTTACAGTATGCTAAACTTAGAATGAGCAACAAAATAAGATTTTCTGTCATGCCAAATGGTTTTTAGTGGCTTGTCAGAAGTTATTTCATGAACGGCTCAAAACATTTCAACGTCCGTAACAGTTAATACCGTTCATTTAGCCAAATTTGTTAAAAAGGAGTCGACCCACTGAATTCAAAGCAAGCAAGCAAACAAAAAAAGAAGTGGCTCCGCAGGAGGGAAAAGAAAAGAGACATGTCATTTGACAATTTTCCAGGAGAATAGAAAAAAAAAGTCAAGTGAAATAGTTTGTGAGTGAGGATAAGGGCTCCTGAACTGTCAGAATAAGAACAGCTCAAACATGAAGATCACCGTGCTGTGGAAAACTGTACACAGTAGGAATTGGGGCCATTTGCTTGTTGCCGTCACTTAAATGAGCTTTGCTGTGCCTAAATAGCAGCCAAGTCAATTATCTTTGCCATAGTACTGCATATTGTCAGTCAACTGTTTGATGCACTGCTACCAATACAAACAGAGCACTTTCTCCTCCCCTCTCCTCTCCTTTAATGTATCTCTGCCTGTCAGTGTGCCATGAGATAAGATAACGCAGTACTTTATTTATCTCGAGGGAAATTATTGTGCAGCAGTTGCAGAACAAAGTAGGAAATAAAAAAGTTAAATATAAAGACAAGAATGCAGAATATCGCACCCAAATGAAATGTAACAGTTTAACAGTAGTGTTATAACAGTAGGATGCAAGTTTAGATATTCACGATGCCAAAAAAAAGTAACCTCATTAACTGTAGTGATCTTAATATGAACCAGTGGATGGTAAAGATGTGAATCCAAAAATATGCAGTGTTCAAATGTAACAGGCTAATGGTAAGATGACATATGGCTATGTTATGTGCAATATCGTATCTGGAGTACAGTTGAATGTATGAGACTAATTCACTATGTTCAGTGATTATGTTCATTTGTCACGTCATGTCCCTTTTATTGCACATTGGAGCCAGGGTGTCTCGCAATTCAGAGAGTCGTAATGCTTATAAATCCATTGGGAAACTGTAATAATCCAGAGAGGAAGAGGATTATTTAAAGAACAGAGCAGAGCAGAACAGAGCTGAAGAGGAGGCTGGAGCTCTGCATCCTCTGCTGTCTCTGCTGTCTGTCTCTCAAGCCACCACACATCAGCTTCCTGCCTCATTCGTGCATCGTGACCATCACAGTGAGTCAGCAGAGCGGGGACACAGCGGGGTTATACTGCTTGTGTGTATTTTATTTTTATCTCATTTATTATCTCATTTCTGAGGATGTCCTCACGGTGACTTTGCAGCTGTTTAGATTCAATGTAATTGGTGAGAGGGAGATTTGGGGATATCATTTAGTAAATCTGAAAAGCATTTCACAAACCGCTTCCGTTATGGCTTGCTCTGGCTCTTATTACAGGACAAGATTATGGCAATGTGCATCAACAGCAGCAGTAATATAAAAGATCTGGTGGATGTCAGAGCATGTGATGAGCTGATAGGCTGTAAGTTGGGCTAAGTCAACCGGTCATTTATGAGCATGTTGGATTGACCGCCGGTAGCTTTTAGTTTCCACTCAGGGAGGCATGACCATCCGGACACCATAAGACATCATGAGACACCAACCCCTACTAAAAGGATATACACATCCTTATCATAAACCAATAATACATACACTCAAATAATCACATATAGCAGCCTTCTTTGCCTCTAACTCCTTCTGGAGCTTCACCAGCAAAGACGGTCCCCAAATGTTTGGCTAACTAAATAAAGGATCTAGACTATCGACCAAATATCACAAAAATGCCATGAACCACATTAAAATGCAACTTTGGGCAGATCTCAGACTGCAGACAGAAAATTAAAACTCAGAAAATTCAGACCTGCCCACATTTTTTAATCTTCCTCACTGCATTCTGCATAGCTGCACTCCATTTTACCTTGCTGGCTGCCACTTACAGTTACATAGTGGCAAGTGTGAGGAATTTGCTTAAATGGCTAATAATCAGCTAATAATCAAACAACAGCAGGAGGTAGAGATGCTGTGAAAAACTTTAATTTAATCTTTTTTGCAGGTTTACAGTAGCAAAGACACTATAGTACTTTTCTGTTGGGATTCACTACAAGCAACATAAAATCATAAATGGTTAGCATTCTTTTGTATGCTTAATAAGACAGTAGATTCAGCTCAAACCAGCACTGTGCTGGAGGGGTTTTGAGACTCCCCTATACAGCAGCAGGAACTGCCCACATTTCTCCCCCCCAACACTCAGACGACAGATTCTGAAACAGCATGCATATGTACACTTGTTTTCAAATGCGTAATGATGCCGTGGGGATGCACCTTGCACATGCTGCAGTGTGACAGGACAACTTGTCTGTCGGTGTGTTTCCATCCAGCTGTTTTTTATAGCATTTTTATTTGGCAGAAATGCCAAAAAATAACAATTGCATGCATTACATTTGTTATTTAACCAGTAAAACCACAGCTGGACTTAAACTTTTGATTATGTAATGATGTGGTGTTCTCTTTTACGCAATGGCTCAATAGCACCTGACTGTGGATTTGGTGCCATCAGGTGTTTGTTTTGATAAACCAACACCTGATATTCTCATAAGTGGTGGACAGAAAAGTGCATTATGGTAATTCGTTGTTTCTTTTGCTGATTTTCTTGACATTCAGTTAAAATTTGCATTTGGATGGAAACTTGACTAGTGATTATGATGGAAGATGAGAGAAAGAGGGTGGTGGGAAAGAAGAATTTGAGAGACAGAAAGGGGAGGAAGAAAGTGTACCTACATGGCATAGTCAGCCGATCAACAATTAGAAAGCAGAAGCTGTTATCAGCAAAGTGATATCATGAGGCCACAATAAAAGAAATGAATAAGGGGTTTTGCAGCGTAGCTCAGCAACAAAAACATATGAAGACAATGATGAATCAAAGACTTGGATTCAGATGAATCTGGGCTGTTTTCCTCACATGGCATCCCCCCTAATTCCAAAAAGAGAAGATGGACGAGGTGTTTACACAATCCAGATAAGTATAGATTTTATAGATTTCTGCCTCTTTGCCTCCTCTATCAATATAGCCCATTAAGATGTGGACATCAAGCCATCCATCAGTGAAGAAGTTTCCGGCTCTATCAGACCATCAGGCTGATCTATTATGGCGTGATGCTCCTTCAATTATATGAAGCCAATCTCTCTCTTTCCATTTCAATCTCCTTCCTCCTTGTTTTTTTTTCTTTAAGGCTCCATCACTCTTTTCCCTCCACAAATCATATACACACAAAGAGTCTACAATTTCCTTAATTCACCTCCTGTGTAACCTTTTCTTTACCTTCTTTCCTGGAAGCCTTCAGGAAACTGCTGCTTTGTTTGAATCTGCTAATATGCTACTTCAGTTCAAAGACATCCTCCTAATCTTTGCGCTGTACCGTCGCTGGAGACACGTCGATCATGCATGCACTTTATGGAAGTTAATTTTTCAAGTCAAACACAAAATATTTCCAAAACATTTCAGTATTGTTTTACACTGCTGAGCCTTTCCTTCTTAATATTCTTCAGTTGTTTGGTTTATTGAAGGCAGGGTGGGCAACAGTGGAGAAACCAGCATGAGTGAACTAGATTTTGTAATTATGTAATCAAAAAAGTCACTGTCTCTACACAGACATACCTCTTGCTCACAGATACTGCTCACTCATACTTCGGCTCAGTGGTTGTGCTTTGTGCTACTGGGTTAGCTCACTGAGTCTGTCGCTGAGCCACAGCTTAAATTTTTGCCACATTTCCTCTGTTGATCTTGTGCAAGTAGCTTGCTAGCTTTACCAATAAGTCTGCCTAGCTTTGTGAAAGACTGCAATTATGTGCAATGAATACACAGAGTGCACGCAAGTAGGGAGGTATGAAGGTAGACAGGCAGACCATTTCAGTCGGCCTGAATGAACCATTTGTCAAACCGTTTAAACCATTTAATTTATTGATTTCTGTCAAGCTGTATGAAAAGAATTTCAACAAATATAACAAAAAATGCTTCTAAAAGAAGTTACCTACCCTGCTTTTCTGGACTTTTATTCTCCACAAACAATGAATATCTGCTGAAAAACTGAATATCCACAAACAAGCACATGAAGGGATAATTCCGTATGCAGCTGGACAGTAATAACTGAGTGATTCATTTGCAAAAGAAATAACACCTTTAATATTAAACGGAAGCTTACTTGGATTTAAAGTTGCCAAAATCCAGATCTTATCTCTTCAAAGTTTTTAGCTCCTCACTCACTGAAAGGCATTGATCCATGAGATTGGCGTTAGCAAGTGGGTGTTAATATTTCATGAGGTTGAGTTGGTGCAGGGATTGATATGGTTAGACTGACAGTCAAAGCTCACTGAAAGTGAGTGATCAATATCCATCAGGGACGAGCAATAATGAGGAGTGTCTGAAGGAGAAGGCCTGGAAACAAAGAGAGCTGATAGATGTGCAGTAGCTAAGACCGGCTGTCGATCAGCAGGACCTTAGGAGAGGAGCTGACCCCACCTCTAGGCTGGGAAAGGAGAACAGTACAGAGGCAAAGGCGTGGCATAGATATGCATTACCAAAGTGCTCCATTTCACCATGCAATAGTCATTCTGCCATGATTGTGACATCATTTTAAACTTGTGCATTATTGTCTAACTCTAAAGCACACAGAAGTAACTTTTCATCCATCAAAGGTGTTTTTCAGTTATTTAATGGTTAGTTGTCGTTTCATAGGCGGTTCAGTCAGTTAACTGACAAAAAGGGACAAACTTGAAACTGACTGAACTTCTTGTGTTATTGGTAGAATGGGAAGAACTCACATCCCATTATTCTGACTTGGCAGTGTTTTCTAAAGTTCCATTTTCCCTATACAGAATTGCAACTAGGAAGCTGATGTGGACGTATTTTTGACCACCTAAACAATATTTGAGCAAGCCACTCAAGTGCAGTGGTGAAGCTTATAGTCCTACATCCATCATCATAGAGCACTTTTACACTGGCTGTCTAGTGCAAATTTGGGATTGATTTGCCTAAAATGTTACTTATATGAGCACTATTCCCAAGTCCTTAAGAACAAGGTGGTTGTTGCCCGTCAAACTGTGGTATAATCTGTACACAACATGTAAGAGAGCATGTCCTCATTAGAGACATTTCTGCATTCTTTCCAAGAAAACTTGGGAGATGAAATGCCTCACAGATGTAAGAACATCAATGTAGAAGCACTATTTTTCACAGTATTTTAATTATGTCGTTCAACTAATTCATTTTAAAATGATTTAATTGGTTTTGAATGGGCTTTGCCTCGTCTTATCTGACTGATATGATCAACATGTGTGCCGGCTAGGACCCTTTAGATCCTCTGGCTAAAATCTTAAGACTTAATTCTTTTTACTTTCTCCTGAGGTGTTTTTTACCTCGTGGTTGTTTAATCTCGTTTTATCCTGCTGTTTTTAATTCAGTGTTATTTAATCTACCTGGTTCTTCTTGTTTTTTTTGGAAATGCTATTATCTGCTTTTAAGTTAAGCCAAGTGCTTAATATAAAAGCGGTGAGGTTTGGCTGTGACATTGAAGTTTTGCCTAAGAGCCACAGTGAGAGAAACGGCCAGGCTGTGAACATCTGGAGAAAAACAATTTGATACCCAGTTGATTGATACTTTCATGTTCAATTTCTTTCATGTTCAAAGGTTCTCTTGTATTTGCTGAAGGCTCTGTAAGGTTTGTTTAATGGTAACATTCGGATCCACTTCAGTGGATCCTTGATGCTAGAGATCATCTAGCTGAGAGAAGTTTATGGATATTGCTTTAGTTGCCTGTTTATTAGTCTGCCCTCTCAGGAAAAATCATCCAAACACTTTGAGGCTATGGGTTCGTTGGGAATATTAAAGTGTTAATTCAGCCAGTTTCACTTGTTAGTGTTCAAACGTATACCGCTACAGTACTTCCATTGTGCTAGCAAGACAGCGCAAACACAACAAGTCTTACTTAATCTGTTAAATAATGGATTGTGTATGGGAAATATGTCCTTGGAGTTTGTCTGCCTCCATGAAACATAGAGTTTATTAACTGGAGAATGGGGGTTGGTGAGGTTAGTAAGAGCTGCTGTTTGGTGCTTATGGGACTCAATTTTACTTTGTTATGGAAATTTGATATAGTTTCCCTCCACCAGTGCACGGCTTCAGGACGCTGTAACTTATATTTCAGTGCTTCAACTTGACAGTGAAACTGTGTAACCTTGGCGTTGTGTTGTCCATGCAAGCTGTGGGTAATAAGCCGGCTGCAGTTTTCTCTGAATAATCTTTAATCAACACCAACAGAGCAACACCATGTAACACCCAACTTATCCCCCTAAGGCAGCGTTCCCCAATCAGGCCCTTGGGGAAATCAGTTTTCCCCAAGG
Source organism: Pempheris klunzingeri (assembly GCF_042242105.1). Taxonomy (NCBI): domain Eukaryota; kingdom Metazoa; phylum Chordata; class Actinopteri; order Acropomatiformes; family Pempheridae; genus Pempheris; species Pempheris klunzingeri. Next base: position 16,016,956 of record NC_092029.1, on the reverse strand, counting down.
GCCAAATTATGTCAAGAATACCAGACAAGGGCCAAAACCTCCAGGGTTCAAGTAGCATTAGTAGTGGTTGTGGTAGTATAATTTAGGCCTGGGATTATCAAATCCTGTGATGAGGGTTGCACAGGAAAAAAAAACTCTTTAAAAACAACATAAGGCCAACCATTTAATTGAAACGCTTTCTGGAGCTGCAGAGCATGGTGGTTGCAGTGTGCTTGAGGAGTAATGCAGATTTATACACAGCAGCCTGCGGTACACACATACTGAAACTCATCTCCTCCCACTGAAGCCCAAACAATATTATTTGCTTTTATCTTTCTCAATTTCTTTTATTACTATTTAGTTGTTTAATTCAATCTTGTCATTATAGTTTACTGCCTAAGTAGTAAGGTAAAATAAAACAAATTACATCTGTCCCGTCAGATTTGAACTGATGGTTTTCCCGGTCAGTGTTTTTTTTTTTTTGTGCAGGACATGTTCTTGATCATCTGTAACTAACATTAGCTTAACAGTAAAGTAGCACTAGCTAACCACTGTATGCCGTAGACAGGAGGCCGTGGAGAGCTTGTCATTATGTAGTAGGTCACGGGGCAAAAATAAATGTAGAACAGTGAGCACTTACATTACATTATTGTCTTTATTGTGCACTTTATTTAACATGTTATGACAGGCGTCTGTGAGTGCCGGACATTCGGCTCTGCCAGACCAGACCTCGCCCGCGGGGCGCTTAATGCGGTTCGGTTCTCTCAGGGTTCACATCGGGACTCTCAGCTGTTTTTGTTGCACACGTTACTCTTTTACTGCGATATTCACAATGAGATGCAGTTGCCTAATAACATTGACTGTGTATTATAAAGCAGTAGTTTCACTGCTCATTCCATTAGTTTTGTAAAGAGTACAGATTAAGTTTGTTTTTCTTTTTAGTTGGTGTAGCAGTCCAGTACTGTAGGAGTGTTTATTCTGTGAAAGCTCTTGACTCTGTATCTTTCCTCTTAATTAACATTTCCCAAGAGCTTGCATCCACTTTACTTTAAAAAACAAACAAACAACAACAGCCAACCTATAGTTTAGTCTTGGCTCCCACCACCTCATTATCCATAGGAAGGGTCACCCTCATTACATCTATTCTCATCATCTCGCCTCTTGTGACAAATCCATCATGCATCTATTCCTTGAACCATTAGCTAGGAGAAAACATTCCAGGCATGGCTGCGTGCTGCTATTTAAAACCCTGCGAGGCATGACAGGATTCGTGGAAAGCAGACGGCCACAGTGATTTGTCTGGGGAATTAGCTTGGCGAGAATCAATGGTGAATAAAAGGTGAATCCATCCAGCTTTTCACTGCAATTGACACATGCTCTTGACAAATGAAGTAATCCTATTAGATTGTTGCACCTTGCAGCATCTCTTGTGTGTGGGGAAAAGGTTGCGTGCTTGTGTAGAGTGCAAATGTGCATGTGTTTGCGCATCAGTTCAGGGCCTTCTCCTGTGGCACTGATGGTAAATAGACCTGTCATTTCCTTTTAAGCACAGCTTGAATGTTTTGCTATAATGAGACTGTCAGTTTCCCTCATGCCCAGCAGAACTGCGCCCTCCCATTCCACCCCAAGCCCCAGGGGTCACTGCTAGAGAAAGATTGTATAGACATCCTAATAAGAAGGTCTGTTTCATTGTTACTGATACCATTTGGGAACCACACGCCTGTGCCCACCTCCCGCCTCATTTTTAAAGCCTCATTTCAAAGCCACCTCCCTTGTCACACTCGTTCCTCTGCCTCAGAGGAAGGCTGTTTTCAAGTAGAGAAGAAATGCTGCTTGTTAGAGAGGCAGGGAGACATGCCAGTGGGAGTCGAATTCGAAGCGTGGGGCCGGTGAATAAATTGCAAGCAGGAGACGAGACATTTTACTCTGCAGAAGATGGGAGGGTTGATTTTACAAATGTTGCCATTTAGGCTAGGTGATTGTGACCATCTTAAAGAGCGTAGAGGGATCTATAGTAAATCACTCGCAGAATGTTGCCCGTGTACCTGAGAGAGCATTTCCCGTGATTATTGAGCTGATTTGACATCAACAAACAGTGTTATTTACTTCTGAGTTCAAATCTCCAGCAACAGAAAATGAAATGATGTAGAAAATGCAAAATAGATAGATGGAAAATGCTAATAAATGTGCACATAATTGGTACACACTAGATGTAGGTGACTCAGACTGTACTGTATTAAAAATCAACTGTCCTTATTAATTCTTCCCCACCTAAAATGTTTACAGAAACAAATGTCTTAGGCAGGGTCAGACCAAATCTGCTTACTGAGGGTAGAACAAAACAGAAATGTATGGAAACCGGAGAGTGTCACAATATTCATCCCAGCATTTGAAGTAACTGCAGGCACATGATTAGAAACTACGGTGCAAACGCCATCAAGCCTTATACAAACACCAGCCACTGTCAGATGGTGATTAAATACATGGTTGTATTGGCAGTCTGGCTCTGCAGTGCAATGGATAAGACAACTGCCTTTTCAATGATCGGTGAACCCAAGGCCCATTCAAGGCAAGACAATAACAATGTAAGGGAGTGCTAAGATTGCCCTTCGATTGAGGGATAAATCTAGTCCTTATGAAAGTTTGGAATTTTCTTCTATAAACTTTGAACAACTCTTTGTGTTTAATAGATAGTAGTTCAAAACTTCTAATTTAACTTTGAAAGAACAATTTAATTTCTCTATGTTGAAAATGCAGTTAAATAGTCTTTAATTAGTAAACCTTTGATCTGTAAAATCAATGAGTGCGCATAACTCTGACTGTAATGTAATTTAGATTTATAACCACAGAAATTGAGCACAAATGATTAATGTGGTGGCTCAGTGAGTAAGATTCCTTTTATTTTTTTGCACCAAAGGTCCCAAGTTCAAAGTTTGCAGCAATCTTTTAGTAGTAGCAACGGTCTACTTATCAAATTTAAATCAATGTACTTTATAATAACTAACTGTAATTAGGGCCCGAGCACCAAGCGGTGCGCGGACCCTATTGAAACTGCGTGGGGGAAAAATGGGTGTGACAAATGGGTGTGACAAAATGGCTCTGTAGCGCCACCTAAACTCAGCCCTGGAACTGCGTTTTATGTACATGTACGACATTCGGAGGGTTCATATATCTCTTCAAGGCGAACACAAAAAGTCTCTTGGAGCAATGATCTAAACCCAACAGGAAGTCGGCCATATTGGATTTTTCACGCATTTTTGGCGATTTACAGGGGACGTAAATGAATTAACTAGTCCGAGGGGGTTCCAGCGATCGACTTCAAACTTGGTCAGCTGGTAGAGAAGGCATCAACGATGAAAAGTTATTAAAAGTCTCTACAGAATCTTAACGGTTTGGGCGTGGCGAGCTGTCAAAGTTCAGTGTCTCACCATGACTCGCCATGAAACAGGAAGTTGTTAATAACTTGACTGTACATGATCCAATCAGCACCAAACTTCACATGTTTGATGAGAGTCCCGCCCTGAAGACGTCTACATGTCAATATTCATTCACAGTCACAGCGCCACCTGGTGGCGACAGGAAATGCTATGTTTTACATTATGATGGCTCAAGACCAGCCAGTTGATCAGATCCACTTCAAATTTGGTCAGGGAAGCCTCAAGATGTTGATGTTGGTCTGGAGCGAACACCGTGAGTCTCCGTCAAAAGCTGTTGCCGTGACGACCAGGCGATTTCGATAATAAATTTTCCTTCGCCATGAGCATTAAAAGTGCTGTAACTCCACTGTACAAGGTCCTATCTTCACCAAATGTATACAGTTTGATGACTGTCCGGCTCTGCTATAACTTCAGCGTACATTATCCAATCTCTTTCAAACTTGTCACGCTTAATAAGAGTCCCAACCTGAAGACATCTAGATGCCAATTAGTGGCCACAGTCATTGCGCCACCTGGTGGCAACAGGAAGTAACACATCTATGGCAATGATCACTTGATTTGCACAACATTTTCACAGTGTAGTCAACACTTCATATACTGGAATATAGGACGTGATTAGTGGCTGTTCTCTGGCGCCACATGGGAACAGGAAGTGACGTGTAACTCCTTCACGCGCTGTCCGACATACATGAACATTTTGAGCTGCGTGGAAGGGTCCAGCACAGGACGGAGCCGCCGCACGCCCCGACGTGCACGGAGGTGCGAGGGCCCTCCAGCGCTGCTTGCAGATTTAATTAGGGCCCAAGCACCAAGCGGTGCGAGGACCCTATAGAAATGCGTGTAGGAAAAACGTGCAAGGGAGGAAACGTGCCAGTACCCAAGAACCAAGGGGTGTACGGACCCCATAGGCCCCGAGCATGAAGGGGCTGAAAAAATATATGAAATGCAAGCAACCAGGGGGCCAAAAACATAGTTGAAATGCAAGGAATTCTTCTTCTTCTTATTCTTCTTCTCCTCCTCCTTTTCCCCAATGAACTGCATTTTTGGGGGCCTAAACATGCACTAAAACTCCTGAAAGTTTGCAGAAAATTCAGTCGTGGTGAAAAATTCCGTAATGCCCTGATTTTTTTTATTTTTTTTTTATTGCATTGCCCTGAAAATGCAGATTTTACTGAAAACGGTCCATGTCACAGCCATAAAGTGCAGACCAGTGGACATAAGAGAGTCTCCTGAACACGTAGATGTAATCTAAGGTCTCTATCTGGTGAAATGAGCGCAAGAGAAGTGTTTCTCCCTCCCTCCTCTGTCATTTTAACATGGCAGTCAATGAGGCGTTCGGTCGGTGTTCCCGTCGCTCCGAGGCTCGTGGGACGTGCTGCGTGCGTTTCTGTGTGTTGTGACATGTCACATGACTGCGTGTCCAAAGACTTAAGCTACATTTTGAGCGATAAACTGTGACTGTGGGTGAAACGGTTCGGCCAAACCAGCGAGTTAAAGACAAAAGTTTCATGTGATTTTTCCGCTCCTCCACACTCTAGCGATGACGTCACCCACTCAAGCGCGGCCACATACACACTCATGTAAAATGAGAAAAAGTTTAAAAATGTTTTAAAAGACTGTGATGAAGTGGTGAATGGCACAAAGGAGGTAGAGGTATGTGCTGAAAGAGGGAGAGATGATGAACGTTTTAAAGCTTCAAAAGTCATAGCAGAGCCACTTCCAGAGCTCTCAGAAACTCCTAAAGGACTCCTGCAACCATTGACATATACACAAGATATCTTGAGGTATCTTGTCTTGAGATATTTCTATGTGATGAACAATACTGGAAAAACTATTTTTCAAACAAAAACAAGTTTGTAAGTAACCAGAATGTTGGCTGAGGGTGTCACTGATGACCTCAGAGGCTTCCAGAATGTTGAGACAATATAAATAGAGACGGAACCCAAACTGAGCCGAGGGAGATAGACAGAGAGAGATACACGTTCACCACACATCCGAGACACACCACCGTTCGAAGAACACTTCAACAACCATTGAAAACCCGTTACAACTGCGATCGGTTCCATTAAGAAGATCAATGAAAGCCAACAGCAGTCCAGTCGAGGCAATGCTGCTTGCGGGTCTCACCTGGGGAGAGATCATGGAGTTGGAGGACGAAAAACAGGAGTTACTAGCTACACTACCTGTTGATGGCAGCAGCGCTGTCGAAAATATGGATTGGGAGTCCAATGAGGTCTCTCCTGCTCCGATGGATGCAAGAGAGCCTCATGAAAACACCCAGAGGGAGCAGCCACCTCAAAACAACGGGGATGGCCAGCAACCTCAAATCAACGGGGATGGCCAGCCACCTCAAAACCACCGGGGTGGCGGCCGACCTCAAAACCACCGGGGTGGCCAGTCATCTCAGTACTACTGGGATTCCCAGTCATCTCGAAACCACCGGGGTGGCCAGTCATCTCAATACTACTGGGATTCCCGGTCATCTCAAAACCACCAGGGTGGCCAGTCATCTCAATACTACTGGGATTCCTGGTCATCTCAAAGCCACAAGGGTGGCCAGCCACCTCAAAGCCACAAGGGTGGCCAGCCACCTCAAAGCCACAAGGGTGGCCAGCCACCTCAAAGCCACAAGGGTGGCCAGCCACCTCAAAGCTACAAGGGTGGCCAGCAACCTCAAAACCACCAGGGTGGCCAGCAACCTCAAAACCACCAGGGTGGCCAGTCATCTCAAAACCACCAGGGTGGCCAGTCATCTCAGAACCACCAGGGTGGCCAGTCATCTCCATACTACTGGGGGAGGAATCCACCTCTGCACCAGCGTCTGCAGAAAGCCCTAACCGACCTTCACTATGAAAGAGGTTTGAGATGTAGGGAGCAGCAAACTTCTTACAATGAGAAGTACATGCGTGAAGAAGCAGAGTGGAAACTGAAGCAGCCCTCCAACGCTGCTTGCAGCTTTAATTCATTTTATTCTTGTTGTACTGTAAACGGTGGAACAGTCGTTCCCCAGTGATGTGACCGTAAGTATGGTTATGTGATCTTCATAGCTGTGAATATCAAATATTTTTCAACTCATTTCTCAACCCAAAGATTACAATCTATTAAACAGTTTTTTAATTGAAGTTTATAGAACCACTAAATACCTCAAATTCCAAGACTAAGACTATTTGTTTTTTGTGATAGAAATTGACTGAGAATTTACTGTAAAAATTCACTTACTGCAGAAAAGATTTATCTGATGCTTATATAATGTTTGATTGTGCATAGAACAGCATTTATAAATACTGGGTGGCATCAATAATGGTTTAAAAAGCTGGAGAAATTGTGATGAATTGTTAGCCTTTTGGCTATAAATGCTGTGTGGCGTTCAAAATCACTTCAAGCGCCGGGGAAACTGTGACAAATTGTGACTCCTCTGGCTTTCCACAGTAGAGCTATTCATAATCTTTGACATTATCTGATAATTTGCTTAAAACTTGCATCTGGTTGAAATGCACTTATACATACTTACATCTCATGGTTCAAAGAGAGCTGTTTAAATAATTGGAGCTCTCACTCCTACATAGAAATGCTTTGCTATGTCTCAGTATGCATTACTGCTCTTGCTCTTTGAATTACAGTATGAAAAATGAAAAGAGGAATGAGCAAGAATGCATAGGGGAACTCTAATAACCAGAGATCTGCATCTGATTCACAATTGGTCTCTCTAAAATGTGTTGCAACATGACTTATGACTCCTCAACACTTGAAGTGGCTTAAATGTATTTCTTCTTTGGTTGGAAAGCTCTTTGGAAGTTCAAAAACCAGCAATTCACTGTGAGAACCTGATGATATTATTTACCTGTTGGTTGCTTTGCTGGTGGGTTTTACACCTTCACTTCCAGCTCAAGTATCATTGACATCATCAAGCAGTTAACCTCAAGCTGCTTCAGGGGCAATGTGTTGTTGCTAACCCTGTGCTCTGGCTTTTCTGAAGAAATTGCAGCTGTGTAGGTGGCAGTACATGTTCATCCCTTGAAGCGATATTTGAAAGACAAATCTCAATTACTTTGCCTAAATTACCTAGTAAAGTATTCTTAATAATTTCTCTATATGTTTATTAGATTTGCAGAAATTGCCACGGAAAAAAAGGACTCAATAAGGCACAATATTCTTTTATGTCAGCGTTCAATACCCAAACTCTGCTAATGAGGTATAACCGTATTAGCTCCCCAGATGATGAAATATTATCTCTAGTGCATTTCAAGGATCTCTCATCATATTTCCCCCCACAGCTGTCAAATGATTGCTAATTTCATTCCTGTGAGTCAGAGAGCAATTCAGACACATGAGCTTGAATTTGGTTTTTCGTCACACTGTATATTGATGAGCTTTTATTTTCTCCAAGTTAATAGCGGCTGGGAAATTTGACAAATTCTTACTTTGTGGTGCTTTGAAGAAGGTAATTTGCTGTGATAGTTTCAGTTAGAAAAGAGACAGAATCCCTTTTGCGTAGAGGTTTTCCTCTTCTTCCACCACTGCAGATTCTGTATCTGTAGGATTCAGTGGGGGTGGACAATACCACAAATATTTGTTTTGCTCCAATAATACCAAGGTTATAATCACCAGTACTGATTCGGACAGAGAAACCTCCCTGAGCACATGGACAGCAGAGAAGCAAAGAGTGGATGCACTGTGTCATGTGCTTTGAACCAGATGTTACCTGTCATTGCTTTCAATACATTAATCATAGTAATGATACTCCAAACAGGATTTAGTGGTAGTTTCGGTGGTATTTTCTTTTAATCAAGTTTAGAGGAATTATTAGCAACAATATCACATCTTTTCTTTCCTGCTGTTGTCGACTGTAAACCATTATTAGGTATTTGAACTGTGCACCAGAATTTGTCTTCAGTGCAGAATGTGGAAATGATACTGCAGAGTGAACCTCGCCATCATGACAGTCATGCTGAAAACAGCGGTGTACCAAGAACAGAAATGTCATTTTGGAAACTTGCAGCATCGCTGAAGCGAGGCAGTGGAGGGATGGAGGGATGTCTCTTTGAGACTTGATTGTTGTTGTTAGAACTCCATGATGCCCATGATGAGTGGTGTACATGAAGCATGGGTCAAAGTGTTTTTTTTCATTGTCCATTGCCATTGTCCATTTCTGTAGGTTACTGGCACTATGCATGTAGACTTTGTCCTGGATTCTTGCAAATCTAGCATTTCATCACTTTTTCTATGACAGCCTTAATCAAGCTACTGCAGCAATAAGCTATGAGTCTGGCAGGCTTTTTGTGCAAAGTGAATATGCAAAACCATCGAGTCTGTCAGGTTATTCGCAGGGCAGGTTGGCTTTGTGACAAACAATATATTGTGTTTGTATATTCTGCGGATTTGTCATTAATTTTATAGCGGCTTCACAGATGGCTTCCATGGCCTTCAGTCCTGTCAAAGCACAGAAATTATGTCTTGTTGTGAATGTGCTGAAAATTTGAAAAGTTTTCAGTGAGCCACGGGGCCATTAGCAGTAAAGGATGAAACAGGTGGCAGTTCAGTTGCAGGCTTAAAGTGAAAATGGATAAGGTTCCCCATAATGACTGTAATTTTATCAGAGGGGTTGTTGAAGAATATATATTCATCTATAGAAGGTGAAAAGCCTTGTATTTTGCAAAATGGCACCACAAAGCACGTTAAACACAACATCAGTAATCCAGGTAATATACTGTACTATCTTTAAATAGCTTTCTGATTAATGTTTACACATACAGCTAAGACTCAAACTTAAAATACATTTGGGAAGTAAGTAAGTTCTTCCAGTGAATTGTCGCTGATGGAGGACCAAAAAGCTTTTTAAACATTGACATGTTTTGTGCCTATCTGCACAGTAATAATGTGCAATGGATTGTCAATATGTAATTAATCATACTCATGGTAATAGTAATTTGATCAGAGAACACAATATGTATTTCAATATGGTACAATACAGGTGGGATACATTTAGTCACATTTAGGCAGGAACACCGATTGATAGTGATACATTCTACCAAACTTCATCTTTTGAATAACTTCACTTTCAGGCTGTGGCTCCAAGGAAGAGCGGGTCATTCACCTATCGGAAGATCGGCGGTTCAATCCCCATCTGGGCAAGATGATGCACAGCTTCAAGTGTGTCAATGCATATGAATTAGTTCCCTCCCAATGGCAGGGTTGGTAACCTCCCATCAGTGTATGAATGGGCAAATTTAGTGTTTGAAGTGCACCTTGACTGGTTGAAAAGGCTAGAAAGGTGCTATACAAGTACAGTCCATAACCTACATTGTGTGACTTGCAAATAGTCAACAGAAAGCTTCAGTGGTTTGAGACACACAGTTATTCCATAGTTATAGAGCACTTTTTGTTTTAGCTATTCATGTCCTTTGATCATCCTTATAGTTAAATCCCGAACAATGAAGCTTTTGACAGGCCATTTGAGCACATATGCAATCAGGCATTATTGCCTGGCTCCGAAAAAATGGACTGCCATGATTTTGCATACGCTTTCTCTTTGGTGTGTTTAATCTCAATTTAGCCGCTGCCTGCTGTGATAGAGACGGAGTAGCCCCGGCTCATTTCTTCTTTTTTTTTCTTCACAGAGAAGCCAGCAGTAATTGGCAGCTTGAGATTTTGACAAGGAAACAAAAAGGTGAAAATTTGGCTTCTGTCATCACACTCAGTCGGTCTGGAAACTTGCCAGGGTTTGAAAGTGATTCTGAAAAACTCAATTTGACTTCAATCTGCGCACACGTATACTGTGAATTTTTTCAGGCATGGATGAAAGACAGACAGGATTGGAGAGGGGGAGGTCAGTCTCATTTGAACCTTGTTCATAGCAAAGTTTTAGATGTATGTAAGTAATTTGTTCGTATAATTGGATGGTACCTTGCTGTACAGTGATTATAGTCCAACAAGCAGAAATAAAACAAGAAATGATGGTCTGTATCTGCTGCTGGTTGACATGATAATTTAAGTTGCGTCAAATACGTTGAATCAAAGAATCCCTGCAGAAGTTATAGGGTCATCTGTAGAAACGTTCAAAACAAGACATGCGATGCCTACTGATTTGTCCATAGCTGCTACCATTTTGTGAAATCTGAACCACAATATCTTCCCTGTGAATATGAGATCTCAATTTACTTTGCAAAAGAGTTTATTCACATTGAAACAGCTTTTGTGCTTACCACTTGAAGGAGGACTATAGGAAGCAGAAAAGAGAAAAAGAAATGCTTTTTTTCCTGGTTACTAAAGTAAATGCAGTTGTACTGAAAACTAAGAGTGTCCATCTCAGTTGATGTCCTGTCACAGTGTAACTGCCATGAACTCAGAGGATATGAGCGCTTCAGTCACTGAAAACCCTTGACAGCCGCTGTACAATATCACATTTGAAAAATATGATGCAACAAGCTATGAGTCAATTCATAACTGTCAATCTCAGCATGTCTCTTCTAACAGTAAACTACTTTAACTATTTCAATTTGCATCCCAAACCACAGATGACAGCTGTGCAAAGCATCTGTTTCGTGTCCCTCAACAACGGTTGCCACTCATTTCACCTGCAAACATCAGTGGTGGAAGGATGGTCAAGCTCATATTAGTCAAAATGACTAAGTTTGCTTGTTGCTCATTACTTTAATCTCTTTCAAATACTCAATGGTATAATTTTTTCCAAGATTGTTACGCCCTTATTTGCTAGCTTCACACCTTGTTCTCTTGTACCTACATGTAACACATAACCTCCTCCTTCACATTCCTGTGCGTCACAATATCCTGGCTGAGTGTGTATAGGGTTGTAATGTGAAAACATAATTATCTTTCTACCATAGGGTTATGCATGCTGTCATGGTATGTTATCTGTAACTGCTCTCCGCTCTCAGCCTATTGATGCATTGATCCTCTCATGGCCACCATCACCCTTGTTTAATTGCTTCCTGAGAAACTGCATTGCAAAGTGAGGGTGTAAGTATAGAGGACATCTCGTGCTGTACAGTTTGTGAAGCCCTTCAAGGACAATTTTTGCAATATGCGATGTAAGGGTGTACAACTAAAATTGACATGAGTGTGTGCATGTGCTGTTATGCTGTTAGTGTGTGTTTGTGGAGGGGGGGGTTATTCATTTCACAAATTTTCAAATAAGCTGCTTCATCTGTGGGACCCATGGGATCAAACAACACCTTCAGACTTTATGGCCTTATGATCTATCAGGCTTCACTGTGTACCACACAGGCGGTAACATTTGCTTACTAATCAGTGGTCTGGTAAATAGTTTTGAGTACACCACAAATTTTTATCATTTTGCATTTCATTGAAATAACTTCTTGTTATTAGTTTTGTAAGCAGGTGGATGATCATTGGTCCAAAACTTTGGTCCAGAGAGATATCGCCTCTGGCCAAATGGCATGACATTTGGATACTCATACTCCTCAAATAATTAATGTTGTTACCAATGTTTTTGCTAATTGCAGATCATTTCCCTAGTGCCAAAAAAACATCTATCTATAAAATGCTACAAAATGTTTTGAACATCTAATGCTATACAGCATACGAACACTCATTGAGCTTTCCTCACTCAGCATCCATGGAACAAATTCTGTGACTTGGTAAATAGGCTAATATGGAACCTCTGGATAAAGGTGGACATCACTAGTGTTAGTGGGTTGGGACAGCCGTAGGGCCACAGGCTCCATTAGTTTTTCCCTGGTGGGTATCTGAAACATGAATCCTCATATAAAGCGTACTAACAGTGCAAACATCACATCACATCACCATTAGGTGAGATTATCAATTAAAACACCAGCGTCATCAGCAAAAAGAAAAAGATAATCAAATGACTATCAAGTAAATTTAAGAAAGAAAGAAAATTAGTCCAAAAATTCAAGATGCTCACACACACGGATACACACAGGCTCACATGCCCAGCATGTACGAACATGCTAGATTACATTCTATTTAAACAAGCAGAAAAGTAATACAGCCATAGTTAAAGGTTCACTCACAACAGGTATAGATTGACTATTGGTGTCACCAGGCGTAGCAAGCCTGAACAGCCCTCTGAGTTAGTTTATCCTGGTGGTCACCATTATCTGTGGGTTCCCAAGCTCCTATATACCCACACAATCAGTACCTATGGTTATGGCCTAATTAAGAGTCCTGCTGGTTACTAAGCATGTGCTGCAGGGATCAATTTTGGGTCCTGTCCTGTCTACCATGAATAATTGTCTTCTTCATACATAATTGATAAATACTTTAGACCATGCATGCTCAGCCTTTATCATCATCTCTGTGTAAAAGTCCATTTAATGAAAACCTATTGCAAAAGAGGCCAAAGAAACTGACAATCAAGGTTTTTGTGGTCGTTTTGAGCCATGATCTCTGCCGTGTTTGTCCTAATTACTGCCTTCTATGCAGGGAAGCAAAGAATGGAGCTTGGTTTTTGTTAAATTCAAGAAAAGACAAAGCTTCCAGTAAGGGATGAGAGATAAGCTTAACACAAAGCAAATATTGACTCTTCACAATTCCACATTGCCACAGCCTTGACAGAAAATCTATGAGCTTCTGTAACTCAAGTCTGTTTTTCAGCCTAACAGGCCCCGCACCCTGGTCACATTCACTGAACTCTAACTATTGTATGAAATTGGCAGGAGGAATGAACCATTTAAAATAAAGAGAGAAATTGAAAGACAAATTCAGCTTTAATTTATCAGTGAAACTAATTTTAAAAAGATTTACACAAACTTGCCATATTAGACGCATTGAATTTTGTTCCCTCTGTAGCATTGGACTCATTATGCTGAAATTCTGTTTTGGATTTCCGGATGGCTGGCAGCAGAAATGACCCTCTGAGTCTTACATTTGATCCATAGGAGCTGTGCTGCAACACATGCGAGACATTTTTAATGACTCCAGACAAGCTGTAACAGTAATGGTGTTGAGCAGTAAGCAAACAGCTTGAGTGAGCACGGTGTGATTTCATGCCGATGTCACTACCCCGTATGTGGTTTATAGCCTACTTAACAGGGCCAAAGGTTCACTTTTCTGACATTAGCTGAATCACATTGGCCTTTAACGGTGCTGAGAAGTGACTAGAGGTCTCCAACTGCTCTACTTTATCACTTTGACACCTTTAAATATCATCACAGACTAATGGGCCCCTTGTTCAGTGACCAAAGGATGGTTGTGAGTGTGTGTGTGCTGAGTGCATGCATGCTTATTGTAAAAGAAGGAACTACAAACAGGAGCAGACAAATTTGTCTAGGAATATTATACTTTTTAAAGTTAGACAGGGAATCCTTAGAAACAACACTGAGATGACTAAAACCCTTCGTACAGAACAGAAACTGGATGCATGTGTGCATATACAGTATGCATGCCTTCCCTCCATGCGTGTGAGTCTTTGCACGCAACAGTAAATTATTGATAGTTTGGAGGGATGTGTGAAATTACCCTCCATCATCAGCCAAGATGTGCACAATATTGTGTTTCAGTTTCTGATCCTGGGAACTTAGATTATTTGTTTTTTTTTGCTGCTTGCTGCTGGTTGGCAACATTATATTGGCCTCTCTTTTAGTAAATCCTCCTTTCTTTTCATTTCACCTCCGCATTTCACTTCCCACTCCAAAACCCATTTTAGTTTCAAATCAAGCACATTTTCATTCATCCGTTGACTTTATTTTGGCACTGTCATGCTGTCAAAGTGCTTTACACAGCAACACATGGACAATGTGTGTGTACGTGTGTGTCAGAGAGAGATTGAAAGTGTGTGTGTATGTTATCTCCCGCTGGCTGCCCTGAGGAATAACCGTCCAGAGCGTTCCTTGTGCCTTGTAATGGCATGCTGCTATCTCCCTCCACGCTGCGCTGAAAAGAAATGACTTTCCAACGTTGTGGCTTTCCTTGACTGCTCAAGCCTGATTCAGCAGCAATGAATGGAGCCTCATCTACTGCACTTGACATTCAAGCCGATCTCTATTTTCATTAAAAGTGACTTTTATGGCATTTCTGCTTTATTTGAAAGTCTACAGCAATAGAGACAGGAAGTGGGGAAGAGCAGCAGAAAGGGCTAAAGGTAGTGTACATGCTGGTTTCTAATAGACAACCTTCACCCTGTAAACATGCAAATCACTTAATTTTATTTTTAGCCCCTCTGCCGTTTCCTCCCTAAACTTCCTGGCTCTTTCTGGGATTACTTTTCAAATTTGATGAGTGGGGTGGAGGCGGGTTTCCAGTTCAGTTTGAGTAGAGCATAATGACTGCATTATCGCTTCACCACAGTTAATTTCAGCATAACTTGTTTATGAGTGGCCGGGGCTTGACTGGCCCGCGGTGAAGCTGAGCTAAAGTGATACTACAGTTTAAACTGCTGCATCTTTGGAACCGTAGGGAGGTCTATGTTTAAAAAAAAAAAAAAATAGCAGTATCCTCTTGTCTGATGCTGTTGAAGTCAAAATGAACCATCATGATGAGCTCTTCTCTCTCTGATGTACACTTCCCGTCTGGCTGTGTTGCGGATCCCCAAGCCCCACTCACTTGTACATTTCCAGAGTGCTCTCTCTGCCATTGCCTCTGCAGAGTGTTTTGTCCCTCATTCTTTGTCAAAGTGTGCACTTGTATGCACTCCTGCCTGAGGGCTCTCAAGAAGGGCTTAAAAGCAGTGGCAGCTCAGAATCTCCACAATAGCAAAACCAATGGGCATATTCATCTCCTGGGTGTGACAGAAAAAAGGATATGGCTTTGAGATGGGACCAGAATGAATAGGCCTGTCTTGGACCCTGGGAGGATACAGAGGGCTGGAGGAGCGATGTCTGGCTGCTCTGCTATCTATCAGGCCAGCACCTCCCAGGGGGCCACCTTGGCAATCGATGGCACTCCTCGATGCAAAGCTGAAATATGGGGGTCTCTCCACGGGGCCGGAGGAAACCTGCACTGTTGTTGTTGCACCTTGAATACTAACACCAATAAATGGATTGTCTTGGTTCAGTTGTTCCCTGCTTTCTCACATCCCTGACAAATATAGCTGTTTATTCTCTGCTTTGGTTTAAAGGCTAAGCATCCTTTTTGTCACTTTGCCACCAATCACTAAAGCATTTCATCGATTCAGATTCACACCTTTTGAAATGAAAAGCTGTAAATCAAACCCAAATTTAACTAAGTTCTACGTCCGTTGAGTTGTTATTTACTGGGACTATTTAGAAGGAGGTTCAGTATTTCATTCCAAATGAGTGTTTAATGGCGTCGGTTTGAGTATGCTGGAGATAATACACTTCTTGTCCTACAAATAAGCAGCACCAGACTGTCTTGGTTAAAATGAATGGAGCAGCTGAAGTGCTGAGCCAGTAGATCCTGAGCAGGCAGCAATATTGATGACCTGTCTCCTTTTTTTCAAATAAATTGCTCCCTCGACTTGGATTTATTGCCCTGAGGATTCCTGGTCTTCTCTGTGGGGTTTCTGTCTGCCTTGGGGAAAGCAGACTGAAACCTCCGCAGACACACACAAATGCAGGAGTGTAATGTTTAGATAATGTAGGTATATAGATGGAACTGTGTCATTGGGGCAGCATTTATACCAGTGGTCCTTAATCTATAATTTGTAAATGTCTCTCTCTGTCTGCTTTGCTCTAAATGTATTGGTGATTGTCCCATTTTCATGGAAAAGTACTATACTCAATTAAAGGCAATTCACATCATCTCAATACTCATCACCAAATACCTGCAAAACAAATTTGTTTCAGCCTGTTGCACTTTGTGTTTAGAGCCAATTGGCTATGCTGGAATGGTAACATGCTAAACAGCGCGTTAACATTGTTATTGTGACCATGCCAGCATGAACCTAATGTGAACATGCACACCTTTAACAATGGCCCCTAAAAAGAGAAACTGTCCTGGAAGTGAAGAATGATGATTTCATTTCTCGATTCTAAAACCAATCCAGCCATTGGTTTTTAAGAGTTCTTCGACTTATTCAGCCTCATTTCAAATGAGTGACTCCTGCTTGAAGGGAAATCCCTGGAATAGGTGAAAGAACTATGTAGCACCTGCTGTTAGAACTTTTCATCAAAACAAATCATGCTGTCAAACATATGAGGCTAAATGACCCTTTAAAACTGATTAGTTTCCAGGGTGCTAAAATGGAACAGTTAGCTGTGTGATAAATCACTTAATATTTTAAGACTAAATGTCAGAATAAACATTTAGATGTTTATTCTGATTGATTAGTCAAGAAGGGCATTTTTCACATTGAGCTTTCCTTTGAAAGACTAAATCCCCTGTGGAAGGTGTTACAACTGTGTTTCAGCACGGCAGGTAGAGTGTGAAAGAGAGCTCAGTCTCTAGTCTCACTGGACCACTGAGGATGTGATTTCAACAGCATGCTTTGTTGTTGAATCTGTTGGGGATCCCGTGCTATCACTCACGCAGACCCTCAGTCTTTCTCTTGTATGAGTTCAGGCTTCATAACAACAAGCACATACACGTTTGACCCCATGCACAATAAATGTGCTCTTTGTCAATGTATCTCTGATACAAAAACTTGCACACACACTCTCCTGTAGTGGTAGTCTGTTATCAGCAGGTCATACAACAACTGCATTGCTCTTGGTTATAGAATCCACCGAATATCCTAAAACGCTGATGAATGGCTGGTTTCAGAAGTTATAATTCCTCTCTGTGTGCATATTCAAAACTGCAAACCATGAAAAAGGAACGCCAGGAAGTTTGGACTGATTCTGCTATGAGATTAAATTAAAAATATAAATCAATTACAGACATGTCTTGAAGGCATTCGGGCTATGTTCATTAAAAAATTACAGCTTTAGACAGAATTTCTCCTCTGGTCCCTAATCTCCTCACAGTACCAGTTCATTAGCACAGTGCAGAGCTGAAAATTGGCACTCAAACAAATCAAAGCCTGTACACAGAAGACCAAAGGTATGTAGAGTATTTTTGAATAGGCTTATCTTTTGCTCAAGATCCACAGAGACATAATGTAAAAGATGAGACTGAAGCCCCTCAGAGAACACTTCACTGAGTCTAGCGTTCACTGAGAATAGTGCCTAACAGATGGTGTAAAGACAGATTGCTCACATCAGATTCATACCAGCTGTTTTGCTCCAATGTCTTCACTATATTCTTGTAAAAGATGACCAAGGAGCCGTGAAAATGTCTTTTGATCTTACAGTTTTCACAGATTCTTGTACATATTCTTCAGTGCCAGGAGTTCAGCACTTCAGTGCCTCTGAACAAGAGATTCTGCAAGGACAAAACATGAGACTGAAGAGGAGAATTAAACGGAGGGAAAGAGCCAGAGTTCTGTTACTTCAGCGCTATTGAAGTCTCAGCCTTTATTCCCACACAGAGCTGGGCCTTTAGCCTGTTCCTCAGATCTCAGTTCTCCCTGTTGCGCTCAGAAGCAGCCTATGAACTGCTCCCCAGGGTTGGGGTGAGGGAACTTGGAGTCATGGCCGTTGACACCGTACATATCCCCCCACTTTAATCCTGCAAATGAGCTCTGATCAGTTCCAATCTGCACGGCATCCGACAGAACAGAGCCCAGCCGCCTGTCCCTGGCTGCTTCGCCACTGATCAATGGGAATGTGAAAGGATCAGTTGGTGCATGTTCTGAATGACACTCGCAGCCAGGAATTTTTTTGGAGTTTTGTGTGTGTGATTCAATTCTGACAGTTTTGTTTAATCAAAAAGCAGGGTTTTAGCTGTGAGTGTGTGTTCTTAAGCCAGATCTGACAGGTTGTTTTGTCAAGAGAGCGAGAGGGAAAAATAAAGAAAAAGTGTGGGTTTTTGTGTGTGTAAAAGTGTTATGTAATTCTGAAAAGCTGTCTTTTAAAGAAAAGATAATGTTGTTTTAGCTGCATGTCTGGCTCTGTATATGCATATGTAAGATAATAGTGACTTCCTTGTTGCTTTGCTTTCTTTAACCAAAGTTTCCTCCAACGTGAGGAATCTTTTGGCTATTTATAGGCTAACTAAAGTCCCATTCCTCACACCTAAATGTATTTTCATACCCAAAACTCCAGTCCAAGATGTACATTAATTAGAATTAGCAATGTCATGCGCCAGCATGCTTAAAATGTGTACATGAGACTTAGTGACAGAGGTTTAAAGGGAAAGTTTGTCACTTTTAATGTGGATCAAATTAGTGCTGATGATAAACGTGCATTTCATTGAAACAACAAATACCTTTGCACTTGTTCTCTTGACAAAGGCAGCTGAGTTTTCCTGCTCACAGAGCTGTGCCAGCAATGCCTACATATACCAGGAAGCATTGCGTTTCCCCCAAATCCTCTCTTCCCTTTCACTGTTAGTGTTAGTTGTTAGCGCTGATGGGTGACAAAGGAATAAACAGAGAATGGCTAACGAAATGCACAGAAACTGCACATATTATTACAAGCTGGTGGCTAATGTTAGCGCTGAGTGATGACATGCAAACGGACAAAAGCAACTACCTCTGAAAAATGTAATGGCGGCTAAACATAACCACCTACAGTGCTGAACACAAGTGTGCCCCCTGGCTACCCAGAACTAGAAGTCTGAGCTGAAATAGCCTGTAGTTCTTGATCACCAACTACATCAAATGAAACAAACAGATTTGCAGCAGGAGAACTCTGCTTTCTCAGCGTAGCACTTACTGGTACTGAAACATACCGAGGTATTTATTGCTTCAGTTGACTACATTTACCACCAACACTAATTGGATATCCGCATAAAAAGTGGCAAACTTCCCCTTTAAAAATCACATAACTGTGCCTTCTTCTTAACTTCAGCTGGAAAAACTGAAGCACTTCACATTTTTTACCAGATAGTCTTGCATCTCGAGATAAGATACTCTTTTGGACAGTCCAGTCAAAATGCATGCAGATCCGATCCAACAGATAATAGTGTTCTGACAGACTTTAAAGCTCTAATGAGATCCCAAAAAGCTTTGGAAAGAGTCCTGACATTCTTATATCAGTGCTATTTCATGTTGAATCCTTGAAGTGTTAGGTAAGATGAAAAGATTTTAATGAGTGCTGTTCCAGAGACACCCACATATCCGTCCCTATTCACTCTGACAGTGCAAGAGAGCAGTAAATTGTAGGCTAATGGATTTCTCTGACAAACTAAGAATGAAGTTGAAATGGGCACGGCATCATCTATGAAAGGAAATGCCAAGTGCTTTTTCCCCATGCCACCTCTATGTTAATTATTTTTTATTTAAAGTGATACTTCTCTTTTGTAAATGCACTTTTGCTATTTCACAAGGTTTAAACTCCCCAAAGGAATCTTTTACATGCAATCGCCAACATTTGCCTCAGGAATCTACAGGTTAAGAAGCGTTGGATATGTGACTCTGGCAGTGCCGTTTTGTGTCTTCTGGGGTTGCAATAATCAACAAGTAATTTTATTTCAAGGAAGAGGACGGCTGAGCTCAGGGCTCTGTGTGAATTTTCTCTCTGAAGCATTTTACTGAGCATCTTTGGAAGCAAAACTATTCAGAAACCTTTCACATGAATTTTAATATCTCTGGAATATCTGGTTATCATAGTCAGCTGTGAAGATGATTGTCAGGATAATGGTAATAAAATGGCCGTTTACATCTGTAGTATAAGTTTCATGAGGGAAACATGGGATACGTTAATATCACAGTAATGACATAATTTTGCAGGCTGGACTCCCATGGGTGAGCACAGAGAATAGAAAATCAGCCCCCCCCCCCCGTGATGATTACTCACTCTGTGCCAGGTATGGATGTGTCTGGCTTTGAGACATGAGGTCAGCTCTGTTGGTGTCCCTTGCTGGAAGCAATGAAAACTTGTCTGGATTGATTATTGCCCTGGGAGTGTTTGGCCTCAGTTCACATTCTGCTGTCTGTGGCTGGTCGGCTGTCTGCCAGACAGGAACTCAATCACCAAGTTTTTTTTATGAGAGCTTTAACCTCTCAACATGTCTGCCTCAGGAATTAATCTCTTTCTCTTTGTTTTAACTGCCAAAAAAGTGGGCTAAGTAGTGTGGAGTCAGAAATGCTAATGATATTGGTGTATTTGTATAGTATGGGAGCTTTAGAAATTACACTCTGAGCGTGTAAATGCCATAACATGCTGAATATTTTTGGGTCAAACTATAATCGATACAGGTTCTAGTGCTGAGCTGATCGACCAGAGTGGCACAGCATCTTTTTAAAATATCTTGCTCTGAAAGCTTGCTAACATAATGACCACACAGAGGACTTGTTGGTAAGTCACTGTAGCTGAAGAGCTAAGTGCAAACATGCTCACCAGCTAGGAACATGCTCGTGCAAGTCATTTGTTTCGCTGTATTTGAGTTCAATCAATAGTTTATTTTGGATTCACTAAATTTGCAACATGTGAGCTGTGAACCATGTTGATGGGTTTATTTGTTTGTAATCTGTGAAGTGTTTCTCTGACAATGCAATTTTGTACACAGTTAACACCAGTTAAGTACCCGTTGAACCCAATCAGATAATGAACAGATTAAAATAGACAAACGAGGAGGCTAGATGCTCCACAGCCCCACACCTACAGCCTGCCTACGCACGCCGCAGGAGGATAGACTACGATGCAGGGAGCAGATGATTGACTGATTTCTCTGAGCAGCATGCAAGGGATTGGATTGGATGGATTACAATATATTTCGATAACATTGTACTCCTCACCTTTTCCCCAGTGGTCTGCCTCTGTTGCTAGGTGATGCTTGGAAGACATCTATCAGCTGGCCCTTAGCCTCCCGTGATGGCACCCACCTGTTACTCAAAGTGATAAAGAACTTAATTATACATAAATAAGGCTTAATATGAGTATAAATATATATTCCATAAATATATACATATATATATTCCTATGACCAAAACCTTTACCAGGCTGTAACATGTTTATTTATTTTGTAAAGTTGGGCATTTTAACATCAGGGTCTGTGGGGATTGATTTGCTTTGGCGTCCAATGGGCATTGGAACAGTTTTTGACAGTTATGCACCGGCTTCATTTTTCTGGCACACATGTATGTTTGGTAATGGTACAAGCTTATGGATTGATTGATATCAGCTGTTTGTGATAGCTGTGTTTATCTGTCTGCATGTTTTGCCATGTTTCATGTTGATATACAGTATATTTTGAAGGTTGGCGTGCTGAATGTGGTGTTAGCATGTTGCGTGGCTAATGTGGTTGGCTGAAAAGCGTTATGCACAGTATGTAATGACATGTAATGTTTTGCACATTACAGCATGCAGACATATTCGTGTGGGATCTCCCAGTAAAGTATGAATCTGAAAATGAGGATGATATGTCACTTTTAAGCATCCAAACCCATGCAGCTATAGTATTTAAATATTTATCCAAACATACCAAGGCCAGGCAGTTTTATATGTATAAAATAAGATGCAAGAGTAACAAACTAATGCACATTTACTCAAGTGTCTCCGGTCATGCTGATCAGACTGATTAGATTGAGATATGCTAACACACAATGTAATCAAACTCAATGAACTAATGAAATGGTGAAGGTGTGTGCCGCCCACTCTGCAACCAAACTGAAAAAACGTAATTGCTTTGTGTGGACAAAAGCAAGCAGGACAGAAAATGGCATCAGTATGATGACAGCTCTCTACACAGTTGTAAGTTATACATCTTCTTATCAAACATTTTACCGCCTCACTGCTGCTAAGCCACACGTCTCCTTTTCTGCGGCTTATGTTTTGTTGCTGGGTAGTTACAGTATTTCCTGAATGAGAGATCAGTCCCACCCCTCTCTGAAACTGGATCCACATTGGAGTGAAGTGAAAACACCTGCGTTTCATAAGGGCTTTAAACTACAAGATACAAACTCTGTCAATAGAAAATGATTTGCAATGAGGGGGTGTTCTTTATCTTTGTCATACCTTTTCCTAAGTCCCTTCTTTTTTGCTCTTTTCCAGCCTTTTTTTTTTCTTGTCTCATTTTATGTTCTTTGCTGCGGTAGAACAGATGGAAGCGGGCAGTAAAAGAGAATGTCCTTTCATGCCTAAATCCAGATAATCTTTTGGGCCCTGCTGCAGTCAGGGAAGGGGGCCTGTCACAACTGCTGTCGCTCAGGGCACCTTGTCCTCACTGCAGCAGGACTCACATCCCAAAAGTGTTAAACGTAACAGCGGAGGCTAAGGCTGTAATCCCTCGCTCCTGCTCCTGCAGTAATAGCACCTGGTTTTGTTCACCTTGTCCACAGTCTCTAAACTGCTTCGTTTTCACTGAATTTAATGTGATTGATAGACATGGAGATAAACTGCATAGTATTCCACCACAGCTGGTGGCCTATAGTGAACCGCTTACCTATTCCTATATATGCAGTCCTCTCACTAAGATAAAATCTACTCTTGCAGGAGATTTGATTTGTTACTGTCTGTAATCAGACTGGAAGGATTTTTGGGGCCAGGCATTGATTGCTTGAAGCAGTAACCATTTGAAATAACAATTGTTTTGAAATAACCATTCAGCCTTCTAAAGTTTAACATCAAAATAATAATTGGCTCCTAAATTTCAGACAGAACTAGGAATCAGGCCCACAGGAGACAATCAGAAGAGAACTGAAGTTAGTTAGGGTTAGCGTCAGTCGTGTGTACACTGTCTAAAGTGTGGTATCAATGGAGGATTTTACCACATAAAAACTCGGATGGAGCTCTGCCATTCTGGTTTGTCTGCTTGTTTGTTAGTTTTTGGGTTTTATCCAGTGAAATCCTCCATCGACACTGGACCAGACTTTAGATGCTGTGCACACACTACAGATGTTCTGTTCTGGTAGCCTCCATCAGCTCACCATGGCTGTGCTCACATCTCCACCTGCACCAAATTCAAGATGACACTAAACAGGTCAGGTTTGATTGTCATGCCTGTCAATCAAACTTGACCTGTGTTGTGCCCTCTGATTGGCCTTTATAGGGACCACCAATCAATCTATTTAGAACAAATATCAGCTGATAAGGATCAGAGGCCGAATGACGAGAGCAACTTAGTGGAAAGTATTGCCATGTCTATGGTGTTGATAAATACACCATCAAGCTGATTTAAAGAATGATTTTTCTACTTTTTCATCATAGGCTAAAGTTTAAATTATTTGATTTTTCCATTTGCTGTAGTGCATTATAACACGTCCAACATTTCTGTTGGACACCTTTGCTCACTGTATAGTATTTTCATACTGAAGTAAAGTATGAAGGTCAGTGAAGAATAAGGAGAATATGCTGCTCCATTTGTGTTCTACAGATGGCAAAGTTGGTCCTTCAGTCCACTGCATGTTTCATGCTGATGTTAGGACAGTGACATAAATACAAAGTACAGCCTTACAGAACTACTAGAGGATGGCTGTAGACATTTGCACTTTAATAGGTCAATGTTTAGCAACACATCAGGATCAGAATCAGCCTTGCTGGCCCAGTGTGTGTATACATGTGAGGAATTTTACTCATTTCTCTCAATGCAAGTAGACAGAATAGACAAACAGCAAAAAACAAGGGCAACAAAGCTGAACAAAGGTAGACAGGAACTACTACATAACTACTATGTAAATATATATAACATTTGTGTGCGTGTAAAATAACACACTGAAAAGATGGCAATAGTAGAAGGCAAAAAATGCAAAAATGGTGAAATAATTATGGAATTATCAGTGTAAGAGATTACATTATACATGAGGTCTAACGACTTCAAACCAAGACAAAAACCTTATCCTACAAAATGTATTAGTGTTGACGTCCTGTTTAATTTATCAGCTGCACTTTATTGTCCAGGCACTTGTGTTGAATATGAACAGAGGCCATGGATGAGCACTTTTGAAGTACATTCAACCACTGCGGCAGGATTCTATATTATCTATTCATTGGCTGCTGGTTGTAGGAGAAACAATATAATTAGTTTCAGATGCTCACACCAGCTGATTTTTTTTGTTTTGTTTTTTTCATTCTGTGGTCCAGAATCCTGAGCGGCGTCATAAATTGCTCTAGGACGGTAACGGCTGCCAGGCAGAGATGCACAGGCAATCAGCTGTGACAAAGCCATCTTGTTGTCATTACACTTCCATTAACAGTCACATCGCCCTGCTGCCAGATGCACTGGGCTGAAACCAGTAAGACCCATCACTGTCACATAGCCATCATTTCTGACCTTCAGACATAAGCCTGCACTCTCTGCGGGCAGACTCGGCAGTCATCACACCCACTCCCAGCCGAATGGCAATTCATTTGGGGTGTGTGCGCTTGTGTGTGAGACACCATACTAATGTGTGACTGATGCCTACACACACGTACATACATTTTGATCAAAGTCACTACATTTAATAATTGATTAAACTAATTTGACCTTTGCCAGGTTGGCATGGCAGTCCCACACTCACTCTAATATCCTGCATGAGATATTAGACTGAATGTGGGATTACCCAAGTCGTCTTATCGCAGTAGTCTTATGGAAGTGCATGATCATGAGCTGTACGTGCCCAGACTTTATTAAACAATTTCCACCGCAAGGAAGATTCATTATCAGAACCTTATTATTCACACACTTCAACAAAAGGTCGACATATCATAGTTAGCCTCTTCGTGTTACTGAAAACTTGCTTGAATGACATATTTCCATTTATAGCAGAACTCATTGAGGATATGTAGATGAAGGGAACATAATATAGAGTGTGAGAAAAGGGAGTCGTACATGATAACACCACAGGCATTGTCTGCACAAGACAACAAAAATGCATGACAAGCATATTTATAATTGTTATAATATGTTTGTAACATTAATATGAGGAATATGTACTTAAAATGAGAGATTCATGACCTCAATTACCTTATTATGGTTATTTACTTTATCATAGTGAGTAAACAACTTAAGGGCCTTCTGTTTTTTGGATATCTGTTTGACTTTTTTAAACTGCACCTTTATTGATACTTTATTTATGCACTCTATATTTGCACAAAATTAAGTTCTGTTTCATCTGTTATTGGTAGTGTTTCTCGGACCTCAGCCTTCACTGAGTGTTTTTACTGTTTCAACCACACAAGTTTCAAAGCAATTACTTGTCTCTCATACTGCGAGCACACATGCAGTGTTAAACACACAGTGGGTATAATAGTGTTTTATGTCCACCTTACGGATGTTTGAATTAGTTTTTTTCTAAATGGATAGCTCAGGCAGCATTGTGACGCTCAACCCTTGTATAATATCTGCTGATCCTTATGACACGAGCTGGTGTCCATTTCATATTGGCAAAGTCAATGAATGGTTAATATAGAGTGTCATCTCAGAAAGCTCAAAATGACATGAGAAATACCAATAATGTCAGTGTTGGGTGAGATACAGGGCAGAACAGAGTAATCTTCTAAACTAAAGCTTAGTCTTGGCACAGTCTTTAGACCCTAATGAACATTAATTGTGCAATTGTGTGTACAAATACTCGTCAAAGCCTGGGAGTGAAAACGGGCCGTTTAAGGGGGTCTACAATTGAGTGCTGGGTTGTTTATTTTCCACTACTACTTTTCATTATGGTTGTGTCCCATAATAATTTGTTTATATCTCTGCCTTGCTTATAAATTTTATATTTTAGTGCCCCACAGCAAGCAGAGTAATGTGCAGTCTTTCACAAAGAAAATGTCCTAATACATATTTATGCTCATTAATCTCTCTGCATTTAGTCCAGAGCTTCAGGGACTATAATGTTCTACCACCAAGATCATCCCAGTTCACTGATGTACACGAGAGAACTTCAGCTTATGTAACATTAAGAGGCTTTTGGGAATCTGGCCTTGTCTAATCTCAGATCCTCTCGGAAAGTTTATTGGAAGATATTACAAGTGAGGATTCATACAATATTTATTGATAAGGAAATTCTACACAACAATGCCCTGTATTATTCCTTACAAAGCAATATGAGGCTATAATGAATTCATTAGCTGCACTGTTTTAAAAAATTCAAATTATAATACAGTAGCATACGAGATGATATATTACTCTGGGACTATAATAATGGTCGTGGTTTCTTAATGCTGTTAATGGTTCCTTAGAATAGTTTATGAGAACATTTTATAATTGTTATGATCCTGTTGCTGAAAATGTAATTCTTAGAGGAACCCAGACAAGCCTTTATTCTAAATAAATTACTACAACACTGCAGTCCCTCAAAGCAACATAAAATATTTTAGAATACATGATAGAATGCAAAAAAAAAAGACCAGTGGCATTTGAATTTTTAAACTTAAAACTGATTGTGATTCGCTCTACAGAGAGCCATGTGATACCTGCAGTGGTGCAGAGATCTAAGCAGCAGCTGTGGGATCCAAGCACTGCAGGGGAGGAAAGGTGCCCCGGTGAAAGGAAAGCCTGGCCTCAGAAGGAATGGTTACCTGAGATGACACTATACATACACCTACACACACACACACACACACACTTTCAAGTACACATCAAAGCATCAATACACGGCCACACATTACTCACATCGCTGTTGTGTCTAAACATACAGAGTCTGGTGTACAGCTACACAGACATATTGCTTCCCCTCACTCACCACCTGATACTGCAGTGTCGTTTGAACCACTACAACACCAACAGACACGGGACCAAACAAGGGCCAAAACACCAGTTATTTATTGACTAGACCAGACCTAAATAACTGGTGAGTATGGAACCGAACCAGGGCAAAACATCAGTGAATTTCAAATACATGCCATTCAAACTGTTTTTTTTGGGCGGGTCCAATAGCGACCATTGGATCTCATTCTGGACACCCTCAAAATGTGCTGTAATTTCAGCATCAGCTTAAGGACAACTGGGACATCAGCCACACATACAATCACTTGCATGTATTACGAATTATTACGTATTTTTTTGTATCTGTTTTCTTCTGTCCACCATTGTAGTTGGCAGTGATGACATATCAATGATAATGAGCCATGTTTTTTGTTTAAGTGGCGATGCAGCTCATGTCACCATGAGGCTGTGAAAGCTTGAGTTTCTGTTTGACAACCAACATTTTGAATCTGTTGTGCATTTCTTAAAAATGCACAACAGATTCAAAATGTTTTTATTCTTCATTGGAACTTTAACATTTGGATAACTCTAGCATCAATCAACAAAATGTCTGCCAAGAACACCTTAGTACTGGAGCCTCTACATATGAAATAAGCTGCTTTCCATTTCAAGGGATCAATTTATTTTTAGTGATACTGTGATACTTTGTTTAGAAAGCTTGTGGCGATATATAAAAACCACATAGTGGCCACCTGGGACATCTGTGTAATGCGTCTCCTCAGGAATAACTTGATAATGTGCCAGAATGGAAAATGGCTCTAAAATAAAAATGCTATCTGATGATGAAGATTGTGTGCATGACACTGAGCTAAAATGCAGATCAAATCTTTGAATCTATTTATGCCCAGAGGTTGATCCAATCACTGGCTTCCAATCACTGGATCTACATTGTTAGTCTTTTGCCTACTCTCAGCTATTTAATAGCCTCCATCTTTTGGCTACTTTCTATTGTATTTGTACTGTAATGTATAAACACCATACATATTTGCCTGTTGCTAATGATAACATAGTACATCACTGATTTCCCTGCACTACATGTGCCCCAGAAGGCACTAGCTTTTTACCAAGTCGTGTTGTGTGTACCTGCAGCAGTCCTTGTAAAGCGAGAGCACAGCCATGCATGTTGCTTTATGCTGAATACATTTCATTACTCATCCAACCCTGAAGCCTGTTCTCAATATATTCTTTGATCTGCCAGAATAGCACTATATTTTAAACTCTTACTTTTTGAGTTATGTGCATCACTTATGTGCACGACATTTTAGACAAACTGTCTGTCCATTCGCGGGGCTAGTTTCTTCCATGCAGTCGCCCATCTCCTTTTCCTTTTGTTGTCACTTGACTTTCTGTCCAAGTGTTCCTTGTCAGTATGCAAGTGCCACTTAAAGCTCAGAGGAACATGTTGCAATCAGTGTGGTGTTTCAGCACTTGATTATGAAGGATCCTGTGAAGGTAATATGCAGATGCAGTGAAGCGGCTCTGTAAGGAGTTAAATCAGCGAATGGCCTCCTATGACTAGTCTGATCACATACTTTGCCTCCCCCGAAATAAAAAATGTAATCTATTCACGGAGATGCATGCTATTCTTCTCAGCTACATTTGAGCTTATTCTCTGGGGTATATGCTGTACCTTGAATGGTACTTACAATAGACCCTTTGAGGATCTGCCCGCAGCTTTTTAATGCATCTTAAGTAGACGCTTGGCTTCTTATGGTCAAATAAGTAGTTCTCATGTAAGGCTGTTGATCTATTGTAGGTCCACAATACAGTCTGATGCTCAGATCACCTTCAGCTTCAAAGCATCATAATGAAGCTAGATTTGAGCAGCATGGTGTTTGACAAAAGAATGACAATCAGTCTCTTAAGGCACTGATCTCTAAGGTGGTGAAACTGTCTTACAGTTAAAACTGTGGTCAGCTAGAAAATTCAACCCCCTGCATTGTTGCCAGTGAGGTGTGTGCTATCGATCTGGCAACATGTTAAACTATCACTGTTGGGAAGTGGGAAGGCTTGGAGCTGCATGGTTCAGAGGAGGTAATTTTCTTTTTCTCTCAGAATGTGTTATCCAGGCATCTCCGCGCAGATATACCTGTCCCTCATGAGCCTGGCTGAGATTTTCTCTCTCAGCGGGACATACACCTGCTTCATTATAGCCACAGTTATGGCCTTGTCAGTTTCCTCTCCCACAGATTTCTCTTTGTGCCAAGAAGGGCTGATTGCAGATGTTTCAGGGTCAGGAATTCAAAAGGGGGGATAGGCATTTTAAATGACCTGTACTTTTGTTTGCCTCCTACTGCATGTATTTGGGTGGGCATGCCAGGTTGTGGGTCCAACTGAGAGTTATTGTGGCTTCTCCCCATGGGTCGACGTGGCTGACTCGGGATGCTCTAGCCCACTTTCATTCTGAAATGCTCTTGTGTTTTATGTCACGCTGGGAGACAAAATGTCAACCATGGTACTGGTCTCTTGTGGCCAGGAGAGACAGTGCTATGTTTTAGGTTAAATGAATGTTCAGATTTGAAAAGGAGCAATTTAAATCCCCAGGACGCGTACAGCAGCATCAAACATAGGCTGATATAACACCTTAGTTAAGGAACGGCTAAAAATCAGGACCTAAATGCAACCACATGATGTATTAATACATCAGTAATTATAACGTACCTCTGAAAAGGTGTTATTCTGCAAAATGAGTACTTTGACTTTTACTGTATATTTTGCTGATAATGCTTCTTTAATTTTGAAGAATTTGTAATAGAATATTTTAACATTGTAGTATTTATATTTTTACCTAACTTAAATACTTTCTCCTCCACCTTAATAGCTTAAATCAGTTTCTAAAGATGAAGCTTTACCTTGCCATAATATCAGTTAAAATAATGCTGAACTTATCTTTGTCTCCGTACACCTCAGCATCCATCAGATGCTTCTTTCCGTCTTACATAAGAGTCCAGTAAACATGATACCCACTCAGACAAACAGATTACTGAGGGACCGAGACAATGGCATCCGCGTTGCTGATGAGTACAAATGAATGGCCATCCCGTTGCCCAAAGGGATCATTAAACCACAATCAGCAGCATAGTCCCTGTCACCCCACAGCCCACCTGTCTGCCACGCTGTCTGCCAGCCCCCTAGCTGCGACATGCTAAGCGTGTGGTGATAACACTGTTACCAGGCAGCCCACTGGCCCACGGGGTGTTAAATAGAGTGGCTTGCAATAAGTCTGATGAAATCTGCTCCCACTGGGCTGCAGTCGGAGCAGGAACACAAATACACAGACTCTCACGCAGCGCAGGCACAGGCACAGTCACACAAGCCGAAAGCCCAGCACACACTGGACTCAAGTATGTTCACATGTATGTTCACATGACACGCATTCACATGTACGTACCTCACTAACATTACCTGAGGCAAGAAGTTACTTACATCCTGCAGGGTGCTAATCAAATGTGTACCTGCACACATAGATAAGAATGCCACCATGATAGCTCGGTACAATCTTGCCTCATTGTATTTTAAATTGCTATGCAGTGCTTTGGCCTCTGATGAGCATTCACACTCTTGGATCTGTTACTCAGACTTGACTTCATGGATTATATTTCAAGTCTCACCTTTACCTGACACAACACCCACACCAACACAGCCCTCTGTGATTCTGTTTTAGTGCTGGACTGGCTTTTGTTTTTTGAACACTGAGCCTTAAACACGCCCAACTTTTTGGAACTGTCCTCACTCTCAAAAACGTATTGCAACTCAAATTGGTTCCTCATGTTTGCGTTTTTGAATATTACGCTTGTTTGATTCTCTGATCTTGATACTTATTGCAACTCAGAATGTAAACTTAAAATGCCCTGTATTATCTTGAAAGAGCAATTTAGCTAAATATAACCAAAATTCTCTCTGTGGTTAGACACCAGTTTAAACAGAATATGTTTAAGTTTTGCATTTACTTTCTTTCTTGTTGAATTCTGTGTTAAAAAGGGAATAACAATAGTAGTGTTTCCTTGTTATTCAGATTCGTTCAACTGTGAGTGTCTTCGCATTTCCCCAGCTGTCCCATCCATACCCTAAAGCCCTTTCAGTTTGAGAACTGCTTTTTTAGAGGCACAGAAACTTTGACTAGAAGGGCTATTTTAAATTTAGCCACCCCCTCCCATAAGCCAACTAAGTGGCTGCTTAGGGCCCTGCAGCCACTCAAGAGCCATCAACCTCTGATCGTCCAACCTGGCAACCCTACGAATCTACAATGAATCTGTACTTGTTGTTGTTAATGTAATACCAGTGACTGAAAAGTCCACTATGATAGGCCGATAACTGTGAACCATTATATTTGGTTGATCCAAAACTGGCAACCAATGAATCATGTCCGTATGTTATATAACGCATTGAAGCCTGTGGCCGGGGCTCCCACAGTGTGTGAACAGTTTGCAGGGGGGCAGGTGAAGATGTCTAAATAAACCCACTGATATATAAGAAACAACTGGAGTGAACCACCAGTGTGTGTGTGTGTGTGTGTGTGTGTGTGTGTGTGTGTGTGTGTGTGTGTGTGGATAAACTTGTCAAAATGGACTTTCAACATGTTTCACCTCACTCATCTGTTAACCACAAATGACACTAAATTAGCTCGCCACTTGGAAATAGACGGACCCGATCGTAACCTAGCAACACAGCATGTCAGTGGTCATTTTTAGTGGAGTGTATCTGAAGGAAAAGTCCATAAGCTGAGTGCGTCTGTCAACCAGCCACAAACTGTGGCCGCTAAAGAGAGAACTGAGTTGTCTGAAATAATAACGTGGAGGGAACCAGGAGGGACTACTGTATGTCATTCAAAACAGAAAAGCAGAAACTACTAGATGCTGTTTAGTAGTTTAAAATGTTTGTTTACCTCTGTTCAGCTTTGTTGATCTTGTTTTAGCTGGATGTCTATTCTGTGTTGCATTGTTGTTACACTGAGAGCAATGAAAAATGTCTACTTGACCAATTAAGCTGATTCTGATTATAATTCTATCGGCAGTCCTGAGTCTATCCACACAGTATGTTAGCATGAAACAGATACTTCAGGGATCTTGTGTAACTAAGTGATGCTGCTAATTTTTGTCCTTTCTGATAAGTGATTGCTGCCGTGGTGA
Source organism: Pempheris klunzingeri (assembly GCF_042242105.1). Taxonomy (NCBI): domain Eukaryota; kingdom Metazoa; phylum Chordata; class Actinopteri; order Acropomatiformes; family Pempheridae; genus Pempheris; species Pempheris klunzingeri. Next base: position 15,984,843 of record NC_092029.1, on the reverse strand, counting down.
TTTTGAACTGGAATCCCTAAAGCTAGTAATATATAGTAAGTAATATATAATATAATGCATCTTATTCTTGGATTCTATGGTCTCCAAGTTTTAGCATTTCTTCTATTTGTTTAACCACAGTGGCTGCCCCTGATAATGCTACTATGACTAGTAATCTAATGAAGGATTATATGAAACCGTGTGCGTTGTTCTCATGACTGTGACTAATCTAATGCTATGACTCAACTTGTTGTATCCATGTGAAAATAAAGGTCCTCTGGTGCACAGGAAGCGATGCATTTCAATTTTCCTACTTTTTGCTGCTGTTGCTGTTGTAACCTGCAATAAACCTGTCGTGAAAACCCGTTTTGATTGGTGGGGCAGCAGTGAATTGTTCATGGCAGCGGAAGCCATTAAAGTCATTCGACCAGCTGTCTCCACACACCATCAAGGTCTTGTTAGAATCGTATTATTATATTGATTCTGACGTGTAGCCCAAAGCTGCCTCTGCCCTTGCTTATGGCAGACAGCCAGGATCTGTTTCTTTCAACAAGGGGGGGGGGGGTGACAGCAGTCTGATGGCCAGAGAGGTAAAAGCAGAAGGCTTGTCAGTTTGAATCTTCTGACTGGCTGGGAACAGCTTTTCTTCGGAGGTGAATGAGATGTGCATTTTGAGCTTTTTTTAATATTAGCTGTTATTGTGTCCCGGAGCAATGCACTTAGCTGGCAAAAAGAACAGCCAGGCTCAAGTGTTCATTCTGCTACCACACTAACCCTGGGCTCCATTAAAGGAACAGTTCAACTTCACTTTGCTTTCTTTCAAGAAGACTGATGCCCCTCTCATACTTGTTGGAAAGTATAAAGCTAAAGGCAGGAGGCAATTACCTTAGCTTGGGATAAAGACCGTTTGTGTGTGGATGATATCAACAAGCAATACAGTGAACTTTAGAGGTGATAACGGGAAGATTTTATTTTTTTTTAATTGGGAAGGAGGCAAGCTAACTGTTCCCCCTGTTTTCAGTCTTGATGCTAAGCTAAGCTAATTGTGTCTTGGCTATATATAGATATATATATATCTATATATAGATATATATAGATATCTATATAGATATAGATCTATATCTATATAGATATAGATATATCTATATATAGATATATATAGATATCTATATATATATATAGATCTATATCTATATAGATATAGATAGATATATAAAATTGACATCCTCTCATCTACCTCTCTGAAAGAAAGATTCATGAACTATTCCTTATGACCTTTGAGTGGCCAAAACTTGGTAAGTAGGTAGATGGATGAGTGGATGCCTACAACCACAAGATGTTAATGTAGAAACTAGAACATCTCAAAGGGTGATGGGTGATGGCGGCGCATCACAGCACAACCTTGTAGCTCGTTTACCTTGTGAAAAGATTTAGTATTGTCTGTTTTTATTTTTTTAATGCCCTTGTCCATCTTGTGCAGAAAAAAGCAACACATCGAGGCAGCTGAGTTATGCAAAATACACAAGCCAAAGCTGATATGATGCTTTTGCTCCTTTGTCCTTTTGTTATCATGAAGCAGCTGAATTTGTCTCTCTTTTGTAGCAGGTGTACTGCCAGGTCTAAACTCCCTCACTATGTTTCCTCCCTGAGGTCCCTCTGCTGTGAATAATCCCATTTTTAGTCAAGTTATTAAGCTGATAAAGACGGAGCAGGTGGAACAAGGCACTTTTTTGGATCCTAGGACATGTGATCAATACAATACAATACAAAAATACAATAATGATAATGCAGGTATGATGCATCAGCTATGATGCAAGCAAAAATGACAAGAGGAATGTAAAATTTTAAAAATATTTTGCATTCAGAATGTCACAATGTTGATCATTTCAAGACTTTAAAAGATGGATGATGGAAGATGGAGGATGTGTAATGTGTTCTGTCTATTTAAAGCACCGTACATTAAGTAGAGTCTGTATGAGTCTGTTGTGGAAGTAGTCATGTGAGCTTTGACCCAGCGTGGGTGCCTACAGGAATTGGGCTGCACTGACAGCTAGCTTGAACATTATTCAAAGATGTACAAATGTGCAGTGCAATCTATGGTAGGTGCTGGAACCACAGGAAGGTGGAAGCGCTATAAGCGGGTTTTTTTTTAGCACTTCTTTAATGTGATCACACTTAATGAACCACGTGTGGACCCCTCTCCCTGTTCCTCTCGCTGTTCAGGATTTGATTCAGAATTTCTATATAACTGCTGAGTTGTGTGGTAGTTTTGCGTTAGAGGTCTCCAAAGCGACCAACTCCTCACTTCCCACTCTCTGACGCAAACAAAAAAAGCAGCTGTGCACAGAGAGGGGGTGTCAACATTGCAATCAAACTAACGGTACATCACACTCAATCTGATTACTACAGCGCAAAGTGGGCGATGTGTTTCTTTTAACATCTGCTCAGTTGTGACCACAGGCTGCTGAACTGCCTCTTCTGCTTTATGTCATCATTTCATGTGAGTCAGTACTGAGATTTTCTTCCCACTATTTGCTGATACAGGGGCTTTTATGGATATTACGACCATGTACTAATTCAAATTTGGATATTTGGATACTTTTAAAACATAACACTGGGGCATTAGAGTGAGTCTTAAAGGCCAGTGAGAAATTAGTGACGGAGAAAAGAAGTTTGATTAGAGGACAGGTAGAAAAGCTGAAATTATATTTGTATTAAGTGGCTTTCTAGGAGGTTCAAGTGCCCATTTCATAGCATGTATAAACATTATCATAACACCGTGAAATTAATCAAATGCTTCGGTTCACCAGAACCTCTGAGAGCTTTGTATCTGACAGCAGCCAGAGAATTTTGTGCAGAAGTTCACACACTAGCTGTGTCACTGGCAGCCTGTTAGAAAGGGTCGGTGTATGAGGTGCGGTCTACATACACTGAGGTGATGGTCTGGTAGAAACTGGCAGATTAAAACTCATGAGGTGATGCTTTATTGATATACTAGATAAAGCACACTAAATCAGGCCTCAAAGTATGACTTGCTTTTTAATCTTACTCACCTCGTTTTAACCGTATCTCCTTTTCCCTGTGTGTCTCCGCCCCCCTCTCTGTCGTCTTTACCTGACTCCCTCTGCAGATTGAAGACATCGTCACTCACATCCAGGATGAGACGGAGGGCGTGCCCATCAGAACTGTTAAAAGTTTCATGACCAAAATCCCCAGTGTTGTTACAGGTAGGAAGCAGAGAGAGAAAAAGATGTCAAAGACTTGCGAACCCTGCAGTGTAAAAACACAAACATAATAGTGCCTGGTGAACAGAGGGAGGTGCTCTTCTCGCTCCCCCCATTAAATCTTGAAATTATGTAAATAACATTGTATATCGTACATTGTACATCTAAAAAAACAAGACTCCACTCCACACTACAAACTGTGCCATTTGTTTATTTCACAATGACCCATATGAGTGTTTTCTGACCTGCTACCTCCATGGCTAAGGCTTTGTTAGGCTTAAACGACATCGTAGCACCTTATAAAGTGTTATGATGAACTGTGGAGGTGGTTTATTGTTAGAGCAGCTTTGCAGTTCGAACAAATGACCAATGCTGCTGTTTCTCTGGTTCGCAAGCCAAATGTTATTTCTGCCATTGGGCAATGTCATTTACTTAGTTAGGTATCCACTTCCCATCAACTTGCAGTTGTAACTTGCAATCAGTAATTCTTAATTTTCACAGGTCAGAATCATTTTGTAAGGGGGTTCCCAGAAAGAGCGATGTAATTTGGTTCTCATTGTCAGGAAACCACAGACAGTATTTATCTGATGCACAAAATACAGCAAAACTGCGCAAAAATTGTAAAATGAGCACACAAGAAAAAATTCAATATATGGAGAATTTACAGTAATAAATGGATACTGAATACATATTTATTTGGGTTTAAAGGGAGCTGTTATTCTAAAGAAATTGATATTTTCCCCTATAATTTTTACCAAGGGACAAACTGACAAACCAGGACACTGTTAGGAACCTATTCAGAAACTATTGATCTGAGTAACTGCATAATCTCTTTAGACGTAATTGATTTTCAAACAATAATCTCTACAGGATTGGTGTCAATTTACATGGTTTCATTGTAGACGACACAAAAAGTCCAGTAGTGATCAGTATGAATGGCTGTCGAGCAGCTAGAAACTGGAACTCCAGCTGTGCCCAAAACACACTGTGTGTTGTGGCTTTCGTTTCATTGCGGCCCTGTTGAGGCTGCTGCTCTGTTTTTTTCAGCAACGGATCAGTGGAGAATAACTGGAGGGAAAGTGGGAGGACAACATATGATAAAGTGTTTGGGAAAGAAAAGTGTGAGTGTGGAAACGGAATGAGTAATGCTGTCCTCCTACTGCCAAGGTGCCCTTAAGCAAGGCAATATACCTCCGATGACTTCAGCAGAGCTGGGACTGTACGTGAATCACCAGGGAAACACACTCGGTCAACATCCGTAAATAAACACGTTAAAATAGAAAAATAAAAGGATTATTAGCCAGTTGTATCTGACGGGGAGGCACTGAAGTGGGCCACCTTGCCTGCTGGCTGTAATTGCTCCGGTTGATATTCTAAATCACTTTTACAAGCTGGAGCCACAGTGGGAGACTTCGACACACCCCAAACAAATGATGGAAACAAAGACAGGCTATTAGCATTCTTCTGCACTTATGCGTTACCCCAACACGCCATAAGCAGAGCGTATCAATAAACACGATTACGACAGCAGTGGATGGATGTTCAGAGCAGCAGCTCAAATGTTTGCAGCTGAGTGCCCGAGGGCCTGGAAACTAGTGAATGATGACAGATTAAACACCCCCCTCCAAGCAGAGGACAAGCACAGATGAGATCGTACTATATCTCCACCCCCTAAAATAAGCCTTTTAGTATGCTCACCTATTGTGCAAAGCACAACAAATGATGTCAGTTCTATAAATGTTCTCCTGAGTGCCGGTGGAGTCAGACAGTTTTACATTTCAGCAGTTTGAGGCTTTTCTTGGTTATTTCTTCAGCCGCTTTAGATGAAGTAGCCCAAAAGAGAATTATTTATTCATTGGAAGCCTCACTTTTAAATTATTTCTTCATTATATCTGCAAGCTGAATTTGTTTAAAGCCAGCAAACTTGTCCTCTCTTACACATACATTTGAATGCAGTTTTAAATCTATTGTCTACCTTCTCACTATTAATGTCATTTTACTCATCTTGTGTTATTCCCTTTTTAGTTTTGTGTTTTTCCACACTTTCTTGTATTTCTTTTGTTAAATCGTAAGTGTATGATTGTGTAACAGGTATTTGTCTTTTTCTCTGTGACATAATGCAGGTGCAGATATTGTACAGTGGCTGATGAAGAACCTTTCCATTGAGGATCCAGGTAAGTTTTAAAAACAAAAGCCAGATTGTGTTGTGCTGACTATGGCTATCTTTATTTACTTTAACTCAAACATTGTCGACAGAAAATTGAGTTTTCCCAAGTTAACGCTGGTAAATTCAGTGCAAATACGGCACGCGGTGAGCAGAAAAATAAGAAAACAAGATTTCTGGCAAAAATATACTGGCTACTTCTTGCTGTGGATTTGTTTAGTTGACCTGACCTGAGGCATGGTGGTGGGAGGGGAGTGTTGTTCCTGCAGTTGCCCACAGCCTGGACACTGAGTCAGTCACTGAGTCATCCGTTTACAGCAAGTCAAACTGAATCCTATAGCTGAAATCCAATTTGAATTTAAAGGATGCCACGTACTATCTAAGTATATGTGTGACCTTTAATGACACAAATCAGTACATTAGTGGCATTTCTCCAAATCTCCAGCTTCATTTAACAATAATTTTCAGAAAATGTTTTGTTTTGGCAGCTGCTTCATTGTGTTACATTCTAAAATACCACTTTAAATGCTCTAAAATGTGACTTTAATGAGTGTCTAGTTTGATTTTTACCCTTAACTCAATCCCATCCAAGTAGACACTGCATCACAGATCATTTGTGGACTGCTGAGGGACCTTCAGTAATACGTACTTCATGTTGTGTCCCTTTCACAGCTGAGGCCATGCACATCGGAGGTCTCATTGCATCTCAGGGGTACTTCTTCCCTATCTCAGACCACGTCCTCTCCCTCAAAGACGACAGCACTTTCTACCGCTTTCAGGTGAGCAGAAGCCTCAAGTGAATGTATTTGGTATCAGTAGATCATGTTTCACCCTGTGTTTAGATATTTGAAGACTGTTCTGTGAAAATGAGCTTTTTAGTTCATCTTAAAGTTTGGGGTCTGGTGTAAAAGTGGGGTCACAGTCAAGTGTAGGTCAAACAGTCCGCTGACACTTCTGATGTGGGTAATTGACACTTTGTTGAATGCATCTTTTGTCACCTGATACTGAGTTGAATATCGAATGTCTCCAAGAAAGCCAACACTGTGATTTCTGAAACACTGCTGTAATTACCAATACACGTATGAGGTCATTGCTGAGAGAGCTGAGAAGTATCTAGTTCGGCATTTAGTGACAGCAGATTGAGTTTGGCGGACATCTGCTGCATTAGTCTGTCGCATAAAAGAGGAAACGATTTACTTAACAAATAATACACAAGAGCAAAAGTGTTCCTGATTCTCAATGTATAGATTCAACATTCAACAGACAAAAAGATGAGACAATGTTCTTATTGTGACAGGAAGAAAAACTGGACCTAGTTTTGAGAAACTTCGACATGCGTATATAAAAGGATATTTCCCTTTTTTTTGTCATGTTAGTGGTTCTTCTTTACGTCAGTCAGTGCACCGTTGTGGTTCAGACTGAAGTATCGCAACAACTATTAGATTGACACAAGATTTTAACCACATATTCATGTTCCTTAGGGGGTGAAGCACATAATAACTTTGGTGATCCTCTGCTATTATGAGGTTGAAACTTGTGGTTTGGATGAAAATGTTTTGGAAGTGTTAATGACTTTCATGATCTGATTTATCATCCAGCATCAGCATCATCACGCTAAAATCTTAAATTCTCCAAAACCTTGGACTACACCTGCAAAATTGCGTTCCCATCAGCTCAGTTGTGCTTTAAGTTTAAATGCTTTAATGCCGATCTTACCATGCTAACACAGTAAATTAAATGATTGAACATTGCAAATATAATGCTAAATATCAACATGTTAGAATTGTCATTGTGAGAATATCAGCAAAGTGACATCAGCATTCATTGTGTAGTTCACTGTTTACTCACCTCAGCTTTCTAAAGACAGTATGACATTTGAATTTAGAGGTCTTTTTAGCAGAGCTTGATAAATCCACAATTTCAGAGCCTCCACTAAAATGTGACTTTTGGAGTTGTGTATTTTTGCTCTGCCGGTGCATAAAAAGCGAAACTTTCTAATGATGGGTCTTTATTATGAAAGGATTACAATAGTTTTCTTCAATGATAAATGCCAATTGCTCTGTAAAAAATGTAAGATTAAACTAATCCCTTCTTCATCGTGCATTAGCCTGAGAGGTACTGAAAAGTCCAGCAAGGTTAATCTGATTGTGGGGGCGCTTACTTTCATAAAGACCCCAATCAGCTGTTGAAGATTACTTGTCCAGTTGTGGAATTACAACATGGCAATCTTGATCTGGATGACAAAAGGCCCTGTCCGCTGTCTCCAGCGTCTTCAGTACTATGCTGGGATCCTGTGACCCTATTAAAAATGAATGGTGATCTGTTAAATTATTCATCAAGCGAGCGAGGAAAGCAGGTCTTGGTTCGCTCTGAGTAGGCGGCTACCAAAATCCTGACAGGGAGACATAGTGTAGTAGAGTCTCATCAATGGGACGAAGTGGAAAGAAAACTGTTTGACATTTTACTCCTCCTTCACTGGTCACAGATAAGACAGTGGCATTAAAGTCACAGATTAATTATGCCAGGCTGTTTTATCCGGAATTTCCTAATTAAAAATAGGAAACAATGTTTCCACATTCCTCAGTGGGAAACGGCAAGACGGCACATGGGGAGATTAGAATGATCTCAGCGTAGCATCTTCTTCCTTCCCTTTCACTGAGTCTTGTTGGAGGGCTGAGTCTCTACCGGAGCTGGAGGAGCAGTTTAATTAAAGGAGACGACAGTGCACATTACTGCGCCCTGACCTTGGTTCTCCTCCTTCAAAGTGAAGTGGAAGAGAAGACAGGAGCAGGAGGAGGGCTGTTTGCCACGGCAGAAAAGCTTCATAAAGATAATCACCATTCATTAGCATTTCATTTTCCGGGCAAATTAAGTGCAAGACAAAGAGGAACACAGAGAAGGAACATCCAAACAATTAACACCATGTAAAATCTCTCCCTCATTGAAACCGCTAAAGATGGCTTTAAAACTGTGATTCAAAGCCCTGCGAGCTATGTCAAACAGCAATCCTATCAGCGTCTGTTCTTTGCCTGCTGGCTTTATTGTTCTGCTCTCCCATTGTTTAGTTTGCAGCTTTCATCGCTTCTCGTTTTATTGTGTTGCTGCAGTACTCCCACGCCTCTGCTACACCCCAGGAAGCCTCTTACCAGTGGAAAAGTTTGAGCAGTCAGCTGTTCTGAATCCGTTCAATCCTGATGATAATAAATAATATTTTGATTGCTCACCTAGAGGTGTAAGGCAATCATGTGCGCTGCTGTGTCTCAGAGGCAAAACAACTGGTTCATAAAGGTCATTGTCATCACCCCAGTTTTAGTCAGAAAGTTTTGAGAGTGCACCTTTGCCTGCGCAGTCTACGGTTTGTTGATCTCAGTTTCTCAGTCTTTGAAATACTAACCACTGGTTGATCTTTTGACTCTCACCTTTTGACTTTGTTTTCCCATCAGGCGCCATATTTCTGGCCGTCAAACTGCTGGGAGCCTGAGAACACAGACTACGGTAAGAGTCTTAAAGGGATACATTGGATTCCTCCTTACAGCATTTTCTCCTCTGTGTTTTAATGAGATTGAATTAATTATCCTGGCACTATTTTTTAAATTTTTTTTACCATTGCATGGCACAAAAAGACAATAATGCTTTATCTAAGTGGTTCATCTTGTTAGAGAGCTGCTAACGATGACATTATTTCATCACTCTGGATTTGTTGTTTCAATTCTAAAGTTTTTACATGTTGGCAGAAATTAAGTCAGAAGAAACATGAAGACAATTTAAATCCCATGTGGGAGTGGCGGACTCCGCCACTATTTATGAAAACTACCTAATTAGTGAAATAACCACAGAAGGTAAATACAAACATGGATATTGATAAAAATAAATAAATACTATCAAAAATGGGGTTTGATTTAATGAAAATATGAAGGGTTACACCTTTAATACCTGAACATATTTGGCATGAAAATAATCTTGACATGTATCAAATATTGGCACAAAAAATAGATTCAAAAGCACAAAATAATAAAACCTGGCATTGTGAACACACTACATATCAGATCACACCTGAATATAAATACAACACACCTCCCTCTGAGCTTGTACTGTAGCATTACTTGTACCCTCCGCTGTAGAGAGGACCAGTTGACAGGATCAGTCAACCCCCGTTCCACTTCCTGCCTTTCATCAGCTCACAGAGGCGACCATGGCTGAAGTTTAGCTCAGTGCCTCTTCACAGTCCACCTCATAACCCTAAAGCAACAGATAGGTGGACACGCTGCCTCTGAAACTGATGATAGCATTGGAGGTGAGGTGAGGTGAGGAGAGGGGAGGCATGGACATAGGGGATGAGAGGTGCATGGATGAGCGGATGAACGGAGGGAGCAGAATGTGTAAACTGATAAATCCCAGTGTTCGATCCTCTCTATCGCTCAGCTATCTACCTGTGCAAGAGGACCATGCAGAACAAGACCAGGCTGGAGCTGGCAGATTATGAGGCGGTGAGTACTAGACTGTTCATCAAGTGTCTTGATCTGTGCGTCGAGCTTGTGTGTGTCTGTGATAATATGAGATCCAACTTACATCTCAGAGGGGTCGCATTTTAAAACCCAGAAATGTCTGTTTGATTTTATAAATATTTTTATGCAAAGGATTTGATTTGATTTGGTTTTGATATTACTTTTTCCTTTGAGAGTTTTGATCATAGCTCTGTGCCTCCATCTTCTCTCTAACAGGAGAACCTAGCCAGGCTGCAGAGAGCCTTTGCCAGGAAGTGGGAGTTTATCTACATGCAAGCTGAGGCCCAGGTCAAGTAAGTGTGCTCTGTTACCACGGCAACACATGAAACTACAATACACGCAGTGATGTCATTCACACCTAAGGTAAAAAAATAAACAACGCAGCATCATGTCAGTGTGACCTCCCGTATCGTGAGCAGTGAGCTGAGAGACGGCATTAACCCTCCTGTAATGGAATTTCTTACAACACTGTTATCAGGGCACCGTTGGTCTACAGCTTTATGTTTCTGAGGCAGATGACATGATAATACCTTCTTTTTTTTTTTTTTTTAAAGTATGCTGGAAATAAGAAACTGGAGATAAATACGGAATCCAACAGAATTTCCAACATGATCCCAAGATCTTTAAAGACAGGCACAAAACATTGGCTGCATGGTCTTCACACTCTCGATTGTGCCGAGGTGTGTACCTAATAAAGTGTCCAGGGAGTTTTCATGTACTTTGCTTAAATAAAGGTTAAAGGAGCATTACCCCACTAAATAGATACTCTGTTACAAGTGAAAGTCCTGCATTAATTTTTTTCCCCAAGTAATTACTCAGTGTCACCTGTAAGTGTTAAATTGCTGCACATTATATTACTGTATTGTTAATATTATTATTGATGCCTTTATCGAGGTTTCTTCCCGTTAAAGGGGAGTTTTTCCTGCCACTGTTGCCTAATATAATATCTGATGCTTGCTCATGTTGGGATTCTTGAATCCTTAATTTTGAATTCCTGAATGGTTGGGTCTCTCTCTTAATTAAAGAGTTTGGTCTAGACCTGCTCTTTATGGAAAGCGTCTTGAGATAACGCTGTTATGAATTGATTGATTGATTTATGTGTAAATGCTATCTTATCCCAATTTGTGGCAGTTTAACAGCATCTCCTTTGAGGACAAGCTCAGCAGTGGTTGCTCACAGCGAAACACAGACAGGAGCAGAAACCACGCCAGACCTCTCAGCACATGAGCTTCAATATTGTTAAAATATCTGATGGACGTACACCGTAGACTCCAGACTATCTCTCTAACCTTATTATCCTTCCATCCCAATTCACCCGCCACATCTAATGCTGATGCCAGGAAAGATGTGTGCTGTGTGTCTCTCACTGACTGATCTCATCCGCAGGATCGACAGGAAAAAGGATAAAACTGAGAGGAAGATCCTTGACAGCCAGGAGAGAGCCTTCTGGGACGTCCACAGACCTGTGGTGAGCCTCCGTCTGTGCATGCGAGATTGTAGCCGCCTACCTCATCTTCCGTCCGCGTACCGTCTCTCCTCCATCTCTCCACAGCTCTCCTGGGTTTACCGTCCAATAAAGCAGAAAGACCTGAAAACGACGACTTAAACTCACTGCCGACTGTAATACTATGCATTTATATTTTTTGCTCGTTTCTCTCCAGCCTGGATGTGTTAACACGACAGAGATGGACATCAGGAAATGTAGGCGCATGAAGAACCCTCATAGAGTTAAGAAGGTAATGAAAAGGGGCGTGACCTGCTTTGAAAGCCATTGAAGTTGAAGGTCTTTCAAGAAAATAAGAGAAAAGCTTCTTCTTTGAAAGAAGTTTTATAAAACCTTCCCTCGCTGGAATCTGCACACAAATGCACACACGGCAAAATCCTGTAAACGTTGACAGACTCTTATTAAAAGTATTCATGAATTTGACTAGAAGTGTTTATTTTTGCAATCAGTTGAGATGAGTTGGCAAATAACTTAATCGTATCAGCACTTCTTGAAATTTACTTTCATACGAGCGATCATTTTGGAAAGACTGAAAATTCTGTCCCTTTTTAATTCTACAACATTAGAACAAATGCACTCTGGCATTTCTTGGCAGCTGTTTTCATGCCTTATCTACACTGCTGGAAATAATAAGTGCACATTCTGTCTCTCTATTTCCTCTCCCACTTCTCCCCTCTCATCGTGTTCAAACGGCCCAGTCGGTGTATGGTTTGGCGGAGGAGGGAACGCAGTCTCAGAGTCCCATACATACTCCTTTGCACTACTGCAGGAAAGGCACCAAGGAGGATGTGGAGAAAGAGGTAAGAATGGATCCAAATGTTGCGCATTGTCGAAGAATTTGCCAAACTGATCAACTCGCACAAAGAACCTTATATTTGTGCATCTTGTCTGCTAAACCAGCATTTGATTTCACTGCCAAAGAAGCATTGCAGAGAAGACTGACAGCCTCTACACTGCATTGTACTCCAGGCCAAATTTCACAGGAACTCGCCTGTATTGCTCTCCGGCACAACAGGGAATCGATTTTCACTAAAAACAACAATAGCAGAGAGGAAGACGCTACTGAAAACAACCGGATGCAACTAGCTTATGTGAAAATGGTCTTAATCATAAGAAACAGCAGCACTAACATAACTGTAGCGCTGCCAGTCAACAGAATATGGTCTTAGTAAGTTAGGTCTATGGGAATAAAGAGGTTGTTTCCTGCAATCAATCACTGATATTTTAGAAAATCTAAGACACCACACCACATTGTTTGCTGCTCTACTGTAAAACCAGCATTTATAAACAAAACACTGACTCCTGCCATCTCCTCTTTCAGATCTTATTCCTGAACACCCAGCTAGATCGTCACCGCATGAAGATGTCTAAAGTAGCTGAAAGGTACAGCGAACATCCTGGCTTCACAAAAAAAAAAAGCCTTATCTGTATCTTTTCAATCTGCACATTATGTCAGTTGAGGAGGAGACGCCAGCTTTTCTCATAAAGGAGCCGCCTGCCTGCTGCCGTGCTCTGGCTGACCATCTATAATCAGGCAGACCTGTGCTCTGCTGACTTCCCCTTTACTCCGTCTGCACAGTGCTAGAGCAGTGGCACAGGGGGGTAATTTGGCTTCCACACCCCACCTGAACCTAGGAGGGTTTCAGTTTGTCATTTGGAAGAACAGCGTTGGTATGAAACGGGCTTAAATCCCACAGCATTTGTCTGGTTGTTGCTTGGGTTTAGGTTATAGGTTAAATTAGTTGTGGTTTCTCCCTGCACCCCCCATCAGTTTGGCAATTTGGAATAAGGGTCCAAGGGCAAGGCGCAGGCCAGCACATGTCACTCAGCATGCATGTCACTCCCATCGATGTGGCAGCCCACGGAATAGAGAAAAATAAAGGGCCATCTTACTCAGCGTAATACTTTAAAATGGAGTCCAGGAACAGGTCACTGAAGCGAGGTTAGAAGGATCAGAAATGCTGTTTAGGAGCTGCAAAAATCTTACAAAGTAATTACACTTAGAGATCCCCTTGTCTTAAGGAGCATCCTACTATCCTGACAGTCTCCTCCTCTGCTCAGTCAGTCAGGACAGACATTACCTCCCAGCAGAAGCAAAAAAAACTGTGATTACCGCTGGCTGCTGCGCTGCTCTGCCTCCCCGACCCTTTAACCTCCCAACTTCATGCTCAGAGTGAGTTTGATGCTCCACAGAGCAGATCGTTTGGGGCGTTTATACAAACACTGCAAGAAACGGCATCAATCACGTTAGCCGATAGCAAACATTTAGAATCATAAATGTATTTTTAATCAGTTCATTAGGAATCATTTGACGGATAACATCCTAATCTACAGTGGTATTACATGCTCACTGACCCCACAAGTGATTATATTTGACAAAGATTGAGCTGTTACAGTAAGACTGAACTGTTGCTGAAGCACTGTTGAAAATAAAACACGTGGTAAATATGTTGACTGAGCCACTGCAGATAGAAACTCCTTTCCTAACATATGGGTGTACAGCACTTTGTTGATGCTTGGTGTACCTCAAGTGCCGGAATTGATCTCTGCAGTCTCAACAGTGAAGCTCTTGGACTTCATGCATATCAAGGATGTAAAAATGAAAATCCTGATAGAGCACAAGTCCAGTTTATACCACTTCTGAATGCAAAATCCTGACTTCATGTGAGTCTCACTGGTTATCTGTCCTGTAACTAATTTGTGTAAAATTCAGAGCGCTGCACATGAACACGGACACACGAGAGAACATGTTGTAATAGATTCTGGTCATGCTGTCGCTGTCCTTGGTCCTGATTCTCTGGTTGCCTTGTGCATGGCTGCTGTATTCTGCATACTGAGAGGACTTCTGTTTTGGCCAATCATTACATGTACGCTCTGATCCACATGGTCCATCCACCGACATCCAATTCTATAACTGAGTATTGGTTTTAGTGTAGTTTCTTGGTTGACTGATTAGTTAAGTCCTATTGCTGATACTGTAGAATTGGACGGTGCTTATTAGGCCTCATTCAAAGTGTCTCTTTAGGTCCAAACGCCTCAGTAGTTGCGCTAAAGTTCTGCCAAATGTATTTTCCTGAGACCTAATAAGTCCGACTCAAGCGTCAACAGTTGATTTTATGTTGAGGTCATAATTAGAAGGTATAATGTCCAGTTTGAATACAGTTATATTGTTTCCTGTCTCAGAGGAATTTTTGAGCAGATTTATATTGTGCCCTCCTTTTTAACAACTCGAAGGCGTTCGTTATGAACGGGCATAATCAGTTTTACTAAGCCTGTCAGTGCTCAAATGTGCAGGGGAGATACTGGGTGTAATGGAAGGATTCTATAGTGCAGGAAAGAAACGACACTCTGTTCAATTACAGTCTTGAATTGCGAGCAGCAAAAGATTTTTCCGAGTCGTGCTGCTGTCGATGCACTCTCTGCCTCACTGCGTCTCTTCTTGTTTATCTCAGACTATCAAACAGAAAAGCAGGAGGTTCGCATCTGAATTTTGGGGATTTTGATCAGAGCAGATGTTCCTGCTCTGTGATTTTGTCTTTTCAGAATGGACTCATTTTACTTCTTGAGACTTTCAAATCACAGTCACCGGGTAAACAGAGGAAATGGTGATCTCATCAAACAAATGGTTGAAGTGCCACTTTTAAACTTTATCTGTGTACTGACCTCAAACGCCTCCGTGTTGTTTGTTTGTGTGCATCTCCGTGTGTCAAGTCTGATCAGCTACACTGAGCAGTACATGGAGTATGACCCGTTTGTGACTGCACCAGAACCGGCCAACCCATGGACCAGCGATGATCCCTCCCTGTGGGACCTGGAGGCCAGGTACAAAACCAGAACCACAGCCAGTGAACATTTCCTCTTTACTTAATAGCTTTGCTAGCAAGTTTCATATCAAAGATCAAAGAAACTGCAAAACAGTGTTTACAGTGTTCAGGATGAGAATCATTGTGTTTTTGAATTGATTGTTGACATCAGTGGGCTGGTTATTTCATTTTGTGATGTTTTCACCAGATCTTGTTTTCTACGGTGATGTTTGGTTTTTCAGTAACTGTATCTTTTTGTTTTGTCTAATTCTTTGTGTAATTACTTACAGACCAAAGGACGTCTCGTGTTAATTCCGCTGACATAATTTCCATACGGGCACAAAACGTGCTGTGGCACCTCATTTCGCTATCAGTCATAACATTGTTGGCAGGAGACCAGGTGCTCGAGGCAAAATAAAATCCCTTTCACTCACAACGAGATGCCTGAGGGTCTATGGGGAAGGATTATTTATCAGCCACTGAATTCTGTTTAATTGTTGTGGAAAGACTAACATTTCACATAACGTAAGTGGGACTGTCAGACTGTTTGTGTCAGCTTTAATTTCTGGTGAAGATATTCTCAGTTGAAAACATTTAACCTCACTGATTTTACACATCAAAGGTGTTTGGAGTGCTGCAGCATGTGTGGGAAAAAAAAAAGTTGTGTAAAGCCTCAAGATGCAATAAAACGGAATCGGTGCCATAGACCCAAGTGATTTAACAGCAAAAGTGGCTCCAGCACTGGATATTTAAAGTTAATTACTTTGAGCCATTTTCTGAAGTAGTGTAGTGAAGGAGATTCTCTGCCATTCCAAAACAAATAATCCACCTCTGCTTGTGTGTTACAGACAAATATTGGACAGTGCCAAATAACCGGTCATCTATTGAAATGTTATCTACAGATATGAAGCTAGCGAACTGAAGTTTTACCCCTCAAAAAGAGCGGTCACTGCTGTCAACAAGTTGCACTGTGCTCTGCACTCCTGGCCTGCCTGAATTATGCAGGAATTAATTAGAGCAGACGTATAATCATTGTGCCTAATGTAGCTTAATAATTCAGCTGAATTGATTAATTGCGGGATAGGAGAGAAAATATTCCCCGCGGTGATTAGAGTGATCGGATTTCAGATGAATGTTGTCATAATGAGCAGCTTTCCAGACACCAATATCACATCAGCATCAGCCTTTTTATGAGACCAATTGAATTTGGGGTTTTAATGTCTTTTCTTCCCGTATTCATCCGCCAGACCTCCCCACACTGAGCATTTGTCACAATGTCTCTAATCTCTTTTGATTTTTAACCTCCATGCAGAAGCTTCGGGTAGAGTTTACACTGCCCCCTTCTCTCTCTTTCTCCCCCTCCTCCATCCCCTCCCAGTAAGGAGCCCAGTCAGCAGCGGGTGAAGAAGTGGGGTTTCTCTCTGGAGGAGGCCCTGAAGGACCCGGCAGGACAGGAGCTCTTCCTTAAGTTCCTGGAGTCAGAGTTTAGCTCTGAAAACTTGCGGTAAGAACACAAGATGCATCAATAGTCGGCTCTATAAACTTTTTGCGTCCGTTTCACATTCAGGGTTTGTGGTGAATAAATGGGAGACAGCGGTGTGTATTCTAAGGGATTCTTCCATTTGCACGTGTGAATTTCAAGATGTACAAACGGTACTTTGCCATTGTGGAGAGACTATCATAGTTATTCAAAAGCTTTCTGAAAATAGCCAGAAAACACAGATTTCTCTTTGGCATCCGATTGTTCCAACCTACCATTTCAGCCCACTTGCACACTGTAAACAAGGGAAGAAGCGAATAGCACGTGAAAGATTATCCAGTTCCCAGTTGTTTGGGAAGTACTGGAGATCTGCGCCTCGATCACACAAAGAAAAGAGCTAAATGCCATAAAGAGAGGTCCACAAAAAATGAGTAGGAAAAGGGATCCTGTTGAGCTGCATTGTTAAACAGATTATCTTCGCTCTTGGACGTATAATTACTTTCCGAGTTTTGCTCAGCGAGATGCTGTACATTTGTAACTGGCTTTTTTTGGGAGGATTTTATCACTGAGAACAAATCTACAGGGTGGAAATATTCTCAGCAGCAGTGGAAAACCCTCAGTTATGTGAAAAGATCAGACAGAATGAAACTTCACTGGTCCAACAGCTGGGGGGGGGTACTCTGTCCTGGGTGTCTCTCTAATATCCTGGCTGCTGCTAGTGTCATATAGCCGGCGTAAAGGCACTTCATTTGTAAATACAAGAAACTGCTTAAATCTTGCAACATTGCCTCGGAGTTTCATCCTATCACCACCATCTTCTCCTCATTTCACAGCTGAAAAATCAATCGATTAGGTGCTCCTCTATTTGACACAACAGCACATGTACACACTCACACACAGTCGCACACTCACAGCTAGCAAACGGCAACATCATGGCCAATCACCCATATCCCATAAGTCAGCAGTGGAGGA
This sequence comes from Pempheris klunzingeri, assembly GCF_042242105.1. Taxonomy (NCBI): domain Eukaryota; kingdom Metazoa; phylum Chordata; class Actinopteri; order Acropomatiformes; family Pempheridae; genus Pempheris; species Pempheris klunzingeri. The sequence continues at coordinate 15,967,212 of NC_092029.1, read as the reverse complement.
AGCACCTCGCAGCTTTTGGAGTCCGTATGCGTTCTGATGTGCATCTGCACGCGTGTCTTTGTCTTGTGATTTAATGAAGTTGTTGCTTATTGATTTACAGCACAGATGATCATCTCATCCCTAATTTCGATACAGATTCCAGGGCCACATGGCGTTCTTAAAGCAGTAGGTGTGTTTGTCTCTCTCGCTGTTGGAGATTCATCTCGCTCACAGAGAGAAGGAGCTGTTAGGGGAGATGGACCTGTTAGGAATCATAGAGTGTGGGGATGAACTGCGAGAGATAGCACGCAGGTTGTTGATACCTCTGAGCCACTGAGGGAGATAAGACACACACACAGAGTATAAGAGAGAGAGAGAGAGAGAGCACAGACACCCTTATCACCACTCACCCCTCAGCTATCCCACCTCACCCCTCTCTCTCTTTTCCGGACCTTTAATTGCTTTTGCTTTTTATGAGGGAGGTTTCTGAAGAGCACTACTGAGGGAGAGAGTGACACTGAGTGAGAGCAAGGGAGAGAAGCCGAGCCCAGAGGTGCTTCTCTCTATATTGCTGAGCCAGTCCACAGATCAATATAGATATAAACTAATATTGGAGGCAGTCGGCCTGTGGCTCTCTGCTGCCTCTGGTGTTTAACACAGTTCCTGGCCTGCTTCCCCTCATATCACCTAACCTATAATGGATATTTATCAGTCGAAAAGTCTGGAAAAGCTGCAGCGACTTACCAAAAATGAATGGCTTAAATGTTAAACCTGCCTATTGGAAGTCCTTTTTTTCCCCCCACAGGTTTCTCGCTTCATGTCTGTGAAGAGTTTATTTTTCTTACTCTGCCCACTCTCACCGTGAGCCATGTTAAGTTGAAATGTCAGTTATCTTTTGATACCTTTATCCGCTTACTTTCTCTTACAGAAATCTTAAAAAGTTTTAGATTTTGTAGTTTCTGAATCCTTCGCATACCCTGACTTTACTGTGCAGGGCTGGTAGCTGTCAGATTGTACCTGGAGTTCATCTAAACAGCTAAATTATTGAAATCTTTCATGCGTCTTCAAATGAGTGTAATTGGTCGGTCTGTTGATTTTCAGCGGGACAAGCAAAATAATCCTATTATCCTAAACTCTGCTCAGATCTTTGGATTCGATGGATTATGCCATACGAGGTGAATTTGATTTGTATTGCAGCTTCTGGTTGGCGGTGCAGGACCTGAAGAGGATGCCCCAGCAGGACGTGGCGCAGAGGGCTGAGGACATCTGGGCCGAATTCCTGGCGGAGGGAGCGCCCAGCTCCATCAACCTGGACTCCCACAGCTACGAACGCACGAGCCAGAACCTGAAAGACCCCGGACGATACAGCTATGAGGACGCACAGGTGAGCAAACGCAAGACTCTGGAGGAGAGGGCAAAGGATAGTGATGCAGGGTGTCGCGTTGGCACACGTGTTTCACGTCCTCTTTAACAAGTTCTGAATACTCAGAACTACATTGGGAAGTCATCAAACCAGTCACATATTGTCATTATACAGGCCTCTATGGAAGTGCAGTAACAATAGTCTTTCTCCTTTTGCTGTGGACCATCACTGTAAAGTTTAAACCCTACAGGGGCCCCAGTTTTAACATCCCCTGTTTTAACGAAACACAAAAATCCTATTAATACCTCATTACGTCCTCCTCCTTGGACTAAATCTGAGGTTATAAGTCTTCGCGTTATATAAGATTCAGACCATTTATGAAACAAAAAGATGCGGAAAAACTGATTCATGCCTTTATTTCAAGCAGACTTGATGACTGTAATGCACTTTTTACTGGCCTGTGCTCCGCTGTTAACCATTACCAAGATGAGAGGGTGCATTAGTCATGTTTTCGCTGCCCTGCACTGGCTGTCTGTAACATTTAGAATTGACTCTAAGGTCCTTACCCTTGTCTGCGAAGCCTTAACGCACTGGGACCAAGCTACTTCGCTAAATCACCTGCTGCTGGTTTAATGGAACTCACAACCTCCAGATATCAGAGAAGCCAAGTCGCTAAATATTTTAACAAGAAAGCTGAAAACTTATTTCTTCACCTGAGTCTTTACCCAACTATGATATAATAATAAATGTATTCTTATTGTTATTGTATCATCATTATCATTAGTTTCCATCTTATGTTACATTAATATAAATGAATGATAATATGTTTTTATGCTCATGTTATGGTTATTTCATGTGATGTGAAGTTCTTTGTGCTGCATATCCTGTATGAAATGTGCATGAAAAGTTTATTATTAATAGACGTCAGCTGAACATTGTGACCTCACAGCAATGAGAACCAGCCTCATCCTTTCTAATGCAGCGAGTGACTGGCCCTCATACTGTAATGGCCTCTTAACTGTCCGCACCTAATATCTCCTCCATCTAACTGTTCATTGTCTTCACGTTTATGAGCTGCACAGTGGAGAGCTGGGGCATATTCCAGCCCACACTGGGTGAAAGACGGGGTGCAACCTGGACCAAACAGTCACTGCTTAGTCAGTTAAAAGTTGGTTGCTACAACTTTACGTTACAGTCTGTCAGGGAGCTCGACATTAAAAACAGAAAAAAGACAAAAACAAAAGTGCCTGTGCAAACTGCATAGATAGACACAGCATGTTCACATGTTTCTACAGGGCAGACTCTAAATAACACTCATACTAATAACAAATACCATATTAGACGATAAAGCACATCAATATCTTTTTTCCTTTTTTATACTAATATCTACACTCGGATATGAGCAACAGTCAGCAGCTTGTTAGCTTAGCTTAGCATAAAGACAGCTATCATTAGATAACAAAATGAACCACCAGCATCTTTTAAAGCTCACTAATTAACCCATCATGTCATCTTTGTTTAATCCATACAACAACTGATGGTGAACTGTTTCCCTGGCTGAGTTAACCTAAGCCAATCATCTGCTGGCTGCAGCTCATAGGAACTATTCTACGTACCACTCAGAAATTAAAAGGCCGATGCCTCCATTCTATCTGCTCAGGTGATCAGTGACGGTGCTGCCTCTTCAGAAACTCTATCCCACTCTGTTGTCTGGCCCATTTGTCTTTCTTACACGCTTCACCAATATCAACCAATGGGTTTATATTGTGGAGTGATTTCTGGAGAATACGCCTCGCTGGGAGATAGATAAGGTTGGTGGAAAGATGTGTTGGGGAGGGGGGGGTGGTGTCGATCAAATTTCCTCTGCTGTTACAGACTTGAAAAAGGCAGCGTTAAAAAAAGATTTCTCCTGGCAGTGAGTTGGCAATGTGCTACAACCGTCCTCCCTCAGTGACTGTCTCGTTTAGTTTACTCTGACTGGATTTGCAGTTTTTGTACATCATTAGCACAGAGCCATATACAGTACACACAGCCCCCCCCCCCCCCCTCGCTCGGGCAAACATTTAGACCCATGTGTCTTGTGTCTCTCTCCCTCTTTCCATTCAGGATCACATCTACAAACTGATGAAAAGTGACAGCTATACACGCTTCCTGCGCTCCAATGTGTACCAGGACCTGCTGATGGCACGGAAGAAAGTGAGCGTGTGTTTGTGTTTGGCATCATCCCATGGGTCAAGTTCTGCGTACATATTTTGTATAAACCAACTGTGTGACGGCACCCAGCAAAGTGAAATGTGTTTACCACGATCACTTTGTAAAGGGGCATCAGCGAAACGTCTTACAGGGCTGATTCATCCAAATTATGAGGAAAAAAACAAATGGTACCATACTTGTGGTGGGATTGAGCCATGGAGCAGGAACATGGAAAGGCACTGAGAGGATGCCACTGTATATAATAACACTATGCTCAATGCATTCATGACTTTTGCATTAATTGACAATTTCTAAGAGCCATTTTAGAGAGCCACTGGAAAGTTGACCACTGCATTCTTTCGAAGCGGCCACAAAAATTACAATTACTAGTCTGTCATTTTGGTGACTTGGCCCTGAAATGAGGGCGAATTTGTGGGAACTGCCTGAGATGCGTGCACACGTATCAGCTTTGAGAACTGCAATGTTGAACCCCCCCCCCCCCCCCCCCCCCTGTTTTTTTTTTTTTCCCCCTGTTTACTTTGCCTTTGACTCTCCAGCCTGAAACGGAGCAGGGGCGACGCACCTCCCTGGAGAAGTTCACTCGCAGTGTGGTGAGTGTCCCATTGCTTCTGCTTTTAACTCCGAAACTGCATTCATGAAAGTTTAAAGAGTTTTGCTACACACCGCTGCTGTGTCAGATCCCAGCAAAGAGACACAGATTACAGCTGGTTTCTGGGAGCAAAACTATGAGAAATGATCAGATTGTTTATTAGTCATCAAATATGTTTTTCTTACTGTCATTATCATGAAGATCAGTTTGTAGCTATGTATGTTTTAATGTGACTAAAGCCTGAGCTCAGTAATTCAAACATTTTCACCGATACCAGACTAACTTTTACTGCTGATGCTCTTGTGCTTTTTCTTCATAGTGGTTTTAAGGAACGGTCTGGTGATCAGTTGACTGAGGGGAACAAGTTGTTCTTTGCACTAATTAATTTGTTCAGCTTTATAACCATGAATAGAGAATAGCTTGCAGGAACTTTGAGGGGGAGATGCAGGATAAATGTGTAGAAGGAGGGTTTTACAATGTGAAATATAAGCTAATTAAGAGGATTAAGACGTCTCTGTGCTATTGGCTTCATTCATGCTTTTTCTGTGTAAGGAGTCTTGTTTGCTGTCTGTGCTATGATTCATGACACAGTTATTATTAGACCTGCAACCATGATGAATCAAACAGCGCAGCCCTCTGTAGATAAGTATGAAGGTCAAAAATTAAAATGTAAATTTAAGTCTTACTGGATTTAATATATGGAGCTTTCTTTATTCATTTACTAACAATCATGTTATGATTATGTAATTTCCACAAAGCTTTCAACACTACTTTGACCTTTGATACATTTTTTTCAGCCCAGTTTTTCTTTTTTCCACCTTTCCTCCCACACCGCGCTCTCTAAATCCCTGAGAAAGCTCTTAACTTGATGGCATTTTGACAGCTGCCACCCTCACCTCCCTTTGCTCTCCCTCTGCCTCCCACCAGGGCAAGTCACTGACGGGCAAACGGCTGACAGGCCTCATGCAGTCGTCCTGACAAGGCCTGGATCAAGAGTAGGAGGAACCATACCCAGAAGAGCTGCTTACCCCCGGGGAGCAGGTGGAAAAAGACCCTGGGGTGTGTGGGTGTGGCTGTGGGAGGCGGGTGAGGGCGCTAAACGAGCCTGGACTGCTGGACCTGACCGCCCCCGCATTTTGACAAAACCACCTCAGATCAGTTTAAGAGGACCGACATCTCGCAATAAGTCACCAGACCTGACAGCAGGACTGTGCTGTGGCAGTGTAGGGGATAAACAGTGTTACTCTCCTACTGGGAAGCCTGCACCACGCCGGGCTTCGCCGTTTCTCTCCTTTCTTCGTCCACTATCTACACTCATGTTAATATGGTAGCTGAGGAGGCTATCGCTTTTCTTTCAGTGATATAAACATGGAATGCTTGAATGCTGTTAAAATGAGACTTAGATTAACGCTGTAGCTCGCTGTTTTAACTCACGTCATTCACTGGGGCGATGTAAGGGGAAGAGGGGATGAAGAGGGGCCGCACCCTCGGTAGGACACCAAATTTTTAGTAATGAGCTTTTTGATTAATCTTACGTGGAATGACAGGATTAATTCCAAAAGTGGCTTAGATGGTTACAATGTGTGTTTACATTTCATATAATTATCATATAAACTAATGGCTGCTTTTATGCTCATTACAGACAACAGCTTCTGTAATTTGTCCTCTAAAACACCTTGACCTGCTCGGGTACAGTAGGTTGTTCCTGGAAAACAGGTAAACAGTTTTTTCCCCCTTTTTTTTTTAATTGATTAGATTATGTCACATGATCTGAGAACAAAATCACATTTATTGGATAACCACTGCCACTGTAATTGTCTATTTTTAACAAGCATGTGTCAAAAATGTAACAACTGCACTGAGGAGACGGAGGTATAATCTTGTCGTCATGGACAGGTCAGACATTTTACACGTGTATGACTGGAAGGTAAATGAGTGAGTTGGTATAATGTTAGATTTTATTCTATTCTTCTGAACATTCCACTTCAGGCGGCCACAACAAGGTTTAGTCTGACCTCTAACCATTGTTCACCTTATGTAAAGAGGACCACCATAATAAAAAAAAAAGGAATGCACAGTAAAAGAGGGGGACGTTTTTTTTATGTGTGTCCGTTAATTCCTCCAGGAGACAGCCGCCTTTACATCACATTAAATGAGGAAATGCCGAGTTTCCAGAACAGTCCGGTGGTGATGGAGCCAAACAACGGCTTTTGAACTTTGAATGCACCTCCATCTAACAGGTACATCTTTGTAGTCACATAGCGCCCTCTAGTGCATCTGGAATGTAAGTGCTGGTTAATGACTCAACCATGTTTCTTGTCTTGTGGTAACTGGGAGAAGGGATGCAGAAAAAGTGCTGAACTAAGGATTGTAAGCATTTTAATAATTTTAAATTTGGTGTAGAAGCTTAGAGACTGATTAGATTGATTAGATTAGCAGCTGAATTTGCCAAGTTAATTGTCCAATAATTTACAGAGAGCTTTGACTGTTCGGTGGATGCTGTCTCCCTGTTAAAATAGCTCTGAAGTGCAGTAGTGCCACCTGGAGGAGTTAAGGTAAAAACACTTTTTTTCAGTATTCAAATAAGGACAGGACAAATCTGTGTGATGCTATCAGGAATATATTTCAAACAGCTGCTGAAGTATTTTCAGCCACACCATGCAGAACATACACTGCCATTAGCGTCCTGCAGAAACCTTGTACCCTTAATTTGACAACGTTAACATTATTTCCATCAAATCAACTGAAAAATGTGTATGGAATGTTAAAGGAATATTGCAACCCATTTTTAATATATTGCTAATGTCTGTTGAAGCATTGTTAAAGTTAATATGTCAGTATAGCAAACGGATATTAACGGGCTCTGCTGTATTTTCACCTATACAATTTCACTTCGATTCATGTCATTGGGTTAATCAAGAGGGCTCAAAATGTATTTGCTTAGCTAATCAAATAAATATCTGACATTTAGACCAAGCTCTTTTCGATCCAGTAGACCTGTAAACTGTTTCTCTTTTAAAACTCTTAAACTTGGATTGCTGTACAGAGGGCGGAAAGAAGTCCAGCTTCATCTATAGTTTTGAGGATGAGAGGGTAATGTCCATACCAATTCTTGGGGAACAAGGTTTATGAAGGACAGGGGTAAATTAATATAATTAACTTAAATACTGCAAGGACCAGTAAACACAGCACCGGTCTTAATACTAATATCTTCAAGTAAACTTAGTGGACAAACTATGAGACCTCAGTCTGTAGCCATTACAGATTTATTGACCAGAGCCTTGCACGTACAGAACTGTACAGTGAGAATCTCACACTGAAAAAAGGTTTTGTGAGTGGTTTTTCTTACCTGCTGCAACTTTACATTTTGGTAACCCCAAACAGCAGCGAGACAGATGTTTGTGTTTTACCACAGGTGGCAGCAAAATTATGTTTATGGGATGAATTTGTTATATAAAACTTTATGTCCAGTGCAGCTTCAACGACCAATAGTCAGCCCCATGTAGCTACCTGGAGAAGCTCTATGGTGGGATTAGGCAGCTACAGCAGGACAGGAGAGAGGCTGGACGCCTTTAATCTCTAGAGCCTTGTTGAACTGCACAGCCATGGTCTTAGAAGCCTTGGTGATCTTCAGGTTCCTCATACAACCTTTGAAGGAAGTGCTGGTAGAGAGAGCAGCCTGACGAACTCCATCTATGAGAGAAATATAACTCTTCACACAGTGTGGTAATGTACCTATAACGTGTATTCAAAGTTTTAAAACAACAGATGTATACAATTTCTTTGGTATGTACCTTTATGTGTGTGTAAATATTTTAAGGAAGGGTGTTAGAAGGCGCTCATACCAGGGTATCCTCCGACGTAGATGGGGTCGTTGGTGTCACATGTGTTGGAGCGTGCGTTAGGACTCTCTGCTTGGCTCTGCGTCCCGTCCACCACCAGTTCCACCCGGTGGCGAAGCTTGTTGGCGGTGACAGAGTGCCACTGGCCATCGCAGAAGCCCTCCCCCTCAGGCATGTACTCTGCTGTGATTCGTCCAGCTCCGTTGTCAACGTGGAAGAGCAGCTAGAGGGAGGGGAGGGAATATGGAAACAATAGAAACACATGCATCTTTATCCAAGTACCCGTATTGGATTGTCATATTGTAAATACATTTTTAGTAATCCAATATAGATCATAAAACTTTGAAAATAGACTAAAGAAACAGTTTGACAGGAAGTGTGCTTATGAGATGAGAAGATCAATACAGTATCACTTGCGTAACATTCAAACGGCTAGCCTGGCTCTGTTCAACAGCACCCCTGAAGCTCACCAATATGTTTATTCTTCTGATTAATCCATACAAAACTTTGAGTGTAAAAATGATTTTTCCGTTTTACAAGGGATTACGTGCCGGTCGCCTGGCAACTACTTAGAGCATAATCTTTCGTAAAGAAAGTGAGCTTTAGAGGCTCTGATAGGGGGATTTTGTTACCGATGGAAAGAGTCAGGCTGCCTGTATGAAAATGGTCTTGAGCTTTCCATTTAGCACTCCTCCAGGAAAGGTTGAACTATTCCTTTAATTATCGTACTGTACCTTGCCCTGGACAATCTCTAGTCCCAGCCCATCGTTGGCTTGGTTACTGATGGCCAGAAGCACTCCGTTGGTTCTGCTGGTTCTGAACTCTAATGCTATCGACACATCTAGACCCACTCTGTAGGAAGAGACTGGAGACAGAGAGATTATTTACTTTTGGAACAAATTTCTCTTCCTGAGCAAACTGGCATTTTGCTTGGGTCACACTAGATGGATGTTATGTAGCTGCTAGGGTGTTTCAAGGCACCCACAACCACATAGAGCATCCACCCCCAACGCAACAGAATGCGGGTGACTCATCTCACCTGCTTTCAGGTAGCCAGTGCCGTCAAAATAGGTGCCCGTCTCCGTCGCAACGAAGCATCGTCCTACCATAAGACTGGAGGTTGGTGTGGCCATGTTCAATTTAAAGTCCTCTATGGCTGCGTCAGAGCGACCTAGACAAAGAAGAGGGGAGAAGGGATTAATCCACTGGAGACAGATGCCTATTTTGTACCATCAACAAATACTAACATGACAATTATAACCCAATTATTGAGTGTGTTCAACGTGACACGATACACTCAAGCCCTTAAACGCTGCAGAAAATCAGAATGACTATGGAAGGACAACAAGCCTGTCATAACACATAGCTCCTTCCACTGTACCTGATATTAAGCTGTCATTTTTTAAATAAAGTGAACATCAGGTCCCAAATCCAGCCTGACCCTCTCCATCCATGTGAACTCTGTTTCTTTTACTCAGTTTCAACCCATTACTATCTCAGTATTAGTAAGCACAGTCTTCCATGTGAGCCCATCATCCCCATTTAGCTGCCACTTTTCAACAAGTCTCTGGTCCTAAGCATGCTGTTGTTCATCCACGGCTAAAGGATCCCCACTCCTTAAGCAACAACAGACCTATCTCCAAATTGTCTTTTTATGTAAGGTTCAGGAAAAGGTAATATCTTCTCAATTGATCTCTCTACTGAACATTAGTATTTCTAACAGTTGCATCATAGCACTTGTTAGTTACGTTACGACCTATGTAAGTAACGACCTACTGCTGAATGCTTGAGTTTAGATTTCAGTGCCGGTAACATGGGAAGGCGTCAGAGGCTCAGCTCTGTGTGCTACACACATCTCTCTAACAGAACTTTTTCAGTCGCTCTAAATAACTGTACTTCAAGGCTCAGTTCTCGGCACCCTTCTGTTTTCTATGTACATGCACTCCCTCCATCATCTCAAAATGCAGCTGCACAATCACAAGTATCACAGAAATTCATTACCTGAAGTGGCTGCCTTAGAGCTGACAGGACCTCCTACCATCTTCAAGTTACGAATACAACCATTGATACTGTAGAGAATCTAGGAACAGAAGGAGGGGAAAAAAAGACATTTGGTTGAATCAAACAAAATTATTCAAATACTCAACAATCCCTCCATTGTCAGTGTTAAGGCGTAACAGCCAATCAGCAATGCCAGAGGAATGTGCCACAATCCTGACAGAGGACTAACATTGGACATTAATAAGTGTTCTGGGTTGATTGTTACATTAGAGCCACAACAAAGTGAGTTGAAGTACTGAATAAAAAAAAAAATGGAATCCTAGGATGAGATGTAAAGGCTTTTAAAAGCGTGTGTGTGTATGCATTTTTTTACCGGCCCTATTCTCTTGGTGGTGTAGTTCTTTGGTAGTCCACCAACATACAGCATTCCCACCACGTCTAACAGGTCAGCCTGGTAAGAAGATAAATTATTAATGCAATGATAAAACCATCCTTTTAATGATTCTACAACACATGATATGACTATCTGAGGTTTGTTTCTGCATCATTTCTCTCAATTTTCTTTTTCAAAGTCCAGTTACAAATAGAAGATTTCATATATGAGGAAACTGGTTATAATAGAAAACTAATGTACCTTCTTTGGACTGGTCATCTGTTTGCTGTACCGTCCATCAACTATGAGTAGACCTCTCTGCTTAAGACGACTCACACGGATCTGAGAGGAGGGTCGGAAAGAAAGGAGATGAACAGACATTCAACAGGAACCATGGACACAAATCAAGAGAGGAATGAGTAAAAAAAAAAAAAGTACGTAGCTTTCAAGTATTGTCACTTGAAATTAAGATTCAGTATTTAACAATGTAACAAAGTGATTAATTCTTCTAGACAATAGGGACTTTCATGTGGGCATACAGAGGTATAAAGGAGACACTACTGAAAATGTTGATAATTCAGTTCAAAGTTTTTTTTTCCACTCAAAGTATATAATAAAGACAATTATTCTATAACAAATAAAATCATAAATGGGTGAACAAATGGAGATCTGTCAAACTAAGCACAGGCATGAATGAGGATGAAGAAATGTCCCACCTTGTGCCAATTCCCATCATTTATGGAGAAGGGGACGCAGCCAGATATGTTTCCATGACCCAGATCGTAACCCAGACAAACCTGTCCGTCCTTGATCTACAGGAAGTGAGAGACAGAAGGTCGATGAGGGAAGGATGACAAGCTGACAAGGTGAATATTACCCTCTATGGCCTTGTTACGGAATATGAAGACTTTAGTGAGGAGGGACAAGAAGCAAAAGATGGGTAATATTAGAAGGTCTAATTCCAAATGTTAAAATTCACATCTGCTGTGTTGCACATTGTAAACACAGCAGAGATGGACACTGTTGTTCTGATGGATATGACTGAGCTTTAAGGTACTAAGAAGCGATTTGTGTTATCCTAGACCAACTTGAATCGAATTAAAAATAATTTAATTTAAAATAACTAGATCCTTGGGACCAGCAGGGAAGAAATGAAATGTATAAAATGACAGTAGCAGTGAATGGCTACCTGTATGGTTACGAAATCAGCGTGGTTGATTCTGGCCATGTAGAGAACGAGACCAGACTCCTCTTTCGTCCTCAGCTCAAGCTCCAATATTAGCCTTAGAGACACATCCGAACACGTCAGATATGTATATGATCACAGCAAGAAAACATTTATCAAGTAAATCAGAATACTGACAGAAAAAATGGATTTTCTCACAGCTCAACATGAATAGTAATTTCCTGCAAAGGTACAAAAAACATTTTACTACCAATGAATTCAGTTAACTCTCTATTAAAATATTTCAAGCTGTTAATGTAAAAGCCTAGAAATTCATTTCCCAACCAAATAAATCAGGTGTATTGGAGCAGGGAAACATCTAGAACATGCAGGGCAGTGGGGCCCAGGACCAGGTTTGGGAAGCACTGCAGTGAGGCTTAGCAAGGAATATTACAGGAACGGGATGGAAGACAACATTTTTCCCAGCAGATACACAGAATAATAATTGAAGATAATGTGGACTGGACAGCAGGCTTCTCCACTGCTTAGAGAGGATTCCAGCAAACAAAACAGCCAAAGTATTTGGGTTACTTACTGGTCCATTTTTACACTCATCCATTAACAAGATTATAAGATCAACACAGTCCCTAAAATGTACACAAACCACTGCCTTGTCTATGGACATAATGGGTGTATATCTGTATGGAGTTAATTGCTTCATCTTTCCATCCTGTTGTTTTTGTTACTGATAGTCAAACAGAAAGTTTGTTTCATACTAATTTGATATTGATGGAGGATGTTTTCCTGGATTTTGACCTCTTGTACACCTATCACGCTCTCGCTTTTGTTTTCCTTTACTTATTTAGAGCTGCTCTCCACTCTGAGCTGCATACTGAGCCAAAATTCTGTATATTCATGTTTTGATTTAGATGTGCATTGTCATTGCTGTTAAATCTTATCTGTTGCAGGTGCTAAATGACTTGCCCTGGGTATCACCTTAAAATGCAAACAAATCTGAAAAACATGCACACGTCCTCACAGGCAGCATTGTGTACACTGCACTAAAGGGCAGAACAGCAAAACAAAACAAAACAATGAGTTGATTTTTTTGAATACATACTTCTCTCTGACTTTGGTGTCATCAAAAGCAAAGTTCATGTGGCTGTTCCTGGTCAGTCCAAATTGATAGGCCTTCTCGAGTGCTGTCGGGGCCACAGCTGAGGCACATGAATCCTGGAGATGGGACAGAACGTGTGAGCTCCACTGACATGATGTCACCACACTGCTCCTATTGCCTCTTGCCAACAGGAGCAGAACACATGAACATGCCAATCACACTAATGCTTGAGATCTGCATGGACCTAAAGGAGCTGATCGGTCACAGCGGGTCTTTAGATAAAACATGTAAATTAAGATTTCACAGAAAATTAAACTCATGTAGATTTGTAAATGCAATGAAGAAACTGTATACATTGTTGTATACTTTATTGACTACTATATATCAGCCTTTCAGCACATCAATTTTTAAAATGCACATTGCTAAATCTGTTTAATTGCCATCTTGTTCCTTCATCCCAAATCAGGTGCTGCCAACGTGGACCTGGCTGACACTGTTTCTAAATGAGAGGACCCCTCCACAGTTTTATTCTCAAATACTACCCATATGTTCTTTTCCTCTGAATCAGACAGTGCAGTCTGATTTCATTTGATTTGGGGTTCACTTTGGCAGCAGGCAAAACAAAGTATTAGATGAGTTTACTGTGCTTCCTTTCACTTTACAGGGTGCAGTTAAGCCAGTGACCAGAAGGTGTCAGTGTTGTAATACAAGTGAAGGCATCTTATTTTCTTTTTACTCCTCTTCTCCTGCAGCTTTCTTTCTTCTCTCTTCCACTTGACACCTCTTTATTTCTCCCTCATATCCATTCTTCTCCTTATCCAAGTCTTCCTCTTTTCTCTTATTCCACATCTTCCCATCTGGTATTACTTTGTTTTCCTCTCTGCTCATTTCATCTAGCTTTTTCCTAATTTTCTCTCCTTTTGTTTTACGTCCCTGTCCTGTTGGCATCTCATTATTTTCTGCTCTCTGCTTTGCTGTCCCAACAGCTCCTCTTCCTCCATTTTCTCCTCCTCCTCCCCATCCTTTCATATCTTGGTCTTCTTTACTGTAAAACCATGTCTCCTCTCCCCCTCGTGTCTTTGTCTCCCATCTTTATTCTCTTCTCTATCCTCTATCATAACTGTACTTTTCTTCTTTTTAGTTTTATTACTTGTCTGCTTCTCCACACTGTTGATTTCTTCTTCCATCCACCTTCATCTCTTTGCGTCTCGCCTCCTTCCACCTCTCATCCTCTACTCTTCTCTCCTCCCTCTACATCCTCCCCACTCCTCCTCCATATTCCCCCTATTGTGAACTCCACTCCACTTTGCCACTTTCTTCTCCTGTTCACCACTTTAACAATCCTACCTATCTTTTTTTTTTTTACCCCTTTCGCTTCATTTTCTCTTCCCACCCTCCTCTTGTCTTGCTCTTTTGACATTTTCTACCTTGCAAAATCTCCTCTCCATCATCCCATCATCCTTTTCCTCTCCTCTCATCATCTTTCCTCCACCGCCTCCTTTCCCTCTCTCCTTTCATATCTTACCATCCTATCTCCCGCCTGGGCCCTCTCCTTTCCTCTCCTGAATACGTCTCCTATTAAGTGACAAAGCTGCTTTGCCGTACCTCCAGTGTCTGGGTGAGCCAAAGTTAGAGAGAGGGGGAGAGCATCTGAGACGATTGAGCGTCTGTGTGCGTGTATGTATGTGTGTCTTAATCTCCCTCCTCTCTTGTTCTCTTTCAAGTGAAGACATTCCCCACACCGTGACCTTGCTTTGTTACAGCTGACACTCACCTCTTATCGCGCTCCGTCCTCATATCCGCTCCTCCTCCTCAACCTCCCTATTTTTTTCCCTCGTTCTCATTCTCTCTGTATCTAACAAAAGGGAGATGTCACTTGCTCAGAAGCTCTTCCCTTCCCTCTCCTTTCATTCCTCTCCCGCTTCCTCTCCTCCGTCTTTCCATTAAGCCAACAAAAGGCCGGCGCCGTGCTGTTCAGAAAGACTCTCCCTCTCTTTCCTCCTCTTCCTCCATGGCTGCACCTTTTCTCTCCGCTCACATCCCCTCTCTGTCTTCTATCCTCTCTCATCCTCCTCTTTCTTCAATCCCTTTCTCTCATCCCCTCTGCGTCTTTCCATTAAGCTAACAATGGGAAGACTGTCTTCCATTCAGAGTGCCTAGTCTTTGGTTGGAGGTCACACCAATAAAATCAGAAGTCATTTAGTCAGGATTTTGTATAAGTGTGCCTGGTGTGTGTGTGTGTGTGTGTACGAGAGAAGACGAGCCTGTGTGTATGTGTGTGTCGTAAAAGTTACCACCACTCTCAAGAGATCAGAAGTCCCCACTCTGCTTATTGTACTTCTTAGAGAAGGTATTCTATTGGTCCCTGGTGGAAATTATCTTCAGCTACAAACGCTTTACTGCTCAACTCATGACCCATTTAAGGATTTTACTCCTTTTGATTTTGTTCCTTAAGCAAATGTCACTGGTCAATCTATTGCTTAATAGTGTTTTAAAAGCTTAAGGCATCTAATGCTGCAGATGCAACAGCTTTACAACTGCACCGACTGACCTAAGGAAGCAGACATCTCTGAGCTCTACCTACCAAAACTCTGGGAGATACAATCACCTGATAAGAAACAGCTAGAATGTGAGTCAGCAGCTGGATGGCCTGGTACAAGCCCTCTCCACAAGAGCATCAAACGAGTAAGGCTCTCCCTTTTCTCAGTGACTAATGTCAAGTGCTTTTGGGCAAAGTAGTAACAGTAACCCCCAGCAGCTCTAGTAGAGCTGGCCAGTGGCCACTGGTTGCTCAAAACAGCTCAGTACAAGTGTGAAGCAGATATAAGCTTTACTCAACTGACTTCCTTTGGATGAAAATAGAAAATAATTAAGAAAGAAATACACTCTAAATGCAGGGAAATTGGGTTCAATACATTATGTGAAAGCTCTGTGTATGTGACTACCATATGTTAGATAAAGAAAAAATTCATTACTTGTTTTTATTAGCACAGTACCCAGCTGTAAGAAAAATGCTTGGCCTCATACATATTTGTACAGATTTATGTTTGTGAACTATTTTTTGAGTGTTTACATCTTCAGAAGTAACTTTTGGCCTTGGGGCCGAGTGCCACAGACAGGATAGGGAAGACAGAGATGGAGAGATGACATAACCCACTGTTGGTTCTGCTCTCTTTCTCAGTAGATGTGTTAAAGATGACACAATATCAGCCTTATACCTTGGGAAGTTTGTGTGTGTGTGTGTGTGTGTGTATACCATGTCAGCAGTGGGCTCCTGTTTAGCAGTGGGCGGGGCTGCAGCAGCTGTGGGTGTGGCAGGGGGCGTGGCCTCCTGCAGGTCAGCAGTCAGGGAGTGAGAAGGAAGGGGATTAGTGGCAGCCACTATGAGAAACACGCAACCCCTTTTCACCCTGACTTGAATCACGAGTACTGTACTGTATTTAACATTGAACGATATTTGATAAAAGTGGTTCTCTTCCCTTCTTGGACTCTGACCATGTTACATTTTGTTACCTCCAGAGAAGATTAAAGGCCAGTTTTCAGTTTTGGAGCTGAGAGAATCTAGACAGTGTTGAACTTTTCTAACGTTGAATTTCAGTGTGACTGAGGAAAATTAGAAAGCTGTGATTTAAAAGGCTAATTAGAGGTAGTTGTCATGATATCATCAATCAGATCAGCAAGTAAAAAAGAACTGCACTCTGAAAAATAAGATCCAGACTGCAGAATGAAGTTTTAAGAGGTTCACTGGAGCCTGTGAGGTGCCTCTTATAAGAGCCTCTTCAACCTCTAAATTGGTGCACACAACCATCTCCAGGGGGAAGAAGTACAAGAATATGTTGTGACAGAAAAGTGGGAGATAAAGAAGCATCCTTATTCAATCACATGCTGAGACTGTTGTTTACTGTCAGCTGTGATTCAACTTGTGATTACTTCTTCAGTCTGACAATATCCTTTTGCTGTTGATAAAAAATGCATCTTGTAACCTGCGTGCAATGCTCTGTCACGTGGTGCAGCAGCACGACCCTCTCAAAATAGAACAAGAAATCTACTAATTGTGTATAATTGGGTGCCATAATTATAAAAACTGGCATTAGAAAAAGCTGTTTCTTAATAATAATGTGTTTAACTACATGACAGGATTATTATCCATCTCCGCTGAAGGTGGTAAAAAGTTTAGGAGTAATGTCCTCTGAAGACGAGATGTCTTCCAATTTCCTCTGAACACTGCTGAGACATTTGCTTGTAGCCTATATTGTAATTTGCTGTGGACATAATGGAAAGCCGTTCCTATAGTAAACATGATCAACTTTAACAAAACACCCAACAAACGAAACATGAATCATACAGATAATTACTGCAGAGGGTCTGAAATACAGTGAGAACCCCACCTTCAACCTCAGTTAAAATGTAGTTGGGGACTCAGAGAGCTATGGCTTCTTGCAGGCTGTGGTCTACTGCATACCATAAAGCAGATGAACTTACAGCCCATAAAGCAACACACCACAGAGTTATAGCTAAGATGGAATAGCTCTTTGCTTCTGTGCCTTATGATCAATGTCCTTTTAGAGATGTAGTTTAGCAGGTAACTGGGTAACTGATAACCTATGACTGCTGTACGATTTATAATATATTAAATATATGTGTCCTGCCTTTCCCAATGCTAAGGGCTTAACATGGATGATTCGCTGCCTACCAGCCTTATAGCATAGAGCATATAGCTAAATGTTAGCGGAGAGTCTTTTGGCTCCTGTGGGCTCATAAAGCACAAATGTCATGCACAGTTAGCCTAGCGTAGCGCCGTGGCTCCGCACTGTATGACAGGCTGCCAGAGGTGGAGTTTAGTGGCTCAAGGCTAAAGGGACTATAAAGAAGAGTTAATGGGCTGTACAACTGCTATGTGATGAAGCGTTAAGCTAACACAAGGCCATGGCTGCATTTCATCAGAGAGAAATAGGTGTGTGTTTGTGTGTGTATGTTAGTGTAAAAGATATTGTGCAGTCAAACGTGTGCGCTTCTTTAAAGGTGTGTGTATTGGTGTAAGTGCTTCTTTTAAACGTAATGTATCTCTATATGTATGGAGTCTAAACTATATATGCTTTATGTGTATGTGTGTGCTTTCTCTGTATGCATCTGTATGTACATGTACCAACAACTTAAAAGAGGCTGCACAAAAGTAATGTCCATTATATTACTTTAAAAGACCCTCTGGTGTAATATGAATGTCCACTGCTTACTCACATATTTCATATACCTGAATAGCCTCTGTTGAAAGTTGTGTTGGTGGTGAGTGTTAAGTGGTTCATGTGTGTGTATGAGCCACTTACAACAGGAGGACCTGGTGATGGTGTAACATGGGTTGGGGTCAGTGGGGGACTGAGTGGCTTTGACTCCTCCTTTTCCTTCTCTGGCTCCTCCTCTTTGGGCGGGAGAGGTGGAGGCGGGGCGAGGTTGGGGCACTGGCCTATTTCGGCATTCTCAAAGGACACTGGCTGGGCGAAATCTGAGAGACTGAGAGAAGGACATGCAATTGGTTTTAAAATTAGGAACACCAGGATGAGCTTAATTTCTAACATGAAGATCTCTCAAATAGGTGGCTGATGAGCAGTTAACCCTGTGAACAGGCCTTATATAGGCATCAAGTCAGTTTGACCTGGCGAACCTTCGACTGAACTACAGTAAAGACTACTGCGTTGCATCCTGAAATCCTGAATATAGTTTTGGTTATATTTGCGCCACCTACAACAAATTTGCCTTTGTTCATGTTTCCATTCACTTTTCATTCAATCACACTGCCTCTAAAATATGCATCTTAACAAGATCAAGGTTTAGGGCCACAGTACACTGATGAAGTTACTATTTCCACAGTATGATCATGTATTCATGAGGGAAACTAGCTAACCAATATATATTTCATTGGTTCCATCATGGTAGGTGCCTCAAGAGCAACTAGAGAACACACACACAAAGAATGACGAGGGCTCACTGACAGACAGATGTATCTTAGGTAGAAGTTATAACGTTGGGGTGATAAGGGTGAAATGAGGTGAGCGATGGACAAACAGACACAAACATAAACACAAAGATGAGAGAGGGGTGTAATTTGAGTTATGAGTATGTTTATGATGTTGGACAGCCCTATTACTGCTGCTCAGGCAGAGAGAGAGACGCTGGCTCTATCATCATCATCGCCATCATCATCATGACCTCCTGCAATCATATTAAACTATGCTTTGCAACTGTGTATGAGGTCAAAATTAGGCCTGCCATTCATTATCAGAAAACGTTGCTGAGTTAACATTAGGAAAATGAGGTAAAACTGCCCGATTTGAAGCACGAACATTAATACAGCGTATTTACTGTGAGGTGAACAATTAAAGTCTACTGTAAAGGAAACTGACGTAGAGTGCATTGGTCACTTTTGCCTGTGTCAGTGTTTTCACACTGTGGAACACAGGGGCGGGGAAATATCCAAAATCAACAGCTGACTCTGTCCTTTGGCCCCATATTCATCTTGAGATGCCAGAGCGAATTCTTTTGCTGATGTATCAGAATCAAAAAAACTGTTTCAGTTATTTCAAAGATATTTTCTTCTGATCAGATCACAGCACGCTACGTGGTGGATGGTTCTGAACAGAGTCTGTCGGCATTGCTAGAGGATCTTTTCTAAAAGGAAGTAGCCAGGGTCAGGCAGTCCCTACAAACCAGGTCTGGATGTGATTCAGCAACAAAAAGTGTGAAGAAATGGATCAAAAAGGTGTGAATATTAATGGCTAATTGAAAACTCACTTGCCTGCTGCCACATTACACTTACTAAAAGTGTATTTTAACAGAATATTGCTTAGTGTTAAAACAACTTGCATGCATGATGATGCCACCAGAACATACTGTACAACTGAACAACAATACCAAGTACACGGTTCCAATCTGCTCAACAATATTTCAGGTCCAAGAAAAGGCTATTTTAAGCTCTCTGGTTCAATCAATTCGAATCTGGATACACATGTAGACCAGATGTTACGCACATAGAGTTGACCATGAGGTTCCATATACATCCCTGGAATGGGACGTTGGCTCTGTTGGACGTCTGCTCAACCTCTGCAGGAATGCCACCAAGGAAGATGCGCTGCAAGCTCACAGGCTGGTCGTTGGGAAGCGCTGCCTCCCTCTTGGCCTCCTCATCCACTTGAACTGCAAAAGATCTGGTGGAACACACCCACGCAGTAAAAAATATTCAATTTTATTATGCAGTGTAAAAGTCTTCAACAGCAAACCAACAATGCGGTTGACTGAACAGATGCATGAGAAACAAACCTGCCGGCTAGCCTCTCTATGCGGAGCGAGTGCTCTCTCCCATCATTCAGTATGCCTTGCTCAGGCCGTCTGATGACACGGCGAGGACTGTGGCTGCCGGTAAACATCAGGACCTCCAGAGAGCCTTTGTTCAGCATGACTGAGAGGTAGGGCTGCAGGAGTTGGAGATTAAGTGTATTAGCTGTGGAAATCTGTACATCCAAACTACTCTCAGGACACAGAGCAGGCACGAGAGAAGGGCATTGAATCTCATATACGCCAACCACCACTATATGCATTATACATATGCAGCATATGCCACCTCAAAAAGCCAATAAATCTCGCATTACTGATGGAAAAGGCTGGAGTAGAGGAGATGCAGGAGTAGAGGAGATACTTGGCTCCTTATATTATGTACTCCATATGGGCAACTGAAAATAACAAAGTGAGAATTATGAAGGAAACAAGACAGAAGTGGAATCCCTGCAAACATTTTGATGTTGAGTGGAAACCAATTTAACAAACTGCACCACTGCCAAAGCCCCATGTAAGTGTGGGTGTATTTTATAAAATGTAACCTTTATATCATCTGTTCAAAACAGTTTCAATAAGAATTTTTCCTGTACTATATTATCTCACTATAAATATTTCGTGCCCTACTTGAATTAAACTTGTTCACCTCCTACATGTTGACACTTCTTTAAATGTTTGTCGTAAGGAAAAGAGAGGAGGAGAAAAGAAGGGGAAAGGGGCGATGAGTAAGGAGAGATGTGGGGGTTTGTGGAGAGAAATTGGGGGAAATAAGAGAGGTGGGAGAGGAGAGGAGAGCGGGGAGGAAAGGATAACAAGAGATGAGAGGAACAGAGAGGAGAGGATAATAGGGGGAAGAGATGAGAGGGCAGAGAGCAAAACAGCAAGCGAGATAGAGCTGGGGAGAGAGAGGAGGAGAGAGACAGACAGAGACAGAGGTGCTAGAGAGCAGTGGTGCAGGGTCAGGCTAATTTGAATTTTAATTCACTGTGTGCCAGAGGGCGAAGTGGGAGACAATTTACCACCTGAAAATGGAATTTCAATTTGAGGTCGGGGACAAATTGAACTGAGATGTAGCTACAACATGCCTCTCGCTGCGCCGTCTCACACACACACACACACACACAGACAGACAGACAGACAGACACAAAGGCATGCACACACACGAACACACAGGTGCACAGACGCAGACGCGTGTCACAGACACAGCACAGACAAAGGCCGACCATAACAGATTAACTCGCACGTACGCATGAATACATACACTCGGGGAAAGATACACACACGCACAGATACAGACATGTAGACATACAACCATGAAACGCAACAGACCGTGTAGCCAGCATGCACACAAAGACATAAAGTACACACACACACACACACACACTAAACCATATTCACAAGGAAATCATATGTAAAACATTCACAGAAAAAACATACACAGACACACACGTCTCTGCTACCTTCAATATTTTACATTTTTCAGGCTTTGAAGTTTATAAATGTACAATTGTATTTTGGCTTTTGGTTTCGTGTGTGTGTGTGTGTGTGTGTATCAGTTTTGATGTAAGGTTGTACAAGTGAAGCTGGATGAAGCCGTGGCTGCAATCAGTACAGTATGCAGACGGGTTAATGCAGGGTTTTTTGTTTGTTTAATATTTATGAACCAATCTAATCTCTTCATTGTAAAATTGCTTTGGAACACACCCTGGAGCTCACAGAAGTTCATGTTTTATGTACACTTTTGTTTTGCGATTTCCTAGTTCGGCACTCTACACTGAGGGAGGCTGGACTCATGTGCATCGACATTGATATCATCAGTTTTTGTCATCGTTATGCTATAATGTCATAACAATAACAACTAGATCGAAAGGATTACTCAATTAATTGATAAATCAATCCATCAATCTAATACTCCTTGTCCGTGACCATTCTCTGTCTCCTATCAGCTCTCCCCATCTTTTCATCTTTCCCCTCTCTCCGCTCCTCAGTTATCCACCCCTCTTGAATCATTTCTTTTCTTTCTATCTCTGCACTTTCCCCTCTATCCTTCCTTTCACCTCTAAATCTCCCTCCTCCATCCTTTGTCTCCTGTCCCCCTCTCTTTCCCCCTGTCCCTCTCTAAAACATCCATTAGTCAGGGCCAAGTTGAGTTGATGGTGTTTTTAACCTCGCTTAACCTTTCTTCTCCACACACACACACACACACACACACACACACACACACACACACACACACACACACACACACACACACACACACACACACACACACACACACACACACACACACACACACACACACACACACACACACACACAGTCAGCATAGTTAGTAAAAATAGATTTATGCGGCCAACAACCAGTGATGATGGATAAGCTGGAGGTAACCCTCTGTCCTCCCTCTCTCACACACAGATACACATTATGCTGAAAGATGCATGCACGCACACGAATATAGAAACAGGGACCCACATGTACAAACATACACACACACACACACACACACACACACACACACACACACACACACACACACACACACGTTTGCCTGCAAAAGGAATATATGTGCAACCACAATACTTACACATCAAACACATGGTGTTTCCAGAAGGAACACTGAATAAAGCATTTATTTATTTATCAGTGTTTGGGATGAAAGAAGGTAGCGTCAGCACAGGGACAGCACAGTGTGCGTGTATATATATGTGTGTGTGTATATATATGTGCACGAGTGACTGTGTTTTTAGCCATAAGACAATCTAATCAGCATAGTTGCCAACAAACTAAAATCTCATTAATATGCACTCATGGAAAGTTCATTCACTTAGAGAAAGGGTGCGTGCGTGTGTGTGTGTGTGTGTGTGTACATGTGCTTGCGTGGTCAGCTAAAAGCTAAAATAGGTACCCCACCGAGGATCAACAGCCACTATGTGTATGTCTCTTTGTGCTTCTGTAAATGGACATTTCTGTGTGTGGTTTGGATAAAAGACAATCCCATTAACCCGGTGGCCAACAAACACCAAATCTCATTAATATGCACTTATGAAAACGTCATTCACTTAGGGAAACGCGTGCAGGATTTGAATGCGTGTGTCCATATGTTGAACCAACCTCTCCAGACTGTCTGCGCCTCCGCTTGGAGTTCAAGAGGTTTGCGCTCCGAGCCTGTGTGGGAAAAATTTACAGAAAAATGTAAAAATAACTAATGGGTCCCATAGGTTCCTAATAATCTCCTATAAAGGGATTGATATGTATTTTTTTTGGAAAAAGATCCATCTAGGAAGAATTGATTTTGATTTTAACAGTAAGGGAGCCAAATCAACACTGTCTGATGCCTCTCTGAGCCAGAGATCTGTAAATATTACACATATTGTTAGTACATAGAGCTAAAAACATGCATCCATCAAACTAGTTTGGAACACATCTGTCAATTAAATGTCTCAAAGAAAAAGAGAATTGTTTTTTCTGAGCTTAAAAGAACAAAATAAATCACACTGAACCTGCTGGCTGATTGGTGGAGCTCCGCCGACTGCCAGCAATATGGTCCCAGTGTCTGCCAGAGTGCTGAACGACAGGCTGATCTCTGTGCCGACCGCCAGCGACAGGCCACCCACCTCCATGTATCCTGGCTTCGAGAAACTGACTGTGTACAGGTTCTATGAGACGGAGATGAAATGGTTGCATTTTAGTTTTAGTCGTACATGTTACAAATCAAAGTGAGATGGAAGAGTAGCGAGTTTGGTTGATCAAAATTATGTAACTGGACTAAATTCCCTCAGAGTTTTTAGTCAAGTCAAAGCTTTACTCTCACAAGAAAAAAAATTTAGAGCCACACTTTTTTTTTACCAAAACTATCAAATGTGCCGTCACCCACTTCTCATTACTTTGTGAGTGTGTGTGTCTTTGTGTGTATGTGTATTAAAGTACAAAGTATTTCCACTTTGCATCCACAGTCAAAGAAATGCTCATCCTTGTAGCGTTGTGGAGTGGTTGGTGAAGGGAGAAAAAGGACAGATAAGAGGGACCGAAAGACCTTCACTCTACACACACTCAACCTTGGGCCTTTATAATCCTTCATACATTCTTTATACGCTCTGTGAGCATGACTGTATGCTTGTATGAATGAATGGCACTAGTGTATTGAAATTATGGTGATTTCCTTATATGGCTTTGAAAACAAAAATGCACATGCATGTGTGTTTGTGCATCTCGAAAGAAAAAATGCACAAATGATGTGCACATAAAAGGCCATAGGGAACAAAACAGAGTGAAATGCAAATTCAGATTCAGAGAGGCCCACTTGAGTGAGAAAAATATGAAGGTCAGGGTCAAAAATGAGTAAAGCAGAGGAAAAGGTCACTCAGGTTATACATGTCATGACTTTTTCTCAACTCATATTTATGTTTTAAATCAATTTTTCCATGTACATACTCTTCTATTCAGTGGCAGTGAGAGACTTTAACATATCTGTAGTCTGCTAATACTGTAATGCAAATGGTTAACTTTGTTTTGTGATGTTCTACTAACTCCATCAAAATATGAACCAGTGAGAAACACCAAATGAATGTTTTAGTGCATCTCCATCAAGTACATGGATGCTAGCAGACAGTCATAACTCTGTAATATAATTAAGTGTTTTAAGAGTTTAAATATTCTGTAGAGACATAAACCTATAGCTAAGCGGACGCTCTTACCTCTACGTTACATCCTTTGGTGACCCCGGTGTAATCTGAACTGCTGAGGAGATTATATGGAGTCCTGGAGACTTCAATCTCCCGAAGACATCCAGCATACCGCTTCAGAGTGACTTCTGGCCTGTAGAGGAATTATAGTTTTAGTAAAGAGAATATAAAGCTGAAAAAATGTCAAACTCCATGGAATTTCTTGTCAGTGTCATATAATTTAAAAAAAAAGCTGAATTACAGCAGCAGTGAAGCTATTGCAACATGTGTCCAGAAGCAGAGTGATGTCTGGGTGTCAACAACAGGAATGATTTGAATATGACGTTTGCTCATATTGTCCATATCAATAAAAAAAGATTCTTTGTATTAATCGGTTTTTAGCATAATTGATTTCAGGCACTGTCCAGGTAGCAGTATTACCCAAGACGACAAGAGAGAAAATACCCCATCCTCATATCATCTCGGGCTGTGATCACACTGAACAAGTTGTTAGCAGTGTAGTACACCATTGTAATTGTTCTCAGTGATTTAGAGCTTTATTTTTGTAACTCAGCAAAAATTGTTGCTACAAAAAAAATGGTGGAGACATTTAGATCCGCATCTAAAATACAATCTGAATATGATAATAGCAATGATGCCTGTAAGGCAGAGTCATAAACGTGAGAAATGCTGCTGAACAGACAAACGTCAGATTCAGATTAATAAAAGGACAGAAAGTGATTTCCAGCTGCTATGTGGAGGAGCAGGAGCCTTCAGGGGCCAGCCAAGGTACATACAAACAAACATTCACTGTGGGCTATACAGCATCGTCAGCATGGCTAGCCTCATGCAGAGAGCAATAAAAAATAAAATGCACTACTAAGTCTGATTATGAGATTTATTCATTTATTTATTTATTTACCTGGCTGTCATGCTGTTAAGAAAAAACATGATATTACAATATTAGCACAATTCACAAACAGAGTTTCAACTAATAACTCATCCAAACTAGTCAAGTTTTTTTCTAGACAACCCTCTGACTGTGAGGCGTGAGGAGAGTTAGAGGTGGTTGTGAAGAGGCTGATTGTACTTGGTAAACAGTTACATCTTGAAAGAACAGCCTCAGCATCGTAATTTTATAGCAATGATGTGCAAAACAAGTTTTACGTTAAGATGCCATTACATATGAATTAGAAAGATGTCATTTATCTTCAAAACATTAAAGCTCGTCTTTACTTTGAATGCCAAACAAATGGACGCATATCAAATGTACATGATATTATACGTGTACAGAATATGCAAGTGCCTAAATGTGCACCTGAACAACTGCGTGTTTGTGTACCTGTAGTTTCCAATAGTAGGCAGCCCTCCGAAATAGATCTTCTGGTTTTCCTTGAGGTTCAGACCAGTGGCTGAACCCTGAGATAAGATCACTAACTTCTCCTCAGCACCGCTGTCGATGTCCACTACGGTCACCGTGGCTTTGCAGGTAATTAAAGAAACATAAACATCAGAATAGGTAGACAGAGATAATATACATTAAAAATTATATCTATTTTTTTTACTGTACTTGATCGTTTTGAATGCTAAATTTGTAATTTTATGTACATTATGAAAACTGGTTTCATCTGATTTAGTTTTGCCCAGTTTATTTCAGAGTATCAAACCTCATTTACACCATTATTGTCCAGTCTTGTCAACTGTCCTGTGGTCTGGCTTAGTGTGTTATTGTTCTCGTCGTGTGTACCTTGTTTCTTGTTCCGTGACATGGTGAGGGATTTCCAGTGTCCATCATTGTGGCGGTTATCTGATGTGGCACTGCCAACTCCAGACCCAAGGTCAAAGTTCACCTTCACCTTGCCCCCTGACAGCTCCAGGGACATAAAGTCCTTCTACAGAGACAGACGGAGAGCAAGAGTTGTGAGGTACTGACATTTAAAGTCCACTATAATCCAAGAACAGTATGTTGCAGTAAGAGGGTTAAAGACTAGTTTTTATGTTATTTTTTTTTTATTACTAGTTTGTTGTTTTGATTGATTTATGGGTTTAGTCCAGAAGTAAAAAGGGCTTTTTATGCATAGAAGAGATTTCTAAACTGTAGTCAACAATCATCAATTCAGAATTAACACTGGACACATTACAATAGCTAATACAAGGCATTGCTCTTAAAAGATGATTTCACTTATTGTGGTTAATAACCAAAACTTGGACAGTCAGTACACAGTTTCCTAACTGTATAAGTGTAAACCTTAGACAGTGATATCACCTTTAGACAGTCATACAGCAAAGGGTACTAAACCTTGGCCTCTGCATGTCCTCACAGCTGTTTGATTTAAGTTTTGCTGTTCTGAAATGTGACTTTGTAAACTTGATGATTCATGTTCATGATATTCATGTTATTCATTTATGTTATTATTGATTCTACATGAGTCTGAGTGAGGATGGTAACAGAGTATGTAAAATATTTACGATGCAAGTAAAGCAGCTTGTCCTGGCCATCAGTCCTGATCTTAATGTGGATTATCATCATTTGGGTTTCATACCCTTTTATTTTGCACATACGTACCATATCTTCAGTGGCCAAATACATGAGCAGGGCCTCAGAGGAGAATGTGCGGAACTTAAACGTCACAGTGGAAACATTGGGGTTCCACCTGGTGGGCCTTCCCACTGCGGCGTAGCCTTCACCATCCAGCTGAACTATCCCCTCACCATCTGTACGCTGGGGGCTAAAGAAAAAAAAAACACAGACAAGAAATAGTCCATTTTATTGTTGCTCTGTATTATATCCTGACAAACAGTTTGAAATGTAAGAAAAATAAATTGCAAAGTAGTGAAGATGATGAAGTGGCCTCTTGCAAATTACAAGAACCACAAGAAATATTGCAATTTATGAAAAATGTGAAAACTTTGTGAATATCTGTTTGCATACCTGACAACACATCCTTTACAGTCTCCCTCTCTCTCTCTATAGTTCCACAGCCCAATAGGTTTGCCATCCAAGAAGGTCTCCCCCATGCAGCCTGTGAACGTTGATGTTCTTACTGCATCTGCTCTCTAAAGGACAGAAGATAGACGCAGAAAAATTGTGAGGAAAGAAAAAGAAGACATACAGACAGACACAGACAAACAGACAGACAGACAGATACCTTGACAGTGCCGAGTATTCCTCCCACAAACAGGTAGGCGTTCTGGTCGACGTCCAAGATGGTGTACGCTGTGGGCGAGTTGGCACTGGCCGGGGTCGGCATCATACCAGCCATAGAGCCTTCCAGAGGATATACTGATATGGTGCCATTCAACCCATTACTGGAGACAGAGAGAGGGAGAAAGAGAGAACAGCTTTAATGTTATTTTGTATTACTTTCTGTATTTCCTGGAAGGCATTTACAATGACTCATGATGGTGGAGCCACTTGCAAACAGTTTTTATGAACTCTTGGTGCTACAGATGAATGATAGAAACACATAGCGGAGCCAGTTTGTGGCAGTGAAGCCTCTGAGCCCCACAGTGAAATTAATCTCCCACACCTTGGAGTTTGTTTTCAAAGCAGGAACAGCATTTCTGTGTCAGGTAGGGGAACATTTTCGAGACTTATAGTCTGTGTGATCCAATTGGAAAACACATTTGGGAAATCTCTGGGATGGTAATGCATGGTGCAGGTGGGACGTCTGCTTGGTGTGAATGGGTCTTGTGTTGGTTGGTCTGTATGTAGCACCACTTCAAATTTCACAGAGAAAAACTGGATCTGCTAGATTACAGTGTATCTGTGTAATGATGTGCCACAGGCTTTCAAGGCTGCAAACTCTTGATTTCCCAAGTGAAAAAACATGTTTTTCACCCCAGGATGAATGATGGGCCAGTTTCCTTGGCTATTACTATTGGTTACATTTTGTTATAGTGAGGGTTAGGTGAATAGATAAGGCCCTCTATAAAATATTTAATATCTGACATCAATTTGCACAAATAGCAAGGTAAAATGTTTGCAACATGTCAAAATGTCATTTATTTCTTACTCATATAAAATGTAATCGATTAAATGAAAATAAATTATTTGACGGTACAAAAAGGGCTGATTAAAAAGCTCAAATAATAATAAAAAACTATTACTATTAATCAATGTTTCATGTCCAGTCTGCGCATATTTATGCCCAAATAAAAGAAAGCATGTGCATGTTTGAGTGTACAAACATCTTACCGAGACGCCTCTATCCTGTGCCAGTTCCCATCATGGATGGTGTGATGGGGATATTCGACCCTCCCCACACCTGAACCCACATCCCAAAGGAAATTCACCTTCCCCTTACGCATCTCTAAGGCCAGGAAATCAATCTGAGACACACAGAAGACAAACAGTGAACATACCGCATATGATTGAGGCAATGGAATTTGCCTCACAGGGCCATCATATATATACAGTTACTGTAAAGCTGGTACGTCTTCTTGCATTGCCATAAAGTTGGGGAGAAAGAAAAGAAGCAGAAACTGAGATGTCCTGACTTTAAGACTAAGGTTCCAAGGTCAAGGTCCCAAAACAACAATTCTCACATGTAAAATCAGGGGGGTTGCCCTGTAAATGTGATGAGAAAAATGACATGGTAAACCTTGGTGGACATTTCTCAACTGATGCAACAAGGTAGGTAACTGCGTCATCAGTGTACCCAGAAACTGAACTGGAATTAGAGCAAACGCTGGTGAAAGTAGCTTTGTCACTACGCACAGCACAAGTGTCATTTAGTTGTCTCCAGGCCTCTCAGTCTGACAGTAATGTGTATTGAGAATGATGGCACTGTAATCAGATACAGCAGCAGATAAAACAGATCAAGTTCAGGTTTTAATTCAGACAAAATATGAGTACAGATCATCAGACGTCACAAATTTCAACCAGAGGTCGTCAGATACACCTTTGGAAATCAGGTGTAAATATAGTATATCCAACTGTTCAAACTTAAGCCAAATAGTTTACTATCAGAATTCTGCAGTTAAAAAGTTGTATTCATAGCATTTGCACTACTTCTTGTTGAAAGGCAATGCCTTGCCTTTGCTCTTGAGATGACAGAACACAGGAGTTATGCAACACTGTTGGCAGTGATGCAAAATGATGACTCTTAATAACTTTCCAAAATCTCAATTTATTACTTAGTACAGAGAAGCTTAGAGCATCTTTATCATGCTGGGAATAGTGAATGAGAGAACAGCGGAGCAACCTCACACCCAGGGTTGGTCTATTCTGAGGGTACAAAGGCTGAAGTTTTCCCCATCTGTCTCTATAAGAGGATTTTCACAGGATCTTGCTGTATTTTGATTAATGGTCTTATTACTTATGTATGAGCCCAAAAAATTAATAAGAGAATTTTGAGCATATGCTCTCATCTGTGTGCTGTCTCTGAAGTACACATTCACACACACCTACACACACAGCATTATTATTCATATAGTATTATGCACAATTAGAGATTATTAGGGAGTCACATTTGAAGACACAAATGACACACTTATACACACATAAGTACACACACTCTTATCTTTCTAGTCTCTCCAGGGTAATGGCGATTATTCATTAGCACAGATCACAGGGCAGCATCGTTATTATTCAACTAGCATTACACACTATTAGTGAAATGTTAGAGGTGCGCGCGCACGCACACACACACACACACACACACACACACACACACAGAAACAGAGCATTACTATTCATACTAAATTCTTCACTATTAGAGAATATTAGTGAGAGATACACACACACATGCATGCGCGTCCAAGACTTCCCACTCAGATGAAGCAAAGCAGTGATTTCTCAGGGGAAATCAGGCTAAAGCAGATAGCAACATAAACTTGTTGTTAATGGCAGCTACTCCTAAGGACACACACATACACACACATACAGTCTATAGCTTAAACACATACCCACACTTGGGGATTTTCAGTGGTACCCTAAAAACAGCGGTGTGCCATGTTTATGGGGGTGTTAGGGAGTGTGTGTCAAGAAGTATTAATTCTTTTCATATTAGACAAGTCATAGTAGATCACTCTGGGAGCGTGTGAAGGCTGTGTGTGTTTGTGTGTGTGTGGCTGGGAGAGAGGAGCGCAAGTGTGTGCTTCTCTCCGTGCATGCACACTTGTACTCTTCTGTATGTGTGTGTTTGTGTGTGTGCGTACTTATGGAACACAGGCATTTTCAAGTATGATAAATGCAACACAAACAGCACCTCATCATTGCATTAAATATGATTAATGCTTTAATGTGAAACAACTGGATTTTGTAGGTTGTCAGCAATAGGACCAGAACCGTATCTAGACAAAGTTTGACAATTTTTCAGGACTAGACAGACATATTAGTTACTCAAACAGACTTAATGAAAATGAATGAAATATACAGCAATGAATTGTTGTCATACAAAGTCATGTTAAATATAAATCAGTGAGATACAACTCAAAGGACAAGGTGTATCTGCTACAGTTAACAGTACACATGGACAACTTTGTGTGTCTAATTTGTTCTATGCAGTAGGTAAACGGTATACTTACATATTGGGCTGATCCCAGGTAGAAGAGCAGGTTATCAGGTGTGGTGGTTTTAACGTGAAGGATGATGGTGTTATATCTCCCTTTCCTGATATCAGGGCGATAACTACGCAGGCAGTCACCACCTGATGACACCGATACTTTGATCTGGAAAGAGGGAGATAAAGAAGAGAAATGAAGAAAGAATCCACATAGAGAATTTTGTATCATAGCTTTCATCTTGTATTTATTTTACATATAGTGAAAGAAAACTACTGCAGTGCTTCTGACCTGTCTGCAGTGTCATACAGATTTCATGACTTTAGAAGGAAAAAGGAAAAACTGGGAAGCATGTGCACTTAAATTCTCCTTAAACATCATCAGGCTGACAGCTCTACATATCAGTGTACTGACAACTTACTGAGTTAGCTTGTTTCCTGGCTTGGTTGATCAGTTCCTTGATTTGTGAGATGTTCCGCCTCAAATTGTCCTGCAGCTTTTTGATTGGCTGCAGCTTCTCCAACAGCCTGTCAGCCTCGTCCTCTAAATCCTTCACTTTAGCTCCTGCAGCGTGGACTGAGGAGACAGGGATGAAAGTACAGTAGTGATACAGAACAGTACTGTAGTTGTTATCATTAACACTATACAGTGTATTATAGCGGAGGGCTAGCATGTGAGGAGAGGATGGCAGATTGTGACAACGTAGGAACTCCACTGATAAAACTCAGAGGAGGAGAAATATGGAGGAAGAGTGAGAAAGATGGAGAAGCCTGCGACAGCCGAACAATTAGTGGAGCTCAGCGTTCAAAAAGGACCTTTTCACTGTTTACAATTATGCATTATATATTATTATTGAAACTGAAAAGACCAGAAATTTAAAAAAGACAGAAAAAAGAGAGATAAAAAAAGTTCCATGCTTTGCGATGTGCGGAGCTCTCATGCTCGAGCAGAGCAGAACAGAATGGAGGCATTATTAGAAGCAACTACTGTTTCTTGTATAGCTATTAAAGATTAAAGGTCATTAAACTAATGGGTGGTGCTCCAATACTGCTGTGGAAATCCAATCATTTTGACGTAGTGGATATCGATCAAGCCCAAAACACCACATTAACACAATGCTGTTGATGATATGGTGTTTAAGAGGTGATTTAAAATGTCCCGGCAAATTATTCAATAAGCAAAGCTTACACATGTCTGGAAATGTGTGCTGGCAGGAAGGTAACATTACTCTCATCATTACTTTTACAACATAGTACTGGTGCACCACTTATAATAACAAGTGCTTATATCAAGGTAAGTGAAATATACATACTGATGGCTGTGGGGATTGAAAAACAGAGAGACAGAGAGAAAAATATCAGGTTTGAGTGAATTTACCAGTTCATGTGGCTTCAAAAGTAAAAATAAAGCAGCCACATTTTTTGAGTTTAGAAATCTTTCAGTTGGAGTTTTAAGGTTTTTCTAATACTTTGTTTATGAAACCAGAATGTTTAGAAGGTAAAACACAAAATTAACTGTGTAAAGGAAAAAAAAAAGAGCTCATTAGCAAAACATTTTGCAGTGCAGAAACAATTCTTTTCCTAAAGGTAAATATTTAATGAACCAATCAGATTTATCATAGCAATGCACTAGTATACCCAAAATACATGGTTCTGCTTTTACTTGTTACTGCACTATGTTACTACAGTGTGCAACTAGCCAATAAAGTCCTTTACTGTTTTTCTCTGGGTCCTGGATCATCTGATTGGCTGCATTGACAGTGTCCTCCAGCTCACTGTAGTTCCTCTGCAGGCTGTGGAGCTGCAGGTTCAAATCCCCAAGGCGCTCCAGGACATCGATGGCTGTGGCGTTCGCATCTCCTGCTACAGCCTTTGTGGCTGCTAACTTAGCTGCCGTGTCTGTTGAAGAATGAAACAAACAGAAAGACAAACACTGCAACAGTTATAAACATAAACCAGTGACATAAATATTCATGATAGAATTGATCAGGGTGACTCCAGTTTTGTGTTGTTGTGTTGCTTTGTTTGGTTTACAGCAGCGAACGTGAGTTGAAAAACAGAGACAAACAGAGGAAAGGTCCTGGATCAGATTTGAGGCAGGAAGTGGCACTTCCACAGTGGTATAATCAGACTTTAACTCTAAACCATTTTGAACTGGTACGGATTATTGGTTGGCTTTCAACAAATTACAGTACATACATTTTTTGGAGTTTAGCCTTCACAACTACACTATGCAGATCAGTACATAGTTAATACTTTATGATATGATCACATTTACTGTGGGATATTCTGTACCTTCAGTTCTGGCTTATTGTACATCCAATAGAGGCACACTAGACTATTTTTACCAGTACCTAACAGTAACTAAAGCTATTCTGCTGACTCCTCAAACACAGCTGACATCAGGACCTTGTAGTATTGAGAGTTCTTCCTCTGGAATAACTTTTCGTTCAGAGCATTGTTGATTTCTGGCCATTGATGCCAAACATTTTTCAGTCTGTTAGATGGTCATTTAGTCTCATTTAGCAATCTGACTGTGACCTGTTAATAGTATTATGTTAGTTTGAAAGCACTGACAGGTGTATTGGGTTTTAACATGTTGAGTTAACCTCTAGGCCATCCATTTGCAATGTGCAGTGGCTGAATTTAAGAGTTCTCTGCGTGTTGATCCAAACGCAACCATGTGCATCACTTGGTTCAACAACCCTGCTATCACTGAAGTGCATTTCTCCATGTGTATCTGTGAGTACTGACATGTGTCAAGTTGAGTTTACACGGCACAGAGATATTGATCTGCTCTCTCTTTATCTCTCTCCCATGGAAAATCGCACATACACACGTTGTGCATTTGTGCAGTCATACCATTGGGGATAGCGTTGAGCGTTGCCATGGTTCCGTTGACAGCTTTCAGCAGGTCTTTGGTTTTGTCTCTCGCTGCTTTGACTCTGCCCTTCAGCCCGGCCACACTGTCGGCATTCTCTACACACACACACACACACGCAAAATAATGATGATGGTGGTTTGATTAGAAGTAAAGGCTGCCAACTAATAAAAATCTCACCTCCCTAATGGGTAGAGTGACTAACAGTAAGTCGTAGAGAAGCACATGAAGAGTGACACTGATGGCAGATGAACTGTTTCAAATTAAGAAATCTCCACACTTGTTTATACTGTATATTTGATTATTGTGATAACCATTCGAATAATCATTCCAATACATAGTACACACACATACTCAGTTACCTTTGACATCATTTTGAAGTTGTTTAGCTTGGTTTAGCAGTATGTGACTCTTCTGAAGGGCACCCTGTGCTGCTTCTTTTACTGGGACCTCTGGACCTAAAGCCTACACACACACACACACACACACACACACACACACACACACACACACACACACACACACACACACACACACACACACACACACACACACACACACACACACACACAGCAAAAGTGCAAAATCTTTCACTATTGATGCTCCCAGAATAATTTAGGTCCCACTCATGAATTAAAAAAACATGTTTTGTCACACATAAAAGGTGCAGTAATCTGCATATTACCTTTCTATGAGATCAAAGCACGACTACTTTGCATTGCTAAATGATATTCTAAGAAAGGTATTCGGCAGACTTAACTCCTTCTCACATGTATTTTCCACATTCAACCCCTGCGTTCTTTGTTTCGTTGCTTCCTTTTACTGTCTTTTTAGCCCTTTCTTCTTCTGCCTTTTACCTCTTTGTTGCCAAAGGAAAAGGAAAAAAAACCACAGAGGTGAAAAATGCAAACGAGGGAGATGAGACAAAAAGGGGGAAATGTTGGCGGAAGAAATGGCAAATAAATGAAGTGGCTCACAGGACAAAAAAAAAATGAAAAAAGAACATAGAGGGAAGAAAGAAAGGAAGAAAGAAAATCAAACCAAGACAAAAGCAAACAACTGGAGAATGAAAGAAAGAAAGGTGTGTGACAAGAAAAAGTACAGAGGTAGAAGAAGGGAAGAAGAAAAAATGAATAAACTAAGAAAAAAAGGAAAGAGGAAGGAAAAGGGAGATTACAGGTGTGTGTGGTCATGATAATGAAAAAGGGAGCGGGGTAAAAAAGAAAGACGGAGAGGGACAGAGAAGTGCTTTGATCTCTCAGCCATGACTAATGGAGAGCCCAAGCTTACATTACTGTTACTGCATGCAAGACACACAAACACACACACAAGCCCACTCAAATACACACACACCCACGCACGCACACACACACACACATGACCACCACTTCTAGTGCCAAGAGTACACTTTCATGGTTTGGATAGCTTTCAAAGCTTGTACTTACAGTATGTATGCAGTATGAGGTGGATTACATATAGCACAAATATACCTGTACTGTTCAGCTAATATTTGTTGTTTACAATTGTGGAGAGTCATTGGACGCAGGATGTTCTTCTAATAATGGATTATACATAATAAAAATAATGGGGTACTTCATTAAACCCTAAAGGAGGCAGCTCTTCTGAAATTTAGTCAATAGCGTGTGCTTGGGATTCTCCGTGTTTTGGACTACATGTCCACTTACCAGAGCGAGTGCCTCGCTTGCCCTCTGTTTGGCTGCCTTTGCCTCTTTCTCCGCTGCATCAATGTTTGCTTTAATGTTGCTATAGGCATTGAAGGCTGCTGTTGCATTGAAGGAGAGATTTTTAGCTTCCGCCAAAATACTGTGAAGAGAAACAGGACAAAAGAGAGAAACAGATTTGTTATGTCCCTTTCGAAATGCTACATGCACATTTTGTTAATAAATGAAAACCCAAATGCAAAACACTCCTGAGACACAACATTTACCATCAAAACCTCATCTATGTTAC
This sequence comes from Pempheris klunzingeri, assembly GCF_042242105.1. Classification (NCBI taxonomy): domain Eukaryota; kingdom Metazoa; phylum Chordata; class Actinopteri; order Acropomatiformes; family Pempheridae; genus Pempheris; species Pempheris klunzingeri. The sequence goes on along the minus strand of NC_092029.1, from coordinate 15,931,227 downwards.
CTATCTATCTAGTCTATAAAATGTGAAAAATAATGACATATGCATGTTACAAGAGCCAAATTCAAAACACCAAAAGTAAGAAAAAAAAAATGTAGCTAGCTAATGTTTGCTAGTGTTACTTGATAAATATATCAATTGATTATCAAAATGATGGTGGATTAACTGTCTATAAATCCAGAATTCACTTGTTTAAGCATCTACTAGGTTGAGCCCCATGTAGACCCTATAAGCATTAGTCCAGTGAGAATGTGTACACGTGTGGTGATGTGTTTATATGTACCCATCCAAAATGGCAGCAGATTCATTCAGCTGCCTGGCGTGTTCCTCTGTGTCATGCACGTGATTAGCCAGCCTGCCGTCGCTTAGACCATCGGTGAGGTGACTGACTTTATCATTCAGCTGCTCATGGAGAGGATCCAGCTCTCTCCCCATGTCCTCCAAGTCCTACAGAAAACAGAGGCTCTGCTTACTTCACTCGGTAACGTGGAGTTCAGATTGGCAAAAAAAAAGGATGAACCCTATGAATCGTTTTGTGTTAGTATTTACCTCTGCCATATTGTCATGCCCTCTGTGACATTGTTGCTAATTAGTACTTGTACTCACGTACATGTGATGCCAATAAAATCATTTGAATTGAACAAAGAGTGAGCGACAGTCAAAATACTTAAAAACCTCTTTTCTACTTCCACATGCTCCGCTTTCCTGATGCCAGAACACATGGTGTTGGCGTCAGGGAGAATATGACACGTTAGATGGAGGTTTTAAAGAAGTCACAGGGGCTCTACAGGTTACCACAAGGTTGACCTCAGTACCTCTATCTCCTTATTGATGTTGTCAGAAAGCTGGTTTGCTTCATCCAGTAGACGCTCTCCTTCTCCAAGTATGTTCTGAGCCTCTTGTCTCACTCCGCTCACTGCAGAGTGCTTCCTCTGAAAAAACAAAACAACAACAGAAAAACAGGATAAATAGCTGCACAAGATGCAGCAACATATGAGCACTGGCTGCACCTAACAATTCTTTTCATTATTAATCTTCTGATTATTTTCTCATTTACACACAAAAATATATAAATATATAATTTCGGCACATCATTGTAGACGTGCAACATGCAAACGTGTATAGATCTAGTAAACTGTAGCAGAGTCTATGTCTGAGTCTGTTTGGATGTTACACCGTTTTGGTCAGTTTGCTGAAGTCAAATCTACAATGAAAGTTGGTTTACGATAATAAAGACATGGCAATCATTCAGGAAAATAATTTTTTTTCTGTACGGACTAGCTCATAGAACGTCTTTATGGTAAAAAGGATTTCCAGCTATTGAAAATAATAAAAGCAGTTAGAGGACACTAGAGACACATCATTAGTGATTTGATTAAACAACGTGTGAACTCCGTACAACCTCAGCGTGTTCTGAGCGCATTCCTATTTCTTCACTGCATAAAGCTTTTCTTTACAGAGGAAAAGACTGCAGGGTCAGGGAAAGACAAAGACAGATATATAAAAGAAAGGAAAAGATAAAGTGCACTCTGTGTGTGTGTGTGTGTGTGTGATCACTGCAGAATGCTTCCTCTAGGACATGTATAATAATCTTCCCGATAAAGTGCTTGTTGTTTTGCTCTGCTAGGAATCAGTGCTGCCCGTGAGCTTTCATTGATGATGAATCATATACAAAAGGCTTAGAAGGACAAAAAAAAGAATGAGTGTTGTCTGGTGTCTGAGATGAATAAATGGTTAGATGCTCCAGTCTTTAAGATTCTTTCCAAGCTTTAGGACTTTTTTTTTCCATTTTAGAAGATCAATCCCAAAAGTTTAAATACTGTGTGTAAAATCTGGCTTTCTTAGCTCGTCTGTGTGCCTTTATGATATATGGTTACCAATAATAGATATAATTCCTGCATATGCCTGCACAGAGAGAGATTGGAGGTACAAAGACGTGATAACCTGCACGTAGATGCCAACTTGGAAGTCAAGCTGGTGAAATATTACAGCATATGTGAGTGATGTAGCAGCTGCTGTTTAGGCGAAGCAGAGGAGTAGAACAAACAGACCATGACAGCTTAAGAAGATCACTTCATTGCGAAGGGTGGATTAGATATACTGTATGTTGCAAAGAGTACTGTATGTTGTATGTGAGTGTTGCAGCATGACTTGTCATGCGTTATTACTTATTACTGGTTGAAAATGTACTTTTTAGTTTTACTTGAAAAACTGATGACAAGGAATCTATTCTCTCTCCAAGATTCACTTATTGGTCACGTGTAGATGAGAGAAAAAAGTCAAATTAACGTATTTTTATCTATAGAAATGGAATGTTTTGCCATCAACCAAGGCAGCTTAGTTTGAAAGGATGACAAGTATTTATAAGGATTGTGGGAATGTGGATGGAATAGTATTTTCACATAATTCAATTTCAATGTATTAATAAGAGAAAATAAAAAAAATCAATAGTTTATAGTTTATCTGCTGCTTTACACGGTAAAGATCTAACATTATGAAAGAATATCAGCAGTAAATCACTTGAATAGTAGCTAATTACACCACACATGAGAAACTGAGAAAGCAGTGAAATAGTGAGTATAGAAATGATTGAACATTCAGCAGCAAAGCTTTCTGACTGTGTTCTGCGTGTGTACTCTGTGTGTGGATGTGTGTGTGTGTGTGTGTGTGCACCTCCAGGATGGTGACATTAGCTTGGTTTTGTTCAGCCAGTGAGCCAGCCTGCCTCGTCTTTCCCTGGGCAGAGTGGAGAAGATCCTGGGCCTCCTGGAGCTTCCCCTCATGGTCTGAGAGTTTCTCTTTTATCTGGGGAAGCAGGTGCAGAGGCGTTAAGCTAATGTCATTTAAGGCCGCAGAAGACAAAAAGGAGTAAAGACTGGAAACTATAATTACCTCTGCTTTGAGGTCTTCAGTGGCCTGATGGGGGTCACCAAATAATCTCTTCACTTTCTGATACAACTCCTCTGCTAAGCTAGAAGGAGGAGGAAGGGAGAGATTAGAATATTTACATTTATATTTTGGTCCTTTCACACAGCGTTATTTGAGGCTTACTAAAGTGGAACAGTGGAATAAGTTAGTATTTGTGAACGCAACAATTCACAGAGGAGAGGCGAGAAGAGGAGAGTTATTGTGATGCGTGACAGAGCCTCGGCTAGTGCAAAGACAATAATCACTCCAAATGACTGAATGGTGAAATGCTGGAATGAAATTGCTGATTTTCTTCTATTGACCCCCCAGGCTAAGTTGGATTAAATTGTAGCAGCGTAAAACATTTCAAATATCATCACACTAATGTGTGTGTGCGTTTTCATGCAACTGGGTAGGCGTGTGAAGCAACATGTGCTAATGTACGCTGCAGCAAGGCATGCTACATCAATAAAAGCAACAGATAAAACTGGCAGAGAAAGTCACTCAGAACGACTAAAGCCGAACCACGGCAGACATCAGTGTGTGTGTCTGATGAAGATATTCTAAGCCATACATTTTGTATCACATTCAGTATGTATTCAGCTTAATGCAACAGATACCCAGAGCTGACAATACAGCTACTCAGAGTGCAAGCACGACAAAAAGGGACTTCAAACTAAAGGAGCATTTCATCAATTATTCACAGCTTTGCTATGCTGTTTTCACCCTAACTATAGTGCTGTCAGCTAACTCACATGGAATGTATTTTTATGTGAATATTTACAGCGTTGATATTTGGCATCTAGGCTCTGACCCGTCAAAAGAGAGAGTGACGATAATAATTTACCGCCCAAGGGAAGACAACTTTCAGGCGAAGAGTGTGGCAGCAGGCATTTAGCGAGAGGGGGTGAAGAGCACTGATGGCTTAAGCGGTCGGTATGCAAAGCTAACGTCTGAACTGGCAGGGCCGTGTGCAATTTCTTTCTTCTTTCAAGCCTTCAATTTCTACCTTTCTTTCCAAAGAGTGACGATCCAACATTCAGACCAACCTCTTGCAGTGATTGGCAAGCTGTGTGTAGGTGACAAGGCAATTTTTTCCAGCCATTCTCTACTATTGTAGCACAACGCTATAATTGGCTTCCAGAGACTGTCTAAAAATGTAATTTGTTATGTCCAGAGATAAACAATTACATCTTGCTCCTTTCTATTATGGCAGGCTTTTCACACCACCTTTGAGTGTGGCTGTCAGTGCAGTCCCAAGCTCGAGTTGAATGCCCTGACCGTCTTGCAGGCTTTGCTTCATTTGATTAGACCATCAAGATTTGCAATGCAGCCTTTAGTTCACTCCAAATTTTCTCATTACGCTTTGATTCGACATGATCTAGAAAGCCTTCTTACTTTGCAAATATTTAAAACTGTTTTAATAACCATATGCTTACCATAGTGTCCCTTAATGAGCCTTATTTTTCACCTTCAGCTTTAATTAAGACAACAAAGATCTTGTGTCCTCCAGTTGACATCACTCAGAGGACAATTTCATACAGTTTTGGGGATATATGCAAGGTAATGATTTGGTATAATGAAACTTTAATGAACCCTTTAGGGAATAGCACCAAGAAAAATAACTTAATAAAAACAACCATTTACCCAACTGATTTTTACACCATTAAGTTATGCAGTATATGAATGAAATGTCAAATTTTCAGTATGTACACAAACTTTACAGACTACTGACATACTGAAATTATATAAAATATGGAAAAACAGGAATCTTATATAACTATATCAGCTTTATTCATTTTGCTGATGCATCCCTTTGTTGATTCTGTGTTTTTCTCTGCTGCTCTGGTTGAAATCTCCCCTCAGGGTTCAGTCATATAATCAACCACAGGCTGACAGACAAGTCACTCAGTGGCAATTTCTCTTTGTCTCTCTTATTCTCACACTCTCTACCACTGCAACTCTGTGTCCATCTGTCACTTGTTCTCATCTCCCTCTGTGACTTTCCCTCTCGCTACACGTTCTCTGTATGCGTCTCTCTGTTTCTGCCCCTACAGCGATACAGTGCTTTTAATTAACTCATCGACCTCGTCAACATTTGCTGCTGAAAGAGGCAGACAGCGAGATGGGGAGAAAGGGGTGTGGGGTGGGGGGGAGTAGATTACTAATTCCATCAAATGACTTGAGAGTGAGAAACACTTTGTTACAACATCAGCAGAAAGTCGAGGCTTTAGGATATGTAGCAATCAGATGCCTGCTCAGTGGGAGATATTAACTCCTGCTGTCTCCTGTGTCAACAAAGACACAGACAAAAAATCATGACATCAAAGACAGAAACGAACTTAAGGGCCAGCGTCTTTCTGTGATTTAACGGCTTTACTGCACACAAATCGTGCACCCTTAGTCCACAGCGGCCCATTTTGAAAACCATGCTGTATGTTGTTACTGCATTCTTTTCTGCCACTCCAGGCACCCACTGAACTCCATTCATTTCTGTATATGAAAATCAATGAGAGTCTAATTGACTCTAGAAACTTCTAAAGCAATAAACATCAAGTCTGCATTCATTTTTGTCAAAGTTACATTATCAATACGAGGTAACACTGTGCATACTTTTCAAACAATTCTGCGAATAAACTTGAAAAGGCCTTCCTGACAAAATGTAATGCAGGGATGATGTTTGCATCGATATATCACACAACTCGAGTTACGACAGTGTCCTGACTAATTTTCATAATGCACAAAAAATTAATAGAAGCCATTGATTGCATGGACACTGGGAGAAATACACCCAAGGATCTAAAAACTAAAAATGCAATTAAAAGAGATTTTTTTAAATGTACAGTGTACATGGTTCAGAGGGAAAACGCATCATGTAGTTGACATCCTGGCATTTTTTAGGTATAATATATATACTGATCATGAAGGTGGCTTTTAGGCATATTCTTCTTCTCCTGTTTCTCTCTCTTTTTGTGCAAGTTCAGCAAAAGAACACGTCTTGTGGGGAAACATCCGCAGAACAACAAGCAAGAACATTTAAAAATGAGATCAAATCCCAGCAAGGACAGAGGTAATCTGAGACACATGAGGCAAAGCATTAGCATACAGGTGCGGAAAACAAAAAAAACAAAAAATAGCTAAATAATTAAAAGCAAAAACAACAGGTAGATGACAAAAACATGGTTTCATGCAAACAGTGATGAGGGAAATGGGGGTTCTGGTAAAATCAATCAACAAGACTTAAAAAGGAAACACAAAAACAACATTTAAAGGGAAGGTGGGCAGTATTGCAAAAACTAGCAAGATTAAGACTAGATCCCATGAGACAATGGCTCCATAGCCGGTTGGGGTTAGCTCGCTGTACAAGAGTCTGTCGCTGAGCTGTGGCTCAAATTCTGGGTGCTCTGCCATCCTTGTGGAAAACTGGTCACATTCAACAAGTGCACAGGCAGGTTGGAAGGTATGTAGATAGAAAAGTAGGTAGCCTTCAAATCACTTTCCTTATAGACAAGAAAACACTAAAAATCATAAAACTTTAAAACAAAAAGTGAACAATAGCAAAGCTCAGTTTTTCCTGACTCCAAAATCTACTCTTGGCATATTTGCACTCTGTTCATCAAGGCATTTAAAGCTACAGTATAGGCTGCTCATCGTTGTGTGTGTGCATGCTCAGAAATTGTGTGTCTGGGACAAAGACTAGTCTGTTTTCTCTAAATCTGTGGATTTTTTTGTGTGTGGGAGAAAGATACATGACCTGGTGTGTATGTGTGTGTGTTCATGTGTGTCCATACTTCATCTCCTCCTCGGCGATGCTCTTCTTCCCTCCCAGCTGTCGTTTTCTCATCTCGGCTAGCATGGCCTGGATCTCGTCCTTCATCTCCTTCAGGCTTTTGTCTGGAGTTCCATCCCTCCGTGAAAGAGTCTGGTTCAACTCAGCAGCCTTCAACTGGAGGTCTGGACACACATACGCACAAGAACACTGCATTGAGGATACCATGGAAATTATATAAATGCCCTCAAGCGTCTTGTTATAATTTTGATTTTATTTTAATTGCTCTGCTCGCCAATTAAACCTGCATCTATTGACTTTTTGGCCACTTTGGGGCAGAAGAACTACACAGCAAGAGAGATACATACAACAGACATAGTATTACCTATTATCACCATAGCCAGCTGTTAGACGAAGTTAGCAACAAGGAAAAATAACCTGTCTGATGTTTGGTGATGTGCAGGTTTTGCACAGTGAGGTTTTTTGGCAGTAGGTGAAGAGAGTGGTGAGAGTGAATCATAAAGTAAACTTCCAGTCAAGGACTGAAACAACAAGTTAAAAGAGGCTATAAGTCTGTGCAGAGCAGCAGAGTTGGATGCAGTTGAGCCCCATGGGAATGCCATTAGTTTTGCAGGTATTTGATCATAAAGAAATGCATTGGGCAAAGTCATTCATCACAGACAGACTTTCATATACCTGTATAGCTTCAGTCTGACAGATCAAATGCATTTAAGATGCAGGTACTATCTTGTCTTTTTAATGCACGATATAGTTCACAATAACAGGAAACATATATGGTTAAATAATTAGAGCATTTCAGCTTACATTAAATTGGTAAAAAAAAAAATCATATTCCTATAGAAATGTTCAGTATGTAGAGATGCCTTCATGTTGTAAAAGATATACAATATACAGCTGCGTCCATGGGCTCTACTGCCACGTCTCAGCTTGTGGCTCAAACTGAAAGACACCATTTGATCCACACTCATTCAAACACAGACACACGCTGCGAGTCAAACACACATAAACAAACATGCACACACACTAAGTGTTTTAACACCATTCAAAGCCAGTGATTTTGGCAGACTTTGTGTTTGCCCTGCTTTTATCAAATTAAAGGCAAAGCAATCAATGATGAAACTGCACTAAAACACTCCAAGGCTCATTTGAATAATATTCAAACTGCTGGAACTTAATGAGGAGCGCGTGTGTGTGTGAGTGTGCACGTGTCTGTGCAAGACCGAAACACAGAGCTTAAGAGTCTGTTTTGTATTTCCGTGATGCGCATGTGTATGCAGCAAGCTGACTGTGTGCGTGTGCCATGTGTCTGTGGTGATGGTGTGTTCCTCTCTCATTTGAAATGGAATCGTGGTATGATTAAAGCAAGTTGAAACTTAAATAGTGCGTGTGAGTGTTTGTAGGTGGGCGGGTGGGCAGCATTTCCTCTTATTTGAAATGTAAACATGATGTGATTAGAGCCAAGACAGAACTAAAGCCATCATGCTAATGAACAGCTGTACTGCATGTGTGTATGTGTCCGCATGCCGCATTTGTATGTGTGTGTGTCTGTGAGTCAGTGAGTTTGTGTGTGTGTCACAGCCATATAATTACATAGTGGGATTTAAAAGCCAATTAGACACTTAAAACGTGGATGGAATCATATTATGGTATCTAGTAAACATGAGCACACACACACACACACATTGAGGCAAGTGTGTACAGTATTTCTTTGCTTCATTATGTGTGTGTGTGTGTGTGTGTGTGTGTATAGTTATATGAATATGTGCGTATCTGCACCAGTGTTTGTGTACTATATGGTGTGTGTGTGTTTGTGATAGCCACTAATTAAGTCTCTAATTGCTACTCTCAATCATCTAGTGAGCCACAACACACACACACTCTCTCTCTCTCGCTCCCTCACACACACAGATACCTACACACACAATCACACTGCGATTAGGCAGAAGGCCAGAGAGCTCAGAGCAACGAGGAGAGGACAGTTTCATCAAAGCCAGTCCGAATGTGTTTGGTAGGTTTTCTTTACCCCAAAGGCCATAAAAATTTCATCATGGTAATCAAAATTACTAATGTTTTGAAATGGAGAGTTTTACATGGAACCCTTTTTTTTTTTTTTTTAAATGAGAGAAAGAGAGCAAGTGGATCTTCAGTGAAGGTGAACTGATTCTCATTCAAGACACACGGCACTACTTTAACAGGTTGTCTGATTTTTAATCAAAGGTAAAAAAGAAAACTAATTTAATCTGTTTTTCAGTCTAATATGGCAGGTCTACCTTGGAGAGTGTAAAAGAAGAGAGCCTTGGCAGCAACTAAAGAAGAGCTCGACCAATTCCAGCACAAAGGGTCAGTGTGACCTGGGAGGTGGCACTCCTTGTTAAAGACAGCTTGAACAGAAGAACTGCACTCTCACTCTCTCACACAACTCTAGTCCACTGACAAAAACGCATCACAAGCTGGTCACACAGCCACTGATGCAGGGACTGAGGGAGGGGACGCTGCAGCTGCACTGGCAAAGGGATACTGAAGCTGCAGTGAACAACTATCTGCTAGTTACACATGCAGAGGAGGACTGAGACAAGTCCTCTGCCAGAGTGAACTACCACAAAGTTCAGATTTGAGAGAATGTTTTAAACCATCGGGCGTATAGCATCCTGCTCTAGGTTGGTATGTTTTCTTTATTGTGCTACACAGAACTTAAAAACATAAAGAACTCCAATGAAATGCTGCACAATGGCTGTATGCATGCACGTTAGATGAGGTGTTTCCCTCCACCTGGCAAATGTGTAAACCCCACTTTGCTTGTACAATCTCTCTGTTGCCACACACAGCCACTCTCCCAGGGCACAGTGTCTTGCCAACTAGCTGCTAACAAAATAAAATAAACAGAGTCACTTCACCCTACCTGGTGGGTGACTCTTTATCACCATGGTCAGTAGTGCTGCAGTCTCTATTGTTCAGGCAAGGCTTTGCACCAGCAGCTGGCACCAGGCGCCTGCAGCTGGCCGCCGGCCCATCACTTGCTGTGATTGAGCTAAGTTTTCCATTAGTGGGCTAACAAGGAGGCAAAAATATGTTTTGGTTGTGTCGCTCCGAATGTGTCTCTCCCTCTAGGGTGGGCAAATACATGTCTCTGCTTTTTGGGGATGTTGGGTTGTAACACTGATGGTACTGACACTTTTCCTATCACAGTATTGCTTTTACATCTAATTCAACCTGTAAGCTTTTCTGAGGATGCTACTTATTTTTAATTGCTACTTTTTAACATGTTTGTCAGTATAATTATTCATTTCATTATCTTCTTTTTGTACCTTTTCATATTTGTGTATATATACATGTATATCCCATTCTCCTCTATTCACCTAAATTTCCCGCAGGGATCCCTAACACTTAATATAATGTAACATAATGCAATATACTCTAATGACAGGTGAAACTAGTGAGAGTAGACAGATAAATCCAGAAATCCCAGTTGGCAGGACACGGAGGCAGTTAATGGAGGAGAGGTGGTGTTCATTTCTGCTACCTTTAGCTCCCAGCAGTGTATCCCGGATGAACTGCTCCAGGTCCTCAGCTCGTTTATGAATCCTGTCAGCATCATCCTCAACCTGCTCTCCATCAGCAGACACCTTAGTGGCCTACAACATACACACAGATTATGAAATAATAAACAAGTGTTGAATAAGTGAACATATTGACTTCGGTCTAACTAAGGAAGGAAAAAGATGGAGGGATGAGGTCTTACAGAAGAATGACAGACGATGATGGCGATACACACACAATCAATATGTTTGTGTGTTTGTGTACGAGTGTGTGTAGTTGACTCTGTTTCCCTTCTGTTTTTCATGTCTGCATGTGCACTCACATGCCGCCACAAACACAAACAGGATGATGGATGAATTATTGACATAAGAAGAAAGCACAACCTCACGCATTAACCAAGATACACACACACACACACACACACACACACACACACGGGAGAGCAGGAAAACGAGAGATGGATGAATCCTTGACAGACATGAAAACACATCCTATGACACTCAATCTAACACACACACACACGAAGAAAGAGCAGGTAATTATTGTTGCGATTTGACAGGACCATGGTGTATCATTTTAGCTGGTGTGTGTGAGCGAGCATGTGTGTGATGGGGTGTTGGGGTGATAGCATCGCTGTCAACAAATGTCAAGGTCCCAGTCCCTAAAAGGGTGTAGCTTGACAGTGTGAATGCGAGTGTTATTTTTCTCCACTTGGCATTTGTGGACCTCCTCCACAAGAAGTGTTTTTCCATTTTGGTTAACTCCTCTCAGAGACATAACTGTGATTCTAAAGAGAAAAAAACAAAGTGTGTATAGATTTTTGCATCCGGTATGGAGGCAAAGACATATGCTTTTGGGTGTTCACTGAATATGTTTGATGAAAGAAAATTAAAATTCTTTATTTGAAACACGCTTAAGTATGCGTGGATCCCCGAATGTGTCTAGCGGGCGCAGGCCAAGGGGCCTGGGGGACCGCTGAGAGCCTCCAACTGAAGTGACTTATTAACATTTTTGGTTGAAAATTCATAAGGCTCAGTCAATACCAGGCACGACCTGATCACGATTTTTGATCTCAATCCTGATCTAGATCCAAGTCCTTCCACATTTTATTTGAATGGACCCCAGAGGCCCTGAAAGCTAGAGCTCTTTTTGTCTCAAATGGTTTGTGCTAATTTTATTGAAATGTGGACCATTGAAGTACGAAATAAACTGCCACAATAAGGTTGTTTTTAGACCGCTACACGCGCATCCTGCTGTTGGTTCCATGTTATTCTGCCGTTTGAGAAATGGTGGTGTAAACAAGTACAGTAAATGTAAATCTAATTTTTGTTTGGCAATATGAAAAATGTATTTCCCAATCCTGACAATGTGTCTTGGAGAGTGTCTAAATCCAGTTTAGAGTTTTTCATGTTATCAGTTTTGAGCTTATAATGTATATTGTATATTCCTGAATCCATTTGTGTATGTTTTCTCCTAGGGCCTCTAGCAGGGGTTTAACGTCTCATACTTTGTCTATGATTAGTCCTTCTGAAGACCTAACAGTCCCAGCAAACTGTATACTCAGGTGTTTGTTTTTACAAATGTTTCAGAGATCCCTCTGACACTTATACTAGCATGTTAGAGTAGTTGTATTGGTTTCTGTACTACTAATATGTCATTCAGCATGCTGCAGCTGGCTATTGGCTGGACCCTTTTTTTGTGTTGTTTCTACTGCAACTCACACAGCTTGTTGTAGAAGTAACTGGACTTCGCCGTTCTTTGTACATCAGTGTCACTGTGATCTCACTCCCTACGACAGACTATATTTGCTCCATCTCGTTATGTTAGAGACAGACACAGAAAGGGAGTGAAGAAAGGATAAAGAGAGAGAAAGGAAGACAGACAATGACTGAGACTAAAGTCGAGTCAAAAGAAAAAAATAAAGCGGCGGTACCCTGCTGTGTAGCTGGTCCATCTCAACGACCAGTGATCCCAGGTTGGAGTCGGCCAGTTGCAGTAATCTCTCTGGAGCTTTCTGCGGTGACAGCATGTGCTGCAGGAGAGAAACAGGGAGATGAAGGAATTACACAGAGAAATGCCTGACACATTTTGGCCCAGGGCTAGGCTTTTGAACTGCCTGGCTCTGTGCTGTGGAGCTGAAAAGAAGAGGATGAGCAAAAGAAGGTAGGAGGGAGGGAAGAATGAAGAAAGAATTAAACAGAAAACATACCTGATAAAACTCAATACATTTGAATCTTGTCACACTAAACAAGATAATAACATAGTTCAGTGCAACCACAGTTAATCACTTTTCATCACAATTCATTGGAAACGTGGTAAGTGTTGTTAAATCATCTTGTTGACAACGAAAATGCTCAACAGCCGCAAATGATGATTTGTGTTGGAGGAGGTGGCAATTAAAGAAAAATAAAGATGTTAGGATTCATAACACTTTGAAAACACTTGAAACCCAATCTCAATACAAGATGTTAATGACAACGCTCCTCTAACTATTGCAGGTTGAGTGAGCTGAACGTGTGTGTGTGTGTGTGTGAAATCTTATTTGACAACCAAGTATTTCAATAACTCTCTTTTGATTATATGGGGCCTTTAATATATTGTCCATAACTGACTTTAAAATGATTTTACTAATTTTTCACCATATGCTAATAGATAGAATGCTCAGTTATCATCAAACCTTAATGATAGCATTAGTTTAATTAACTGATTGACTACTGCTGACTTCACCACTGCTGTAGTATGATTAACATTTGTTAGGACATGAGCTTTATAATATTCTAAAACACCCCTTACAACTAGACAGAGAACATCTTTTTTTACCTTGAGCTCCTCAGTCATGTTCTCGAAGCGGTATAACACCTTATAGGGTGGTGGGAGGGGTGTGGTCAGGGTGACTTCAGTGATGATGCGATACAGGCGGTCCATATCACTGATCAACAAACCCGTGCACTCATCATCACAGGCTAGAAAAACAAATATAAACACACAGTTAGACAGAGCTGGTGTCCAACTAAATCTATTAGAGGTTTACAAATGGTTTGCTTGGTTGTGTGTGTGTGTGTGTGTGTGTGTGTGCGCGCGCACACATGTTGACACTTGTGCAGAGTTTTGACTTGGCAGAGAAAAATGAAAGAAAGAAAATGAAAGGAGGAGTCATATATGTGTATATTTACTATTGAATGGGTGTTTCTGTGCTTTGTTTGTGAGCCTGAAAACAAATCAGTGTGTGATTGCTGTGACTGCTTGTGTTTTTGTGTTTAAGTGACTCTGGCATCAGAAAGACAGGGCTGTCGATGCATGAAATTCAGCACAGAGAGGCAAAAGCACCTATTATGAGCACACTGCAGGCTAAAAACACACACTAACACAAGCACACACCAGGGGATTCACTCAGATATACGCACACACATCTTTCTGTATCGTGTGTATGTGAATTTCTCTCCACTTCTATAGCCTGAGGCTGATTTATTGCAGAAATTAAAATTTCTGACAAGGGAAATCAAAGATAAATTAAATAAAATAAAAACGGTTTCTACTCTATCAATCTCTGACAAAACTGGAACACACAAATACACTAATGCATTCATGCACACACACACGTACAGTAAATGTATAGTACATTATATGTGGGAGTTAATAGCGGCTTGTCAAATCCAAGCCACTGAGGTATCCCCAGTGATGAAGGATTCTATTTGTAACTTCCACACAGCTTGAAAGCATCCTCTTCAACAGACACAAGATGTGCTTATAGACAGAAAGCCTCACTTCCATCACGGTCTGCTCTCTGCGGTGCTGGTTGGGCGCCTGTCTCTACAGCGTTTGGCAAGATGGGCCAGAGGTTCTAAAATTAGCTTCTGCCTCCTCTTCTGGACAGTTTACACAAGATGGTGTACGTATGGCTACCTTCAAGTTTGCTTGGTGAAGTCTTGATGATTGAGCGGTGTTGTAGCCTTACACTCAACAAGTTGTCTTTATATTGCCTGTGTTTGTTTCGGATAATGACACACACAACTGAAAAGGCCATAAACTGTTCAATGCTCATGTTTACATGTCATAATATACTGTCTGCCTAACAATCTAAGCCAGTCACACCATTTTTATGTTCCTTAAAGCTAAAACCAATAATGTCAAACTATGGCTGAACAGTCCACTTGGTAAAAATGAAATTGCTTCAGAGTGGATTAGCAGTTGGGACAGTTGAACATACAAACACGAAGTGACTGTTGCGATATGTTAGATGTTCCTTGTTAAGAAGTACTTAACTAATGTTTCACTTCAACGACATGGACTGTGACCATAGAACTCTAAAATAATACAAAGCCAATAGACTCAGACCTGTAACTGAGCTACGGTGCAGCTCAGATGACAATAATTTACATTTTTCTGTCAAATGATGCACATCATCACATGCTTTCTTCACAGTGTACAATAAACGCAGCATATTAGAATTTATTATCACAACCATGGAAAGTAGAAGCTCAATGATGACCCAAAGTAAAGCCCAGTGATATTATCTTAGGTTCAGCTTAGTACACTCATGCCTCACACTGGAAATTCACACACACATGCACGACATACAAGTCCAATAATACACACCTGTGCCTGTGCTGTGTAACTTACCGCTGTTAAAGTTCGGTTTAATCTTTGCATCTACAAAACAGCTTTGTAGGCAGGGCCTCTGGTGTATTTCTACTGTGAGTCCAGGGTGAGTTTGTCCAGGTTGTGCTATATTGTAGATATCATGTTGCTGTCCACAGTGCAGATATTTAAATACAATACATGTTACAGTGTCATATGACGATGGTTTTTCATAACTGGTGGCTTTGATCAGATTTTCAATGAACCGCATCTTTGTTGGATGGGTTTTATATCTTATTCTCCTGAGACAATGAAAAGTTAAATTAAACTAAAAATATAGAAAAGTCAAATAGGATACATCATCTTCAAATGGCTTATGGTTATATTTGTTTCAGTTTTATTTTTTGATATTTTCACTGTATATAAGCAGATGTACTTATGCCATTTTCCTATTTAGAAATATATTACTACTATTATACTGTCATATAATTTATTGTATGTTTCACCACAGAGTAAATGAACTCTTGTGTGGATTTCAGCAACATTTGCAACCAATGACATCACATATTGAAATCTAGGTGCATTATAATGCAAATGATGTGGTTGGGAGATGCTACCTGCATTTCACTCATTCAGGACTGCAGACTCCCAAAGTGCTCGGTTGCCTCTGATAGAATGGGAAAAAGGACAGAGCAGAGGCAAAATGCAGAGTGCAATCACTCTACAACAAGTGCACAGCAGTCTGATCGCTCCACTCAGTGTAAACCATCAGGACTTGTGATTATAGTTTGGACGCAGAGGCGACCGGTTTGCTATCAGGGTGCACTGCAGCACTCGCGCTGCCAATTTATGAACACATGCTTTGTGTCTGAACACATAAAGACCTGAGCAAGCAATTTCCTCTCTGACCTGACAGCAGCAATTTCACATCAGCCTCTGTCTTACAACCTTTTCTTCTATATTCTCTTACCTCTAGACATGTTAATGGTGCAGAATTGGCCCTGCCATTATGGTCATATTAAGTTTAAATTAGCTACAAATTACATTGAAATTATTTTCTAAATGACTTGAATCTGACTTCATGTCTCCCATGGCAACTGGAGAAAAGGGCTTTGACTGCTCATTTGCATTTCATCGCCAAAATAACGTAAAAATCACAACATCAGGGGACAATTCTTAATCAGAACGAATAGAAGAACACAGAAGAAAGAGGGAGAGAGGAGGCCTGTAGGTTTCAGTAATCTAAGGACACTTTGCTATGATCTGGTGCTGTAAAGTTAACTACTGTGATACTAGTGGTAGCTTCTGTTAATGGAGACTAGTCATCAAGGCCTTTATAATGACTTCAGCTTCTATTTTCCGTTTCAAGTATTGGCACAGAGATTCATATTCTCATAACAATAAAGAAAGAGAAAAAAGAAAATAAACAACAAGAAAAAAGCATGAAAAAGGAGAACCAACATTACACTAAATAAAAAGCCGTGTGTTAGTCTTACAGATGATCCCAGCTGGTCCACACACATGCCTGCCCATGCACTGGTCACACGACTTCCCCGACGCCCCGACCCTGCAGCGGCATTGGCCTGTGACCGGGTCACATGGTCCAGGCAACGCTCCCCACGAGGAACACTTACACTCCTCGCAGCGGCCGCCTGGCATCTGTGGGTTACCGTGGTAACCAGTGGCGCATCTGGACAGGGGGATCATGGGAAGAAGAAAAGGAGCTCATTGTTGCTTGCAAGTAAAAGCTTCCATTACTTTTAATGAAGACTGCCAACAAATGACGCTAAACAGGAAGTGAAAAGAAAATTCTCCAGCAATCGTTGCTGAAGTAACCAAACGTCACACTTGAGCACTTTTACATTAGAATGTACATATACACCACAAATTAGCCTCATCCCCACCAGATGTTTCCATATAGTACACTACCTACTTCACTGTGCATTACAAAATTCTAAAAAGTATTAACTTTGTCCCAATGTCTGGAGTATCTTATTCATCCCATGTCCCACATTAAAATTTCATTAGTTCAAAGTTCATGAAGTTTTAAATAATTACATATATTGTGAGTTTCTGTGTGTTGGTGTTGTGTGTATGTCTCACCTTTCACAGTGTTTGCCCTCATATCCCTCAGGACATGCGGTACATCGGTAGTCATCGAATACCTCCGCTACACAAGTTGGACTGAAACTGGACACAGAGATTACAGAAGATACATTTCCAGTGAACAGAAAATAAGTAATTTAATACTTTTACAGTCTACGTGTAAAAATGCTGAGAAAAATAACAGAAATGCACATAAAAATGTTACAGCTAATATGATGCGTATTTGATTCATGATCATACGTTCAATTTGTAGGGACCAACCATCAGAAAAGAAGAAATGAATAAACACAGAAAGTTTTACTTGTTCTCTGGGTTGGTGAGGGGACAGGCACAGGGTTTGCAGTCGTCATGGAAACCTCGGACCACACCATAGAATCCCGGAGCGCAGCGTTCACAGCGATCCCCCTCAGTGTTGTCTTGACAGTTCTACACACACAAACACAAACACATTTATGTTTTATCTGTGAAGACACTACATCGCCTTCCATTCATTCTCTAACCCAGCGGTGACTCTAACCCTGATGTGTGGGTGTTACATTTCCCATCATTATCTGGCCAGCATGGGGTGGTTACGTTAAATGTAGAATTTGATTGTGTGAACATAATGCAGACAGACGTGAGACAATTACAAAAAAAAAACTCTTGCTGTTCATCAAAAAAGCTTTTCATCTTTATTAAGAGCAAACTATTTTTTCAAATCAAATTAACAGCAGTTAAGCAACACTTTTATCTGCATGTTGTATGTTGCCACTGGCACAAAGAAAACGAGACACCAGATTTGCTTGAGTAAGACAAAATATTTTTATTATTTTTAAACGCTTTGTAGGCATCTATGGAATTAAATTAATCTATTCTAGTTCATGAATGCACAGATTTCAGCATAGTTCAGATCCTCTAACTAAAAACTGGAGGAACTCTCTGTTGTGGCTGTGTACAATTCAAATGTGTCTACTTGTCTCAAGTCGACACTGAGTAAACGAAGAGGCAACAGGCGGGATCCCCACACATCATCCCCTTCTTGATTACTGGGAAAAATGGCATCGGGGAGATTTGCTTTTTGGTGAGCGAGATAATTATCCTGGCACCACTGATGGACTGACACAACGCCTGTTGAAGAGTATAAAAAAAGAGGAAAAAAATAGTGGCATACTGCTATCACTACCCGCTGTCTGCTCATTTCACATTGATGGATAATGGGAGCACTTTTGATCACTGGTGTGCTTTGCTGTAAGTTGGTAAATTCTGAGACATTAGTGAAATGTTTGACAAAATGCTGACAGAAAGGTGATTTCAGTTCAAGTCTCTTCAGTGTCTCTTCAGAGCTGCCTGTCTCTTAGAAAACTTCAGTCTACTGAGAGAAATAGATGAAAAACAGCCATCAGATGATTTCCATAGACTTTTATTTTGATTCTCATATCCGGACTGTCCCTGGGAAATACCCAGTGTGATCGCGGCTGCTTCTGCAGCGCGGAGCATTTCTACCGGAGGAGTTGGGAAGTCATTACTTATTTCTTTTCACTACCCACAGTTTCTGAGCCATTCTAGGGGCCTTCACCCAAACACAGAAATATCTAGCCTGGGCTATTTTAGATAGGAAATGTAGCCGTCTACACATAGTAATGAATGGCTTTTCGGGCCCAGTCCCACTCCTGCATGATGAGCTGCTGTGAGGCCGTGCGTGGCGACGGCCAGCTAGCTGTTAGCTGACAGGTGGAGTTCGCACACGTCAAAGACTTTAATAAGCTTCCTCCCTCAAGAGCAGGCGATTTAAAATACTCATTTACTTTGCTGGTATTCACTCACCTCTTGTTATGAGGATGGTCACCGGGGTACACTGACATATCTGGATATTTTCATATCCAGAGATGTTTGTGTTTATTTTCTGCTTATTTTTGGCTATGCTCATTATAACACACACACAATATATATTAAATACTATAATATATCTATATCATAAGATATCATATAATAATATCTATTCATTCGACACATACAATATGGAGTGTGTTTATATAAATACACAGTAAATGTCACATCCACTGTATGCGCAGACACACACACACACACACACACACACACACACAATATATAACCTCTCACAAATATATTACATACAGTCCACAAACATGCAGCTCTCTCTTCTTCATATCCCCAGGGTTCTGTCTCATGTGTTCCCCTTGTTTGTTGAAAATGGGAACGTCAATCAGTGCAACAGGAAGTTGCCTCCTAACGAGGCAAGTCATTTCCATTAACTTCCTGTGTTCCTCGTTACTGCTAATTACCACAGAAACAAACTCGTTTAGCATTTTCAATTTAGCCTGCTCGGTTAGAAAATGCTAATGACGCTGTTATGGTGAGCGAGATGGAAATGGGCAAGGAAAAAAACGGAGGCAGGGAGAGACAGAAATCAAACAGAAGAGACGAGGGACGGGAGGAGTAAAAAGAGAGTGAAACAAATTGGCAAAACTAGAGGAATTAAGGAGAGGTGAGAAGGAAAGAAAAGGAAGGGTGTAGACGAAGATTGGGGGAAAGAAAGATGAGCAAACTGAAGGTAAATGGCAGAGAAAACAGTGGAGTGATGATATGAGACGATGGATGAGTAAACGCATAACCTGAGATGAGAAGGGAGAAAATTTAAGGGGATTTGAGGGAAATTTAGAATTAGAATATGGAGGAGTAGAGGAAGGAGAAACAATAGAAGGAAGTAGAAGAAAGCAGAGCAGATAAAAGGCAGAGGAGAGGAGGAAGAATCGCAGGTAGGAAAAAGCCACTAAAAACAATTAGAGAGCAGAGAACACTGGAGAGGGGGACAAGAAAACGTTGGCATCTACAGTATATTGGAGCACAGCTATTGTCTGGTGTGTGGGGACACACTGATTACAGCCTGAAAGCCTCCTCTGTCAGGACTGCGATGGTGCTGATTTGAGTCTATTATACAAAGGAATTACGCTTTAAATCCATATTTCATAACAGAATTACATTACTTCAAGAATAGTACACTTATGGCATGTGCATGACTGAACTGCTGGTTACATTTCAAATTAAATTAATCAGAGTGAAGATTACAGAAAAACCATTCCACATAATTGCAAACCTTTAAGCTGTACCGCCACCGAGCCAGTAATCAAGAGTCACACTCTGTCATGACCGAATGCCAAATGGAACGCTCCACCTCGAACAAACTTTTGACTAAAAAGCTGCATTGGACACTTGATGGTGTTGTTGGTTTACAACTCTGCATTCCTGAAAGTTAAGTTGTAATACAGCTGCAATTATTGAATGAAACAAGCCACTCTTAGTGCCTGAGTAAGTCTAAAGCATAGACTGCATAAAAGAAGTGGATGCAGCCTCTGGGTCTGAAAAGTGAAGCCAATGTGGAGGAGACTTTCTATGGCCAGCAGGGGGCGACTCTACTGGCTCCAAGAAGAGGTGTGATTGTATTACAGCCTGATGTTTGTTTTGTAAATCATGGCCCCATTTAGAGGAAAATTGACTATAAAGCAGGCATATGCTTTGGGGCTGGACTAGCTTGTGACTAACCAATCAGAGACAACGAACACCACTTCTGGCTCAAAGCAGCCAAGATGACGACGACCATGGGACCAAGATGGCCTCTCGAGGCTTCAAAACGACAGTCCACAGTGCAACAATATGTTTATACCTATTTATCTTCGTGTTTATTCTGTGCAGTGGTGCTCTAACCACAAGTCACATGATTAAATGGCTCCTCATCAGCTGTCCAAAACGAGTCTCAGTTGATGGATTCCTGTGGATCCTGTGGATCCTGGTCCCGGTCCCGCTGATGTGGTTCTCTGGTTCCTGTGGATCCTGGTCCTGGTTCTGCTGATGTGGTTCCCTGGTTCCTATGGATCCTGGTCCTGGTCCTGCTGATGTGGTTCTCCATCAGCCAATGGATGTGCGTCTGTCCAAGGCTACAGCCTGTCCGTCCTTGGGAGCTGGATCTCTCCTTCACTGTGGTGCTCACGGAGGTTTCTCTTTTCCCACTGGGTTTTTTGAGTTTTTCCTTCCCGAAGAAGGAGGGTCATAAAGGGCAGGTGATGCCTCGGACTGATCCATCGGACTGATCCATTGGCCTCATCGACTGCTGGACTCTTTATTAGATTGTTTGTTCGCTTACACTTGTTTATTTCAGTGAACTTTGTAAAGCACTATGAGACACTCTGTTGTGATATTGGGCTATACAAATGAAATTGAATTGAATTGAATTGAATTGAATGGATCTTTCAGACAGAGTGAACAGTTTTTCTCTGTGGCTGTACGCACTGACATTCCTCAGTCTGCAGGGATTTTTACAGATCAAATCTGAGTGATGACCTGTGCCCTGAGAACAAAGTCTTCAGATGGGGACTTGTATTAAAGCTGGAAGTGACTCACAGCTAACATCTGGCATTTGTATTTACAAAAGACATGCAGGCAGAACATCTCGCAAACACACATTATCACAACAAACATGAAGGCGGACCTCTCGTCTTCGTGTGGTCTTGGCATTTTTTCCTTTGCACCAACTAAATTTAAAAAAAACGGCAAGGGCTTGTTTCTGAACAGCTAGAAAATCAACATACAACAGTTTCAGGTGATCACTGTTCCACTGTGACAATCATTTTTAGAAAACTAACTGTTGAATACATTTTGGGTCACATGTCTTTGCCTTAATGTGTGCTAATTATAGGTCTTTTGATAAGATCACCTACACCCCTCTTTCTAAAAGCAAGGATGTAGCTTTGGGTCAGATCCAGAGCAGAGGAAATTACACAAAATATGAATAAGCCCGGGGTCGTTAATTATTGCAGGGCTAATTACAGTACCTGACATTCCCCCCCAACACACACACACACACGCCCTGCTTCATTCTCTCTCTCTCTCTCTCACCTCGCTCCCCTCTCCAGAAGCTACCTGGCATATGGCTGTATGAGGGTCTCCAGCGGCAAACACACACAGACACACACACGCACATCATTTACCTGGCATATGGATGTCTCAGGGTCACAGGTGGAAGAGTGCCCACTGCACTGGCACTGAACACAGCTGCCCATGCCTGCAGCGGTGGGCACCCTGGACGCAGGAGCAGATGCCAGGGAACCTGCGCGAAGACGGTAGAAACCTGCAGCACACTCCTACAGAGACAGACAGGCGGAGGCACAGACAGACGGACAGATAATGAGTAGGTGAAAGACAGAAAAATAAAATCCAGCTTTGATAGAGATTTTCCCAGTAATCCCACGCTATGCATGATTTTGTAATAAACACACACACACACACACACACACACACACACACACACACACTCACACTCTCTCGGCAACTATGCACATGGACCCACATAATTATCCCTAATTGTTATTTCTCTGGGCAACTGTTGACCACTCTCTCTTTCACACATACACACAATTAAGAGTTATTCCCTTCAGTAACTTTTGAACATATCCTCTCAACGCACACACACACACACACACACACACAGACAGACACAGCCATTCAAGGTAACTCTCTCTCCCTCTCTCTCCTGTTCAGTAATAATTAATGGAGTCCATTTAAAGGGCCATCTGTTCCCTCTGCTAGCGCTAAACGCCCGTTTAAAAATACTTTATTAACAACGACGGCAGCTACAAATAGAATGCCCATCTGTCAGCCAAGCCCTCTACGACCTGAACATTTCAAGTTTAGCTACCGTTTGCTATTTGGCTTCCATTTGGCACTTTTTCAACAGTATCTGTAGCTTTTAAATTATACACGGCTATTTTTTTTCCCCCCCGTAGTCCAAGTAGCAGGCGACAAAGTGAAACACAGGTTGACAAATACAGTTAAAAGTTTGCTGGCAACTCATGTATTCCTTTGAGATTAATACAATGCTTAAATGGCACTCAGGCGCCACCATCCAGCGGAATTGCCCAGAACTGTTGCCTCTGTGTATCATAAGCTGTCTCCACAAAATCCTCATTAAACTAAAGATTGAGTCTCTGCTATATGCTTTCTGTGGCTTAAGAGAAGGAGCTGGACGCAGTTGAAAGTCAATTGCTTTGACAAAATCACAACGCGGTGGAAGAGACGCTCAGTGAGGCTTAATCCTAACCAAGCAAAGCAAAAAAAAAAAAAAAAAAAAAAACACAGGGGAGTCTGAAAGGCACCAGAGAGGCTTAAAACTCTGAAGTAAATGTAAATTGGAAACTTGTGAGATACTATTGAGAACTGAGTCTGTGACCTCTATGTTTACATTCTCTGCGTGTGAAAGTAGCACACATAAAGCATTGATTCCTCTGAGCACTGAGAAAGGGAAGGTGAGTTCAGCTCAAACTCTAATTAATGTTTGGAATGTTATATGCGAAATGTAGGTTTTGTCAATGTGAACAGTTGTTCTTTTTATCACATGAAATGTTACACATACTCCAAGTGAGTTACAGAAATGAGAAGTGGTACATGTTTCCATCCATATTCACCAGCTGCACTGTGAAAATTCATCTCATGATTTTATCTGTTCTGAACATGAGTTTAGATATTAGATCAGATTATTAGGAAATATAATCAGGAGAGATTTTAGTTTAGGTGTGTATGTTTGCGGATACAATTAAAAAATACTTTTCTTTTACAAAATGTGTGGTCATTACATTGTTTGTCCATTAGAGGGTAGTTATAATTTTTTTTTAAAGGTTTCTTTATCAAAAATAGAATATTTTTCTTTAAGTAGTAGTAGTTTCAGATTTTTATTTCCACTTGTACTGAATGCTTTAAAAAACAAGGAAATTTGAAGTACAGTCCCAAAACAATGAGAACCTGCTGACAACTATAACAACTGACTTCTAAGAAAGTTGAAAGTTCTTAGAAACACCTTTTGGAAAAGTTTACATTTTTGCTGATATAAGGTCTCCAACTGTGCATGCACCCACCTCACAGGAAAATCCAGAGTATCCCATTGGACAATCACACTTTTCTATCTGATGTGCTGTCTCGCTCTCCTTGGTTGGTGTGCCCTCCTCAGCCACCGTTAGACTGATTTCGGAAATACTGGAAAAGAGGGGGGGGAAAAAATTACCAATCAAATCTATTAGTACAACAATTTCATACAACTTTACAGTCGTTTTCTTCCGTGTTTGATGGGATATTTGGAAATTCTGAAATTAAGATACTTGCCTTTCATCATGTCAAAATAATTATACATATATATTTGGGTGTGTCTTATGGGATATTCAGAGAGGACAACAATGATTATCATTAGAAGTTATAATGTTTCTGGTGTGGAAATGGCTTTTAGTAGAGCAAGCTAGTGTGTTTGTGTGTGTATTTTACCGGCTGTGTCTCATCAAGTTGCCGTGTGATGCCTTAATTAGGATGTAGTCCACATAGAACAAGACATCCATGAAGTCCTCTCGAGTCATGGAACGGCCATCTGCGTACTTCCACTCATACTGTACACACAAATGCAAAAATACTAAATACACTGACAAATCAATTTTACCACTGTAGTCTATTACCAACCAATGCCATAAACCGTGTTTGTACTGACTGACAGAGCTCATCAAAAATAAGTAGGATCGTTTTCTATCTATTTTTGTAGTTGGTATGTAATAGAAGAAGTGATGTCCCTCTTTCATGCAAAGCCCTACTGTACCTCTGTCATGTCGATCTCGTGGCGGGTTAGCTGACCAATCTGAAGTCCTGGGATGTGACGTGTCATTATGATGTTGTGGTTAGGACCGCCCTTAATGATGACCTGAGGCTCATAGGAGGAAGGACCAGTTTCCTCTCTGGCCTCATAGTACACTGCGTATTTCAACTGGCCTCCATATGCTGTGATCTAAAGAAAGACACAGGGAAGTGGTTTACAAAGACTGCAATGATCTAACAACTATCGATTTGGAATATCACAAAACACAAAGCTAAGTATTACAAAATAACAAAAACAAACCATCAAAATAACACAAACACATTGAGGTTTCCTACCATAGAGCCTCTGAACTGCTCTGGGAGTTTCCAGTAGTAGGGTTCAGAGAGAGTCGAGGTGACCAGCTCTGCGTGCGCGAGGATCTCAGGGTGCTGGAAGCTCACCCCTCTCCTGGTCTCCACAGTGCTGGACTTGTCCACCAGGGGGAGCACCGTCTGCTCTGGCTTCAGCGTTAGCTGGGACGCAAAACAGTTACGGCAATTTTAATGTCATGCTGCGTAGATCCTTAATGATTAATCCCAAGAACTTAATACTTTTTTTTGGAAGACAAAGTGACAACTCTGTGGAACCTGTTCATACTGTATATCATGCTGCCTTTAGAATTGATCTTGGTGTAGATACTGTATTTACTGAGCATATTTTGTGGATACCTATGACTTGGTTTAAATGGTATTAAATGGCTACCAATCACGGATGTTCTGTTCTTAGAAGGAGAACGACTAAAACTGCAGGATGGAGTTATACAATGAAAAATTACAGATTTTGCTGAGGTACACCTTTCAGACACAGTTTTGGTTACGGAGCAATATTTTACAATGAGGTACTTGACATAAATTGAGCCAGATACAATTGAGCCTATATGGAAGGGTAGAATGTCATAATTACAGTTTCAATCACTCAAGTTATACTGCACAGACTCTGTAAACCAGGTGTCCAGGAGTCCAGGACTCGTGCGGAGAGCAGGTGTCTTTCTTTTCTCCTTCAGTCACAGAAACTCCTCCATTCCTCACCTCCTAACGACCTGACTCAAACAACGCTCCGCTCCCCTCCATTATTTAACTTTGGCCGGCATTGATTTCAAATGGCTTTTGTTGCCATCTTGTTACAGAAAATTCCAGTATCTGTGGTTTCTTTTCATAGTGTCTTGTTTCATCTGAGGGCAGAAAGGATTGTGGAACATCCTAACTAATGAGTCTGGTTCTATGCAGCTCTCAAAACTAGCCAAATGAAGGCACCTTTTATGCAAACATTTGATTGGAGCAGAACTAGATGCCTTCTTGTCTCCAAATACTGTCAGGCTGTACGTTTTGCAGAAGCATCAAACATCCTGTGGCAGCCATTTTTGTTCATGAAAAGTGGATTTGAAAAGGTTTATTGAGGAGGCTAATTATCTGTTATTTGATAGACATTGATCTTTATTCTTCAAATGAATATGACAGCTTTTAGTGGCAATCCTGTCGCTGGAGTCACTGTGTGTTTTCACTCACAACTTAATTACGGATTGTACGCACCCCACAAATGTGTGACCTTTGAGATATTAAAGGCATGCACAAAAATATCTGATATTTGATTTGTATTTTGCACACTGGTTTTACTGCAGTAATAAGCGACTTTGCTGCCATGTGTTTTTTTGATGGGAAAACTGTGAATAATCTGAAATAACACAGTTTTCCAATAAGAAGACCCTGACCCACTATTTTATTTTTCTAAGCTGAATGTGATGTGACTTTTTCTTTGCCAATAATGGGTAAAGTTATACATTTAAGCTATTACTGGCAGCCTGGAGAAAATCTAGCCTTCTTTCTCATTCTCTCTGTCCCCCGTTTTATGCGTTGATATTTCAATATAACTTGAATAACATCAGGGTTTATTATTGACTGTGAGTTGTGGTTGAGTGGACTGATTTAAAAATAGATTCATCTGCCTGCGCCTGGATCTCTCCTTCTCGCCGTCGCTG
Source organism: Pempheris klunzingeri (assembly GCF_042242105.1). Taxonomy (NCBI): domain Eukaryota; kingdom Metazoa; phylum Chordata; class Actinopteri; order Acropomatiformes; family Pempheridae; genus Pempheris; species Pempheris klunzingeri. Next base: position 15,904,677 of record NC_092029.1, on the reverse strand, counting down.
TAGTCCAGCAGCCTTGATATGCTGATATTGTGTGAATAATATCTAAGGCATTATGGATGAGGGCTCTTTGGTTGAGTGGATAGAATCTGAAATCCATGAAGTTACTATAGCTTGGACACGCTGGCAATACTGACTGCAAAATAGAGAGGCAGTCACGCGTGGAATGGGAAATTGCTAATTTCTGTCACAAGTATTACTTAAAATGAATTCAATTCCAAACATTTATATACTGTAGCTGGATGACCAAATCTTAGCAACTTCTTGAATAACATTAATAACATTTTTAAACTGCGCAGAGAGTTATCACTGAGTTTCAGTGTTCTGGCTGTGAAAATAAAACCTACTAATCTGATTTTTTTACAAACTAGTCTGTTTGTTCTGATTTAAAGGAATATTTCGCAGATTTTCACCAACTCTTGAATCATTTCAATGTTGGTAGTATATGCAAAAGAGAGATCCGCACTCGCCATCCAGCTGGCTGACTGCCAGATGAACTAATAATTAAGTTATTACTGTTATTTTACTGTTAAGTCAGTTATTAAATCGAACAACAGCCACAGAGCATCTGTCAGACAATGATGACAGGCATGGATCTGAAGCAGGTGACACCAACACTGTAATGATACAAAACTGGTTAAACATTGGAAAATTATCCATTTAAGTGCGAGATGATCTGAGAGAGGGACCTTGTGCAGGTGGCACTAAGGTCTGGCTTAGTGTGTACAGACAGAAATGATGAATCCCCTCATCTCATCTTATCTCAGTTCTTTATAGATTTTACTATATTATATTAGTGCAGATCTTCACAGCAGTATTTAACAACCAGTAAACACTAGTCCAATCACACACGCAATTCTCCTGTCAGAGATAAATACCACGAAAAAGGCCATGTGTATGAAGGAATGTGTGTGTGTGTGTGTGTGTCAGAGTGTGTCCCTCTCCCCTAACCTCAGTGTAATCCCATGTACTGTGAGTTTGTGTATGCGAGTGCACATGTACTGTGTATAGTGTATGTGTATGGTGTCTAGATATGGTGTGTGTGTGTGTGTGTGTGTGTGTGTGTGTGTGTGTGTGTGTGTCCCACTCCACTCAGTGTAATCTCACGATTCAGTGGTTCAGAGAAAATCTCCCTCTTTCCAATAAACTCCATTTTTTCTGACTTTCTCTCTCTCTGTCCAGCTCTCCCCTTTCTCTTTCTCTCTCTCTCTCTCTCTCTCTCTCACTGTGTCAACAATAAATGAAGTGAATGTTTGTCGTTCAAATGAAGCCTCTCGCCACACTCCATCAGAAAACTCTGCGGTTACCACGGAAACGCCAGTTTATCGCAGATGGCAACCGTTTGAGATGAAGGGCCTTAATCGAAAACAGAGCTGCCATTCAACAATCGATTGCTAACTTACTGGCTGAATGTCTGATGGTGTCTCATACACTTAAATACCTCTGTTTTTGAATTACAGCAGATTTTTGCACATATCCACATTAATGTTAGGAATGTATAGAAGCCAGCTGATACATAAGCCAGGTGTTTTCCATATTTTACAATGGTTGATTCAAATACAGAGCAGGCTTACACACCCTGCTCATCCTTCTTTAGTGTGAAATTTGTTTGGAAATGGAATCTGTGAGAACATTTTTTGGTAATCTGATGGAAACATGCTAACATGAAACTCCTATTTTGGAACAAATATGACGACAGAAAAATATTAAAGCCATCAGGGTAGCAAGACTTCTTAGAAGCCCATCAAATGGACTATTGTAATGTCAGCCACAGGTACTGGTATTTTTTCTTTTGACTATTTTTTGGCCCACATACATTTGTTTTGGCGAACTGGCACCAGTAAAAGTCAGCAAAATTGGCTATTAGCAGTTCCTGTTTGCACCGTACACATAGATGTACAGACTGAAGAAAACTTGAAAAACCTGTTGATTATCTGGACGTTTATTAGTTTTGGACATTGGAGATAATGACATCCTCAGAAAGTGTAAGTCACTCTGAATGATCATAATGTTTTTCTTTCTCTCTTTCTGCACCTCTCCTCAGACTCTCCCTTCTTTACATTTTTAAATGTGTCAACTAGCACCTATTAAGAGCCAATGGTAGGCTGAAAACTGACTAGCGCTGATTTTCTACTGGGCAAAAATCAAATCTATTAACTTTAAATATTGGAGCAAGCCTCTGATTATCCATAGATACTGATTATTGAAGATCACGAAGCTTACAATGCTGACATTATGCAGAGTCAGTTGTAAGCAGCCAGGTGTCAAATGTGTTGCCTCAGCAAGGAAGCTGGCACAGACAGTGTGTACAGCAAGTACATCTTACAAGCAACTACTGATTAGATCCACAGATAACACCTCAGAGGCCAAAGCGAGCAGGATATTGACCAGAGACTACTCTTTAAAGTCATTTTACACATCACCAGGGTTTTGGACAAGATGGAGCAATATTTCGTAATCAAAATCCCTAAATTGGCAGAAACAGTGACAGAAAAGTATAAAAACAATTAAGATATGTCTACTCACCCACATCCTGATGAGTCCTTGTGCCTCTGTGCAGGACTCTGTCAGTCCGTAACAGTAACACTTGCTACAGCCAAGTGGGTTTCGCACGAACAAGGCGAACGTGTCTGGCTTACAACGGTCACAGTTGTCTCCTTCCACATTCGCCTTCAATAACAAACACAGGTAAACACACATAGGTGAGATAACCTTTTGTGATTATTTGTAAAAAAAAAAAAAATTTAATACCAAAATCTTTTAGGGCACAGCATGTGATGGAGAAAAGAATTCAAGTGACAGTGTGACAGCATTGAAAACAACTAAGTATATATGTATTCTATAAATGTAAACATACATATATATACACACACACACGCTTAGAAAGACAGACAGATGTCTTGATGCCTTGGTTGCTTTGGGGTAGAAATAAGTATGTCACTGCATTGCATCGTTTACATTTCGAATAAATAAGCTGAGAGCTGACTGGTCCAAAGTAGGACTGTGGACAGAGCTGTGTATTAAGCCTTCGCTCTGCTAAGAAAAGCCTTACAGCGCTGTCAACAAAACATCATCCAAATAATGCTGAGTTCTGTCAGAAAGTCCTGCAGGTTAGTGAATAAGGACCAACAACAACAGAGGAATGTGAAAGTATATTGAAGGAACCTAGAACGACAACTTTAGTATTTCACATTTTTAGCATTATTCAATTAATTGATTTTGTTGTTTAGTCAACAAAGTCCAACAACAGAACCCAAAACACAAAGTTACTCAATTGATCATACAGAACAGACAACGGCAGAAAATAATTTTGCTTGCTAAGTGATGAACATTTACTCAGTCACCACAACTTACTTACAATTTATATGATCCTTGTATGGTAAAAAGACCTACAAACACCACAGCCACATTTCCTTTTTGGGCATCTTAAATGTGCTTTCCTTTATTTTAGACATATCTCTTGCTACTAAAGCCAGGAGGAAATGCAGGTACACCACATACCTCCATAGATAGACAGACAGACAGGTAAGAGAGACAGGCAACCAGCATAACACATCACTGACAGCATAAATAACGATGAACAGAGAGACAGATGACAGATCGAATGACTGTTCAAGTGACAAGCAGTCAACCTCCTACCCATTCAAAGTACAAATGACACCCAGTGATCTGAAGCCTCATTACAGGCCGTGATTCAGGTGTGTGCGTGTATGTGTGTGTGCATCTTTACACACAACATTTTGTTTCAGCATTAGTCGCTGTCTATGGAGGATAATGTCATCAGCAAATGACAGCAGAGATGAATGGTGTATCCATTCCAGGTGTGCCATACATTGAACTTGAACTTGCATGTATTTATGTGAGTGAATGTGTAGGTGTGTGTGTTGTGCGTGAAAATGTGCAAGCTATTGATGAGCTTTGGTAAATGTGATAACGTGATTACTTTGTCAGAATGAGGATGAGAGGTGTGAAATACATTCTTTGTATGTGTGTGTATATAGGTGAGGCTGTGTATTTGTGCGTGTGTGTATTTTGTATTTTGTCAATATAAAATTCACACTAGAAATGATGGATTTACATTATTTGTAGACAGCATAGAGGGAAGAAATGTCTAAATATATATCTGTCTTTTTGTGTGTGTTAGAACACTTTTGTGTGCGCCAGCATATAGAGGCTGTCACCAGAAATGTCTGTCTTACTCAGTTCTGTGACATTTACTGAAATAATTTCACTCTAACACCATGCACACACACAGAACAGAACGCCAACACACCCATGACACTCTGTAAACCCAGATAAAGGAAAGAAAAATGTGCTGTAGGTTGTCAGTCTGCATCAACATAATCTAAATTCAAAACCATACATAACACAGTTTTTCCTCAGTTTCTCACACACTTTCTGATAAGTCAAAGTATTGTTGGTTGGCAGAATGTCAGTGGTCACTGTATTGATGCCACCAGATGGGCAAGCATCTCACAAGCTCAGTTTTGATCACAAGATTTACAGCAAATTCAAAAAATACAAAAAATTCCTGTATAACACCATGTGGGGAGGTGCCCAAGTAAAAGCATGTGTGTTATTGTGAGGGTGTGCTATACCTTGCAGCTACACTTTCCCGTGCGATCTGCGCAGGCACACACTCCTCTCTCCAGGTCGCAGGTCTGGCTGTCCGATCCTGCTACGTTGCACTCGCACTGGGTGCACTGTGGGTAATGTGGATACAGACAACGCCAAGCTTCTGTTATCGACAATATAACAGGCTGAGAGAGGATTTACCAGAGTGTGTCCCAGCTTTATGCTTCACCAAACCATTAAACTTCACTCCAAAATGAAAATGTTGCCATTATCTTCTCACTCCCATGTCACTCAAAACAACACTGAACTTCAGAGGAACACCAAACACGGAGTTGTCCACTTATTTTCCTATTTGACTGAAGCCACGGAGTTCCAAAAAAGCGTATGACAAAATGTATTGACTTTACAACAGGATCATTAAGTTATTTTTCATTCTGTGGCCATGCACATTCCTTTATTCCTCTATTCCTTTAGATACAATGAAACACAATGAAACAAATATTTAATAGGAATTTGACTGATTGTATAAATGGCCTTTGACATCTGATTAAAAAATGAGACTTCAAACTGGCAAGAATTGAATGAAAGAGAAAATTTGGTGATTACGTCAAGTTTAAGGTTAAGTAAGAGTAAGTAATGTCACGATTCGATACTCTCGTGACGTACCCCTCGTGAGAAATAAAAGCTGAACCTTCTATTAACCAGGCAGCGAACACACTTACTTTTATTGAGACTTTTTATGCTCATAAAAGCCATAATAATGGCAGTGTCATGTCTATGAAATCCCTCTGTCTCGTCCTGGTGGAGTCACACGGACTCTCAACTCTCAGTGATTGAATCCCATCAGAGATTCTCTCCAGTGGCTCCTCTCTCATCTCAATAAAAATAAAAGCTCACTCTATGAAAATAATAGTAATAATGTAGGCAGTGTTGATATGGGTCATTCACCTGAGGAAAGTCTCTGTATCCAATTTGACATTCATTGCATTTCTCTCCTCTGAAGGAACTGCGGCAGAGGCAGCAGCCTGTGTTGATGTTGCACTGCTGGGTCACTGAGCCGATCACGCTGCAACCACACTCCTGCATGCACATAAACAAACACAAAGGCAGAGATTGATTTGGAATGGTTATTGGTCTTAATGTTTAAAAATGAACTTTTGTCAAGTCAGTCAGTTTTAAATCAAGACAGCGGTGCCCAAAAATGTCACATGGTACAGTATGTGAAACTGTAAAAACTCCACCTGTAAACATCAAAATACAGCAGTTGAATAACGTATTTAAACAAATCCTTTAACAACAATGGATGTTGGACAACAGATAACTGAGAAGCCTCAGTTAAAGATGAAAACACCACGAAACCAGATGACTGTTTTGTGAGCTGCAAGATAAAAGATGCACAATCATAAGCTGAAAAGCTGTGAATGCCTAACTGGTGAAACAATTGTGACTGTATCAAGATCTTCAGCGTTGAATGAGCTCTGCTGGCGTAGCCTAATGCAAACATTGAACAAAGACGCTTCAGGTGACTTTGAACTAGACGCTGTTAGCGAGTGATGATTTTCAGAGGTACTTTAATGTTCCAAGTATGCTCCAAGTATGAACAAACAGCACATCAATGAATGAAATGTTGCATACTGAGGAGTTTGCTGTTTGCTCAGTTCTAAATTGTTATTTCTTTTGTTGTACTTTGACTGCTCTGTTGTACCTATCTGCTTTGCCGTGTTTTACTTTGCTCTGTTGTCTTTCTTACCTTTTTATGTTACCACTAAGATCTGTTGCTACCTTCTTTTATGCGTTGTCTCTTCTGGATCAATCGGTTGTTAAACTTACAATACTTTCACGTTCAAGCCTCTAATTGCTAATAGTCTATTACTACTTCTAAGAGTTTACCGTTATTGCTGCCTTGCGGCCCATTGCTGAAGTAGTTTCAGTGCAGAGCAATTACTTCTCAAACACTTTGAACAAAGTAGTGTTACAAAACAGAGGTAGCGGAAATGGGAACGATAGAGTCAAAGAAAAAAGGTGATAAGAGGAGGGACTACAGAGGACAGACTGTGTAAATAAGCGCTGTGACAATAAGAGACGAGAGAATGGGAGTAAAGAGAGGGAGCACACACAGAAAAGTGTAGGAAGAAAATGAGAGCTGGTGAAATAGAGCTAAAAAGGAGAGGACTATGAAGGAAGACAATCAAAGTAACGGCAAAGGCAGTCGTGAAAAAAAATAATGGTGGTATAAGCTGAAATGGAAAGAAGAAAATTGGATTTATGCATGTGTAAATTGAGTAAAACTATAATACTCAGATTTTCTGTGATTACTTTTCCCTCTACTAACCACTTCTTGGGGTTAAGTTAGTGAGAAAATTGTGTTTATGTGGTCATTTATTATTCTAAGTAATATACTGAATAAGCAGAGACAATAAGTTTATTAATGATATATAGTTCAGTATTTAGCTGCTAGCATTATATCAGAAATTAGAAAAGTAAGGATTTATTCATCGTTGCTGGCAGCGTTCAAATTATTTCTGAATACTGGTCAGTAAAAGAACTCAGAAAAGCCAGTGGTCCAATCCAAACTCTCTTTCTTGTACAGCACATGTACATTTTTGCCAATCCCTACAGTGTTTGGAGCCTCCACATGTTACTACAAGTACTCCAGGCTACACAAATGCTTCCAACTGCTGGCTAATACAGTTCAAGCCTACCTTGCATCCAGTTGTGATATCATGCCCCCAGTGGTTGGGAGCACAGCTGTCGCACCTCTCGCCAATAGTGTTCGGAGGACAGATGCACTGTCCGGTGTTTGCATCACAGTTATTCCCCACATGACTGCACTGACAGGCTGCAGCAGAGGAGAGGAGAGGAAAGCACATTTTAGAACACTGTGAATAAACCCCTGAAGACACATCAGTGTTTTAACCTGCAAAAATATCACTTAAAACATCGATTGGATTTCTGTATTCCATTAACTGATTCCTTCTAATTCTCAACAATGCCACACTTTTTCTTTCAAACACGATAAGCTGGCTTGCAGATTTCTAAATTGAAACAACAACCACGAGAAAGTGAGCTTGCCACATTTTGCTAAGAGTGTTTCTAGTTGGACTGCTGTGAATTCAGGAAACAGAGAAACATTGTCTTTATACAACTGTTATTTTGACACCTTCCACAAGAGTTAAAGTGAAAGAGAAAATGTTAACTGTTTATTAGAGGTGGATGTTATTACATGACTAGTTCACATAATTCAGAGTGCACATAATACATTTTAATAAAACACTTTCAGTTATAGGAATATGAAAGGGTAATTTGAGTTACTGTATAAAGATTGAGCTGTTTATTCTAACGCCTATAATCCCCCAGTGTCATTCATTTCAATTTATTCACTACCAATTAACTTTCTCTATCACCGCCACTTCCCAGAAAACAAAATTCCAATGCCAGAGGACTCTCTCGCTCTCTCAGTAGGTACACGGTTTGAATTGAAATATTAATGCTCACGAAATGTGGAGTCCTCTTTAAAGGAGAGCTGCATTGCTTTGTTAATATTTCAATTGATTTACTGATGTGAGGTTTCCCAAAATTTATTGGAATGGCATCTGATTTGTTGATGTGAATTGTTAATAACAGTTATGTTTCATCTGCTGCTGGTGGGTATTTTGCCCACAGCCTGAAAATCATATTTGTATTCTGACTTGCCTGCAGTAAATCCCCTGGAACATTAAACTCAACCCAGCACATTATTTCTGTAACCTGACCGCTGCACCGTGGTAGTGATCTTAAGACGAATCAAAGCGAATAATTCCCACTCTTACCTCGTCTTTTTGCTGTGTGACTGGGCTTTCTGGCTAACTTATTGCTGTTCGTCTTGGCTGTCAATAGTGGTTGGCATCAATAATATGTTGCATAAGAAGCTATTCCTAGTTATACTTGGGGTGCATGGATCCTTAATCCTCATTTTGGGCAGCACAAGTTTGCTGCACCTGCTGCCTGGGCCGCCATGTTTTCAAGGCATATGATTTCAGAACTTGAACATATCCCCTTTTTAAAAAAAAAAAAAAAGACTGGAATAGACATTTAAAAATTAAAATATTTTCAGATGACATAACGCATCCTCAAGCAACAAGTTTGTGAAAATCCTCAGCTCTTGCAACAAACAGCTAACTGCTTTCAGAAGTCCATTTTTTTTCAGTTCACCATTGATTTTTTGTTAGCTAGCAATCATAACTACTACTATGAAATTATGATATGGCAATTGTGCTTTTAAAAGTTACATAATCTTCCTCTAAAAGGAACATTCCACTGTTTTTAATCATATCTCCTTGTCCTTAACAGTAGGATGATTCATGTGTGGGGCAAAGTGTATTAACAAGCAAGTGAGCCACACTGTTCACATAGTGACACATAAGCATTATTAATTCCACCCTTTACTACTCGTAGATTTAGCTGAAATTTAATCATCAAGCAAACTGTAAATACAATTTGAAAATGAATTGGACTAAATTGTACTTTAGAGTAGTGCTTCTAACAGCATTTCACTGAAACATTTTTTCTAAAAACAAAATGAGCAATGTGCGTGGATGCAAACAGCCAGTCACATACAAAAACCACTTTTTTACAGGTCTCATATATTTTGTTTTCCTACCAAGCATTTATTGAGCCTCATGTTTTTTGAAAAAGGATTTCCCTACAAATCTGATTTGATTCCAACTAACAGCTGTTTTTCTTGTTCATCAGCCAAGATGAATGAGAAATCTTTTAGCTCCATAATTTATTGGTCATTTGTTCAAAGAAGGTCATATCAATCTGCAGCTAGCCTCTCTTGGCAACTTTTTTATCTTTCCTCTGTATACACAGCATTTGGTCTTGATTCTCTATTTTGGCTGCTCTTTATTGCTTCCCTCTGTCTTTATTTCCTCTCTATCTGTCTTTGCATCATCTACATAACCATACATTCATATATGGATTGGTGTTTTGCTTAATTTAGCTAAAACTTTTGCCAAGATGCATGTTTCATAACCGTGGGGAAAACTGCAGCACTATTTGTGAAACATGGTGGAATTTCAACAGCAATGAAAATATGAGTTTTTCATCATTTCTGCAAGTCCAACTTTTATACAGGAGGAAGTTTGTGGCTGCTGTGAAGTTACAGTGTTGATGCAGGCCGTATTATATCCATGTGAAAATGGAACTGGAAGATGTACTGAAAAGTGCGTACTGTTTTTTTTTTTTTTTTAATACAAAGCAGCACTCATTTGACTAAAGCCAGCAGCTCACATTCATAACATGTTTTGCCATGCTCTGCTTTGATGATGTTTAGCTTTGTCCTGCTTGTGAGGGAAAAAGATTTTGCTTTGCAATAATTAGAAAATTGGCACCATGATGTGAAGGAATGCACATTTCTCTGCAGACAATTTGTGTAAACTCTAAATTAAAAAGAAAGACCAGAGCAGCAGTTTACTGAGGACAGCATTTTGTGACTGCTGACATTACTTTCATTGCAAATTACAGTATATACACAGGGCAAATCTAAAGGCTTTGATTTTGTCAGTGGACTGAGCTTTAGTTTTGTTCTTTGGGCTGATATCTGTGTTGGCCCAGTTTTAAAAGAAACATTCCCCTTTAGAACCCACTGTCTATGCTTACGTGTGCAGCCACCCTCCTGGAAGTTGAAGAATCCCCGTGAGCACCGGTCACATTTGGGTCCGGCGACGCCCGGCTGACAGCGACATTGGCCGTTTTCGTCGCAGTCAAATGACTTGGAGCCAAACGAGTTGCAGTGACAAGGGACACACGATCCTCCTGTACTGATGCCGTGAGTCTGAGCCTGGAGAAACACAGTCACAGGGTTCAAAATGGCGGTGGGAGCAGGTCGTGGGAAGATCAGTTGCAGACACACTCAAGCAACTTTGACAATGGGAGGTTATAATGACATGAAATGAAAGACTTGTTTCTGAAGACTGAATGAAAAAGAAGAAGGACCAAATGGAGAAATAAGGACTTAGTATTTGGGAAGATTTCCAATCTCTTAAAGATTTTTCAGTCAATTTGGGGTGTTTATCTAGGATAAATGGGGAACTTGAAAGATAATTTGACTAAATATCTTACTGTACTTTTCTCTAGTTTGGAAGCAAACAAAAAACTGCATGAGGGCTTAAAACGCTGCTGGACAGTCTGAAAATGCCTCCTTGTGGACCCAGACATGCACAACCTGGCCCTTAAACAACAGCAAGCCAAACAAGATGCTCTTATGAAAGGTTACCAGAAAAATAAATTGAATTAGGTGCAGTTCAACTAAAAATGAAAATAATCAGCTTCTTGAATGCACAATGTGGTGTCCTCAGAAAACATAAAAGCATAGTGACATTCACGACACCAATTCAGCAACAACAAACATCTTGAGGTACTTAAAGAGGTGACATTTTTTCATGATGTCTCATTGGCTTTACGGTTACAAAAGATGGCTCATCGTGTGTACATTTACCCCGCATGATGCATTCTCGACCTTGCATTAATGCTTAACACCTTAGCAGCATCTTCAAGCAGAAATGTCTGTCACAGGAAAACACAGCCATGCTAGTAAAATCTTACAAACTGTAGAACGCATTTGATAAACACCTTTCTTTCCATGCAATGCTTTGCAAAATTACAGCCTCAAACTATCCCGTCAACAAACACAAGGAATGTGATGCTTGTTACGCATAGTGGGGTTTAAACCCGTTTTTTAGCAGCACAAATGTCTGTACATCCGTAACATTTTTACACACAAGGTAAACACACCCATGCTGCTTAAAACACACCACTGTCATCCACATGCAGTGTGTGTTACCCCTGTCTTAGGCCTGTATGCCCCCCTGGGACAACCCCCTGTTCGGGACGACCCCCCCCATCTCTGCTGCACGGCCTCCATGGAAATGCGCTCCACCGGCCTCCGTGTCTCCCGCCTCTCGTAGCTCTGGCGACGCAGGTCGCAGCGCTGGCCCACAAAACCGGGCCGACAGATGCAGCGGCCCTCCACATCACAACGCTGAGACATAGAGCCGTGAGGGCTGCAGCGACAGGGCATACAAGCCTGACGCTCAGCATCCCACCAGCAGTTAGGCTGGACCAATCACAGCGCAGAGGGGTACAGAGACAGGGGACCAATGAGAAACAACAGAATAAAAGTACAAGAAGTACAAAAAGTAAGAACAAACAGAAAAAAAGGAAGCATCAAAATGTCTCTGGAGATAAAAATCATTATTGATCATCATCACCACAGTATTATCATTACAATTAGAATGATGCTCACAATGAAATAACAAATGTACACCAAAAAAAGAACTTGACTATGGGTGGCCTTTATACCACCAACGATATGAGCTCACATTTTAAACAATAACAACTGTTATGAGTGAAATAATAGTGTAATACCACACCTTCTTTGTCCTAAAGAAACTATACATGTGTAGCTTGATAGCTGACACAAAAAGAACTGAGGTGCAGGTAAATTAAAAAAATATACAGTGTAGAAGGGTAAGGAATAGAGGTCACTAAACACTCTTAATTACCTCATTTATGGTACATCAGTGCATATTGATGGTGAATTACAATTCGAAGGAACATAAAACAGCCTTTGACCTACCACGTACCATCCACATTGCAGCTTAAAGTAAAAAACGTATTTGATGTAAAGTAATGAGAAAAAACAAAGTGTAATATTAATAAGACCACAGGTGGTCCATTGTACACATACGATATTGCAAGAGAAAAACAGTAGAAATAGTACCAGTATATGTGGAAAATAAATAAATACAAATTCTACACAGGAAGAGCGCCAACACAACATTGGCAATATCTGTAAGGATTATTGGCATTTGTCAAAACACTTACCACACACTCGTCACACTCTCGTCCAACCACATTTTCTCTGCATGGGCACTGTCCAGTCTCCTTATTGCAGACCTCAGATACGGAGCCATTAGTATGGCACTGACAGGCTGCGAGAGGAGAGGAGAGGAGAGGAGGAGAGGAGAGGATGGAAAACAGCATATTTTACATCAATTATCATTTTCTAACAGCAGAATTTCTAAACGGGTACATATGCAGTGATAACACATATTGGTTTCACAATAACACAAGTTGATGAGTGTGTTTACTTCACACTACAGTAGACTGCATAAGAGCACAGATCCAGCTTAAGGTCTTCTTCAGGATTAGCTGTCGATATGCACTTTAATATCCCGCTGACTGCACTTCAGAGAAAATCTTCTCTTCCCCAAATAGATTCTTCAGTCTAGTGGGTTAACTTAGTTTTGCCAGATTATGTTTTGTGTACAAAAACACACCCATCTTGAGTAAGAGCCTAAATCACAAAGTGAGGCAGCAAAAGAGGAAAGCATCATACAATATTTTCATTCATTTGAGATTGTGCACGCCACTGCCATCCACTCATTTAGATCTTAAATGTTCGCTGTTGGATACATCCACACTTTTGGTTAAGAAAGAAAACTTTTAACATGTCAAATCAGTTTGTGGCCCAGAAAGTACAAAAAGGAAGATGCTAAATAGTACAATGGAGGAAGTGCTACTAAAATCTGACAAAGCAGGTGCTCCTGATGCATTGATAGGAGAAAACTGTCAACAAAAAAGGCATCAGTTTCAATGGTGGGCTGTGTTGAGGAAGTTATTAAACCACACTACTTGAAAGTAGAAGAAAAGTTTGCCTTGAGGTTTTTGTGGGATTTCATTCCCTTTCTTAATTGTAGTACATTCTTTGAAACTTTATACACCAAAAGAAGATTCTCATCTCTGCCTCCCCTCTTCTGTCATTGAAAATGATTGTGTACCATTCAGCTTCTTCAGCTTTTTCGTGTGGGTAGTTCTTATGCTTCCTGAATGGGTTGCTTACAGACATATCAAAACTAAACCAACATTCGACCTGTTAAAAATCTCTCTCTTTGAATGACTTCAACTTTATTCAACTTTGTGTGCTTAAATCCTAAAAAGAGAGAAAAAAGGCCCTCCCACACACGCCAATCAACCCGTTAGATATACAATTAAAAGCTTGAACATCACAGCTTCCATCTGGCAGATGGGCTGTCAGAAGCACACATGCGTACACACACAAACATGCACACAAAAACACATACACCTTCTCAAGAAACTAGTGGCACAAATCACATCGACACACATGCATACTCGTAGCCTGTTTTGCCTCCTGCGAATTTCTACCGTTAGATGTAAAAGAGACAGAAGGACAGACCTGAGTGTGGGATGGGAAAGTGAGAGAGAGAGAGAGAGAGAGGGGTACAACAGATGTCCACACACACGAATACACACACACACAAATATGCAGAATCACACATACGGTGCACAACATACATTGATTTTTGCTTTGCACACAAATGCAAAGAGGCATGCATGCCATCCGATCACACACACACACAAGCGGCTATTAAACTACACACGCAGATGTACACACACACACACACACACACACACGCCTGATTAAACATACAAGAAAACATGCACATATACGTCCCTCTCCATTTCCCACACACTCTCTCTCACACAGTCTCTCACCCCCCTAGCTTCACCCTTTGGGGACCATCTGGACCCCGTTCTGTCAGTCGCTACAATGCAATGCAGGCCTTGTTGTGGGATAAAATGTTGCTTTTTGTTGTGTGTGTGTGTTTTTTTTTTTTTTTTATAGTTCTGGCCTTGATGGTGAAGAAAATTCTTTGCAACTTCAAACGCATTATGTTCTGTTACCAAGCAATCTGCAATCTGTCATACAAACAAACTGCAGGAGTGGCTATTGTGCATCTATTCTATACCGTTTGCACTACAATGGTGTGTTGGTGAGACACTCAGGCGTTACGCCGTCTATGAAGTGTGCACACTTTACATACCCATTGCAAATTGAGTCCACACTCAAGGTAAAAAGAAGACATAGAAGTGGAAATTTTCTGTTATAAGCGTGCTGAGATATGCTGTTCAGACCGCTGTAAAGTTGAGGAATAAATGCATTAAAATGAAACATTTACATGCTTGATATAGAGTACTTTTCCTCTGTTAGGCCACTGCAGCACTAAGTAGCTTTATGTAATGTAGTCAGTAATGCATTGGTAGAAAATGATTTTTAAGCTGTGTTGAAAATGCGCTTGTTTTTTTTTGTGGAAAGGGTAAAAAAAAAAGACACTACCTTGCAATATCTTTAAATGAGTATCACTTCACCCTGACACTCTTAGTCACAGTTGATAAGCTATGATAGGGAATGGGTTTAACTGTTACACTTTAACAGTTATCAGTTTAACAAGTGGCGCAATCAGGTTGGGTTTTCATCACTTTTTTGTCCCTGAAACAGACCATGTAACATAGCACGTTGTGTTAAAAAGTGCCATCTGCCCCCATGTAGGACATGTAGAGGGTTGTCAAATATCCTCAAATAACCTCAAAATTAGGAAACAGCAGTGACAGCAAAGGGGGATGTTCCTTTTTTTTAATGCGCATGATAACAAAAAGATGAACTGATTGTACTATACTGACAGTTTTACGTTTTCAGACTTTTTTTTTTAAGGCTTTTAATTTTAATTTACTACTACCAGGGGCCTATCAGTCCCATAAAAGTGAGAGTCTCAGTACAGAGAACTGTATTAGACAGTCCATTTAGAGTGGTAAAACTCGAATTGTGAGATCCCCAAAGAGTTTATTGATCAAGCGTATGAAGCATCTGTGAAACATTCATTAAGTGTCAGACACAGGAGGCATAATTACATTATTGAATTACTACACATCCACTTTGTTCCACTGATTGGACAAATATGTGACAGTGCAATTCACACATCTTTTCAACAACCTGCAAACGACTTTTCCCCAGGTGAGAAATGGTCAGTAGAGTTAATTTTCTTGAATTTATTCCTCAAACAAATTGCTTTGCGGTCAAGTTTGCATGCAAAATCAAACATTTTCCATTTCCTGAATGAATTAACCTGAACCACTATTAGGGGGAGACACAAAATGGCTGCGGCAAAAAAAATGGCCGCAAATGGGAACTGTGACATCAAAAGAATAAGTAAAGGATTTTTACAGTCTAATAGTGCACAAATGGACTTGGCCTGAACTCTGCTGCTCCACTCAATAAAATTCATTAAGACTGGGAGCGATAGGCAGAGTGAGGCAGACGGAGAGCGAGAGATCGACTGACAGAAGCGGAGAGAGAGAGTTGTGTTTTAATAATTCCTGGTGGTCATTCGCACAGGATCAATAACAACCCTCCAACTCCGAGACACGAGCAGCCGATCAGCACTGTAGGAAAGCAATAGATCAGGCTGATTAATCAATAACCATTTAGCTGGGTGGAGAGGGGAAACAACTACAGAACAATGAGCTATCAAATACATATTAATACTGCCCGTCAGCCTGTCTACCTGCTTCTGTGCTCGTCTGACGGTTTTACCTGCCTATTTATTGGCTTTGCCTGTCTATCGGTCTTAGTGAGACGTCTCTCTGCCTGCGCCTCTGTTTTCATCAGCAGCACAGGTTGTAATAGAGATTTTCACAAACAAGTGCCATCTGTACATCTGTATTCACTGCCATGTCTCTCTTCCTCTCTTGTTCAGTCTCTCCCTCCGTCTCCTTTACAGGTATAGGTTTTTTTTTTTTTTTTTTTTAATATTCTCACTCTTAAACGCAGCTGGCAGTCAGTAGGCCGTTCCGACATCACACCTCCCACTAGCACAGCTGCTTGCCGACGCACACTCACACACGCGCGCAAACACCACACACTCCAGATGGTGTACTATCTACTCAATGTTTTAGTGAAGGGATTAAAAGGTATCTTTTAGCGAAAATTGAGTTTCATAGCGGAAATGCTTCTCTTCAGTGTTACACCCCTGCTGAGACACTGAAACTGCTTTTTCTAATGATCCTTTTTGAAAAGTGGATGATGTTTTCCCTCCTGAAGTCCTATTGTGTTATTCTGTTTTTTAATGTGATTACAGCACCTTAAAGTCATTGTGATGGCACACCGCACTGTTTATAGAAAATATCAAGACAAACTGCTTCAATCAATATGCTGCCTTTACACAATTCATGCTCAGTGTCTCAGGGCCTGTCTGCAGGAATGGAAGATACCAGAGCACAGTCTATACGAATT
Organism: Pempheris klunzingeri; assembly: GCF_042242105.1. Classification (NCBI taxonomy): domain Eukaryota; kingdom Metazoa; phylum Chordata; class Actinopteri; order Acropomatiformes; family Pempheridae; genus Pempheris; species Pempheris klunzingeri. Next base: position 15,887,972 of record NC_092029.1, on the reverse strand, counting down.
TTTTTTATCATGGGCTTGCTTTAAAGTCCAGTTTGATGGTAGCATACAATGCAGTTCAGAAATACAGATTTTTACAACACGAGGTTTTGGTATCACAGACATATTGTTGTTCAAGAGTTTGATTTGGGGACAAGTCAACATCCTGATTTGTGCTAAATGTAAAAACTACATACAAGCAGAAAGAAATAAAGTCAATAAACTAACTCAATAATATAAGACACGCAGCGATATGTATCAAAAGCTGGCAAACACTAGCCACCATAATCACTGGAAGTACTGAATTGAGCAAGGGCGCTTTTTATTTCTAATGAATTTGAATATTTTTAATGAAGAAGGAATGTGCCATTTCTTTTGTCAAGTTACTTACTGCAACTATAATATATGCAAAATATACTATAATATATGGGCCTGAACTTAACTATATAACTAATATTCATTATTTACTCACCTTTTCATTTTTGGATTTGTTTATTACCTCCATGATTATCATTTTTATTGGCTAACTGTAGCTTATAACTCACCGTGAGTCAAACTATGGCAAGAAATTACCACCCTTAAAGGACTTACATCTATTAGGCTCTTGGTTCATTTCTAATGCTTGTTGGTAGTCGGTTTACTTACGCTGGCAGTTTTTTGCTGTGATGGCATCTCCGTAGTAACCTTCAGAGCAACTGTCGCAAGCTGCGCCACCGTAACCTTGGCGACAGCGCAGACACTGGCCTGTGACTGGATCACAGCTGACAGGTATGGACAGGTCCAGGTTGCCATTGCATTCACAGGGCTGGCAGGAACCTCCTGGAACGGTGGGCTGGCCGTAGTATCCGTTGGAGCATCTAGGAGGCAGCAGAGGGACACAGAAACAGTGTGATACTGCTGGTTCATTTTGGACGTGCTGCTAACACGATCTGCTGCCTGGGAATAAAGAAACGTTTCTATGATTCTGATTATGGCTCTATAAAGAGGATATGTTGGAATATTTTGAGGCATCAGGTATTTTCTATGTGGCATCACATACTAGATAAGCATATAAACACACCTGGCAAGCATGCTAGTAAATCCTGCTCTGCTACATAACGGTTTGTGCTGGTTTTCCCCGCGATTTTTCAAATTTCTGACTTTGGCGCCTCTTGGTGGTTGCATCAAAAAGACCCTAATCTGCCCTATTTGGGAATGACTGGACTGAAACGGACATATTTCCTCCAAGTGTCTCCTTTTTTTCCTTTTTTTAAAATAAACAAACACTTATGCCATCAGCATAATGTGAAGGATACTATAATCACATAAAATTCGACACACATAAGGGCTTTAAAGGACCCCGGCAATTGATCATCATCCCACCTGATATGCTTTCAAGCTCTTGCTCATGCTATTCCTGTTCACAGGATACAATTTTAGAGTTTGAGATAACACTGCATCAGGTCTTACTGAAAGAGCAGGTAGTGCCATAATATCTTCTGAGAATACACTTTTGCTTTGCTTTCATGTCGTAAATAATAAAATTGTGCGGAGAAAGCTTTCAGGTCATCAAGAATATATATCACGTTGTCTTCTTTCTTTTCTATCTGACAAGTACAGAAAATAACTGAGATTTCCACACGTAAATATTAGAAATAGTGTTTACCTCAGCTTCTATCTGACGAGGCAGGAACATACCGATCTCAACTACAGCTACAAGATCGCTAATTACAGCAGGTCTCATCCCACAAGAGATGTCAACCAATATCCAATCACAAAATAAACAGCATTAAAGCTCATCTAGCTGAGACCAGCAGATTTAACAATGCTGAATTATCTGCATTGTACCGGGTGTGTCTTTGATCAGCGAGACTGCTTGGCTGACCATACCTGCTGTATAATTCATATTAAACACACACATCACATACACAGACAGACAGACAGACAGACGTCAACTCATAGATATGCACACAAAGAGCTAGAGGGCAACAGAGCCAAGCCAAACATCAACAGATATGAAATGGAAGTTTATAAAAATAAGCTTCAAGAGATTTAAAAAAGAAGAAAAAAAAAAAGAGGTTTGATGTCTTCAGGCAGTTAATTCAAAAACAGATTATTTACAGCAAACTGCACAGGTTTTACTCATAAAAATATTCATATAACTGAACCACTGTTAGAGACCTGAAGCAAGAAATATCCAAATGCTACTTCTGCTAATAGCAGTGATACAAATCCAATGTGATGTAACAAAATACAGAATTCTTTAGAGGTTATTCTCATCTGTTCATACATTTTACATGTAGAAAAGTATGACATATGCGTCATTGGAAGACAACGTTTTTGAAGTGAACATACATGGAATACTATAAAAATAAAATAAAATAAAAACTGTTTTGATTCTGTTGTCTTGTCAGTTTAGTGGAAAGATAAGTAAGCGAAGATGCCAAAAAACATGCTCTTGATTAGTATCATTCATGGTGACAAAAATTAAAAATGGTTGTTAGGTTGGGAACAGACCTGAACAAACAACTGAGTGGAGCAGCCACAACATTCAGAAATTAGGATTTTTGCTTTTCAGCCTCTTCTGTTTGACTAATAATAAGAGGAAGTTCGGCTGCTGCAACACATATTAACCTGAGACTGCTACGCCGTGTCAAGAGCCACTGAAACCAAATAAAACAGGCCTAAGCTGAAATAAAGCTCTACAGGCTGAGAAGGGAATTGAGATGAAAGAGGAGAGGAAAAAGAGAGAGAGGGCGAGGAGAGATGGGAGAGTGGGAGATAGAAAGGGGAGGATAGAGAGAGAGAGATGGAGAGAAAGGGGAAAGGTTTTCACATTGAAAAGAGAATTGAATTTAGAAAGGAGGGAAAAGAAAGGACAGAGGGAGGGAAAGAGTCAAGAGCAGCCAGCCATTATTACCACTGACCCTCCTTGGTACTCAATAGAGCTGGTTTATTAGCTTGTGTGTATGTGCGCATGTGGCTGAAGTGTATGCGTGTGTATTTCTGTTAGTGTGTGTGTGTGTGTGTGTGTCGTGCTACAAGTGCATTCTTCAAGTCAAGTGGAGAATTGTATTGGCAGCAATCTCGCTTCTTGTCTGCAGAGAAGAGGAGCACAAGTGTGTCTTTGTGTTTAGCTTTATTTGGAAAATGTGTTCACACTTTCACACTATTCTATTCAGTTCTATTCTGTTCAGTTGCATACAGTCAAGCATGTGCGTTTAGTTACTTAGGTGTCGAGAGGAAGACGAGGTATTTGTAGTGGAGAGTCCAGGGCGTTTGAAGGAGTTATATTTGGGTTGGGTCAGACACCTGGTCGAAGCCTTCAGAGTGCACAGGGAGTGGACTGTGAGCACAACTGGTGGAGAGTTACAGAGGGAAAGAGAGGGGTTGGGATCCTAAAAGTTATGTTCTTTTATTTTTAGTGTTATAAATGAGGAGTCGGCGCCAGGGGAAGACCGGCTCTGCGCCTCCCCTCATATGGTTTTTCCATAACCATAAGCATTTTGAGATGAACCTGCTCTGTCTGAGTGCTACTGTATGCATCCGGTTAAAAGTGAAAATTGGGCCATGTTGTTTTTAGGAGGTAAGGTGGGATTTTCATAAAAATAGACATCTTGTAGTTAATTTGTAATTTACTTTTAAATTTATGTGCTGCTGCTGCAAGGAAATAAGATCACATAATGTCTTGTTTTTGTTTCAATATGACCAACTTTTACACCATTTCCAATAGTCAACCGCACCGCCACCTGAGGCTGTCGGTAAAACCAATCATGCTCCAATCATCACCTCCAAACATTCAAAGAACAATTGTGACTGGCTGCGCTCAGTCAGTCAGCAGAGATATGGAGGTATAAGCACTTTTTATGTTAAACAAGCCTTCACAATTGAAAGTCTTTTATCTTCTATGTCAGACACACATGATCAATCGTGTCTTCCAAAATTTAATTACATATCTAAAACTGTCAAAAACGGCCCCTACAGCTACATTTTGTATGTCACATGTCATAGTTTCAACCAATAATGTTATTATATACAAGTTTATATATGGTTTTTTTGTATAACTGATCCCATTACTGTAGGATTCAATCAAGGATGAGGACAGTTTTACATTTCTTTTTAGATCGAGACACTGAAAATATTCATTAATACTGTAGTAACCATTAATGCTGCTACTAAGCTGCTACTAGCGCTACTATTTCCTTTAGTAGTCTTCACGAATACTCACTATAATGCCAATAGAGCTCCAGTGATGTGAAATAGTATTACCTCGTACCTCGGTGTTCATGTGACTTACCATTTGGCTGGACTTCGGTCATGTCCTTATTGTTGCTACCATTAAAATTCAATAGCAAGGCTGTCCACTGTACAATATACACCTGCCTTTGAAAGAGCAGTTCTCATTTCATGCTCTTCGTAAGATATAATAATATAGTCTTTTTCCTCATCTTTTGTGTCCCAACTGTCATTTTTAAGGTTGTTGGCATAACTTTTAATGCATAATAACATTAACAGTAATCACTGCCATCAGCCCTGCTTCAGGTTCCCTTTTAGATAAAATAGGGATCTCTTAAGTGCCTCATATCCATCATGAGTCACCAAAAACCAAATTAATGTGTAAAATCTGAAAATACATTTAAAGAGTATTAACATCTGGATATACTGGCAGCCTCCATGCTGTCTAGCAGTATATGGCAGCTTACGAAGCAAAGTGTGTGAGCTGACTTATTTGTTAGGCAGCTGCATTATAGCAGCTTTCAGCTAAATTCTAAATGACTGTTTATGGGCAGGAAGTTGAAAAGCAGAATCACTTAGCAGCGAGTGGATAGTCTATTAGCATGGAGGGAATAGAGTAGCTTATTCTGTTAAAGCCCATAATACAGACAAATTGGCACATTACAATTAATTACCACTAACAACAACAAAAGCACTGTAGATAATGAACTGTAATGGCAGGTAGTGCATAGCAGGTATCAATTAGACTAATAGAACAAGAAACAGCCGACTGCTGATTATCCCTTTAATACTGTCATTAGTAATGAAATATTATTTAACATTATTTCAGCTCCTATGTGCTCTGAGTCAATGCAGCATCCGACAGCCTCTTTCACTGACTGGAGGCGCCATATGGCACCAGAACGGCACACACATGACCAAAAGTGACAAGATACACAGATGTATTCTGCATATTCAATGACAGATACATGTACATATACATTTGGCACACAATCGCCCCAAAATAAAACCGATCGTCTCAATTTGGAAAAAAGCACCATCAGGTCATTATTGTAACCTCATCTCTTTTAGTTCCATTTTCATCACACAGTCGCACTGATGGATGGACACGGGGGTGCTTCAGACAGAGACGTGGAGCAGTCAACTTTTACTAGTTGGACCCTCTGTCGACACTAGGCCATTTTGGTCATTGGCTGAGCTGCAGTGCAGATGCCTCTCTGTGACAGACAGTTTAAAAAATGGACTGACAATGAGTCCTTTTGCTTTACAGTGGCAAAGGAGGTTTATAAAAAGCCTAAGAGGCAGACAGAGATTCTGCTGGACAGGACAGGATGGCGAGGCATGTAGATTATGCATGACAGCGAGCTGAGGCCCGCTGTCCACCAACAGCTCTTTTAGCTGGCAACAGAGAGCAAAGGCCTGCTTCAAGTGCAACTGAACACCTATTTTGAGCGCTAGGGCTTCATCCATGAGATTAAAATTGTTGTAATAATTATTACTGTAGATCTGACTGATAGAACAAAATAGGAATTTTCATATTTTATTTTTCCTGGACTTCTACAAATCTACAAATATTCACACTTCAGAAACAAAAAAGAAATTCAAGGATGAGCATTCCAGTGCATACAGTATGTTACCTTCAATAGCAACCACAGCAAAACCAAGCCAACACTTTGAAGAGAGAGATATGCCGCTTGCAAATGAGCAGGCTAAAAAAGGAGCAGCCAAGGCCCAACATACAGTTATTTTAAATTGTGGGTCAGCAGCATAAAGATTTGTTTCTACTGAGACTAGATCACCAGATGTTGTTCGATATTGTCCTACATGTTCAATATGATAGCTACAAATCAATTTGTTTGATGTCTGGACAACACTTTCTAAAATGACCCTGTATGCAGGGTGTAACGTTTTAACTATGGGCTTTATTAACAGTAAATAGGTCTGTCCTAAGCCAGTAATGAGGAAAGCCTTTGGGTTGCTGGGTTGTGTAAAATCCACTTGACTGTGTGGCCACTCACCTGAACCAAAAATACAACTTATTAACTTCAGCAGACCTGATGGATGAAAAACTCTTATTACCAAATACAATAGACTAACAACTGCTGAAGTGGTTTTTCACAACCTGGTAAGTAAACCCATTTTTCTTATTGATGGGTTTTAACCTAGCAATAAAGCATTAGTATATAAACCATTAATGAAACAATTACTTACAACTTGTGAACAGTTGATACAGAGTGATTTACCAGAAAGTGGTGCTGGTATTCTATATATATATATTAAAATGGGTTTCTACAGTATGTGGCATTCTTTTTGAAAGCAGACTGCAGGAAAAAAAGATGCTGGACAAAACATTCCTCTTTACTACAGAAATAGCATTAACTGCACAAGGTCACTTTTTCAGTTATGCAGTAATCACAAAGAAAATTAGCACAACTTTTCAAGCACTTTCACCTCAGCTCATACATGCACATCTCAACAATGGAAATTTCAACAACATTCAGATGACATTTAGTGTTCAGTTGACGCATTCTGCCGTCCAACAAAACAGAGCTCCAGGCTTTAGTCTGAAGTTGCTGAAAAGCTCACTTTCCAGAGCTACAAGGTGCTTGACTGCAACGTTTTTTCAACAGTAACGACAACAATAATGATGTTTTGGAAAATAGAAAAACATAAATGTAAATATATATAGATATAAACCCACTGAATACTAACGCAAAATTTCAGCTGTGGGCAGTTTCAGTTGAACAGAAAACAGTCCAAATGTGCTCTGTCTCAGTGAGCCTGGGTGGTGATAAGACTATATTTACTCAGTCTGCGTCACCATATGACAGTGTAGCCTGAAGTTTTAACAAGACTAGCATCCACAGAGCCTTCTCATTAGCCCTTGGTGGTAAAGAAGCGCACAGCTAATGGAACAAGGATGTCACTCAACTAATAAATGTGCAGTGGACAGAAAGCTGGATGGACAATGAGACACGAGTGCTCAAAAAACCCGTTAATGAGCAGCAGTTTCTGTTTTCATTTGTGAATGGCTGACAACAGGCCTGATTTATTTTCCAGACAGTCATTTTTAGGAATAACGACAATAACACTGGCTTTATTTTTAAGATTAGCGTTCACTTCCAATTGTGCAGCTCTGTTGTAATGCTGCAATTATGATGGTCTTCATACTGAATTGGCCAAAATGTTGTTTAAATACAGGTAAACTGTCAAAACGGATTTCTAGGTTTTGTTAAAAGAATGAGGACTTCAGTGATTTCCAGAAAGCAATAAGTCATAATAATAATTAAGTTCGAATTAACTTGGCATCACTTGCAAATGAAGCTTGAAGGCATTTAATTCAACACAATGTCAGAAAGTCTGAGCACAATGTGCTGTGTGAGTGTGTTTTCCTTTTAGAGTGTTTTGTGTGTGTGTGTGTGTTACCTGTCACATCGTGGTCCTGTGTATCCAGGCTGACACTGGTCGCACAGCAACTCCCCTTCCTCACCTAGGTGGCAGGTGGGGCTGAAACTATTGTAGTTGCCATGACGACGTTGTTGTTGTTGTTGTTGAAGTTGTTGATGAAGTCGGTAGCGTTGTCCCAGTGTGCAGAGAGGGATGAGGAGGAGGAGGAAGAGCAGAGGACAGTAGCGGGTTAAGGCCATTGTTTGTCTTCCTATGTACAAACACACACACACACACACACACCTGTGTCCCTACTTTCACTCTCCACTCTTCACATTAATACTGTGTGACACACACACACACACTAAATTTGCTCTCTCTCTCTTTCACACCCACACGTCTGTACTTCCACACAACTACTGAATTTCAGAACACTCTTCCTCCCTACGAATTGTAACCTAAATGAACGAAGAGACAGGCGGAGACAGAGGAAAGCGATAGTCCCTTACCCTTCTGTCCCCCTCCCACTTCCATAAACTATAGATAGTTCGGCTGGCTCGGGTTCCAGGCCCCAGACTGACTCACTGGATGACTGACTGACGTGCTAACTGCGAGATGGCTCACTGAACGAGTAACCCTGCTTGGTCAGTGCATGTGAACAACAAAACACTGTAAAATACCTCTTACTGTAACCGTAAAATGGATTACATTTCTACCTGTAGTTGTAGAAAAGCAGCAGTACTAATCACGGACAGTACAGTAAAGTACAGAGTACTATTTCATCCGATGACACAGCCATAAAAAAAGCTCTTATGGTTTATACAATTTTATATCAAAATGATAAACTATTAATAAAATAACCAAATATCTGTACTGCAGGAATGAAGGTGCCTTGGTATTTGTATACAATAGCACAAATCATCAAATAAGCTGTTAGACAAGTTTAACAGTCTCGTCTGGCAACACAATCCCAACCTACAAGATATCAAATGTGTATAAAAGCTTCATTCAAGACTGAGGCACAACCAGAAAGCACTTGGAAAATGCCTCTGCCAAGGCGGCACAATCATCCAAATGAGTGACTAATGATAATAATAGAACTCGTTTTAATCTTTTAATCTACATCTGATCCAGATCTACGTCAATATACAAATATTAATAGATATTCTTCAAAAAAACATGTGCACAATGTTCTATTTCCTGGGGATATTGGGGCTTTCTACAGGAATTAATTGTACTACTTAATTGAAAGTGACTCAGACCTCAAATTGCTGTTTGTTATGTTGCTGTACCGCCACATACTGTATGAGGTGCCACAGCATGTATGTGAAACAAATCACATTTGCGAGTTTGCTCAGAGCTGATGTGTGCACATATTGTCTAAATTTGATAACTAAGGCACAATGTACAAAGAGTTATGTTAAAGATGTAAAATTTGGCTGCCTGTGCAAAAAAAAAAGCTGAATTTTTTGAGGTCATCCAAGTGTGTTATGTAGCAATAGTAAGGAAGCTTGGGTACAGCATTTTCTAAGACCAGTGGTGAAAATAGCCGTTTGAAACTAGTCAAAGCAGAGGTAAATCTGTCTAGGCACATATGATTAAGGCCTAATTGACCAAAGAACTTCCAACTACATTTCCCTGGAATCTGTTAAGTAGATTTGGATCTAACTGACAGACACATGAAGAGATATAAAAAAAAAAACTTCCTTGGCAGAGAGGTAATTAAGCGTGGGTGTGAATAAAGATGAACGGCACTCCAGGACTAAACTGATTTCTACTGATTTGCTGCAAATCATCACCCTGCTTCCCATGCTGAAGCTAATGTGGACGTTACTTAGACATTGCTGCTCACTGGAACAGTCTGAATGGCTGGCTGGCTATTTGAGTGACTGGCTTCAGTGAACATAAAGGGACTAGATGGCTATTTTGAGGGCCAGAAAGGCACAGCAGCTTCAAGCTATTATTACTGTAGGGGTTAGAGGGAGGTAGAGAGGAGAAGAAGTGAGAGACAGAGAGTTGTATCTTTCTTTAGCTCTCAGAGTTTTGGACATGACGTGTCATGACTGCATGAAGATTCTCAGCTGCTGCTGCCCGTGTGTGTCTGTGTGTGTGTGTGTGTCTATGCTGGGGTGACAGTGCACCAGACACACAGCATCTCTCTCTGGTCATCTGGAGAAACTGCATAAATATCCAATAACAGCAGCGCTTCTACATATACTGGTCCTACTCATGACGCCATCTTTTGTGGTTACTTATAAGTTGTTATTTATTACCCGTGTGAACTAGATTAGTTACTGTACTCTTCTTCTATGGTATACAGACTGTACACTTTTGTGAATCCAGAGGAACAGAGGAAGAGTCCAGAGCAGCTACTAAACAGATCTTGTAGTGAGACCGTTTTGTCAACTAACTATTTCCAAGTTCAAAGTCGATCAGCGCCAACAAAGATATTAAGTATTAAGATTACTCCTGCTCGGCTCAGGTGGACCAGGCTGTAATAGGCAGCAGGAAACCAGCCAATATGTACAGTACTTAAATAACCTACAGAGTCTGAGTGTTTCCTAGATCAACCATCATGTGAGAGGCCCCAAACCAATGCCTCTGAACTGGGCTGCCTCCAAACAGCAGATTCTTAATGGAGATCAATCAATCGTTATATAAATGTTAAGATGATGTCAGTGTGCGAGTCTTCTGTCTTTTATATATTTTTGTATTTGAGTGTTTATGTCTGATAAGCCTGCTAAGAATTCAACAAAGAAAGAACTTACTGTGACTTGAACAACCATGATTTGAGAGTAATGTAGGCACAGCATGGGTGCTTTCCCATACGAGACGAATGGTGTGATGAAGGCTTTAAATACCTTAATGACTTGTGAGAGGTTGAGTTTGGTATTGTGTTAAATTTCCTGATCACAGATATGTTGATTCTGCCAACGGTGATGACATTTCCACCCACAGGGATGATGTTTCTACCTGTGGTGATTATATTTTCATTCATGTCAGTACTATTGTATTCCTTTCCATAAAGATGAAGCTCTTTTTGGTCATGATGTCCTTTAAAAAAGTACCAAGTGAGGAGAGGAGAACATCATGAAAAAAGTAGGGACCCCAGACGCACTGTAGCGTCAGCAGTGATAGATGGAAACGTTTGATTGTCATGGCGGCATTAGCCCCTGTGTCTTGTGAACCTACTTGTTGCTGGGAAGATTGAGAGGGCAGGCGCAGGGACGACAGTCTGCAGGTGACCCACGGGTGGCATTGCCATAGTAACCAGATAGGCAGGCCCCGCAGTGGGGGCCTGTGGTGTAGTGGGAGCAGTCCTGGAGGAGACACACAGGTCAAAGTTTATATCAGGAAAATAAAAATCAAAAACTACTGGGCATAAAACTTTGGATTGGTTAACCTTAGTGTCACGAGAAGATCTTAAGCAATTTTCGTAAGACCCCGTTGTGTTAATACGTCAGGTACCGTTAAAGGTACTCTTTTTTTTCTTCAGTGAAGCAACCTTTCTTCTTCAAATTGTCTTGGAAAAAAACACCTGCTTTCAGTTTCTTTCTTTTGCTTTTCTGCATCGCAAAACCTCAGAGTACAGTAAGTGATGTAGGCGTTACAAGTTGACTCTGCATCATGTCTGGTGCTTCACACAGACAGGTAGAAGTACAGCCAATTTTTTAGAACAAAATGGTTATGAAACTGAATAATGAGTCACAAATTAAGATGTTTTGTAGTTAAAACCAAGGGTAGGATGCAAGTACCCTGAAAAAGAGGACAACCAAAGAGCAAACAACAGACCTGCTCTATTTTAGTTTAATTGCTGTCACACTTTGCTTGTAGAAATGAAACCTCTGAAAGATAAAAACTAATAGGCTCAAGGGTTGAGCGCTGCAGTAAGAAGAGCAGACCTTTGTTGATACATTTTTACAAAAACAAAATCGCCGTCATTAAATAAAGCTGTCAAGTCAAATCATTGTCAAGCAGACAGCAGCAGGAGGATCACCCTCGAGGAGATCAAGGTTAATGATATGGTTCACGATTAGCATCACATTTGGTTCCAGTAGCAACCAAGCGCATTGGATTCACAGATACATCCTCAACCAAACACCTACTCAATACTCAAATGTGAGTATTGATGAGTAGTAATTATTATTGATCAATTATTGCTGCACACAAGCTGTAATGCTATATTCAGCTTTTTGGCTTTTTTTTCCCTTTGACTTGAAACAAATAATGACATCAGAATTGTTTAATAGTTTCCCTACAGAACTTTGCCAAATGTATGGCTATGAATCGACTTTATTTACGTTCAGTATTAGTCATTGGGATACTAATATCTGCATTATTATTTTTCTTTCTTCTGTGACTGCCAAGATTTGTCACTCTGGCTAACAGCAAGATGGAAATGTGTGAGGTGACCACCAACAGCATGTCATCTAGTGTGAATCTGGCCTCAACTGCCAATACAACCTGAAAATAAAACCAACTACTGACAGTGACACCACAACTTGTGAATAATTCCTTTATAACTCATTTCAAAGCTGCCTCAAAACTAAAGTTCTTCAGCATGCCATGCCATGATTTTTTAAAAAGTAGCAATTTTGGATGTATTATTTCAGTTTAAGATTGTGTGCATGTGTTTGTGTGTGTGTGTTTGAATGTCCGTTATGTTCCAAATCATTTCCTTCTCAGATCAAACGCCTCCTCTCTGCTGAAACCCACTCTGACACATACAGGCTGTGTTAACCTATTGGACCACAGCATCATTCAGTCATTCAACTATAGGTAGAAAGCACAGTCCTCAGGGAAGGGGTGACTGTCCATCTGTCTGTCTGCCTGTCACTATGTGTGGGTGGGTGGGTGGGTGGGGGTGTATGGCTGTTTGTGTGCACGTCCGTGAGTGAGTTTCTGTCAAGTTGTCTCTGTTCTGGGGATGTATGTATTTGTGTGTGTGTGTGTGTGTGTGTGTGTGTGAAAGGGAGAGAACTGAGCGAGATTGAGCTAGCTTGTCTGTCTGTCTTTGTCTGGCTCATAGTGTGTGTGTTCCCTCCTCTGACATGTCCCAGCATCCTCCTCATCTATAATGAAAGATAACATGGAAATACAAAACCCACAACTCTGTGTGTGTTTGTGTGTGTGTTTGTGTTGGTGTGCTTGTATTAGTGTGTGCGTATTTAGTTTGATGCTAACTGACAGCTTAAGCCTGAGGCCATGTGTAGACTGGGGAGTGACGATGTGTGTGTGCAGCGGGTCGGCGTACTTGTGTGTGTGGGTGGGTGTGGGTGGGTATATGGTTGTTTGTATCTCCTCAGTATATCTAAATGTGTGTATGTGTACTTTTCTGTTCTTTTCTAAAGCAAAGTGTCTTAACTTGCAGTTCCTTTGATTACCACTAGCTGGTGCTTCCAAAAACCCTGTCCACGTCACCCCTGAATACAAAGTCAATTAGTATTTTTGCCACATGAGGTCGTGATTCATTTATGCTGCTCTGTGGTTAGCACCGTTGCCTCACAGCAAGAAGGTTCCAGGTTCAAATCCGCTGGCCAGCAGGTTTGCAGGGTAAACCCTAAACTGCGGCCAGTCCAGGGTGTACCCCGCCTCTCGCCCTATGTCAGCTGGGATTGGCTCCATGGATGGATGGAGGGATGGATGGAATTATGCTGCTCTGATTTGTGCTTTTGTGTCATTAAAGGATACTGACAAGGGGTGACTCTTTTTAAAGCTCCTTCTGTATTTCCACAACACTTACTGCTTGTTTTGCTGCATTTACATCCCAGGCTGCTTTAGACTTCACTAGCCTATTAGTAAAGCCACAGACACTACATTCATCTTTTACGGGGTGAACTCTAAAATACAAATTGACCAGTACATAACAGCGATCTGTGGCTCCCAACCAATTGATTTAACCCCTCTCGATTATTCATCTGTATAAAAAGGGGCATAAATAAAAATGTCACTTCATTTATTCAAGACAGACAGGTTACTCTCTGTTATACCTTAATGATGATTAATGGGATGACAGCTGTATGAGTTAAAAAAGACAGAACGATTAATGATGTGAGTACAAGCACACTACAAGCAATATTCTGTCTATACGTTATATACTGAAACACAACTTGAAATATTCTGCATATTTTTCAAATGACATTTTGTTTTTCCATTTTGGTATTCTCTGACATTCTGTGATTATCAAAACTGATAAAGCCTTCGATGATGAGTTTTTACATTTGCTGCTCTCAACACTTAATATCTAGTACCTCTTTCCCAGGAAAAAAAGACCTTTTTTATTGTTTTTTTGTTTTGTTTTGTTTGTTGGCTAATTAATGCAGAGGAAGGAGTAAAGCAGGAGTAAATTCTTCAGTGTGATTTTGGCCACCGAATGAAACTAAACTATCAGACATTGTCGGTCATCTTACCAGGCAGTGTGCTGTGACCTCGTCGCACTGTGTAGCGTGTCCGTGGCAATGACAAGCTTCACACACACCGTTGTACAGATTCCCGTTAACCCTCCGAAAACCAGGAACACACGCCTGACACACACAAACACACACGGTTAGAGAGGAAGGCAGAGTTGTCTGTCTTGCTATAGTGTGTCACACTGTCATCGTTTCTGATATTGTCTGAAACGTGTGTATGAGCGCATGTGAATTTCAGTCAAGACTAGAAAACCATTAAGTCAGCTGATTTCTGAAGCTAAACACTTAACTACACACAATTGAAATTGTCTCAGTTTTGCTTAGGAGGCTTTAAAAGTAAACTGGGATGATCCTTTGATCCTTTAATCAGTCGAATTACACTTTGAGAAACATTTAAGAATCAGGCATACTAAAAGCAAAATACATTAAAACCACATTTTAGGGGTCATACTGATGGGCATCTTAGTATCTTAGTGCAGCTCATGTGCAAAAGAATGCATATATATATACACACAATAAAATTCCTCCTTCTGGGGAGCCATTTTTCCCCCCACTGTGGGATAAAAATAAACTTGCTAAGACTTAAAATTTTCTCGAGATATTGCACATTATGTGCCACCTGATACCATTACTTTTTTAAAGCAGTGATATTATTGCTGGTTTAAAAGAAAAAACATTTTGCGTGAATGACTGAAAACATGCTAATACTTTTTCAGAACTTCAGACACCACTGATTGAATGTAGTTTGAAAAAGCTAAAGAAAGAGTCGTTTTATTTCTAATCTGTAAATGAAAAGTAGTCAAGTGCTTAATACATAGACATAGACATTATGCTTTCAACATAACTTTTACTCATATACTTTTTCTAAGACTGATTTTTATTGATTATTGTAGAGGAAGATTTAAAATTGCAGCGCTTGTCTGTGTGTTTACCTCACAGGAAGTTCCAGCGTATCCGGGAGGACAAGAGCAGATTTCTACAGCTGAAGCTCTCCTCTCTCCTCTGGCAGAGGGATTAGCTACCTGCATCGAGAATGAGTGAAGCCTACATACATGCGCCGGACACACACACACACACACACACACACACAGAAATATCAGGCCTAAACATGTGACACATACAGGAGGTAGTCTGTCTATATTTACAGTTAAACATACGCCTTCACTCACACAAACAGGGCTGTTTGGCTGATTAGGCTTTTAGAACTTTTATGGCCCAAGTTCATCCACTCTGGCAGGATTTATACCCAGACTGCAATAAGCTTCACCAATTAAAGTGGCATCTTTATGTTTAGGTTACAGGAGGTTGAAGAGTTGTTCACAGGCTATGAAGAATAGCTGCCTGAGATTCAACTCATGAGAAGTTTTTTTTTGTTTCATAAAGGTAGACACCAATATTTCTAAGAGTTTACAGAGTTTTCAATACTTGAGTGAGGGCTACTCACAATAATACTGAACATTAGTTGAGCCTTGTATTTAGCAAAAATAACTTCTCACTCAGACTCCAGTGGTTGCAAAGATTCTGAATGCCGTCTGATCTGTTGATTTTATATATATATATATACATACATACATACATACATACTGTAAATATCTGTTGATATACATTTTATTACCTTAAGTGATACATAAGCATGGAGCCCCATCAACAGATACATTACTGTAGAATCAGTACAGGTTTGTATGGCACTGATCAGTTACAGGGCATTCAATATTTACCCATACAAACTGCATATTACAGTCATTGGTTGATTTGTTGGAAGTTACAAAAATACTAAAAGTACTAATAATGACAATGTTCAGGATACTTGACCTGCTGTTATTCTATCATTCAATAATGCCCAATAGTTTAAATGTGCATATAGAAAGAGATGAAATGTGTTTGTTAAAGTACCTGTACACAGCGCTGGGCTCTGTGCTATAAGAGGCCCGGACCATCACTCTGGTCACATTGGCTAACACGGACAAGAAATCCCTCCGACTAATCGGCTGCGCATTCTCTGAAACCAGGAAGTTCTCTGGAAGGAGGGCGATGTGATTGGTGCTTGATGAGGACGGGTACACTGGCTGGCCAAACCTTCTGTCGATAATCTTGATTCCACCTCCCTGGCAGAGAAAATAGAAAAACATTTTTATCATGTGTTTTTACCTCTTCTACTTTGTTGTTGTTCACTCTTAATTCCATAAATGTAGAAAATGGATATTCTCTAAAACATAAATAAAGTATGACACCTCTTTAAGAAAGGACTGATCTGGGAAAAATAAGAGGGTAAGAGTGAATAATGTTTCATTAGGTAATGAGCTGCAGTTTCTATTGACATTTTGAATGGACTGAATGCAAAGTGAATTGAGCCCAGGCCTGGTATCTGACTATCTCTTGTTGAGAACGGATCAATGGCATGTAGCAGCTAACGCAGAGTGACAACTACTGATGGAGGAAGGGGGGGAGGGAGAGAGAGAGGGAGAGAGAGAGAGAGAGCCTATCATGCCAATAAACCATTAAATAAAAACTAATTGAAAGAGAGGAGATGGAGGGAGGGATAAAGAGACAGGGAGCAGTAGCAGGGCTGAGAGGCACAAAGATAAATACAGAAAGAAAAAAAGAGACAAAAGAAAGAGGAAGATTGACAAAAAAAAAAAAGACAAAGTCACCTCAGAGAAAATTGTTTTCATTAAGTCTCTGAAAAGAGGCTTTTACAGTCCTATCTTTGTTTGTCTCTCACTTCTATTTATTACATCCTAAGAAAATCAAATTTAGCAATTAAAGGATAAGGTGGGCACTTTCCTACATTTTTCTTATTGTGCAGAAATCCCATGAAAAGACAAACAACAATAATGCGTTGTGCTGTCTCTCAATACTTCACGTCCTCTCCTGTGGCTCTCGGCCTCAGTGGGGGAGACTAGAACTAGACTCTACTTGTATTAGACAAGTTTATTATTATTGGATATTAATTTAAGTATGCAAGTCCTATATGGGGTTTCTATATTGTTTGGACAGAGGGTGGATACTCAGATTAGATGCTCAGCAAAAAAGTTGACACTAAATGTACTGAGTGTACATTTACTTGGTTCTTGCCAGATAACATCTTTGAAACCTCCATGAATGGTACCGGGTCTGGGGCCCAACCATTGAGAGTCACTAAGCTACAGTACATCAGGCTTTGGCTACACAGTCAATACTTGTTGGAAGAATCACTTCATTGTCGGATTCTGTCCTTTCATGGGATTTACTGGGGTTAGAAAAATATAAAACACCACCCTTAGCCTTCAAGTCAATATTGTTCACTTAGAATTTAATTTAAACTCGAAAAAATGGACAAAAACCTGATAGCTGGGTGAGAGCCTTAAGAGCTTCTAGATGGTACCGGAAATAACCTACTGTGCTACGAGTAGAAGAACTCAAAATAGATGCATTACAGAGCAAACAAATCAGAATCAAAGCTTTCATCTGTTGTTTTAAACCAAATGAGAAGCTCCAGATGCATGAATTTCCAGCACATTGGTTGTTGTTGTTGGCGGAGGCTGATAAAGCTGGCTGGATTGAGAGAAAGACGTGGAAATCAACAAAGCCATGCCGACGAACAAAGACAGGGAGATTATTGTCTATTCAGATCCAACAAAGTTACAACCGAGGCACGAGCTTCTTCCTGCGCTTCACAGAAACCGTGTAACAGACAATATCACAACTTGATGCAGATATGCGGAGAGTAAACAGTGGGGGGAATAAGACTGCACAAAGGCTGAAAGAGAGACAGTGAAGAGGGAGTAAGCCGGTTGACAGTGTGTAGGTGGCTCATTATCATCATCATCTGGAGAGGCTTTTTGTTGACAACAAGACCGACACTTGTCCTCCTCTCCTCCTCCTCCTCCCCTCCCCTCCCAGTCTGTCCATCTCACTGACACGTCTTTAAATAACACAGGCTCGTTGGTCTGTGACTATCCATCTCTCAGTTTTCTTTCTTTCCCGCTTCTTAACTTTTTCACCTCCATTTATTTCCTTATTTCCAGGTTTACTTCATTCCTTTAATCTGCCTTCCCCCAGTTTGTTCCCTTATTTCCTTCCTTTGTGTTTCTTTCCATCTCCCTTCCGTCTGTGTCCTACCGTCCATTCCTCCCTTCCTTTTCTTCCTTCTTAATTCTTTCCTATCCTTCATTCTTTTAGTTCCTTCTGTCCTTACTCTCTCACCCCTCATCTTTCTTTCCTTCCTTGTTCTTTCTTCCTTTCTTTCTGCACAAATGTGTGCATTGCATTGGCACACTTCCTAAATAAAAGGCATAAAATACAAAGTCATATTACAATTATTTTTTGCATGTGTCCACATTTAATCTGAAATTGCATCTGTGCAGGATGAAACTTTTTTTTTACTTATCTTTTAATTGTTTTCCAGTCAATTCCTGACAAGTAGATTCTTCCACATGTAATGGTAGCTTATTACAGAAATTCTTTTCAAACTAAACTGAACTAAAATTTCCTCTGCTTTAAGGTGTCATTGGTAGGAGGTTGTGTGTGCGTGAAATAACAGGTTCATTTTTGCAGCTCTGGCACACTGAACAAGCAGAAACACGCACACCAACCTGCTTATGTATGTATTTGTGTGTGTACTGTACACTCACACGCACAAACACACAATGCTGCTAAGTGATATAGGAGATATAAACAGTTAACTAATAGTGTTGCTGCTTTGCTTATTGCTGCCATACATCATATCACAACCTGCTCATTATAAAGACAGAAAGAGGGAGGGGAGGAAGAGACTCTCTATCTGCATTTTTTATTGCTAAGTTCAGCATTTCTCTGCCAGCTGTAGCTGCTTGTGCTTGTGTGTGTGTGTGTGTGTGTGTGTGTGTGTGTGTGTGTGTGTGTGTGTGTGTGTGTGTGTGTGTGTGTGCTTTAAACAGCTGTGCGAATACATTTAGTGGTCTTCGCTGGTGCAAAAGTCAGTGGCTTGTGGGAAGAGATAAATAATGCTGCCAACAAAAATACATAGGTGCACATCCATTCACACTCATGTTCATGTGGGTTTCCTCAGATTGCAACATTTCCTCGCCAGCCAAAGCCAATGCGTGGCCAATGCTCTTCATCAAGGCACTGCTTGGAGAACTGGAGCTGAATCTCCCAAATTTACCAACAGGGTTCAATAAAGCACAATTCTAAAAATCTATTAATCTCATACATACATACAGACAAAGGCAGATATATTGTTGAACAGCTGATTCATGGTGATTCTCTACATCATAGTATGATGTCTTTGTGTTTAAAACTTACCTCTATGATCAGATCAGGTTCTGAGGTGACTCTAATGGCCGTTTGCTCTTGTTGGTCTATAGTGTAAGACACAGTGTAGGTCACACTCCCTCCATAGGCTGAAAGCTAAAGAAAGACAGCAAGAGAAACAGGAATTAGTAGGTTTATGTTATTTGCAAAACTCTTCAGAATTACGGCACATTATTGACTTTGACTATTGATGTCTAATGTGTCTACTGGCATACAGCTGAAAGCCATACCCAAATAACTTTAGCAGGTCTGTTCTGGCCACTCCTAGCAAGCAGAGACATTACACAGTGGTTGACAGAGTGTTTATTTTACCTGCCTGGCATCATTACGTTTAGCTGAAGGCCGGCAGATTTACAGTAATACTATGTCACTACTAATGAACGATGACCACTAAGGCCGTAAGTAACAATTACTGTATGACAAACCATAGAGTACTAGTGGCACAAGTAGAAACAAGTTTAAAAAATTGAAGACCTTTTTGCTTTATTAGGTATTATTATTTATTTAGGTATTCTGAGGTGTTTTTGACCTCTAGTAGTGTTAAGGAGCAGTTTTTATATGAGAGGTTTCCCATTTTCTTTGCCTCACTGACAACATGTGTGACGCCATTCATATCCCTGCTGATGGTTTCTCACTATTCTGCTGAAACAGGTGGTGATAATGGGCCAAAACAGGCAGGAGAGAAGAAGACTGAAGAAGAAAAATCCTTGAATTCATCACACTTGTTAGATTTCCAGCATACAGACAAAGCATGTTGGTAGGGACCTTTGAATCTAAACAGAATTTTTTTATTACACCGGATATCTTTCATTAGTGCAGATGGAGAAGATTGAGATGGTCGGTGAACCAGGAGTGGAGGGGGGAACTAGTTTGCAAGGCAACAGATGCAATCACTCAATTTATTAATTGCAGAAAAAACAGCAGTTACACAATGGGAGCTAATGTGAAACAAAGCTGACTTATGCACTTATCCCTCAATCAGAGTCAGAATCAGAAGGTCGGGGGTTCGCTCCCCAGCTCCTATGGGTCCTTGGGCAAGACGCTGAACCCCATCTCGCTCCTGAAGCATGGCTTCAGTGTGTGAATGAGTATGAGTACATTCCTCCTGTATGAATGATGTGTGAATGGGTGAATGAGGATGTCATGTAAAGCGCTTTGAGTAGTTGAAATAACTAGAAAGGCGCTATACAAATACAGACCATTTACCATTTAAGATAAGTTCAACTTTTATGGCAGCAGCATAACTGTATCAAATCCACTACTACTTCAACAGCAACACAATAAAACCACGACCACTACTGCCACTGCTAATGATAGTAGAATAACGATTTTAGTATGTAAAGAGAACGAGAATATGCTGCAATCTTTGTTGTCTTGTGTGTTTCGGTGCAGTGTTTCTGTCGAGTCCACAGAATGAGCTTTAGGTGGAGAAACGCTGCGTCGGCATGATCCTGAAATTTATTATTCTGCTCCAACTCGAACAGTAATGGGTGGGAGAGCGAGATAATAATGCCACCATAAAAACAGAGAGAGGGGGACACTGAGGAAGGGGGGAGAGAGACAAAGAAATAGAGCTTGAGACAGAGAGAGATAGAGAGGGTGTAAGAGGTGAGCTTAATGCCCCTATAAACCTCTTCCATTCAACATCATTACTCTCAGTTCTTAAACCGGGAGGAGGAATCACCCATTTCACAGCTGACTGAAAACACACACACACACACACACGCACGCACACTAGTGGGCATGAAGGTGTACTTGGGTGGACATTTTATTGACTAACACTTATTCTCTATCTAATCCCATTTGCTGATCTGGACTCCAGAAGACAGTAAAATCATAGTTTAAACCCACAGTACACAGCCTACACATATCAGGCACTTATGCGGCCTGACCTCCTTTGCCATTAGCTCGTCTGCACCCCGATATGGACTCACATTCACACTTAAGTCTCTTATACTCAAAAAAAAAAACCTTGTTTGCTCCACCGCAACAAAACGGCAGCATGATGAAAGCAAAAGACACCAGAGAAGAATGTTTTGCAGAGAGTTACAGAGCAGCGGTGTTTGTGTAAAATTAGACATGGTGCTACATTACATATGCTGTGATTATGGACTCAAGCAATATATATTTGTATTATAGTAAATGTTGTAAATAAGCATGTATACATTTCCCCTGGATTTCACAAGAATAAAGCTAAAATGGAGAAAAGTGACAAAAAGGAGCAGAAACAGTATGTTTAGTTCTTTCCTATTTGTAAGACATTTGTCTGGATTTGTCCAGTGACTCCAACAGATGGTCCTGGACCCTGGTTGGGGAGTGATGTTGTTAAGTAGATAGAACACCAAATGGTTGCATATGTCTATAAGTGCTTTAACTCATCCACTTGTGCAAAGGAGGCTTGCATAAAAAGCTGATTTGTCTGCATTTTACTGCTCTGTTCAGTGGAGAATTAGAAGAATGCCTTCATGTATACGCTGGAATACTTTTGCACTGATGGCACAATCCTTTGTGAATGATTCTCTATCCACTTAGCCCACCTGAATTTCACAATTTACTTCCTTTGAAATTATTGACATTTCTCGGAAAATTCATTTCTCTGACGCCATCCACTCAACCTGGACAACAATCAAAGCTTTTGTCATGGCAACCTGATGACCCGTCTCTACCCCTTGGGAGAAGAAATAAAAGAAGCACAACACAGGAAAGAGAAAAGACCAACAGAATAGCACAGCGGGAGAGCAAAATTATCAGGAGGGAGAGGGGAATTATGAGAAGTGGAAGCGAAAGAGCAATAAACACTCAGGCACACAGACATGCACACAGCTACAATAGACATCAGTCAGATCCCCCTGAGAGCTCCATAAGCCCATTATTTAGTCTATTAGTGGCCAGAATAAGAAAATTAAACATAATCCTCTTTGTTGGGACCCTGATCAAGAACCTAACAGAATCTTCATTAAAGCGAGCCTTTTGTCAGGGCCAGTATTTCAGTCTATACAAGTCATTCAGTTTAAGATATGGGGGTCAAATAAAGCAAAATAACCTCGCATCAAGGGTAGTTGCTGAAAAAAAGAGAAGATTGAACTAAATCGGTTGTTGAGAGGGGAATTTTGTGCATTACAGGTTATGCTACAGCTACAGGGGGTATTTTGCACGCTGCAATACAAATGTACAACTTCAAGTTACTTAAAAAACATCCATGACCGAAACTGCTGTTAAAGGTTTCATTGACATTTTAGCATCCACACTGCTGCTGCTGTTTATCAGTTATACGGAAAAGAAAATGAACACACAGAGAGGATGAGAGAGGAAGAGAAACAGAGAGACTAGAAATAAGCTAATTTAAAACGTGGGAGGAGGCGGACAGAAATGAGGAGAGAGAAACAAAGGATGGGATAAAGTGCAGCAGGACAGTAGAGACACAAAGCAAGGATAGACTAAGAGGGAGGAAAGGAGAGAGGGGAGAAAATGAGGGGAGGAAAGTTATGAGATTTAATTTGCTGCCTATGCTAAGGAGTTGGTTTGGCATGGAGGGAGAAGAGGTGTGAAAGTGAGTCACTATCGACCTCAGTCCTCCTCCAGGGTTCCCACCAGAGCCCTGATGTAATATGACTTTTCCAAAGCTTTAAATAACCAAGTCAGAGCATTTTAACGACCTGCAAGTGTTAGTCCATCCTGGGTTTAATACTGTTGTTCTTCTAAAAAGGTCAGATTTCTACTATAGTTGGACCTTCTGGGGAGAGCAAACAGATTAAACATCATTTCATAGAAAAAAACTTTGTAAAATAAGTTTTGAATTATAATTTATATTATAATATTTTTTTTCAAATCCTCCAGCGTTTTCCCACATTCACAGAGGAGGTTAGCTGATTTGGGGCTTCATACACTATCATAACATCTTTAAATCAGCCATTAGAAAGTTAGTCAAAATATCAAGACAACTACCAAACCAAGCATTTAGTTTAGTCATGCATTTATAACAAATAAAACATGATACAAGAAAGAGGGATATATGACCTATAATAGACCGGTATTGTACTCGAGCAGTGACAGCTTTGTTTAACAGCACATGCAAAGAAACAAAAACTACAATAAAAAATGTTTTATTTATTTATGTTCTTATGTGATGTTATTCCATTTACAGCGGTGTCTCAGATATCATCACGTTAAGTATTGTTGTGGATCTGGTGGTAGACGCTGAGACAGCCTGGCTCACCTGGCAGTTCATTAGCCAACAGCACACACTGACTCACTACTGTGAGCCGACACCAAAACAACAAACCGTACAGTTAGCTCTGAGCTAACTCCCGTTCCCCAAACTAGCGGGAAAAACCATGCTATCTAACACAAATCACAGTTAGCTGACGGGCTTTCACTGCATCTAACGTGACCCTCATATTTAGTTTTAGTCTCCTCTTGTGGCAAAATGGTGAGTTTTTCTTGTTATTGAGAAACACAGGATGAGTGGACATATTCTCATCATTTTATGCAACAAAAAAAGAGCGGAAACACTGGGCATTAACACTGTTTGGATTCCTTGATCTCATACGCTTAGAACAAACTGAACTACCGGTAAGAAACCACACAACCGCCAACAGTGTAGGTGTAGAAATATTAGAAGGACATTGAAAGAAATTACTGATTGCAAGAAGCAACAACATTACCTAAATTTAAATAAGCTATTAGTATGCAACTTTCTTCTGTGCCTACCACATGCAAGCATCTTCAGAGAAATGTGTTTGCCAATCTGCATTCAAACACCTCGATTCTTGGAGTACAAAAGCAGACAGTGGCAACCGACGCTCTCTTCAGGAGATTGGGCAGAGAGAGAAAAGAGGGTGGGGGGGGACAAAGGAAATCATCCTTCAGGAAATGAAAACCAGATTGTCACAAAAGCTTCAGAAAACAAACTCCCCTAAAATGACACACACAAACACACACGCATTCAGGGCATACGCAAGAACACACACACATAAACGGCAAAACAAAGAGATAGACACAACAGAGACACAGAAATATTAAGACACACACACACACACACACACACACACACACACACAACCCTGGGTCGCCTTTCTGATGCATGTGGTTGTTTGCAATTCGTATCAGGAGTTTTCCCTCTGTTTACCTACCGGTTACACACATACATACTCACACAGATGCACACACAGACTACTGTTGTTCCTAGTAGGGTTAGATTGCCTCCAGATGGATCGAAAGAGAGTGCAATGCTGAACAGCACACAAGCAAGCTGACCTTATGTGCATTTGTGTGTTTGAGTGATGTACTGTACAGTATGTTGACAAAGAGGACAGAAAGTTCATGTCAAAAAAGAAGAGAAACTAAAGATCCAGCCTGTCGTTATTAGCACTGATGTACGTCCGAGCGTGGTTCAGTGTTGGTTTGATATCTGCCGTAATTTCTGCCTTAAATCTATGAGCGTGTGGCATATCCACCAGAAGGCAGATACAAGATAAAGAATGTGAAAACATATTCTCAGAAGAATGTTCCTTCATTCAAAAATTAAGAAATTAGACGAGTAGTGGAGGTTGATGACGATAAGAAATGGCCAATCAATTGTACAATTGCACAATTGTGTGTGCACGTGTGTATGTTAGTTGAAAGTATGAAAGTGAAGCCAATGCCTAAGTGTCTTGAACCTGCATTTTTTTCTAATGGCCAGCAGGGGGCGACTCTGTTGGCTGCCAAACAACAGACGGTTGGTTGTTCTCTCCTGGATCATTAGCTCAGTAATAAGCAGTAGTTCTTTTACACAGTCCGTGGTTTTACTTCATACATTACCTGAAGAACATCAATGTTCAAGATAAAAGTATTGACACAAAAGTGAGTGAGTGAGTGAGATTTTTGGTGTGTAAAACAGGTTTTTTAAGCCATAAGATTGGGAAATGGGGCCCTCATTACTTTAAACCAAGTCACTGTGAGCAGGAATGACAATGGCGGAGTATTTGTGCTCTGGAGTGTGGCAGCACGCAGTTTTCAGGCCGCTTTTTTTCTTGATGGTTGTGGGAGGTTGATTGTACACTGACTTGGTACCCCACTGCATCATTCCCCGGACTATGGAAATGTTTTGGCAGCTGTGGGATGATCCTGCTTTCAGACTGTAGAGGTGAAGGTGCTTGTTTTGGACTCCATGCCTCCATAACAACCCCAGGGCTAAGGGGTCTTCTTTTGTTCTTTGTAGTGTGTTTGGCTGGGGGTCAGTGTGGGGGTATGGACCCTGAGTGAGTGCTGGCAGATAGGAATGGATTGGTTGTCAGCTAATCGTTTGAGGTGCTCTCCATGGGGTTTGCCCTCAGATGAAGTTTGGGGTTAATGCCGGTCACTTGATGAGGTCTTTTCGCTGTACTGTGTCAAGGGAATGGGGGTGGCTAGGGGTGGGGGGCTGATAATGAAAGAAAAAATGTTGGATTAGGACCTTGTGCATACACATGCATGTGCAGGTATAGACTGTTATGTACATGGATTCGCTGTCCTTGATGTACTTATCAGATATAAGATTGCGAGCTTTGGGTCAAGATTATTTGATTAAGATTAGGTAAAACAACTTGGATTGTATTTCCATGGCTTGGCTTGACTGTACTCACTTGGAATAATTCTTATTTGGTTTTCCACTGGCAAAAGTTGTTGATAGTATCTTGTACTGTTTTGGTATAGCCTTGGTGGAGCTTCGAAACAAGCAGAGTCAGTACTAGGAGGTGAAGCGAAAAAACTGCAGACCATTGATTAGTCAGAGAGAACCGTCACTAGAATCATCACTTGTGCGACACGGAACATCCTGCAGCTTCCATCAATAGTAACGGCAATGTTTTTATTTACTCAACCAAGATTTTACAAAACGGCAATTGACAAAAATGTCACATTGAAGATGATCTCACTACGGTTTCATGCGGCGTTGTTATGACAACGAGCTAAGAATCCCTCGTACACCGAGGGGGTACTATCTGCTGTGAAAACAAAAATCGAGAAAAGTTAGTTGGCGCCAAAAGCGAAGAACGTCGAGCCAAGCTGAGCCATACCGAGCCATACCATACTTAAGATTAAGTTCTGCATCTTTTTGTAAACTTGGTTCAAATTTGGTTCAATTAAACTTGACAAAATGACAAGCAGCCTTTTTTTCCACATGTGCTGCAGTAGAAACAGCACAGAACCTCAGACTTATCTGTGCTATTTATAAAACAGAGGGAAGCTACTTTGTTAATTTCTGAGGATGTTGTGTGCAGGACTATGACATAATTATCACTGCTGGTGGCAGAAGAGAGAAGTTTAGATGGACTGTAACTCAGTATGCGCATCTCATCCAGGAAGATGACTAAGAGCAGCTCGCTCATTTGCTTCCAGCCTCTTAGAGCCGATCAATTATTGTTCCACACTCCCACGGCTCACTGACTCTTGAAAGTCAACTCCAGCAGCATGCTGCGTATCAGACTTGAAGACACAAGCAAGATGACACCCTGCATTCAATGCATTCAGGGCATATCCACCTCTGAGGCTGCCATCGGACCCGCATGTTATCATAAGCAACCGGCCATCTGCATCATGCTAATTCTGTGATGATTATGTGAACAACTAAACGCCCCTACGCTGCCTTAAACAGGTTGGATTTGTCAGCAAATGAGATTGATCGCTTTACAGATATCAAGAGCTGCTCACAACTTCCACGCCCTTTCATGCTGTCCAGAAAAAGCACAGGGGGGGGGGGGGGGGGTTAAAAAGTAGCATCCTCTGCCAGAGGAACCAACAACACTGACAGAAAATAATGTCTTAATTTCAAGACACTAACTAGCAAACTGAATGCTGATATTCACTGCGTGGTATATTTTCTTTGACACTAATTATGTTTTTGGAATGAAAACATCAGTGAATCAGGATTGCAATGATCATTTGTGTTGTACTGCTGGAAATGATAACCTGGTGTAATGATTTTCTTTTCTTTTTTTTCGGAGCCCTGGGACCGCTGTGTGAAGCTTTGTGCACACTTTCCAGGAACACAAATACGCGTGACACCAAATTATTTGGTTGATGAAAACTGGAACAAATCCACTGTGATTGATGTGAAAGGTAGTTTTTTTTCAGTCTAGTAAGTGAAAAAAGAAAAGAGCGGGAGAGAAGAGAGTGAGGAAATGGGAGGGGAAATCATCACATGCAATCACGACCAGATTAGGAGTGGCAGTATGCACAAACACCACTACACACGTTTTTCTCTCTCGAAAGTCTCAGCTCAGCAGCTGCGACGTTCCTCTGGAAGAAAAAGGGAAAATATTTCCCACAAAAGTATTTTACAGAAACACTCTTAAGACAGATTTCATTCATCATAACTTGCAGGTGTCAGGAGCATTTTCCTAAACACTTGTGTGCCTCAGGTTTGAACCTGTAGCAGGCTTTCCTATTAAAGGATTATTATTTTGTATTACTTCTTCTATGTGGGACAATATTGAAGATGAGGAAGACAAGACAAAAATCTGGGGAAGGCAGAAGCAGTTTTAGGGGGATTTAGGTTGAAATGTAACACGAGCCGAGCTGTGTGTTCGTGTGTGTCTGTCAAGTTTCAACATATTTTGAGTTTTCTTTCATCAGCTGTCAGCAGAGGATGCATTTCCTCTCTCCATGTTCATCCATCACCCCCTTTATCTCCCGGCTTCAATCTCCCAGTACTCCCTCTCTGTCCATCTCTGTCACTCCTTTTCTCCAAATGATGAGTATTCCTTGTTTTTCAGCGTTTTATCTGCATCAACTGTGAATCTGTTTGTAAATCTGGGAACAAGATGGGAACACGAGGGTTTGGATTTAACTGCTTTAGAAGGCTGACGAAGTGGCTGATAGCTGACATTTCCTTTGTATATTAAACATTTATAGTGATGACCAGCCTACTGCTGGAAAATACTTACCAAGTAGTTAAAATACTCATGTGATAAGTTGACAGAAGCACCAGAACATCTACTAAACTGACCTTAAGGTGAGGATATTTTGGTAACTGATGTTTCCTATATTAAACTTTGAAACCAGCATCAATACAAAGTCCTTTGAGTGCAGGGAAAACATTTACCTTCCGATGACACTGCTTAAAGCCATCCAAAGGTCTAGAAGAGCGACTAAACTGACTTTGAGCCGATACGGTTTTGTCATGTAATATTTGAGTTAAAAAATAAATGAATCAACCAAATTCCATTATTGAAGTTGGATGACAATGACTTAGTATGAATACATTAGATGTATGCTCTATTATGAATACAGTACACATGTGAACATACAAAATGAATATGTAGATAAATATATTAATCAAAAGCTAAGATTTCTTTGTAAATACTGAGGAACAACTTTTAAACACAATGTTCATATACTGTATTATCTTCTTAGAAAATTGATAAGGTGAACATTTTAGCTAACTATTGCCTTTTTACACATCCGGCAGACACAAAGCAACATTATCATGCATGAGGAGTCCTGTTTGTGGCCATCTGACAAATGTAAGTCCAATATTTACTCTCCTTTTCCACCATCTCTCCACCAACTCCTTACCCTCACTGTCCACTGTTGGTTTATTAGAGCTTTATTACTGAGAACACTTGCCTGTGGTGGCTGGAAAAGTGAAGAAGTGTTGAACCCAAAGTAAAATTACAAGGACATAAAAACCAAAACAGTGACCTGACAGATGTTTAGAGGTTTAGAACTGAAGGGGAATTGCAGAGTCAGGTGATAACATCCTGTAGGTTCACCAAGAGTAACCCCTTTTACAGACACATGTTTGTTTATTTCATTCTTAAAACAAAATATTGATTAAAGCAGCTTTAAATATTACTCTTTAAATTAGGAGCCAGTTAAAAGTGTCTGCTTCCTCTAGTAGACTTGTTTTTAAGACGCTTTGGTGGCACTTCTACTTTTATAAGTTTACAAGTTTTAAATATGCATAGCACTTCATTAAAATAAGGCATCAACTCTCATAGTTGCAACATTGCTTGTTTATATTTGGCCCTTCATGCTGATCCCTACTTGTCTGCACTCCACTGCCAAATAATCCAGAAACACTGCAAAAGTATTCTTTTAACAGAGCGAACTTTAACTATGGTAATGGCTATCTTTGAGAATGAGCAGTCCCTGAACCCACACAGGCGATAAAATACCCAATGAGCATCAGTGCAACATGCTTCTGGACCAATGAGCATCCACCGAGCGCAATAATGGGCCAATGAGCATCCTCGGCATTAATGATACAGGAGGTCATGCACGAGAATTGAGAACATTACCACGCACACATTTATACTCTTATGTATCCACTGCTAGCTTGTCATTACACACACAGCCTGTCGCTTCCAATGATACGCGCGAACATGACAGACCACAGTGTGTGTGTGTGTGTGCGAAAGAGTCGCATAGTCAAGTCACATAGCATCCATCTCTGTAACACGATCAGAGATTGAAGCAAAGAATCACTTTTTCATACAGTACTCGCACACTGCTCCTAGCGATCTGACACACACACACATACACAAACAAGCCTGCACACATACACACACAGTGGTAATTTGTTTGTTTCCCATGTTTGGAGGCATTTGGTTCTGCTCCGCTGTCCCTAATGCCTCCAAAACACATCATTATCTGACTTATATAGGCCTGGGAGTGTGTGTGAGTGTTTGTGTGCGCGAGGATGTGTTTGAATGAGAATATGTGTTTCTGTTTGTGTGTGCGCGTATGTGTGAGCACATTTATGTGTGTGTGTGTGTGCAGGCTAAGAGAAAAAACAGTTGATTATCGAGTTCAACAGGCGAAGCACTGTTTACCCTGAGAGACACAAAGCCAGCGAGAGAGAGGGGGAAGACAGAGAGAGAGAGAAGAGAGCTTGGGGGGAGTAGAGGGGGATGATTTAGGAACAGGGAGGTGAAAAATGGAAGTCCTGGAGAGACGGAGTGAGAGTTAGAGGAGCAGACCAATGAAAAGAAGCAGAGATGGAGGGATGGTTAGAGGGAGGGAGGGATAGAGGTTCAGACAAAGAAGTGAGATGACAAGCCAGGCCTGCAGGGTGTAAAGTAATGAAATTCTGTGGTATATTCCTCTAAGCCATGACACCCAGACTAACATCACAGTCGGTCTGTTGTTGTAGTAGGGCAACAACTCGACTTCAGAAACATGGACTGCAGCTATTTGCCAGCTGGAGTGATAAAGTCTAATCATGGCCGTAGAAAAACCGCAGCACAAATTCAAACAGTCGACATTAGCAGGAGCAGATACAGCAAAGCACGGCTGGGAGGGAGGTGAGCGTCCCAGCAGGATATGTTCTCACCAGACTTACAACCAGGGGATATACTTTTTAGATCATAAACTGGATCTGTTTATATATTCAGGCCTGTCATAATGATGCAGCCTCATGTCCGTTTTTACATATTTGCCTGTCAAAACTTTCATTAGACTATTAAAATGAGAAGAGCTGTAAATGCTAAAAAAAAAAAAAAGAAGTCATTTCTTAGTGTGGCACCTTATCAATGTGTGTTTTCACTCCCAGATGCAGAATATTGAAGTCATGCTTTATACCGGATGATAGTGACACATCTTTCACGCCTACTAATAAGGGCACTCATTTTTCAATCAAGCAACTCCTACTTTATTTTGACTGAATTTTTTGCACGTATGTTAGAATCAGGATACCGTTCACACAGGGCTGATAACGCTACCTGGAATTTGGTTACAGCCAGCGGTACCTTTTGTTGGTACTTCACTCTTTGTAATAACAAAATGGAATTTTAGTTGTAAAAAAAAAAAAAATAGAAAAAAAGGTCAAAACTTCTCAATTTAAACATTGTTACTTATTTAGAACAATTCATTATTTAGTTGAAACATTTTACTCGACCACTTTCGGGTCGCCATTGCCGTGACTGTGATGTACTTGAACAAGCTGCAAAGTTGACCAAATCTCTCTCGCGCTCTCTCTTTTTGATTGTATTCTCTAGTCTGTTCTCTCAGGTACCAAGATTTGGCACAGATGGATTCGGTACTCCATACCACCAAGCTTGGTACCCAAATGTATATATATTTTATTCTAATATATTTCATGGTACAGACATTTTAAACTATGGTACCAGGGCAGAAAGTGGTAGTAGAAACTGTCATTACTTTACCAAGTATAGAAATAATCACATGATTATCAATCATTCATTGTTAGATTTGGAGAGAATTCTGATTTCATTGTGAAGTATACGCTTTAATGTATACGACTGTGTACGTCTAACCTTGTTTCCCAGGTACAGCCCAGGCGCGTTCCAGTAGTAGGCTGAGCCGAGATCATTTACTACGTCCGAGTGTTGGACGCTCAGATAAGGCGGTGTCTGTCTGTGAACAGACCACACTCTTCCTCCGGTATCTCCAACCAGGTGCCAACCAGTCAGAGTGGTCTCCTACGGAACAAAATTCAGGAAGAAAAGGTTAAAAATGTACTTTAAGCTCCATCCTCTGATAAAACAAATTTCTTTTAAACTTATATTGGCTTTATAAAAGTGGTACTCCCTTTTTATTAGACCTAGACTACAGCTCACTATGTCTCAATTCAAAGTACACAAAGACGCTTAATGTGCAGCGGTTTTAAATTCAACACCCACAAATTGAGTAACCAAATGTGTGAAAACATCACACAAAGCTCTGGCCGTTCTGTGAAACCCTCATGATCTTCAAGCTTAAATAAAGAATCAATTAATTCTTGCTAAGCACTGAATCTGTACTCAGCTGTCAGCAGATCAGTAGCATCTGACAGCAAACATATTAAAGCAAGTCACCAGTTATGTTCAGTGGAGATGGACTTTCATAATCTGACAAGCTTTACTCATAGCGCCCAGCTGGTGGTTTTGCTTTGACGCTGCCTTCCACATGTACTGGCTGTCTCAGTAGACACGTCCCTCCACTATCTGCCATCCGCCTGCACCGTAACCTCTCTTAGTTATCTCTGAGTTTGCTGGCATCTCTTATTTTGCGCACTTTGTGTATCCAAAATCAAATGGTGATTGGACTCTGTTCCGTGAATCCCTTGGGGTTTATTGTACTCCCTGATGAATCCTGCAATGCTTCGTGGGTTCAGTGGCCAGCACCCTCAGGAGCGGAGCCTATTCTGCCAAATAAGTGAGCAAACATTTAAGCAAATGGTCCCCTAGCCAGTGAGTGTCTCTAGCAGAAAGGAGAGTTGTGTCATTTGGTAGAATTACATTTTCTGAGCACTTGACTGGTCAGTATTTTCACAGTGAAGTCAATTTTATTGACTTTGCAGAATACAGCACCCTCTGTCCTTAGGCCCTCGATCCATATGAGGAAAAACTCCTTTAACAAGTCTAAAAAAATCTGCCTTTGAAGACAGAACAGACTGAAGGCTCTTTGGCAACTTAACATCTTAGTTCAACTTATGGATACATGCTCATAAACTTAAGAACACAAACACTTGTTTCAAATGATTCAGTTGGTTTGGATTCCAATGGTTAATTCAGAATTAATCGATAACAAATGCCTGCTTCAACTGTTTCTGTAAATCTAAACTTTAATTCCCTTTATTTTTGAGGCATCATAAATGAAACATAACTGCTGTCGATGATGGAAAATATTAGCACTTATTTTGTTACCGTAGTGCCAGTGTGGCATATGCAGTCTTAAAATATAACTTTTTACGACGTTTCAAGGTACCATCCAATCAAAATCACAGGTTGTATCAGCAAAAATGTAAAACTCAAGATATGTTTAAAGGTTTTGTACATCTGTCACATGTCAGCCAGGAAATCTTGCAACTGACACCTAGAAAGAGAGTTTTTTTTTTTCTAAACTCCTGAAGGATTGTGGGTGTGTGTGTGTGTGTGCGCTTGTCGGTGTATGTGTGTGAAAGAGAAACAGCCAGACACACATCTGTCGTTGCAATTAACCTGACCTTGGATTCCCCTTTTGAACACACACACGTGCGCACGCACACACGCACGCACACACACACAAACACACACACACACACACACTATCGGTGTCTAAATCAGAGCTGTCATCCTGTCAATGTCTCCTCTTCCCTTCTCTCCCACCCCGCCTGTCAGTCAAAAACTGTTTTCCTCTTTTCACCTCTCTCCTCCTTCTTGCCTCTTGTCTTGTCTCCTCCCTTCGCCTTTCCAGTCTTGTCCTCTCTTTTTTTTTTTTTTTTCTAAATCCTTTCACCTCTTTTCTCCTCCTTTTCTCTTCTATTCTCCATCCACATGCATTGTCCAAATGTGTTTGGTCAAGATCTGGCTTTGCTTTTACACCTACTAACCTACTGCAGCTCACTATTGCATGTTGATACAACAGTGATTCCATTTTTATTAAATTCCAAATGCCACTTTATTTTGCTGCACTCAAAACTGGGCCAGGTTAATTTATTATTTTGCACTTTGTGTCAGATGTGTTCTGTGCCTGACGGGAACTTATCAAAAAAGGTTTCCTGTCATGTGCGAAACTTCTTTGGGTAATCAGTGAAGATCTCCCCTTTATGAGAGCAGTCTATGCAAGGAAAAAATAAAAATCATGAGAAGCAGAACAGGAGCAGATTAAAAAAAAAGTTAAATGTGAATTGTGAGTTAACTAAGTTCCGTGTTAGTTTGCCCTTGATACTGTCGACGTATTCAAGTGAGGGAATCTTGAATGAAAAAAGAAACTTTAACTGAGCTACTAATGGGCCTTGTGGAGGATATTTTTGTCAACTAATGTTTCCAAGGTCACTGAATCTCGATAATTATGCCACCATGGGTGAGAAGTCTTCAAGTGCTCAGATACAATGAAACCTAATGGAAACCAATTGAATTGTTTTGTCAGTTTCACTGACTTAGTACTACTAAACCACTGGTTTGTGAGCTGACTAGCATGTCAGCTCACATGTTGGGTTGCTAGGATGCCAAATGAACAATGAGTTAATAGTTTATTCAAGGGACATATTTTTTCTTATCCTGTGTCATTGTTAAAAAAAAATGCCTCTCAAGAGTTTATACTCCAGACCAAGGTTATTTATGTAAAAGTGTATTCAGCACAGCTACAGTAAGAGGCCATATAGCTTCACTTGTTTGGGGCTGTCTAGCTCTCCATTTCCTTAAAAAGACAACATTGTCAAAACTATTCAATATTAGTCAAAGATAAAAATCTACACTAACTATACTATAACCCAGCAAGCAGATTCCATTGAAATACATTTTTCTGCTCTGACATTGCTAATTTCCTAAGTTTGAATGACAAGACCTTTCTTGATGATTGACAGTTTATTCAGTTTTAAGTGCATTTATGACCTTCAGTGCCTCTCAGTGAATCTTTCAGGGGAGGAATTCAGTGGTGGGCATGAATTGATGGAGGTAAGATTTGCAGCAGCAACAGTGGTTTGTTTAGATTGAAAAAAGGAAAAACTAGGTTGTGAGCTAGAAACAACAATAGTAACCATCACTAAACTGATCTGCTTGCATATGCATGAGATTTACATCATCTTCGGAAATACAAGTAGAATTCTTTTGATTCAAACTAAATAAACTGATTTTCATTGTAAAACCCAGATTGTGTGTGTGTGTGTGCGTGCGTGCGTGCATGCATGCAAAACATTGCCTACATTGTGATAGGTCCATGTGGAGGCAGAGCACTGACTGGAGACGCCCATACAGGAGCACTTTTCACAGCCGCGTCGATTATCGCCTTGAAAATTGTAGAATCCCAGTTTACAGCGGTCGCAGTTTTCTCCCTCCACATTTTCCTGCAGGAGAGAAAGACAGAAAGACTGATGGAGAAGAAAGATGCAGCGAAGTTTATGGGCCGCCCTCAAACTGACGTGATGAGCACAAGGCATGTTATTGCAGTGTTAATGTGGTGAAGATAATGATGATGGGGCTAGAAAGGTTAGCACAGAGTACATGTCATTATTTGTGCGCACAGGGGTGGGGGGTGTACCTTGCACACGCAGGGTGTTATACATGGGTCATCGTTGGTGCTTCCTTCCACACTGCAGTTACAGCGCTGACAGGACGGGTAGCCCATATAACCGACGGCACACCTGGAAATAAATGAGTTTAATAACAATAATAAATATGAAGGCGACGAGTTTTACAGAGGCCTTCCCATCAAAGGAAGGTCACAGGGTCAGTTCTCCTAACAACCGCTGCCTCCATCCTGGTCAAACTGTCTCTGAGGCGGACACTGAACCTTTAGTCTGCAGCAAACAGCGGACCTTGCATGTACTTTCAGGAGGAAATATGCTTTATAAAAAAGAGCAGAGAAAGTGAGCTGAAGCAAGTCTATTAAAGGGAATTTTAAGAAGTGGTTTTAACAATGATGCTTATGCTGCTGGCCTGACCGAAGGGTGGGTCACTGACAAATCCAGTATTTTAAAACCTGGGCCCTGTCTGACAACTTTACAGAAAGGATCCCTGCAGAGATAAACCTGTAAAATCCTTTTTGTTCAACCACAAACAGCCATTGTATCGCGCTATTCAAACCTACCAGACTTCATGGACAAAAACAGTAACTTCACCTTGCAGAAAATGGCTAATTTTGTTTAAACAAAAAGGATCTTACAGGTCCATATCTAGAGATCCATTCAGTAATGTCGGATACTTTGAATAACCGTCTGAGAACAACTGGCCCAAAGGATTACATTACAGTTATTGTAGCTTGTTCGACACCTGTTCTCGGCTGCCTTACTGGACCAGTTCCAAAGGTTTTTATACCTACCAGTCATTTCAAACCTAAAATATGTAAAAACAGGGTCCAAGTTTAAAAGAACGAAGAAAGAGTTATCCTTTAAAAAGTTGGAGGAAAAACTGTATCTTCTTTTAGATAAGATTAGATTAGATAGAATTAAATTAGATCAGTTTAATCCTGAATGATCCCCAACACCCCAACAGAAGTTGCAGAAAGATGATAATAGAAACACTTGAACCAATAAGAGATAATATATAACACAATACAGTGATTAACACTGTATTGTGTTCACTGTTCATGCCTTTCTTGTTATTGTTGTTAGCATTTCTTTCTATTCACAGGCTGTAATTTCAACCTGATGATCTTTGGGTGTGTTCAGCCACTAGAGATAAAGTTTATATAGATTATATAGATGAAATAATATCCACTTTCCAGTCAAATAGCAAATCAAAATAGCAAATGAAACAGTCATAACTCACATTCATACAATGAATGAATGAATGAATTTATTCAGTGACTTCTTTATATGATTTAAGGTACAACACCAGTGTGTGTGTGTGTGTGTGTGTGTGTGTGTGTGTGTGTGTGTGTGTGTGTGTGTGTGTGAGATAAATGTAATCAAAGATCTTAATAGAAACTTTCTGGCAATTTCCGAACACTAATTGGAACAGACAACAGCTGAAAGGTTCTGCTCACCTGTCACAATGTGTCTCTGTCTCTTTATGTGTGTGTATGTGTGCAAATGTGTGTGTGTGTCTCTCACCTGTCACATCGCAGACCCCCAAAACCCTCCTTACACCGGCATGACCCTGCTGGCTGGCCTGTCAATCAAGCACACACAAAGGCAAACACACTCACATATTTTAAAAAACAGTGCGAGTGTAGCTGTATGGATATCTCTTTGAAGTGGCTGCACCTTAAATAGCTCCTCTTTCTAGACATAAAACAGTAAAATTACAGAGGGGAGTAAAATTATCTCTAATATAAATAGTTGTTCTGTTCTGTCAAAGGCAGTTTTTAATAACAGAAGCTTCTGTGCGCGCAGCTTAACTTGGATAACCCCAGCCCGCAGCAAATCAAGCAGGATGGAATTGATGAAATGATGGAGTTACTGAAGTACCACTTCAAAATGAATGAAAATGTGAAATGTGTGGTAGCATGTGTATCTACTGAGGGGCTTTCTATTTCAATACTTTCAGGATATCCAGAAAGACTGATAGACATAAGAAGAGACGGATAGATTGAAAAAGCACGTGTGCTTACTGGGCGTAGCCTGGCTTGAATCAGCAACGCATGATTGGCTGATAGAACCGTGGGAGTCACATGAGCAGGGGACGCAGGGGTTCTCCTCCTCAGCGCTCACCTGGACAGGAGAAGGGGCCAAACATTGTCACACACAGTTAATATTCAACCATATTCATGACGCATTTCAAATGAGGCACAGTTACGCGTGTGTGTGTGTGTGTGTGTGTGTGTGACGTACCCCAGTAGGTCTGTAGAATCCAGCAATGCATGTCTGACAGTTGATTCCAGCTGTGTTATCACGGCAACCGATACAGACGCCACCCCCTCTGTTTTGACCATGGATGTCCAGGCTGAGGGACAGGTCTGCCACTGTCTGATTGAAGTAGCACTCCTCTGCCTTATCATGGCAGTTACACTCTGAAGAACACACACAAAAAGTTGGTTCTGTACTACTGGATTTGATAGGATTGTTGAGTCCTTCCTCCACCTTCTCTATCCAAACACTGAGCACGGAGCAAGAATGACTTCTTTAATCCGTTTACTTCTTCCATATAGGTGTTTAGAAAACATCTTATCCTACTTTCATGCTGCTGCATTCCCAACTTCCCCTCTGTAGGGATGCATTGTTCAGAGCAGGGCCACTCTGGTCCTGCCCTGAATGGGCTGAATCTGTCATGGCTGGTTCCTTTACTATTGTGCCCGTCAGGACCTTTAACGCCCTGTTGCCTTAGTCTCGTCGCGTCAGTGTCAAGGCAGAAAAAGCAGTTATCAGGCCACTAAGACTACAGAGCCTGTTAGAAAGTGTAGCCTGTGTGAAATAAAATGAAGATTACATGTTGTAACCCTGGTTTTATGATGACAAGTGGAAGCCTCTAACCTCGTGGCTCTGCTGCCACATAGTTGATGAAGGTTAATGGATGCAAAGGTGACTTTTGATGGCTTTATGCAGTCTTATATAGACTGATCCTGATTGGCTGGCAAGAATCCGATTTTCAGTGCGCTGCTTCACAGTTCACAGTCCAATTGACATGTGATCTTGTGTGTGGGTACATACACTACATTACGGTAAACATACAGTAGGCACGTACAGCACCATGGGAACTCTGCAAGAACTTTTCCAAGTGAAGAAAGTTTAATAAGTGACTGTTGGTTTCTGGGTAAGTAGGAATCATTGTGTTGTGGGTGGACTGCTGTTCGCTTTGTGGGTAGATGTGTGTAATTTAAGTGTGTAATTTGTTGGTGTATTATGGCTTTCTTACTCTCACAGATATGCCGAGTGTGGAAGGTTCCTGCCATCCAGGGCTGCTGGTGGTAACCAGGGCAACAACGATCACAGCTCTCCCCGCATGTGTTGTGTTCACATTCACAGCTAAACTTCTACGCACACACACGCACACACACACACACAGATTCACACATGAAAAACACACATTAACAGTGCAGAAATTTCACAGATTTGTCAATTAAACACACATGAGAAACTGTGTTTAAAGCTGATTTCTAGGACAGAGCTACACGTGGTAAGAATCTGAGTCATTGCTGAATTTGAATTCCAGTGTAGCCACTTTTTTCTCCTCAATCTGTCAAGTGCTCGGTGAAGGAAAAATGTTGGGCTGTGGTTTGACACTAATTCAGATCAATCCTGAATACAATTGGGAGGTTGCACTGAATTCTTAACCAAATGCTCGTTAGCTGGATTACAGGAAAAAGTGCAGGTTACCAACCAGCTCTCTTTAACATTGCAAAGACCCTTCTGACAATTAATATACCAAAGTCCTCTATTTTAAGAGTAACACATTACCAAGTTGAAATCTATTTTTTTCTGTCTTTGCTAGCAGAGTTATGGTGAGTAAATTGTCTTCTCTTTGAGTAACACCATGTGGCATCAAAACATTCACATGAATATGAATTTGGAGGGCTACAAACAGGTAATTACCAATATGCATGACTTATTGAAAGCCTATCAAACAAAAGTGTATTCACAGGAGGGCCACCTGCAACAAAAGAGCTGTCAGTTGGTAGCAAATGGGTTCACTATTACTCTCCCAAGAGAGAAATAAATTCAAAACTAAGCACAGTCAAAGCAGAATGTAGCAGGAAATTTGCCAACTTTGAGGTTCAGTAATTCAATTTAGGACTTTCTGCAAATTGGTTGATTTGGAGAGGTTGCCAGATTGAACTGAGAGGAGAGCAGTACAATAGCAGAGCCAGAGCCAAGTTTGGATTTGTTGGCACAAGTGAATTTGCCCCTTTTATCTGAGACACAACGCTGCAGCTCTGGCTCCAGGCTGCCTTTGTACTGAGCATGCATCTGAGCAAATGTTCTGTAGACAATCATCAACAAATCATCTCACAGGTCTCCACCTTTTCTGCTTTCTGAACGCCTGCCCAGGACGTTACTGCATGGATGGATGAGCTTGTATCAAAGCAAAGGAGCTAAATGTCTTCTGGGAGCAGAGGGCTAGAGAAAAAAAACTCAGGTTCATAGGTAAAAAAAAAAAAAAGGCAGAACGCAGTTAAACTATGAGGAACATGTTTAGAAATACAGGGTTTTGAATAAAAATGCATTATTTTGTTGGACCAAATACATCTGCTCAAAGAGGTCTTATTTTTACTCCTCATCATCATACATTAAAAAGCAGCAAGTAACAAACAGAAATGCAAAGCAGTAACATAATTTAACCACTTTCAAAGCTACTTGTCACTATGGTAAGAAAACAATGTTGCAGGGACTTGAACGTTGCTTGGGCCTGACTCTCCATGGTACCTTTGCACTTCAATCCAATCTGAATATTTGGACTTGACTCAAAAAGTCTAGTGTGTTCATGTATAGTGTGAGACAACCGAATCCAGTGACGCAAGTTTGATACAAAACTAAATGGAAGAAATGTGATGTATTACAAGCAAGTTTGGAATCTCAGCAGATTAATTTATTACTGTACTTACATTTTACAGAATGCCAGGAAATAAATGAAAACTATTATAATATGCTTTTGAAAACGTATTGCAGAAACATAAAATACTTGTGATTGGCGTTGGATTAAATCACTTAAACTGCCCAAGTCTATGTGCAGTATGTCAGCCTATGAAAATATGGTCAAAGGTAATTGTTTGCTCTTGTACACTCATTGTAAAGCACCGCTTTTAATGTGGCCTTTAGAGACGGGAAGAAGAGAGACGAGGAAAGAAGAAACTGGAGCTCTTCACACGTCAGTGACATCACTTATTGTCAATGACATCATCACCAAGGGACCAGACAACACTGTCACATCTGAGTTAGTCCTCGTGGTTCAGCCTCAGGACATGTAAAGGACACAAGACCCTCTGTGTGTGTGTGTGTGTGTGTGTGTGTGTGTGTGTGTGTTAGTGAGGTGAGAGAGAAAGGGAAAGATCAGGTGTCTGGTATCAAACACTCCACTGTTTGAAGTGACATGGGAGACAACGCTTCGCTATGTCACCTGTGTCCCCTGTACACACACACACCCGCGCACACACACACACACAGAAAGTTTGGTATAAATGTGGTAGATAAAAAGCTGGTGCCTGAGGGTGCTCTTTGCTCCTGTTCAACACTATGGAGGAGCTCAGTTATCGTGGTGCTATTGTTGAGAGGACAGAGTTAAGGATTTTACCTTTGTAGCAGTGTTGAGCGGACAGGCTTTGGCGTGGCCGTAACAGATACACATTCCTCCGACGGAGATGTCCTTAATTGAATAGTAGTACTGAAAGAGGGTGTGAGAGAGAGAAAACATTTTAATAAGTACGACAGCATTAATGAGCATATTAGCAGTTTAAAAGGCAGTATTGGAACAAGACTGTGCTCACTTGCCACAGTGGTGATTACACTTGAAAAAGATGCCCTGACCTAACAAATTATCAGTCATCATGGTGAGTCTAGCATCGAATCTGGTGATACGTTGAACACCGTTACGGGTAAATGGTAAATAGCTGCAATTACATAGTACTTTAATCCAACCTGCCTCTCTCTCACCCTCTCTTACTCTAGAGTACTTCCTGAGCTACAGTTGCCTATTAGTTTGCCATCATCTAATGAACTATATTAGATCCAAATATAATTGTGCCAAAAACAAAATTGTTTTTGATTTATAAGTCTAAAGAAAAAAAATGACTGTACTGTAACACAACTAGGGCATGAATGTGCTGTACCATATCATCTACACTGCTCAAAAAATCGGATCTCGATAAAAACTAAATATTGAGGGTCAAAATCTTTACTGTACATTGTGTAATTCGTTGAGAACAAAATGACGACACGCGGTCAATGGAAACCAAAATCATCAACCGACTGAGGACTGGATTAAAAAAATCACACTGAAAATCAAAGTAAAAAACTGAAATCACAGTCTGATCCAACTAGTAGTGTGTTTGGCCCCCATGTGCCTGTATGCACTCCTGACAATGTCTTGGCTGGCTCCTGACGGATCTCCTCCCAGACCTGGATCAGGGCATCAGTGAGCTCCTGGACAGTCTGTGGTGCTAATGGTGGCGTCAGATGCACCGATACATAACGTCCCAGAGGTTCTCAGTTGGATTCAGGTCTGGGGAACATGAGGGCCAGTCAATTGCATCAATGCCTTCATCATCCAGGAACTGGCCACACTCTGGCCAGCGTAAGGTCCGCCAGTGGTCAGAAACGTGCACACCAGTAGCCTGCTGGAGGTCACTTTGTAGACCTCAAGCAGTGCTCCTTCTGTTCCTCCTCACACAAAGGAGCAGATACCAGTCTTGCTGCTTCTACGGCCCTGTCCAGCTCTCCTCGTATAACAGCCCGGATCCTGGTATCTCCTCCCTGCTCTTGAGACTGTACTTGGGGACACGGCAAACTTTCTTGTGACGGCACGTATGTACGTGCCATCCTGGAGGAGCTGGACTACCTGTGTAACCTGAATAGACTGCAGGTACCGCCTCATGCTACCAGTAGTGACAAGGACACAAAACTAGTGAAGAATCAGTCAGAGAGCACGGAGAGAGCAGCTGTCTGCGGCCACCACCTGCAAAACCATTCCCTTTTTGGGGGTTGCTGTTACCACTCCAGTGCACCTGTTTCACTTTCACTTGCACCAAAACAGGTGAAATTTCTTCACAATCGCTTATTCTTCCTAGGCGGACAGACTGATATCCCTGAAGTTTAATGGACTTGGTGTTATACTGTGATAATTAAGTCTTCCCTTATTTTTTTGAGCGGTGTAGTTAAGTTAAATTTGG
Organism: Pempheris klunzingeri; assembly: GCF_042242105.1. Lineage (NCBI taxonomy): Eukaryota > Metazoa > Chordata > Actinopteri > Acropomatiformes > Pempheridae > Pempheris > Pempheris klunzingeri. The sequence continues at coordinate 15,845,565 of NC_092029.1, read as the reverse complement.
TTTGTAGTCACCTTACCTGTTTATTTATGGTTGCTACGGCTACCGCATAATAGTGTGGTTAGAATAATCTTATGGTTACAGTAAAATCTCTGCTATTTTCAGCTCTACTACTTCTGAATGAGTATGAATACAAAAAGGATATACTGATGTCGTCAACATTAAACCCCCTGACTTGCACTGAAAACCATTATAACAAGAAAAATGTATCTAAACAAATAATAAATTATGACAAACTAAGGCTGATAATTTAAAATAAATCTTACCTGTAAATAGTTAGCTTTAGTAAATCACTGCTTAGGCATAGTACCTTGTAATATTGAGTCATAGTTATGACTTAATAGCTGATAATTATGACTATTAACCAAGCGTATGAGTAAACTCTGGATCTCATAGTTATGACTTTAAGCCCTTCATTCAGACATTACTTTAAGATACAGTAAGTATATTAATAGTAATCTCTAGCACACCTATTTACAATTATGATACATAATTATACTTTCTATTTAACATCATTTGAAAACTATGAAATTATGTCTTTGTCGTTTTCCTGGCACATATTTATAATCTTGAAACATAAAAGAAAAGACAGGAATGTGCTGTGCAGGTGTGTTGAGCCTCACCCGTCTCGTCACGATGGGGTCGATATCTCTGGGGTCATGGAGTGTTAGAGTCATGAGGTCGGCATTCAGCGTCCTGATTCGCTGAAACACCAATCTAATGTACCGGGCGGAGGTGAAGTTCAGCAGGGTCGGGGACGGGTCATCCGCACTGGGACGGCCATTGATCAGAGATGTGTGGATCTATAGAAAGACAGACAGGAAAGTAGTGACATGTAACAGCAGAGTTAAGACATTGTGCGAAGACAAACATTAAAGCTGCTTTTAGTTTTTCACAGTGCCAGATGGTGGTAGGAGTGACGAGCCTCTTCAGTGAAGCCGAAGACACAGAAAATGTAAACGGAGGAGGAGGATGAGTAGGAACAACCTTTTTGTAACAGGAAGCTTTTTTTTATGACACATTTGTTCTTAAATTTAAAAACAAAAGTAAGAAAATAAAAACTTTAAAATGTAGGCCACCACTAGCCTCAATCACGGTGTCATTTATTTTCAGTATTTGCACAGAGGCGCATTTATTCAGATAATAAGATAACTGAAGTTCAAAAAGATGCTGAAATGTAACACCTTTAATTAAAGAGTGAGAAAAATATATGGGGTTCTGTGCTGCAGTGTTTGCCATCTAGATTCCAAGTGCTGATTTTAGAAGCAGCACTATGGGAGTCTACAGGAAATACACAAAACCTTTAAGAACAAATCGTTAATCTAAGAACACAGTTCATCTATGGCCGCGCACATTAGTGGCACAACTTTCACAGAATGGAATTGCATAGCAGTCTGACCCGGTCTTCCACACTGTAACAGTGCTTAGTCAGTCACTGCTTAGAGGACCTAATCATGCACAGCTGTTTTCACACTCTGAACAGGTGACTTGCACCAATCAGAAATGAACACTAGGAAGAAAACATCACGCATTAACACAGTAGGGCTGACCTCTTTTAACAGCTCCTAACCTTGTTGAATACAAATTACACAACTTGAGCCTGTGTTTTTTTAGTTTTATAGTTTATATTATGTTTTAAATAACAAATTACTCAAAACAATGGGCTGAAATTAATCATTTGAACACTAGAAAAGTGGGAAACGGGTTGGGGAAAAATCTTTCACAGGCGCAATGTGAGCAAAAGAACAAACCTGCAATATCACATTAATTCCATTCATTCAGTAATTCTATATAACCAGTCATGGACCAGTCTGGATGGTCTCCTTATATGTAGCAAGGCAAAAAGTAAAGATGTCTAGGTCAGGGTGGTTGATGGGCGTGTGACACGTCTGCAGCTCAGACTTTCATGCAGGAGACTGGTTAACACCCTGCCACTGTTCGGCAGTTCACATGCATGACTAGGGTTTTCCATCCGAGCACCTTGATGAATACTAGTAGACATTTTATTTGTGTCTACCAAAGAAAGTGACATTTTATATTTTAATAGACTTGCTCTGCCTTTAAATCAACATGGAGGAATGATAATGTATATTCTTTATTACCAATAATCAAATCAGCAGATACATCACACAGAGTGACCATCTGTCCATCTATCCGTCTCTCTAATGTGGCCAAAAGCAACATTTGGCATCTGCAAAAAAGTCGTACAGAGTAGGCTGACCGTGTGTGTGTGTGTGTGTGTGTGTGTGTGTGTGTGTGTGTGTGTGTGTGTGTGTGTGTGTGTGTGTGTGTGTGTGTGTGTGTGTGTCAGGGGAGAACACTTGATGGGTGCAAGCTGCACACTTGGAAGTAGCGAAAGAGATGGCTGTGTATGTGTGCGTGTGTGATGGGTGGTGGGGTGACATTGTGAATGTGTGTGCGGTGCTGTGACACATCGCCTACGACTCATTATGGTTTCACTGTGATCAGACGGCTAGGGAGCTGTCAACCCCACACACACACACACACACACAGACACAGACACAGACACACACATACAGAGAGAGAGAGAGAGAGAGAGAGAGAGAGAGACAGACACCTCCGTCGTTACTTGCAGCTCTCGACATCTCCCAGCTCGCACCCCCTCTAGCGCTCCCCCGCAGGACACAGACACACACACAGCACAAACACACAAGACACACACAATGAACACACATGCAAGCACACACACCAGCACCCATGAAAGCGCATACACACAGACAGGCATCAACAATTAGCCACCAACAAGTGTGTGTGTGGGTGTGTGTGTGTATTCTGCAGTCTTCTTTCTCTTCATTAATGTCAGTTATAGCAGACTTGCCCCTCTGTTCTTACTGGGTGCAATCATACACACAGCTGATCAAAGCAACATAACAGTAAACAGTCGTGTGCACATTTGTGTGTCTGTGTGTGTGTTTTCAATAAATTGGAACACACTTTTCCCATCAGCAATTAGAGTTAAATTAACAGCTGTCCACATTTGAAAAGAAATCTACCCACTTTTAGTGAACAAGCTCCGATTTACTTAATTTGTAAGCATGTAGCATTTCAGTATCTATTCCACTCAGAAAACTACACTGATGTCTTCACGTGAGCTTATACAGTTTGACCTGGTGTCACGAGTTGAGTTTCTCCTTAATACAGTTTCACATTTTCTGCTTATTATTCATGTCCGCTTCTGCAGCACTGTAGCAACATCTTTTCTCGTTCCAAACTCAGTTTAATCCCTCTTCCAGTCCCTCAGTATGTATACTGGTCCACCAGATCACTCTCTTTCCCAGATCATGTTATGCGCCTCATAGTCAGAGTTCCTATCTTTGCCCTGCCTGTCTACTTATAATCTCAGCCTGCTTTGGAGTTTTCCTGCTCCATTTTTGGATTACTTTGCCTTTCCTTTCTGCAAATGCAGAGTTAGTGTTTTACCTACAGTAGAGTAGTAGTTAGTTTGGGCACAGATGCTATGGTGCTATGGACCAGATCAGCAGATAAACGTATTTTGGCTGCCTAAAACAAAGCCCTCCTAAAAAAGAAAACTGCTTTGCATTGCCATCAGACAGCCCTTTTGATTGGGAACTGAAGCTGTTCCCACTCGCTTCAAAGCCACCAGACTCCACTGACAAAAACATTACTTTTACCTCCACAGGAGTTCGCTGTGCTATCGCTGCCACATTCAATGTACATGTTAGCCTGTTAACATGTTACTTTGGATCTAATCTAACCATTTGAAACATCAATGTCACACAATAACACAAGCAAACTAACTGTAGAGGGAGCAGTAGACAAGCAACTCCCATGTTCTGCAAGGTAAAAATGATTTATCTGTGAATAGAGTCTGGTGGCTTTGAACAATTCAGTTGCCCGTCAAAAGGGCTGTCTGACGGCAATGTCAAGCATTGAAAATATTCTAAATATAGCATACACTGCCGGCTCTTCCAAACAGGGGGCAGTTTGGTAATACACTAACTATGGAAAGTGCATCATACAACCCCACCTCAAATAAGCCGAACTATCGTTTTAATTCAACATATTCAATCCAACTGAGCACGGGTCCTATCAAATTCCCACTGGCACCATCCAAATCAACCCAAAACTAAATCCAACTCAACTGGAAATTACAGTGACAGTAGCATTGCGGTGTTACCTCTCCGTTCTCCAGAGGGTGGATCTTTGAATAATAAGATGTGCAGATAACTTCATTGTCTCTTGTGTAGGATGGAGGTCCTGTCCGTGGATTAATGTTGAACCTTGTCAGGCACTCTGTGTCTGTGGTGGCGTAGTACTGCCAGGGATCAAAGGTCACACCATCTATTGAACGCTCTAAAACCCAGTTACCTGTGGACAAAAAAAAAGTATTGACAGAAAAAATGATGATGAAATACTTCTAATGTGTGATGTGGAGGGGAGAAAAGATCAATAAAAAATAATGATGGACTGTGTTTAGGTCACCCTACTTAAAATACATAGAGAATTGACAGAACATTCATTTCCACATATTTCTTGATCGCTTAGACTGTGATATTCCACCTCCTGAATTAATTGAATGTAAAGTAAGGTGGTCCAGTAAATGAAAAACGAAAAAGCATATCAGATGGTACTAAACAGAAAGCCTGCAAACTGCCATCAACACAATGACACAACACAAAATCTGGCCGTCTTTGTCTTTGTAAAACAATAACACAATTTCAATATTTGCAAAGGCATGTGAAAACAAAAAATACATTCAAGTGCATCCATATGGTTTTACTTTTATGTCTACTGCTCAGCATGCTTTTGTCTATCATCCATGTGTATGAACAGATGGCATAGGTCTTGTTTGCTGCATCAACTTGATGATCACATGATGAAGCACAATGCTATTCAAGTGTTTTCCTGCCAAGAGACAATCAGACTGAATTTGGCATAGAAATGGTTCCTGACCAACTTTGTTAGTTAAGGTAAAAAAGTATAAATTAAAAAAAAATCTATTGTAATGTTACGGATACTGAAGGAGGATGTCTAATACCTTTATAAGTAGAAAACAATGGAAAAATGTTTGACGCACCACTAAAATGACAATCCACTATTTTGTCAAATCTGTGAATAAGAAAATATTAACAAGTATCTATCATCTACTCCTTGAATGGCCTGCTGCCCATGCTAGCTATTATGCTAGCTGTCTACGGCTAGTGTGTTGCTAATACAACACATTAAGGAGAAATATTATGCTCATTTTCAGGTTCATTCCTATAACAAATGGACGTAGTCACCATGACGTCTCACAACTGAATTCTAGACTGCTTTTTCAAAGCTTGAGTTTGGGAGTTAGATATGGGCGTCTCCATCTTGGTTACATGGCTGTCGCCATCTTGGTTCATTTGGAGCCGCCCTAATCAATTGAGAAGTAGGATAATTTTCTCATTGATTTCCATACAATCGGCCCTCTGCAGTGGCCCTTAGAAAGAAAGCAGGTTTATGGCACCTTCGCATTTGCTTCACATTTCAGACGCAGAAGCTAGATCCACTTCTTTTAATGTTCAAAAAACACATATTTTTCTCATATTGTGCATACTGCTCTTTTCAACTCCTTTCTGAATGCTCCACTTTAGTTTGTCTCTCTTTAAGCCCCCCCTCCCAGCCTCTGATTGGTCAGCTTCCACAAGCCAGAGCAATAATCACTATAATTGATGTCAAAAATGATAAATAATTTTGATTGTGTGTGTGGGGGGGGGTAATGTCCTCAAAACGCCTTTTTCACTGTATTTAACCATTTTATGAGACTGAAAATAAGTCTGTAGCTGGCACGTTAATCACTCAGTAATCATTTCATTGTATAATCAAAGCAATAACATAAACACCTGGAACAGTGTGTGGCTTTGTAATTACAAATTATGAAGCCGGATGCTTACCTGGGCGAGGAGAGTTAGCTGCCTTTACAATCACATAGGCGATCTGGAAAACCTGGAAAACAGAGATAGAACATAGAATGAATGCAAAAAATAAAAAAGTCTATAATATACTGTACAGGTGTAAACTCATTTCACTGACTTACTTCTCACAGATATTGTAGCTGTGTCTGACAACTCTGTTGTTTAATCCCCTACTACTCCCTGTAGAAAAGTGAACATTTACTGTAGAGTTCGGAAACGTATGAATCATCAGCAGTTTGGATCATCGCTGACTGGTGTAATCTCGCACAACTAATTGATCCATAAAATGCACCATTTTGCATTGAGGGTTTTTTAGCAGAAAGTAGCCAAAATACCATGAGCACTGCTTTTTTGTTCCATTGTGGGGGTTTTGTGGGCACTGTGTAGTTCATACATTTCACATTCAGAATTTGGAGATGCATGTAGTTCATAGGCTTTGTATGAAGTCACCTCCTATGTTATCACACGCACACTGTAAAACTTCAGTTTTCTGCTTCAAGAGAACACAGTAAACAGTTGGTGATAGTAGTCCAGAATATAAGTGTACTAGCAGAAGGTGGACGGAAAAGAAATGGGTAGGAAACTCAAAAAGCCAGTGAAGTAAATCAAGACTATGGTGAATGTGAGGGTTGCATGAGGGATATTCATTACCTGATTTTTATCTAGAATTGGAAATACTGATGTTCTTTTATCTTCACCTTTTTAATATTCAAACTAATTTTAAATGTATTTAGGTATTTATTATTCAGGCCGACTTTCCTTCAGTTTGATCACCAACTAGACAGACAGACAAACAGCGAATATAGGTCAAATGCTGACTCCCCGACTCTCTTCACCACCCCCTCTCTCACCCCATCCTATCTCTCTTTCTTCTCGTGATGTGGGAAGCAGTGTCACATTGCAGCAATTAGAATAGGGAGAAAGCTACCGTGTGTATGTGTGTGTGTGTGTGAGAAAGTGTAACCTTATAGCAGTCATTCAAACCCACTACAAAGAGTCAATGTTACCTGTATTCACACTGAGGACGGGATGGTGTGTGTGTGTGTGTGTGTGTGTTTGTAAGAGAGCTCTCAGCGGTAGCTTGTAACATGGTGACAGCTATGGGACAGCTAAGCAGCTCCAGCAGCTAAACATAGATGAACACAGCTAACTAATGCAGTGTGTGTGTGTGTGTGTGTGTGTGTGTGTGTGTGTGTGTGGGGAGAGTTGCAGCATGTCACATTTTCCGTTTTGATCAGATGTGGATCAGACGAGGGATTTTTTTTCCCTCTAAAGCTCAACACAGCATCAACAAATAAACACACCAATAACTGTCGTGCAAAAAATTACACAGCTGGTAAATAAATGTTTATCTTGCATCCATGACATTTAATGTCAGGTAGGTACGTCTATGGCGAGTTCACATCATGGACATATCACAGAATAAAATTTAATTGGCCAGATTCTCTTTTCAAACAGGTTTATTAATTTTTGTACTTATTATTTTACTGCAGCATAGTTTGGCAATTTTGAGACTAAACTGTAAACTCAAACTAGCAGAGTGTCTGGAAGTTTCATCAGGTTACATCTGAGACCTTGTTAATGTAGGTTCGAATGAAGTAAACAAAATTTTGTCTGACTGGACAAAAAGAACATAACCCACTAAATAAATGAATCAAAAAATTAAGATTTTGAAAACTGAAGCCACGCAGTATTGTTTCTATAAAGACATTTCATGCCCAGTCTAGCTCATGTCTCTTATTATCAGCCTATGGCAGAACACTGACATTATGCCAATGGTAAAATGAAACCGGCAATATGGAAAGAAGTTCTCCGTCTGCATATAAAACACTAATTTCTTTCTCTTGAATGCAGGTTTTCATTTCAAAAGGAGAGCACGAAGCAGATCTGTGTGTTCTAAAGAAGTTCAGTTGGACTTGAGTGATTAAGTGTAAAACAATCAGTGACTCATTTATCCCCAGACTCTTATCTGTACTTTGTTTTTGCACTGATGAATAATTCTGTGACTCTAAAATAAACAACTGACTAAGTTGGCATATTTTTTGTATTACATTACTTCAGATAGAGGTGTTGACATTGCAGAGGAGTGGAGGCAAATTATTCATCAAATCTATAAAGGCCACACAATTGCGTATATCTCTAGCTATGACAAGTGTCTCCTATTTTTACATCTCGAGTGATTTTAATACTCACAACACTACAAAATAATGTTCATCTCCACATACAGTAGTTCTCAAGTATTTCACTGCAGAAGTCGCGCACATTTGACAGGAAACAGTCATGACAAGCCGGAGAATGGCTTCTGGCATCTATTTTAGCATAAAAGCCAAATGAGCACTTAACATGTTTATTTCAATGCTCAATCAGCCCATTTAAGCCCTGTGTCCAGTATGGTTGGGCTGCCCACGATTAAATGGACTGTGAAGAATCCATTTTGTCTCAGCGTGACTTGGACACACAGTGGCAGCGGTTTCACTGAACAGCTGGTGTTTACAGGCCATTCACGCGGAGACGTGTTAAAATTTCTCTGGCCAGATAGACTGACATCAAACTCCGACTCCACTTAGTATTGCAGCAAATTATAGCCGCAGAGTGTTTGCACACAAAAGCAGAAACGACTGATCGGGAACAAAAAGGAATAAGACCAGAATGACAAAAAGAAACGTAAAACTGAATTCTTTTGAGTTTCTAAACAAGCACACGCAGGCATGCAGACACACAGGTGGAAATGCAATCAGAGCAACAGATGCAGACTTGTTAAAATTTACTGTCTCTTCAAGAGAAAATGTGTTAACATCTCATTGGGCTAATAAAGTAGCTTTTGGCTCAGTTTAAAATAGTGTGAATCATCAAATATCCCCGCCTGCCAAACTTAGAGCAGGCAAGGGAGATAGGAGCAGGAGATATTCACTGGAGCCACAAAGTCATCTCATCGCAAGATCGTTCTGCATTTCCACTGAGCTGCTGCTAAAAACAATTTATGGAGATGTTTCAAATGCTGCAGTACTTTGAATGGCAGTCTCATGACAGCTCTGCAGCAAATACATTTGAAAAGAGTTCAATATTTACAGTAAAAAAAAAAAAAAAACTGTAAAATTATTGTGTCACATTGGCTTTAACAGTGGAGAGGGTGCAGCAGAGTGCAGCATATACAGACAATGGCCTCTGGATAAAACTGAGAAAATGGTCTGGTGTGTAACAGCCAATTGAAATCCATTCTCTTTAAGTCTGCCTCCATGTCTGAACTGCCAAAAACACACTTACACACACGAATAAAAACGCATGCAAACACGAACGGGCTTGCTCACAGACTTGGTCGTAATTTGGCCTTAAGCTTTTTAAATAGGCTTTAGTCTGCACAAAACACCAGATGCTGCAATCTCCCCCACATTCTTGCTTTGGCCCGAGCTACTGCCAAACATAGACCAACAAAAGTTTCATTGGGCACAGCAGATGTTTAATTTACCTTCTCTCTGTTATGAATGAAGATTTTTTTTCTTGTGTTAAAAGCTGTGGCCACATTTCATTCTCATGTTCCTGATGATTATATCAAGTTTATGTAACCTTAGAAACTCAAACATTCAAGCAAATATGTTATAAAGCTTTAAATGTGGCAGATAAAGGCTCACCGAGTCCTGATAACAACTAATTTCATCTGCATTATTAAGGTGTCCTTGAACAGGACGACGACTGTACACTGTAATGAACTCAACTGTGATTACTTTGATATTCAGTCATTTTGATATTCAAATAATAGATAAATAGTATAGCATTGTCATTGGTCTGCTTCCTCGGGCTTTGTGTGTTCATGTCCAACATCCTTATGCTTGAAAATGCCATTAAAAGAGGCTCATTGCGACAGAGTTCAGCCAGTCCAACAGACAACAACAATGGAATGACAGTAGGAAGAAAATAAAAGAGCAGGGAACTCTGATTGAGTTCGTACGATGTTCACCTCCAGAAAGGCACTGTTGCCTCAAAGTATTATTTTATAATTCATTTTATAATATATTGTAACCTCACGACTATTATTGATCATAAGGGCTGATTACAGCGTATGTCTGGATCATAACCAACACGAGTAAGCATATCCTAAGCATATTCATAACTACTTTCTGAAGTTACATTGGTTGGGACCCCCTGTTGATGATAGACAACAGCAGAATAACAAAAGAGTGTGAACAGACACAGTCAAATTAACAGCACTAAAGGCAGGAAAAGGAGAATTTCCCAGCAGGAGCAAGAAAATATGACAGAAATCTCCCAAATCATTTAGCAGAACATGGCTGGCAAACAATGAAATGTAAACCCCATCCAGCATTTCTCCCCATATGCCATTTGTTGTGGTAGCTCAGAGCTGGTGACAATAACGTCAGTTAGCTCACTCAGAATCCTCTCTTTCTAAATGCTCCATGTCGTCTTAGGTTTTCAAATTGTTGAACTTCCACCCATCTCCCCTTAGGAAGCTTTCGCTGGGCACAAATGCAGTTTATTTTTTTTATGAAAAAAATGCATTTTAAGGACATGCACAGAATTTGTCTCCCTCTAGTTGGTTAACTTTGATTAGTGATTTGCATGTTTTGGCTTCAACAGGTAGGCAGTGTACTATTAGAATTTACGATTAGCATTAAAAAACACAATCCTAAATAGATTTTTAAGAATTCGAGGTAGTAGTTTTGCTAGTAACATGCCTTTATGCTAGTCTTTGTGAGTATTTATGAGTGCATGTGTCCATGTGTGCATGTTCAGGTATTTAAGACCTGTGAATAATGAAAGCACTTTGACTGACAGCCTCTTTCAGGACCCTGATCATTCTGCCAGGTCCTCCCCCCACCCTAAGAGAGCAGAGCCGGTGCACAATTTGACCACGTCGGACAAACTGTCCATCAATCATACTGGCCGCTGCATTTCCATAATAATAACTGCAATTTTACTGAATCTCATCTGAAGCTTGTTGCCTTAGCGAGGCAAGTTTAACCCCTCATGGTAAAAATAGTCTTAATACATTTACTAGTAATTTCTTAATCTGTATGCATAGTAATGCCTAACCCTACGGCCACACAAGACTTCACACACTGGAGACACAGGGCTGAAAACTTTTTGTTTAATATGAAATGACTGGATGATAAGAAAAATAAAAAGAATGATTTGATATTTAAAAAACCTGTTTAGACTTGGAAATAAGTCCTTAAAAAATAACCAGAATTGAGCTCTCATGAAGTCAGAGACGGTCCTGAACCCTCTTCAACAAGTCTCTGCGGAGGACTTTTACATTGATTGTTAAGTCAGACGCACCTGCATGCCAAATTATAATTCAAGAATTCATCTAAAAATGATGAAGAACATACACAGACATCAACTGTCTCTCTCACACGCACACAGTAACTGACATGGACCCTCAGCTCCCACTCTCTCATTATTTAGTCTTTCTATCCAGAGAGGCTCAACAGTAACAAAAGAGGAAATGAGGGTGGTGATGTCACAGGCGATAACAACACACACACACTCATTTTCTGAGTGAGATGACTGAGGTCGCTAGGGAAATTCAATGCACTGGAGGGTAAATAGCTTTCTGTTGGAGCGATCAAGACTCAAACATATATAAGTATATATATATACATATACATATACACTCCCCTCCAAAAGTATTGGAACAGTGAGGCCAGTTCCTTTATTTTTGCTGTAGACTGAAAACATTTGGGTTTGACATCAAAAGATGAATATGAGACAAGAGATCAACATTTCAGCTTTTATTTCCAGGTATTTACATCTGGATCTGATGCACAACTTAGAAGTTAGCACCTTTTGTTTGAACCCACCCATTTTTCATGTGAGCAAAAGTATTGGAACAGATAGACTTAAAATACATTAACGTGAAAAGACTTAATATTTAGTTGCAAATCCTTTGCTTGCAATAACTGCATCAAGCCTGTGACCCATTGACATCACCAAACTTTTGCATTCTGCTTTTGTGATGCTTTTCCAGGCTTTCACCGCCTCCTCTTTCAGTTGTGGTTTGTTTTGGGGGGTTTCTCCCTTCAGTCTGCTCTTTAGCAGGTAAAATGCTCTACAGGGTTGAAGTCTGGAGACTGACTTGGCCAGTCTAAAAACCTCCCACTTCTTGCCCCTGATGAACTCCTGTGTTGTTTTGGCAGAGTGTTTTGAATCATTATCTTGCTGCACCATGAAGGATCTCCCAATCAGTTTGGTTGCATCTTTCTTTAAATTGGCAGACAAAATGTTTCTGTAGACTTCTGAGTTCATTTTGCTGCTGCCATCATGTGTTACATCATCAATGAAGATGAATGAGCCCATCCCAGAAGAAGCCATGCAAGCCCAAGCCATGACATTACCTCCACTGTGTTTCCAGATGAGCTTGTATGTTTGGGATCATGAGCAGATCCTCTCTTTCTCCAAACTTTAGCCTTTCCATCACTTTGGTAAAGGTTCATCTTTGTCTCATCAGTCCATAAAACTTTGTCCCAGAATTTTTAGGCTTGTCTCTGGACTTTTTGGCAAATTCCAGCCTGGCCTTCCTATTCTTCTTGCTAATGAGTGGTTTGCATCTTCTGGTGTGGCCTCTGTACTTTTGTTCATGAAGTCTTCTGCCAACAGTAGACTGTGACACCTTCTCTCCTGCTCTCTGGAGGTTGATGCTGATGTCAACAGTTGTTTTAGGGTCTTTCTTTACAGCTCTCACAATGTTTCTGTCATCAACTGCTGCTGTTTTCCTTGGTCTACCCGTTCGACGTCTGTTACTTAGTACACCAGTGGTTTCTTTCTTCTTCAGGACATTCCAAATGGTTGTACTGGCTATGGCCAATGTTTGTGCAATGACTCTGACTGATTTTCCATCTTCTCTCAGCTTCACAATTGCTTGTTTTTCACCCATGGACAGCTCTCTGGTTTTCATGTTGGTTACGCCTCTAACTATAAATGCAGTCTGCACAGGCAAAACCCATATCTGAAACTGAACGTAGACATTCAGCGCTATTTATTGTTTGAATAATCAATGTAACAGGACACACCAGGGCAACAAAACACACCTGTCAGTCACATGTTCCAATACTTTTGCGCACATGAAAAATGGGTGGGTTCAAACAAAAGGTGCTAACTTCTAAGCTGTGTATCAGATCCAGATGTAAATACCTGGAAATAAAAGCTGAAATGTTGATCTCTTGTCTCATATTCATCTTGTGATGTCAAACCCAAATGTTTTCAGTCCACAGCAAAAATAAAGGAATTGGCCTCACTGTTCCAATACTTTTGGAGGGGAGTGTATACACACACACACACACACACACACACACACACAAAACACCCACTGAAGAATGTACACACACACTGGGTATATAAGGCAATGGGAGTGAGGGGCATTTAGCCAAAATGAAACTTTAGCGATGATTACTTTATAGTCAGTCACCGAAATAAACACATATAATACAATGCTGTGGACACATCAAACAGGGCCATTACATGAAAATGGCCGCTGAAGCCGAGTCGACCTAGTAGGTGGTCATTGAGAAAAAGTACACTGGCATTAAAAAGCTTTTAAAGAAAGTGCTCGTTACAAATGGAATTTGACTAGGATAAGAGCAGGAGTAGTGTGGCGGCGTGCGTGTGTGTGTGTATATGTCAGTCTCCTGCTCCACACACTAATATTAAGGTCAGAAGTGAGTGAATGAGAAAGTGTGTACGTGGGTGTATAACCAAATAGATGAATTCATTGGCCATAACACTCCAGTGAGAAGTGTGAAAGTGTGTGTGTGTGTGTCAGACCATTTAGGAGTGTGTGTGTGTGTGTGTGTGTGTATATATATATATATATATATATATACATATATATATATATTCTGCAGCCACAACACTGTGGTGAAAGGTGTGATTGATGGACCTGAGGCCATTAATATGTCAAGATGGCTGCTGCTTGACTTCCTGTCCAGAGATATAATTATATTCCACGTATGTGATAGATGGCAAAAAAATAAATAAATAATGCTCAGCTTAGTTTTGCCCCTTTGAGTTTGACCGTTCTCCCTCTCTCTCTGCCTTTAGATCTGATTCTCTGTGAATAGTAGGCGGCTGAACTGAAATATTCCAATATTTTTAAAAATCTATTACAAAGACTTTTGTTTAGTGTAACACAATGCGCTGACTGCAGCAGAGTCATTTTGGCAAGCCTCAATCACCAGTGAGCTCTTCTGTTCTGTTGTTTAACTCACTAATACGGCATAGCAGTATTACAACATGGAGGAGGAGGAGGAGGAGGAGGAGGAGGAGGCGTCACCATTGGTGTCAGATTTGTTCAATTCGTGTAGATTCTGCTCTTTATGAATTTAGCCACTTTTATCATTCCACATAAAGCCAAGGAAGAGAGTCACCTCAATCTTTTGCTTCAGTTGCTTGCTGGTTTGCCATTTTAACTGTTCAAGTATGAGAGAGTTTGAAGAATACACTATTGTGTTATTGGTTAACCCATTATTTAACTATGGTGTAAAGGCTGATAGCAGCAGCAGACCGAACCATTCCTTTATTGCTCTAGAGACAATTGTGATGCTTACAGCCTGTGAAATGGTGTTACACCATTAACAATAATAATAAGTAAATAGACAGCATTCATATAGTGCTTTTATCCAAAGTGCTTTTCAGTTTGCCTCTTATCTACCCATTTGTTAGCCTTTTCCCCCCCACAAAGAACTAAAATGGATATCCCATAATATTGTGGCGTTATGTCCTGTTTATTTCTCGGTCTCTTACTTTGTCATGATCTAATGTTTTCATTTCTCTGTATGTGTCTTCCTTTTCCCTACATGCCTTTTCTAACCCAAATCAAGTAAATCAATTTTAGGCATCTCCGCAGTGCATTGTGAACAGACACCGAAAATATGGGAGGGGGACAAACCGTCTGAAGGACTTTAAAAAGTCTGCCAAGTCATTTCTAAGAACAGAAGGACATCTTAAATATCTACATGTGAACAAATAATATCTTCCCTCCAGGATCACATTGTTTCTGGATATTCAGTCTTTGTCCCATCTCCAGCCCTTGCCACTTCTCAACAAATCTAAACTTTATCTGTTTTCAATAGGCTTCTCTTCATGAACCGTGGGCTGCAGTAGCTCAGTCCACAGGGACTTAACTTGGGAACTGAAGGGTGTTCAGCATGGCTATCTACTCTTGGGAACCTGTTAATTGGCAGCCATATCACCGTAGCATCTTTCACCACATTGCATGTCTCCCTTTTGGTCCTTTGTGCGAGGAAAAACTGAATGAACATATTGAATTTTCCCAATAAGGGATTAATTAAGCAAATCAACTTCTTTTTCCTCTCATGGACTAGAGTCGTCTCAGCCTCATTAGCTTTTTTCTATGACATCTAAATAATTATAATCTAGTGGTCTAATCTGTTTAATCACACTTCTAAACTAAACTAGATGTTCTAAATCATCCCATGCCAGCACACAGCCGTTCAATCACCGAGATTCCTGCCAAGCCTCCAAATCAAATATGGAAACCCAATTATTTAAAGAGTGACACGTATGCTTGTGAAAAGATTGATAGCAAAGTTGGTGCAACTAATTCCATCACGGCAGAAATAATAGTACGTAGCTTAATTACTTGGATGACAAAACAAAAACACATAATTTAAAGAGCTGCACATTGTACCTTTACATGATTAAGTAATTGCTATAACTGCATATACAATGAAATCCAAGCTGAGACTGCCACACCTTGATGTGTGTGTGTGTGTGTGCGTGTGTGTGTGTGTCTTTGTTCATTTAAATCTAGTAAGACAGTGTTATGACGACCTTGATGGACCAAGCACCAGAGAGTTTCCTGTATAGCATTTAGAGGTTAATTGTCCCTCAAAATTCCCCATATGGGGTAATGTTGTGTGAATGCTGTTTTCTGTATATAAGTGTATATATGTGCGCTACTGTAAGTCAACTTCAGGCTCTGTGTAATCCCCACCTATCCTTCCGTCCCCCAAATGAATCAAAATTATGCAGAATAAACTGCAGAACCAGTTGTTCGAAAAGTGCTTTAGCAGCTGTCTCAAAATGTTTAATACGCAGCCTAAAATTACACAACAGTTATTGATGCTCTCGATGCTGTTTAATGAACCTTGATAAACAGAGAAGGGTTTGTAGTTTGCCTCTTCGCAGAGAATGGAGGCTGTGGTCAGGTTTGATTCATGGCAGGTTTGATTCATGGCAGTGGATTTCAATTATGACGAGTCACCATTAAAATCCTTTGCGACCAACATAAATTCAAGCCGACCAGACGTGTCATTCTTTTTGAAGGAGGACTTTATACAGCCACCGTTCAGTGCTACAGGGAGTGAATGTTTGAGACTCTGAAGACATTTAGAGAAGAGAATCAGTTTAAGGTCGGGGTCAATCTTGAGGGAATCCATGTGCAAGTCAACTGAATATCCTCAATATAGTATTACAAGTTTGTGTGTGTGTGTGTGTGTGTGTGTGTGTGTGTGTGTGTGTGTGTGTGTGTGTGTGTGTGTGTGTGTGTGCGCGCACGCGTGCGTGCATCTACCTGTTTTAAATCCAGTGTGATTGTCACATAGTGGTACTGCATTCCATTCTTGATAGAGGGACTTTGCCACCAACGGTTGGTCCCATCTATGGCATACTGTATGGGATGTTGCTCTGTACACACACACACACACAGATAAAGACAGAGTGAGAGAGGGAGAGGTTATCAGTTGTTATATTCTGTTCAAATTTTAAGTATTCTCGAATCCAGCCTTGCTCTGAGGGGAAAAAGTTCCTCACCACTCTTTTTTATAAAATCCTTGCATATCAACCATTGAAGGCCAGATATCAAAAGCCCAATTTTATAACTTGTAGAAGAAAAAAATAATAGATTTCCCTTCTATTTTAGATTTTATTTCTCTTTTGAGTCAAAAAAATGTCATCCTATCTGCAGAATCTGCTCTTGGCCGCTGTTGCTACTCCACACAATAGCTTTACTAGAACAGGCAGATAAAACACATTATTTTATTACATATAAAAGGTCACTATGTGGAGTTTTTATATATGCCATGTGAGGGGATTTTATTGGGTATTAAATGTGTTTGAAAGTTTTTAAGTGAAGATGTGATGTTGAGGTTTATTTGCAGCTGTCTGTCACCTGGCTACTTATGCGTGACATTTCTGTTAAAAACCATGGCAACTATCAAGAGCAAGATAGAAGGAGCTATATACGCTTTGGTAAACTTAATTTCTCTGCTCCCTTATAAAAACAGCAACAACCTAGAATTTGGATTTCTTACATTGCAAGTAAATAATATCGGAAATACGGAAATCTGCCATTTATGCCACAAATCAGTCAATTGCCTGACTAACTAGTAAAGTGGGAGAGGAACACTTAAACATTTTGGGACATACTCTTTCTTGCTGAGGGTTAGATAAGTAGATGTTTACCGCTTTAATACCTGTCCGTTAAATATGAAGCTGGTCCCAGGACACCGTGAGCTCAGCTTACTATAAAAACTGGAAATAGGGGGCTCCGTTTATCAAAGCAACAAAATAATCCACCAACAAGTAGCTCTGACTGCCAATTAGTCAACTGCCAATTAGTATTATACATCATTTGTTTCATTTGTACAAAAAGTGGCACGTAATAACAAAACTCATAGCTTCACACACGGCTGTTATATATGAGCTGGGCTATTTCTAGACCTGGTAGCCTGGCCACCTGCCCTTGACTTCCCTCACTGTGTCCATTGTCACGATGCACGCAACTTGTCAGTGTCACTTGTCACTGTGATGATTTGTGTACTTCATCTACCTCAAAGCAAGAGAGCGAATAAGCATTAATTTCCCAAAATGTGGAACCATACTTTTAACAGTGAGCAAGTCAGTCATTCAACTGATGACTCAAATGTAATAAATCTAAGTCTTTGTATTAATGGAGACAGAAGTGTTTTAAAATGACCAAGTCTGTCTCAGTTCACCACTTTTTTTCACCTCACTCTTTTCAAGCTTGCCCTTCTCTCCTTTCTCATCCCCTTTTTGCAGCAGTGGATCCGACCCTTTTGTCTCATCCTGGCTGACTAACTGCCTGACTGGTGATGTAACTGAGCCTAGCTAGCAAAGCAAGTGGGAAAAGTTAATTGGACTCACTTGCTGACTGACTGCTTCACTGACTACCTGATTGGTTGGTGGTGTGACTGGCTGAGCGGTTAGCTACATCACTGACTGACTAAATAACTGACTCTCTAGTTGGCTGTTTGAATTATGATCGCAGGCTAATTTTGCATTGTCATCTTGTCATGTTGTGATTGATTCCTCAGTTCATTCAGTAATTATCATTTCAGACAAAATGATTTGTTAACATCTGGCCAATCGCGCTCTAATTAACTAATCTAGCATGATTAATTTTTGTAATCACCATGCCTATAAGTCTTGCCTATATGAAAGTGTGTGTGTGTTTCAGTCCTTATTGGGACCTTTTTCGGCATAAACACCATTACCAGTGGTCCTCATTAGGACCAGAGCTCAATTCTAATGTAGCAAAATGTCATTTCTGAGGTCCTGGTTCAGGTTAGGGGTAAGGGTTTAGTTTAGGCAGTCCACAATCAATAGAAGTCAATGTAATGCCCAAATAGGGAGAGCTGTGCAGTGTGTGTGTGTGTGTGTGTGTGTGTGTGTGTGTGTGTGTGTGTGTGTGTGTGTGTGTGTGTGTGATCTTTCTTACCAAATGGTTTTGTACTCCTTTGGTTGCAGATTCGACACTGAGGGTTTCTAACAGGCTGGCCTGGTACATGTTCCACCAGCTTACAGAACATCTCTGGACCCAAT
This sequence comes from Pempheris klunzingeri, assembly GCF_042242105.1. NCBI lineage: Eukaryota > Metazoa > Chordata > Actinopteri > Acropomatiformes > Pempheridae > Pempheris > Pempheris klunzingeri. The sequence goes on along the minus strand of NC_092029.1, from coordinate 15,826,825 downwards.
GAACCACAGGTAGCATTAGCTGTTATATCTGCCATGGACGCCAGGTTCAACACAGCCGGGAACAGTCCTGGAAAGGAAGACACACAGGCAGTTAATAAAGAAACAGACAGCGAAACATGAACTGCTGTATGTATTAGCACTGACGTCTGTTAGAGATAGAGATGCAGCAGTTTCCTCTTTCTGGAGCAAACTAAAATAATGTTAAAGGGTCTGATATTTTGGGAAATAGATTTGTTTATGCTTGATCATATCAATCTTTTGAGTTTGACAGCAAGCAGCGACATTTTCTAATATGTCAGACACTCCTTTAAATCAATTAACGATCACAAAGACGTCTGGTTAAGCTGTGAATGCACACAAAATGCAGAAAGCTCAGCATTGTTGTCTATCAGGTTCAGGTCCATTCAGAGCAGTTCAAATGGTGTCGGGCCACCTTTCTTCTTCAAAGCAAAAAATGTGTTAAACCGCCAAAACTCACTACAGTAGCAGTTATTAGGAACATGCAGCACATCCTGCTTTACATACAGGTTTGTATTTCAAATCATTAAAACTGTGTCGTCTTGTTCTGAGTGAGCCAGCTAACACTTGTGTGTCTGTTGAGGTTATGAGTAATTAGTATCAACCATGAGGGGGAGGGCAGGTGTTTTATAGCATCCAATTTAGTTAATCTGCGGGTATTTTCGGCACAGTTTCATGCAGTTAACATCATTTACCCCTCACAGATAGCGAGAGCTGTATTCACTTTATCACTGGATAAAAGACGCATACAACATTTTTTGGCCTGCTTTCAATTGTGCAGACTTTGGGCAGTGTACTGCTACTATATCAAAGGACTATTCATTTGCATTATGTTGTTCAAGCAGTTTTTTTCATGTCCTGTCCATGGATATTTTTCACTGCTGGAACAGAATGCAAACTTGGAGGGAACATATATTATGGAAAACACTCCAAAGTACACAGATTTTATCCAGGATATCGCTGGAAGCCATGAATAAAGTTATACTATGCAAACATTACTTTGTTTTCCTCCCTAGTGTCCTTATGGTGGATGGTTGTGGTATCAAACAAAAATCTCCAGAAGATCAAATTCTCATAATCTCCATGAGAAAACTAGTCCATTATATGAAACTCCTGTAGTCTAGTCATATGACCACAACTGAGGGGAGCCTGCTGTAGCCATGAGGGCCTCATTAAGGCAGTAAAAGCAGGGTGAACCTCTTCTAACATCCTGGGGAAAAAGAAAATATGTACTGGAGCCCCTGCTGTATTTCATCAGCTGGACATGTTTCTTACTGGCAAGTCACAGTGGCTTACTATTAGGGATGCAACTAACAATTATTTCTATCATTTGCCACTTATTTTTCCCAATCGATTATTTGTACTAAGAAATGTCAGGAAATAGTGAAACACGCTCATCACCATGTTCTACAGCTTGTTTTTGTCAACCAACAGTCGAAAAGCTAAAGATATTCAGTCTACTATGATCAAAGAAAAGCAAATATTTATGCCTGGGAAACTGGAACCAGTGAACTTCTGGCATTTTTGCTTGAAAATGTACTTGAACGATTCAGAATAGTTCCTGATTAGTTTTCATTTCTGCTCCATTTGCTATTGAATAGTAATTCAATATTTCTCAGTAAAATGTATGACATGTGTGGTAATAAATATAATGTAACTATAAAAAAAACAATGTAGATACAGATCATTTTGTCATGCATCACATTGTTTAATCAAAAGCACTTCTGTAGTAAGTGCACATGCTATACAATGTGTGACTGCTAACAGTGAGCAAGGCGAGTAGCTCATCTTATGAAGAAATAGAGGGAAGTCATCACTTCAGGAGCCAGAGAGCTAAACAAACTGATCATTATTTACATCCACATGTCATCACCACACAAATGCACCATGAGAACGTTTGCAATTTGTATTTTTTCCAGCTTCGAGGCGTGACTCCTCTGCGCTGTTCCCATAGTAAAGGCCCATTAGTCTCAGAGTCAAAGGCAAGGCTTGTTGGACTTACAATACTGGAATGTTTGGCATACTGCTCACATGGTTCACATTTCCTGTCTGGCAAACACACACAGACAAACACATGCACGTACCATGCTACGTCAGATATCCCAGGCCTGATTTAAGGTCAACAGCTTTTACAGTTAAACAACATGTGCACTGACTTGCAAACATAAACACAGAGACTCACAAGTGTACAATAACAGTACACAAAGGAGACAGATGGGAAGGGGAGATCGAACGGAGGGAGAGACACACATAAAAGAAGCATTTGTGAAAGTGTGGACGTTGTGTGTGTGTGTGTGTGTGTGTGTGTGTGTGTGTGGGTACAGATGAGTCCAGCTGTTTGGCCAGGTGTCAACACTGATGAACTGTGAAGAACATCTGAGACGCCCAGAGTCTCTCTCACACACTGTGTACACATTCCCACAAAAATACTCACAACATATCATATATGCATTCAGTCATACACGTGCTTCCAAACCAGCCAGCAATGATATCTGAGAATCTACAACACTGAGGGAGCTTTCCAGATTTCCAGAACACAGTTTTCAGAAAGGAAACTCACTGGATAATGGCAAAATTAGAAGCAGCTTTACTTCTACCATCGTATCCTATACTAATTCACAACAGTGCACATTTACACTTGACGGCATTCATAAATACTTTCGATATTAACACTGATCTGAATGGAGAGATGCTGGTAGTGTCCAATTCTGCAGCCCTGTACAGGTTTTAACCTTTTTTAGCTCATTATTTTGTTTTTAAAACACATGCACACACTTAGTGAGTCTTCAAAACCTCCTTAGTTGACCAGCAACAAAGAGTACACTACATGCCCAGCTCGTAATGACAGACAGGCAAAAGACATGGATAACTGGTGAAGAAAATCAAAGACCAATTGTTTTTCATTTCTGAAGTCCTAGAAACAACGGGAAGTGAGTTATTGTAGTTTACAAGCCCAGTCAACAGTTGCAGCAGCACCAGTGGCAGTGATACACAGCTCATGGATAAAATAGTGAAGTCTTGTAGTCAGACAGTTCTGAACACAGCCTTGCCTGAGAATCATCAAGTTTTCAGTATCAAAGTGATCCAGTGACAGTTGTCTGTTGATCCAAGGGTGCACTGTAAACAAGAACTGCAAATAGCTAATTCTGCATACTTTTAATAGTGACAAAATCTAAACAAATACACTGATAAGCTGATACCATATCCAGGTAGTGTTTCTGCCTGTTAATATCAATGATTCATTCACAAAAAAAGTCACCTCCCATATGTTACCTAACATCCAGTGTAAACAAGACTATAGTCACACATACACCACTATATTCACAATGCTTTATTCCCAGCTCCATCTTAAAAATAGATATTCTAAGGGAAACCGGTCTCTGTCCCTCAGCTTGAACACTGTAATGATTATAAAGCCGCTTTCATTCATGTTGAATCAATCGCCTTTTCACTTCCATCTTTTCACTGTGGCACAGTTTTTGGATGTCTCAAGATTTTAAGTCTGATATTTGGTCCACATCTCAAAGACTTCAGTCAGTGGAGAGCAGGTTGAACTCTGTTCGCTGCACTCTTTTGTTCATTTTATTCCCAATTTAAGCAGTGGGGAGCACTGCAGCAGGCAAAAGATAAAGCTTGAAAAGGGAGTAACAGCATGCAGGACCCACATATACAAATGCCTACTGCATCTATTCATCCATGCACCTACTTCATGGGCAAAGAAATAGTGCGCACCATCTTATTGTCATGTTTCCAATCCTGTAACAAGACTTCAGTATATAAAATATCTTAGTTAAGGCCATTTCCAACTACTGCCTCCTGCTTCTGCCAGGAAATCAAGCCAACATCCTACTTATCCCTGGGTTTTGATCCACAACCTGGAAGAGTCTCCAAACGGATACAAACGTGTGTGGGAAACTGTGCAATCCTTAATAGAATCATTTTACCTTGATTTGAGACAGCTAATGTCTTAAGCTCCTTATCTGCTCTGCCTGTCTGGTTTACAGAATCACAAGGGATTCAAAGGGGAACTCCATTTGTTGTAGGGTAGCTACATGTTTTGGTTTGCTATCAATCTAGCTGGGACACTTTGGTGCAGAGTCCAGTCCTTTACAAATTTAACACACATTTCTTTTCTTTTTCCTGAGACATGCATTGCACCCTGTTAATCCCAGAAGAAGCAGCTGATTGCGTCATTTGTCAAATATTGACTTTTTGGTTAGAATTGGATGGATCTCTCTCTGAATTAGATGCATAGACATAACTTTTCATTTCGTGCCACCCTTTGGTCAAATTTGTAACTTGTCCTATACTTTAATCCACATTTGCTGCCATTTTTGTGGCCATTCACAGATAGATGTCATCCTCATTCTCAAAACAACCTACAAATCTCCGATTGGCTTGGTCATTTCTCCAACCAGAGCAAACAACCATTATTAAGCAGACTTATTTCAGCTGCTGGAAGAAAAATGGAGATGTGGGCAGCAATTGGGACACCTGACACCAGGCTAGGCTATAGACAAACAGCTCAAATCAGATGGAAACCCAAACAGAACACATATCCAGACTTAAATTAAATCTGCACATTAAAAAAATAAGTCCCACTTTCGCAAAATAATGCAGTGAGCATCAGTGAAGAATGACAGAGGTCATTTTAACAAAATATTCTTTTCAGATTTATGGGTCTGTGTTGGCTGTCATAGCAACTTCTTAACATCAAAATGTTTTCTTTGGGGAATGTGATCATGTGTACAACTCTGACTTTGGATACAGAGAGCACTTTCTGTCTCGTCTTTTATGTTGAACAATGAGGTGAGATAACAACAGAGGAATGGAGAGGGCTGGCTAAAGACAGGGTTCAGATTTCAGATTCACTGAATGACAAGGACACAATGACTGTCTGCCTAAGGCTGCCACACACACACACACACACACACACACACACACACACACACACACACACTTTCATCACCTTCCATCCTTTTCTCTCTGCTCTGATAACCATGGTAACCTGTCTGTCTCTGTCTGTCTGTCTGTCTGTCCGTCTGCCTGTTGGCCTCTCTATCCCCCGTCTACGCTCTGTTAACCAAATGTCTCAGAGGATTTACTGCCATACAGGCTCCAAATTATAATACTGTCAAAATGTATAAGTACACCCAGTGACAGCTGGCCGATGTCATTGCCAGAAGGTGTTTCAACACCCCTGCACTGATTACATGGAAGCATCCCTGGGAAAGGTGGGCAATTTATTTACAGTATAACACTAATATATCACTGGAAATTAGTTAAATGAACAGTGGATACCTCTAACTGTTAGGCAGTCAGATATAAATCACTAATGATTTTCTCTCTTAAAATGTTCTTGCACTTAAATATCTGCTAAAAAATAGTCACACCCAATATGTTGTGACATTGTATTATAACCATACAGTTAAAATATATCCATACAACCATATTTGAGGAAAGGAAAATGCAAAATTTGATTTTATCAACATCACCCTTGACCTTGTCATAACATTCACTGGCTTGATTGTTTTTTTTCTGGAGCTTTCAGCCACAGTTTGTGGCCTCCACTGTCACCAAAAAGTCACATTTTAGTCACGTGATGAAAACTGAATCGTCTCTATGACACATGAGCAAATGCCTCAAGAAAAATGTTGAGCAGTAGAGGGGAGTAATGGGACATTTAACAATACAAAATGTGCCCAAACTGAAATGGAACCAGAGCCATATCCATTTAAACAGGATTTCTATTTAAAAAAAAGTTTTGGTTTTTGTACTCTGTGCATGTAGATGGAAGTGCAGGGCGACATTCACTGTAGACACAATATTTATAATGTTTACAAAAGCGACAGTACTGAAGCATGCTACTTAAAAAAATAAGATATCAATATTGAAGTTAAATCTACAACACAAAAGGGAAAAACTGTCTAGATAAGACTGGATTTCCACAAGATTCAGGATGACAGCAAATATGTTTTTTTATTGTATAAAGGCTTCTTATTACATTATAAATAAAACTTTATTTGCTTTTTCTGTCATGGTGGACGATGACTCTGCACTGCTTGCCCTGTGTGTTTGTGTGTGTGTGTGTGTGTGTGTGTGTGTGTGATGGATGTGTTATTGTTGAGTTTTGAGGCTAGATGTATGCTTGATGGAATAAGAGGGGGGTTGAAAAAGACAGGATCATCTCTCTCTGTATCTCTCTCTCACTCTCTCTGCATCTGTCCCTCCATCCTGAGCAGTTAGTTGGGTGTGTGTGTGTGTGAGAGAGAGAGAGAGAGATGAATGGAGAAAAAGATAGAAAGATTGATGGAGATGGATGGAGGGATTCCCGTAGAAAGATAGAGTGTTGTTTAAAAGGGTCAGGGCCAGGAGAGGAATGACAGATGAGACTGCGATAATCCTGTGTACTCTCTCACACACAGACACACATACAGAGCCTTTACATACAGATATCTCAATGCAGAGGTGTGTGTGCATAAAAACACAGATGAACAGTGAGACGCATGTAAAATCACATGCAAAAGTGTACATTTACATGTGTTAGACATGTTACAATCTTTCATGCGCGCGCACACACACACACAACTGAATATGTACAATGCACATGCAACCCCACATCCAAATTAATTTCCAGCCTAACACATCACATTTGATAGAGCCAGCCTTACACTGACAAACAATATGAACATTAATCAGTCGCGGACTCATCCTCAGCTTTGTGAGGGTCTCTCCTAGAAAACTAATCTGCTTTGTTGGCTCAGATGTGCTCTAAGCACCTGAAATATGATTTCTCTCCTACCTCTGAGTTTCACAAACAAGGCAATCCAGGAAATGGGATTTTAACAGTTTAACAAGGACGGAGGAATTCAACGCATGTCCCAAGCTGTGAAAAATAAATTTAAAATGTCTTCATACAGGTGAAACCGACAGCAGTTGCGTCTACTCCCACTCTCTACAGATCATGACTTCATTATGTAGTTATGTGCAGATGTCGGACTTATAATGACAATTAAAGAGCCAATATTGTTTTCTTGAGGTCATACCTACTTGATAACTGGCTGCAGTGTCTACCTGAGTCTGACCATGGCCACAATTAAATATCATCGAGGATCCAAGTCAGCTTCTCCTTCAGACAAAACAATCTCTTGGTGTCACCTTTGGTCCAGCTCACAGGGTTTCGTTTCTCATCAAGGCAACAGTAGTGGGACAAAAGTTATGAATCACACACAAAAACACTCAATTAAGTCCCATTATCAACAAATTGTTATCTCTGGATAATGTAAGTAAGAGAATTTGACCAATGACTGGCCGCTGAAGGCAATTGCATTTTTATTAGAAATTCAGAATTTTTGCTTTTATCCTGCTGTCTTGAGATCAGAAGGTAATTACCTTGTTATCTTGAGTCATCATACTTTGTTTTCTTGCAACAATTAGATAACGCAAAAAACTCTTTTCTCTAGACCATGATTTAATTTTGTAACTAATGAGGGCTGTGATGGTAGCCTGAGTCATAACTCAATTACAACACACCAAGACAAAAATTATTCTCTATCTCAAGATAACAAGACAATTATCTGGAGATATTAAGATAACATGGAGATAACAGAGTGTAGATAGAGCGAAAGCACAGCGAGGCATTTTCCCAGTAAAGATCATTAAGACATCACCACAACAGTTCAAGACTCTAGTAAAATTATTTAGCAAGCTATTTAATTAAATCATGATCGAGAAAACAATGTTTTGTTATTGCATGGCAGTGATAATCAAATTATGGTATGAGGAAAAAAAGCTTTGGTTTAACAGAATAATTAAGTGGTAGCATTTTAAAATATGTGGGTTATTTAAAACACACAAAGCCACCTAAACATCCAGGTCCAACCCTAATCATTGCACTGAATACATATATACATTATATTTGGCTATTTATAGGCACATTATCACTTAAAAACAAACATCAGTTGATATCAGTCCTCACATTTCCATCAGTTCCATCAATTAATATCATACATTAATGAACAGCAAACAGTAATTCCTTACTTAATTGAATCACACACAGACTCACAAACACCTCGTTGTCGACCTGTCCTGGCTGCTGCACGTCATAACATTTACTAATGACTAAGTTCGGTAAAGCTCACATCTAACAAAAAGGTTTCGTATCAGCTCACACACACACACACACACGGCTGTCAGTGTTCCCCGGTTGCTGCGTGTTGTTCCCATGGTTACATACCTCGTACTGACATGTTGGATAAATGAATGACTTTTCTAATAGATGGTAAATTACGTTTGCTGAACACTGACTGGCTCTCAGTTTCTGTCACTATCTGTCTCTTTCACATTAAAACAGTTTGTCATAGAACCATCTGTGTTACATACTTGGTAACTGGTGCTAAAACTGTTTTTTTTTTGTTTTTTGTTTTAAAATATCAATCTATAAAGGACATAGCTGAACTTTGGCAATAGTTTGTGAATAAGTAGCTGAAATGTCAGAAATGACACCATATGCCAACAAGTCATGATAGGCTCTCTATGGCTGTACTTAAGCCAACGTTAGCATGCTAATATGTTTACATTATAAATCTAACATGCTAATTTTTCGTCAGTTTAATGGTCGGTGTTAATTAGGATGTTAGAATGGTATGGTAATGGTTAGAATGGTATGATTTGCCAATTAGCCCTAAACACGGTACAGCTAAGGCCGATGTGAATGTCATTACTTTTGCAGGTATCTGGTCACGAACCTGAATATTGGACAAATCAAAATTTTGTCCTGATGATGCCTCGAAGATGGAAAGTAAAGGGATCACCAAAGTTCTTACAATTCCTCAAACACAGACTGGCCGATCATAGCTTAGCATCAGCCACCTCCAACCAGAGGCCGACAACAATGTGGGTGTGCTCCATAGACTCTCGTGCATTCTCCATTATCAAACTAGTTTTGTGGATTTCCAGTGAATCACGGTTATGCGTAACAGTGATTTATGCTTCTAGTTTTTCAAGTTGACATTATCAGAGCAACATTACAGCACACAACACGTTAACTATTCTTAGCACCTCTATGCTATGCTAGCTGCTGAAGGTGTGCTGAATGTGTACATGTGCTGCTTTTGCTTTTTAATGATTGTACCAGTGACTAAAGACCTACAGCTTTACAGGAACACTGTTCATTCTTAAAAAGGGAAACTTTGCTGATTTTCAACTGGCTTTGTATCATAAAATATGGGTAGTTGAACAACGTTTAACTTTCCCCAGTGTCACCTGCCCCAAGAGCTCCCTGCTCGTCCTTCAGCTTGTAGCAGACATTTAGCGGCTGCTGGGCTGTTGTTCGATTGAATAACTGTCAAACAAAAAAATCATTGCTGTTATCTTACTGTTGAGACAGTTATTTGATCGAATAACAGCCCTTGAGCTGGTAAACGTCCGCCAGATGACATGAACAATAACCGGGGAGTCTCGATTGCCAGGTGATATGGTGGTTCACTTTTCCAAATCTACTAAAATTTCACGTTAATCCATCTAATTTTTGTTGCAGTGCTCAAAACCACAAATCTGAGCCTGACGGTGCCACTACAGGAAAAGTCAGGGGATCACCAGGGTAAGTAGGGTGCAACCTCTGGGAGCTGTGAATTTCCGCACAAACATTTGTGTCCATTTATCCAGTAGTTGGTGAAACAATGCTGGATCAAAGTAGTGGAGTGACCGACCAACTGGCCTACATTGCTATCCCATGAGTCTGGCTGGCACTGTGACTAAATAGAAACACAAGGTCAGACCAGACCTACAGAGTCATCAGTTAACACTGTAGTCTTCAGATGTGAAGCTACGTGTAGTATACCAGAAGCACTGTTAGACATTTTGATATTGGCTGATATTACATCTACAGACTTTTTTCTCATTAAAAAGATGTTTAGTGGATTGATGCCCTTGAGTGGGCTTCAGAAATTGTTTTAGAATTGTGTTAACATTTATTACCCTCAAATGTCATGCTGAGAAAATTATGTGGACAGATTGATCGTGGTCGTGGCTCTAAGTGTCTCTGGCTTCAGTAATGACACTGAAGGTTGTTCTGATGAACGCTCCATGATTCTTGTATTTTGGGAAAGTGTACAGTCACTGGACTGTCACAAAAATACAATAAAAGCCCTAGAAAAACCTACTTATGTTTCACTCTGTTACTGCCTCCTGAAGCATCGCAGTGAATGTATCGCATTTTAAGAGTATAATTAGCTACATTATAATGAAGGATAAGGGATTTTCATTATACACCACATAAATATAAAATTGGTCTCTTGGTTTGCCTTTGACTTACTCTCTCTCCGTCAGCCTTTCACTGCTGTTATCTTCAATCTTATCCCTCCACATCATTGCTGTAAATAAATATGTACTTTTAATTTTCATGTTATTACTTGTCTGGTGCGATAACAGTTAGAAAATAGACATTAATCATGTTAATCTATACTTTTGTTTCCTTGCCAGTATCACTGGCTTTACATCTGTTGGCCGCTCTTCTGTCGACCTCCAGGGGTTTCAGGGAAAGCTGAAATAAAGACTAAGTCAACATCCTGCTCTCACAAGGACTTCCTGCCCCGGGATTGTGTGTGTGTGTGTGTGTGTCTGTGTGTGCTCCCTATCTGCAATGAAGCTCCAAAGGAAAATGCAAGACGACAGTCAATCACCCTGCCTTGAAAGACAGCAAAGACTTACTTATTATACAAAGAAAATAAAGGCAGAAAGTGCTTGTAAACGGGAAGGAAAGAGATTGTGGGCTGATCAAAAGGGTCAGGACATCGGCCCATCTCGCTTCCCTTGACTCTTTCAATTAAATTTCATTTCATGCAATTGCACCGGCATGACTAGATCTCCCTTTTTCTCCCCTTATTGCACAATCCCACAAACAAGGTCTGCCACTGGGCTGATCTTTTTAAATTGCTGTAAAAAATAATGCAGTGAAAACACAACCAGGCATACTGCAGACAGCAAAGAGTCTATGATTGTTTTTTTGTTAGATTATAACAGGCACATTATATTAACTACAACTAAAATCAAAGTTAAATCTGATTAGATTTTAGCTGTTTCACCCATAAATCAGAATTCCTATAATTAGTCATTTCAATGTAGCAACTCAATTTCATTTTTGTTTTCTTTGTATTGCGTCTGTATGGTGGCAAATGTTTGCAAATGTTGTCCTCGTCTAGACCGTGATAAACCCAGACTAAACAGGAAAACCACAAAGTCATAGACAGTTAATCTCCTACTTACACACACACACACACACACACACACACACACAGTCAATGAAGTGACCAAGGCTGCTGTAGGATACGGAGATCACTGTGTTCCAGACAAGGGGGTGTCTCAGTCTAAACTGTCTCCCAGGAGGCCCTACTGCTTTTCTCTGCCATGAGATTCATTTTGCAGACAGGAATGTTGGTTAAAATTTACCCCCTTATAGTACAGAAATGTGGGGGGGCTTTGGCTGTGTCATAAAATTGCCTTTACATTCTCTAGTAAATAGTATTCCATAATAAGATCCCTCTTTTGACAATTGTCTGTCCCACTTCCCCTGTTTTCTGCTACTTGCTTTAGCAAAGCTTGATAGTTACAGTCAAGCAATTAATAAATATTTAGGCATTTTGCTTTTCCAAAATTATTGCCACCAGAATTTTAGGAGATTTACTAGAGAATTCTCTGTTTCACTGACTCAAACAAACGCTCTCTACTTTGAGAATGACCAAGTGGAACAGTGACAGGACAACAAAGAGGTACAGCATTTTCTCCTCAGGCAGAGGGACAAACAGGGCAAAGGACAGGATCACGTTACGGAAAGAAGAAAAAGGTTGATTTAAGTGGCTACCCCTAAGTTGGATAGATTTTACACTATCAATAAACATTTTATCAATGTTGTTGGCCAATCATTAATCAATATAGCATGAACTGATGTTCCAGCTAATGTTAGGTAATGTTGATTTACCCAACGTTAGCAAACTCAATGAATCATAATTTAATAATTAATTAATAAATAATAATTAAATTTAATAAACATCTGTAAAATAACTACCAAAGATTTTTATATAAGCTATGCATTTAGATATTCCTGACTGCATTTTTAGATCTCAAAGGAGACGAAGATGCCTGATTTTCAGGCATCTGTCAGGGAACGTTAGCTCAGGGTCCTTAGCTATGCCTCAAAGTTTTAAAAGGAAAGAAATGCTGAAATATGTACCAAAAGTGGTGGCTACTAAAATAATCTAATGTTGCGCTGGTTGTATGGTGAAATATTTGTGATTTGAGAGAAGTGTCGCACATTAATCATTCCCAAAATCAACTTTAGTGGATAAATAGACAGGAAGGAGTTGTGGAGGCGAGTGGAGCAGGAGGGCAGAGCAGAGAAGAGATGAGTGGAGGGGAGAGTAGGGGGTGAGAGGAGAGAAACAGAAGACTGAGCACTATTAGGCTCAGTCCCTTAATGTGTAGACAAGACAAGAAGCATGTAAATTAAAGTTTAACCTCTCACATTCAGATCCATTAACCCCAAAGCACAAGCATACACCGTCATGATACTAATGTATGTGTGTGGAAATCAAGATTCAGTGAATTTAAAACCATACTGCATCAAAAAGTTAAATCTGAACCTGACTTGTTAAAAAAACAGGGAACACAGGAGCACAGAGAGGGAATGTTTATGCGCAACAACTCCCTGGATAAGTGGTTAAAGTGATTTAGCTGAGCTCAGACCACCCAGCAGTAAATCTATCCTGCAATGGACCAACTGCTCTCTCTCCCACACACATACACACACACTCGCAGTCCATACCTGATGAGGCAGTGATGAGGACTTTGTTAAATCATCCACAAGCACCTCAGAGACACTGGTGTGTGTGTGTGTGTGTGTGTGTGTGTGTGTGTGTGTGTGTGTGTGTGTGTGTGTGTGTGTGTGTGTGTGTGTGTGTGTGTGTGTGTGTGTGGGGTTGTGTATGATTTAAGTAGAAACTCATCTGTACTAACCTTGGTTAGTACTTACAGTCCAGCCTGAAGCCAAGGCCACAACACACACACACACACACACACACACACATATATATATATATATACACAGAAGCACACACAGTGCCTTGGGGATATGGGGGATATGTTGGTGTTGATAATGAAAACATGCCAGTGAGTAGATTTACAGGAGAGAGCAACTTGACCTCTGGCCCCAGAGAGATTTATCACTGGTAGAGGATCTAATCTTCTCATAGCTACAACCACTACATTCTGCTCACAACCACACAACAATAAAGAATAGAACAGAATAGAATAGAACAGAAAATTACTTGATTTTCTTGGGTTTTGATCGTGACATTTATCTATACTGCTCTTGCTTTAAGTCCAAAATGCTCCCAGGAGATAACATCAGGGTTCAGTGACTGCTCAGGCTTTTATGGCATGTACATGACCTTAGTGGAAATTCAAACAATGACATGACTCGACCACACTGAAGCTATACTGTACAACAATGGTCACAAAAGTGGTATTTAGAGAAAATTACCTCCACAGTGGTAATCCGTTTTTAATGATTTAAAGACAGCTTTGGCTTCGGAAATAATTGAACCTCCAGATGGGGAAGGAAGTAGGGAGTCTGTTAGGGGGGTCATTATGTTTGTTGGATATTTAATCTTCAAAATGCTGCCAATTGGCAAAAATAAACTTGGTCATTCGAACTGACCAAGGGGACTCACTAATGAAAAAGTGTAATTTTAATTTTCGTTTCACATGGTTTATGAGTTGTCAAAGTTTCTATCACAACACTTTAAATAAACTAATGTTCGTTACTGTAAACTATAATCTCAATGTACTGTTTGGATACATAAAGTGAGTACACAGATTTGCTTTGAACGTATATCACACGTGAAACAAAGTTTTACTATGTGCAAAATTAAGCTTCTTTCTATGATCTCATGATAAATGATCTATTCAACGTTGGTGACATGACTCCAGGACTGCTACTTAATAGACCGTGAGAGGAGATTCATTTGTCAACAGATGTTTCCGAGGACAAAAATGAACATTAACTTTTTTAAGCTGGTTTCTATTAGTCCTGATGATGTAATCTTGTTCCTTATACCTAACTCACTGAGGTTTTACACAGTAATCAGTAAAGTAACATTTAGTGTTATCCTGATACTGTCTGCCGAGTAAAATGTTGAAGCCTAGCTAAGTTTAATATCATAAAGTTGGAAAAAACATCTCCCATGTCAGTGTGTGTGATGACTAAAGGCCTGGTTATGTGTGTGGGACTTGTGTGAGAGTATGTGTGTGTTTTCGTACATGTGCTTATGTAGATGTAAATTAGAGTGTGCAGGCCTGCCCATATTGAGTGGGCTCTGTATTTGTCAGGTCAGGAAATAACATCATTTTCTAGATGCAGCCGGTGGGGTCACATGGGATTGTGGGTAATTGGAAATCCAGATGGACGTGCATGAGCTTCCAGGAAGAAATGGTTACCACGGAAATCGAAACAGAACACACGCGATACAACGTTAATGTCGCACATGTCCGTCTCAGCAGCTCTCTTATTCTTGTATACTTTTCCTATTCTCTTGTGATTTTCCTCATCACTTCTCGTCGCCTCCTCTTCCTCGCCTCTTTTCTTTTTGCCGTTCAGTTGACTTATGAAAGACGAGAGATGAAGACGCTGGGAAAGACAGGAAACAGTGGAAAACTGTCTGTAGAGCAGGGTGGGCCAGTCCATGGGGATCAACCAACCAAGTGTGGAGAGAAGGAACAGCCAGTTGTCATGAGTAATATTTACCGTATACGCACACGCAGTTGTCGTCTCTAGGGAACAACTTCTTCACAGTACCTACGTGGACATGGCTAACTAGCCATCAGAGAGACTGATGGAAGCTAGAGCTGGAGCCATTAGTCTCTCTGTTAGTTAGCAGAGGCATAGTTGGCGGCGCTGTTAAGATCTTAACATTAGTCCGAACAGTTTTACAGTCTGTTGACGGCAGACACAGCCAGCAATCTGAAGGTCGACATCATCATCGCAGGCATGCAAAATGCTAAACAGATGTTTTGACCTTGTTCTTTTACCGAGTTTGTTCATGGATCGCTGACAAGTCAAATTTCCACCCATTTAAAAAAATGCGTGGTGCCATTTCTAAGATGTGAGAGCATAGGTCATTCAACGATCAAAATATCCATCATTATGTTGATGTGGCAGTAATCAGTGTATCATCACAAGGTATTGGGCTGAAACTATTCAATCCAAACTTCAAATTCCTTACAAACACACCCATGAATGGGACACTGAAACCCTCTATCTATCTGCTGGTGCACACAATGTCACGGTCACAGAAACCTCTTATAACAACATGAAGACATATTGATTCGTGAAGGCAGATTCTGAGCTCTTTAGCCCTCTCACAGAAAGGTCAGAAGTCAGGGTCAGCTACAGTCTGTGTACGATCCTCTGATATTGCCACAGTTCTGCACATTTCAACATTTAAACATGTCATTGAAGCTAATAACCTTAACACTGAACATGCGCCACACAGAAGTGGATAAAAGGAGAATAAAATTCAAAAATCAAATAAGTGAAACAAAAATGTGCTCGCCAGAGGAGTTGGGAGGCTCTCACACAGCATTAAATGATGGCTATGGATTTTGACAGAGCTGAACTCCAGGTTGCTGACTCATTGTTTTTGACCAGCACTGATGACTACACATCTGCTATTAGCTGGCCCCGGGCTGCCTGTAACTGCTCTGGCACAGGAAATGTTCAGGTTAGATTGAGCGTAGCTGAAATGTGTGTTTGACAATATAGAATCCATTACGGTGTGTGAGAGAGCTTAATAGACGGTGCGTGTGTGTCTACAGTGCTTTAGAAATGTATTCAATCTCTCATGCTTGATGGTACTGGGGGCTGTAAATGTATTTTAAGTGATCAGCACGCAAACTAAATTATTTGAGTTGATAAACATTTGGCCTCTTCACAGGAAATACTCCTGCCTGTTTCAGTGAGTGTGCTCACATGACAGATTAGTGTAAGAGAGGGACATTGAAAAACAGTGGGAGATAAAACTATGCGAGTGTGATAAGAGGAAATACTTGCAGGGAGAGGAAAAGTATGGATGAGTGAACACAGCGTAGCCTTGACTGCAATGCTCATTCATGTTGCAGTGTGTTTGTTTTCACTGAAGTTCAGATGTACGATTGGCTATCCGTTACACCAATGCTCAGACTGCACCTGCGTCTGTGTGTGTGTGTGTGTGTGTGTGTGTGTGTGTGTGTGTGTGTGTGTGTGTGTGTAAGACGTCCGAGAGAGCTGTGTGTGTTGGAGTATATAGCATTCATTACAGTGGAGCTACAGACAAACTGCTCCCTGGATAGACATTGATTTTCACCCAATGGATCTCACTGTTAGCAAACCTAATAGGTTGGTGGGTAATGGGTAGATGTTATGAATGGGCCCCTATGGGCAGGAGAGGAGAGGAGAGGTAAGGAAAGGAAAGGAAAGGAAAGGAGAGGAAAGGAAAGGAAGAGACAAAAAGCTAGAGAACCTGTGAATAAAAGAAAGATGATAAAAAAGAAGATAACATGAAGAGAACATAAAGGAGAGGATGTGAATGGATCTGAGAAAGGAAATAACGCTGCAATGATCAGTTGATCAATAACTAAGTGGAAACTATTTAGATTGTTGTTTTTGAAGCAAAATGTCAAATTTTTGGTGGTTCCTGTCTCTGAAATTAAGGATTTGCTGCTTGTCTTTATCTTATGTGATAATAAGCCAATTTCCTTTGGCTTTTGGACTGTTAGTCAGACGAAAGAAGACATTAGGAGACACCCCCTCAATCTGTGGGAGGTTTTTGTTTTTTCTAGACAAAACTATCGTTTCATCAAGAAAAACATCCGCAGATGAATCAAGAATGAAAATAATTGTTAGTTACAGCCCTAAACGGGAACAGAGAGAGATAAAAAAAGGAACTTGGGGGAGAGATGATGGGATTAGGGAAGTGCTTGAAAAGGAGGGATAGAAAGAAATGAAAATATCGGAGGAGAAAACAAGGAGAAGAGAAAGGGAATAGATCAGATGTGAGCTGAAAGGGGGGCTGCTAGTTACCATTACTGCTAATAGGTTTCAAAAGGAAGCAAGTCGTTAGCTAAATGGATAGGCCCTAAATGACACATTACCATGTTAAAGGCTGATTCCGCTCATTATTGAAGCTCTGATTCCTCCATGCATCACCAGCTAGGGCTGCGAGCTGTTCGCTAGTACACAGACCTGCTGCCTCAGCAAACACACACGGACAGCCACACTGGGTTAGGGGAAAAAGGGCAATGAGACAGAATCTCCTGGTCAGTGCTCTGCACTTTTTGGAATCAGTATGTAAATCAGAGAAACCTGATTTTCCCATTAGAACACAGGTTTGTGGTCTGAAAAAAGACAAAAGAGGAATTCATGAAACGTTTTTCCCTCGTGGAAACTAAATGTCAACTGAGACCTGAATATGTGTCCAACAGCATTAAAACAAAGCACACAGTACCAACAAGAAATATGATAGAATAGAATAGAATAGAATAGAATAGAACAGAATAGAATAGAATAGAATAGAATGCCCCAAAGTTCTCCAGGAGCACTGCTTTCAGTTGCTGAACAGCTGCTGAGTCTTGTGACACACACCATGGGCATCTGTTGTGAAACAGATGGAATTTGTGTATTAGACACACTGTAGTTTAGGGAAAACCTACACACAAACAGAAATAGAAAGAGAGAGTGTGTCTTTAAGTGTCTCTCCAGTCGGTCCATGTGCAGCAACAAAGAGGCAGCCCAACACATGCTTTAGGCTGTACCTGGTGAGTACATGTCACTGTAAGATGCTCATTACAAAGATGCAATATGGTGGCAAATTTAACAACACGGAGCTCATTTAAAATGAACCTCAGAGTGTGATTAACACCCTTCAGATGTGCTTACAGTGTTGGTCAAGGATATCCAGCTGTTAAACAGCGATTAGTGGTGTAATCATTTTTATCCCCTTTTCCCTAATCAACCTCGCCTACCTGCTCGCATTTGGTTTGGTAGCTTTCTACATTTCCCAGGACGCGTTTGTTCATGCAGTAACCTGCCAATAAATTTATGTAGGGCCACCTGGAAATTAGCTTCACCACTATCACTTCAAAAGTTTCTTGAATGCGATACCAAACTGATGGAGAAAATAAACTCTGGGGGCCTATAACATTGGGCTAAGATTACACCAGGTCTTATAAACACCCAAAATTAATACCATTTTGGGGAAAAAGCTATATTTTGTAAATCTACAACTGAATATTATTAAATTGAGAAGTAGTGTAATAATATTAATAATAATAATAATTAAGGCAGTGTAATAGTGTGGCAATTTGGAGACAAACCTGATGCAGTCCAATCTTATTCTATTATCTTATTTTATCTTTTTTATACTTTTTTTTGGGGGGGGGTGCATTTATTGGCAAGAAATGAAACATGCAGGAAGCATGGGAGAGAGAGAGCAGGCTGGAATTTAGCCGAGGGCATTACTGTTGTGTAATGCCTTGTGTACCATTGTGAGGCTCCGATTACATTTCTCTCCAGTGCCATCTGGCCTTCAGCTTGTCCTAAACATTATTTAAGGCATTTTAGTCCCAAACCATTTGAAACCCCACTACTTTTTAACCATGACAACCTGACAAACTGGGGTTGTTCAGGAGTTTATCTCAAAAAGCTAACTCACACTATGGTTTTTGGAATGAAAGAGCAGTAAGTGAACATAATGACAGAATACAACACTAGAGACCTTGTACCTAACTCAAAAACAGCCTGTTTTGTGTTTGTATTGCACTCTGGGAAACCACGACAACTGTCTGTGTAGATACTTTTTTTTTTTTATCCCTGCCCTTTCAGTGGTGGATTTCTTCCTGTGTGACTGATGTGCATCAGTACAAAATAGTCAGTTTTCTCCAAAACTCAGAAGAGAAAGACATAAGGGCCTTCCTGTAGTAGAAATATATTAATGTGTAGCTATTATACTACACGTTGTAGCCGTTAAACTGAATGGATGTTAAGTTTTAAGCAACAGTTTGCATGAGTTGGTGTGAAAATCTCAATCAAATCTAACCTAATCCCGGACAGAGATATGTCACTGGTTAGAAGAAATTAAATCAGACTTGGCTTGAAGAAAAAACAAGGTAAAAAACAAATAGGAAAAAAATGTATGTCACAAAGCAGAGCAGAGCATGACCCCTGCAAGTCAAGACAGAAGTCTTTGTTAACAGGGCCCAAGCAAGCAAGGGACAATGAGCTGGTTGAGTTGCTAGAACAGAGAAGTGTCTTCCTCTAGGAATAAAAGTGCTGACGGACCACCCACCTCCTACCCACTGTCAGAACAAGCCTTGGGCTTGGCTGAATGCTTAGGTCTGCTTTCCTCTACAGGGCCAAACAAGGTCAGCAGAAGAAAAATAAAGCGCAAGTCTCACAGATATTAAAAACTGGAATATACAAGGTTTGATGGGCAAATGTTTTCTCGGGAGACTTTTTCTCCCAAATATGACGCCTATTGTTTTATGTAATCTAGTGTTTCCTGGTTCTAGGATATGATAATAGTTTGATACTGCATGGATCCCAACACAACAAAGTCATAACTAAACAGTCAAATGTAGGCTATAACGTGTAAAAAAAAATAGGAATATAAACAGAGATTTTTGATTGCTAGTGGGGGCACTGGGGTAACTAGGGCTGACTGAGGTCCAGTTTTTCTAAACTCCTCAGTAACGACCTATGAAAAACTTTATTACCATCGCCACCAAAAGTGAAGAATTACATCATTTATAGCAAAGTAGCTACATGCTCTGGATGTGACAGAATGTTTTTGACCTCAATATTTTCCTAGACAAGGTCAACCATTATAACGACATCATTTAAGCACAGAACACATGACAACCCAACAGGTCTCCAAGAAGCCCACCAGGCTTTGAAGCTAATTTTACATAGTGGCCAAACTGAGTAATTACAACAACGGCGTCTGGCACCTGATGCCATTGGGCCCAAACCTCATTGTGACAGAGAGGTTTGTAAATCAGTGGATAGATTTTTTTTTGTTTCACCATCACAATTCAATCCATTCAGTCTGCAAACATTTGGACAATCTAGAAAAGCTGCTTGATTAAATCATTTGATCCCCATTCAAATTAGTGGGGGGTGAACCAGAAGTTAGCCAGCTGGGCCGGCACGAGACACTCTTATGCATGCTCTACAGGCCCAACAACGCTAAAGATCCAGGTACTTTTATAGTCTAAAAAAGTCTAACTTTTTTGGCTTCATGCACCACTGAGCAACTTTCATAGGAGTGAATGGGGTCCCACCTCCAACACTGTATGAAGTTGTCTTTATACATCCATGCTACCCAGCTACATCTGTGCCAACCTCATTGTGCCTGAAGAGGAAATGACACTGTGGAATAATTCACTCCCAGCCTTGTCCAATCACAGACCTGCAACCAAAATTCCCGGGTGTCGCTGGTCTATTATTGCAGGGCTGCAAAAGCTCTGTGGCCGGCGTCCATATGCATGTGCGCGCACACACACACACACACAATTTTTCACATATTTCATCTTGTGTCAGATGTGAACATTTGCTCAGCATTAGGCTCTCTGTGGGCTTGCCTTGGACCAGAATAATGGAAATACAAAAAATATAATGGAAATGTGAAATTACATACAGAATAAGGCCATCTCTCTCTCTGCGCATGCACACACGCGCACACACGCACGCACACACACACACACACACACACACAATATTGATGAGAAAAGCAACTGGAATAATGGAAAAGCAAAATGTATACACAACACACAACCCCTTTCTTCCTCCTTCACTCTACTTCTGCTTCTGCCAGTGTTTTTCACTCTGTGTCACACACCTACACACCTTTGTCACACACCTACACACATACAAACACACACACATTCAGAGGTGTGTATAAACTTTAAATCCATAGCTAACCAGGCCAGTCTAATAGACTTGGATTCCTCTGATGCTTTATCAGCTCAATCACACAAACATTCAGCCCCAAAATAATGGCCTTTCTGTTTGCTGCCTCTTTCTGTGCGCATGTCTGTGCTTCTGTCTATGAGCTATGCTGCAAACAGTATGTGTGCACTGCATACAGATCTGTCAGTAATTCCAGACACGGCAATTATTGGGTTAGGAAGCCCTGAACTTTCATTCAGTCATTTCTCCACCTGTCAGTCAAGCCGGCTGTGCGCATTTGATTTTAATTCAAAGTTACAAATGAGGACTACAGACTGCCCGCTACTGTAGGACCATGCACCAGTTAAGCAGTTAAACGCTGCTCATCTGACTTTAGGGTGTCCAATAGAGACGTCTGGCATTTGAATCAAATCAGTTGGCAGTCTTGCCTTCTAGTCGCTGGTCAGGGAACAACATTTCCCAATTGACAGATTTGTTATTAAGTAAGTACGTACAGGCCATACAAGAACTCTGAGCTTTTCTATGCAATTTCAGGCTGTGGCTTACAAATTCAAATTTTAGTTTTGGGGATGAACTCTAGGAGGTTACAAGCCGGGTTACAAGTGTCTATCGAATATAGCTGTAATGTAGCCTACTGAACTATATCTACACTCCTCAATATCAAAGACGGGTGCAAACTGTCTGAGCCCTGCAGCTCAAGCGCAAATGGTCAAACCCTATTTGTACATGGCCCTGGAATAATCTTAGGCACTGTGGCTTGGACCACACACCAGGCAGGGGTCATGATAACATTAGGCAGAGGATGGTGACCCTGAAAGGTTATGAATGCGAGAGGTTAAAGGTAGCTTTGAAGGTTGTCTATACGACATTCGGAACATTAATATAGCATTAAACAACTGTTCAACTGTCCTCACTGTCAATGAGTGAACCAAACAGAAAAATTAATCAGAGCTGCTGCCCAGCCACAGACTCAGCTAAGGTACTGAGCTAGCACATGGGCCTAAAAGCTAAGGGAGGCAGATGAGAACGACTGAGAAGAAGAGAAAATTATCACAGCTGGACAGCAACACATGTAACATCAAACATTCAAAGGCATTTTCCGACAATGTCTTTCTAAGTTTCTTGAATACACACACACAGAGTCACATTCTGAAAACCATGTTGTGACCATGTGTTGAACAAGGATGTCGTGGGTGAGGTAATTGGTAATTTCTAGCAGCCACTAAAACCAGCCGGTATCAATCTATACACGACTTCAGAGAAACACTGGTCTAACAAGAGGCCTCAGCTCAGACATTTTGACCACAGAGGCTCACAGCAGACTTGCAGACAAAAGTGTAAAAATCAGCTTTTGAAACATGATCCACAAAGCATTTTGATGTTGGTGGGAGCCTGGCACAGAGGGTTTGCTGTCAAGGATGAGGGGGATCCCTTAAATTATTCTGTAAAAAAAGGTTTTAGGTTGTTCACTGCCTTCAATAAAAAGAAGATAAAAAAATGTAAAACTGCACTAAGTGACATGGCATAACAATGTTAGCAGCTTTGGAAGTAAGAACTATTACTATGTGTAAACCAGTTAAATGAATTGTGGGAAGAAAGTTTGAGGTTGTACATTTAAATTAGCTGTATAACAGTCTCATAAGAATTTAATTTTATGATTGCATCTCCAGTTTTTTATTCTCTGCCTACAGGCTACAAGTTTCTGCTTCTGTACTCCTGCTGATCTGCTAATTACTGCTGCAGCATCCTTTTAATTGTCTATTTGTTTGTCCTGCAAAACAATACTGAGACTCTTCATTAACCCAAAGAAATATTAGAAATGGTAAACTTGGGTGAAGTTGATATTTTTATTTGTTGTTCGCCAGCTAATTATTATGATGAGACAAGCAAAACAAAGCGAGGTAGTAACAACACTCTGGAAGTTATGTGGGTAAAACTCTCTCCTACATACGTTTTTTTTTTTTTTTTTTTACCAGCTACACCCGACAGATGCAATTCTGTGTCAGAAATAGTGAGTCATTGCTCCGCCAAATCATAACACAATGGCATTGTACATATAAGGTTAAGTCTGGGGAAACATTCTGCCTTAGGTTGAAATGAAGATTTTGTTAAGATTAATAATCTGACTGATGCCAAACTGCAGTTACTGATGTCAAAGCCAGCTCTATAACTACCATTTCCTTCCTGGCTCCTGATGGACAAGGATTATTATGTCTCCAACTTCACTGAGGGGAAAAAAATTGAGATTGTGAAAAGTAAGTTGTAATACTCTGAAAAAAAGTCACAATATTGAGAATAAAGTTGAAATCTAATGAGAACAGTCATAATATTTCAAGGAAAATATAATAATTTCATTGTATTTCAAGAAAAATAAGTTCATTTTAGGAGAAAAAAGTTGAGATTTTAATACTCCTACCCTAGTAAACAGATGAGAAGTCTGTCTCTTGTGTAAAATGAGTGATGCTGATGACCCGAAGTTACAGGCTTCAGCAATAAGCACCTTATCTGATCATCGGAGAAAATGAAAGCAGTTACATGGCATTTGAGACCAGAGCTCAGTCGTGGTATCAGGAAGTGATTAAAGCTCAGTCGGCT
The DNA here is from genome assembly GCF_042242105.1 of Pempheris klunzingeri. Taxonomy (NCBI): domain Eukaryota; kingdom Metazoa; phylum Chordata; class Actinopteri; order Acropomatiformes; family Pempheridae; genus Pempheris; species Pempheris klunzingeri. The sequence continues at coordinate 15,803,214 of NC_092029.1, read as the reverse complement.
TCATGTAAATAATGTCACAGGCTGCCACAATCTATCTGTCCTTTAGTATGCTGCGCATTACGTTATTGCTGATACGGTGGTATCCCAGAAGTGGCTGTGTGCTGCTATTTATCAGAGGTGGACAAGTTGCAGCTTCTATAATTTTAGATCTATCCTCATAATCATCGTGTTAAAAGCAATCCATACGTACAATGCAGATAGGAACTGTCAGCAGCTAATGCAGCATGACTTTCATGCATCGCAGCAGTAATGAGGTTTGGAGAAGGCACTGTTGTTTCAGTACGTATGACTGCATAAGTCTTCAGTACTGTAACACACGAATACACAAACACTATAAATCCTGGGTATTGTGGTGAAAATCTCCAGAAAATAGTGTAGACTCGACACTGTACATCGGTACTGTGGAGGGATGGACCTCAATTACCAGTAACCGACCCTGGTCAGGTCATCACTGTCAAAACCTGCAAGTCTTTTCTGAGTTCGGGGACTGGTATCAACTAGGGGTTCCACATTTATCAAAACAAGCATAATCGTGTAGCTGGGGGCCTTAGGGGTAGTTGTTGTTGGCAAGACTCTTTACAATAGCCATTCAGGTAAAATGTATGTTAAAGATGTGAACATGATACACAGCCGCTGACTGAAAACCTCTCTTAGCTGTACTGTGGTAACGTTACTGTGTTAGCTCACTGAATGAGCAGCAGCTCTCACTCGTTCTTTGGCTGTGTGGTACTGTGTGTACTATGTTGTGTAGACAATGCACAAGAACAAACGAGGGAGCCGGCCGCGAACCCATGGCGTCGACGCACATTTGCTTTGGTAGCAGACAGCAACACCAGTGCATTTAAATCTAGATTTCTTACTGTAAACCTATAATAGTAACCAAACTAATAATAGTTATGATGAACCGGATTATCGTGTGATTCAGCTGAAACTCGACCATCTCATAAGACGGCCTGTTGTTGCATCCAACTGTAGCAGCTCCCTGATAAAAAATAACGAGAGCTTAGAGAAAAATGAGTCCAGACCAAAAATACAACAAACTGAGAACTACTTCCCAAAGTTTAACTCGGAAAAAACAGCAGACACAAACCAAATCCAACAAACTTAAAAATTCCAAAATAGAGCTGGGAGTTGTCCGTCTTGCTTTATGGCTGTCTTTGAACTGCCTGTGTCAGACAGATTTCTGCTGTAAAAGACAGCTTGCTCTCAGTGTGTTTCGCTGTGGATAAACAGAGGTTTTGAACTGAAATGATTGGAGCTGGAGCAAAACAATAAGACCTCCAGAAACCAACGGTGAGGGAGTAGCTAGACAAACAAACTTGAGGCCAGACACCGAGCTCGGTTATGGCCGCAGAGGCTGTCAGAGGTACTCCTACATGGGATGAAAGAGAGATGGTGGAGAGGAGGTGTTGGGTGTTGGGGGGGGGGGGGTGTACAAGGGGGCACAGAGGAGAGGGGGAAGGATATGAAATAGAGAAACAGCAAAGCTCAGAATGCTTTTGAAAGGCAGAGATGTGCAAGAAGTCCATCATCAGCCAAAATGACTACATTTTCCAAATTTATTATTGACTGTTTTTAAAAAAGATAAGACAAATATTTAGGTCTGATCTTCATAAAACAATGCAGATGTCAGTTATGGACAACTGCAAATATTTCAACTTTTATTTTATTCAACAATAGCACAGGATGTCTTCTTAGTGTTTATTCAGCCTAAGAATGTTTGCAAAAGGAGTGAAAGAGATGGGCGGGAAAAGGAGGCGAAGGGACTTAAAACAGTAAAAAAAAAATACAAGAATATACAGAGGAGAAGGAGAGGAGCGAATGAGGAGAGAAAGGGAGGAAAGGGGCAACGATCAGGAGGCCAAGGAATGAAAGGAGAGGTGGAAAGAAAAAGCAGAGAGGGGACAGGAAAGAAAGAAGTAGGCAAGAGGGGATGAAGGATTATGAATAGCGGAGGAGGGGAAAGTGTCTGCCAATGAGTGTGTGTAGGGGGGCTCATTATTGACACCATGTGTTACCACAGGAAGCTCCTTGGGAAAATATAAGCACCCAGAAAGATCAGAGAGCGAGACAGAGATGAGAGAACGACATAGAGAAAGGGGGATGAAGAAACGGAGGTCATTCCAAAGTCTTTGCAGCTGGGGACGCGTATGTTAGTGAGCATGTGTGTGTGGGTCAGTAGCCCCTGTTTTAGCAGCTGCACATCTGCGTGTCAGGCGTGCAGTGCTTTAGCCACAAGGTCACAGTGTCAAATACCATAGCGAACATACACGCAGATCTATCCATCTATCAATCACAAACAGATATGAGCCCTGTCAGTGTTACTTGATGGCATTTACAGAATACCAGAGGGGTTGTTAAAGTTAAGCTTCTCCAACAAGACTCAATAAACCACTTGAGTTAAATGCTGCCTTTTTTGTGGGGAGTACATGTTCTAGGCAGAGCTAAATATGCAGTAGAATGAAAAACCTGATTAGCCTACTGGTATCAAGGAAATGCCATTTGTAGAGTTGAAACGATTTTTCAATTAGTCAACTGAAAATCAATTGATATCTATATTAAGTAAAAAAGCAAGCAAAAATACCAGGCATGTCAAAACTCCAATATCTCAGGTGTGAAAACGTGCTCTCCTCCGTTTTCTTCCTTGTTGATGTGACAGTAAACAGAACATCTTTGGGTTTTGAACAAACATCTGAAAATCTCCTTTCTTCACTGTTTTCTGGCATTTTAGAGACCAAACAATGAATCAATTAATCAAGAAAATAATCAGCAGATTAACCAACTATGGAAATAATTACAGTAGTTAGTTGTAGCCCTCGGCATTTGAGGGGGAGGAAAATTGATGTGAGGAAACTGGACACTATTTTTTGTAAACTGTTTTCAACAAAATAGGTTCAAAGATTGGCCAACACAGGTTTCTGTAGTAACTCACATTCTGCCGTTTACTATTCAAGTTAGCTACCTGGTAGGTTAAAAGTAAAATGTTACTGGAGAGCAATTTACCCACACAGCAGCAGAGAAGGGAAACCATCAAACTGCACTGGTTTGGTGCCTCAGAGTGAGGGGGGGTCATTTTAGCTGTTATTTCTGCTCACGAAACACCCCACAAGTCTGAGCACATGGGATATGACTTCTATAAGACACTCATTTTTATTTTGAAGCCTCCTCATATGCAGCACTGACGCTATTGGGCAAGTTTGCTGGAAATAATTTCCATTATTTTTCATATACTGTATATTGAAAACACATTGGATTATTTCTGAGCTGAATGTGGCCTAAAATAATGAGTGTATTCAAACTACCTCCAACCTCAAAAGTTTGTCATCCGACCTATTGTACAATTTCTAAGTTCTTTCCTGCAAATCCTTATCAAAGTCTTGCTTATTTATCAGGCACAGTAAAGTCTGGGTGCAGAAGCTCGCGCAAACACACATGCACACTTTATGTGAACTCAGATGCACACACACTTACCAATTCATCAACTCATGCCCTGTTTCTCTCTGTGTCTAAGCCCACAGTAGATTGGGGCTGGGCAGAGCAGCTATTGTGTCCCTGGTAGAATTAACTATTGATTTTCTCCTCAGCATTATCAATGCTGTTCTGACAACAAAACAGCTAGGAAACACTCACACCCACATGGCCGTACACACACGTGCACAGACCTAGATTTTGTTCACAGAGAAAGGCACAAGTCAAATATTAACACACTAGTATAATAAGCATACAGTAACAAACATGCAAACAATGATACATGCAAATAATCAAGTATGTTCAACAAACTGAGCCAAATGTGTTGAGAGTCTTACCGCACACGTGTTAGAATAAACATTGCCCCATGAAACATTAGACTGTTTATGCATCACATGTTTTGCATTGTTTGTACAGTCAGAGCGTAGCCTTTGTTAACATCTATGGGCCTACATTATTCTCAAATTAATTGGGATGCGTTGGTGTAATTACCATAAACAAATGTCACCACGGTCACGTCAATTATCCTGTTCCAGTCGCTCTTTGTGTTTTCAGAATTGAGACAATAAACCGCTTTTCTTTCTGCTGGAAACAGAAGGCCGTTACTTGTCCTTTTTACTAAAGTGGGAAAATGTCGAATCATTTTTTTCATCCACTTTTCTCTGCCTCCACAATGTGACGGTGCAAGAAACTCTGACAGCTTTGGCGTCATTTCCCGCTTGAAAGAACAGCATTCTCTTCCATTTTTGGTTTTGAGCCACACAACAACTGCAAAATGTACCATAGGGGTTTGAGAGCTGTCAATCATTGTGATAATTGACTTTTTTGTTCACAGTATTTATATCAATGTCTCAGAATTAATGAGGCTATGATCTATTTCTATTAATATTCTACATGCACTCCTGATACTTTGTTAAAGTTATATATATTGTCAGTGCATACTTTACTTTTCAAAATCAGCAGGTATCACTTAGTTGCAAGTCAGCGCCCTGACCTACTTCTGCCCCACACCGTGACAAGTGTCAAGAAAAAAAACAAACCAACTAAGATTTAAAATGTCAAAGTCAGTGCAATGGAAGCTCTCTCCCCCTCTCTCTCTCTCCCTCTCTCTCTCTCTCTCCCCCCCCCGGTTGCCTATCTTCCTTCCTGACAGGAAGCATACAGCACCGTTCCAACTTAGCACCTGGATAATTTTAGCTCCCAGAAGATTCCTCTAAAGCACACAGACACGCACCTGTTGGTGGTCATGTGACCTGTGTCTTTGGCACAATGTCATTGATTAGTTCTCGGCTGCCCTGAAACCAGGGACATCTTCACAAACACAGTATGACAGTAGGCTACAAACACATGTGTGCTTGCAAGGAGGGTAATCTCATATATCATATGTGAAATAAGATTACTCTTAAACGTGATATGTGGCAGATGCACACATACACCTTGTTTCAAGTGCCGGGATGGATGTAAAACTTCGCAATGCCACACAATTAGAAAAACACACACAGCAAACTTATTACATTACAATGTCTTGTAATTTATCAGCTGACATACGAACCAATACCAATACTTGTGTACTTGTACAATGTAACAATTTGAATGGACTGTCTTCTACCTGTAATGGAGTATTTTTGCACTCCTATTGCTACTTTTACTTAAAGTAAAGGATCTGAATACTTCTTCCACCACTGATGAATGGGACTCTAGGAGCAACAAATAAGTGTGGAATGTTTGTCTGTATGAATTCCAACCCCACTGTAAAATACGGCACAATAATCTGCATTCATCTGCATGTTTTAACAAACTACATATCATTTTGCCATACAACCTGTTATTACAGCACAAAGCCAACTAGACTAAACCCTTCTGCATCCTTCCAGTCTTCCTGATTTCTTTCCTTCCCTCCCTCCCTCCCTCCCTCTCTCCCTCTTATTTTCTAGGACACATTGATTATATTCACTGAATTTGGGTCCCAGGCTAACAAAGTCTGAGAGCTGTCCCTCTGGTGTATTCCATCAAATCCATTCAGCTAAGCTTGGCTGCTTTCACATTAACATAGCAGACTGAGATCAACATATTTTACAAACATTATGACATTGGGATGAATTCACCTCATAAAAGTGTTGATTTCTCTGATGGGCCGAACACCCCACTCTGGATTTGCATCGCATTTACTGCGATACCTCTGGTGAGTTCACATCACATCAGATTCAGCCCGGCTTGGTTAAATCCACATTACCATAAACTTATAAACACATCTGTAGTTGCTCTGAAGAGACCAAATTAACTCTTTTTTTTTATATTTTCAGCATAAATCCTCCCAAGAAGAAGCTATTTCACAGGATCAGGCTGCACCTTTGATTAATGCCAAAGTCTGATAAACATCAACAGGGAAATCAATCGTTTTTCTCACCTGATATGTTTGCTTTTTTGAACATGCAGTGAGGGTTCTGCAGGACAGCGATAATACGAATGAGTCTCGTGGAGTTGCTTTTTTAAAAAAATTTTGCTTTCTCTGTTGGTTTACGGGCCTTGTCTGGAACCAGTGCACACTGGTGTCTCTGGTGAGTCTTACCCATATCCATTCATGCAAATCAGGCTGGTTCCATTCACATCAACATACACGTAACTCCAACAAGACAACTTCTGAGTTCCTCCCCAGCAACAGCCACACAGTCTTGACATTTTACCATCTTTTATCGGTACAGTTGTTTGGCTTGGCTCTAAAGTCTCATGCTTCATACTGACTTATCTGATGGAGTTGGAGTCATATTGTAAGAACAAAACATATTGAGCAAAATAATTCGTACTGTCAGAGCTAAATTGCAGTTTTGTCTGTTTGTTGCTGATTGCAGTGGACTTTTCTGGCCTTATGCTGATGCAGTGGAATTAGTATTCAGCTCAACATTTATTGACTAATACTGGCAACAATACCAATGTGAAAACCCAGTTAGGGCAGAAACTTGAGTCCAATTGAGTCCTGCCGACATTAAACAAGCAAGATGAGCAGAGATAAAACAAAAATATAGAAAATGTCTCCTGTGAACCAAAACTGTAGAAAATTTTGAGTTCCTGTCGCATTCCATCGCTCACAGTAGGATGATTGAAACAAATCTAAAATTGAAATTGTTTGTCCGTTGACTAAGCGATTAATCGACTAACTGCTTTCAAATGAACTCATTTATCCATCAATTCTGCAATCAAGTCTCATACGGCAACTGCAGGGTCGACAATTGGGCAATTTTTCTGCCCGACGCTCGTGCAAACTTGCTCAAATTTTCATATCATTGCCAAAAAGTATGAATGTGAGTAAGTATCTTTATCATCGATAAATTATGTTCCATCTCTCCCCTCAAACCGGCATAAAAACACCTGCTGACACAGAGGAAACTGTCTCGACAAGCTTCCATGTCCATTCAACTTTTCATGCTTTGTGTATCCTTTCAATCCACCACTAACTCCATCTCGCTGCTTCAACCTCATCCTCTCTCTTGTGTCCTCTGAACCTTCCGTCTGCCCGTCCGCTCTCCATCATCAATGTCTCCTCCAGTGCCTAATAACTCTTCATCGCACCCTCCTTCCTCTCTCCTCTCGATTTCAGCCCTCGTCCTCCCCCTCCTCCTCCTCCTCCTCCTCTCTTTCTGATTATCTCCTGGTGTCTCTCTGAGCTCTGTCGCTGATAGAGAGCATGCCTGGTTGACACGCCTGGTAATGAGACTCTTAATGCAGATGGCCTCTCCCGCCCTCTTCTACTCACTTTCTCCCCCTTCTTCCCCTCTGCAGGAGGTCCAAAACACTCCTGGGTTAAACAGTAGCTGGAGATGTTTTGAAGAGGAAAAACAGAATCCAAAGAAAAAAAAAAAGCATGACGAGCACTAGATTTGCCTCCTGTTTCAAGCACCATTCACCAACAACCGAACCTCTGCTAAAATGTCCAAATCAACAGCATCTTTGTTATCAAGTGGGACAATTTGACTAATAACAGCAATCAGTATTTTGCATGAATATTTGGACTCTTGTTGTGCACCATGTTATATTGATTTTCTACCAGCTGTCAATCCCCATCTCTGCTCAGGGCATTGTTGCTCATTTTTCATTGTTGACTATGTCACGGCCCTAACACACAAAGCACATCATTAATCTTTCACTACCTCACAAATAGACAAGAAAAACCAACATGGCACAAAAGTTTGTGTAGAATTACTTAAACTTTTTTTTTACAAGATTAATCTTCATGAGTATCTGATGATTTTTTTTATCAATGAAACAGAGTCGTATGTGCTATTCAGTGCATGTCATCGCGTACAGTCTACATTGTGCACGCTTACTGTGCTGGAGCTATGCGAAAAGTTGGAAAACAAGACTCCCTGTGGTGGGGGGTTTGGTTGGGGGGGTAGACATACAGTACAGAAAAGTGGATCATCACATACTCTGCTAGTTGAGCAGGAACTGCAAGGGAGACAATCATGACACCGTGACACCCACTACCACCATGTCATGTTGAATATCAGCCCCTTAATTTGATTTATGACTCTCAAAATAACAACAAATCCATCTGAGATGTGGAGGCCTGCTCTTCTCATTTAGAAAAACAGCAGACCAGGAACCAAACTCTCCAAACTAACTTCTCTGTCTCCATCTGTGCTCTCCAGTTGCTCCAGCTGTTTTTGCTCATACAGACAGTGTGTTTGGTATAATTAGGTTTAACATGGTGTGTCATTGAAGGGGTTTTCACATTATTTGCCATCTTTTGTTAACGACAAAACACAAGACAAACCTCAGTTTTCAACAACTATTAAAAAGGGACGTTTTCTTGCTTACCACTACGATGTGAGGACGCTTTAAAACACCTGTGTTTTCATTTAGCTGGTCACCGCTAAGGTGCAGCTAGCCGCAGGCCGGGCGGCTCATTAGGGGATGTGAGCGGCAGCTGTGGCGGAGCTACACCGGGCTCGTTCGGGGTGTCGCTCTGCCGTAAATGAGTGTCGCAGTGCCGCGTTATCGGCGTATCGATCCGTGACGGTTCCGGGTACTCACCTCTCTGCTGAGCGTCGCAGCATTGCCATAGCAACACTGCCAGGAGCGCGAGCCGGAGTCGCTTCATTTGGTCTGAGGTCTGACGTCGTGACGCCGTCCGTCCGTCAGTCCGCGCGCCTCTGTGCTGAGGTGAATGTCAGAGGAAAGTTTTTACAGAAGTTCACCCCAAACTCTCTCTCTCCCTCTCTCTCTCTCTCTCTCTCTTTCTACTCCTCCTCCTCTTTTACTCGTCTCTCCTCCTTCTCCTCAGATTGGGAGAAAATAATTAAAAACATATGGGAAAAGTTTTTAAAGAAAAGAAGAAGAAGAAGAAAGAAAGAAAGAAATGCACACACATACAAATGCATACATCCAAATGTATCAATAGTCATAGTTGTTTTATATCACTTATATTTTGTGGTGCATTAAGCTGTAAGCAGCATTTTTCTGTTTTAGCAGGATGAGAAGAGTAAATTTAGTTATTTTGAACTACTTTTTTAATGGTAGTTTAATCTACAGCAATGTATCAAATATCATTACCTGGTCTTTTATTCTTCAATGTTACTAGAAGTCTGTCTGTATCTTTCAGGAGAATGTAAAAATGCAATCTGTTGCATCTGAAATGTAATGGAGAAGAAGTATAAAGTGGGGTTACATTGAATTTACTCAAGTAAAGTACCTATAAATTGTACACTCCACTACTGCTAACAATTAATTAAATCGTTTATTTTCTTTGACTTTATATCCAGAGGGTTGTGGGAGCATGTTGCAACCCTGAAATGGGGTAATCAGATTACTTTTGGGCACAGTTATACAGTAGCTTGTGAGCTGCATTGTGAGTAAATTTCCACAGCTGGTAAAACAGTACAAATGTGTGAAACTGTCTGAGTCTGAGGTAGGTGCTACAACACTGAATCCATAAACGGTTTTACAGCATACGTCAGTGCAGCAGAACTCCAGCAGTCTTGGAAATAAAAATTTCAGATGCTACAAAGCAAATGAAATGTTGCATCAGTGCAGCTTTGGCTACCACGAACAAAGAGTGGGCTTGTTATAGAAGGGAGAAGGAAATAGGAGAAGAGCGGAGGAGATCTAAATGCAGCACAGAGTACTTCAAAAGTGAGACGTGCAGAGCTGGACAGAAGTTTTAGTCCTTCTTGTCTAACACCGAGTTACACAACTGTTCTATGGCTCCTCCTGCTGCCCTGCACAACTCACAACACTGCGGGGGCAAAACTACAGCAGCCTTGTGTTGACACGGAGGCACGAAATGAGGGGAAACAATGTAAATATTTCATCCCTTTTGTGTAGGTTTGGGACTAATCTCGTTATGTTGCTTGAAGCTCTCAAAAGAGTGTCTACGGTGAAACGTGAAAGTAGTTGAAGTTGGTTTTTAATGGAGTAACCCGTGATGATGCAAAGGTTGCTAAAAGATGACATACAGTTGGTACAACACACATAAGTTTGAATGTTTTATTAGAACATTGCTATTATGTAATGAAAGTTTCTATTTTATTTTATCAGCATCTAGAGATGGAGACATTGTATTCTGCAGAAAATAAAAGTTAACTAAGTTTTGCTCTCCACCTTAGCCTACCCCCCTTAGTGTATTTATCCACTGTGAAGGCCATTGTACTGTCTTCACTGCTGAAAACACTGCTATATTATAATGTCACAGCTCACCAAGTTGTCAATCACTTCATACTTTCCAGGCAGACACTGTGGGTGTGCGTTTCGATGAGAATTTGTGTACGAGTGTGTTTATGTGTCCACTGTTAGTCAAGCTCCCTCAGACCTTTAGACCTCCAGAGGCAGGGAGGCTGACTCTGCAGACGGCGCGGCTGAAGATGGGCTCTCCTCACTGGGCTCGTGGCTCCGGGCAGCCCTGGGGTGCTGCTGGGTCTCTGTGGGGCTGGGCAGCGTCGAGGCTACACCTGGACTGGACAACAAGGTGAGTCACAGGATGGGATATATTCACTTAGACATTTATTATATTATTAATTTACATATGAAAATACTAATTCATATGATAATTAAGATATATAATGGTGCTATTTCATCAATCGTCAATCATTTTAGTTGTTTTTGAACAAGTTAATCCTCACTAGATTCCAACAACTTAACCCACAGCATAGTCCCCTCAAATTGAGGCAAACTCATTATGTTTTACATGTGATTTTTAAAAACTGTCTCAAAACGTAATACAGTGGTTTTGATCAGCAGGTTCTTTCAGGAGGATGAAGAGATGCTCATTTTGACCCACAGCGACGAGCTGAACAGGACTTATGGTGAGGACAACAGAATGCCTTTATACAACATCGCAGTCAATAATAGCACAAGCTCTGATGACACCAGAAGAAACAGAACATCATTTAGAAGAAGCAGCTCGTCCCAGACAGAGCAAGATCATCCCAGTATGAGGGACAGACCTGCTCCTAACCTGATGGGATCCACCAGCACCTCACAGCAGGCAAGTCCTGCTTTTAAAGAGACCAGAACTACTGTAATCTCCACTGGACCCACAACCATCTCTGTAACTTCAGCAGTTTCAACTGCAGACTCTCTTTTGTTCCATGACACCCAAAGTTATGTCAAAGGGAAAAGATCCTCTGAGACACAAGCTTGCAGGATGGGAAGCAACGGTGAGGAGAACCCGAGTTCGGACCAGAACCAGTGTACCAAGAGCAGATCCTACAGCCTGGCTGGGCTGCTGAGAGGGAATACACAAAAACAGAAACGTTCTGAAGACGGAGAGGAGGAAAAAGAAGGGGGCGAGACTGTGGAAAGGACTTCTCAGCTGTGTACCAGCCTTCAAGAAGAGAGAGCAATGATGAGTGTGGCCAGTCCAGTTCAGAGCCCTAATGCTGAGACCACATGTCTGAATCTTACTCCCACCATCACCGCCTGGGAGGCTGGCTGGAATGTCACAAATGCTATACAGGTAGACACAGTACACGTGCACCGTCAGAACTGTTCCTTGTTTCAAATGTTGAGCTGACTGCTGAACAGCAGACCCCTGCGTTTGATTTTCTGATACCGTAGCTCATGTTTATTGCAGCTGCAAACACTCAATTTCAGCACTTTACTCTTCCTTTTTCTCCAAAACCTAATGTGTCTCCAGTTCCTCTTGTAGAAGACAAATGCAAAATGCAAATGCTGACCGTTTAGGCACCGAGCTGCACTCTAGATTGAAAAAGCAAGAAACTTGCAGACTATTTAATCCACTGTGATTGTGTTTTAATATTACTAAACAATGCTCTGTGGTCTTGCAGGCTGAACTCTCCAGCCATCATAATCAAATAAAGCGTTAATCAAATCGTTTTTTTTTCTTCTAAAGAAAGAAAAGCTCCCAGTCACAGTGCGCCCACGTGGCGTTAATGCTAATAGCTTATTATGTTGTAAATGGTGCATCGTATTCAGCTGCTGCACTCATGTAAATGTGTTCTTTCACTGAGTAACTGTAGTGTAATTGAACAGCATCACTGGGTCCTTAAAGAACATTATGACATTAGGCCATCAATACAGTGTATGCATGCATACACACACTCACAGACACACACACACACACACACACACACACACGTACGCACACACACACATGCTGACAAATGAAGACGCATGCATGCAGACGTGGAGTCCAGGAGTTGAGGGGAATTCACATCGAATGCCTATGCTGTAAACACACAGGTTTTTAATGAGCGTCAGCGCTGCTGCCAACACATGATACCTTGTGGATAAACAAGTATTTTATGTGTTTGGTTTATTGATGCTAGTCTATCTATGTGAGTGCCAGGATGTTTTTTCCAGTTTTCATTTGAGACCGAGTTAAAGAGACCCGGTCTCTAATGAAAACTGAGACTGTGATGTATTCCATATTACTGGTTTAAATTGCCTGTTCAAATCTCTGATTTGTGTCTCATGTAACCTCAATACTTGCAGCTATATTTGAATTAATTTGTCTCTAAAACCATGCTGTGATTTGAATAGTTCCTATTTTACTAGATTTTACTGCAGCATGTTTTTAAACTCTGCTGGGTTGGTTAATGTTTTATAGGATATTCATTACCTGCAGCACACTGTAATCAGGAGCCTTAATAAAATGGATTGCAAAGTAGTCCCTTTAGGTGAGGTTACAGATAGGTTAAGTTAAGGTAACAGCTGGATGACTGTGGTAGCAAAGAATCGTCTTTTTTTATTAAAGGCGACGATTCAGTGCACATTTGAAGTGTTTAAAATTGTGATAGACAGTGATGGATAAACACATAAAACCATGATAGAGGAAGAATGGTAATCGGATGTATAAACACCTATCAGTGCAATAACGACAAATCCATTTGCTAAGGGGCTAATGTCTTAATAATGGAAAAAAGAACAGCAGCTTTATCTCCTTCAAGGCTAAAAAGAAAATATGTATTTTCGGGGTGGTTTATTGATGCCAATATTACTGACTGTCTGCCAGCTTAATAAAGTTTTTATCACAGAGCAAATTTGCTGCCAAAAAACAGCTCCAGCTCTCAAAGCTCCCAACTTGGGAATATTATGAAACTCAGTTTTAATTCCAACCTGACTGTTAATGAAGCAGCTCCAGCGTGTGTGTTTTCATTGCAGATTAGAGACTTGGACCTTATGTTTTTTTGACACTGAGAAAAACTGATATTCATTTAACTGCCTATAATTATAAATTTTTTGAGAGGCATTTTACCTTTAAACTGGGTTACAATTTAAGATTTGAATTCTAAATGTTTGGGGATTATTTTTAAAATCCAAGCACAAGCTGTGGGGAAATGAGGAGTGTTCCCATTTTGCTTTGGAAAGATTGTTGTCACAAGTTATTTGTTTCATCCTGATGCCAAATACATCCCCAGACCCTGCAAAAAAGGGAGGCTGAACATTGGTGCACTAAAAAAGGACATTTTTTTGTAGTTTAAGAGTAAAGTAGATCACCTCCTTTTATCATTGTCATTATTATCATCATCTTCATTATCATGATTATCATTGATGCTATTATCTCCTTGAAACCCCGCGACCCTGATGGATAAGCGGTCTAGATAATGCATGGATGGATGGATGGATCTCCATGAGAAATACTGTTGGAGGTTTCCAAGGCTGCTGCGTTTGATAATGTTTTCATTACCATTCTGTACTGGTTAATCCGCTAACTGTATTCTCAAAAAAGGGTAATCATTTGGTCTGTAAAATATCGGAAAATAATTAAAAGTATGCCCATTATATTTCCCTGAGCCATGGTGACATATCCAAACTGCTTGTTTTGATGACCTTTATTTACCACAATACTCTTTAATACCAACATAAATACCCAGTTAAGATGAAGATCATTTTTTTCATCATTGATTAATCCACTGCTGGTGAGTCATGCAACTTCATGGAATTGCTTTTCTAAAGTACTGCAATACCCCTTTAATTATTCCCTGACTCTATAAAACATCATGAAAAGAATTTCTTCACAAGTTTCCACAGCCTAAGGTGACATCTTTAAACGGTCCAAACCCCAGATATTCAATTTTCTATCATATATAACAGACAAACCCATCAAATTCTCACATGTGACTGTGGATATTTGGCATTTTTGCTTGAAAAGCGAAAGGAAAGAATCTACTAACCAGGTTTATAATAATAACCCTACTATGCTATGGCACCGTTCAAGATTATGATCAGCAGCAAAGGAACAGTAGCCAACATCTTCTCATTATATATTGTAGATATCATATAACATAATATACAATATTAACTCTAAGATGCACATTACTTGCAAACTTACATGACCTTTTCAGATTTTTTTTATTTGAACAAATAAAACAAGTTTGATTAAAGACTTAAACATTTGTCCTGGTTTAAAAAAAAAAAAGGAAGACTCTTCCAGTTATTTAAATGTCAAACCTGTCTGTTCACCTTATCCCCTCATGGTGGGGAAAGACATTTCTCCATCCAGTTTTTGTGCGCAGGGCATGTGCTTGCATAAAATATCGCGCGTAACCCGAAGGGCAGCGGTTTGAAATCTTGCACCCGGGAAGTCCTGACAGGAGCAGCGAATGTGTAATAATCTTTATTCTTTAATCTTTATTTTTTCAGCACATGTCGCTCAGATCCTTTTACTGCTTGGTGCTAGATATTGATAAAGTGGTGAGGTAAGAAAAAGAGCACATGTGCTTGGTCAACATCTCCTGAATAAACACATTTTAAAGGTGCCATGAGTGCCAGAATATGACAAGATGGAGCTGAAAGGAATAGCTAAATTCTTTTTTTTCTTTTTTTTAACTTCCTGTATTGTACCCGTTTGTGATTGGGAGCTGCTTCGGGTTGTGCTCAGTAACCAATGAGGAATTACCTGGCAAAAACACAGAGAGAACGAGAAGTGGAGGGAGAGAGAGAGAGAGAGACGGGGGGGGGGGGGGGGGGGAGATGAAATCAGATACTTGAGCGTCAGATTTCTCTCAAACTGCTTTCATCCCCAGCAGCTCCATTTGAACATCAAAGCTCTATCAGCATATGCCTGACAGACACCAGTTACAAAATAGTAACTTGAAAGAGAGAGAATGCGTGCTTGTCTGTTTATGCATCCACAATGTGTGTGTCTGCAGCGATGATGTGCTGTGATGTGCTTCCATAACTTGCTCAGTGTGTCTGTGTATCTCCATGTTCCAACATACGAAACACAGCAGCTCCATCAAAGTGCCTTGTTATCTCCTCTGATCTCCCCTCGTCCTCCTCCTCCTTTTTCTCCTCCAACCTCCTGCTCTCCAGCGGCGAGGTCGCGCCTCTCCCACCTCCTTCTCTCTGCTCCTTCTCCCTCTCCCTCGTCCGCCTCTCGTCTCCTTTTCTCGCCTTCCACCTCCCCTTCTCCTCCTTTCTCCTCTCTCTGGCAGTCACTTTGCCCTTGGTGATGGGCCAAAGCTCGACGCTCCTCTTCCTCCTGCTCCTGCTGCTCTCCTGCATCCTCGAACTCTCCAGGCATCGGGCCAAAACTCTCCTCTCGCCTCCTCATCTTCCCACCATGAACGGCCCATTCCTCTCTTTTCTCTTCATTTCCTCTGCAACAGTCTTCTTATTCTTCCCTCTCCTTAGAACTGCCACACTTATCAACACTTATTTCACACTGAAAAAAGTTGTAACTGTGTACAATGACCATCCCACAGTATGTTCAGGTTGTTTCACTTAGAGGCTGAATGTGCACTATATTATTCATTTCATCATTATTATTTAATACCCTTATCACATAGCCTACATTTATGATTTTTATCCTTAACTGCTGTATTTTTCATATTTTTCTAATTATTACTTTTCCTCTAATTATTATTCTTTATTGCACACAAGCCTTTAGGCACCTACGAAATCTCTAAACCAATCTAGTCTAGAAAATTAGAGATCCAGTGGGACGTCATGGTAAATATCAAAAGAAGTGTAGAGAGCTTGTTTTTGTCTGTAGCATTTTTGCCTGTATGATGTTATAGAGATATGAACTAGAGGGAGAAAGAGGGGTAAAGACACACCACAAATTGGACCAGAAATTGTTGTGGTTACACGGTCTGCGTGTTAACCTCTCCGCTGTCAGGGCGTCCCATCAGAGAGCGGGGAACAGGGCCTTCTCATTTCTTATCCTCACTGCCCTCGTGAACCTGCCCATCTATGTTCTTTCTTTCTTTCCTTCTCTCTCTCCCCCCCCTCAGGGTATCTTTGTGCTGGGTTTGCCCTTCGCTCTGGTCCAGTCAGGTTATGTAGGTCTTGTTCTGCTGGTTCTGTCCGCCTGGGTCTGCAACCACACAGGGAGGATCCTGGTGGCCTGTCTATATGAAGAGGAACAAAGGTAGGGTTTCCACCATATTTTACTCGTTTGGTGTCAGTTATCCAAGTGCAGTGCCACGTTATAATCAGGATACATTACTTTTATTATATAGAAAGGCTTTCTATTACTACAGTCTTTCTATTCTAATGAGAGCAAAGATTTATTAGGAAACTTATTTAAGTTTGTGTGTGTCGTGCTGCAGCTCTTCTGGGGTGAACTTCCTAAAGAGCACTTGTCAGTGTCAGCACTCACTACTGGGATGCTTTTTTTTTTCTTGTCGTCATTGAATACTTAGTTTGAGTTTCTGCCGATGGTGCTCTCCGCTCTGTATTTTCAGCGATGGCGACTATCATTTCTGACAGCGGAGTTCTTCTCATGCGAATTCCTTATATTCTATTCCGACTCCTCGAGGGGAATCTAAACCCAAATGTGGCATAAACACAGAGTGGGGAGTTTGTGGAGTTCAAATACACATGTTGTTGTGTTCATTCAGCAGTGGCGGGCTGCAGAGATACACTACTGCCACAGCTAAAAGAGATGTGAATGTGTCGTGTTTACTTCCGCCTCATTGGTTTGTGGGTTCCAGCCAAATTAAATTCTGATTCACATCAGTCCAACTGAGCTGAGTTTGATGGGAAATATAAATTGTTAGCTGTTAAAAAAACAACTCTTTGTGCTCACTTAGGAAGAGGAAAGACATCCATTTCTTATGCTTCAAACAAGGACAGCATACAGTAGCTTTGATGGCAGTTTAACGGGAGAGAAATGTGCGTTCGTCTCAGGGACAATTCATCACAATAAGGATGCTTTTGTGTCTTTCAGCGGGGGGGTTGGCTTGGTGTCAAAAGTGCGAGTGCGACACAGCTACCAGGACATAGTGGAGGCCTGCTGCAAAGGACTGTGGCCCAACTGGCCCGGCCTTGGGGGGTGGATGGTTAATGTGGCTCAGGTAACCAGACACACACACGTACAAACCAATGGACACAATCTTTATTCTGCTCTTCTGAGCCTTGAAACTTTTCTTTAAAACAAGTGAAACAATCTTGCATATTATCAAATTAGATAAATATCATCATTATTATCAAATATTACGGACTTTAAATAGCATCGCTTCAGAGTTTTTGTTTTTGATTCAGAAATAATCTTGATTCTGACTGAACTGAATTGGAAACCAGTGAAATTACATAATTCCTTATGATTTTCAGACTTTCCACCTATCTTACCTGGATTATTCTAACATTTAAACATTTATTGCATAGTTAAAATAAAATGTTTTTATTTCCCACAACACAGAAAAATATGTCCCTCTTTTCACCTCCTTTCTTTTTTACTTCCAGGTCATTGAGCTGTTAATGACCTGCACCCTGTATCTAGTCGTCTCCACCAGTCTGTTGTCCGACAGCCTGTCAGGGATGTCTGTTCCTAGATCAGTGTGCTCTCTGGTGTCTCTGATTTTCCTGCTGCCCTGCCTGCTGCTGACTGATCTCAGACCGGTCTCCACGCTCAGCCTGCTGTGCTCCCTGGCTCACATACTGATCAGGTGATTGAGCTTTTGCTCTGACAGAGCAGCACATTTCTGCGTGCTGTCATCAGTATCAGCCGGTGACAGCACACACTCACCAATCAATTCAGATCAAGACAACAAGGCGGTCTTCTCAATCTGCTCTCCCTCTCACCCCTGTGATAATTTTGCAGCTGCTGCTGGTTATGCTGTCTGCTCCCACCTGCTACACAGTGCAGTTACTATTTGTTTGATTTAGTTCTCATGCAGGTGTCTTGTGCGAGACAAGGAAAATTCAGCTCGGTCTTGGAGCGCTCCGGCTCTGATCTCAAAACATTTCTTCGGCTATTAAGTCATGTTTAAATACACATTACCTCTCAGTTTATTCCCTGATAATTCAAGACTTAAACAGGGAGAATTTTTATCTGGACTTTTATCTATTTTTGCTGAATTTCTTGCTGCTACTTGGATTAATTGGTTCAGTTAAAAACATCAAAACACTGTCAGTTACTTTACAGTTACAGTTTTTCTCCTGTATGACTAAAAGTTGACTAAATGAAAGGATTATTATTATATTCACTGCATATGCTTTACTCCGGTCATAGAGCATTAGCTTTTCTCATTTTCTCTCCCTTTATTCTTGGACCCACTGTCAGCCTGTTGGTCATGCTGTACTGTCTGAGTCGAGCCAGCAGCTGGTCCTGGTCCTCTCTGTCTCTGTCCGTGGACCCCGGGGACTTCCTCGTCTCTGTGGGCGTCATCATCTTCTCCTACACCTCGCAGATCTTCCTCCCTCCTCTAGAGGGCAGTATGGCGGACAGAGGGCAGTTTAATGCCATGCTGGGATGGACTCATGGTGCAGCCTGCATCATGAAAACTATGTTTTCTGTTCTGGTTAGTGACATTGTGTGAGAGAGCAAATTGTCATGTAATTTCAACAATGATTACGTAGTTGATAGAATTGCATGTGAGTTTGCGATGGCTCTGATGGCCAAAAAGTGTCCAAAGAGAAATAAATGTTTAGCTGGCATCTCGCTGACAACAGCAGGTCTGATCAAAGGATGGAGGAGGGGACAGCTAGATGACAAATGGAGTGATTGATTGACTAATTGCAGGGATTGCTTTCCTCCATTAGGCCGTGCTGACATGGGGGACAGAGACCAGTGAGGTCATCACAGACAACCTGCCCTCTGACCTTCGACCTTTCGTCAACCTGTGTCTGCTGGCTAAAGCCCTTCTGTCCTACCCTCTGCCATTCTACTCTGCTGCTGAAATACTACAAGCCTGTCTGCTTGGAGGTGACTCTCTGTTATATATTCAAACCACTGGCCTTCCCCAAAGTAATGAAGCAATTTGACAACCATTTAAGAAATATAAGTTTCGATAATGAAGAAGTCACGAACAGTGGAAATATCATTGATCAGTTAATAAATAAAAGACAATGGATGATGACGACATGAAATCAAGACCAATAAATAAAACAGCAGTAAACCTTCAAACAGATCCAGGTGCTCAGAAAACAAGCAATAAATTTGAGAGCTGAATGATCAGGAAAACTTCCCTAATGTGTTGACAGTCAACACATTTGTCACCATGGCTGAACTTTTCATAATTATTGACTGTCAACAGTCATGAAGTCATCAGATTATGATGCTTTACTTTTCCCCAAGTCATGTAATGAATATTTTAGCTGGTCAAATGGAAAATGAACAAAAAGATAAGATATCGATCAATCAATCAATCTTTATTTATATAGCGCCAATTCACAACAGCGTTATCTCAAGACGCTTCACATAAAGAGCAGGTCTAGAAAGTGATTAATTAGAGAGAGACCCAACGATTCAGGAATTCAAAATTAAGGATTCAAGAATTCCCACATGAGCATCATCAGATATTACATTGAGCAACAATGACAAGGAAGAACTCCCCTTTAATGGGAGTATGTAAGTAAAAGCTTCCCTGTCTTGTGCAGCTTTTATTTAAAATGCAGTTCTTGGGAACTGGGACTTGTATTACCTAATTAAAATGATGTCATACTGTAAATAAGGAAAAATATAATGCCACAGTTTTAAAACTGGAGGCTGATGAGACCTCTATATGCATGCCACTGGAAAACAATGAGTCAGAATACAGCCACCCATAAACACAAGTTGCTTGCAGGGTCAACACAAACTGGTGCCAAAAGCTCTGTGTTCCCTTTCAACTTCTCCGCTTCAATCTCTCTACAGATGCCATTGTCTCATCGCACCCCAAACACAGAGGTCGAGCCGTGTCTCGCCCGGCCCTGCTGGTCCGTGGCGCCTTGCTGATGACATCATACCTACTGGCCCTGCTGGTCCCCAGGTTCTCCCTGTTGATGGGTTTGACAGGCAGCGTGACCGGGGCGGCCATGACACTCATACTGCCGTGCCTGTTTCACCTCAGACTGCGGTGGGGCCGCCTCACTGTGAGGGACCGGCTGATAGATGTGTGTATACTGAGTCTGGGGGTCATCTCCAGTGTGTCTGGTGTGATTTGTTCATTGAAAAGACTTGTGGAGGGACTGTAGGATGGATGGATGGATGGATGGATGGATGGATGGATGGATGAAAAGACAGGTCAGGCACGTAATTTTGAAGAACAGGACAGTTTTACATGAACATTTTCTATTAACAATTGATCAGATGAGAAGTGGTCACTCGTAGTGACAGATGCACAGAGAATTAGCACCAACTCTGCTGTTCCTGTCAACTTTACTGAGCATTCTAACGTCTTTCAGCTCACTGTTTTGGTTTTACAGCCAGAAACTTCACTGTTTTGGCCACCGTAGTCAGCTGTTTTCAGCTTTATCCACTCTACGCTACTTGTACAGACATTGTTCATCGAGCTGTTTACTACGTTTTGTTCCGCTGCCTCAGAGAGGCCAAAATATTAGGTACTGCAGGTTTAAACATCCTCATATTGAAAGATTAACTGTTGTTGTTGTTGATTGTTGGCGTTAACTGTTGATGTACCAAACCATCAAAACTTTCTTCTTAACTGTGAGAAGAAGAACCAGTAAAATAAATAGAATACATTTTTTTGTGACTGCATTTGACAGTAAAAGAGGATTTTCACAAAGTGGAGCTTTGTTACATATGTTGTAATTCAAAATTGAACCACAAAAAGTACAAATTATGTTCCACTGTATGGAGACCATTACTGGAACAAGCTGAACTACTACACAATGTATTCTATTTTTGAAGTTTTAATGTCTTGATGTGCTACATTATTGTAAAACTGCATTGATATAATGTGATTCTGTAATATAAATGTGTGAACTTTATCTTTGTTGTGAAAATTGTCTAATTAGCCTTCAGGGGAAATAACATTAAAAACTGTAACTTATCTTCTTCTCATGGGGCTGGAGAAGATTGAATGATGTTTGTCTTATCTCATGTCTGAATTTGTAATGTCAAAATATGTATGGAGGGAACGTGTGTGTGTGTGTGTGTGTGTGTGTGTGTGTGTGTGTGCGCGTGTGTGTGTGTGTGTGTGTGTGTGTGTGTGTGTGTGTGTGTGCGCGTGCTTTGGCAGGTGGGAGTATTTTTGGCTTTGGTTGTGCTTCTGTTTATACGCTACCAACGCACTGTGGAAGTGGGTTCAACCAAATTGACAAAGAAAGAAAAGAAAGAAAGAAAAGAGAGAAAGAAAGAAAAGAAAAGACAAGAAAAAGAACTATAGAGGAGACTGAAATGGTTTCATTTTTCACACTGTTAAAAATATCTACCGAAAATGTGAAAAGTGAGAGGAAAGAAAAATGAGCAGGAAAAAGATAAGACTGAGAAAGGGCAAAACAAGAGAACTGAATCGCAGATGAATTAAAGAAGGTCAACAGGAAGAGAAAGTTGGAGAGGAGAAATTAAAGTTTGCACTTGTTCCTGTGGGAGTTTCATGTAACTACGGATGATTCAGGAATCTGTGCGAACGCTGTATTCCTGCTAGTCACTATTCAGACATGTAGCCAGTCACACATGCACGCACTCTACAGCACAACATTAACTAATCAGCTAACACATTTCCTGGGATGATTTCCTTCTGATGAGGAAAATTGCCTCTGAAAGCGATGTGGATTTGCATAGTTAGTCTCTCTAGTGCTCAATAAATTTTATCTGATCAAATGCAACGGTGATTCAGCGGCAGAATGACAAAGAAAGGGGAAGACATATTAAAAGACAGTGAACGCAACATAGGAAACCTGAGACCAAATCTTTTTTGTTGTTAGTGTCAGAAAAGCACCACATGCAATTAGATCGGTCTTTGAGCAGACTATTAGCACAGGAATAAAGCATACCAAACCTTAGAATACCAACATATAAACCTTAAAGTGGTATTTTTTTTAGCATTTTAGCATCAATAAAACAATTAAATGACTAATTCTGAGGTTACAGTGAAGGAACACCATCGGTCTCTGCCACACTAATAGAAATATAGATAGATATCTTAATTTGGTATAAAAGAACTTCATTATAACAAACAAAATGGCTACATTTATATCAGAAGACTTGACTAACATGTCATTTGGGTTAATAGTAAAACTGAGTGGTGATAAAAGTGTGTGTGTGTCTCCCCATGTCGTTCCGTCTATCTTTCCCTCTCAGTGTTTTTCCACTTTTTTCAGGTTTTTGTTCGCGTTAGGTTTCTGAAGTGTCTGCGTTCTCGGGTTACAACCGCATTCAGCTTTAAGACGCACACACACACACACACACACACACTAATACACACAGACACACACCCACAAAAACACAGCTGACAAAGTCTTTAAGCCAACACACCTGTCACCTCCGCACAGACATCATTATGTGACATGTGTGTGTGTGTGTGTGTGTGTGTGTGTGTGTGTGAAAGTGAGGTCAGTCTCATATTGTGATGTGGCATGTACACAGTGTGCCAATCTGTCAACTATCCATCGTTCTCTCCCTCTCTCTCCCTCTATTTCTCTCTCTCTCACACACAAACACACACACACACACACACACACACACACACACACACACACACACAAATGACTTAAAATGGCCTCCGATAGAAGATGACAGATTCAGACACTGGGATCATTCACACCCCAGCAAACATTTTTGGGTGACTTAAAAAGCGAAAAAGACGTCAGAGTGGCCACTTCAAAACCAGCAGACACTTGGTTAAAAAAAATAAAAGCCCTTTATGTAGCCAGGATACACATGACCCTAGTTTTAACCTGACACATATGTGACAAACTGGCGGTGAAGGAGCGCTGTCCTGTCATGGATCATGGTGAGAATGCCTCCACCCTTACTAAACAGACTGAGATCAGTTTTCACCCGGCTGTGCAGCGCAGAGACGGGGATAAACCAAGGGGCACATATCACATTACATCTATGATTTACAGTGGGTTTTATTTCTTTTTTTACAATTTTAGGTGCATTTGGTCCATTTCTATATAGGAGTTCAAACTTCTCACACAGTCAACACAGCAGAGGTAAATGTGGACTAAACTACGGATCACTGTGCTTTGACTTAAACTGTGTTCAATGAAACCCTGTGACTTTACCATCCATTTTGCACATGCTTTCTTGTGAAAACTGTAAAATATTTGTTCCAAACTTAAACTTACTTTTAGTTCAAATATAAATGCATGAATTCCTAATTTGGACGCTGAGCCAGGTGAGTAACGGGAGGGAGAACGTGGTACTTTTTGTAATTGTTTGGGACAACGTGGCGAGTACTTTACAGCCAGGATGGTGTCACTTTTCCTTCCACCTTGCAACTTTCTTTTTTTTAATTGAGGTCAAACGTTTTGTGGACACAACACATTGCAATAGAGAAGCGGCCACATTTTTGTTGTAATGAAATCATGGTTTATGATGATGAAATATCTTACTTTCACAAAGAGAATAGTGAAATTAGTGGCACTTGTGAGGTCGGTACATGGTGAGTCAGTAAGTGTTAGTAGAGGCAAATGTTGTCAGTGTTAGAGCACACTACTAATTCTGAGGTGTGTATGTGTAAGTGTTTCAGTTGCGTTGGCACATTTTGGATCTGAATAGAATTCTGCCTGGAAAAGTGAACTCCTGGGGAGAAATGTGCCTTAGAAATTGTAAAAGACTGTAATCAGTATTTTGGACCAGTTCTGAAAACAGGTACAGACTGTTGTAATTTTTAGAAAGCATTCTTTGTTGAGGACTAAATAAAGTGTCCAACACAGCTTAAGTGTTTGTCATTTGACAACAGCCTCAGGCCCGATTTTCCCAAACTAAACACTCTGGTTTCTTGTCTTTTCAAGAAGCCTGAATGTAAAGTAAGCTAACACCGTGCACCAGGGCCGATCCACTCACACAGGATAATTCACAGTCTAGAGTCTAAACGACACTTGTCAGCTTGAGTCTCTTCAGTGAAACCGTGAAACTACCAGCTACTGTGGCAGTTGTGACCCAGACGGTCAAATCTCACCTACATCAAATTCTAACAGTGCCGCAGTTTTAGGGTCAGTCTGGCCTCAAATTGTTGCATGACTGGATTTCTGAAATAACACGCTACGGCTCTGCCTGCTAAATTTTGCCTACTCATATTTACAGCACAGATACACAAACAGGACAGTGTATCTATTGAACGGAGGCAGAGAGAAATGTGTATTCTACTTTTCATTTGCCATGTTGGACACTACTGGGACATATCAGTCCTCTGTGTTGATTAGCATTTAGTATTGTAGGGGCACCCTGGTGGCCTAGTGGTTTAGGGTGCTGACCATGTAACTGAAACACTCCCGAGTCAAGTCCAGCTCAGGACCTTTGCTGCCGGTCGTACCCAATCTCTAAATCCTCATTTTTTAGCAGATCTTTACTATCTAATCTCTAAAAGACGAACATCTTGCTTTTTACAAGGCTGTCATTCATATGTAGATACCGCAATGAGTCCGATTTCGGTCTTTTCATGTTGGTAATGAAATTAACTGTGATAATGACCAACGGGTGATCGATAGAAAAATTGCAAACAGCAAACAAAGAACACAAAAGACAAACACCACACCTTCAGTGAATTTTAAAATAAGTAGAGCACTCACTGATGTTTCCTTTATAGTCGTTCACAATGACCACTGAACACAATACAATGGGAATATAAAAATGGTGCATAAGACTAACATTTGAATGAATGAAAAATCAGCTGCAAGAGCGGAAAGGTATACTTTCAACTCAATCTCTTGCAGTGACCACAAAACAGCGATATCCATGCACAGAAGTAGTTTCTTTTGCTTTCATTTTGTAATCATTAGTGTACTGAAAACAGCATTAAAATACAAGCAAAAAACACCAGCGCCAGCAATTTTTCTGGAAGCCAGACGAAAAAAGAACCAATGTTCCCTCTGTGCTGATAGCATGGAGCCAAATGATTTATCATAAAGCACACCTAATATCTTGTTATCAGTCATAGCTATAGTTGTCCCCAAAATTGTATTCAATATAGCTGGAGCTGTGCTTTTCAATGATAAATGATACTATTTATATGCTGGGCTTTTGCCATACCATTTGGTTTAGTGAATTACAGTGATAGCGCTTAACAGGTGGACCATTTTGGTGTTTGATTTTTCAGAGAGCATGGTCACTTTGCAGAGAGAGGTCCTCTTTGAAAAATTGTCTCTCCGCGTCCAGTGTTGTGTAGGCCCTCGTGCTTTGCCACTTAACCCCTGAAATCATCTGATGCACAGGTACAGTATTTTTAGACCTTATTGGCTCTGGTTAAGCCAGAGCGTGGGTTGGCTTGTGCCATGTCATCTGGGGTCAGGTTGGAAGGTTGTTCCAGTCAATCCCAGCGGAGCCAATTATGCACAAGATGTATGCACTCACCACACTGTGAGCTGCTCTGGGTGATGTATCCACTGTGTGACATATGGCAAGAACAATGGCCGTCCTTCAACTGGGTGACCCAGGTTTAAACCTCTGTGAGGGAAAGCATGTATCACACCATCTTTTAAAAGAAACATTCAACAGTTTGGGAAATATGCTTATTTCTCTTTTGCTGAGAATTAGATGAGAAGACCACTCTTATGTCTGTATGGTAAACATGGAGCTATAGCCAATAACTAACTCACCATAGCATTAAGACTGGAAACAGGAGGAAACAGCTAACCTGGCTCCGTCCCAAGACAACTAAATCTGCCCTCCAGCACTTCTAAAGCCCTCTAATTAATGCATTTATATCCCATTTATTTAATCTGTTCAAAACCTGATTTGCATAAAAGACAATTCACCATTTTAGTGGGTTTATGTACCAGACTAGCTCTTAATGTGAGACAATGCTGACCTTTGAGGGAACACAGAGCTCGAGAGTCCAAAATAGAGGAAGCTACTGTAGCTTGTTAGCTGTGTTGCATCCTTATTTAACTCTCCTCTGTCCAAGAATAAACTGCTGTGGAAAAGTTTCAAGTTTTTTTAGTTTGCAGACAGTCAGGAGACAGGAGTCAATGGTAAAAACATGTCTCTTGAAAAACAAAAGTGAGGTACTAGCACTGTTCGGGACCAAGCTATCTGACAATTCCCCTCGTCAGTAGTTCATCATTGAATTAAATTATGTACAGCCTCAAGAACAAAATGCTAAGGAGGACAACATGTCACAGTTAAATGTCCCATATTCTGCTCATTTTCAAGTTAATACTTGTATTTGGATGTTCTCCTAGAACTGGTTTACGTGGTTTAATGTTCAAAAACACTTTAGTTTAGTTTTCTCCCAACAGACTGTTGTTCTCAGCCTTTTTCTGCACACTTTGTTTTAGAGGAACAGACGAATCTGTGTGCATCTTTGTGGTACTGATAGCTGCTGTTATGGAGGAAATAAGAATGGTTCAGGAGGTTTTCAGTAAACTGGGCCAGTCGACCTGCTGAAGGACTGGAAGAGGTCGCATGATCAGCATAAAGGGAGCCAAATTTGAACAGCGTGTTTTCACACACATTTGCTTCCTATTGTTTGGTGGTCTGTAGGCACACCAGGGGCATGTATTTATTTTGAAAATACATTAAAAAGTAAATGTTGCTTAATATGGGACCTTTACAGAAAATACAAAGAAGGTTGGGGTAGGGACTAGCTCCAGCATGTCCTCTGCTGGCTCGCTGGCTAGTTGCAAGTTAGCCCTGTGAATTGTTACTTCAAAAAGTTCCTTGGATATTTTCAAACCCCTGAACCTGGACCCTTAAGTGTGCCACACAGGGGTTTAAGTATTTCAGCACTTAGCACACCTACTGAGCACCATGGACACCATGCTAAGTTTGGCATTTAGGACATCTCCATCTTGGTTTCAGAACCAGAATTGACAATAATTTCACAAAGACCCATGCTTGATTGGTTAGGTTACAACATGGCCTGCCACTGATTCATTATCAAGGTAGTCCCACCCTAAAGCATACCCTACTTTTTGGTCATTTGGATGATTTTTGTTGGGACTTTGGACACCCAGCTTGAAACCAAGACAGTCCTAGTCAAACCAGGATGTCTGGTCACCTTATTTTAGAGCCGTATATTTTAAAAGGACATGTAGGTAAATTCTGCCATTCTTCTTGCTGGCATGACCTTAGTGTCTTGTTTAAACAAGATGCTGAATCTCTACCAGCCCCAGGGCCAAACCAGTACTATTTAGACTTGGGTATACATGGGTAAATCTAAATCTAAACCTCTGACCTTCCTGCACAGGTCAAACGATTTTAAACAACGTCATCCGTCTATCACCTATCATCCGTTACACCTCTATCAGCACAGGGCTTTTACCACCAGAGGTAAAGAGTGCTTTCCAAGACAGCTTCACCTGCCTGACAAAGCAAATCAAGCGCTCCCGCTGGAACCGAAAGCAACAGAGGAGAGAAGGAGGAGGAGGAGGAGAGCAAGGGGATGAGACAGAAGGGGGATATGGGTGAGGATAGATAATGGAGGATAGCAAAAAAAAAAAGAGAGACGGAAAAAGAGACTGAGAGTGAGATCATAAGGTGAAGATGGAGACAAAGATTGACGGTGAGAGAGAGAGACGGAGAGGGAGCGTAGTAAAGTGAATTAGCTCCAGTGGATAAGGAGCTCTGTGCTGACTGCCAACTTTGCTAATCCTTCTCACATATGGCTGGCGAAGACACTGTATATATGTATGTGTGTGTGAATGTGTATGTGGGAGTGCCATTGTAGGGCAGCATGCATGTGTGAAGGTCTGCATATCAGTTGAGCTCAGCTCATATGACCATGCATGGGCCCGTATACTCTGCGTGGGTGTGTGTATGTGTGTGTGTGAATGTATGCTTGTGTGCATGCATACGTCATAAATGTGTATGTGTTCCATCTGCAACACAGAGCGATGAAATTGTCACACTGAAACCAATCCAGCCTCCCCTCTGGAGCTTTATTGGCTTAGTTTGGTGAAATGTTTCTGCAGGATAATAACCTCACATCTCCTCTAGAACTTTTTTTATTTTTTAAATATGGTGGATTTTGGAGCATATAACTTTTGAGTTTAAGTTGAAATATCTTGGGGGGGAAAAGGTTTGAAAAGCTTTAATACAATAACTAAAATCGCAATGTTATGCTTCACATAACAATTCAAATTAGTCAATATCCATCCATCCATTTTCTATACCGCTTATCCGTCAGGGTCGCGGGGGGAGCTGGAGCCTATCCCAGCTGACTTCGGGCGAGAGGCGGGGTACACCCTGGACTGGTCGCCAGCCAATCGCAGGGCCACATACAGAAAGACAGACAGACAACCACTCACTCTCACAGTCACACCTACGGGCAATTTAGAGTTACCAATTAACCTAATGTGCATGTCTTTGGATTGTGGGGGAAGCCAGAGTACCCGGAGAGAACCCACGCTAGCATGGGGAGAACATGCAAACTCCACACAGAAAGACCCCGAGTTCAAACCGGGATTCGAACCCGGGACCTTCTTGCTGTGAAGGTGAAGGTTTCAAATCATAATGATATGCATTAGTCTAATCAAATTTGCTGTAAAGAATAGAAAATGGTTCACAGTCCACATACAGAATATGGTAAGGTGGTAATAAAAGGTTTGTACTGAGCTGCTCTGCTCAGGAGCAAGAAAAACTGATCCAGAGGTTGTTTTGTAGCAGAAAGGAAGATTTTTTTTTTTTTTTTTTGTGATAATTCCCTGAATAGTCAGGAGCTCGGTCAGGTGTCCGATGGTGCAAGACCATGTAATGTTATGTCAGCTGGAGTACCTTAAAAATGGAGCAAATGGAAGGAGGTCAGGACGAGGCTAATGTGGTCATCTTTTGCAGTCCAGGTTCACATTCCAGTCGCTGCAATTTGGGCAGGCTGCCCTGGAGTCAGAGACAAGAGTGATGCAGCTCAAGTACAACCGACAGCAGGAATAATGTGAATATTGGCGGCATTTTGGTCAGCAGTCTTTGTAATGTTTGTTATTTTTATATTAAAGTATCAGGGATCATTACCCATTCCCCTTACTGGGAAATCATTCTGCAGTCTATTATTTGTATATATTCTATATTCTATAAGCGACTTTTTCTGGTTTGTTTGTTAGTTATTAATTCACTTTTCATATTTAATTTTTTAGTTTATCTCTGATGAGCCATTTCTGTACTCATTACTATTAAATTCATTCCTATTTTATGGTAAATGTTTCAGATAATTGTGGAAAACCTGCTGCTTTGGAAGGAATATATTAAACTAAAGGGATGTACTGGAGGATACTCTGCACTCAACTTGGCCTGCACATTATAATAAAACCACTTTGGTCAGCTGCTGCTGTCATAAATATTAACGAGTTATGGGCAGTCCTACAAGTCTATCAGTGCTGTACCTGCTCATTCATCAGACCAACTCATCTGCAAATCCATCCCTGGCAAGACTCCGCTTTATCTGAGCTCACCAGTCCACATCTCCACCAGCTCCAGCAATTTCCTCCTCTTCCTCACCTCCTCCCCGAAGCTCACACCTCCTTTGGCTGTAACCCACTCTACTGTGCGGCTGCCAGCGACTGCAATGAGTTCCAAAATCCCTAAAATTGATCTTTTCATCCAAGCCATATCCTTTAAAAATAGGCTAGTCAAAACACTTTCTGGTTGCTGCACCTGCTGCCTTTCTCACATTTCCAAATCATGCAGGCCTTTTCTTTCTCCACATCATGTGCTTTGATAGTTGAAGTACACTCTTCTGTACGTGGTCTGGATTCCATCATGAGCCCGACTAACGTTTTTTTCCCCCCTTTTGTGATTTGATCTCAGTCCTGCCCCCCTCGCTCGGCTGTCACCGCAAATGAGAATTTATGCCCAGCCAACCTACAAGGTTAAACAAACATAAATAATGAAATAATGATATTGCATCACTGGTGGTCGCAACATAATGAGAGCATTATGATAATTAAACATCCTAATAAGCCTGGGTCATATTTAATCTCTTTCAGCTTGGGGTCAGCAGATGTGGAGGATGCCTCATCATAGAAATGCCACTAATAGTATGAACACACAACTGTTTCATGCAGGGCGACAACAATAGGTTCAGGTTGTGATCATGCATGATTCTTTTGATTCAATGAAGCTCACTTATGGATTTATTCTTTTGAGCTTCACAAAAGTCTATACAGTTCTAATTTGTAACATCAACCACGGCTGATCTCCTGTGAAAGTCATTACCCAAGGTTTTAATTTCCTGGATTGTCTGGTCTTGTCTTAAAATTTTGACAGTTAGATAAAAATCCAGTTGTCAAGGTGATAATTATCTTTTCTTTCATGTCAGTGTCTGCAGCAGAGTCAATTTGTCAGTCAGAGATATCAGTGAGCTGGATGCTAACTCTCTTGTTGGTGGCTCGGTTGTCAGAAGAATCGATAAAGTTTTGAAAATGATATTACACATTGAAAATTATCTGAGAGGGTAAATGAGTCACTCTTCAGCAGGAGACATTTTCTTGTACAAACCTGTGGGTTGTGACCGAGTAATCCATGGTATACAGGAAATGACATTGCCACAGCAAAACTGAAAGCAACCAGAAAATAAGATTTGCTTTTTAACTAATATGTGAGGTAAAGCAGTTTTCTACCATTTAAAATGTCCAGTCATGTCAGCCAACTCTGAATGGATGAATGTATTGCATGTATTATACTGTGTCTGAGAGGAATCAGAGCACTGCAACTGAAGGAGACACACAGAGGGGGAAACGAAGAAAAGATATTCACATGGGTCACATTCAAAAGATAAGGCCGCAAATAGATAAAACACAAGCAAATTAAGACACATCCACCAATTTAAATACACAGACTATGAAAGTCGTATTCAATCCAGAAGAGGTTTGCGTGGACACTAAAAACTGAACTACTGTCCACTAGCTTGTGGTGACAGAAGACGCCAACAATAATTATTTTAGTTTCACCCAAATACTGGAAATACTGACAACTGTTTCTTCACTCGCTTGTATTTTCTTTAGCTGCTGCGCTGAGCTTTCTAGGGATTCCCGAGGGATCATGTTATATGTGTACAATCTGACCCCATCACATAAACTCTGCAACTCAGGGGAGAGAAGAAAAAGAAAAAGAAAAAAAAAAACTGCCCCTTGGGCTAAACCTCGAGAACAAGTGTCGGCCTGTAGTGGAGGCAAAGTTGATACTGAAGCAGCATCAGTTGGTAACAGAAGTGAGCAGTCAAGCAGCCGCATGGAAGACCGAAAGAGTGAGTAATAACTATTACTTTCAATAGTGATTAATAATAATGCTAGTTAATGATTACAGATTATTAATAATGACTTATAATATGTAGTATAGCATATATTACAATGATATATTCATATATTGAACTGTACATTGCAATAAGTAGAGGGAATTGGCTTACTTTTCTCATTTTTTCCACCCAAAAGAAGGATGAATAATGAATCTATTCATAAGAAAACACAGTAGATAATAACGATTTTTATTTCAGCCATAATCATGAAGCACTGCTACCTGCCCTGACTCTTGTTTGACCCCAAACTCCCCACCAGTGCATGCTTTGATCTCAGCGTTGCTCCAGTGAGATTTTCAGCACCAAATTACGTGATATTCTGTGTAAAAGTGACCCATTCTGATCCACAGCAACAAGCTTGAAACCTACTTATGAAGCACGTTAGTACTCATTAGTCACGGGTTGCTACTGGTGGAATCCATTAATTCATCCTTGACTCTTGGTCTGTTTTCTCTGATTTGTGAGAACAGTTGTGTAAAATGCACATATGCTTTTTAAGTTCATTCCAAAATATGTTTCCTAGCGGCAGGTTGCTCTAAAAATGTAATTCATATTTTCATTAGTGCTCCAGCACACAAGGACAACTGAATTACTATTATTAAATTGCTACGAGGTAAGACTGAGTCTTTTCTAGCTGTCCCTGTTCTATGCAGTGGCAGCTGTGGTGTGGACCGACAGATGATGATGAAAATAATAACATCAGACACAGATCGCATACACAATGACCCACATCTGACACAGATACACACATACTGTATGGTACATGCGCTAATACACAACACACATGCTGCACTGATTGGCAGCCAAGTGTAGTGTGTGTCAGAGTGTGTGTATTTGTTGTGTGTTATGAAGGCAGTCATTAGTGATATTGGTTCTCAGCAGCTGTTGGTCTGTTCTGTTTCAACAGCAGGATGCAGGATGATCTGTGTGTGCGTGTGTGTGTGTGTGTGTGTGTGTGTGCGTGTGTGTGTGTGTGTGTGCGTGTGTATGTCTTGCATCAGAAACACTTTTCTAAACACTTTTGCTTATTACTGATAAGCAAATTATTGCTGATTACTGGTGTATTTTACAATAATAAATCACATTGAATTATCTATGTATCTAAGTGCCATACTTTTTATGTTGACATAGTTGCAGTTGGGTTTTATCATCTGTCTCCACTTGTGAGGGTCCTGACTGTACACAGCATCTTGGGGAGGATACACTCAATGTATTATAGACAAAACTACCTGCATGTCAGTTATGGAGTACATCTGGCTCACTATGCAAACATATGGCAGATATCACCTTGTGAGATTTCATTTGTGTTAGTTGAGTTTTTACTTGTTTCTTTGCTTCTCAACGCATTGGACTCTCCTTGATTTTATGTTATAGCGGCTGGTTTGAATTATTTCTACTTTTCTTCTGAGAAATCATGTTCTGTCTTAAAAATACTAGTGCACTAAATACCACAATACATAGTCGATAGGTACAAAATACATGCTATGATTGCTGAATTCTCGTTATCTTTCTACTCACCACCAGTAGTGCACAACACAGAATTTCAATTTCTATGACCAGATATTTCTTGCTGAAATGCACCATTGTAAAAATCTAACCCAGTGTTTTTTTTGTATACAGGCTTGTAGCTCCAACTTTTGATCAAAGAACTTGTTATTTTCCAATGAAGTTGTTAACCTTTTGCCAATTGAGGACATAGAAGCACAACATTTTCTTTGGAAAAAATCACGCCTTCAGGTTCCAGATAGTTCCTCCAGCTTAGCAAGAAACTTTGGACAATTTATAGGACTTTGTTGTTTTCAGCATGTGAATGTGTGTGTGTGCGTGTGAGATTTCATCACATCTTTATTATAGCAACCAACAACAGCAGCTAACGGGACACATCTTACACAGTCTACACATACTAACAAAGGATTCTGTGCAATCTTAACTTGGATGTTCCTATGCATGTGACAATAGTTGGGCATATTCAGTAAATCTGGCACCTTCTCTGTGTAGTGTGTTTCATTGCACCATACACACAGATGCTCTGATCCAATCACAAGATGGTCTCAAACTGAAATAGGGAATACTTGAATAACTTTTTATATCACATATATTTACACTCTACAATTAGCAGTTACTATTAATAACCAGGAATGACCTCCCATAACAAGCTTTGTTAACAGAACAATCTCAGCTCAAGACCCATTCAGTGGCTGCTGTGGTACTTTAAATCATATTATCTTCAGTTTGTGTATTATCATAAACATCCTTTACAAAACATCTAGTTTTCATTAGATTCAGTTGGTGATATTAACATTTGCCCTTGGAGTGAAAATAAAGTCTAAATGAAATGAATTGTGGATCCTAGAGGAGGCTCTAACAATATACATCCCCACTGAATTACCTCCACATCAATTAATATAAATTATAACTGCTCTCAGCTTCCTGGTTGAAATGAGCCAAATGTGAAATGTTCACAGGGGTTATAACCCTTAAGTGGATGTGTCCGTGAGTGCACCCTCATGTCTTTACTGCTGAGCAAAAGAAACGATTCTTCAAAAAAAAATGGTTTAGGATTAAAGATGAACAAATCCATATTTAGAGTTTTTTTTTAAATGACTACATTTCCAAAAATCTACAGGCTGATATAAATGAGTTTCTTTGGTCCAGGGTTCTCACAGGGGTCAGTGGATCCAGTCGTCACACAAAAGACCATGAAACATTTCAATTAAAATTTTATTTTCTGAAAATGAAAAGCCACAAGGGGAATATGGAGTCTCCATCTGAGTGCTTCAGTGGAAATAGCTCAGCATATTGTAGTTTCTGCAGGAGATAAGGCTAATGTGGTCGTTCTTGGGGGAAGTAAAGGCTCTATGGTAATTTCCTGTAGAAATAGCAGCTTCCACAGGCTGTAGCAGTTAGTGAGATAGATGGTCCAGGAGAGAGGTGGAGAGAAAACTACAGCTCAGCATTTTTTACTTTATCTATCAGAGCGGTAATATCGCATGATCAAGGGTGGGACACATTCACTCATACTCTCACTACCTCTCTGTATGTCTTCCAACCCCCCCCCTCCCTGTCTGTCCATTATGTTGAGTAATGAGTGCAGAGTTTCCAGTTCATCCAATACTCACTATCCCTCTTAAAGGGACATGCCGAGATCCAGGTGCTTGTCCCGATGGCCTGTTTGATGCCTGTTGGTGGACAGCGACACCAAAATCTGTCATCTGGGTGAAGTTATGCTTTACTGTCCAATTATTAACCAAAACAAAGAGTTACCATTCACAATGAGCTGTGAGCTTTAAACTCAAGTCACAAACATGACTTCTTGTTACATAACTCGGACTTGACTCATGATTTCATGGTCAGATTTTGTTTTCCCTCACACTCAAACAGCCTCTGCTTATGCTCCCCTGGGATCCTGCCTCTACTCTGTGACAAGCGCAGTTTGTTTCCTGTGGTTGCTTCACAATAAAAGTCACCCTTGACATTTGAACACTTTTATTGTGAAGTAGAAGCAGAAGGATGCAAATTTCGCATTGGCAGAAACTTAAAGACCCCATGTTATACAAAATGCACTTTCTAATGCCTTTTCAACATGAATATATGTCCCCTGGTGTGTCTGCAGACTCTAAAACTATGACACAAGATGGTCCACTCTCTTTTTCTCCTACTGCATCTTTCAGTAAATGTGTGCTGTTTAGATTTGGCTCCCTATACAATGTCATCATAGGAGCTTTTGATCATGTGACTTCCTCCAGCCCTTTAGCAGACTAAGTGTCCCTGCAAACCGAAAACAACCTGATTCTGCCTTGTTTTTTCTTCACTGACGCCGGCTCCTTGCAACACGAAGATGTCGAAGGCAAAAGCAAAGCACGTAACTGACGGTTCTCGACTCTTCTGTGTTCTAACAGAATGTATATACATTAAAGGGCCTTTGCAGAACATCCTGACCATAAACAGAACAGAAATAAGGGTTCGATTATAACTGTAAATGATTTGCCCTTTCAATAGTGCTCAGTTACCTGAATGGCTTGCAGGTGATTAGCAATTTGTTTATGAAAACTTGAAACTTAAAGCAGCTGTTAGTAACTTTTGTAAAATCAGCTTTTTGACATTTTTGTTGAAGCTGTCACTATAACCTAACAATAAGAGATAATCTGTCAAAAAACCATACTCCTTTTTATCCTCCCACTGCGCCTAATGTCATTTGAAAGAATCCAATGTGCCTGAATAAGATCAACCAATCAGAGCAGGACCAGTCAGTCACTGCTGATGTCGCAGTCCCCCGTCCACTGTGCATGCTCTCACTCAGTCAAGCTCAATATCTTTAGCGGTGGCTTCAGGAAGAACTTTGCGAACTCTGTGGCTCAGAAACAACAACCAGCAACCAGTGTGTGTGTGTGTGTTGTCTCCCTCGCTCTCTTGTTTAGATACAACTGACAAATATGTGGACCAAGTTTGTAATTAACAACCATAATCACAGCGATATTAACGCATTTCTGTTTGAAATGTTATCACATGGAGGGAAAAAAATCAGGAAACTGAAATTCCGGAAGAACAGTGTGGAGAAAAAGAGCCAGTAGCTCTGTGGTTCCTGTCAACCACCTGCAGCCACTGAAGCAGGCTGGCTTTCAAACTCCTGCTGCCCAGACCTCCGTGGCCAGCTTGCCATCTGCAGTGTCACCATTGTCTACTGTAATCGCCATTGTATACCTGGCCTCTTCAGGTGCTTTTCAGCCTGCACAAGCATGACAGCAGCAGGGACCTGGAGGCTGAGCTCTTTAAAACTCTGTAGCCGATCTCTTCTCACAACATTACCCACTGCTGCTTTAACTTGGACTTGCCCAACAGTTTTGACATTTTAGTTAGTGAAACATAGAGATAGGTGTCATGGAGTGAGCTGTGAGTAGGCATACATGTTTACTAGTTTTCATACCATCAAAAATACACCGGTTAATCTGAAGGATTTGTACTCCTCCTCTGTGGGTGAAAATGTATTAGTCACTGAAATCATGAGGTTTTATCTCCAGACTGGAAAGAAACTGGGAAAAAAAACAACTTGCCACAAGTACAGTTTGAAATGAAACATCATTAGCTCAGAACAGAAATGATGTAACCAAGCTTATCTCTGGAGCAATTTCATAAGAACAAACATACACTGTCTTGATTCACTGCAGTTATTTGTAGCTGTACAGTCATCTGTTATCATCCACAACTCTTTTGATAGTAGAAGAGCAGCACCTGTCTAATAGATAGATAGATAGATAGATAGATAGATAGATAGATAGATAGATAGATAGATAGATAGATAGATAGATAGATAGATAGATAGATAGATAGACAGTGGATGGATTAATCAACATACAACAGGGAGATAGAAACACTACAGTAGTGTTGTTGAGATGAATATGAATCCTCTCCAGTGAAACAACAGACAATGCAACAATTTGTCTCAACCCAGTAATGGGATTTGTATTTATGTTTGTGCGTGTGTGCACTTTTTGCATGTTGCAAGCTAAATGCCTAAATTGTGACCGTATGTGTAGTATGTGTAGTATGTGTAGTGTGTGTGTGTGTGTGTGTGTGTCAGTTGCCAGTGTGCGTAAGTGGATTAGAAACAATGAGCGCTCTGTG
The DNA here is from genome assembly GCF_042242105.1 of Pempheris klunzingeri. Lineage (NCBI taxonomy): Eukaryota > Metazoa > Chordata > Actinopteri > Acropomatiformes > Pempheridae > Pempheris > Pempheris klunzingeri. Next base: position 15,766,099 of record NC_092029.1, on the reverse strand, counting down.
GTGAAAAGACAATAGACTTGCATTCCCTCTGCATCCCTACATTGCCCCCTCTCTCTTTCTGTTCCTCCCCCTCTTTTTGTCTCACCAAATCTCTCTCTCTCTCTCTCTCTCTCTTTCTCTCTCTTTTTCAGAGTCACTGTCTTCTCCTTCTATTCTCTCAGTCTGATTGTATTTCTGTTGACCTACCTCTGTCTATTGCTGACTAATTTTCTGTATAACTCCCATCTGAACATAACCAGATGAACCTGCATGAATGTGTGTGTGTGTGTGTGTGTGTGTGTGTGTGTGTGTGTGTGCAAATTTCTGTGTGTATGAGAAAAAAAACAGACAGCGACACCAGTCCAGTGGTTATTAATCAGTAATTAGTGCTCTGCGATGTGTTGAGGATTAATTTACTGATTCTTCTACCTCCCATCTGCTGCTTTCACACACACACACACACACACACACACACACACACAAACACACACACACACATGCTCTCACGATTTTTAGACAGTGAGAAAATAAGAGTAGTACAGACACACACACACACACACACACACACACAAAGCCCCTCTATCTTTTGGTAATAGTCTTGTCTGATTCCACGGTGTGTTCCGCTGATCTCTGATCAGTCTGGTCCAGCTGGACTCAGCCTCCCTGCGGCTGCATAACAGAATCATTCTAAAGTCTTTCTCAGACGATAAGCAGTGTGTCGCCTGCAGAGCCACGCAGCCTCTCTGCGACATCCTTGTTTCTCTGTGGGAGCACTAAGAGGAGGAAAGGAGCAGAGTTTCTGCTAGGTCTCCATTTACAGGCGCTAATGGGCAATAACATTATCATTATTTTGAGCGTACTCGTGTTAAAATGAATGTTGTTTATCAGCGGTTGTTTATCACTGTTACTGAAAATTACGCAGTTCATCTTCTGTTTAGTTTATATCAGTCTGAGAACCCATCAGCTTTTGTTTGATGACAATTTAGCCACAGGGGGCAGGGGTCAATATCTCTGGGCTATTTGTGTACTGATATCCAGGCCAGACAACCCAAACAACAACATTTTGGCTAATCTCTACAAACATACACCTGCATGTGAATGAGGATCAATTAAAAAGAAACTAATGAAACCCTAAATCGTCATCAGAGGATAGCTGAGGAGTTCCGCCGTTGTATGTCAATGCCAATGCGTTTCCGTCTCTTTTGTTCTACACACACACACACACAGACTGTCATTGGTCAATACCACTAACGCTACAAATGGAGCACCTCTAGTACCAGACTTCATGAATTGGACTTAGTTTGAATCATGATTGCGTTCTATTAATTGCAAAGAAAGTATATAAGACAGACATCACTGACGCAGGCCTACTATTAACATGTGATCCGATCACAGGTGGGAAGTTGTGGGTACAGATGTGAATGCACCCAGGACCCACTGAACTGATGTCCTCTGCCTAAGGTAGGTGGAAGGCGGAAGGCACGTTGATATTCAGGCGATTTTAACTTACTATTAGATCTTTAAGATGAAGATGAAATAATCTCTAAAATCTGCCTCCTTCTGTGCATCACTCAGCATGAACGAATTTTAAATCCTCAATGTCTCTTCTCCATGGATCTGATGCCCTGCATCTCCGTTACGCCTGCTCACAAAAACCTACCTCTGCAGTAGTTAACATTATGAGTATGGATTGGATTCTGATACTAAAGATAAGATAATGATGTTAAACATGATGCTGTGATATTCGTCGCACCTGGCGCATACACTCTGACATCCAGCTACCAACACACACACACACACACACACACACACAAGCAAGTGGTCTTTTCCCCATTTGCTCTGATTCATATGTTTAAATGTACAGAGACGACAACTGCTTTATGTAAACAAACTGTCTGAGGGGATTTGTCCTTATCGTGCTGAGGGGGTATTTTTGCAAATCTGACACTGCACAAGTAATAAAAATGTATCAAAATCAATGTTGTTGCTAATGACATATCCCAGACCATGAAAAAAAGACCAAAACAATCCCTTTAGCATTACATAGACAAAAAAGAAAACTAGGATAACAATGATCCTAAAAGATAGCAATAACATTATGGAAACAAACTGGCATTAAAAGTGTTTAGATTCTTAAAAAATAATACATTTGTGGTTGTTATGGTGAGGACTGGAGTTGTTAAAAAGAAAAAGTAGAAAATAATATTTATATATAATATTTCTAAAGCAGTTTTTTGACAAGGATATTTTTGTCCTCGAGTGTGCTTAGAGGAGGCGAGGCACTGAGGTTAACGGCGTCACTCCATCACCAATCTTTCAGCACCGCCTAATTTGCACCAGCATCAGCTGTTTCCAGTGTGCCTCACAGTCAGAGGCATTCTTAAGCTGTGCGGCACACTCAGCCATGTAAACGTGGAAACATTATAACTTGAGGCTTATCAATGTTACTCTGCTAATTAACGTTTGCTATATGGTCAGGCCCTTGATGGAAGTGTCTCTGACTTTATTAATTTATACAGTAATATTCAATCAACAAATTATAATATTCAAGTAATATTCAATCAACAAATAACATTAACTGGTACAAATTTGCCTCCTTTCTCTGTTTTATATCACTGTAGGTGTGAGATCTTTGAGTTTTGGATGTTTTTGGCTTCTGCATGCACTATTTTGGACATTTTATAGAAAAAATATATCAGTTCATCTGAAAATAGACGACAATAGATGAAACAATAATGATACATTGCAGCCCTATGTTATTACTCAATATCTAAAAGTACACCTGGAAGCCTGTGCTGTGATTAAATGATTAAATGTCACTTTTCTGGGAGCATCAAATATGGGTATATCTTTTTTTTTTTTTTAGAGAACGTAATTCGTTCGTCGTTAAGTTTCCCTCGAAACGTAATTGCTGTTGAAAATTAGTCGTATGTGAGCATAATTTCCAGGAGACAGGGCTGCAAAAAGAGCTGCACCTCTTGGCACTCAGGATTCAGACCGCTCTGGTGCAGCACACACATCAGCGGAAAACCACACACAGCACCAGTTACCTTTTCTCCTCTGACAGGGGGATCAGGGCTGTCATGTCATTGGTCAAGTGCGGCGGCGTGCGCAGACAGCCTCAAAAAGCTCAACATGACTCACCTGTGGTTTCTTCCATGAGAAGGAGCCCGTTTCCTTCTCCGCCTGCCAGGCTGCCCACAGCTCTGCACTCTCCTTTCACTGAAATTACTGATTTCTCAGTGGTCGTCGCTTACAATGTGAACAGGCCTCAAAGGAGGTGAGGCAGTGCCGAAACAGCGAATTCGCTTTTTGCGCTGCATCTCTAAAAGCACACCTCTGACACTTGAATGACTTCAAGTGAGATCAAGATGTATTTGTGATGAAGTTTGATCTGCTTTGATGACATAATTCTGTTGAAAGTGCTCGGACTAAAGCGAACACAACCCAAAGTCAAGTCCTATTTTATGAATGTGCTGTTTTTCCTTTCAGTCTGAATGTGCTCTAAAGTAGTTTGCACATATAAAACTAGAATTTATATCAACATCCGAATCACTGTATTTTGAACTGTAACGGCACCGGCTTTCACTGCAACACTCACATGCTAATTACGTTGCTCAAGGGCACCTCAGCAGCATATTTACAGCCGACAGACAGTGTTCCTACAGTCACCCGCCTCGTGTATTATCCTCTCAACAAAAGAGAGCCGGAGTGAGGCGTTGCTCTTTGTAATGAGAGCTTCTCCAGAGTAATGAAACTTGTCTGGAACAAAGAGCGCAGTTCTAATATCAAACTGTGTCCTATTACCATAATAAGTGACCTTTCTATTGGCTGAGAAGGAGGGGCATAGCCTCAGCTCTGGCCCAGTCCAAACCCATCGTCTTGATAACAACCTGGAATTAATGTCCAGCATAATGGAGTGCAGGCGAAGGAGGGAATGAGAAGGTGGAGGGGGTGGCGTGGGTGGTGGAAGACATGTCTTTACGAGATGGAAAAAAAAACACACACACACACACACACACACACACACACAACAAAGGGAAAGGTTGCTGAGGGGGAGACAGGAAAGTAAGACAGGCTGGATGGTGAGGAGGGAGCACGTCAGGGTACATAAGGAAAAGCGAGGAGAGGAGGGGGGGGGGGCGAGTGCAGAGATGTTTCGACAAAGGAGCTCATGTTGAGAAACACTCGTTCTCCCTCACTTTCTCCCATTCCCCCTCATTATCCCTCCACAAGACAGAGAACAGGGGGCAGAGGAGGGAGAAATGACATTTTCATTTGTTCTTTTAAGGACTCCTTATTATCACCTTTCAAGAGAAGTCCTCTTGTTCTCCATCTCTCTCCCTTCGTCGCTTTCTTTTTCTTCTTGCTCCCCCACAATAGATGAAAAGACAAGTTTTTATACTTTCTCTCTCTCTCTCTCTCTCTCTCTCTCGTTCTCTCTATTCCAATCCCTAGTGTCTCTCTACCTCCCCCTTCCTCTTCTCCTGTTTTCTCTCCCTCTCTATTCTGCAGTATAATTGCATGGCTGATTAATTATAAGGGAATCAGTAAGAATGAAAAGAGGAGTTGGCATTTCAGTCTAGAAAGAGAAAGGAACCTTGCACCTATACACACACACACACACACACACACACACACACCAACAACAGGTTTATACCTCTGCTGTCTCCTTATGCGTCACACATATAAACACACTCAGTGTCACACACACACACACACATTTCACTTCTGTTAACATATTCACTTCCCTTGTAATGCTCAGTTTTATCTGAACTCAGTGAAAATCCTAATTGAACAGAAAAGCAGTCTGTGGGTGGAAAGAGCAACATTACTTAATCATAAAAGCTACAAGACCACACTAAAGGTTAACACCCACTGAAAGCACTGAAAGCTCTCTCCTATCCGTTTCCTATGGGACACTAGTAGATATATATATATATATAGGCAGCTTGGGACGGACAAGCAACACGAGAAAAGGGGCTGAGTGTTAAAAAAAAAGTAACTTTATGCAAAGTAATGTTGAAATTCACCCGAAGGACCTGTACTGATATGCCACAAACAACTGACACAGAAAAAGCAATGCAGAGGGCCAAGAGGTTTTTTTTTTTGCCAACCCTGGAAAAATGCTTTTGAAGGACAAGATAGATTGCAGCGTTTCCAACATGACGTGCTGCTTCGCACAAAGTCATGTAGGCTAAATGTAAGTTGCTTATTTACACAGCGCTTGCAAGCGCGGACACACCCACAGTGACAAGTGAGACGTGCTGGAGATGATGCTGTGAAATTCATTGGCTCCCAGTCGGCCCTCACCGTAAGACAGAGAAATCTCAGTGCACGGCTTTTCTACAGGTTCTGTGTGCACAATAACAAGCCAAGTCAATAAGGAAAGTATGGAAAGTCTTTTTCTTCCTTTTTTTTGGCCAAACTTCAAAATGTGCAAGCACAGAGAAAGCTTGAAGCAAAAGAATTTTTAAGATGACTAAAATCTCCCGACTGTATTTGAGCGGGCATACACAATGCTTCAGAAAAGTCTCTGATCTGGAGGAATCTTAACTCTGGAAGGTGTTTTTAAAAGGCCATTTTTGTGGTGCGAAAATACAAGTTTAGCGTGGACATGAGGCCAAAGCTGGGAGGACAGGACGCAAGAACAAATTTAGCCGGTTCATTGTGGACATTAAGTCTGGGTCTCTGCAGTTTCTTCCCTCATGAATATTCACAATCAGGTCCTGGCCATTTGGCAGATTGTCATGAGCTGTGCTCCATTTGCCAAGCCAGTCATCAAAACCAAAACTTAATGATCATAGCTTGGCATTAAGAGGTTGAGTAGTATAATTCTGTCTACCGAGGACTCGTCCAAATTCTTTTTAAAATGTATTTATTAATCAAATCCTTTAGTCACATTAAACCTTATTATGGGGCACAATCTCCAAATGCTCTCAAGGTTTTTCTTATAATTTAGAACTTGTGCTCTTATCATAGCCTTAAAGGTATGTACGTCAGGTACATTGTAAACCCTTGACAAAAATTCAAAGCAGATACTTGAGTGTGGTAAACTGGAGGTGTATAAGAAGGCCTACGTGGCCTGGGTGGGAATCTCTGAGCGCAGGATGGCTGTGTACCCCGCTGGGGAGTTTTACCTCTTAGCTTTGCCTCTCCAAGTGGACCAATTCCACAGGATTGATGGAGTTTTTCGCTGCAGATTGATGTTGTCAATGTTACCGCAGAACTTGGATTGGAGGGAGAGCTAAATCCCCCCTCCTCTTTCTATCTCCCTGTTCCAGTCTGTTGTTGTGCCTCAAAATCAACAGCTTTAACAGAATAATTTTGGGCGCAGATCGTGAACATCCCATGACTCATCTTTGGGTCAGAATCAAGTTGTACTCATCATTCTGATCTCTGTTTTTCTCTCTTCCTGCTCTCTCAACCCTTTTTTGCACCATCGTTCCTGATCTGATTTTTGAGTCCGTCTGATTGGTTTTCTGTTTCTGTTTTAATGCAGTGAAAAGTGTGTGTGTGTGTGTGTGTGTGTATTTGCCAGTGCGTCTGTGCACACGCATCTCTGATGTAATTTGATCAGACACCAATAAGAGCAAATCTCATTAACATCAAACTGCTTTAGTACTAATCAGGTTACCGAGCAACCAGCCAGCCAATGGCAGCTACTAATGCCATTAAGTCAAGCTGTGATTGGATTGGGATCTTATTTCAACTTCCTGAAGGCTGCCAGCGTTTTAATCAATAAACACAACCGCAGTGATGTCACAGTCCGTTAGAACGGCGAGGCGGTGATGTCACAGCTCATTAAGATTGTAAAGATGGTGGAGGGGATGAGCAGAGGGGATTGGGGTGTTTTACCGTGCAGTTGAATTCGAGGACATTCCCCCTACACTGCTAAAAGATGAAGCGAGGAAAAACACAAACACGTTCTTCATGATAATTACACAGAGCTGGCAAAGTGATGGAAAATGCACAATTAGAAGGGAGACGGGAAAAGGAGGATCAGTTGAGGGGGAAGGAGACTCTGCAGTATAAACAGGACTGACTGTGTGTTCAGACAGAGCAGAAAAGGGAGTCTAACCCATGGCTTTATGAATTTGGGTGTGTCTGTGACTCAGAGGTAGAGCGGGTCGAACATCGGCGGGTCGAAGTTCAGCGGTTTGATCCCCAGCTTCTCGTGTCCACGTATCGAAGTGTCCTTGGGCAAGACACTGAACCTCAACTTGCTCCTGAAGCATAACTTCATTATGTGGATGTGTGTGATAGAATAGTCTCCTAAAACTTAGACTTACCATTTACTATGAGTCTACTTCACAAACGTACAGAGAAAGAGGAAAAAGGAGAGGGACTGTTGGGAAATTACAGAAGCAACTGGAGTCAGCTAGTGCGTTTGTGTGGCAGCTAGTCGAGCTGCCACACAAACGCACGCTGGCACACTTGTGCACACAACTAGCTAGCGTTCAGCTAACATCGGCACAGTTGGTACACTGGCTGTTTGGGGTGAATCAACACAGACTCCACAAACTGTCCAGTTTGAGCTGAATTCTAACATCAGTGTGCCAACATGCTCACACTGACAATGTTAACGTGCTGATGTTTCGCATGTATAAGGTTAACCGTGTTCACCATCTTAGTTCGGTGTGTTAGAATGCTACCATTTGTGCATGAACACGAAACACAAAGTACGGCTGAGGCCGATGAAGGTTTGCAGGAATTGACCATAAACCAGAGTATTGGACAAAATAAGATTCAGGTGTTCAGTCTCTCTAAAAATGTCTTCCCAATGGAGGCACCATTGGAATAGTCAGCTGATTACCAAAGTCATTAGGATGCATCCTCTGGGGACCATGAATGTCCACTATGCCAGTCTAGCCAGTAGACATTAAGATGTTTCATAGAATAAGTCAGAACTTTGGCCCTCTGGTGACACTTGTGAATTAATCTTTACGACCAAAGTCCTTAATGTATCCTCTGTAACCTCTGACCATGGATATCTGTACCACATTTCAAGGCAATCCATCCAGCTGTTATATGATAAGACGGATGTGACAACCTCATGGTGGCACTAGAGAGAAAAGTTCAGGGGTCACAAAATCATCAGGGTTCATTCTTCGGGATTCATGAATGTGTGTAGCACATTCTGTGCCAATCTATCAAGTAGATGTTGAAATATTTTAGTCTGGGCCAAAGTGGTGGTGGTCATCCTCAGAGCCTTACCAGCAGCACGGCTAAAAAGAAAAGACAAAATGGGGGCATGGATTGAAGGATGAAGAGGGGGATCAAGGGAATCATCCATGCCTAAACTTTGAAGTGCCTTTCTCAGTCTACCACATAGCTTTAGCAGTTTTACATTCTTGTTTCAGCAAGGAAATTACAACAATTCCACAAATTAATTAGAATAACATTCAGACTGCTTCCTCTTTTAGTTCATTAATTCTGTTCAGTAGATTAGCAGGTCTAAAATAATCCTCTTTGCTGGTTCTATGGATTTCACTCTTGCCATTTTGTTTCCAACAGAATACAATGTCATACCCAACGGGGCACAAAATGGCCGCCTTATCAGGCCCACTTACTGAACCTGTGACATTAAGTTAAAACAAAGCATTCTAGACAGTTTAATCCATTTAACCTGGCCAATCCTGTTGCGGTCACTCCATTCACTGTTTGATTCTCTCCAATCGTCTCAATTTAAAGGCGCAGCAATGCCCCTGTCTCGCTCTCTCTCTCTTTGTCTGTCTCTCTCTTTCTCCTCCATCCCCCGCCTCAGATCGATGGCGAGAGCAAAAAGCTAATGACCCATCTCAGCAACCAATTCACTCAGCTCTGCCACACTCAGTACCTGTCTAAACCTATGAGGAGAGGAGAGGAGAGGAGAGGAGAGGAGAGGAGAGGAGAGGAGAGGAGAGAGGAGAGGAGAGGAGAGGAGAGGAGAGGAGAGGAGAGGAGAGGAGAGGAGAGGAGAGGAGAGAGGAGAGGAGGGTTGCTTATTTATTCTTCTTCCCCTCTCAAACTGAGAGCTTAGATCACTTTTCGTGTGCACTCAGTTGCACTCACGAAAATTGATGCACAAAGTTTGAGAAACAGTAACGTCGCTCACAAAAGAAAGCTTGATAAAGATCCTGCTTTCTTTCAAACCTCCGCACACCTCACATAAAGTGGTCATGATATTAAAATTGTCAATTTCTTAAAGGGGGGGGGGGTTCAGACGCTGTTATGACAAGTACTCCATATGAAGGATACTTAGACTTTCATCCACCTGACCCTGCTTTCAGTATCAGTGAAAGAATTTTTAAAAATGATTATGTTCCTAACCTTTCAATTGGTGTCTGCTTGTGACCAACATTGCTGATTATCTGAATAACTGTTAGAGGCGTGAAGAAGGAAAATACTGTCAGATATTTCACAAGAAATAGAGCAAAGTTAAGAGAAATATCATGAAATTTATATGACTTTTGGATTAAAATTTGAGTTACAGGGTGTTATTCTTATTCTTTTCTGTCCCATGAACCATCTCGTTACTGCTCACAGTTATCTTGCAACCCTTGCAGGGTTCCTGACCCCTGGATGGAGTGATGGAGACTGGAGATCACTAGATTAAAGACAATTAAAGGCAGCACAACCTGTAACCAACAATTATCGCTCCTCTCAGCCACTATTCTGTACACTTAGGCTCCCGATAAATTTGAATTAGCAATTTGAAAATGTTTGTTTTCTTTTTTCTCTGTGTTGTCACGGTATTAGAACGGTCTCACACTCATTGAAGCAGCGATCAGTCTTTCCCTGAACACACTGATGAAAAATGATCGACGAAGCACAACATTTTCATGCATAAGTGGTTATTTTGTTACACTGAAAACAAAGTTTCCCCGCCTCTCTGGCTCTTGGCCTTCCTCGCTCTTTATCCATCTATCTCTCTCTGCCCCCCCCCCCCCCCCCTCCCTTAAGTTCAGCTTCAGTGCCTATCACATCTAAATTCATTAGTGCCTCAAGAGATGTGTGTGTGTATGTGTGTGTGTGTGTGTGTGTGTGTTTGTGCGTGTGTGTGTGTGTGCATCATCAGTGCTAAATGATTATAAAGCATAGTTATTAAAAACTGCCATAATTACCATGCCTGTAGCAAAAACACTCTGATATGAATTTACCTCCTCTCCTCTCCATGGGCAAAGACACACACACCAACACACAGATCCTCATAGTGTACATGTTGGCACACACATTTACAGTGGCACACAGAGAGAGATGAGCATGCACAGGGAAAAGCAACCACACACACACACACACACACACACACACACACACACACACACCTCTCCTCTGGCAAGAGCAAACTCTTATCCAGGCTCCAAAGCTTGATGTAATTTTTCATGTTCCCCGTCCTTCCTGGCCTGCTGTGAATGTCAATTATAAACCTTATGACCCCAAGTTTGGGACTCACCCATTCTTTATACTCCACATGATCCTAATGGAGACACGTCCTCTATTCATAAAATGATGGTGATGGTCTCAACATCAATGTCAATATCACAGTGACAGCTATGCAAAAGATTGATTGCAATATTGCATTTTGAAATCATTTCACAAACCAGGAAGAGTGCACATCTTCTCAAAAGATGAGGTGGGTTGCGGCTCCATACCATAAACTAATGAGCAAGTTTTGTAGAAAGATAGGTGCAACCTGAAAAAGTGTGCTATGCTCCAAAAAGTCAGGAAGCATTAGAAAAAGCTTGTGCTGTTGACGTACGCCATTGTCCCACAAAGAAAAGGGATGTTTACTGAGATTTTGAGAATTAAGACCATTTGACGAGATGAAAATGAAAGTAAAGTTGTGAAATTCTGAAGGGAAGAAAGACAGAAAACATACAAGTTGAAGCGTGTTGAGAAAAAAGTCATAATTTTGAATTAAACAAAGTAGGCTGCTTAGAGAGCAACATGTCATATATTATGCTGTAGACTTCTTTGACTGAATTACTTGCCCTTGTGCTCCATCGTATGAGACACTGTGTGAAGGATCTTTACAAATATGAATGTATGACAGTAAATGTTCTCCTTACATTTAATTGGAAGTGGTGTTTTCAAGATCACAGTTTGATCTCCGCAGGCACAAATATTGCATAATTTCCTGTTAAGACAAAATGGCAAAGTACATTTTTTTCTTGTACAGCAACTGTGTGACTATATACTGCAATAATTAGTATACACATATAGCACAATAGCACAATGTGTAACTTGTGCTGTGTCAAGGATCTTGCATGCAGCCACACATTTTACACAAAATGCAGTGATTTCCTGCTCCCACATTTAATCAGATTTCTTCACTAATTCCAAATCCTCCCCCCAATCTAAAGATACTTCCTGCTTGTCTGCGCTCAGCTGCAACCTCCACCTCCATCTTCATCCCACCTCCTCTTGTGCTCATCCACCTTTCTGGAGGGAGAATGTCTGTACAGGTATGACATCACTACCAGACAACATTCCATCCAGCAATGCTTAGAATCACCAGGATTCTAGAACCTGTCCCCGGTGGACACACGTGTGCAGACACAGTGTGCTTCCTGACATTAGTGCACAGGGGTTTCACTACCTATCCAACGCAAAGGTAGGCCTGCCGTTGTCTTATTGGCTGCGGCCTTTCTTGAAAATTCAGAGAAAAATGCAAAGGCTTTTTCTTAACTATTGTGGTTTGTTATCTTGTTTGAATGTTGTTGAATCCAAAAGTTCAAACAGAAATCTGTAAGACGTGATATTCTTACATTACAATACAAGTCAGAACATGACTGCCATAAATAAGCAATGATAATAATAATGTTGTGCACCTAACGTGAATTAAGAAGTAAAATAACAATACAATACATTTTTTTTAGTATAAATATGTCTCAAGGATTATAAAACGTCAGCCAATTAGTTTTTAAATGCTTCACAAAGTAATATTTTGCTGCTGAATGAAATAGTAGTAACTTTGTGCCATTAGAATACATTTGTTGTTCCAAATGCTTGCCTTCTTTCTGCACCAGCTCACCATGCATGTTTTTCAGTGTTTGCCACCTTTGTCTGGAGGCAAAACCCTGGTGAAGCAATCATTGCATGATTAAATAGCACAATTACAACATCATGAGCTGAATCACAGCCTAAACTAGTTGATAAAAAGGGCAAAGAGCCATATACTACATGGATCCATTTCAATAATGCAGTCAGTTTGATGTGTTGCAATCTGTTGACTCTGGCATCTGATTGGTTCCAACAAATACACACACCCAACTAAAAGCAAAAGTTGCTGCCAAGCTGTCCAAGACAAGTGACGAAGTAGGTGAGCCAGGATCTCAGTGATAATGGTTAATTCCCTGTGGTACTGTGTTTGAGTGAGTACATTATCTACCTGAATTAATCTGTGATTTAATGCAGCACCCAGTGTGCATGCTGACCCAAATCAAACACACAATGTTGTGCAAGCAACAGGTGCATGCTGGGTCGGGATAACAGGCTAAATGCTGAAATAGCCAACATTAATGGACCAGCTGTGGTGTGGATTGCTCTTTTTTTGTGTATTGTTGATAGATTTTTGTTTAATTGAGTAGTGAAATGTGTCCTTTCACTGTTACTCGAGTAATATTTCTTTAAAGTACCAGTACCTTTACATGAGTATCATAATCACTCATCCCATCTTTGCCACTCTTCTCACATTATTCGTCTGATTGACAGTTGGTGGTGGTTATGCACAAACAAGCCAAGCAATGCACAAAGGCAGTGAAAAAGAAGAGTGCAAGCAGTGCCAAACACTAGAACTGAGCAACTGACAACTGCTCAGACAGGTCTGTCTCACTGAATATCTGAATACTGAATTGGCAGAGTGGACACACAGGATACAGGCCAACTAGAACCAATAGCGCTCAGCTCTCACAAGAACTACAGGCGCTGGTTCAGCCACACTGATGACCAACTGTTGGCTTTGTTTGTCAGGGTCCTTGAGGTCTTTCTTTATGATGATGTAATGCTTCTAGACATCAGTCAAATTCAAATTCAAATTCAAACGGCTTTATTGGCATGAGGCAACACTGTACATATGACCAAAGCAAGCGTTTAGACATTTAAGAGCTAAACAATTAAAAAACATACTGAAGCAAAGAAACCTACTACTAAGAAACATACCGCAGCAACTTATCACACCAAAGAAACATGCTACAACAACATACTACACTAGAAAACATACTACAGCAACTTATTAAAGCAAAGAAACACACCACAGAAACATACTACAGCAAGGAGACATGCTACATACTACAGCAAAGTAAGATGTTACAGCAACTTATTACACCAAAGAAACATTCTATGGGAAAGAAACATGCTACAGCAACTTATTAAAACAACGAAGCATACCACAACAACATGCTACAGCAAAGAAACATGCTACAAGATAAAACAAATACTCTGTTGTCAAAAGCAACTGCGTCAGGTAACTTTCACTTACTGTCCCTCAGTTTATGGCAGGCAGCAAATTAGGCTGCTGCTAACTCCCAGCTCTTTGATTCCTCCCCTAGCAGGACTGGAAGGACAGGTTAAGAAAACCTTTTGTTATTAAATTCATTTTTTTAATGGTGTTTATACTTCTCACATTTGGTAGGGAAGTGTAACTGTGTTTCATGTTCTTTGGGGATGAGTCAAAACACAGTGCTCTGATTTATTATTTCCCAGTTTATTCTGTCTCCTGGAGGCTCAGTGTTTTTGGTTTATCTGCTCGAAACCAGACACACACACACACACACACACACAACAACACACACTCACTCCCACCATCCACCTGTCGGTACCAGCTGGCAGATACACCTGGTTCACCGGCATCAGCCAAAAAAATAGAACGTTACCATAGCAACCATATGGTGTTGGCCTGGCATGGTGGCCATTGTCATGGTAACAGCAGAACAGACAAGTGGGCAGTGCCAGCCTTATAGGCCAAGCTGGACCGGGAAAACACACACACACACACACACACACACACGCACACACGCTGTTCCTTGATAATGCTGATTCTTCAAAGCTCCACATAGCAGCTACTAGCCTCCAGACTAACTCCTCTTAAAGTAATAATCTCTCACATTAACGTGTCATTCACTGTCAGTTATACCGCTCTCTGTCTCCATCGTTTTAAATCAGCCTGTAGCCAGATCATTGAAGCTCTTTCTCTGTATCTGCTCCTCTTCAGCCAGTGTGGGTCTTAACCTGTAAAAATCCCTTTAAGCGACAGCAAAATGCAACAAAACCGAACATGGATCTAGCAGATTAACGCTTTAAACCAGGTTCACAGCTCTTAGTAAAGCCAGGCGCTGGACACAAGTACAGCCAACTGTGTCTGTCTTGGCTGAATCTGTGAGCACTGTGAGCAATGTGAGAAAAAAATGGTTACAGTTGAAGTGTGGACCAACCCTTCCCCCTCATGGCTCAGTGGACAGGCTCACATAGATGGGAATAGAACATGAAGTGACCAAGTCATTAAAAGCTGTGATTAAGAAGTTTGAATACTTAAAAAAGGACACCAAGAGAGGAAGTTGTCGACCTTCAGAAAGTTTTCCAACATGAATAGCATCACCTATACTTTATGTTCTGGGTTAAATTTACCATTCTTGGCCATGTTTTTTGTCATGTGGCTTCTGTAGGCATGCAAGTTCATTGGCAGAGAGTCACAGAATAAGATTTGGACAAAAAAACTTGCTGCAAGAATAAAATTCAGCTGCTTCCTACAAGGGCTCCATTATGCAGACAGGCTTACCGGCCAGCCTGCAGCGCGTTTGTGTCGCTTGTAGGGAATCGTATCTTCTTCTTTCTTCATGCGACGCCGCCGTGACGCAAGCAAACCGAATGTGAAAAGCCATAGCAGCTTTACTGCACATGCATTTGTGTGCTTAGAAGTGTAATTTACCCAGTTTTTCTGGAGTAGGACTCTGGTTTCGGTACTGACTCATGTGGAAAATATTCTCCTTGCACAGACAGCAGCAAATCCAAGATGTTTATTCGTATCTTTGATTCAGATTCACAGATACTTTTGTAAAACGTCAGGCAGTCAAGTTGACAGCAAGATGATGCTCCTTGCAAACACGTTTTTTTGTTTTCAAAACAAACTGGGAACCATCTTTGAGCGGAAGTATTGCCATGATTGTACAGATGACAACAGGCGGCTTCATCTGAACCTTTGGTTGGCGTCTGATCAGGTCGCATTCATACACAGTTTTCCTTCAGCTGGTTGTTTGACAACTCTGCAACATCTGTCCACACCAGTGAGCACAATACCCAATGTTACACTGTGTTGAAGGATGAGCTGAAAAACTGGCTCCGAGTAAGTGTGTGTGTGTGTGTGTATGTGTGTGTGTGTGAGTCAAGCAAGCAGGCAGGAGTGTGCAAAAGTGCATATTTGCGTGCACATGTGTTTACACACTCCCACACCAGGTTGCATACCTCAGACCTGAGTATGCATGAGAGAAATAACGCACACAAACTTTCTCTCCCTATCTGTCTTTTTCAAATACAAACACACACACACACACACACACACACACACACACACACACACACAGCAGTTTCCTACCATAGCTGCGACCTTGAGACTGAACATGAACATGCATATCTCTCGCACACAGACCCCAAATGGTTTAACTGTGTGTGTGTGTGTGTGTGTGTGTGTGTGTTAACGTGGAGCTTTGCCAACTTTGTCTACAAAAAGAAACCATTCTCTCCTCTCCTCTTCCCTCCTCTCCTCATTCAAATGCGGAATATTCTGTTTGTGAGAAAAGTTAGAGAAATACCCATTGGAATTGGCAGAATAGATAATGAACTTGATTCATAACTGATAGTCTTACCATAGCTGCAGACTTAAGACTTGAAACTTGGACCTGAGTCAGATATCAGTCATGAAAATTCGGACTCGGGAGTTGATTTGAGAATGAGAGTAAAATCAATCAAGTCTTAAGTTTTTGACTATAAAATGTTGGAACATTGAAGAATAAATAAAACAGCGCCGTACAGAACAGTCACATTCTCACAGATTTGGTTAAAAAAAAGAAATCTCTGTTAACACAGTTGGCTGACAATACCACCTTAAGGTCCACTTAATGTTTTTTTCCACTCACTATTTTTCTCTGGAGCTTTCATCCACACCACACAGTCTTCATCAGTGGATGTGGTCTGCGCTGTTGTCATGGAAACACATATATTAGCATGTGAGCTTGGTCAGTGTTATGATTCCATCCATTGCACTTTTAGGATTTCCCATCCGTGACGTCCTACATTTATGCATGAAAGTTCATTGTTGACCTTGAAAAATAGTAGTTTGAGAATACAACGCCGACTCAAGGCCCATTTATAATATTTTTTCCAGAGCTTTCAGCTAAATCACATAGTCTTCGTCAGTTAAGATTTATTTTGGGCCAACTGTATGTCCTCCTAAAAGTCCTCAAATAGATTAGATGATGTTAGCACATCTATCCCCATGAAGACTACTACTATTGTTGCCTTTCAAGGTCAAGAATGACCTTTAATGCTTGACTATTAACAGCCTTGACAGGGAGCATTTGGGGACCTGAAAGACGTCCAGTTGACTTGCAGTATGCTTTCACATGTGTCTTGACTTGGACTTATTTGGACATGCCTCAACGAGCACAGAGCTTTTCGGACATTACTGGACGGATCAATCTGTTGTGCAGAGATATCTGTTATGTACCTCTCTACTGTCTTACTAGAAGCTGAATCTGAATTGTGAAAAGCAAAATTCCTTAGATTTTAATGTCCCAGAATGAAAGCTTCGTTGAAAATCTGCTTTTCCAGAAATGCACTGCAGACGACTTTTGCGTCACGCTTGTTCAAAAGACTTTTTGTTTCACTTCAATTTGTGAATTTTTTCACCCTTAACAGCACTGTTCTGTCTTTATCTTTTACTTTTGACTGTGATATTTTCATTTTTATCCAACCTTTCCACAATTTGCAGTGATTTTCAGGCTTTTGGCCTTCAGAAGTGTCTATGTACTCGCCTGACACATTTATTTCTGCTGTGAGGAAATGCAATTCTTTCCCAATTGAAACATGATTGACAAAGGATAAGTAGTGCTAAATCATCCTGCCCTCCTCTGTTATATCTGCATAAATGGCGAGGGAGAGAGATTTTTACATGTCCTTCTTTGAATGGGCTTGTCAGTGTATGTATTTCATGTCAGATGTTTTTCACTATTAAGGAGTACAGACTACACCTCATAAAGTGCATGCTACTAAGACAAGGGCGCTGTGTCCTTTTCCAGAAATAATTTTAGGTCCAGCATGGTGCCTGAGGTGAATTTTAACACTCCATAATACACATTATTTCACGATAATTTAAATACCCCAACACATCATCCCCCCTCTTGTCATTTACCGCACCTGATTTTATATATAGCAAGGCCATTCATTAGTTTTTGTGCTGATGCTCCTTTGTGCTATATACATTTTTTCAGATCTTCTGATCACATTTCTTCTGTTTCGACAAACAGTTGTCCAATCTGAGGGCAGAATCCCAGGAAGCTCTGGTGCCAAGTTCTCTTTATAATAATTTCATTCAGCATGTTAATTTTTTTTTTTTCACATGGTGATTCAAATGCTGAAAGACTTTTTGGAAGGACCCCATATTCATCATAATAGAGTGAAGGTTGCACCTTTAAAAAAAATTAAATTGCTGCTTCTATTCAGACTGTGAATGTATTAAAGTCAAAATCAAATGAGCTGACCTCGAGTTCTGGTTGGCTCTCGTGTTTTCTTCTTTTCCGTCCTTTCACAGCAGCCAAAATCTGAGACAATATCGCTCAGTTAAATCACCGAATTTCTAAGACTTATACATGTTATATGTCACACTTGAATCCAAATCCAAATGCTGCTGACTTGTGTCCACATTTACTGTAAAATCACCTGATTACTTTAGTGAAATCAGTTGCTTCTTTATCATAAACGCAATGTATTTAGACAAGTGTGCCTGTCTCCAGTCAAGCCTCAAAGTCAAAGTCAATAGTGACTTTTTGTGCCTACCTTTAAATAAAACATGTGACAGACAGGCAGTGGAGGAGGAAAAAGAAAAAATAACAGGGAATAAAAAGAATAGGCGAGTCACAGAGCTGTCAATCAAGCCGAGGTCAGAGGGATACTAAAGGAAACAGAGAACTCTGTGTACAGTATGCGTCACCTGTCTGCCAGAAGACATCACTAAAAAGCTACGCTAACATCCTGATGTTTAGCAGGTATACTGTTTCTGATGGTCTCCGCTTTAGCTTAGCATATTAGCACTAAACACTGAATACAGCTGTGGCTTAAGTAGTTAAATACACCAAAGTACTGGACCAAGTGTTGGACCAAACCTCATGGTGGCACTAGAGGAAAAGTCAGGTGGTCACTAAAGTCAGTGTCATACATCGTCTGGGAGCCATGGATATCTGTATAGAATTTGGGGTAGGTAGGTACATGTTGAGATATTTCACAAGTTTTAAGTGATAACTTTGACCTGCTGCTGGTGCTAAATGAAAAATCAAGCGATCATAAAGGCATTAGGGTTCATCATCTGGGAGCCACGAGTGTCCTCACAAAATTGAATGGCAGTAGTCGTTGAGGCATTTCCCTGAAAACCAAAGATGTCAACCTGCTGGTGGCGCAAGAGAGCAGCAGTGCAGGGGTTCACATCTTTACCCATACTTCAAAGGTGCATGCAGAAGAAGGGAAAAAGGTCTGTAGAGGTCAAAATTCCAGCAACACTTGGCTCGAGAGAGAGAAGGTCAGGTGATGGTCAAAGTCAGGAGGCTTCATTTTCAGGAACCCATGTATGTCTGTATAAAACTTCATTGTGATCCATCTGGTGATTCAGCCCAGACCAAAGGATGGACCAGATGAAGAAATGAAATTGTCTTCCCCAGAGCCATGCTGCTAGCGTGGCTGAAAACGTTAGCCTCTGGCGTAACAAAAAAATTGCCACTGATTGTAATCAAGGATTTTTGCAAAATCTTCCAATATTGAGATTCATGTCTGGTGAGAGCTGGTCTAAAACATAGAAGCCTCCCTTGCTCACCATCATAGACCAGACACTGAATGGCACATTTGGTCTCGAAGTTGTATTGAGCTCCAGTGAGTGCTGTGAAAGGTTAGATTGCTGGAAATTGCCTGAACAGTAACAATGTACCTGCATCAGGGTCGAACATGGTCATCCAGTGGTTCCAAATACAAAATCTATTTCTGCTTGCTGTCCATTTCCAGCACGGGGATTTTTTTTTTTTCCGTAGAGACTAACTTTCAGTCTCCCAGATCTGTCATTACACAGCAATGACTACCTGCCATTTTTTCTCAACTATGCTTTTCTGCCACCTGAAGCTCGATAAGAGCCGCAACATGATAGTTTTATTTGATGCGGGAGATAAAAAACAAACATCTTCAAATCACTGCAGACCAGAATCCACACTGTCAAAGACCACATTTGGTACAAAGACTACTGAAAAAAAAAATAAATACAAGAAGCAAAGAAAATCTTCCCATCTTTCCTGATGAAAATCTAAATGTTAAAATCCACTTTGAAATTTACTTCAGCACATGTCTGTCACATGTCGCACTGAGTAGAACATTCTCACCGAGAACAAGTCTTAAAAACCCTCTTTAATTTTCCAAATGTGTACTTCAGATTTACGTGACAGCTATTGAACACACTCTGATATTTGCACAGGGTGACACAGACATCCGTGACAGCAAATAGTGTTGTATTCACTATATATATTTGTATATATATATATATATATAATCGTGTCTGAGTTGAAAGTACAGGTGTGCTTAGGTGCTGTACCCAAACCTGCAAATGTAAAAGCTGCATCAATGCATACAAAAGTATAGCATGACAGCGGTGCGTATGAGAAAATAACTGCAAATAACAACCTGGAACCTGCAACTTCAGCAAACACAACAGTGAGGGAACACTGCTATAATGGCAGGGTAGCAGCACTGCGTAACAACAGCAAATGCACAATTTGAGCTATAGCATCAGAGTGATATTTGGTGACAAGACACCCAGGTTTATTTGGAGGACACTTACAATTCCAGGCCAGACATTCACGTTTACTGTTGGGACAGTAAGAACTCACCTGCGCATACCAGCAACCTTATGAAGGTCTGGAAATGAATTTATTGTCTCTGCAGAGACCAAATTTTGCTCTCTGTATGTGACTATTCCTGTCTCTCACAGCCAGAAACTTGGGACAAGAGATTTTTCACACCTTTTATGTGGGAGAGGAGGCTCTAAGAGAGACAAAACACACTAAAAGGATACACGGCGGCCCCCTGCTTCTACATTTCCATCTACACCACATATTTTTAGCTCAGCTGTGTACCAAATCAAAACATCTATTTTGTCTTTTTGGCAGGCCTGTCATGATGTCATCTCGCCCCTCTCTGACACGCATGGCTGTCACCACTGTTGACAGATGGTGAAATGTGGGAAAATGATTTGTTTTTAATTTTACAAGGAACTCGGAGATGCTGATGCTATCACTGGCACGTTGGCTACTGTGTAAGATACATATGCTCACATAAGCTAATTCTATATACTGACAATGAATCGCAACTGTGTGAAATGTACTAAATGCAGTTTTCTGGAGATGCACTTTATGGTCTGAAACCAGGAATATGATGCTCATCCTTCAACTAAATGCTAAGAGTAATTTAAAGCACCTTTTTGACAGAAAGGTTTTCAGCAGAAATAAAAACTACACTTATGGTCACAGTCCAGTGGCCATCCACAAGGTCTCCTTTAAATCAAAGAGAAGCATCTCCTGGCTGTACAGGCTTGACGACGTTGCAGATCCGAGCCCTGCATGGTGTTCTGGGTAATGTCTTTGAAAAAGTACGATTTTTGTCCTTCAGAACTCTGGTGTGTCACATTGACATAAACATATACACTGTCATACGATAGCACAGCCTTTTCACTCGTTTCTGCCTCTTTTGGTGTCTCTCCTGCAGAATATACGGGTGGATTCTATTCTATTCTATATGTTTTATTTGCACGGCTGCCTGTGGGGGTGGAGGTGGCTGAATGGTTTAGGGGGCCCAGAGCTGAGCAGGGGTCCTGAGACTGTGCCAGGAATTATAAGTATTTTTGTGTGAGAACTGTTTTTGAATTGTTGTGAGGGGGCACACTAGAGCCACCCCAGTTTACTGGCAAACCCCTACAGTAATCAGATTGTTTGGCAACCTGGGACGAGTTAAAAAAAAAAAAAAGAAGAAGAAGAAAAGTACAAAAAAAGTACCCTAAACCACTTGGTGAAATAGGAAGATAGAGTGGCATAAAATGGTACATAAAAACTTGAGCTCAGTCAGTGCACTTGGGTGCATTCTACCACTGGGTATATAGGCTATATAGAAAAAGGAGATGTTGTTTAGTTAATAATGTAGCTTACATGAAAGTGGATTTTGAGAACAATAAAATAAAACATATTTAAATAATAATAATGATAAGTAAATAATAAGGATTTGCTTTTTTTTTTAAGAAGCTTTGACATACAATATACAATACTCTCAAATCTAAATAGATAATTGCCAAAACTTAAGTGATGCTGGTGATTACACTAATGAGGGAAAAAGTAATTCTTTGTAAAAACAAAAAACACTCAGCATCAATATTATGAAACAACGACGCAAGGAAAATAAATAGAAACTAAATAGAGAGAACGCATTAAAACACACCGCAAGAAATCCAACTTTTGTTACGTAGTTTTTTTTAATTTTATTTTGTTTTCCCGCAATCAACTCCTGCCTCCTGACGTCACGCACAGTCTGCGCTGCGCCCCCCTCCCTCCCTCCCTCCCTCTCTCTCTCCCTCCCTCCCTCTCTCTCTCCCTCCCTCTCTCTCTCTCTCTCTCTCCCTCTCTCTCTCTCCCTCACGCTCCCTCACTCTCCGTGAAACAAAGTGTGGTGTCCGCGAGAGCCCGCAGGAAGCGAAAAGAGAGAAACCGGAGAAAGGAGAGAATGGGGCGGCTGAGTCCTCAACAACAGGAGGAATAATAACCCACTGAAGACACCGAGAGGCTGAAAGAAGAGTGAAGGCGGAGGAGAAGAAGACGGAGAAACTCGCAGGGGGAGAAAAAAACTTTTCGGGGGGGAAACTGTTCCAGACTCCAGCACGGCCACGTCTGAAAACATGGATACACTTTTCTCCGTGTTCCTGGGACTCCTGCTTCTCTCCTCGACAGTTGGGGACGTCTCCGGCCAGATACCGACAGGTAGGGACGGACACACACTCACACACTCACACACTCACGGCTCGGTGTTTCCTGTGTGCTGGAGGGAAACTTTGGACCGTTTATTTTCGTTTCCTCCATCCGAGCGAGCGTGTGGATCCATGACAGGTGTGTTTAGGTGCAGGAGAAAAGTTCGCCTCCGTGTTGAAAAATGCACCGCGGTGCCCGTTTTATCGCTTTGTGGCTGTTTTCGGATATCCTGAAAAATGTAAAATGTTTCTGCACGCAAGTCGCAGGCTGTTTAAGCCCGTGTGAGTTGTTCGGCTGTGGTTTGAATTCAGCCTGTTCGCCAGGTAGGTTGTCTTTCACTCGCACAAGTGACCGACACCGACCTGCTCACCGGCCGTGAACTCTGTCTGAAAGCTTTAAAAGTTGCAGTTTTTGTGTGGACTTCGGAGCTGAGGATTTTCTGTGCGTGGCGATGGTCTGGCGTGAGGACCGTAAAGCACACATCCCCAGCAATCACTTGCACAAATTAGCTAAACGTTTCCAGCATTTGCACGGAGGTCACCGGCTGAGAGCCTGTATCAGAGGCAGAGTAGAGAGCTTGTGTGTCTGCGTGGGGAAAACGTCGCTCACCGTTGGAGCTGTGCAGCTTCGACAGCAGCACAGGATTGGAGAAAAAGTTACTTTGTGCACGGAGATCACAATCTGTTTAACTACCACATCCACGCAGTGTCTCAACGAAAACTTACACTATGTCTGATTATTACAGTGATCCTGTACTTTACGGTGTTTCCACCCTGTGGTGCCTTGAAGGCATCTTTGGCATTCAACAACTCTTTCTGCCTCCCTATTCACCTTCAATGTATGCATGTACTGTTGTGCCATCTTTGCCATCCCCTGTAGCCTGTGATGTGTTTCTAAGTCTGCTCAGAGGACCGTGGCTCTTTCAGCATGAGGCTCTGCTCTGTTCGGCTCGCAGGCGCCGTGAGCTTTTCGCTCTTTGCAAATCAAACGATCCTCTTCTGCTCCAACTTTTATTCGCTCGGCGCGCTATAAAACCTAATGGTAGGGAATATATCCTGTTTGATGGCTTGAATATTGTTCTTGCACCGTGCGGTATAACTTAAAGAGAGGGCAGATAAAGACGATCGGCTACTTTTTCACCTTATTAAAACTGTGAAATAGAGATTTATGATGTTAGATGCGGTTTCATGGATCATCTGTGAGGCTCAGAGGGTGAAAACTACATTCAGAAGCGTCCAACTGCATCTACATTGTTTTATAAATGAAACGGGCGTGACATTAAACTCTTCCCTGTTTATCTGGGGCTTCATGGAAACACTGTCTCCTGGACTTCAGGTCGTGTTTGAACAGTAGCCCGCATCGCAAAGTGCGCCCTCACTCCGGCTCCGTCTGCAGAAACGGAACACGTATGCACTCCTGGATGAGGCAAAGCTGCAACCTGCTGCGAGATGCAAAAGCTCCCCTATATGAACTCGAGAAGGGGCTTTAACCTAAAGCTGCGTGGCTGCTGCAGGACCGATCGGACGCAGATTAAGAGTCCTGCATATATTTTCTGCAGCTCTCGGGCTGCGCGCAAGCAAACTCTCTCCACCAGTGTCTCTGTCTGCGTGGCTGCTGTGCGTTTATTTCCGCGTTCAGCAGTTGTTCGTTTCCAAACTCCTGCACACACACACACACACACACACACACACACAGAAAGAGAGAGAGAGAGAGGCTCACACAGCTGTTAGAAAGATGACCTCCAAAATCATACTGAAGCCATGTCTGGCTCTAATAAAAGACACATCATGCTTCATTTAAGTGCTGGATAAAGCCAGAAGTAGGACAATAAAACGCCGTTTTCTGCGTCAGCACTCGCTTGGGCATGTTAATGAGTTGCAAAGAAATCACACATTAATTACCTCTTCATCTGTGAACGTTTTATTGCCTTCCACCCTCTCCCCTACACCCTTACAACACCCCCCCCCCCCTTGTGGCCATTTGGCCCCCTGGGTAACAAATGTGTGGAATTTCTTTGAGGCCTCTTTGGGAATCTGAGCGCTGTTAATTTGCAAGTAAATACTAGTGACTAGATGCTGCTTTACAGAGAGCAGGAGGTGGGCTATCATTATTGTGGAAGGGAGGGAGGGAGGGGTGTTAAAAGGAGAACTTGCAGTTGGCGGTGTTGCCGAATGAAAAGGGAGGCTTTATATTTTGAAGCAACAGTAATTTCAGAAAATCTGAAACGGTGAGGGATTCTTTAATTGCAATGAAATGACACAGTTTCCAGAGATGAGTATGTGATTGCCTTGCCCTTTTCTATATACAGTGTGAGTTCTAATTGGTGAGAAATTACATGCTTCAAGAAGACAACTTCTGTTTTTCGCCCTGTCGCAGCAGAAACCTGCCTTTGGTGCAAAGAGAGTGCAGGGCATGCTAGATGTTACAGGTCAGCACAGTCGCTTCTATCCCCGACAGCAGTTTTGTTTGATCACTTAAAGTTTCTCTGACGAGGCCGATGGGGTTAATAGGCTGCTCATTAATACAGCCAGTGGGAACTGCCACCGAGAAAAAGACAACAATGAAGGAAATCACAGTGCATCATATGGGAGCGATGTGTGTTGTGGTGCAGCATTGGTCGCCGTCGCTCTCTGGAATCACAGACAAGGACAAGAAGAATCAGTGGCAAGGAAATAAAACTGTTTGTCATATTTTAACAAAGTCACTTTGGATTTGTTTTAGGATGTCTTTTCTCCAAGTCTGTCACATTTCCCTCTTTATCTTCTGCTTTCCCTTTTAAGAAAGTCAAACTATAAATTATGGCATTTACATAAATCTGTCTGTCTCTTGTCTCTTCTTATCACGCAGTTTTGTGGCAGTTTACTTGTGGCTTATCGCTTGCATGCTCAGTGTGATGAATGTGAACGCATGTGCATCTCGTTGCCTTTACAGAGTCGGTAACTGAGTTTATGTTAATTTCACAACTTTCTAAATCTGTCTCCTCTCTGATCGAGCTGTGACACAGATTCCAGGCGTCTTTAATCTTAATGAAGTGAAATAATTGTTTTCCATTAGTGTCTCCAGACGAATTTAGAAGGCTGCTGCTGCTGCTTCTACTGAACGCCACATCTGAGCTGGTTTAATTAGAATTGTAAATTATTTTAGTATTTTGAACATTAGAACCAAGTTGGTTTAATTATAATTACTTTTAAGCTCCATTTGGAAGATGAAATAAAATTGTGTGTTTTCCCAGAGAAAGGCGAGAGGAAGAGAGGGATAGTGAGAAAGAGGAGGAGGAGGAGGGGAAAAAAAAAAACAAGTAATGCAACCATTGGTTTTTTTGCCCTGGGCATCTCCTCCACTCAAGAGACTGTGAAAACGGCAGGAGGGAGTGTGTGTGTGTGTTTCTCTGTCATGTCCTGTGTGTGTGTGTCGAGCAAATGTGTGTGTCAGCTCATGTGTGTTGCTGTCAGTTAAAGAGAAAGAGGGAGGCCTCTGCTTTTTAAGCCCTCCGGAGTACAGTGGTACAAAGATGAGCATGTGAAATGTTCGCCTCTCATTTCGGATTCATGTGAAAAAGCCTTCTCATTCTACTCATGCCATGTAAAATGGCGCCAAATCAAAGGCTGTTTTATTTATTTTCTCGTTAAAAGAAATGCTTCAGTCCGCTTGTCCTTCAGATCCATCTTAATGTCTTCTCTTCCAATCAAACACCACTTTGCTCAGAGCCAATCTGTTTCTACGGATTTCAATTTGGTGATAGATTTAAAAAAAAAAAAAAAAAAAAAAAAGTCTCTTTGAAAGCACTGGCTCATTTCTTCAGTCGTTTGGGGATGAAGTCTGCTCGCACACAAGCGCGTGTGTAAAATGTGATTAATCTGTTGAGAGAATTCATTAGCTAATCCCTCATTAGACTGCGTGCATGCGTGTGTGTGTGTATGAATGAATTGGAGGGTTTGTGTTGAAAAGTGGATTAGCGACACATAGCGACGGTGCAACCTTTTAGCCTCTTGCTGTTGTCAGAGAGCGTCAAGATTGAGGGAGAGTGAGAACATGACATGATTGGCACAAGTTGTGATTCTGGTTTCTATGCTCCATGCTGTGCAAAAACTGTATGTACTGCAGCAGGATGCCCGGCTAGCCACCAGAAACGCTTCCATTACAATGTTGTGCAAGTCTCTGAGCAAAATAAGAAATGAATCATGCATGTTTCTGTCAAGTATCTCTATGATGATTACATAATTCCGCAAGCACCTGAAACACATTGCTGCAGGTCATTGCTGCCTCCTACCTAAAAGAGAATTTGAAGCTGCAACTAACAATAATTCTCATTATCATTTACCTGCAAGATATTTTCCTTATTTTCTTGGGCTGAGAGATTGTGATGGCCATTATTTTGCTCTAATAGCATTTGCTATTTTTTTTAATGAACGAGTTTGTCTCTGCTGGTCTGCTGGGCCTCCATCTGGACTCTTCTATTATTCTCCATTTTTTTGGGCTTCCTGGTGGAGTAGAGGCATGTAACAGTGAGTGGCAGCATGACATGGATGCTTTGCCTTAAGTGGAAGACGCGGAGGCAGGTACTGCAACATCAAGGTGTATCCAAAAATCAGCCATTATCGCAACTTTTTTTTGACTGCAGGCAAGCTGGTGCACGATATTTCAACTGTTCTCCATAAGTCTCCGGTGTTCCCACTCGTCCATTTTAGGCACAAATTGAAAATGAGGTGAATGGAAATGTGCCTAATGTTATGGTCAGGATTAACCTTTAGATATTGGCACACGATGGGTGTAAATCATCAGTTGCTGAGCAGGAAGCGAACCGAGTAAGTGATAAAGTCCCATTGGAAATGAGGGGAGGCAGCACGTCCAAAACAAATCCCAAATCCCTGAAATATCACATCCCCGATGAATGATGGTATTAGTCCAGTATCATCAATCTCTGCTCTGCCCTGTTTGGCTCTGGTCACAGCTGTCGGTACAAGAGGGCCTTGAAACACTCTGCTGCCTCACACACACACACACACACACACACACACATACACGGTTGGCTAATGACAGATTAAGTAATCAACACTCTCCGCTGATTAATTACATTACAGTGCACATAGACACTGTCTCTCTTTCCCACAGACACAGATGTGAGCAGCCTCTGTACCAGTTGTGTAGTCTAGTGTGTGATGTTAGTCATGTACATAATGGAGACATGGAGTGTGTGTGTGTGTGTGTGTGTGTGTGTGTGTGTGTGTGTGTGTGTGTCAGGACAGAGACACTGAGAGAAGCAGCGGCAGGTGATGTCAGTCTTGGGAAAATAATTATTTTTAGGTTTGAGGCATGAGGTTTAGGTGAAGCAGAGGTTAAAGGGTAAGGTTTGGGCATCTGTTGGCCTAAGGTTTGTATTGGGGAACATGTGTGAGTGAGCAGGTAGTCCTCAGTCCTTTTTTAAAGCATAGATTTATGTGTGTTGTGCCACTATTATGTATTTGCTTTAATTTTTATATGATTTCTGTCGCTGTTGGTTCCTTTGGGTGCTGCCGCCGAGCAGAATGTGTTGATTAAAGCTGGATTTATGGAGGTCTTGATATTAACTCTCGCTTCAACTTCCTGAATGTTCTCTTTATTACCATCAAGCTCTGTCCACATTCAAGGAGAAAACACAAGCTGACCAATCACAGTTCTTGATGTCCCCACATGTATCTAAGTAGCCACTGTGGCTCAGGTATAAGATAAATCAAACTGAAGGCATAGCAGCATGGTTAAGATAATTTCTACACGTTTTACTACAAGACCTTTTTGGATCTGTGTGGGTAAGAATATTGTTATGACTGAATAGAGCTGCAATGATTAATCGGTTAATTGATTAGTCACCAGAAAAATAAGCGATTCATCATCAGTAATTTTTCAGGCAAAAGTCCAAACATTCTGTAATTCCAGCTTTGCAGTTGTGAGGATTTGCTTCTTTTCTTTGTTTTATGTGACATTAAACTGATTACCTACTGCATAGGTTTATGCTGAATCTTGAAATACACACCGTCTCTCATGTATATGTGACTACACGCCTGTGCATGCTATGCAATCTAATTCTGTCTTATTATTCTCTGCTTTGCTTCTGTTGGACGCAGCTCACATGGGGCGCGCTGAGAAGGGTGAGTTACAAGTGGCCAGCCAAGAGCTGAGCTATATCTGTCCTAATCATCGTCATGGTCTTTGTCATAGTGTTTAGTGTCGTCATCATCAAGCCATAGTCTTCACCTTAGCTCTCACTTTTAGCTCCTTTATCAGTGTGTAGAAATCCGTTTGTTTCGTCAACCAAAGTCATCACATCTTTGACCTCATGTGTCTTTACCAGCCATCCCAGTTGAAGTCAGTGCTCATTTATAGTTGTTTTAACTTTTCTAAGCAATCTCACCTTGACACACCAGTACAACGTCTTTTGGAATATTACTTATTAAGCCAGTATTTAAGTGCAGTGACATTTCGACATTCACTGTGTTAAAATGTAGGACCAAAAGTAGGACCATGAAGTAGCTGATTCTCCCTGGAACTATTTGATTCACTGTTTGAATGAAATCATTTCAGTGCCTCCTAGAACGTTCTGCTCATGTCTACAGCAATTTTGCTGGAAATAATTTCTACAATGTCAAACTTGAATTAAATTGATTAACATTTGAAGCAGTCTTGTACTGGTTTGCTGTTGTCTCTGTGCCTCTGCCAACTTGGCTGTCAGTTAATGTATTTGCCATTTGTCTGTGTGCCTCTCCTCCTGTCTCCGCCTGTCTTTGTGTAGTTAGATAGACAGCTGTCTCTAGGTTTGAAGTTTGCAGGTGCTGTTTGTTAAGTTGAGCCTGGTCTTTAATAAAAGAGCTCTGAGTGACTTTGTTCCTGCAGTAGCCGAACACGCCTTCTCTTCTCTTCTCTTCTCTTCTCTTCTCTTCTCTTCTCTTCTCTTCTCTTCTAGCAACCACACATCTCATCACTCTGTCTCACACATATCCTCTATCTCCCCCCCCCCCCGTCTCTCTCTCGCACACACACAAACATTCACAGCAGATGGTTGTTAATGAGAGAGATGTTTTTTGCTGTGAAAGTGGCGGGTTAGTAAAATTCACCGCAGAGACATGCAGAGAGATTACGATGTAACTTAAGATTGGTATCCCACAAGGCCTTGCTGTGACAAAATCAAAGCAAAAAAAATTACAAAAATCAATGGCAATTCTCTGTGGTTTGTAGATAAGGTAGAAATGAAAAGAGGTGTAGCGTCATAAAGGCCAGGTTCTGATACAGCCTATTTTGGAGGCTATTTAGGTGATTGCTTATGAATTTGCAACTTAATCTCTAATGTATGTATATTTCTAGTTTATAACCCTTTCGACTTCATGATTTCAAAGAAGGGCGGAGATCTGACCCTCTGCTTTCATAGCACATTAACATCCTCCATATCCAAGTTTTTTCGATTTCCAACAACAAAATAAATCCTACTTCCTCTGAGCTGCTCGCAAATGGAACATTTGGAAATATCCGAGCTGTAGACAGGAGTAATCTTACTAACTACATGTTTCAGATCCCCATTCCCCAATTTTAGTAATGACATTTACAATCCTATGCAATAGTATGCATATAATATGTCCTCATTTTGCCTAATCTGTCCAATGAAGCTGGCTAGTGCAAAGTTAGAATGCCCCATAGAGTCACAATAGCCACATTTGTTTGAGATATACCGAAATGAACTGGAATCATCCTTAAATGTGAAATTGGCATTATGTTTTTCTGATATAATCAGAGTTTTTACTTAAGGTAAAGGTAGTTTATCCATACATTACAGTTACAGTTATTTATATTTACACTAACATCTTATAACGAACTCACCTTGAGGGTGATCGTAGTGCCGGCCGAAGGGCCTGAAACCTTACAGTAAATCTCCAGTTTTCCTGTTGTCACTGTAACTAAAAGCCTGCCATTGTCCTGCAAATGTTTTATGATCCAGGGGTCAAGCCAAACCACTCAGGACAAAAATACATGAGTGTCGGGGAATTCTGGTGGCTCACTTGGTTAAAGTGTAACCCAGTGTCCTCACTTTAAATCTGCCCTGGGACGTGTGCCACATTATAACACTTCTTTTTTTACTCACCCTCTCCTGTCTTCCTCTACTATGAACCACCTAATAAAGACAAATTGCCCAAAAAATCATCTTTGCATGGAGAATTTCAATGAGGGCATCACATGAAGTATGATGTTTTAGGTTCGTGTACCTTTTGGCGTCCTTCCTAGGGCTATTTTTGTCACTGTCGAAGCTCTTTAAGACACTTTAGACAAATGAAGATAAGAAAATGTCTTTAAAGTGGAAGCTAACGTCAGAATTTGCTCAGGAGACAAACTGACCATAAAAAGACTCTCTTGACTCTTTGTTTTTTTACTTTACTTTAGGCAGAGGTTTTGTCTGTATGTTGAGTAAATGTGACAACAAAGCTGTGTGTGTATGTGTGTGCGTAAAGACTGAGTCTCTCCGTGTTAGCCTTCAGGTAGACTGAGTTTATAGACATAGCCAAAGGGTCTTGTGTGAGTGTAGCTATAGGCTGTGGCTGAAGTGGTTTCCATTAGTCCAGTTAAGAGGACATCTGTCATGAAGCTGCACCACACACACACACACACACACACACACACACACACACACACACACACAGAAAGAGACGTAGCCATAAGCAATCTCTGTTCAGTATACCATAGCAAGTCTCATTCCTGATCTGTGTGTGTAGTCTCATGATAAAATCCCAGAGGACATTCTGCTCTGTCACTTTCAGCCATATTGCTACAGTATGTAACTTCTTATGTAAAAATGCCACTATTTTTACTGTTCTTATGTTCCTTTCTAATAACACTCTGCTCTGACCTTTAAGCTGATTTCAGTGGAAAGCAGTGGAAAGCTTTCGAGATATATAAACCCCTCTTTAAATGTGTGTGTGTGTGTGTGTGTGTGTGTGAGTGAATCAGGGGCTCACAGACAGATGACCAGTCCATTAAGATTATCATCTCCATCCCCGACCATGTATCTTCACATCACCACGATGCTGGTCCTCTGTCTGTCTGTGTAAGCAGAGATTTAAATCTTCTAGCAGATATTCCAGAGCTATCTTCTTCCCCTAAATGATGTTACACGGTTTTTTATCTGTCTGTCTGCCATCCTAATCTGCCGTTTGGTCTGTCTGTCTGCCTGTCTGCCTTCCTGCTTGCCAGCCGGTGTGTGTGTCCCTCCTGTCTGCAAATGACTAGATGACTGCAGACACATGGTCAGCCTGACAGCAATTGCGTACACGTGTACGCACCTCCAGTCAATCACTCAGACAGACAGGCTGTGTGTGGGAGTGTGTAGACAGACATTTAAATGTTGAACATCTGTCTGTCACTTTTCTGGTTGGTCCTCCTCAGCCTTGATTCTTGAAAGTCTGCCAGTGATTAAGTCATACTGTAATAGTTCTGTCCTATATCTAGCATATATTAAAGTACATAAATGTAATGTTTTCCTAAATGTCAGCTCCAAACCAAGTCTTATTCATATGAATATAATATGAGAAAATATAGTTAGAAGAAGCTAGTTAATATATGATAATCATTAACATTTGAATTCTGTGGTAATTCAGTATCCTCCCTCACCCATGGTGAACTTTCCACTTTACTGGTATAGATATTTTACAGTGAGCTGAGGACTCACAAATTTAATTAAAGTGGTGAAACATTTAATTAACCTTCAAGTTACTTATCAACCCAAAATGCCAAACATTTCCTGATTCAGTTTCCACTCCACTGCACCTCAACATGGAAACGCTGGCCATGGAAACCCAAAGAAGGAATTTTGCACTAAAAAAGATGGTAACTTGGTGTAGCTTCATATTCGTGTGTTTAGCTCAATAACAAATGAACAGAATGAGAACAGAAGATTGTATACCCCATCACGTCCATTGGAGTTGCACTTGAAAGGCATCTCTGCATGGCCCGTATGAAAGCCTTACAAAAAACAGCAACACTGCCTGGTGGTCTTGAATGGGCCAACTGAAATGCATACCTCTTTGGGATTGGGAAGAGGTCACAAATGATGTGTAAACATCACAGTATGTTACTGACTTAAATCAAAGGTGAAATATGCAGCACCACCAACAGCATCAACTGACGGTTGGGCCCGGGCTGCCTGCAACTTCATACGTCCAAACATTCAGCAGTTCAGATTTATCTCTGGGCATCTGTGCATTCATGGAACTAAACAATAGTTGTTCCACGGTTTCCACAGATTGTAGGGTTAGGACACCTACTGAGACCGTATCTCCCTAAGGCACTTGTGTTTTTAACTGAGCAGCACTGAATAAATCCTTGTGGGAAACACTGTCAATGAGTTCTACCACACTGATTAGAGCACTGCAAAGTTTTTTTTTTTTGCACAGAGAGAATCGTGTCTCCTTTCCACTGGAAGTGATAAGAAGGCAGTGCAGTGAAATTCCCAGCTGACACACAGCTGTAGAGCAACTTTTGAACCAAGAAATAGGAGGTATAATCAGAGGATTTCATTGGGAGTTTACCATGAGATTCTTTTTGTGAAGGTATTTCATTTTTCATGTTGATATTCACTAGTGCTACACACACACAGACACACACACACACACTCCCCAGCGATGTTGATACTATGCAGACTCCACCGTGTCTGGTGGAGTCGAGCAAAATCAGTCAGTTTAGTCAAACAAACTCTCTCCTCTCGTCTCCTCTCCTCTCCTCTCCTGATCCTCCTCCCACTCTTTCCTTGGAATTTATGGCCCACTAACCTAAGCAAAGCAACACAATGTTTATCAACCCCCTCTTTCTTGTACTCCTTATTCCCCCTCTCCCCCCTCTTGTCCCCCTCCAACTTCCACTCCCCCACCTCCACTGCCCCTCTGTACCCCCCCCCCCCCCCCCCTTCATACCACCTCTTCTCCTCCCCTTTTCTCATGTTTCAGTGTTTGTCCCTCCCAAAGACCCACAACAAAATCAAGGGTGGGATTTTTTTGTGATCCAGACTGAATGGTGTTGTATTACAGGGATTAAGTGTGTGGAGTCTGTTTAAGGTGGACATTATAATTGTGAAGGCAGCTACACATGGAACAACATGGGAGCAACAGGAACATAGGAACAAAACAGTACTTTTAGAATAAATCAAAAGTCAGTTAAATTATTCAAAAGCATTGTTGCTTGCAAGGGCTGGACAATTAACCTATTTTTTTTTAAATTGCAGACGTTAGAAATCTTTTATTAACCTAAATGTCCTCATACTGCATTTTTTAATAATTGCCCAACCATTGACATCAAGCCAGAGGCTCAGCCAACCAAATGGCCAACAACCCAGTGTCCTAAACTCATTTACTGTAATTAAAATGTGAAGAATTAAGTGGGCCAACATGAGAAAAGAAATTCATGAACTCATGCACAAATTTAGGGCTTCAACTGATGATAACTTTCTTGATTAATTGATTAATTGTTTGTCTATAAACTGCCAGAAAAAAGTAAGAAATGTCTGGCTCAATGCTAACCTCAAGGAGACGTCTTCAGATTGCTTGTTTTATCTTTTAGCTTGTTATAATACTAGATTATCAAAATAACTAAAGTAATTGTAATTTACTTTCGAACAGTGCCACTGATATCAGTTAACACAGCTGCCAAATGAAACAATGGTGCTCCTGTATATTTTATCTGATTTTTCAAAAACTGCAGAACAAATTCTTCTGTATGGTGTCATGCTGGCACAAAACATTCTCACCCCTTCGTCTCTACCTCACCCCCTCCTGTATCACGTCAAGGTCTCCCTCCCTCTCTCCCTGTTTTTCTCTGTCTTGCTATCTGTCTCACCCACTTTCTGGAATGCTTTTGTTAGTGTTTTCTCCCTGCTCTGTTTTCAGTTCAGCCAGATTTACTCTGACTCACATACACGCACACATACAGTCACACACAGCACCATCCCCTCCAACCCCCCCTAATATAAGTCTTTGTAGAAGATACTGTCTCTTTGTATTAAATGGCAAGGTTAACTGTCACTACGTCTATATTAGGCCAAAGGTAAATAAAGTGTCTGCGTGTGCATCTCATGTGTGTGTTCGTTGTGTGTGTGTGTGTGTGTGAGCCAAGCGAGCTGTCTTGTTGGAGTAACGGTTAGCAGATACAGCTCTACCTCCCCATGACACAAACTGTCTCTTACACTCAGCCTCACGCACGCAGACACACACACACATGCACACAATACTACCTTAACACACAGCGTCGCTCTGTCTTGTAGGGTTAGCCCCTCATTACAAAGTGAGCTCTAAGAAGTTAAGTACAGGTTTGAAACGCATCGACTGCAAATGTGTTGAGTCCTGAATGGGAAACAAATTTGTCTTTGTTTTGTGATATGAATGGATTCTTTAGATGAAAAACTCCAATGACGATCTGTAGAATACTTTTTAGTGTGTTTTGTTTCTGATGTTCAAAATAATCTTTGACAGATGTTATTGGATACTTTGTGTGGTAGACATATCTGAAATACAACTCATTGTCACTTTTCAATTTTCTTTGAATTGGCCCAAAAGTAGATTGCTGTGAAAAACATAGTTTGTCAAGGAGGCTGCTTTCTGTATTTACTTGGACTTGGAGACAAAATGTGTGAGAGTAAAAGAATAAGAGAATAAAGAGAGAATAAAACCCAGGTGGAAAAAGTTTGTGACTTTCCATTGACATGTTTTCATGTTTATGTGCCAAGTCAAAGGTGCAGTCACATTAGCAACGATCACTGTCAATATTCACCCAGTCTCAAATTTAATCAACCCCAGCCCACGTTGACTTTGCATGGTGTTTCGGTTCACTTTTGATTTGCAGCATTGCTCTCATGTGCCGTTTTGAGGTTTACCATAACTAATGTTGGCATGTGACAGCAGAAGCAGAAATATGTAGAGTGACATCCCTTATATCATCCGATTGGCTGTACTAAAACTAAGAAGGAGGAAACACCGGAGACATTTCTTCTGATAGTTTGGATGCAACTGTTTAGATTTGAAACATTCTGAAAAGCCATTGTGCGCACATAACTAGCTGTCTGATCTGTGCCGTGGCTTCAGCAACTACTACTGCTCTTGTTGTAACTTGATGCCCTTGAGCAAAGTGCTTCACCTCTGACTGATCTAGTGGCACTGATGCAGTGGCCACCAGTAGAAAACTGTAGTTACAGTGGGGCAGTTCCCAAGAGCTGTACCATGTGAATGTGTAGCACCATGGCTGCACAACCATTCCCTGGATAAATAAAGGTTAAAGTCAAGCCATGAGCTCGCTCTGCCTCTCCTCCTGCCGTCTGCTATCACACCTCCCCCTCCACACACACACACACACACACACGCACACACACTCCGGAGGCTCACATACTTCTGGATGGAGCGAAAGAGTCAGCCACATGTGGTTTCGGTTAGCCACACTTTCCCCTTACACAGGCCCCAAACTAACCACTTCTACTTTGCCATGGTCAAGTACATGTGTATATCTACCGTTCAGTGTATGCCGCTGTGTGTTGGCTTGTAAATCTGCCTGTCTGTTTGTGCGTCCGTGTCTATGTTTAGTGTGTGTGTGTGTGTGTGTGTGTGTGAATGTCCGAGCCCGAGGCAGAGTCGAGTAGAACAGTGAATCAAGGTTAGTGGTCCAAAGAGAGCAAGAGAGATTGAAGGAGGGGGGAGAGAGACTTTAATTGAGGCAGCAGAAGTGGGAGAGGGAGTGAAAGAGGAGAAGGAGAGCGACTGTAGATTTTTAGGGAATTCACTTCTAGCTGTGTTTATGACTTAAACATAATTATTTCATCATTACTGGTGATGGTGTTGAGCTGGTGAAAGTATATCAATGTGGTCTTAAGGCTGTAGTCTATTCTACAGTATTCTTCTTGTTGTTTCTGTCTTTCTCTCATGTAGATTCAAGTGGATTCTACTGTCCTTGTATGGCACAACTACAAATGGTTGTGAGAAACATTGATTCATGTTTAGAAGTTCTCCCATTTTTAAACCCCATGCCCCTTACACACGTTATCAAAGGATGGACGCATAATTTCATAGATGGTAGCACCACCCTTGATACAAAACACACATTTCAGCAGTGTTTACACCCATAACTTAGCTCAAGGGTATAGAAAGGCTGAATATTTTGGGGCTCGAAATGACCTCTTACATGATAATTTAATGTTGAGGAGCTGCTCCGCTTTTATCCACAGCTCTGCCTGTATAATGTTGGAAAGTGGACAGTCTTTGCTCTTTGGTGTATTCTTTCTCTCCAAAGATGCCAGGTTTCATATAAATTAAACTGCATTTTTTGAAGTTCAAACGGATCGAGCTTAGTGATGTTTTGTTTGTGTATTTACAAAGTTTTTTTTTTTACTGTTCTTCAAGTTAGTGGAAACTTGCAGATTGTGAGAGGCGTTAAGAACGAATGCTGCCTGCGGTCTTAAATGCATGAACACAAAAACACACACATACACGGCCATAAGAAGCAGTAACACTTATATGCGTTATGTGAATATAAAGATGTGAACCACTTTAATGTCTTAAGGTTGCAAATTTAATTTGATCTAGTCTTGTTCGGAAATCCCAATGTTTCAAATACTAAATACTATATATTAGGCTGGATTTAGAAGAACTGTATATAAAGTGATGCACAAGACATCCTGAATATTTCTGTTTGATGGAAAGGGTTTGAATATCTCACTCAGTTTAACCATCATAGAACTCTAATGAAGACTTGAAACAAGCTGACACAAACAATGCAAGCAAGATTTTCTTTTACACCCTTAAAGCTACTTATGGAGAAAAGGGAAAACTGCATGTGAAGGGGTTAAGACTGCACCAGAGAAAGCCACTCAACATGTAACTCCCCCTTGTGGGATTCCTCAGAACATGAGTCACGTTAATGATATCGCCTGGTTTTTCTTAGAGGCAGAGGAAAATCAACAGCCTGTTGGTCGCAACCAACGCATCCAGGAACAGCACAAAACCTCCACCTACTTGTGAGAACAAATCAGAAAGCCAAACTTCTTCAAAATGACACTGAACAAAGAATGGGCTTGACAGAACTCCACGGCTGTTACAACAAACACACTCTGTCCTGACTTCTTAAGTGAACTGTAAATCATTTTTCTTGGCTGCTGTGATATCAATTTAGTGTTTTATTAGAGTATAATGAAGCAGCAAACTTAAGTTTAATTTATCTTTGGATGGTTCCATTTGCCTTTTTTGGTGGCTTTTCAACAAGCTAATTTAGAAAGCTCTATCTGTTGTCACAAACAGCTCTTCATGTGTGTATTCAAGGATTTGTAGACATGAAAAATCACCTATGGAATTGTTTCAAAGCAGCAATGTGCACAGTGTGACAGAAGGGAAATTAATTTATTTCGAGATTAGTCTGTGAACGATGGCAGCATTTCTAGGTGCCATGTGCTGAATCAGGTCACCTTAGAATCATGAGCCCTGGAGACTGAATCCAGTGATGAGACCTCTGCTAAATGGCATCAATACAACCAGGGTAGTATGTAGCTTCTATCATTTTACAAAAGCAGATTTATGTTTTGGATTTGATCTACAAATTACATAAAAGAGCTCCATTATTTGGCCTTATAATTTAACTTTTCCTCTCGATACACCGTAGGAGTTGGTAAGAAGGCAGTTTGCTGGGTAATATTGTTTCTACACAGAATAGAATTTGAGCAAGTAGAAAAGAAAAGAAAAGAAGAGGTCGATGTAGATGGCTTCTAACCATGATAAGAAGCTATATAGATGTGTGTTAGACCCTCTAAGCTTAGTCACACACACCTTGACGTTATCCTTTACTAAGTGGAGGAGAATCAATTGGGAGTAAACGCTACAGAATAGAAGTGGGCAGAGAAAAGTGTGTGGGAGAAGGAGTAAGAGCTGTTTGAATTGTGATAAGGAACTACGCAAGAATAGAGCGGACGAGAGCAGACTGACACAACAAACTCTGGCAGCTGCACTCTTTCATTCCTTACCCCCTCCATATCTGCTGATAACAACAGAGGAGTGAGACGCAGGGAGGGAGTGAAAGTTGCGCTGGTTTGATGGGAAGCAGGGCTTGGATTTTCTCTGTCCCGCCGTGGTCTCTTTTCGTGTCCTGTTTTTTGTTAAATGGTCCACTGCGCTCACTGCTACCATGATGTAGGGAAGGGTTATGTGACACCTTGACCAGCAGAAATAGGTCAAATAGAAGTTGTTAACCCATATTCAAACAGACTGAGGCAGAAACTTGAGAGATGGACTTTGCTCCTTATTCTCGTGTGTTAGTGTGTTTAGTGTGTGTGTGTTTACATGGCTAACTGGCTGGAATCTGGCGTAGAGACTGGTAGGTTTCTGCAATGAAATCAGTCTGTTTGTCTTTCAGGGGCCTGTTTCTGTTTTACATTCTTCAGCTTTTGGCTGGAGCTCTGTAGATTGACCCAGGGAGATGTAGCGGTGGATAAAATTACTTGACTTCAGCTTTAACTGTGATATAAATCTTGACAATACAAATGCTTGATGTACTTATATGAAGTTGTACTAGCCTAAGGTATGTTACACGGATTGATCACACCAGCTCTTTGTAAATCCATTGCTTAGTTTGTTTGTGAAGGTCTTCTTACATTCTTTTCAACTACTTAAGTTAAATGTTACTGTCTTACATTAAGGCTTGGCTTGTAATCATAATGTTTAAACGTAATACATAATTGAAATTGCCTGATTACATTAGCAAAGCAGTGGCTAACATGAGACCAGAATATGCTGGACATAAGTGTTGTACCAGTTGTGATACAATGTAAATATATCAATAGATTCATCAAAGCAGAAATGGACACAGATTAAGTGAAATGAATAAAGTTAGAGGGCTGCTTGAACCTGATGTTAAACTGATAACACTGTTGTCATTTTCCTTTTGTCAGAAAAACGCCTTTGTCTTATAAGCAGCTATTCTTTGGCCCGTCCAATCAGACATCCAGCAGCTTCAAAACCAACTGTGCAGAGGCACAATCTGCCGTTAGATGTGTAGTCAGTCGTTATGAAAAAGATATTAATTCATCATCCTCCACCTCCATTTCTGTGCATTTCCCGTCTCTCTCCTCCTCCTGTCCACTCTCTATTTTCCACTATGTTCTGTTGCTCATTACGCCGATCACTCAACTTTCACTGACACACACTAGTCACACCTCATTACTGACCACACACACACACACACAGTTTTCAGTCAGTGAACCTGCATCACTGCTTAATGTGGTGAGGACGTGTGTGTGTGTGTGTGTGTGTGTGTGTGTGTGTGTGTGTGTGTGTGTGTGTGTGTGTGTGTGTGTGTGTGTGTGTGTGTGTGTGTGTGTGTGTGTGTGTGTGTGTGTGTGTGTGTGTGTGTGTGTGTGTGTGTGTGTGTGTGTGTGTGTGTGTGTGTGGCAGGCTGAAACATGATTTTAATGTTGTTTAGCTAGCTGGATGATGGATATTAGTTGCTTGTTTTGAAAGTTGAGACGAGGTCATAGTGACGGATAAAAAGAAGTTCAGTGTCGCCAAAAGCAATTAAAAAAATTGAATACCCAAAGTAATGGTGGAAAGTAACTAAGTACATTTACTCAAGTACTGTGTGTACATAAGGAACATTTTCAATGCTGGATTTGTAACCAAGCACTTTTCCACTGTTGTATTTCTACTTTACTTAAGCCTACTATGGGGAGATTTTAACTGGTTATGAAACGATCTCAAGTTAATACCGATGCCTCTACATGACCTGCTTAAGCAAACAAGACCACCAGTGAGAGGATTGGCTGTAAGTCTAACTGCCTGTCACTGGGTCAGATTCCCACAAAGCCAAAGACTTGAAGTCTTCTTCTGGCACTTCTCCACGCTACCAAGAATTGTGATTAACCGCCATGTGTACAAACTGCAGAACTTAAGCACCAAAATAGGGGATTATTAAGGAAAATAAAACGAAATCAATGAATTCCACACATGGATCGACAAGGATTTAAGTTAATGTGTGAAGTGGGTGTGTGGGTGGGACGACTGACTGATGACTAGTGGTGAGTAACACACTGGGTACGCTGATGCATACTGGCAGATACAGGAGAGGGAGAGGGAGAGAGAGAGAGAAAGAGAGAGAGAGTGTGTGTGCGTGTGTTTATGAAAGGTACTTAATTATATGAATGTGTTTGTCCGTTCGTATAGGTTTCCACGCACGCACACCGAGTGCAGGCCTGACAGGCAGGTCTTAATTAGTTGCCACGGCTACCGATGATGCATCCTGACAGTAACTGTGGCGATGACAGAATCTCCTGCCTCGGAGCAGAAAGGCATGCTGGGATTGACACAGGGTCCACTCAGTCATCACGCTGTGTGTGTATTCACTGATGTCCTTGTGCGCGTGTGTTTGTGTCCCCGTAAAAGTTCAGTTTGAAGAAATCCGATTGTTTGTCAGCCAGCCAGTTACTTCCTCGTTAGTCAGTCAGTCAATTAGTCAGCGAGGAAGGGATTAACTGAGACACACACACAAACACACACATTCACGCAAAAGAGTGGTTTGATGGTGATACTAGGAAATTGCTTGGCCATTTCCAATCTGTAGGTGTGAAGATGGAATGACTTCAATCATCACATTATTCTTCCCTCTCGTCATCCCCTCCATCTGTAACCCTCTCCACCTCATCCCTCTTTTCATACATTCATCCCAGGAGGCAGCCGGAGGGCAGAGAGTGCGGATATCATGAAATGTGTAGATGGCATGTCACAACAGATCCACAGAGAGACGGTCAGCCGTACAGAAAGTGATTTATGCAGGAATTATAAAACATGCCGCTCATCTCTCTAGAAAACCACTTAACAAAACAGGAGTTTGAAGCCAAAAAGCAGAAGCAACAACATGAGTTGCTTGATCTAGCGTGATCTCTGTTTTCTGCCGCTGCTTTAGCGCTACAATTACCGCATTCATTATGCATTCAGTGATTTGAATTAGTCTAAGTGACAGGCAGGAGACAAACAGAAGAGGAGAGACAATTGCTGCACTCTTGACAGCAAGACAGCCCTCATCTGATTCTGTCTGTATGCCAGTTTGTGTGTGTGTGTGTGTGTTAAGGGGGGGTTGTGTGTGTGTGTGTGTGTGGTTGTGAACTCAGAGATGAATCTTAATGGCCATCATTTAACCTTTCACCTCAGCTTGTACGCACACACACACAAGCACACGCATGAACAAGGAGCTAGTTTAGTGGATGAGGAATGAAGTGGTGAGTGGAGTGCTGTGGCTATTAAGTGGAAGGTGTTTGTGTGTTGTTGTGCAAGAGCAAGAAAGAGTCTGTGTGTGTGTGTGTGTGTGTGTGTTGATCAGGGTCAACAAACACAGTTTATCTCTGAGAGCTTTACAGGATCCACTCTTAACCAAAATTCATTGTGTGTGGACCTGATGAATAGCACAGCCACACACACTGTCCCATAAGGACAAATTTCAGGATGTTTTTATATATTGTAGTGAGCACAGAGCAGCAACAATTACTCGTTTAACTGATATGTCAATCAAGAGAAAATGAATGGGCAACAATTCTGATTATCCATCAAGTCATGTTCTAAGCAAAAATGCCTTCTCAGGTGTGAATATTTGTTTTCTAGGGTTAGGGTTTCTTTCTTCTTCTTCTTCTTTTATGATAGTAAATTGACTACTTCTCAGTTTTGGAATGTTTGTCGGACTTAATGAGCAACATAAAGACGTCATCTTGGGGTCTGTGAAATTTCGATGGACCGTTTTTACTGTTCTCTGACATGAAAAGTGATTGATGAAATAACAGGCGGATTAATCAGACATAAAAGTAGCTGCTAGTGGTAGACTTCTATAGTGTGAAGAAGGAAATCTTTTCAAGTAGAAAGATTTGAACATTACTGGCTTTTCAAAATGAAATAACACCGATTTAAATGAGCGTCGCACTGCTGTCTATGGGCTGAAACGCTTGGACATGCTGCACTGCTGGCCACGTCCCAGCAGGTGTTTCCCATCTGCTCTCAGAGGAGGAAAACCTGCTTTCATACACAGCTAGATAACAAGAAAACGTGTGCCATTCAATCGATAACTGTTGAAATCAGTGCCACCGAAGAACAGTTTGGACCCATTTAATTCAAAGAGCAAGACTAAAGAACAGTGGAACAGTTCAGCTTGTTGACGTTTGTAGAGTTGGACAGAAAATGTCACAGTTTCTCTTGCCAAAGCCGCTTCTGCTCATTTGTTGTTGCGTTGTAGTGAGGGTGCTGTATGCGCAATCGCATGCAACCAGGAGATCTGCTGAATTGTGGTTACATGATGCTAGTGGGTGGAATCTGTCATTTGTGTGTGTGTCTGTGTGTGTCCATCTGGCATGACCCCCTGTTCAACTCCTCCAGCACTAATGCACATATGGACCGTACGCACACACACACTCAACAGCACATACACACCCATACGGGGGAACAGCTGAAAGAAACTCCCTCCTCCTTGAGCTCTCCCCTCCTCCCTGCAGAGCCTCAGGACTCATCCAGGTGTCCGCTTTCCTCCTCCAGCTTCTTTGCCCTTTTTCCTCCCTTCTCTGTTTCCTCTTCGCTTCCTCTTGTATCCATGTACAAAAGTCATTGATTGCTCATATTCAGAGCGGTAACAAGTCAGGGCAGAGAACAGTAAAGCATACAAAGAAAGAAGGAAAACAATCAACATGAACTGTGTAGGAACAAAAAAAGATGTGAAATAGTCTCTTTTACTCTGTGGTATTAGATCATTTACAGCTAGAGCTTATTATGTTAATTCAATTTGACCTCTTATACTTGATATTATTTCCTTCAAAGAAACTGTGGACAATGTTCTTTGTTGTTCTGGTTCGGCATCCAAAGCTTTAGCTCAAGTGATGGTCATTGAACGAGCTAATCATTGGTTTTAATCTGTTTATGTGACACATGGCACAACTGAATATTTGCCTGAAGGATGAAGGAAGTGCAGAAGGGTGGATTTAGGGTCAAGAAAAAAAATTAATCTGGGAATGAGGAGGGAGAAGAAATGAATAAGTACAGAACTGCAGTTCAAGTAGGAGAAATAAAGGGAAGCAGCCGAGAAGGGAGGAAATATAAAAGGAAGGAAGAAATAGCAACAAGGGCAAGACGTTAGAAAGGCAGAAGGAAGGGAATAAAGAAAAAGAAATGAAGAAGGACCAACGGAAAGACAGAAAGGCTCCAGTTTTGTGCAGGAGTGCAGTTTCAGCTTCTATAAACCCAGGAGCTCTGAATACTGCTTATTAAGCAGGGACCGAGTGTGTGTGTGAGTGAGTGTGTGTGTGTGTGTGTGACAGGGTGATATATTGAAACACACCTCTGTGGAACAGCTGCAATGATGAGACAGAGAGTAGGGAGTAAGAGGTGTCGTCTACCTTACACACACACGTGCACGCACACACACACACACACTCAGAGAGATTCATGCATGCAGAGCACAGAGCCGAGCCAAGTTCTTTATTGTATTACTGTGGCCAGCTTATATCAGAGGAAGAGAGAGAGAGGGAAAGAAAGAAGGGAGAGAGGGAGAGAGATGAATTTGTTGTGACTGCTCTGGTGGACTCAGCTTTTTAACAGGGCACTACTTTTTTTCTTTCCTCTTCTTTTCCCCTTGGTTTCTCTCTACTATCCACTGCTTTTTATTCCTCTACCCTCCTCTCTTCTCTTCATGTTTTTTTCCCTCTCTTCTTCTCCTCTGTGTGCAAACTTATTATATTACAAAGATAATGAGACAGATACAGGGAATGACAGAAATTGAGAAAGACAGACGGAGCAAAAAAGTAAAGAGAAGGCTCTAGAAAGAAGGTGAGGGAGAGCTAAAATTAGGGAAAAGAAGCACATTGAGAGGAAGAAAGGGAGAGGAATGGAAAGGGCCTGACAGATAGAAAGAGTGATTGTATAGATGAAACTGATTTATCTATAATGAAATCAGCCTCAGTCTGTATGGAGGGATGTGCTCCATTCAGCCTTTCTGCTGTTACAGACAGATTTACCCGTTTAATATTCTAAAGATCAGTGTGAGGAGATACATGTC
This sequence comes from Pempheris klunzingeri, assembly GCF_042242105.1. Lineage (NCBI taxonomy): Eukaryota > Metazoa > Chordata > Actinopteri > Acropomatiformes > Pempheridae > Pempheris > Pempheris klunzingeri. Next base: position 15,721,832 of record NC_092029.1, on the reverse strand, counting down.
GACCATCCGGGTGCTTAGGAGCTTCTGCAACTGGTCCTGTCTTTCAGTTAGCCACACCTCTCAGGCACACTTTGGTCTGACCCCAGAGAAAAGAGAACTTTGAATGAGCTTATTATTCCTCCCCAAATTCAACCAACAAAAGGAAAAGTGGGACCTCCAGAATCAGTACAGACAGGGTGGAGGGATGCAATTTAGTTCTGGTCATCTTTGTCCATCAAATGTTCGTCTCTGTCCACTCTGTGTTTCTTTGTCAATCTACATACATGAATCTTCCATGATTTCAAATGTTAAGATTTGCTGCTTTTTCCTCTTGTTATCACTGAAAAATGCACATCTTAGTGTTTTTTTGGTCTGACAGAACCAATCTTATAATTTCTCATCTGGCTCTGATAACTTCTGAATGCCTTTTATCACATACACTCCCCTCCAAAAGTATTGGAACAGTGAGGCCAATTCCTTTATTTTTGCTGTAGACTGAAAACATTTGGGTTTGACATCAAAAGATGAATATGAGACAAGAGATCAACATTTCAACTTTTATTTCCAGGTATTTACATCTGGATCTGATACACTACTTAGAAGATAGCACCTTTTGTTTGAACCCACCCATTTTTCATGTGAACAAAAGTATTGGAACATGTGTTTTGTTGCCCCGATGTGTCCTGTTACATTGATTATTCAAACAATAAATAGCGCTGAATGTCTACGTTCAGTTTCAGATTTGGGTTTTGCCTGTGCAGACTGCATTTATAGTTAGAGGCGTAACCAACAAGAAAACCAGAGAGCTGTCCATGGGTGAAAAACAAGCAATTGTGAAGCTGAGAGAAGATGGAAAATCAATCAGAGTCATTGCACAAACATTGGCCATAGCAAGTACAACCATTTGGAATGTCCTGAAGAAGAAAGAAACCACTGGTGTACTAAGTAACAGACGTCGAACGGGTAGACCGAGGAAAACAGCAGCAGTTGATGACAGAAACATTGTGAGAGCTGTAAAGAAAGACCCTAAAACAACTGTTGACATCAGCATCAACCTCCAGAGAGCAGGAGAGAAGGTGTCACAGTCTACTGTTGGCAGAAGACTTCATGAACAAAAGTACAGAGGCCACACCAGAAGATGCAAACCACTCATTAGCAAGAAGAATAGGAAGGCCAGGCTGGAATTTGCCAAAAAGTCCAGAGACAAGCCTAAAAATGCTGGGACAAAGTTTTATGGACTGATGAGACAAAGATGAACCTTTACCAAAGTGATGGAAAGGCTAAAGTTTGGAGAAAGAGAGGATCTGCTCATGATCCCAAACACACAAGCTCATCTGTGAAACACAGTGGAGGTAATGTCATGGCTTGGGCTTGCATGGCTTCTTCTGGGATGGGCTCATTCATCTTCATTGATGATGTAACACATGATGGCAGCAGCAAAATGAACTCAGAAGTCTACAGAAACATTTTGTCTGCCAATTTAAAGAAAGATGCAACCAAACTGATTGGGAGATCCTTCATGGTGCAGCAAGATAATGATTCAAAACACACACACAGGAGTTCATCAGGGCCAAGAAGTGGGAGGTTTTAGACTGGCCAAGTCAGTCTCCAGACTTCAACCCTGTAGAGCATTTTACCTGCTAAAGAGCAGACTGAAGGGAGAAACCCCCCAAAACAAACCACAACTGAAAGAGGCTGTGGGGAAAGCCTGGAAAAGCATCACAAAAGCAGAATGCAAAGGTTTGGTGATGTCAGTGAGTCACAGGCTTGATGCAGTTATTACAAGCAAAGGATTTTCAACTAAATATTAAGTCTTTTCACGTTAATCTTAAGTCTATCTGTTCCAATACTTTTACTCGCCTAAAAATTTGGTGTTCCGTTACAAATAATGCTAACTTCTAAGTTGTGTATCAGATCCAGATGTAAATACCTGGAAATAAAAGCTGAAATGTTGATCTCTTGTCTCATATTCATCTTTTGATGTCAAACCCAAATGTTTTCAGTCTACAGCAAAAATAAAGGAACTGGCCTCACTGTTCCAATACTTTTGGAGGGGAGTGTACCTCACAGTTTATGGGCTAAATGTTTCATTTGAAAAGAGTCCCTCTGGTTTGTTGAGGGATGATTGATAATGAAAATAATCATTAGTTGCTGGATAAAATATATATTTACATGTAGTTTAGCATTACAGACAGCTGCCACTACTGCTGTTCTCTGAGCTCATACACAGTAGAACAGTATGAAATGATCGTGAATAAATGGCCTAAATACGAATTATAATGAACTGGGGATAAAGATAATGTAAACAACAATATTTATTGTTAATAATCGCTGCCAAAAACTAGTATTTAAACTCAGAGGAATAAAATATGAATAGTCCTCTCCTCTCACCTCCCTCGACTAAGAAGACAGTGGAAAACTCTCTGCTTCCCCACTCGCACTGATCGTGTGTGTTTGTGTGTCTCCTCGGTTCATACTGAAAGGAGATGGGTGCATTCAATTGTCTGTTTGTTCACGCACCCATACATGAATACTATGGCAAAAGGCTTTTCCTGCTTGCAGTGTGTGTGTGTGTGTGCATGTGTGGGCATGCTCTCTCTCTTTCTACCTTTCATGTCCGTCCAGGCATAAAGCAATCCACTCCTCACACACTCACACTCTGCCCCCGGCCAACACACACACAAACACACATATTGCCCATGGCTACACAGTCGGTCCAAGGAAGCTGTTTTTTTACTCTTCAAGTTGTTTGTTTGAGTGGATTTTACACAACGCCCTTGGCGTAACATCACACACACATACACACACACACACACACACATGCATGCATGCATTCAGAAAGATATGTGAAAAACACACATGCATATTTTTAGGCCTAATTATACAGACTTCTACTCCTGTGGGCATGGCATAATAACACATAAAAATACACACACACACACACACACACACACACACACACACATATATTTTCTGGTTACATCTTTTCCTATTGAAGCAGCAGCCATGGTAAGAGGCGCTGTCCAAAACCAGCAGCCAGATCAGTCCAGCACACATGCCAGAAACACTATGCAGTCCAATTATTCTGTAAATCTGTGCGTTTGTGTGTATGTTTTCTCAAATTGCATTTGTTAATATGGCAGAAGTTTCACAGCAGCTTCTATATGTCTCACTGATGGACGTTACTAAATCAAAGGATGGAGCTGCAACAGTCTGCTTGTTGATGCTTTTTTGCTCTTATATCGTGCGGTCATTTGGGAAAATTATAGTCCATCTCGGGGGTTTTATGGAGTAAATATTCAGTAAATGACCACATTGTGCGTTTGTGTGTTCTTTATAAGCCAAAATGCTGTGATTGTAAAAGCCCAGTTTGAGGAGTAAATGGGCTGTTAACTCTGGTAAAGGAAACTGGTTTCATCTTCTCTTTCATCAAGTGTGTATTTCCTCTCTTTCCTCTGCCTGTGTCACTATCAGTTTCCCCCTCTCCTTTCCTCGTCCCTCTCTCCCTTCCCCCTCGCCTGCAGGACAGGAGGCAGAGAGGAGTGGACAGTCAAAGGAGATGATCCTCTCTCTCTCTCTTACTCTCTCTCTCTCGCTCTCTGTCTGTCTGTCTCTCGCTCGCGCTCTCAGCATTACAAAGCCCCTTGTCCACTTTGATTACTTACATTAACATGAGCAAGAAAAAGACTGCACTCTGGATTTGCCTGTGTGTGCGCGCTATAGAGAAAGAGAGTGACCGGGTTTCTGAGCGTGTGTGTGTTTGTGTGTGTGTGTGTTTGTGTGTGCCGGCCCAGACACAAGTCAACAACCAAACAGAGCAGGGATTGTTGGGATGTTGTATAACAACCAATGGTTTCCTTGTGCGACAAACCAGAGAGGAACGAACATTTTCTGCCTGCCTGCCGTGAACGATGGCACTGACACGGTGGGAGGAGGAGAAGGAAAGTGATGGAGTGTGTGTGTGTTTAGTGGTCGTGGTGGGAGGGATGGGTGATCAAGAGGAGGAGGGAGGGAGGAGGTATGGATAGAAAGCTGGACATGGATAGATAGATAGGATAAATGAAAATGCGGCCAGTCTGTACTTGTTTTCCATTATCAAGGTTCCAAACTGTTCACAGAACAAACACAAACAGCGTTAATTACTTGGCACACATTGTGCGTACGTGCCCCAATGGGAGGAAGAGCTTGTGAATGTGTGAGCATGTATAGAAAACAAAAGGAACAGAGCCTTTATGTGTGACAGAGACAAGGATGGAAAGGACAGTACTGTGGGAAAGTTTAAACGATGTAGGGCAACACACACACACAGACAGGTGTCATAAGCAGCTACTTTATTCCAACTGGAGTGAATCGCTTTTTGATCATCTCTAATTGGGGAGTAACAATATTTGTTTTTTATTAAAAAAAAAAAAAAAAAAAAAGTTCAGCAATCCAAAAATCTTGCATCATGCACCGCGGGGCTGGAAAAACATCCCCCCACATCAAGTCTGCTGGCTCTGCTAAGGTGCTGATTTCTTTCCAGACTTTTATTTGTTTTGATTTGTTGATTATTTTTTTTGTTTGTTGTTGCAGCATGCACTTCAAAAAATTAAGACACCCCTACCTCAACAAAAAACACATCACTTCTAGCCTATAAACAGGCGTGGTTATGAGACTGGAAGTTAATTCTTGACTATTGAAACAGATTGATATATTCAGAGATGGATATGTTCAGCTGTAATCATAAGATACTGCACAGAGACATAGCAATGCTGAAATCTGTCTTTAGAAAACAGTTATTCTTTTCCAGCTTCAGGCATCTGGCTCTGCATCTGATCTTGACCTACAATTTCCAGAAGCTCGCACGCAAAAGAATATGTACCGATAAGGGTCAGTAAAGAAAGTATTTCAGCTGGGTAGAGGTAGAACAGGAATGTGTGCAGTTTCCAACTAGAAACAGGAGTCTTTGTATGAGTACCAAAGGCTTTCTGTGCTGCATAAATGATATGTTGTGGAAGTAATCTATGCTACTCTGAAAAGTACATTGTGATACTCGCCTGTGCAGTGTTTGTATCTGGGTCTTAGGTCATGGAATGGGTATGTATGCTTCAGTGATGCCCTCGTCTGTGTCTCCTCTCACAGTGCTGACATTAAAGGGTCCGTCTTAGTCCAGGGTCTGATGCCCTGGAGCAATAGGCCACAACCCCCCAAAATGTGCGCACACATTCCCCATGAAATGGACATTTCAGGGTCAGCTCTGGCAGAAATACTAGAGGCAGTATTTTCTTTATATCTGCTTTTAAAAGGTCTCTTTAATTTCAGTTTTGCATTCATATAGTTCAAAAACAGTCAAAGATTGAGCAGTACATACAATGTTGTCAAGGCCAGACAGGATTACCGTTAACATGCCATTTTAAAATAATTTTGTTTTGGACATTTTGTGTCATGATTTCCAGAAAGACCAAATCAATGGTCAGGCTTCCTGTCAAGGCCAGGAAACATTTTCTGATCACAGAAGACCACGTTTGCTGTCAGTAAAAGGGGCCGTGATATCTGTACAGCACTGACAACATACAAATACTTCTACTAACTGTGCAGGACTGTCATTTTTTCATACTGGGAATCTGTACAATGTGTTTTTACATAGTGCCCACTGGTCCCACTGTAGCTGGAATATTAGGACATTTTGTCGAGGTTCCACGAGGCTGATTGACAAAAAAGTAAATCAAGAACTATTTTGATAATTGATCAATTCTTATATTATATTTCTTTTTTTATGATTGTAAACAGAATATTTTTGGGTTTGGGACTTTTGCTCATGATGTTCAAAGATGTCACCTTGGGCTATAGGTAATTTGGATGGACATTTTTCACTTTGATATTTTAATGTGTGTGTGTGTGTGTGTGTGTGTGTGTGTGTGTGTGTGTGTGTGTGTGTGTGTGTGTGTGTGTGTGTGTGTGTGTGTGTGTGTGTGTGTGTGTGTGTGTGTGTGTGTGTGTGTGTGTGGACTCAAACCAGCAACCCTCCAGTCATGTCTCTGACCATTGAGCCTCAGACTAGCTTATACATTTCTCTATTGACCTCAATATATGCAGACAGAGATAAAGAAACATAGAGGAGGGACGCATTTAACAATGTTGTCTGGTGTCTCAAGTGTGTGTGTGTGTGTGTGTGTGTGTGTGTGCCTGAGGCAGTTCTCTGTAACCTGAATGTGAGTCAGAAACCGGTTCGACTCATTTCCTGCTCAGAGCTTTGTCATTTAACAATGGACACACACACACACACACACACACACACACACTATATCTATTAAAAGACCACTCCCCTGTAGGTAAGTGGCCTCTCCCTCCCATGAGCCACTCCTCAGCTCCAAGACACACATACACACACACTTATAGAAACATAAGCATTTGTATAACTAGACCTGTGTGAATTATTGAATCAAGGTGAATTAATACAATTTGCTAAAAAAAAAGAGCCCCATCCCAAAAATCTTTGATTTTCTTTATCATTAAACTCACCCAAGGACACGAGTACCAAGTACCTGACCATAATGTTTCTCCATTTCTTTCTCTGAAAGCTGTGCTCGCACACAAACTCTCTCACACACACACGCACATGCACTATTTCCCTGTTGTAAAGTGTAATAACAGCAGTCCTCGGGCCAGTTACAGCTATCGTAAAGAGACGACAACTCCCAAAACTCATTTACCACACACACACACATGCACACACCGTGAACCTGGAGGGAGGAGTGGAGGTCTCTGTAGCACTGACTTTGCCCTTTCTCTCTCTCTCTCTCTCTCTCTCTCTCTGTCTTGTGTCTCTTTTTCAAGTGACGTTTGACCACATTTTACACCTGAAGGTGACAACACACACACTCACGTTCATGCACACTCTGCAGTACGTGCTCTCTCCAGTCCCCAGGCTAGTGTGTATGATTGCGTGTTTGTGACAGAGTGGGGAAAGCAGACAGAAGAGAAAGTAATAATGTAGTGGTGTGTTCACATTCCTCTAGTTTCTCTTGTTGTAATAAAAGATGCCACACATTCATAACTTGTGGCAGAGGGAAAATTCTGGTTTATTAGAGCTGATGCTTTATTTTTGTGGTGTTGGCCATCATTTCTACAATTTTCTATGGTAGGGGGAGTTTAACGCTGTCCTTGCCAAGTTTTTTTAAATAATATTTGTGATCTGTCGTATGTAGTTGGTGTTACCAGTGTTTTACAAAATTTGCCCATTGCCTTGTAGTCATTTAGCTTTTTTTCCCTTAAAAAATAAAACCCATTTAGTTAATTTACGCATTTCAGCACCAGCATTCTTAGTGGTGTCACCAATACTTACAAATAAGAGTGTCTGCTCAAGATCTAACTGCTTAAAGAGCAGTGGTGGCCCTAAATGACAATAGGACAGTGCTGAATGTTTGTACATAGTGAGTGTGTGGTTGAGTGAGCGAAGGAGAGTGACGGTGAATGTTCAGAGCGGAAGGAAAAGTGTAGCAGAGAAGTTATCGATGAAGACTGCAGCGTCTCAAGACCCCCTTTTCTTGTCAAATATCAGTAACACCAGTGCTACAGATCACCAGTTTAATTCCTCACTGTCGTGTCCCTCCCACAGCTGCTATCTCCTCTACTTCATTTCAAGGTAAAGCTTAACGTGAGTGCAGCTGAAATGTTTCCAATGATAATAATAAATGTTTGTATTCCAGTTTTCCTAATACAGGTGTTGGTTTTAAAATGATCGTATCATCTACACACTCGAGTTTCTTTCCACGTCTCTCCAGATGGCATCAGTTGACTTGATGAGAGCAATGTTATGAAACTACTGCTAAAACTACAAAAATACCACCCAGGTTGCATTAAACAGAAATCCCAATCAATATACACCTGCCTTTGGAAGTAAACCCACTGACCACAGTGTAAGCAACCTGTAAATATTGCTTCATGTTGTTTTACATTCATACACATGGTCTCGGCTCTTGTGACACACAGTTATGGCCTTTATTTATGCCTGTTATCATAGCAGACATAGTTTTTACCCTCAGCAGAGCCACCATCCTGACACGCTAACAGAAATGTGTAGTGTATGTTTAGCTCTGCAGACAGTCTCAGAACTAGGAGCTTTGGAAGTTGTCTGGCCTGCTAGCATGTTATTCCCACTTGTGTGTTATTTCCTTTGTTTGGGTCTCTATGGTTTCCACCGCTGTGTAATGTGCTCTTTTTCTGTGCTGGCAGTGAAAAGTAAATTTCCTCCAGGACAGTAAATGCTATCGTTAGGTATCTTTTGTTGTTCGACAGAACTGTGTCACAACCACAGATAAAAGGGCCTCTTTGACACATTATTTTTTTCTATTTCAGATATTTTTTTTTTTTGTATTTGATTTTTATTTGTTTCAGAAGTCCCAGAAACATTTTCCAATTGTTATTTTAGGCGCTTTTTTTCCTCTTTGAAGTTAGATGTTTTAGAGGCTTTTTTTATGTGTGTTTATTTGTTTGTCTCAGTCTGTTTTTCTCTCTTCGTCTCTGTCGGTCTCTCCAGTATTAGTGCTGTTTCAGGTTGTTCTTTGTGTGTCGGTGTGGAGAACTGCTTTTTGTCCGACAGGCTGAACAACAGAAGTGCTTCTGCTGCACAAACACAGGATAGACTAAATCCGACCCGCCAGTCGGTCAGTCAGTAAATCAGTCAGCCAGCCTTTGAAACCAGCTTGCTGGACAATTGGAGAAGTCAACCAGGCAGTTCAGTGTGTCACCAGCCTCTGTGCTGACTTGCTAAGCTAGCTGCTTCAGATTTAACCTGCTTATAGCTCTGGGGTGGGATTTTTTTTTTTTTTCTTCTTCCCTAACCTCACACTCAGGTTTCTTCCTCCTCTCACTTTCCAGACTCTTCCCCTCCTCCTCAGTATTTTCCCCCACCTCTTCCTTGCTTTTTGTTTTTCATAAATTTTCCTCCTTCCTTCTCCATCTGGCCTTACTTATCTTGTGTGTCTGTTTGAGTGTGTATGCATGCATGTGTGTGTTCATGTCTCTGGGGGTTGGTATTTAATGTGTGTTTGTTATGCTCTTATCTCGTCCACACCAGACCTGCTTTTCAGTCCAAAACCTCAGCTGTGCCCCGATTGGCTCCGAAACGAACTGCCTCCTGTCTGCTCTGTGATTGGCCCATTCAAATCCTTTACAATGGATTTAGCATTATTTGATTGTATTCTCTTGGTAATTTATCAGTTAGCTATCAGGGAACATGATGAATGGCTTAGTGTCACAGCTCGCTGGCTCCGGTGGCATGTAGGTACATACAGGTGCGGGGCTAGCTGCTCCACCCGAATACAGCCCACCAACCGCCAGCAATCATTCTGACCCCATTCTGTCCTGTATTGATCCTTTTACAGTCCAGGCCCCTTTTGTAAAAGTCATTGAGACTTCTAGCCTCATTCACAGTGTCACATTGTCTGGGGAGGTGTTCAGTAAAACCTAGAAGAGGTGTTGCTTACATCCTTTTGACTTTCACATCACTCACATCATGTTTAGATGCTTAGCAAAGAGATCTGTACTAAAATATTAATTGCAGCTCAGATTTTTCCCACTTTGAGTCATAATATGGTTAAGGTTTATACAGGCTGAGTGTCTGTGGTGAGTCAGCCAGTCAGCATTTTTGAGGTCAAGTGTGCGATGAAGGGTGGAGAGAAGCAGCCAGTTGAGACTTGTTGTTTGGGGATTTTACTTTACTTACTAAAGGAATACCAGCTGTGCTCTCAGTTCTGAGTGCCGTCTGAGGGCTCAATAATTACTCCCCTCTGACTCATTCAGAATGACACACTGACATGGGATCTGATCGCGTGGATCGTTTATGGGTTTCTCTCAGTGACGTTAGGAGCCACCACTGTCTGGAGTCATCTTAAGACTTAATTGCCAAACATAAAACTTTTCTGTGTGTTTCAGTTCAGGTCCCATTGCAGAAACTGAGAGGAAAGTTGACATGTGATGTTTGACAAAAAAGCTGATGTGCTTCAGTGTTCACAAACCACTATGTTTGAGAGAGAGAATTGTAAAATAGGCACCTTTGGCACCACACTGTATTGTAACCCACACTGACAGAGACAGAAAAAAAGGGGTGGACAAGGAGACAGTAAACATAGAAGTGGGTGTGGGGAGAGGTAGATGGGTGAACAAACACACCAAAAGAGGAGGGGGATGGTTCAGCTTTCCTGAGAACGAGTGAAATCTGACTCCCTCTGGGGCTTGTGGGTGAACTCATTCACAGACTGCATGAAGGGGGGAGGGAGGTAAAGGAGAGGTGAGCAGGATTTCCCAATTTTCTTTGTGAGCGACAAGCTCTCCTCTCCATCTCACTACCATCCACACCTCCTCTCCTGTCCTCTCTCCTCCTGCCTAATCTGCCAGCCAGCCAGCCAGCCAGTCAGTCAGCCAGCCAGTCAGCATGTGAAGTTGCTTTAAATGTCAGCATTTGAATAGTAATAGAGATTAACGATGGGGAGATATACAGAGAGCGTAAGAGGGAGTGAGAGAAAGCACAGGAGAGAGGTGAATGTCATAAAGATAGCGTCTATCGACAGTTTCGACCCCTGGTAACAGTGCTAAGAACTATCTCTGCACACACACACACACACGCACACACACACACACACTGTAATCATACAGTGGCCAGACAAAAATAGAAATAAAAAAAGATAAGGAGAAAGGAGCTACCATAGAGGTGTGATGTGTGTAAACTTTAGGTGTCATGTTAACTGTCAACAAGTCATTGAGGTTGTTCAGTCATATTACTATCATGTTGAATGCAGAACTACATACAGTTTTACTTCCAAAAGAATACAAAAATACCATAAAACATTAGCTGAAAATGTGAGGATTTCTATTTCATGGTAAACTGCATATTTTAGTGTTGGATTGGTGGTCATATAAAGGAGGCTTTTTGACAACATCACTTTTGAGTTTGGAGAAAATGAGACGGACATTTTAGTTAATCAGTTAATTAAGAAAATCGATACACTAACTACTTTTGGAAATGATAAAAAAGCCTGGCCCATTCATAGGTCGAGCTCTAATGCATACCACACAAAAGCTAAAATGACTAGATGAGTGGGTGATCAGAAAATGAATGGAAAAATAATTTTAAGTCCAAATGCCAAACATTCAGTTGTTACGCTCGTCTCAGTTGTGAATATTTGCTGCACATATTAGTTTTACATTATTGCAAATACTCTTGGGTTTGGTAAAACGTTCGATTTGGAGCTCTGGAAACTTGTGATTTACACTTTTTTATACCATTTTTGCACTCACCCATTAGAATTATGCACCAACCTTACTTTGGGCAATGTTACAACCTTTTCCAGACTACAGACTTGATGCAACATTGCTACAAAGAGTGAGAGAGACAAATTTTCCTTTCAGATTGATCTGTTAATGATAAGGTTGTCATGTGGAAGCAAATAGCTTGCCCAAAAAATGGCCTCTGTAGCATCGAAATGTGGTCCCTCACAGCTCAGTTCCCATTCCCATTGTATTGTGTGACAGTGATACCATGATAGCAGGTCATTAGCAAGTCGTTCACGCCTCATTGTCTGCTGATGGCGCTTTTTGTTTGAGGTTGTCCAGGCAGAGATGTGTTTTCAGGTACCACATTTGACTCCATTTGTCCCAAAACATGGAAATGAAAGCCTCATTCAACAGCAGAAGTTGCTGTTGAATGTGTAATCACAATGTTACAAAGAAAGCCCTCAGAGTACAGTGAGCGTGCTCTCTCGTGTTTTAAAGGATCACAACTCAGTAAGTAACATTTTACTGTTAAAAAATAATCCTATCCAGACATGTTGGTCAATGAAATACAAACACGTAGTGATGGAGGTCATGGCTGCCTTTCACCAAAGCGCCCGTACGACCAAATCATCAGTTTGTGGAAAATAATGTGGCGCTTGAAAAGTGCTTGAGTTTGAATTTGAATTGAAAAGCCGCATTAACCCCAAAAGAGGAGTGGGGTGAGGGGGGAAGATAGTCAGGGATGGAAGGACGGAAAGGCTCCTCACAGAAGGAAAAACACACATTTCTGTTTTACTGTTACTGTCAATGGAAACTCCTGAATCAGCTGAACACACATGCACATACGCACACAGAGACACACACACACACACACACACACACACACGTCTCAGATTCAATTACAGCATTGTGAGATGAAGGAGAAATTCTTCAGCCTTCAGCACTTCCAATTAAACTACCGCTCTGCGTGTATGTGTGTGCGTACTTGCAGGATTGTGTGTGTGTGTGTGTGTGTGTGTGTGTGACAGCGTGCATGTGTCTGTGTTTGTGTGTTGCTGTGTAAGTCATGTGTATTTGGGTGTGTGATTGCGCGTGCCAGTGTGTATGTTTAACAGGCGAGGTGTGTGTGTGTATATGGGTCCTGGCTTTGATGGCGTCGCGCTGCGCTGCGAGGGCCACTGAGGCATGACGAGTGAGAGTTTGTGTGTATGTGTGTGTGTGTGTGTGTGCGTGCGTGCGTGTGTGTGTGTGTGTGTGTGTGTCAGCCTCTCTGATGTCACCTTGTATCATTTCAGGCTAATTTCACCTATTCTCAGAGAGGGAGAGAGAGAGAGAACAAGAGGCAGAGGGAAAGAACAAAAAAGTAGAGACGACAAAGAGAAAGTAAATGATAAGGTACAACTTTATTAGTGTCCTTGAGGCAGTCGGCATCAGCTACTCAGTGATGCAGACACACACACACAGATTAAAAACAACAATTACAGCAACAGGAGCACGGTGTGCAATATGACAGGGTACAGAATATTGCCATAGTTCATTTTAAAGGGACAGTGTATAATATTATAATAGAGTATGATCATGTAAAGTGAGTAAAACAATCAAATACAAATATACATACTAAACTATCATTTTTTCCACTAATTCCTCTCCCCTCTCTCCTTCTCCTCTCCCTTTAAGCCGTCTTCATGCGTTTGAGCCAAAAACTAAAACCATTGTAGTGATTCACTGGTAAGTAACGTCCCACAAAGCCACGATTAGAAATCCGGGTCAGCAAATGTAATTATTAACTGGACTCGGCCGAAATTGCACTGATTTGGAGGAAAACAGTATTACTGGTGGTTGGAATTGGATTTTAATGATGTATGTAATTATTGTCCTTGAAAATTATTTCCGTTTGCAGACTGGAGCTGCTCTTTCTCTTCTTTTCTGTGCTTTCTTTTCCACCTCTTTTCTCTCCATGTTGTAAAATTGTGATGCCACCAAACTAAATAGATATTGATCCTCATTAAACTTGTTAGTAACACAGGAAAAGATGGAGAGACAGGGATGGAAACACAAGAAAATGAGGCGACTGAAACAAAAGAACATTGTGACACAGTATTTTATTACTGTATAATAAAGTTAATCACCGGGTTTGGAGTGAAAAACGATATCCTTGTTTCTTTTTCTGCCAGTCTGTTTTTCCTTTCTCCCTTTCCATTTCTTTGTACTGTTTCCTTCAGTTTCACCCTCTTTCACTCATCTTGTCTTATCTGCTCTGTGGTGATAATATCACTGCCTATAGACGGAAACAGAGCTCTGCTGATAGATACTAGGCACAGTCAGAAAGAGGGAGAGAAGGAGCAAGAGTGTGATCTGTACGTACATTACAGATAAAATGCGTATTATTTGTGTGGTGGAGGGGCAGATAGCGTTTATTCTCCTCACTCCCTCAGAGTTTGAGCAAATTTATGGTGCTTTGCTTCAGCTTGTGATCAGGGCCAAGATGTGATCATGTTCTCCACCCACCTGATGATGTAGCGGCCATCTGATTGGCTCAAATATACAGTACGCTGTAAACTCCCATACAGGAATTCAGTGGAATCGGCTCATCTTTTTAACTTGATATCGCTATTTTTTTTATTCAGAACTTATAAGCCTGAGTTCCTCTAGCTCAAACTCAGCCTATTATAAGATTGTGGTGTCACAAACGATATGTTTTTATGGCCTTGAGTCAACAAACTTTCATATGTTTTACATCTTACATTAGATACCTGCTCGTCTTTAACGCAAGCTGTATGACCTTAAATCTTTGTAGACTGGATGACTGAAAATATTCATCTTTTCTTCATTTCAAACCAGAGTAGACATACTCCAGCACACATAGAATAAATACAATGGAAATAACAGCCTGTCTCTGTGATTTCCTACACAGAAAATTCTGATTAACAGCACCCGTTTGAAAGAGCTGCTAAATTTGTTCTCCGGTTGCTGTGGTTTGTTATATTTCTCAGTTCTTCAGATCTGCGGTTTTCTGTTCTGTTCTTATTATTAGAGCAATAATGCAGCACATTGTTTGCTGTAAGGCAAACTTAACCCTTCAAGCTGCCTCAAAGTACATACATTTTTTTATAATTTGTATGCATTGTGCTCCGCAGCGCCTCACATATTTCCTCTCAAACAATGTTGCCACTTCATTACTACACAATTCACATGACATAACTGTTTCCCTTACATTAACTCATCATCCCATGAATAAAAACAGGCTATGGCCACCTTCCTGCTCAGAATAAATCACTGTCAATCCTTTCAAGCACTGCATTCAAGCATTTATGTGATTAGATAGCAGTGTGAGTAAAAAAAACAAAAGCAAGCTTGAGCTTGGCATTGAAGACCCTAGATATTTAGTTACACATTAGACCATGTCAGAGCATGTCCAAAGAGTGCCAATTTGTAGAATAAAGACTGTTGTAACAGCTGAGGCAGTGCTCGGTATAGATGTTTATTAGAAATGATTGCATTGAACACCAAGGCCATGCTACATGGTTGTGATTGTATGGTATTGCTTTTTTGAGAAATTTACTCTGCTGAGACAGCTGTGAAGGAATGTTTTGCACAAAAGAACAAGTATTGACTTGAATTCTTAGATTTGATAATCAGCCATCTCTTAGTTATAATGCAGTTTCTTTGTCATAATAGATTTTCAGGAATTGTCTAGAGAAAGAAAAAAAAAAAAAAACCTCCAAGACCTTCATTTGATTTAAAGTCAGCCCAGGGACTTCTCTGTGAGTAGACTATAGCTGTTAGATCTGATTTAATACTGCCTGTTCTGCAGATCGCTTAGATCACATTGGAGAACAGGAAAGCTAATCAAACGAGCTATTGTTATACATTCTTGCCATGTTGCCAACTAATAATCTTGATCTAAGCTAATAACTGAGAAATGAGCATGGTCTTCTCTTTTTTTGCCGGCAGCCCCATGGGGGCTGTCTGCATCAGTGTTTCTGAATAGTTTCGGTCAAAGCACTTTTGCTTCATTCACCTCCTGGAGGTGGAGGTCAATGCAAATCACCACAAAATGATTCTGAGTGACGGTGGCAGATGTTGTGTCTGATGCCATTCAACAATCTTTTTGAAAAGACTGCGGCTGTCCTGTGTCACTCTGTGTGTGTGTGTGTGTGTGTGGCTCCTCTCTGTGCCCTTGAGCCTTTATCAAGTCCTTCTAATTATTTTATTATGCAAATGAGTCACCATTATTTCATTAGCGAGGCAGCCAATCACAGAAGCTGATTAGGAGGTGATTAGCATGCAGTGGGGTTCTCTCTCCTTGTGTCCTTGTGAATGGAAGGGAGGGGGCAATAATGACCCATCTGGACACACGCTTGTGCATTTAGTTGGAAAGTTGTTGTAGGATTTGTTATACATTACAGTACAATTAACACATGCAAGCACAGTACAAACACACATTGTATTTCTGGAATGCATTTATATTTGATATTTTTACATTAGCAGTGGATCAGATGAACGTGTGTAACATGAAAGGGTTTGGCCATAGTGACAAAGTGGTTATGATGAGATGCTAAAACTCACAGTACGCTGCTAGGCACCAAAGATCAGACCGGCCAAGTTAGCGTGGCGTGCATAGCGGGGCATTTAATAACTAAAGAGCCAGCTATTTCCCTCAAGAGTTGGTGGAGACCAAAACATAGCTAATAGGTCACGTTAAGCACTTTTTTACCTTTTAAAATAACAGCTTCAAATCCATTTTGATGGTACACTGACTTGTAATGGGGGAATGGCGCCTCTTTCATTCCCACGCCTGTTTTTGTTAACGGCACCACCAACTTTGAGTCTAACTGCTGTGGGTGCAGATGTTTTTTCGCTTTTTTTGCTCTTTGGTGTGGCCTTGCATCAAAAGTCTATTCCCTTTCAAATATTTTTTTTCTCTTGTTTGATTAATGCAGTGCTGAACTTTCACAATAGAAAATGTGAATGGAAACTGCAAAAAATGAAAACATTTACTGAATTGTGGAGGGAAAAAACCTCACTTGAGGACTTTTTAGGTTTTTTTCCAAAAAGAGTTAATGTGCATGATGGGAGATGGAAACGCCTTCGTCGAATAAGTTGTGGACATTTAACTCACATGACAGATCAGCTGTTCCTGCTGTCTTTCGCGTCTCAGCCCCATGTGTTACAGTCATTATGTTAAGGCTTTGTCTTCGTCTCCAGACAACATGAAACAAGGCCAGTGGTGGACCGGACATCTGACACACTGGGACAAATCGGGTGGGCCGCTGCGTCGGTGGCCTGTGGACTGTCATAAAAATCCAAAAAGTTTTACCAGCTGTCAAACCTTGTTGTCTCTTTACCGGCATTCACTGTGCGCCTGTCATTTGGGGTTTAATTAAAGTATATACCAGTAACAAAGCTTACCAAAATAGACGTTAATGGTAATTAGAATTTGGTTATTTATGTTTGAATATTAAAGAAGCAGTCATAGATGGGTACTGCTAAACAAACAGACAGATGTGAACTTCAACATTTGTCCATGACATGGCTCATCAGGTAGTCTTTCTTCGCCAGTGGAGGTAGATTAATAGTTCAAGGTCTGCTCTTCTCATTATTGGCAACAAAGATTAACTGTCAGATGCATGTGTCTGTTGATGTGTGTGTTGGTTTAAGTTGGCAGGACATTGAGGAAAGGAAGAAGTGTTAACTGAGAACGTGGGCGAGCTAGTGTGAGGTTTGTGTGTATGTGTGTGCAGACAGTTTCACACACATTTGGTTTCTGCAGACCCCCTTTTCAGCAGACACACACCCATACTCATGGACACACAGCTACTTTGTTGGGTAAGTTAGCAGCTGAAAGCAGCGACCTCAATCAGAGGTGTGCCGACGAGAAGAGAGGAATGCTCTACGATTGAGAAATGTTCTTTTAAACCAGACAAAAAAGTGGAATTTAAAACAAGGACATGTTTTTCTTCGCTGCTAAGCCAAGGCAAAATACCTCTCCTACCACGGCACTATATCAGAGCTAAGTGGAACTGTGTACGTGTGTGTGTGTGTGTGTGTGTGTGTGTGTGTACACAGTTAAAAGCCCACAGCACATATTTTAAACACAGTGGGCTTAAATCCAATTTTGCTTTATATTGCTTTCAGAAGCAGAAATTTCAGAAAAAAAGCGTTCCAACTAAATAGAGCTTCTGTATGAATTCTGTAACTTCAGTGAGTTTAAACAAGGGCCAACACATGCTGGCACAAGTAAACTAAATGTAAGTGTTTCTGCAATGTCAAAACAAAAGTGTAACAGTTGATCGCTTTAAAAACACACATAATTACTTAGGCTATATACTTAAGTACTACTCACAAATACTTAAGTATAGGCACATTTTAGTTTGTGGCCACCAGTAGCAGCAATGAGCACAAATTTCCCGTCAATGAGCAGGGAATTAATTAGTATCACCTTAATGGAATCAGTCTTTTGCATATGACCAAGTTTTGCTAAACTGTTGTTGTGATAGTCACCTTCCCCTTTACTGGATTTGCATTTTCCTACTTTATGACTGTGAGGTTGTTTCTCTGACAGAAACAGAAAGAGCAACACCTTCCGCGCTGCAATCAAAAATTGAAGTAAAATTAAATTTGTGACTAAAAAAGTATTAATGCAAATCCGAGAGTTTTGTCGCAAAAACCAAAAGTTTTGTTTGTGATTTTGCTTGTTGTTGAGCTGAATCTCGTGGACGGGACTCAAGGTGAAAGATTCAGCTCAACAACAAGTAAAACTTTTGGATCCAAAACTTTTTCATTTTGCAAACAAAACCTTTTGATTTGCATTCATACATTTAATCACAAATGTATTTTACTTGCAATAAAAACATGTTTTTATTGCTGTGTGGAAAGTTGCTCTCAATCCTATCATGTTTAATTGCCTAAAACAGACACAAAAGTAACCTCATACAGGACCAGCTTCACACTGAACTGTAGTGCTTTAGTGGTATCATGCACATCAGCAGTCAAACTTAATACTGGATACTGATGTAAGACATTTGTGTCTCATGTCTCATCATACAGTGCAAACTAATGAAAGAGCGTATTAATTAAACAATCATAGCTAGCACGTTGAATATTCCCACCTTGTTAATTAAACTTGCAACATCGTTACTGAGCGTCTGAATGATCTTGGCAGTAATATGGGAACAGATGAAGAAAAGCAGTTTAATTTGAAGCAAAGCTCTTCTCTTACAGAGAATCCTATAGTGCTGCGGTGCATGTGGTCGTTAGAATCAAGAAATTTGTTGAATTTTTTCTTTTTACATAATAGCACCCATCCATTTCTCCTGGTAATGTCACAGTGGCATACACACAGATGCACACACATACACATAATGTTACACACCTTAGACACAGTCACATTAGATTCCTTATTAAATTAATGAAACTACTGGTTTGCCTTGTTTTAATTCTCACTTTGCCAACACTTAGCAGAGCTTTAACCGTACATAGAGAGTAGAAAACATCATTGTAAACAAAGGATGTCATTTTCGACCATAGACGCAAAACACGCACAAGGTTACCCTTTTAGTACACATGCAGTTGTGCGTGCCTCCACTTGTCCTTGCATATAGAGAGAACTCAATTTTAAAACACAGACACACGAATAAACCTTCACACTCATCCTCTGTTTACAACATCATGTTAAATGTGATGTTTGGCACGGAGTGTTTAAGGGCATAGTAGCTTTTCACCACTTGTTTTTTATATACCACTATGTTGGTATATAAAAACCACATTCAGACACACACCCCAGAGTAACACACTTTGCTGTTTTAACCCATGCAGAGAGAGCTACCTGGCAGCAAGATGTAAACTGACACACACACTGTGGGAGACAGGAAGCCATGCGGTTTACAAGCACACACACACACGGATACACACACATACAGCAGCATTTGATGTACATCAGTAGAATTAGATTCTGTATATCCACATTGAGTTTACAACTGAGTAGATTGGCGCATATAAATGAGCGTTATTGTGCTGTACTTCATGCCCTCTACATGTCCCAGCACTTTTGGCATTAAAACCGGAGGTTACTTGCTGTGACAAAGACTTAATTGAATTGAATGGGAGTGAACAGAATTGTACAAAGAGGGGCTGGTTTAAAGAATGATGCCCAGAGGAATGTGATCCAGTGCATCTCTGAGGCTGTGAGTCACAGCCAGCCATACAGCCGGCAGCCGAAGACAGCCGCTTAGTTTGATGTTAACTTGTTTCTCCTCTGGCGGCGGCTGTCACCTCTTGGTATCCTTCTGTAGCGGGAGCTCAGATCAGTGGGGTATCTGAGGGCCTGTCGTTCTGCTCTCCATCACAGCCGCCGCAGCTCGCTCTAGGACACAGGTAGCAAAGCTGTAGCGCTAACTGAATGCTAGGAGATTTATGTTGCTGGCAGTGCTGGTTGCTGATAGTGCTACATGGTGGCGTGTTCTAGTACGCCTACATGCAATCTATGTATCTTGGTTTGCCACTCTTTCATGACTTCCACACATTTCACAACAAAGACAAGTAAATGAAAGTGTTATTAGTGGTTTGTGTTTGTCTTTAGCCAATCTTTGACTTTTATCTCCAATTTTTATTGTGTGAAATTATAATGTTGTTGCTCTTCACTTTGTTATGAGTGAGGTTATTAATGCCTGTTTGGGCGGTTGGTCAGACAAAGTAAAATGAAGACATAAATCTGTGCTCTGGGAAATGTATTTTTTCCGACATATTATAAACCACATAATAATTGAATCGAGAAAATGATCCTACTATGTAAGTGTACTCTATCATGATATAGTTTATATCCCTATCAAAAGGCTATTTATGGAATATTTTATCCATCACCAGCTCCTACTAATGCTGATCTCTAAAAGGACAAAGAGGACACATCTCCGTGACCACTAACTACTACTGACTTGAGTCAGATGGCATTGTGGCTTTTCTTAGCCATATCTCTCCTAGCCATTTTATTAACACAAGCCGTGCATCACTTGTAGGTAAATGAATCAGATAGCTAGCAGTGGCCAGCATGATATTTCTATCAGCACTATTGCCAGTACAAGCCACATATCATTGCAAGTTGATTGTTTCAGCTAGCCGCCAGGGACAAGTGGCGTCTCTCTGTATTAGAGCACCTTCCTGTTTAAGCGGGGCCACAGGCGGCCAGCTCACACATGGCTGTCCTGAGGCTGTGGTGATGGGCTCAGATGATCAGCTGAAGGCCCTGATGGTTGAGTCAGAGGTGATCCTGACTGGCCTTGAGTGATGACTGCTGAAGCTCAGACTCCTGGTGGTTTATTAATGAGCTGAGACACAGCCACGCACAGAAAAACAACATTAAGAAGAATCAGGAGTTCTACTGGATAAGACCAAAGAGGAATTCATGTTGCATTGCAAAGTTAGTTAATTCAGTCAATTATCCTTGATCCTATAAGGTGAACTAAATC
Source organism: Pempheris klunzingeri (assembly GCF_042242105.1). Classification (NCBI taxonomy): domain Eukaryota; kingdom Metazoa; phylum Chordata; class Actinopteri; order Acropomatiformes; family Pempheridae; genus Pempheris; species Pempheris klunzingeri. The sequence goes on along the minus strand of NC_092029.1, from coordinate 15,701,136 downwards.
TTATTATGTTTCTCTTTGCAGGGAGCTGTACGTTTGATGAGGGCTTCTCTCAGTGTGATTACCAGCAGGATCCCTATGATGACTTTGACTGGACGCACATCAACACCCAGGAGGTGCCCTACGTCTCACCAGACCTGCCACAAGGTGAGACCTGACCTCCTTACTCCTGGCTTTGTCGTCCACTTCTAGTGTTCAAAAACTCACAATGTGGGAAACTAAATTAGTTCATTTACTGAAGTACTGCTCAGACATCCTTGACTATTTCCATTCATTACTTTTACTTTTCCTCCACTACATGTCAGATGGAAATATTGTACTTTCTATCCCACTACATTCGTTTGATACTCAATACTTTTCTTTCATATAACGTTAAATTTGATGTTAAATGTTAAAGATTACGTGAAACATTAAACATCCCTTAAACATCAATATCCTTTTGGGGCCTCTTATCACATTTCAGATCTCTGTGACATTGTTAGTATTTCTCTTCTAAACCCTTCACATGGTTTTATTGAAATAACCGCTTGAGTACGACGTTGTGGAGTAGAGCTTTGTTCTTTCTCTTTACTGCAGCATTAATCATTTCCCCACACTTCAGGCTTACTTTGTGACCCTACGTAGGAGGTTTGACTGCTTGGTTTGGAGACACTGGATTAAACCTCTGAAAATAGTCAAAAGTAGCTCCTCCTCGACCAGTAAAATGTTTCGTACAAACTGACGGATCAGTATTAAAAATCAAAGCATGTCAGGTGTAATATCAGTCAAAGGGCCATTTTTCTGCAGGGCTTTTACTTTAACTGATTATTTTTTACATTGATGTATTGGTACTTTTACCCAAGTAAAGGATCTGATTCCTTCTCCCACCAAGATCTCCTCTCCTCTCCTCTCCTCTCCTCTCCTCTCCTCTCCTCTCCTCTTTAATCAGTTGTTTTTTTCTCCATGATGATGATGAAGGGGAAATTAAATCTTTCTGCCTGAGGGCTGAGGGTCTAATTAACAGAATATGAGGTCATTAATCAACAGCAGGGAACAGGGAAGGTTGCCTACTTTACAATGTTAAAAGCTAAATGTTATAACAATAACCAGCTATGCAATGTTGAGATAGTGACTAGCCTTGTGATATTAAAACGGCAGAGTAAGAATGTAGACTAGTGTATGAACTATGGTGTTAACCACAGTGAGGCAACCATGTTAAAATGTGAAAACCACAAACATGCTTGAGTTAGCTCATTTCTTTTATCCCTGCCTCTGTCATCACCTCTCCTCTCCCTTCCTCTACTTTTGGTTCCTCTTGTCTCCTTTCATCGTCATTCCTCGTTTCCTTTCCTTTCATCTCCTCCCCTATCCTATTGTTTCCTCTCCTCTCCTTTCCTCTCCTCTCCTCTCCTCTTGTGTTTGGGAAGATTAGGATTTTGTTGCCATGACAATTTGATGCCGTTATTTATCTCTCATGCTTATCATCATGACAACCCAGCCTCTCTGACATTTAGAGAAAGGTTCAGTTCAACACCGGCTCTTTACGACTTTCACACAAATACACACACAGTTCCTCCTAAAAAGTGTGTGTGTGTGTGCGCCTGCTGTCTGGTGCATGTGGCCTTGCATATATTTAAGCCATGTCATGAGGGTTGGGTGCCTTGCCCAATGGTACAGAGCCAAAGTCTAGCATTCAGTGTTATTAATACCAAGTGGTGTCACTCTGCAGAGAGGGCAGAGTTGGCATTCTGAAGAGGTTAAATACGTTGCCCAAGAGCGCATAGGTAATGCCTGGAATTAGCATAGCATTAATGCCTGTAGAAGTTAGTGGAATGAGCAGGGGCACGGGGATGGCAGGGCAGGTTAATGGTTTGGAGATGTTGATTGCTAAAGGGGGGTTCCAAGCATTGCCTAAAGGTACGGGAGCATGAACTGACATTTGATGTGTTAATAATGCCAGCAGGGTGTGGGACAGTGGTGCTGTAGATGGAAAATTAGGTTGCTGGAGGGAATTACAAATACAGCACTTGGCAAGGTTTGTATTTGGAAGAAGTAGTAGGGGATGGGTGAGGGGTTGAGCTGGTAGCTTAAATGCCTGGCCCAGGGACACATTGGTAATTTCTATCATTAGAATAGCTGTTTTCTAAGGCAATCCTAGCCACCAGTAATTTAGAGGCATTCTGGTCTAGCAGCAGTCTCCCTGAGGGCATGGCATGATTTAGAGCGCAGGCACTAAACCTTTTTGCCTTTTGACCCCTGAAAACAAAGAGATACGAGCCCCCTTTGTTGGGGAGCTGTTAAAAGCATTTGGCATCTGAAAGACCTTTGGGAGTGAGTTTATTTTGCTGATTAGTAGTCCAGGGGGTTGAATATTGTCAAAAGTAGTAGCAGAAGAGAAGGAATCATCTTAGGACTTTACGTAAAATTGTTTAAGAGTCACTGGTTAGCTCAGGCAACAGTTATACTTTGTCCTTATAACCCAAATTGATTTGTCACAGTTGCTAATCACCAGGGTTTGGCAGTTTTCGTAATAGAGATAAAACTATTCTATATAATCTCTCTGGGGGTTGATGTTGGCAGTAGCCAGCATGGCATGTTCTAGAAGCCACACTGGCAATGTTTGTTGTGCCAGTTGAACATTCATGGGTTGGGGCTCTGTGGCTCAGTGGACTAAAGCAGATACTCTTGACTCATAATATTGTCAGCTAGTACCGCTATAAACGTGTTTGGCATGCCATTGGCTCTGTGTCTCTCTTTCCTCTTGTTTTGCACAGCGTACTGTCTGATAAGGGAGGAGAAAAAGCATTTAAACTGCAGTAGAGCTGGTCTCTTGTCCACTGGATGTTTTAATAATGAGCGAATAATGATGGATGCAGTGATGCAAACTACACAGCCTTACAATACCATGATATCAAACCTCTCTGACAAAGTCTCTGCAAGACTTGCACATTAGGGTGAACAAAAGCAGTCTTTGTTACAATGGATTGCATTTTTCTATTTCAAACGTGTATCCCATATAATTTCACTTCACATTAAATTGTTAAAGGCATGTCAATCAGTTCGTTGATCAAGTATTCGATTGATAGAACATTCAACAATCATTTTGATAAATGATTAATTTGAAATTCAATTTGCAGCGTCTCACATGAGACAAAGTACTGCTTTCTCTGTGTCCTATATGTAAATGTAATGTCTTTGGGTATGGACAAAACAAAACATTTGAAGATGTAATTTTGGACATTTTATAGACCAAAGAAATCATCAATTAATCAAGACAATAATCTGCAGACTAACTGATGATGAAAATAATGTAGAGCGGTTTTTAAAACTACAAATACAGATCAAAATGCTTTTACGAGAAACCAGAAATGAAATTAAATATTTAGTATTAAAATGAAAATTGAATAATGAAAACAAATGACAACATCTAGATGTGAGAATATGAAAAGCATTGCTCAGAAAACCACTGAATAATATTCACACTTTTGCTTTCATGCTAGAAGTATAATAACTGTATTTTAAGATGATTACACTTTAGCCACAACCCAATTTTATTTCCTCAAGTAAAATTTTGAATGGCAACTTCACTGAATTTGTGTCTATTTTAGTCTCAATGTACTTAAAGTTACTAATACTAGACTGTCTTCTTTTTAATCACACAGTCACAATAACGTTGACAAAGATAGACCTTAAAGACAGGTTGTTACAAATACCTGTGGAATGGGGAGGTTGAATAGCGAGGGCAAAATCATTCCACAGTCTGGGAGCAACAATGGAAAATACTTAATCACCCTTGGATTTTTAGCTGGGAATGTTGGCTGAGGAGCAGTGATTGGTCAGTAAATCTGAGCAGCCTGAACCTTGAATAAGAGCTGTGGAGACACGAGCAGTTTTGGTCCATGTAGTGCTTTAGAAATAAAATAATCCTAAAATCAGTGAAGTGCAGCCACACTGTCACTATATGCGCTGCATGTTTTCTATAAGTATGTCGACGTGGAGTGTTACATCCAAGAGTTTCTCAAGTGTTCTGTACCCCACCTAATATGGTTAGAGCCATAAAATGCTGAAAGTAAAACTCATCGATTAGCTGTTATCCCAGCAGCAGGCTGTAACTGTTTTGCTGAAGAACACTGTACTCTGTGTGCCACGCTGCTGCTGTTGTTGTTATGTGACATATCTAGGTCTTAAGGCTGTCACAGGGGTATTTTTAGCCTCATCGTTATATTTTGTCGTCATTCTATTAGCGGCCATTTTATACTTTGGCAGCTCAAAGACATCAGCCATTTTAGAAACTGGCAGACTTCAGGTGTCAGATGTTCTTGGCATCACAAGGTCTGCTTTCTTAGTATGGGTGTTGTATCATTTTCATGTACTGTCAGTCTTTTATTACTCATATTTTCCAATGCTATTTTTGTCCCAGATTAGGTGTTGTTATTGTCCTGTCCTTCTAGGCTGATATATTTTCAGTAACAATATAACATGTTGGACATTGCGTAGCCCTATTTGCTGAATATTATTTTGGCTGTTTTTACCTCTACCTAATCCATTTGCTGCTATAATTTTGCAGCAGGCAGTGTTGTGATTAGCTGACGTGCTAAAGGTTGTATTTTTGCCATGTTGTTGCCGTGTTGTGACATATCTGGGTCTCTGACTGATAGGAGTATTTTTAGCCAGCTCTCCATCTTGGCAGCCATCTTAAAGACACCTTTCTCATGTCACCATCTTGGTATCAGTGCCAGAAATGAAGGAATAGGGGTGACATCCGTCGCGTGTTCATCTTGGATGGCTTTAGATTACAGATTTGGTGATAGGAAGCGCTGCTGTCCTACTTTTGTTTCTGGTCTGATTGGCTGTAGTCCAGTTTGAACATTCTCATCTTGTGTCTTTTTGGTGACCTTCAGAACCAGGAAGTAGGATCATTCTAATACCGTTATGACTGAAATAGAGGAGAGAGTGTTCTGAAAAGCTGTTGTGTGTGTGTGTGTGCCCATGCACACTAATGTTTGTGTGCTCAAGTTGAAAGCCTGCTATGTTCTGCTGTATTCCACAGAGAAAAGTGTTTTCTCACAGTAGATTAGCTGAACAATAAGTGATAATCACTATTGTCCTACAGCTCATTGTATAGGGCAGATTGTGTATGGTATAATATGCAAATAGAATTAACCAGCAAGGATGAAGGGCTGTTTGACTGGAGCACAGATATTGTGTTGTATTATATTGAATTGTATTGTATTGTATTCTGTTCTTTTCTGTTCCATTCTCATGTATCCCATTGAGTTCTGTTTTGTTTTCTGCTCTGTCGCACTTCTGCACTAAATTATTGTCTGTTCTGTTCTATTCTATACAATTTAGGGCTGCAACTAACAATTACTAATTGTTTTCCTTATTGATTTAATCTTTCAATAATTATTTCAAAGGCTTGTCTAATTGTTTACCCTGTATCAGAAAATACAAAAACAATCCAAAGACCAAAGATGTTCACTGGACATTAATATAAAACAGAGAAAATCCTCAAATGTGAGTGGTTGTAACCAGCCTATGTTTAGCATTTTTCTTTATGAACCAATTAATCAATATGTTGTTTCAGCTGTAGTTCTATACAGTTAAATTCTAGTCTACAAATGTAGTTAAACGCTATCATGGCTACTTTCTTTTAGTTTATGGTGAGCTAATGTGAGATTAGACATCAGGCAGGATCAAATTTCATCATATTTCAGTGGAACAACATCTGGCTGAGGGCTGATCTGATTACTGAAACATCTGGAGGGGCCGACTGAGTGTCCTGTCAGCACACCCAGATTATGTATTAGTTTGAGCTCCATTTCCTGCAGTCAACCACTATAGGTACATGGTATAGTTCTCAACAGTGACAGTGGGCATAACAAAATACCTAATGTACATTTATTCTGTTCTTATTTGTGTCCCATCATATCAGAATAACAAAACCAGTGGGTTTATGTTTCAAATCAGCAGAGAAAGGCAGAACATAGTGCAAATAAGACAAGTAAAGCAGAAAAATATAGCCTGGAGGATAACTATGAAGAATGCAGCCCAATCATGTGACACTGCTGGGTAGTTACAGGTAATGATGTATTGCAGGCTGCGGAAAACTGTAAAGCCATGCAACCTGTAATGACTGGCAATAACATGGCATGCCATTTTGGCCAACTTTATGTGGTTTTGATCAAGTTCCATTAATTCCGATTTTGTTGATATTTATACCTGCTCTACATCTACAATTATTGTCACATGGAAGCCACATATTTCTGTTGTATCCAGAAATGAAAGGAGACAGAGAATAAAGAGAAGGTGGAACCAAAAGGTAGAAGAGAAGAAAGAAAATTGTGTGACTTCGTAAGACCATAAAATGAATATAAAAGAAAGAGGTAGCTTCTCTTCTCTCCCCTTCCCCATATTTACTTGTTGTCGGCTTGCTGAGTAACGGCTCCACAATCACAAAGGAGAAACAAATGACACAGTCGTAGTAACAGGGGTTTGTTTTATGCGTCTGGGGGGGACGGATGAGTGATGACTGATTCTAGCACTCTAAGCCCAAAAGGAACGAGAGGAGAGAGAAACAGAAGTGAGTAAAAACATGCAAACATAAAGGGAAAGAATAAAGGCTCTTTTGGGGGGTTTTGTTCCCATGACAAAAAACTCAGTACTTGAAAGTGTTTGTGTCAGAGAGGGAAGGCCAAATTCATAGGTTGAGTTTAGTGTGTAATTGACTTGACTCAAACAAACAATGTTGTCACAGGAGAATATCCTGGTTTCCTGGTTGGCTTAGTGTAATCTGCCTTGGCGTACATTGGAGACAAAACACACAGACATGGATACATAGTAATACGAACTCTAAGAAAGATGCAGAAAGAGGTAAAATCAATAAATACTATATGGAAATTCTATTAGAAAAACCGAAAGATTGAAAAAAAAATCAGTGTAATTTCCTAGTTCACAGAGCTGTCTGTCTCAGCTGTTCTTGTCTTCAAAGTGGATTCTTTTTAAGACAAACAGTAGCAGAGAGCATTGTTTTACTCATGTAGGTACACGTAGCACAGGCAGTGAGCACACAGCCTACACTTTGACATCCCAGTCATAATACGATGTCTACACACTAACTACCTCCTCAGAGGCCACCTTTGCCGAGCTGTTCAAGCAATGAATTTCAACAGGTGTGTGGTGCACAAGCACAAACAGCCCAAAACAAAAATAAGCTGATTCATGGGTCTTGATTCAGGTCAGATTCACAAACACTGCTCTCCACCTTGGAATACCTGTGAATTTTCCTGCCGTGGGACTAAGGAATATCTTATGTGATTTATCTTTTGTGATTTATCACATGGCCCCTCTCTGTCTCCGTGTCCAGGTTCCTACATGTATGTGGACGTATCTCAGTATGATGTCGGGGAGAAGGCCCGGTTTCAGCTGCCAGTCATGAAGGAGAATGACACTCACTGTATCGACTTTAACTATCTGCTCACCAGCCCTGACGGCTCCAGCCCTGGCACCCTCAACGTCCTGGTGAAGGTAATGAGGACAGCAAAAAAGCAGAGAATGCAATAGAGATACAGTAGTTTATTTTGCAATCAGGCACATACTGATTGTACTGGTTCAGTATGTTTGGTTTTACCTGCCTAGTAAGCAATCTGACCGCACCTTGTTCATTTTTAGACATTAACATCAACACTATAAGCAAACAAGACTGTCTGAATGCTGTTACTGGCCTCTACATGCAGTTTACATTGTAAAAGGCGAGGTTTGATTTTATGAGACTCAAGCTGGATTGTATTATTTGATTTATTTATTTATTTTTACAAAACATAGGATTGTTTTATTCCAAAAAACAACCCTAGATGAGTTCAAGCGCTGAGTTAAAGCTTTTTATTTGTCACCATGACATATGGGGAACAGAGTCTCTTCAGTTAAGATGAAACAAAATAGGATTTATGGGAAATGTGGTCTGGATTTCGTCAAACACAACCACAAGTAATGGAGTTAGCATGCGATAGAGGCTGCTTAATGCCTTGCTTTAAACACGAGTTGCCTAACAACACATTACTAATTAATTTTGCATTATGTTATAGGCTTTTAGAAATAAGAAAACATGTACCAAGAGTGTCTTTGTATTTAGATGATGTAAGATTGTGTTATGTTGTTGGACATCCATCCACATACAAAGTGTGGGGATAGATTGAGGATGAACATCTAACACACTGACTTTTTATGATGCAGTGATCCAAACCTCATTCCCTCTATTTACTTTAATTGTCTCCACCACATTTCTCATCCCCTCTCTCCTCCTCTTAAGTTCTCTCACAATGTGTAGAGGCAGTAAGGAAACGCATTAGGGGAAGATTGCCATTATATCGGTTCCACCAATTCCTGGTTCTGAGCATTATGGGTAGGAAAACAGCCCTTCGTACAGATGACACAAAGCCAAACCCAGTTAGCTGCAAAAATCCTCCTCGCTGAAGTTTACTTTGGCAGACCAAAGTTCCTACCAGCTCATAGGTGGTGGCGTCGCTAACTCTGACCTCTGACCTCTGACCTCCTTATTGAGAGGGACAAGCTCAAAACATGACTTGCAGGTCATAGTTATTTCTATGTAATTAAATACCACTCGATATAGTGAAAACGAGGCCCCTCAGGAAATGGAAAGAATAAGGATAATATGTTTTTAGGTTTATTATATACTATATTTTAACTCATGTTTTACATTGTTCTCTGTCGTTTGTAGGTTAACAAGGGTCCCTTGGCCAACCCTATATGGAACGTGACATCCTACACTGGTAAAGAGCGGCTCAGCGCACCACTCAGACTCTCATTTCATAACTTATCCTGACACTTTTGTGGTTTTATTCACTTGTGTTGACTGTAATGTTGCCTTTCAGGTAAAGACTGGCTGAGAGCTGAACTCGCCGTCTCCACCTTTTGGCCCAATGAGTATCAGGTAAGTCTTTAAATAACCACCAGTGTGCACCCATGAACCTTTTATCATGTACATGTTTCTTTATTTCCACACACACAAATACTACACATACACATGCTGTGAGGCAGGCAGCTGATTTATCCATGTTGACTGAGGCTCAGGAGGTGACGATTAGGCTAGAAAGACACTGGGAAAAAAAGAGGTGGGTGTGTGTATGTGTGTGCGCATGTGTTTTCACACATGGGGGTGTGTCACCATGCTGGACATTGATATTGTTGTCAGTGTTGCTGTATGTTGTATCTTGTTCTGTTTGTTTTTAATGAACACCTGTCTGGCACGGTCTCAAAACCTGAACATTATAAGATTCACAGAGGTGGAAATTATTGCAGGATTGTTGAATTGGATTGCACTTTATGACAGTCAGACAGCATGATCGGTGTGTGCTTGTCGGCTGGTGCTGACAGATGTGTGCATGTTGTGGGATATCTTGTCTCTCAGTGTCCCAGCAGGCATACACACGCACTGATCATGTTAACACACACACGCTTGGGGACCCTTTAATATTACTGTAAGGCAAAGTGTGAAAGCATCCTCCAAATGGCCCATCTGGAGCCCAAATGGCCCTCAGTGACTATGGGAGGAGATCACTAGCATGAAACTCATGTGTCAACATGCTTTAATTAAACATAATCATCCTGGTTTGCTGAGGCTTATGTAGGTTTTTCATGCTATGAAACAGGTTATTGGATTTGTGGTTATGAAGCTATTTTTTCATGTTCGAACATGTTTCTGTGTTAGCACTTTGGCTTCAGATGTAATGAGACTGGTTTCACCAGGGAAGACCAGGCACATGCAGACTCATGTAGTCACACACACTCACAGAAGAATTGACGCGCACACAAAATGCACACACACCCACGCAGCATTGTTCAGGTTGACTGTGTAATGGCAGCTTGTCTTTATTTCTTTTTTATTTTGAATGAACATTGCTTTGAGCTGACTGTCACTAGACTGAAACGCAGTTACCAACCTCAGATTTAGTCAGTGAATCAATGAATGAATCGCAACTATTGTGATAATCAATTAATTGTTAAAGAAGTCATTAGAAGAAGTCATGTTATAGCTACCAAAACAACTGTGGTTAAATTAACAAGCAGTGATCAGCAGATCTGGGAGGCAGGCAGACAGGCGAGCCAGTCTTCAGACAGACAGAGATGAAGGTATTAAAAGTCAACCGATGTCTTGCTGCTGTGCTCCACAGTGAGCTATGAGTGAAAGATGATAGGAGAGAGAGACAAGATAGATTGGTAGGGGAGGGAGGCAGAGAGGGGGAGAGTGTGACAAGCAGGGAATGATAAGCTATGGGTAAACAGTTCACGGCAGATTTCCTCTTACAGGTGATGAATGACAACAACTGCTCACCCCCTCACTCTCTTTCTCCCTCTGTTTCTCCTTTTGAGAGCGACCTCCTCTCCTCCCTCCTCTCCTCTGTTCATTACAGTGCTCCTCTCTGAGTAAACACTGTCAGAATAAAAGAGAGGGCAAGCAAGAGACGGGAAGAGTGAAGTTAAAGGAGAGAAGTTGTTAGAAAGAAGAACGATGATGGAAGAATAAAGAGAGCGGAGGGAGTTGGAGGGGTAAAACATGGACAAGAAGGACGGGGAAAAGAAGACTTAAATGAGTATGAGGAGAGTAGTTATTCAGACCATGGCTTGATGAACTGAGATGATGGTACATAGACACACCTGTTGAATGTATTAACACTCTACTGACAATCCACGAATTGAAATAAACAGCCATGCAAGTGGGTGCTGAGGCTCTGCATAGACACAGCTCTGCTAAACGCTAAATCTTCACTATAGGGAAAATTTACCATTTTTGCCATCTTAGTTAGCATGTTAACAATTGCAAAATAGCACTACAAGAAGCACAACTTATGCTAATGAAAATCAGCATTGTTAAGTATGCAAAGTGTTTCAAAGTCACATTGTGACCTGCTGGAAGCACGGGAGCTCTGTTAAACACAGAGTTTTATGGCTGTTTCATGGCAATAAATCCAGTTGTTGAGATATTTCAGTTAAGACCAAAGCAATGTTACCATCCCTAGGGCCAACATTGCTAGTGTGGCTAAAACCAAAAATGCTTTCCACTTTATTTTTGTAATTTTCACACTTTAAATGAACTTCAGCAGCCATAATTAGGACATTGCTGCAATATTCATGAAAGGCATACTTGTTGTACAATGTAGTCACATGAGGAAAAGAGGCAGATGTACATATAGCAAAATAAGTCAAAGGAAGAATGAACAAAGTCAGACAGACGGGGATGGGATGGGAAAGAAAACCAAATAGATTCTCTCATTTTCTTCCGTTTGGTTTCCCTACTTATTACCGTTTGTTGCGGCAGCCATTTTATGTGTACCAAAGGAGATTACTGTGATCCAGCAGGAAGTATCTCATTTATCCCTCCTGGCTTGTTGGCCAGAATGTATAAATCCAGAAGCAGTCAGGATGGCAGCTTTGTATTTATCCAGTTTAATGCACATCACTGGCTGCTGTCACTGACTTTCTGTCTATCCTGTGACGACTTCGCTTAGATCCATCACTTTGACAGCAAATTTAAATGGCAATAGTCTTACAGTGTAGCTTTCAGTGCACTCTGAATGCATCTAAAACTGAGTTCAGAGGCAAAGCTTCTGATTTAGTAACAATACCAAAGAGGGTGGATGATTTGGTAACAGTGCCATAGAGGGTTTGTGATGTGCAAGCAGAGCATTTGCAGGTTATGTAAGTTTCAGTTTTCTCCAAGGAACGGCATTTCCTGTGTTTTTGCTGTTGTTGTATTTTGTATATTTTGTATGCTCAAGCTGTCCTATTCACAGGCTAATTGAGGGTCAGAAATGACTTGATATTCTATTATTCTCTTCTGTATGATTTAGCGTAAAGATGATGCACACACTAATATTGATACTATTGAGGGCAATAATGGCTAAATCTCTCTCTCTCTTTTCTCAGGTCATATTTGAAGCAGAGGTTTCGGACAGCAAAGCCGGCTTCATCGCCATTGACGACATTCAGGTGCTCAGCTACCCATGCGGTGAGTCATTAGCATACCAGCAATTAGTCCTAGTTCGCTGAATAGACGCTGATAGCTTTGGCCACTAATTAGACTGTACCTGGGATGGTTTCTGTTGCAGTTGAATGGGTAGATAAGTGGGAAGGTGACACAGGAGAGGAGGGATGCAGCGAGAGGAGAAAGACAAGTCGTGGAGAAAAATGAGAGAAATAAAAAGGGAGAGAGAGATTGTGAGAGGGAGAAACAGAGAGAAAGAGGGAGAGAGTGAAGCGGGAAATGAGACAGTATTAGGGCAATCATAGAGAGAGAAGATTCTGACCACTCAGCACTCTCTCTCTCTCTCTCTCTCCCCCTCTCTCCCTCTCTTTAACCCACATGCACACACGCACACTCAGCAGTGAACAGTAGCTGTCTTGTCTCCTACTGACAGGAAAGAGATGAAGGCTGCGATCCATTTTAAATTCTCACTACGTCTTGAGTCCTCTTCTCTCCTTTGCTTGAGTGTTTCCTTATTTCTAGAGGCCAAAAAAGAGTTGTGACGACAAACTGTTACTGTTAACGGAAGGGTCTGTTAAACTAGAGCCGTAAGCAGGCTCCCTGTGTCGGAAAGGAAGTAATTACAACTCAGTAACAGCACTGAGCCCCTTGAAGACAATTTCATTTCTTAACAGATTCTATTGATTATAAGTCATAAAAATAAACTGTCTTCTGCCGCCGTTTTGTACAGTTTGTGAGGTCCTGATATCTTGTCGTCCCTGACTCCTTCAGAAGTTAGCCATATGTCTCTGAATAGTGTCTTTTTGTCATAACACGACCTGGAATCTAAGAAAACATAAAAAGAAGAGCCCCAGTCTTTTCAAGGCAGAGGAAAAGGACTCCTAATAGGAGCAAGGAGCAAGTATTTGAAAAGGAATTAGTGCTTAGTCTCCACAGTGGAAGCATTCATTCTCACAGCTGCATTTCTGGACACACACAGGTTTGTGTGTGTGCGTGTTAGCATGAATGCATGCGTGCACGCTTGTGTGTGTGTGTGTGTGTGTGTGTGTGTTTTCATTCACCATAGTAGCTGCTATCTATGATTGCAATCACCTCCCCAGAATAAAAATGTCATAGCTGAACTGCGTCTTCAGGGTCTAAAAGTCTTATTTCATATCCCAGCGTGATAGTTGAGGATTGGGGGCTGTGCATTGTATGTGCTGGAAGTGACAGTGATGCTACCTCCCAGTGGCAATGCAGCGCTGTGCTTTGGTTTCATCTGACTCCAGTAAACTCTAATCGCAGTAATAATGAACATATTCCTCTGGGTTAGAAAATGTCCTTAAATGTATGTAGTGCATCTGTGATAACCCGACCTGTTTGTATCCTTAACTCCCTCTGGCTCTGTCACATCATTCCCACCTTTAACAGATAAATACAATGAAACTAAAAACATATAACCTTGTTGTAAACTCAATCTAATTTGCTTGACCTCATTTGCTGTAGATAAATCCCCTCATTTCCTGCGTCTTGGGGACGTGGAGGTGAACGCCGGACAAAACGCCACATTTCAGTGTATCGCCACAGGACGAGACACATCAAACAACAAACTCTGGCTGCAGGTACAGCTATACACACGCACGCACACACACACACACACCCACCGTGAAACACAAAACATGTTTTAGTCTACTGCTATGGGATTAAGTACAACATATTTTCTTTCTCACCTCTTGTGGTACCTAGCCTTGAAGAAAGTGTTGGTTTTATTTGCCATTTTTGAGATTTCTGCCTCCTCTGAAATAAAATGGAAGTGAATGGAATTTAATCTATGTTGCTCACAGCACTGAAAAATGACATTGGAACTTCTTTCAACTAACAAATAGTCTTTGATGAGAACAATTGGCAGTTGCTCTGAATTGTGTGTGTGCACTGTCCCCCACAAATAAATAAAAATACAAATATGTATAGTGTATGCCCCCAATATAATGGTGTAGAAATAGACACAAACACAAAGAGATGAAACACTGCACCACCCTCAGGACTGGTATGTCCAATAATAAAGTGTCATCCACACACACACACACACACACACAGAGCGACTCCAGGCTATACATCCTAGCAGCTAACATGATTAAGAGTTTAATAGCCACTGATTTCATTATAGCTCTATTGTAGTCATGACCTTCAAACCTGTAGTCAGTGAGGCAGAGGGTAAGTGTGAGTGAGTACGCATGTGGGTGTGTGTGTGGTCCACTGCTGACTTGTGACCTTGAGCAAGGCCGTTAACCCTTTAGCAGCCTCTGCAGCACCTGATCTGTCTGTGTGTTTACGATTCAGAGGAGAAATGGAGAAGATATCCCGGTGGCTCTGACCAAAAACATCAACCACAGACGGTTCGCTGCCTCCTTCCACCTCAAAGAAGTCACTAACCAGGATCAGGATCTGTATCGCTGCGTCACCCAATCAGAGCGCGGCTCCGGGGTGTCCAACTTTGCAGGTCTTATTGTCAGAGGTGAGGATTTAAAAAATATTTTCAAGGTTATTTGCCTTTGTTTTTTTTTATTTAGGCCAAATCTATAATACTTGTGCCAATGGCACAAGAGCCTGCCTTCCAAACTCCTTATAAACCAAGCCTTCACCATTTTGAGAAATCCAGAGCTTGACAGACCCATTGTGCCTATTTATGCTAATATTGAACCCTCATTGTTAGGCAGAGGGTTTTAGCGTATGCTCAGTAATTTATTTATTTTTTCTTATTAAACCTTTATTCAACCAGGTGACATCACAAGATCCATTTTTCAAGGGAACCCTGCCAATAAAGCAGTGGAACAGTGTTTTGAACAACAATCAAGCAAACATTAAAGCACTTAGACCAAAACAAACAGTAGCCATCCTCAGAATCACACGCCTGAAAAGACAAACTAGCGGAAACAGGTCTAAATAGGGAAGCAATTATAAATTCCAATTAAGTTTGCCTCCAAACCAAATGTTAACATATAAAGTTGATTTACAATTTTTCTATGACCCTGTCATTGACTAAAATTATTGTCTTGATTCAGTTATATATATTTTGCGTTAAGGGTAACTTTGTATTGTGTTGAATTTTGGAATGTCAAATGTCTTTCCAATCAAAAGTCACATTCACTGTGTCTGACTGATAAAATGTAAGCCACTAACACACAATATAGACTAATGAGGAGAGTGTGTGTGCCAGTCTTGTGTTTGTGGGTGTGTGTGTGTGCAAATGCGCGCGTGTGCGGGGATGCTTGCGTGGGTGTGAGCCAGCCGCATTAGTGTCTACGTGCACATGTGTATGCTGCGAATATGTGCGTGTGTGAATGGAAACTGTGTGCGCTTCAGCTGTCATGTGCAGCTGACATGTGGTTAATAAGGTGTCACCAATGTGTGTTTGAGACGGGATGCTTTATTCATTCACATCCAATAGCTTACATATTCAATTCATCTCCCAGAGAGAGAGAGAGAGAGAGAGAGTGAGAGAGGAGGGCAGAGAGAGGGTAAAGGCGAGAGAGATTCAGGAATATGGGAGTGACAGAAAGGAGGGGGTGAGAAATGGGAGACAGCGGAGGGTGAGCAAAGAGAGAAGTGGAGATGGTGAAGAAAAGTTAAATGTAAATAGTCTGCTCATTATCCTGAGAATAGCCATATCAGAATCAGGAATATGTCTGAATATGTAAACAGCTGAGCAGAGTCATGTTTATTATTCTGCATAAGGGATGGCAGAGGAGGAAGAAATGAGAAATCAAAGCAGAAGCGAGCACCATGAATATGAATATAAGCTGGCGAGATAATGGAGCTCTTACACTGTCCAGTTTTGGGGTTCAACTCCCAGTGTCACTTGAGGAAAACACCTACAGTCCCCAGTGGGAATGAATAGATTTGTTTTTTCTTTGGTCAAGAAAATATGGTGGTTTTGGAGACACTTTTTCAGCAGGACCTTGCTGATTTAGTAAGAATACAAAAGTGGCTAATGTTTATTTATCGTGAACATCTTTTTTTTTTTTTTTTTTTGAATATGAGAAGGCAACGAGGAGAGAGATGAGGAATCCACACAGCAGGAGACATGTGTCTAAAGATGAATTGGACCAATCTACATATATATGAAAATAGATTCAGGTTCAATAAGATGCGTTGGGCGCTTTGTGCTTCATAGCCAGGCATCAGCTTGAACCAGCCACTTTCACAATCTGTGAAAAGATGCTTTTGGAGCTCTGGATATTGGTGATTATGAATATTGATCCAGAGTCTGGTTGTTAGAAAGATATCACAATAAAAGAATGAGGACTGCATGTATGAATGTAGAAGGAGAGGAACCTCATGTTTATTTATTAGAAATATCAGATGGGAGATGAGAGTTGGAGAGAAATCAAAGGAACAGGGAATATGTTTATTTCACTTCTTGAAGAGTATGCGTGTTGGAGATTTGAGGCTCCTGCAGGACATTGACGACCATGAATATGGACAGAATTAAGCTGCATTATTAATAATTTTACGAATATTTTACCTTTTAATATTTATTTATTGTGAAATTGAGAGGAGGAAATATGAAGGATGATTACTTGAAGAATCGTGTATCTGATGATCAGGGGAAATGAATAAGGAATCATAGGGAAGTGTTAAAATAGGAATTCTATTTATTAGAAATGTGTGGCACTAGGACAGTAACCCAGGTTTCAGTCTGTAAGACTGAAAAGTGGTCCGCTGGGTGATGTGAGATTGCCTCGGTGCACGTATGCACAGGCCTAGTCTATTGATATTTACAACATGTGGATGACAGAGATGTGTCATTATCTTCACCCTCTGTGTGTGCTGGAGCTGTCAAGATCAGAGAAAAGAAGCACATCTTGCAGAGGCAGAGGTGCATCATGGAGGCATGAGAGGTGTGATTTGGGATTTCCCAGATAATTCTTATGCATGACTTTTTTTTTTTTTTGCTCTCTCCCTTGAGCAGAGATATGACTGTGGATGTGAATTTATTCTATTAATCATACAGTTGATTGTTTTTCCAATAAGTGGACTATTTCGTTTAACCCAAAATAACCCAGAGCACAAAAAAAGGTGATGCCTTTCAAGTAGAAAAGTTCAGTTCAATTCATAGACGGTTAAGAAACCAGCCTAGATTAGCATGTGATAGGTTGCAACCAGTTTTGGGCATTTGATACTGATAATAGTTGCCAAATCGTTGCCTAATCATTTGGGCTCTGGTGTTCAAATCACAAATATAAAACAGAAAAAAGCACATATGAGTTTGATTGAGTAGTTAAGCAACTAATTATTTCAGTAGGGCTGGGTATCATTTTGAGATTTTGCAATATGCCAATAGTGACATTAATTTTTTTCTTAGTTTTTCTCAAATTCCTTTTTTTAATTTAACAAAATAAACCAAATTTCTCAAATATTGTCTAAGCACAAGCAGCCATACCGGAAGTCTGCATAAATAAGTGAATTAGGCAACATTTTGTTTCCTCTCAGCTTTTGTTGTTCTACAGTTCAAGACACAAACACTAGATGGACAGATGATGGCGAGGACCAGCCCTGCTTTCACAAGTTTTACTGTAGATGAAGAGTGTGTAATTGCTGTGTGTGTGAAAGACAAAGAGGTCTGAGAGACTCTGTGTGTGTGTGTGTGTGTGTGTGTGTGTGTGTGTGTGTGTGTGTGTGTGTGTGTGTGTGTGTGTGTGTGTGTGTGTGTGTGTGTGTGTGTGTGTGTGTGTGTGTGTGTGTGTGTGTGTGTGTGTGTGTGTGTGCATGCGCGTCACTAGTGGTTTGGTCAGAGCCAAGCTCTAATAAAGCCTTGCCCTCTGGTTCCTACGGTGACAGAGCGCATCATCATGCCAGCTCGTATCACACTCATACACACACACACAAACACACACACAAACACACCATGCCAGCTTGCATTACACACAATCCATGGCCTAAAAAGCTCCTGCAATATTATTGTCACACACATGCACACAAACATGTACGCACCAGACTTCAGAGGACGCACAACTGACTTGAATTCATTCAACTGTCTGAAACCTGTAATGGTCCCCTTCTAAAATGTCCCTTTCTCCTTTTTAACCTATCACACACACTCACACATGCACGCTCACTCTAAGTGATAGTGACAGGTGAAGCTTCAGGCGTTAAGGAACTATAGAAAACCTACTACCACTGTTGGCTGTCGATACGACTGAAACAAACACACACTTGCACACTCACACACACACACACATATCTCTCGGACTAGAGGTTAGATGTCCTCCAGTGAGCTCCATGGTGATGTCAGCAGCACTTTGTGAAAGCTAAACTTTATTGACAAGGTTGCTGACGATGGACAACGAAGAAGAACATGCCTACTGGGCGCCAGTCACCAACAAAATAAATATTTCTTTCTTTTTCTTTCTTTCTTAATCAGAAAATCTACCACCCTCCCTATCAATGCCTCCGGAGCTTTATGAATTCTAAGATCAGTAAAGAAAGTGAGTGACAGTGAAAACAAATTAATCACGCAGGCGGGTGAGGTCAGAAACGACACACACATTTGAAGTATTCCCAATGTTGATTTGTTTTGTTATTATCATTTACATTTGACCCAAAAAAATGAGAAATGATGAGAGGGTTCACACATGTGATTAATAATAAAAAAGATGGTGACAACAAACCCATCGCAAAACAACGCCATTGATGATTTGTTAAATTTTTTTTAGGTCAACTGTACAAATGACAACTGATATAATAAAATAAAAAAAAAAAAAGATGAAAATCAAAAGCATGAACCCGTTCCAGCTCTTGTTTTCTCTGGAGTCTCATAACGACCCACTTACATTCCTTACTGTTTGTTTCATTTTTCTATTATTCATCTTTCAGATATTCAATAGGTTTTAAGTAACACACAAACATGTATTCAAGTTTTACACAGGCTGCAAGCAGATAAATCTGCTGTTTTGTTTGCTTGAATAAATTTATCGTGGTGCGTTTGTGCTTTATTTCTTTATTTGTTTGTTTGTTAATCATCAAGTTGTTTACTTTGTTTATTTGATGGCGGCGCGAGCTGACACGCTGTTGACGTTGTCGGTTTTCTGAAGTCACTTCAACATTCATTATCTGGATTCAACTCTGTCTGCATGCGTTTGTGTTTGTGTGTGTGTGTGTGTACGCGCGCGCGTGTGTCTGCGTTTGCACACACGCATGTGCTGTCAAACTACAGTGTTTCATCTGTTGCTAAAAAGACACTTCCCAGCCTGCACCTCTCTGACAGCCACATTCAGCACACGCACACACACACAAACGCAATCACAAACACACGCAAAGAGAAAAAAAGAGGTGACAGCAATGCAAAATATGACTATTAAAGGAACAACATGCACAGTAGCACACACACGCACACACATATAATTTAGATAATACTTACTTTGATATAATATGATTGAAGCTGGATTGCAAAAATATCCCATATCCCCTATCTCCATGACAGCAATATTGGCGGGCAGTGTGTTTGAGAATGTGTCCAAGACAGATAAGATCTTTATGATTTGCTGATTTACTGTATGTGAGATACACTAAAGTGAGAGTGTGTGTGTGTGTGTGTGTGTGTTTGTGATTAATTCATGTGTTTGTCTGTGTATATACAGTATGTGTCAAGTAGGTGAATCTTTGATGCGGTGTGTTTTAAGGTTGCGTGTTGCACATTCGGCTTGTCAATCACAGACGTGTGACAGTTTGCTCTGATCTGACTGACTTCCTCTGAACCGTCACACATCCATCACATTTCTGTACATGTACACACAGTATTTATTCACAGAGATCAATATGGGATGTAGTGAATGGCTGAATTTTAAGACTCTGACTGAAAAATACAGTATATGCAGTCATATTATGTTTAAAGAGAAGCTGTCATTGCTCATTTAGTCATTTTGATAGTTTGGGTTACATATGTACAATATCTGAATGTCAATTCTTTTGGAAATACAGTTGTATCCAAGTAGGCAGTTACTCCTTACTGTTTCCCCTGCTTAATTCGAAGTCACTTGTAAGGTAAAGTCACTACTACAATCTGACTACTGTAGGGTGGACGTAGTTGGATTTTTGACTGTCAACATGGCACAAGTCATAATTGAATGTTAACATAGTGGGTGCAGCAGGTAAAGAAAGGAAAGAAGAGATTTGAAGTTGTTGAGGAGATCCCTCTCAGATCATTCTAAACATAATTTTGACCGTGACGAGAGACAAAAGAGGGGAACTTGTCATTTACTGCTTGTGCATTGATTGACTTGTAAAACACTGTCTAATAACATTAAATGATGAAACTAATGAGAAAATGTAATGGAGGATTTACTTCAATGGCAAAATATCCTTGAAAATCTATCACTCATGCGGCATATAAGACAAAAACAAAAGACAAAAAAAAAGGTCCTCGAAGGTGCCACATCTTGCACCCAATGCAAAATATCACGCTAATGTTGTGGCTCTCGTAAATGTTCTGCCATATCTGCGTTAAGCCATAGGGAACATATATAAAACGAAAAGCCATTACTTTAACAGACAGATGAAGCTGGCAAGTTTACATATTCCATGTCTGAAAAGGGCTCAAAGTATCGGCCACAAGGAGAGGCTGCTTCCTAATATTAGCCTTGCAGTTTCTTGTTTTGAAGGTGGGACGCTTTTGATGTGGAGCAGCTGCAAAAGGCGTGTTTACATTAATATTAAGTTCATTATAATTCTGACAACACAGCAAAGGAGTGTGAATGTGTGAAACGACATGGCTACTATCTGTTTGATGAAAGGAACTGTATATAAACCTTGATTTGTTAAGTGTTTGAATATTAAGTAGAAAAGCGCTCTGAATAAAATTAGTAGTATTAAAAAATTACTATTATTAGTTGGAACCTAAGAACAAAACAACTCCTCCTGCTACTGTGATACAGTATAGAGATTTACAAAGAGCAAGTGCTTACTTAACCGGCATGACCACAAAAGTTTAGCCAATCAGTTCAACATGACATTCACACAGCCTGGTTGCCATAATATTGCAGGTCAGTGCAGTTACTACATGTTAGGATGTCTCTAATAATCTGTGCCATTGGTGTAGTTGTCATTGTTTACTGTTACATTTTTCATTCATTTAAGTCCACAAATATCACATGTCAGCTACTACACTAACAAGTCTTTGTATCAATGTGTCTACAATATTCCTTGTGGCACTACCCTCCTCTGTTCTCCTGTGACCTTGTTTTAGAGAGTTTTATTCATCTTGTGAGGCACTTTGAAACCTTCTTTTATGGTCTTGTTAATTGTTTTCTCTCCTCAGAGCCTCCGCACCCCATCGCCCCACCCCAGCTGCTAGGCGTCGGCCCTACATATCTGCTGATTCAGCTCAATGCTAACTCTATATTTGGAGATGGGCCTATTATACTGAAAGAGGTATTCTCAGCTTGGACATTGTACGGTTTCTAGGCAATGACTTGTATATAATAACACTGTGTAAAGCCGCTGTAAATCAGAAATGCACATAAAACATACTTAGAGTTATCCTTTCAAAGGAAAGGATAGGCTTAGCTTAGCACACAACACTGGAAACAGCTAGCTTGGCGCTGTGAAATGGAGACAAAATCAACCTAACAACACCTGTAAAACTCATTCATTAAGATTTTGTATCTCACTTATTTGAATGTTACAAAATATGAAGTGTAAAAGTGAATTTGCCGTCTTACAAGGAATTTTCTTTGTAGCAGTTGTTTTTCCCTCTGTGACGTTTACATTGATACTGAGCATGAATTCTGTTAATGCTGACCACTCAAATAACTACCATCTGTAATATTTGTTTTTGTTTCTGCCTGTAGGTTGAGTACCGTATGACATCGGGCAGCTGGACGGAGACTCACGCTGTGAACTCTCCCAACTATAAGTTATGGCATCTTGACCCAGACACGGAGTATGAGATCAGAGTGTTACTAACCAGACCAGGAGAGGGAGGGACAGGCAAACCTGGACCACCACTCATTACCCGGACCAAATGTGCAGGTAGGACATAGACACATACATACTGTAACATACTTTATGCAGCCATTAAGGCTAAACGAATGTATTTTGTGATTACTGTAACAATCATCAATAACTGTACACATCACAACAGTTTGTCTCAAACTTTCCTTGAAGTTTTCCATTTAACAACTTTTGCTGTAATGAAAACAACATCTATGTCCACCTAAAACATGAAAGGTAAAAAAGAGGTAGGTCACGTGACGCAAGCCAGGTCCTTCTGCCAGTCTGATTGTCTATCGATCTGTCCATCTACTGTTGTTCGTTTTTGTCTTGGTATCTATATTTCAGTTAGTGGAGGGATATTTGTACTATGAGCAGGTAGGAAGAGGAGAGGAGAGGTGTAGCGAGGGATAGAATTGGAGAAGAAAGGAGTGGAGAGCCGGAGTTAGTCTGTGGTTGCTCAGTGATCTGAGAGAAAGAGAGATTAAAATACTGGAGGCTCTCTCCACCTTTCTCATTTTTTATCCTGCTTTTTCTTTTCTTCCCTCTTTCTCGCTGTTACTCCTCCATTCTCTCATACCCCTCATTCCACCCTCAATACATTTCTCTTTCTACTTCGCTCCTCGTTGCTGCCTTTCCCCCTTTCTCCCTGCCTCTCTCTCCCCATCTCATTCTCTCTCTGTGGATCAATAGACGGAGGGCAGAAACACTGTCTGACATTTGTAGAAATAAACGACTGAAATATAAACACAGCTAGCCTGAGGGAGAGAGACGGAGCAAGTGAGAGAGAGTTGATATGAGAGAGAAAGAGACAGAAAGAAAAGCAGCGAGCTTGAATGAGAAACAGAATAAAGGAGCGATGGAGAGATGATGAAAAACAATAAGGTTGGAAAAGAAAGAGGGGAGAGAGTAGATGCAGGTGGGTGAGAGAGAGCACGATAGGCGAGAGAATGATGAAACTGGAGAATGAAAATGAAAAAGAGATGAAAACTCATAACCGCGGGGGCTGACTGATGTCTTGCAACCTGTGTGTGTGTGAATGAATCCGCATGTGTGTGTGCGCCTGTGTGTGTTTATTGACAGAGAGGAAGTCATAGACTTGCTCAGGCGACTCATGTATTGAACAGTTTCCTGTTAGACAGGATGAGGAAATTAATTTTCTTCTCCTCACCCACACAGGGACACATTTGAGTTAAAGACAATAACTAATTGTAATCCACATAATGCGCTGATATCAGACTGAAGCAGGAAACTTGGGTTGTAAATTTAGAGGATTAAACTCTGGCTATTTTCTAGTCAATAGACAAAAATTATTCAGATATACAGTGTATCAAGTGGAGGAGTGACAATTATAGGGGGAGAAAAACTTCAGTCTTTAGTCATTTTTAGAGGGATCTCTACTCTAATGCAGTTATGCCACTTGTACTGCAGCAGACATCCTAATTAGCAAGTTATCTAGTTTAGGAAATGCTAATATGGTGAGTCACTACCACTGAATTTTCATTGAAACAAGAAACCAAAAGATCTCCCCACATGTATTAAGAAGGATCAGATCTTGAAAAAGAGTTGATTTGCATTGGAAACAAGTAGAATAATCTCACTGTGCTCTCTGTGTAACTTGCTTTAAAGGAATAGTTCTAGCTGAGCCAGTTAAGAGCATGTGTGACCTCTGGTCAAGAAGACTGACTCCCTGTTTATAATTTAATCATAATTCAATTGCACAGCTCTTCTTGACTTTCCAAATGTCATTTTGGTGTGTCAGAAACCAGATGCTTCGTTTCCAGTGATTGTCTAGCAGGAGGAAATGCTTTTTGGGCTTGAGTGCGCCACAAGAAGCTCCTAGAGGTTGCAATGCTGAATGTGGCCACTAAACCAATTGCTTCGTGTGCACTAACTTTTGGTGCGTTAGTTAGCAGAGACTACAGCCCGCCAAGAAATACATAAAATCCTTGGAAACCACAAATTGACATTTTTACACTTTGATTTTTGTAAAACTTAATGAAACGAGATACACTGTACAAAGTAGTGAGATTTGTTGGTGCTGGCAGGCGGATTTTGTTACGCTTGTACAGAGCCAGGCCAGCTGTTTCCTCTCATTTTCAGTCAGTCTCTAAGCAAAGCTAACCAGCCTCTGGCTTATCGTCATATCTCATATACATATATTTCCCAGCATGTCGAACAATTAACGTGAATTAAATACACTGCTACATAAATTGGACACAGTTTCTTGTACTATAATTATATTGAATAAACAATATACATAGACACCACTAGGTAATGAATCTAAGTAGTTGTTACTGGGATATTCTTCTTATCGGGATATTCTTCTGACATACCACAGCACACATACACTTGGAGCTGGTGTGTGTTTGTGTAAAGCACACACACACGGCAGAAATGTTATTTAAATGGTAATCATTCCTTTGCTTTTTCTGTTTGGTTAGGTTTGTCTGATCCCACCACCTGTAGTTTACTGAATATTTAGTTCAGCGCAAAATAATGAAAACATGCGCACACACTCACACAGGGAAATGTGTGCACCAACACCAGGCATAAACCCAAGCATGTCACCACACAAAACACTGTTTAATTAAAAACCAATAAAGTTAATAAGATACAGAGCAGAAATCACACACGCCACAGAACAATTAGTATGATAACAGGAAGAATTTCATCTCTTCCTCTCCTTTCCTCCTTTTACCTCTTCCTCTGCACTTTTTTTTATTTCTTTTCTATCTCTGCTTCTTTCTCATGCTCCCTCTGTCTCTCCTTCTCTCCCACTCGTTGCAATTTTTCTTCTGTGGTGATTTATTGCTCTTGTCTGAAGGGTGAAAAATAATCAACTTGAAGTGAAGAGTTAGTGGGTGTGTGTGTGTTGTGTGCACATGTGTGAGTGTGTGTGACAGAAGAAGGTGATGAAGTAGCTTTTAATCCAAATCCTGAATTTTCTCCCGAAAACCTCTTGGTCATGGCAGGTTAGACACACACGCACTCACGCACACATACACACTAAGAGGCACGAGCACACACAGAGGACAGACACACGAAGAGGCATCGAGATGGAGAAAAATGTACACACACACACACACACACACACACACACACACAGACAGAGTTCAGAGAGTCACAGTATTTCTTGGATGTTGCACAAACTCAGCATCACTTGGATTAATGGAAGAATGGAATCACAAAACACACATTTCCAGACACACAAGCACAGATGTTGTAGGAATCACACACAATATATCACATGTTCTTCTTTATATATGTGAGCACACACACACACACACACACACACACACACACACACACACACACACACACACACACACACAGTCAGCATTACAACGCTTTAAGGGTCAAGCACTTGAAATAGCAGCCAAGAGTTCTACAATGATGTCCTGTTTGTGTGCGTACTTATGGTATGTATGGCAAATTTTGATGGTTTTATTAAGGTTGACAAGGGTCAGTTTTGCATGGATAATTTTCTGAAAATATATAGTTTGAAGTATGTAGTTTGAATGCTTACAATCTCTCTGGAGAGAAAGGTGTGGACTAATACAATATAAAAAAGTGAAGTGGCATAATATTTTAGGGATGGTTGTGATTGCACTCTTAAGCCAGATTTCTAGTTGATGCAAAAGGTTAATGGGAGTCTTGCCATAGATACCTGGTGAAGGTTTTGATTTATGGTTCCGGTTTATGGTCCACTGGTAGCTACACAGCAACACTAAATGCTGATGTGCTTTAATTATATTCCTGACAGTACCTGTGTTTACATTCTTTCTCTTACTTTTACTGCCTTGTTTCATTATTGGATATGGGACTGTGTCATGTGGTCACCGTATGCCTGTTGTTCCATTACCTGTTAAAGAGCAGAGGTCACATTGCTGAAAAAGAGTAGATAATGAAGCCTTTTATGCAGCCGACAGCAGTGTCCAGAGACATTATGTTTTCGCCTTGTCCGTCTGCTTGTCCCATTCTTCCCAATTGTGATATCGCAAGAATGCCATTGTACAACCGTGCACTGGGACTCAAAGATGAGCTCATTTCAGTGGTCGATGCTCAAGGTCACCGTGACCTCACAAAACCCGTTTTTGGCAAGAATTCTCTATGAGATTCAATATGACAGAATTTCACACAAATGGGAAGAATTCATAAAGTGATGACATCTTATATCCAAAAGGTCAAAGGTCAACTTCATCATCATACTTCATCATAATGTTCTGCAAAAACATTATTCGAGGCCATAAATCAAGAACAGAAGGGTAGATCGTGACCATATTTCACATTTGGTTGGATACTGAACTGAAACTTGACTGGTGGCGGAGTCACACAACCCCGAGGCGGTAATTCTAGTTTCATTCTAGAGGACAGCCCGGTTTGCCAATTTCATAATTACCCTCTGCGTAGACAAATCAGAATCAAATTCCATGTAGCTTGCAAGTGCAAATTGAATGAATGTTGCAGCGCAAACTTGCACCTTTGATGTGCTTAAATCTGGCCCATAGAGAGCCAGAGACATGCAGAGAGAAAGTGGGGGTTAGAGACAGAATGAATAACTGGAGTTTCATTTGTCTTCCTCATGACAGTGGAGGGATTACCAGGAACTAATTGGACAGATTAACTTGGATTTAGCTGCATCTCCTGTCAACCTTTTCTGTCCCCCCCCCCTCCCATCCTCTCCCCTTTCCTCACCTCTTTTCTTCTCTGCTTTTCTTTAAGCTTCTTTCTCCTGCTCTAAGGTCTTTTTACTGTATATTTTCTTAGGCTCCTCCTAATGCTTCATGTTGGGGGACGGGATTTTCTTCTGCCCTTAGCGTAGTCCTATTTCATTTAGTTTCATTTCCTTTTCTTTTGTTTTCCATTCTTTAATTCCAACCTCTGGATTCTGCTGATATGAAGCTCGCTGTCCTTGGTGTTATTGTTGGTGTTTATTGGTATTGTTGTTGTTTTCAAAGCTCCATCTGTGGAGAACAAAGCCTTTTAGTTCCAACATGAATCCAGCCGTTTGTCTGTCTACCGGAGGGAGGGGAAAGGGACAAGGCAGTCTCTGTGGCTTACCGCTGGACCAGGTCCCGATTGACTCTGGACACATTCCAAACTAGTTATCGTCTCTCCCCGTTCCTCCTCTCGGTCTCTCTTTCCCTCTCTCATCTTTCTCACCCTTTTCTCTCCCTGCTCCCTTTATCTGTCCCTCGCTCCCTCCAGCCCCTGTTTCATTTTTCCACACATTGCTTTGGTTTTTCACTCTTCTTTACTCATTTTCTATGCTACTGTCTTTGCCCTCCTGTCTCTTTTCTTTCTTTCTTCTCTCCTTGTCTCTCCTCTTCCTTCCTCCTATACTCTTTACTTCCCACAGTAAATAGACAGAGATAAGCAGCACTGTATTATGACCAGAAGGGAAATGGGAGGTTGAAATGCAGGTTAGAAATGTGTGTGTGTGTGTGTGTGTGTGTGTGTGTGTGTGTGTGTGTGTGTGCGTGTGTCATATATTTTGTTTTAATTCCTTGTTGAGGACCGTCTCACTGTGAAGCAGTGTTAGCATCAAGAGACCACGAAATCAATACAATTTATTACACTGCCCTTACTGTGTGTGTGGGTGGGTGTGTGTGTGTGTGTGTGTGTGTGTCGTAATAGTCAGCTTTATGGCGAGGATCACAAGTATTGATGGAGAGAGGCAGAGAGGAGGAGACCAAAACAAGTGAGGAAGAAACAGAAATAGAGGGAGAGACAATAGGTCTCCCTCTCACTCTATTTAAATGTCAACCATCCAGTAACAGGTTAAAGCAGAAATGAAATGCTCTGACCCCACCGCTATTAACACAAACACACACATTCACATGCACACACTCACACACTCACACACACAGTTGAGCAATAACATTTGCTCAGCAGACAATTACCTGCCCGGGTGTCTTCACAACCTTCCTTCCGTCTTTTTTCTTCATTCTCTCTCATATGTCTCTGTATTAGTGATCTATTTACATCTAAATGACATAGCAAACCTTAACACGCGTACAGCTCTGTGTGTGCGAGTGTGTGTGAGAGTTGCGTTTGCCCTTGACGGTGCATTCTTATTATGAGAAGTTTTATTGAGACGAGCACACACACATAACCACACACCTATACTTGCACTGCCCAGATTTAATCTTGATTCTGTCACAACCTGAAGCGTGTGTGTGTGTGTGTTTGGGTAATAACCGAGTGTGAGAGCGTCCGTGCCTGTGAGTTTCTGTGCGTGTGTGTGTGTATGTGAGTGACAGGCAGATAATGGGTTGTCAGAGCAAGCGACAAGTTTGTGTCCTTGTGTTGTCTCCTCTGAGGGAGGAAGACCCAGAGAAAAACAGAGAGCGAAGCGAGGAGGGGTTGGGGAGAGACTCGCATCTCTATTTAAGGTGAGCTGTTTTATTAAAAAATACCTGGAAGGACATAAAGAAGCAGGTGGGTTACAGCAAGACAAACACAGAAGAGGAAGGAACATCAACAGGTGATAGAATCACTGTGAATGTAGACAGTTTATGACAAGGAAGAATAAACAAAATCTTTAATTAAATGTATCTTGGTTGCCCAGGAATGGATTCCACTTGCGTTTGGAGATGTCCATCGGAAAGATCAGAGTCTAATCAAACCCTTTTTTTGTTTTTGTTTTTGTCATAAGGTATTGTTGCAAAAAAATATTGCACTTTTTGCTTTTACAGCTCACAGGAGAGGATACAATGGTACAGATTAAACTACTTAACAGTGCATGAAATAGTTATTATTTGTAGATTATACTGACAATACTTGGGCACTTAAACTCAACTACTTGACATCAACAACAACATTTAAAATTGTAATCTAATATTTTGGGTCTGAATAAAACTCCCACTACTGTGTCTCTAGGAAAAATATGCACTGGGATCAGACACAAGTAGAAAAAAAAGCACAAGCAGCACATGTAACTCAAGACATCTTAACACCCGGGCACTGATGTGTATATTGTGCTTTGACCTGCCCAGATCAAATGGTAACTGCTGTGTGAGTGGCCATGGAGTGATATTTCCTCCGGAGTAATAACTGGCTTTCTTGATTGAGTGATATCTGCTCTAGTTAGAGAGGTAGTTCTACAACAATTTGTAGCCGTTAAAAATTATAGCTTTCCTGCAGAAAACAGCAGCTCCCTCAAGTAGATGGGTAGCCACAGGAGCTTGAGGTGTAGCTCTGGTGCACCCTTACTGCTGAATGAATGGGGGGGGGGGGTGAAATATAGTGGACTGATATGAGCAGGCTGGAGGCAGATGAGGAGAGGTTTGGTTTTATGTTTGTGGTCTTGTTTGTGAGTTTGTCTTTGTGTGTGTGTTTGGGTCTGTGGAGACGTGGGTGGGGTCTGGGGGGTTATTGATCCAGTTAAATGAGCCAGTTAAGGTAATTAAAGCCTTGGGCAGGCAGAAGAGAAGATAGATTATATTGACAATAACAGTTCTGAATACACATGAAAGATTGAAACTAAAGACGAGCCTTCTAGAAGTTATTGCATTTGAGGAATGGTTGAATGGCAGCAAGGAGCAGAAATAGATATTCATAAAACCCTCGTGTTTTATCTTGGGGAAAATGTTGACTCAGCACCTTTGCTCTTTTTTTGTCAACAGTTAACTTATGTTTTTTCGCATATTACTGTAAATCATGAAAGAATGGTGATTATTTCCCCTAACAGCATATTTATGATCTGAACGTCTGTTGCTGCTGCTGTAGTGCATATTAAGGCGTTATAGATAGGACACATGTAAAAAAAAATCTCCTCCTTGCATCTTTGGTTTACCTTCTTTCTGTGTTCTCTTGTGTGTTTGTCTGTAGAACCTATGCGGACTCCTAAGAGGCTTAAGATTGCTGAGACCAGGTCTCGTCTGATAGCGGTGGACTGGGAGTCATTGGGTTACAACATAACTCGCTGTCACACCTTTAATGTCACCATCTGCTACCATTATATGACTGCCAACAACCGCAGCAAAGCAGACTGCTTGGATATGGACCCTAAAGGTAATACTCAGTTAAACTATTAATACAGGCTTTGTTAGCATTACTCACACTGCTGTTTTACTGTTATACAATGAATATGACACTATAAAAGAATGCCAAATTCAACCTGTAATGACGGCATCATGAGTATGTGTCTTAAAGTAAATACATTTTTCACAGGTTAATGGAACACCAGTGGAACCACTGACCACTGAGTGAGAACTGTCTGGTTGATTAGCTAACACCTCATTGAGGTGCTGAAATACTGTATAATAAGAAGATACTTGTCATCATTGGGTCATCCGGTTGGAGACTACCTAATGTTTTTTTCTGGGATGTTGATTCTCAGTGGGATTAGCAGTAGAACAAAGCAGTATGTAGGAATAGTAACTGTAAATTGCAGCCCTAAATGAATTAAAACATGTTATACATCAATGATTACAATAGACTAATGTATTTTTAACTCTCTATTCCTTAGCACCACGCCACCTGGTGGGAAATTTGCCACCCTACACCAATGTCAGTCTGAAGATGATTCTGACCAACCCAGAGGGACGGAAAGAGAGTGATGAGACCATCATACAGACTGACGAAGATGGTGCGATACAGAGCGCACACTTCCTTTTTTTATCTTTGCATTTGTCTTGTCATTTTTTTTTCAAAATATTAGCTTTTGCAATGAGAGTTATGGTAAAAAGTAACTGCTTCTAATTACTGATGCTGATGTGGAGTTTATTTAAAGGTATTTTGACACTTCAGGTGACACAACTGCCTCTTTTGGGAGGTGGAACGTAGTACAAATGAAAAAGTGCAAAAAAGAATGACTAGTGCTAGGATGTTGTGAAAGCTGCAGTAAAATTAGAAAGGTCTTGAGCTACAACTGTTTACAAGTCACTTCAACATGGTTCAGAAGAGTCACTGCTTGTATGTATTTACTTGCTCGCTTTGAGGATAGAAGTTCACTATTGATTTTATTTGCATTGTATAATGTTATCTTTGTGTGTGTGTGTGTGTGTTAACAGTTCCAGGCCCAGTTCCCAATCAGTCACTGAGAGCCACTCCATTTGAAGACAGAATACTTCTTTACTGGAAGGAACCAGCTGAACCCAATGGAGTCATCATACAATATGAGGTACTATGAGCAGAAGCAGTAGGAATAACAATAGATTTCAGAGCCGAACTAACACTGTGCTCAGTGGGGGAAAAATGTACAAACCAGGATTCTGCCTCTCTGCTCCACCTCAGATCAGCTACAGTGGTGTGCGTTCATTTGACCCTTCGGTGCCTCTCCAGCGGCCGGGACTCACGGTGTCTCTGCCCTCAAACGCCACCCATCACCTATTTTCCCAGCTCCACCCAGGTGTCACGTACCAGCTCTCCATACGAGCATCCACCTCCAAAGGGTTTGGTCCTGCCACCACGCTCAATGTGACCACTAATATCTCAGGTACAGTACACTTTGATATGTTTTATTGTCACATGTTTTTTCCAGTATCACATTTTTAGGGTGATACATGGGCACTAATATTGACTAATGTCTTTCTTCAGCTCCCACAATCGATGAGTACGATGGGTCAGAGGCCTTTTTGAATGAAACTGCTACAACCATCACTGTCCTGCTCAAACCCGCCCAGGCCAAGGGAGCACCTATAAGGTACTGTATGCATGCAGTTACACATACATACAGTACACAGTACATGTACAAATCCAGGCTTTTGTCACACTTGTAGTACGATTCCATATTTCTTACCTATAGCTGGTGTGCGTATCATCCGTAGTTAGCTCTCACGTTAATAGAAAACAACTATTAACCCATTAGAATAAAGAAAAAACATGCATTACAGTACAGTCAGTTATTATACTGTATTCTCTATTACATACTCTATTGTCATACGCCAACTGTGTTATTGTCTGGGTGTAACATGGAATCAGATGTATTATTTGACACATGTCAAACAACAGGTTGATAAACAGTAATTAGATTAGCAAGACCACATAAGCACCTGACTACACAACCTATTTTTGAAATTGATTTAAAAAAATCTGTTAAGCTCATCCTGATTGTATTAAGGGAAAAAAAAACAAACGTCAATGAATTGTCTTCTTGTCAACAGCGCCTACCAGATTGTAGTTGAGGAAGTGAATCCTCAGCGGACACGCCGTCAAGCTTCCTCTGACTGTTACGAGGTGAGGCATATCAAAGATACTGTCCATGTATTGGTTTGCTAACATACATTATGAAGAATTTAATTCCAGAAAAGATTAATTTTTCAGTATATATTCACCATTTGACTCTATAGACCATAGGACCTTTGGATTTCAACTCTTATAAAGCAGACATTTTATTTACATTGTATTTGTAAGTCAGATTTATAGATGTATCACTTTTTTTAAAGTAAAAATATCCTCTTTCCCAGGTCCCAGTGTCCTACCACAGTGCATCTAGCGGTGGATCTCCATATTATTATGCCGCCCAGTTGTCCCCCAGCAACCTGCCTGAGCCGCTCCCCTTCACTGTGGGAGACAACAAGACATATCAGGCAAGCCATTTTATTTCAGCAACATATTCCATACGTAGTGCAGCAAAAATGTCAAGTAAAAAGATAAATCCAATGGAAATTAAACTTATAGCTTAAAATGCAGACGCATACAGAATTAAATAAGAACTGCAGAATTGTAGTTGTCATGATTTGACTGGTCTGTGTTAAACAAACAAGATATAATGTGTATGCTTGTGAGCTTTAGAGGTGCTGATCGGCGGATTTCTGTTTTATGAGTTAGCTGGCTGCTGACTGTTTGTTCATATTTACCAAAGGGCCATGAGCACGGTATTGATCTAACTCTCAGCAAGATGGTGAATAAGTGTGTTTCCCCATCTTTTAACAAGGTGTAAGCTGTCCTACTAACTAACGTACAAAGAGACAAATCAAAAACACAGAAAACATGTCTCCTTGCCAGAAGTAATAAATGTAATAAGCTCTACATGCGTTTAGCCTCATATTAATTTGATGATCACTTCCTTTTAATCCCCAGGGTTTCTGGAATCCTCCACTGGCTCCAAGAAAGAACTACAACATCTACCTTCAAGCTGTTAGCAGCACAGAGAGGGTAAATAAATGTTTATTCATGTGAAGACACACTAATCACACAGTGAACTCATAACTCTCACTTGCTAGCTGCTATGAGTAAATATGCTGTACGTACACATTGAAAGCGACACACTAATTACACCTAAACTACATTACAGCTTCTACCTGCAATGAGTTATGAAGCGTGGGAGTGTAAAGAAAACTTAAAGCGCATGTAATACACACAACTGAAAACCACAATATGAAAAGTCCCATTCTCTTGGTTGATGCCATGGCGTGCTGTGTGTGTGTGTGTGTGGACGTGGGACTCAGATGTTGCTCTTGTTGTGTC
The DNA here is from genome assembly GCF_042242105.1 of Pempheris klunzingeri. Classification (NCBI taxonomy): domain Eukaryota; kingdom Metazoa; phylum Chordata; class Actinopteri; order Acropomatiformes; family Pempheridae; genus Pempheris; species Pempheris klunzingeri. Next base: position 15,667,772 of record NC_092029.1, on the reverse strand, counting down.
TTTTTTTCTTCAGGAAACTAAGACACAGTGTCTCCGTCTGGCTATTAAAGGTAAGAGCACAGTGTCACTGTTGACACCACTTTCTGTCAAAAGATTAGTGTTAACTTGACAATCAGATGCAGCTCAGAATATCACCAATGACAGTGCAGGAACTATGTTTTATATGTTTTATGTCTGGTTGGCTGTGTTTATCTTCTGTTACTTACCATCCCTTAATGACTGTCGTTAATCTGATATTTATTATTAGTTTTCCTCAGCAAATTTGTTATGACTGATGTTACAGATTGTTTTATGGGTATAATATAATGTTTTGCATGTTAGAGAGAAAAAAAACATATTCATGATGTGTTTGTGTGCGCTTTTAGCCACTGCATGTGCACATAGTCTAAATGTCATCTTTTTACTAGCAGCCATATGTTGATAGATTATCTGACTGGTTTTAAATGGTATGGACTTAATCCCCAGGCAACCGCGCGCACACACACACACGCACACACACACACACTCTCTCTCTTTTGAGGAAAGATTTTTAGAAATGCAGCTGATGGATCAGAGTTTATCTGTGCAGAGTAAGAACGAGGATAAACAGAAAAATACAATACCATGTTTTCAATAAAACTGACAATCCTAGTGGCTGGTATCTTCAAAGAACAGTGAGGGCATTTAAGTGTTGGCTAGTAATGCAAAACTAAAAGGCAAACAGGGGTGATAAGATGAATGACAATCTAATATTCCCTTTTATACACCAAAACTGTAACTGCATTTTGGATATTTTCAGCCAGGGTCCTATTTTCCTTGTTCTGTAAGATGTGCTAGAGGCGTAGCACAATAGTAATGTTGGTCTGAGTGTCAACAATCAACCGGGGCTGCAAATAACAATTTATTTTAATTATCCGTTAATGCAATAAGATCTGCTGATCATTTTTTATCATTAATCGACTCACCGACTCATCTGTTAAACGTCAGAAAACAATGAAAAATGCCCAGTTCAATTTCTTAGAGTTTGAGGTAGCATATTCAAAGTGCTCCTTTTTCTACAAACCAACAGCTCAAAACCCAAAGATTTTCAATTTACAAAAACATAAAAGAGAAAAACAAATTATCACATTTAATGAGCTGGAACCAGTGAATTTCTGGTATATTTAAGTTGTTTGAACCTTTTTGAAAAGTTAAAGTTAATGTAAGCATTTAATTTTAATATAAACGCCTTGTACATGATCAATTCCATGTTACGACACAAACCCACAAATTGAGACAGAGAGCTTTTAAGCTTCTAAAATGACTAATACAGAAGGTGGATGTCATATTTACAAAACATCCAACTCAGATGTTGTATTTTATTTTATTTTTCTTACTGCAGTAAGACTAAGATGGTAAAAAAAAAAGAAAAAGTTAGGAAGTTATAAACACTTCTTGCACTCAACTGACAGTCCTTGCTTTGACCTTCTAATGCGGAGGGATCGTAAAACTACACAGTAAAAACAACATCATTTTCAGCACAATCAGCCACAATGATTGTAGAATGAATATTTATGGCTGATTGAGTTGTGTTTTTTTTTAGAACGGCCCACGCAGGAACAGACTCAGTAAACTAACATAGGTGATAAATATTGTGGCACTGTTCCATGCAATGCACTTTCCCTTATAAAATGAAACAATAATTACATGAACAAATGAAATAAGGGCGAATCTGAAAAGAACTGTAATTATATTTGATATTTGTAGTTACATAAAAGTGGGCATCCTCATAAAACAGGGCCCTCTAGTTGATAGTTCACCTGTTTTCTCTTTAGGTCACAGAGTTCAGTGTGGCCAAGACATGTACACCAGTAGGCTCACAGGAAATTGATCCCATGGGGTAGATCAAAGCTGGGGTTCTGTCCCCCCAGCGCCTGCCAAGTGTCATGTTTCCACTCTACAATAAGAGAAAATGTGGGAAGTTTCCGTGTTTCCGCTGTCATCATATTTCTAGAACTGCTGGTGCTTGTAGCTACTAGAACAAGTGGTTACGTCGCCAAAGCGTGCTGGAAAGAGATGACACTCTTTCTGCCTAGCCTGAGGAGGTCTGAGTGAAGCTTATTTTATTTATTTATTTTTTTTAATAAGGCAGAAAGACTCACTAATGGACAGAGAGGTCAGACGGCCGTCCATTCCTTTCTCACTCCGTCCTTCTGCGTGTGTGTGTGTGTGTGTGTGTGTGTGTGTGTGTGCACTCAACTGTGCATCCGGGAGGGAGGATTAAGTGATGGTGGTCCTATTAGGTCATCTGGGGTATTGTGTATTGTCACTGCTGCCTCAGGGTGTTTTCTCTGTGTGTGTGTGTGTGTGTGTGTGTGTGTGTGTGTGTGTTTTGTGGCTATGTGGGTAAGTTGTGAGTGTTAGTGTACTGACCTGGATAATTTTTACAGACGAGAGCTACTTTAAGAGCTACTGCCGACATTATGAGGTCACATTTAGAACCTTTTCAATATTATTGTTCTTTATGTCTTGTTTTTACACCGTTTGCCCATTGATTCTTGGTCAGACAGTCACTGAAAAAAAGTAGGTGAACTCAGCAAGTGTGGTGTAGATTTGTGGCAGTAACAAAAAAACCATGGGGATTTTTTCATACAGCCTCAAATGCAAAATGATTTGGAGTCATACAGTCATAAAACAGTCAGTTGACATAGAAGAGTGTTTTACAGCATAAATTGAGCCCAACCCATTCTGGATTTTTAAGACAGATACCAATATCGAATGTGATGTATCAGGCGATCTCATTTTCGCAAACTCGTAACTTTGAACGCATGATTTTTTCATGCATAGTAATAGAAATAATAAGGATCCCTTTAATTGTCTTTTTAGAATTGTGACCAAAACATGTGCTGAGCGGGAATTTACAGAGCAACAGATAAACTTATTATTGTAATATAAATACTGTTTGTAAGTTACTGCAAACATTTTTTGGCATTACCACATTTTCTATTTACCTCTGTCCCATGAACCAGTGTTTCTGTAGTAAACTAATACTGGCTGATTATATGGGTTTAGCTCTGTAAGTAACACTAGGACACCCATTCAGCAGCTCACCAGTGGCATTTTTCTGCCGTTCTGCTGTGACTTGTGTGCAAATCACATTACTTGCAAGTATTATGTACTTGCTAAAAGGTCTGAAATACAAGGTTTCAGTTTTGATGAAATTATCATGGAATATTTATTTCTTTGCGAAGCTTATCTTGTGGTAAAAAGAAAGAAAGGCAATATTCTATTTTTTTTTCTCATCAACCATCATTGTACAAAAACCATTAAAACACATCAGTGAGCCAAACTGTTGCGCGGTTAATCATAACCACAAACGTGGACACTGTAGTCTGTTTTAAGTTGATCCCACATGCACTCTGCTGCTGTTCTACTGAGCATTAAATATGTATTAATCCACGACTGAAAATAGTCCCCAACAAATGCACTATTTAGTCCGGTTTAAGTGACATTTGTTAAAAAACTATGTAGCCTTTTTATAAAAATGAAACTGAATATTTATGTTTTGAAAGATTTGCTGTGCATCTGGGGGCTTAGGGCAAAGTGACATAGATGAGGAAGGACTGAGCGGAGAGAGAGGCATTGCTGAGTTTTGTCTTTTCTTGGAACTACAGAGTAACGCCAACCTTATCCTTTCAAAGCAACAATTTGGCTGACACATCACTGCTCCTGCTTCATCTATCAATCCTGAGTCCTATGTTTTAGTGTAATATTGTTACATAATAACATGAGGCTGGATGGGGGCGTTTCAAAGATTTCAGCAGCAAACATTTTATAACACAATAATATGTTATGGTCACAAATATTGAGGGAGATAAAGAGAGAGAGGAGATTATGTTTATCTTGTTGATATTTAGCATCAGTAGTGGATTATTGTTTGATAGATGTATTGCATTATGTTGAGTTTTGTGCATATGTCTTTGTGTTGGATTATTTGGATTATCATAATGCATGATAATATTCTTAGGCTGGAGTACGAACTATTCTGGCGTTATGGGATCAGATCACTAAGCTTAGGAGAACAGATAAAAACAGATGCTCGCTCTCTTTCTGTTGACTTTCTGTCCATGATCAACAGGGTTGAATCTCCACCAGAGCGTGCGCCCTGCGTGAAACATCATTGGTGAATTATGTTCCAAACAGACAAAATCAGGGAATTCAGACAATTCTCTGAAGTCATCAGGAACAGAAATGAGTTTGAGTTCAAGTAATGTACGGTGACATTGGTGCAGAAATATTTGACGGCTACAGCCAAATTGCATTTTAAAAGCTTTTCCCAATGAGAGCATGACGCCAAGGGTAACCTTAAATATGCTGAATAGGCACAGAGCAAGATGCAGTCAATTGAGCATTTCTTTATTTATGTATATGTAGTCAGTGTCTTTATTTTTTAAGTTTTTTTTTTTTCATATGGTTGCGGTTGGGAGTAGGAGTAGTGAGTGTGCAGAGAGTTCAGTGGTTCAGTGCTTTTAGCACAAGGTGATTCATCAAAATGAATGAAAAGCTGAAATCTATATAAGTGCGTGAGTGTTTTTAGTTTCTCTTGACTTGATTGGCTTAACAAAATAGTACCCTGCAGGGATAAATATTATGTTACTGTTTTTTCGCTGGATTTTATCTTCACAATGTAATAAGTAAGTAAATGAAAAAATGTTAAATCAACTAATTTCTACTGGGTAGTTTTTTAGTCATAGATCAGTCGGTTGGTCAACCACTTTGGTCCAGACTGAAATGGCACAACTACTAATTGCAGTGCAGTGAAATTTTGCTCAGTTATAACTTCATCAATTGCCTGATTCTTCGTTTAGCCAGGCCAAGACTTTAGTTTTTCCAATGGCCAATGTACCTGCAAAACTAATGGCATTAAACCTCAGCTGTACTTTGTGTTTTGTGGTTATTAGCAAATGTAGGCATGCTAATTTGCTAAGCTATGATGGGGAACATGGTAAACAAATGTTTACCATGTTCACCTGCTTAAGATGCAGTGTGTTAGTCGTTTGTCATTGTGAGGATGTTGCTTTACATCTACTTTATGACCAGGTGTGCACTATAAAAGACATACTCTAAAATGTTAAGACATGAGCTGTTAAGTAGAAGCAGCGGTTGTGGGTAAAAGCAATATCTTTTGTTCATTAGTATACAGCAATCATATTAATGAAACATTTACTATTCATCTCAGTATTTCAGTCTGTCAGCCAAATCAGCTTCTCACACTAAACTTTCAGCTATATTTGCCACATAAATGACAGTTACCATGGCATTTGTGTTGGCAGTTGTCTGACTTTACTTTACAAGAAATATTTAGAGTCTTGATATTTACCTGATCTTTAGCAGAGGGCTGATTAAACCTTCCTATTTAAATGGCTCATCAGGATTTGTTTCCTTATCACACTCACCACTTTCCTGATGTGAGGGCATTCTGTAAAGACATCTTGAGAGAAAGCAATTCCTGAGGCTGTTGGGTGGCATACTTTGCTAGCCTTAGGTGACAAAGGGTTGCATAAATACTTCAAAATAGTGCCAAGATGCTGTTATCTGTATAACAGGCTTACAGTCAGTGCAAGGGAGCAAAATTTCAAAAATGTGCAGAGGGTTTGCAGAAGATTCAGGGTTCCTGGAAAGCTTAGCTGACTGGTGGGTTTGGTTTTAACTGACTGGTTCGCTGCCACAGAAGATAGTTTTTAAAAAAAAGAGGGCTTGGGGGTTTAGAAACATTATCACTTTTTAACTTTTTCTTTGTCTGATATCACGCAGCTCTTTGACAAAGAAAATGGACTCAGCTGTAGGAAAACCAGGATAATAAAATAAAAATCGGTTGCCAGCTTTCCAACAGCATTGGCCACAATAATAACAAGAGGCAATCTCAAGCTCTCAAAGCTTTTAGTACTTTTGTGAATTATATCTTAGAAGTTACAGAGTGTGTGATCTTTTTCCTGCTGAGATGTTCCTTTAATGTAATTTGTGTTCCACTGAAATGTACATTCTTAACTAAGCACAAGATAACCTTTATTGTGATCATTAGGTCCATGGGTATGGACTTTTCACTGGTTTCCACTGTGGGAATATACCAGTGTTTTACAAATAGGAATGTAAAATGACCTTTTTGTAGGATTTGTCTTTTGTCCTAAAAATAGAAATGAATAAATAAAGACTGTGGTGTGAGCTGATATTATGTTGGAGCCATAGTATTGATATATTTTATTGTCCTTATGTTATAGGTGCTACAGAGGAGCCAGAGGTTATCCCTGACCCCGCTAAACAGACGGATCGGGTGGTGAAGATCGCTGGGATCAGTGCTGGTGTTCTTGTCTTTATACTGCTGGTGCTGGTAGCCATCCTATTGGTCAAGAAGAGGTGAGTGACAACCCCCGGACCACGGCCTCTAAAAGGGTTTTAATGAAGAGTGTCATGAAGAGTGCAAATACTTCATGAATAACAGTACCACACCAACACGCATGCAGATGCAAGAACACACAAACACAAATGTGCACCTAAAACCATTCTCTTGTTGTGTGTCGGTATTAAGTAGTAACACCATCTTCCATCCATCCACCATAAACGTTGATCTCCCTTCAGAACCAGCTGGATCACTTCCTGAAGTTTGTCCTGTTTTTAAGGCAATGAATAACTAAAGGCTTGTTTTCCTGGAATCCCATGCAAAAATATGGTATTTCCACAATTAGAAACTTCTGCCTCACACTTTTTTTTTTTTTGCGATTTTGTGCAAGAAACATCTGAGGCCATATTTGTTTTTCTCATACAATACAGCTGTTGATTCAAGTTAGACAAAGCAACTCAACTGAGAGGAAGAAAGAAACAGTGAAAGAGATCCTAAAGCAGAAGATGTCAAGTAACTTCAAGATTAGAAATAGAAAATTCTAGTACAGTATTTCATAGAAGCATAGAAGCCTAGTTCGTGGTATTGTATAGTGAGTATATTGTGTAGTTCACTTGTGGAGTGAAGAGAATGTGAGGCAGCGAGGAGGGGTTGGTTGGAGTTAGGGGGTAGAGATGTGGTCAAAGAAATCATCTTGTTTGAGCCTCTGGAGCACACGCATTGCCCCTTACATTCATTCGTAAATGGGTCACTTAAAATTGGTTTGCACTCTTGTGATTAGGCTGTTATAGAAAAAAGGAAGAAAAGAAAGAAAATGTGAATACAGAGATTGAAAGAACGACACAAGTTTCACAGTTGGTCCTGGTGTCTCCACAGTGTTGTGGCCTGTGGTGCGTTAGTTTGGCTCAGGGCTCCACCATGTGGTTGCTCAACATAGCTACAGTGTGAGACTGCAGCATTCAGACATGCAGATCTTTTGATCTTTTTCCTTTCGAAACTTGGAAGTCCTATGCTATTCTCCTATTTCTGTAATAGGTTAGGATGACCAGTGTGTGTAGCACCACAAGTCTGTTCAGTATCACCGAAACTCATTTAATTTCTAGTCCTCCACATTCAAGTAATGAAACCTGTTGGAGTTTATTAATATAACAGCAACATTATACATGAACCTGCCTACTGAAATACTACTGAAATAGTAAAGTTATACATAGGACTGTGACTCACTGCGAGGTAGTTCACAGTGATTTATTTGAATTGTATGCTATTATCACATCAAAAGTCTGAGAGCCACCTTTAAGCACAGCCCCACACCTCAAGTCGAGACAGTTTTTTCACCTGCTCTCTTTTCATCAAATTTCACATGAGCAACTGTGAGGTTACATGAGGTTGAATTATGTCTTTGTACTTTCCTGGGCATGTGTGCGCATTTGTGTGCATGCACGTTCACAAGTCACATACGCAAGTATGTGTGTGTATGCGTGTGTTTGTGTGTGTGATATAACTATTACAAAGCATGTCGTTCTTCCTGTGACCTCTCAATTAAAATCTGGTGTTCAGGAACCTGAATGCCCATTAAAAAGAGAATAATTAGGAATTAATTTGCATATTCGGGATAGATACGTTCAAATCATCTTTTCTTATTATAATAAAACGTGTCAACATAAATGGTTTAGTTTGCTCTTTGATCACCATGTTCATGAACACATTACAAGAAATGTAAGATTTATGGCCATCAAGCTAAGAAAATGTCTCCGTCAGGAGATAATGTACATGATCTCCTCTGAACACTGAAGTATTCCATCTTGCCAGAGGCTTTAGAGAGCTACCAGACAGTGTCTCAATTACAACCAATCATGATCTCCCTCAGCAAATCAAAAAACAATTAGACACATTAAATTACAGTCAGTAATAAACTCTCATCACCGGAGAACTTTGCTCTTGCAGCCCCTGACCTCCATGTTTCTGTTCTAATTCTATAAATGAATTCATGTGATCCAGCATTCATGCTGCCACTTTAGTGTCAAAGTGTAATTGTAAATTATAACCAAAGGACCTGAGCAGAGAGTGCTGGTGAGAAATTCTCTATTTATTGTAGAGGCTCTTACGATTTAATGTTTGAAATACACTCACTATTGTCCAAAAACAGTTTTTGATCCACAGTTAACACTCAGTGGCCTGGTTACTCTAACATGTTTTACTGAATATCATCTGCCCCTTGAGGATTTTAGGCCTTTGATAATAGAAAATTAGTCCAAATTGAAAGATAATACATTTTTGGGAGGCAACTGTTGTTTACGACTCTGTAATTGCATGCACTGCCTGGAGGAACTGAATTCTGTGTCTGTGGTTATTTTGAACCATAACTCAAGCTGCATTCATGCATTCAGGCAAGAGAAGACATCATACAACAATTATCAAGTGTTCAAAGGACTGTCACAGGATGACAGTGTTTCTGTAAAGAAAAACATCATGTTAAAATGTTACACTGAGGCTGATTTCTGACAGGTTGAAGCTATATATTACCAGCGTGAACAACTGAAAAGGAATGTTATTTTGGGAAACAGAATATTTTAAAGTTTTATGTTTTAAGGATGTTTTTAAGTATGCACTTGGTTTTTTTTTTTGGTTTTTTTTAGTTACATTTTTAGTTTGACTTATGAGAATATGTGAGATGACATGAAACTCTGCATCAACCAACACTGATCAACACAGAAGCAATTTCTGGTTGAGAAAACAGAGACATTTGCATATCTCTGCATGGAATATAAAAACTAACAAACTTGGTTTCAGTTATAACATATGTTTGTGTTGAACTATGAAAACAAATATTCATCCTGACATTTTTAGTGATTTGTAACCAAACTGTGTCAACTCTCTTAGCACTTGGAAAATTATACTATCAAAAGGTTTGCGCTTTTACCTCATCCTCATGTGAGTGTGAGGTTGTGTTGTCAGCATTTAGCAGTTTTCCATAAAGGTTTCTGGGGAGATCAATCTTCATTGTCATTGAACCTTTACAACTTCGAACAATACTGCATCTTTAAAATGGTGGGACATGATGACATCGCAATGACATCATGCTTGCTTTACAGAAGCGAGCTGCATGGTGTTACAGATCGGATAGCTTTGTATCAGCTTAGACAAATTGATTACTATTGACAGGAGTAAGTAAAGGTGATTGGCTGGTTAGGGCTAAAAATCTCTAATCAGGGCCGTTAGTTACAGTAAATGCAGCTTATTGCATGTGTATTTTAAATATGACACTTCTGGAAGTAGAAGAAGAGAGACTGCATGTTAGAAGTTAAATACTGATAGTCAGTTGTTGTTTTAGGAGTCATTTTAGAGATCTCTGAGCTTGTTTTGTAGTGTTTTAGCGTTAAATTTGAGTTTTTTAAAAGAATAGGGCCCATAGTTATTATAGCAATCCCTTGCATGACCCTCAAGTTGTAGCAATCAAAAGGTGTTTTCTTCTGTTTCTGTTGTTGCTGGTTGGGACAGGACAGTATTGTCCTAATTTGCATATTCATGACCCTTGTGTCTCATTCTTTGCTTTCTGATTGGCTCACAACCCCAGGAGGACCTACTATTCATACTCTTATTACCTGTAAGTAAACAACCAATCAACAATCAGCTTACCCAGCTGCTGTTATCTTATTGGGCGAATTATTAGTGGTTAGTTGTTGTTATTTTTAAAGATGCAGTATACTTTTTTCAAGACAAAACACATTTTCAGCTCTGACCAACCAGCCAAAGCCATCCTCATTGACGCCTTGCCATGGTGGGGGTCAATTCACTTCCATGTCAGTCAGGTGAATTCCTTACTTTGAGTCATTTATATAAACATATTTAAATCTGTAGATATTCAAAGCGTTTTTCTTCTCTCTTTTTTTGTTATCAAGGTAATATTGATGGTTACCTGTCTAAAAATGAAAACAAATAAATAAATAGATAAATGCTGAACTGACAGTGAATTGACCTCAGCCCTGGTGTCCTCTACATGCTCCAAAGTTGCTCTGAAGCAGGCTTACAAAGGCCAAAGTTGGCCATAAACCAGAACAAAGCAGGCCAAAGTGGGACGACACAGGCCATAACAAGCGTGTTATTTGAAAAAAGAATGCTGCACTTGTGACTTGTAGCTCTTTGTGTGCATGTAGTCATGTGATCATCCATCCGCCCATCAAGTCACAGGTATCATGGTTACTCTGCTGCACATGCTCAGTGTTTCCTTCCTGGCTCCTGTCCTGAAACAGTCAGCTTACTGTTTGGAACACATGGCTCGGATTTTTGTAGTTCTTGGGGGGTTTTCTCATGCTCTGGGTTCTCCCTTCTCTACTTTGTCTCTTGTTTTCTCTCACTGGCTGTGACCAAAAGGACCACTTCCTTTACAAAGAGGCGGGTACTGTGTAACGCACTATTTAGCAGTAACAAAGGCACAGATTAACAAATGAATATGGACATTTATTCATCACCAGCTTGTGTGTGCATTCACGAGGCACAAAAACAAAATGTAGCCAACATTAAGGCATGTGTGGTGGTGCACATACATTTATCACTTTAATAATCAGTTATGTTCAGTAAATAATGTATTTATTATTTACTGAACATAACTGATTATTAAACACACAACGCACTCTAAACCAGGTGACATTTCAGACATTACAAAAAAAAAAAAAAACGGTTCTGGTCACAGCTATGTCCTTCTCTTTCTCTCAGTATCTCCTTTTATACAATGTATATACAGTACAAGTACTCAGCATATGGTGGTTTATGACATATGTATGTTATAAATGTATAAACATATATGTCATATCCATGTTTTCTGTCAAACAAGCAACAATACACTTACAAACACACGCACAAACAGCTTAACCTGGTCAACGGTTAAATCAATGTTCCTACTGAGTGTGTGAGTGTGTGTGTATTATGTGTGTATGTGGTCTTAGCGGTGGAGTTGGTGTATTTTGGGGTCAAGAGGTAAAATATACAATAAAAACTGGCATGCTTTCTGTCTGTTTACTGGGAAGAAGTCAGAGCCGTACATTATATCAGTTATGCAACATCAAAAATCTTTTTTTTAACATTAATGTTGGAGCTTGAACACCATACAAGTGATGAACTAACTCATTCAAAGGTAGAAATACCATAAATGTTTATTGAGCTGCACAGATGTTGTCCTAACTGATGTACATCTATGGCTCTGGGTAAAAAATGTTCCTGCATGCTCCGTCATGCTCAAAGTATTAAGCCCTCTACAGTTGCTTTTCCTGGGACTTTATGGATTGCACAAACTGGGAGAGTTAAACCTGAAAAGGACACCTATGTTCGGATTTTAAACTGTTATTTTTCTTCACCAGACACCTGCTCCTTTGATAAAGAAAGGTTTCTGTTGCTTACAAAAAAAGGCAACAACAACAGCCTGTGAAGAAAAATAGGAGATTAAAATTGAAAACCCAGTATCTCTAAAATGTATCTTTCCAGGAAAGACAGTGTACTGTTCTCTCATAATTCTGGACTGACTAAATATATGACTTCAAGTCCTACTATTCATATTATGATGACTCTGGTACTTCGGTTGGTAAATGGTTTTCCCTGAGCTTCCATACTGTAGATCATAAGTCATTCCCTTGCTGTTGTTTTAATGGGATTTTTCCTATCTTTGCTGTTGGATGAAAACCAAATATTTAGTACTTAATACTTGGTGATTTTTGTTTTTTAACATTTACGTTTCTACATTCTGCCAGTGAAGATAACAAAATTACAAAAAGAGAGGAGTTTCAGACAACAAGAAATAGACTTGAGATGAGAACTTTAGTTTTTCAAAGGCTTTCATCTGACAGCAATGGTACCGAGGTTGATAAAAAGTTTTCCCTTTGTTATGTGTAGGGCATAGGTTATTTTCCCTGGTCTGTATTAGACACAATTTTCCTTCTGCTCCTATAGCTGAGCTTGTTACATGCTGCCATTTACAAGAAAGCTTTTCCTCTGCATCCCTTGCCTGTTCTCTCCTCTTTACTTCCTGTCTTTTTCTCTTTTCCCCACCTTTCATCTTTTCTCCTGTTCTCTTCCTTGTTGGTTCTAAACTCTGCATCTTGAATCAGCAGCCTGCAGCCCCCAGCCATGCTCTTAATGCCAAAAAAAGACGTGATATCTCCTGCCTCATACAAAATCACACTATACTTTAAAATGTTAGACTCTTCCTTACAAGGCAGTGGTCTGCAGGCCTGCTGATGTTTGTTTGTTTGTTTATATGATGCTTGACTGTGTCTGTCTTTGCCCCTGACAGGAAACTGGCTAAAAAACGTAAAGACGCCATCGGAACGACACGGCAGGAAATGACTCACATGGTGAATGCCATGGATCGCAGCTATGCAGACCAGAGCACTCTGCATGGAGAAGATCCCATGGCTGTGACATTCATGGACTCTCACAACTACAACAACAGATGTAGGTTAACAGTTAAATAATCTTTAACAGGATTAATCATGGACAATCTTAAAAACACAAAGCCCTGTCAATAAGTGAACTTAAAATCTAATCTTTGTTTTGTCGTTTCCATTCTAACACATCAAAGTATTCTCATATCTCTTCTACGTTTGGTCTGCCTTTTCTTTTTCAAAAACAGGACTGGAATTATTAATCGATGATCAAAATGCCTATTAATGTTCTAAGTAATGTTCTCGTCTTGTTCAGCTGTAGAATTAACAACTCAAGAATCAATTCATCCCAATCAGTTTTACAGTTTGAACACTGGCAACGAATACAGGGTGTAGAAACGGTTCACATTCATGTCTGACATGTGAACGAGGGAACTGCTCATCATCTGTTGAAAAGAAATACTTTCAAATTATTTCTGCCTCCACTTAAATACTATTGGCTTTAACAGACCACATTGAGAACAGCAAAAGTTGTGGGATGGTTTTGCCGAGATAGATGATCCTTAAGACGTAACTTTTTCACTCATGTTTAAGTCATACTCCGCTCCTCTCCTCTGTTTTTCTTGTGAGCGGGAATTTTCCCCATGCTCACTTATCACTTTTTGGTCCTCGTCTATGTTTGAGCAACGCTGAAATTTAGAACATTTCTTCACCGTGTTTCCTCCTGCAGTGCCCAACGATCCTCTGGTTCCTACTGCTGTGCTAGGTGAGACTTCTGGCATGGTTGGATATGTCAAATTTACCGCCACTTCCCACATTAGATCACCCGTCATCCTCCCCCTGTGCTTGTAGCTCTGTTTGTATGTCTTTGTGATGCCCAGTTAAAGTATCAGACATGGTCAAAGTTTCCATTACATCCTGCAGTGTTATGTACCCTGACCTTTGGCAAATACTGTCTGTTTATGTGGGTGGATTGTTTGGCTTGACTGAAGTTTCAGTACCATGACCTTGCATCTCATTTACATTTTAGAAGTGCTGGCTAAAGTTGTCTATTCTAGATAGGGAAAGGGATCCACTGATAGGGATCTATACATTCAACAAGCACTTAAAGGAATGAAATGAAAAACATGAAAGACAAAGTAAGAAAAAATATAAAATAAATGCTTGGATTCAGTTCAAAACGCAATCTAAAGATGCAGCCAACTTGTGCCAACTCTCTGTGTAAAACATGACTGGTACTAAAAACTCCAACAGCCAAGCACTTCATCTGTCGCACTGTGTTTTCCCTCGGTTCAGTCATTTCCAATCCCGGCCATGGTTTCTGTTTCCTACTGAGAGTTATTGATATTCACAGTAATTATCATCATTCTCCCTTAGAGACCTCATTATGTCCACAGCTCTGTGTTTTTAAAGCATGCCATTTCCTGTCCAAAAACGACAGAATCTGAGGCTTTAAAGGAGGAAGACAATTTGTCACATTGCCAGTGCAAAACGACTGATGATTAAATCTGTGATACAAGTGACAGTGAACATCTCAGTGCCTACAGCCCTGTGTGTTTGGCGGAAGTGTTTCTGTGCACTAGATCTGGAAGTCTGCTTGAGTGTCTCCCATCTGTGTTATTCCCTAGGCTTGTTTTTGTGCTGATGCCCCAGTCTGAATCGGGAAAGCTGTAACTTTTGCCAAGTTGGATGTTAGCTCCAATGTTACACTGCATTGCATTTATCTTTAGTTTAGTCTGGTGTTGACACTACAGCATGATGTGGAGTTCTAACATACCCCAAAGGGGTCCACAATCCACAGCGCCACCAATTGTGGTGTTAATTAACTGTTCCATAGCCTCTAATTTGGAGTGAAGGCTGCAGTTACAATCTGTCTTGGCCAATCACATCACAGTGGGAAGAAGTTGCAGGAAGTAGCAAATTAAGAGGCACTGTCGGGTCAAGTTTACTGTTAATTGGCCTGATGAGGGCTTAACAAACCTTTAACAATCAGTAATGAGCTAACATGTCCTCAGAGCAGAGAAAAGCATCAGTTGGATGAAATAAACAGTGTCAGTTAATAAACAGTGGTGAAGATGAAATCAGTCGGTTCTGCTGCAACCCCAAGCTACTCCATTATACAACCTGTCAGTCTGTGCATTGCTACTGCCAACTCACAAGATCCCCCACAGCACAGAAACATTCACCTGGAGCTTCTGCAACAATATGACCTCATAATTAGCTGCTGCTGAAATCATAGCCCAGTGTAAAAGCTTCCAAAATGCAAAGTTGATCATATCATAGATGCTATACTCATAAGAGATAATTAAACCTGCAGCCTTTCTGTATTATGAAGCAGCTGATCGTTCATCTGTGGCGCTGTAATATGTTAATGTGGTTATTTTACAAATATTGAATGAAACCACTGACTTCAACCACTGCAGCTGGTACAGAAGGTGTAGCAAGCTTGGAATAGTAGAGGGAAATATATGTTTGAAGCATATAGCTGTAAATAGCAGCTAATGATACCCCTGGAGGGCATTGTGGCAGACTTTACAGCTCATTTTAAGTTGGTGTGTGCTGCTGCTAAGTGTTGCTATAGATATAGTAAATTGCACTTAATGTTCAACAACCATTTTTTGGTGATGCTCCACTGCTTTGTGAGATCAACATCTACTATTTTTTGGACGTCCATGATGTACACATCTTTGAAGTCCTCGTCAAGCAAAAGTAACCTTTAGTTCATGTTTGGAGTCTCACTAACAAATCCTTTTATCCTGCAGTCTGATTAAACCTTTTTGCTCTTTTCTTTTTCTGCTGCTTCGACGTGTAGTTCCAATCACAGGTGAGTATAGGCAGAGAAAACAAAGTGACTAATGGTTTGTTTGGTTTTGAGGAAAAAGCTGTATTTTCTTGCGGTAAGAGTTTAAAGCCAGCCGCTAGCCCTAGTTTTTGGAAGACAAAAAAGTCATTGTGGTGTTGCTTTTATATACAGTGTTCTTTTCCAGACAGTAATCAGTATATGTTCATGTTTTTATCCAGCCTACCATAACTTACAAAAAGCCTTGGAAATCCATTTACTGCGTGATTCATCACTCAGACCTGCCTTTTTGTGGACAGTATAAAACAGTGCTTTTAGGGTCATATTAACGGCACTGACAAATGCAGTGCAATTTTGGTTAATTTGTGACTTAATTAAGCAGGGATTTCTTCTCTTCTTGTAGATGAGAACCACAGTGCCTCTGCAGCAGAGAACAGCAGACTTCTGGATGTTCCTCGGTACCACTGTGAAGGAACTGAATCTCCTTATCAGACAGGACAGCTCCACCCTGCCATCAGGGTGGCCGACCTGCTGCAGCACATCAACCTCATGAAAACATCTGACAGCTACGGCTTTAAGGAGGAGTATGAAGTAAGATTATTATCACCGGCACTTTTCTTAATAGTTCTAGTAGCAGTGACTGTAGGGTTAGTAGCCTGGTTGGTTACAGAAGCAAAAGCAGATTTATTACTAGCAGATGCAGTTATGTTAACACTGACAAGGATATTTCTGATGACGTATTGGAGGAGTTGACAGCACAGTGCATTAGGATGTCTGAAATTTATTGTGCACACATTTTAATGTAGAGAACAGCACGAAGTCTATTATGAAAATCAATGAAGCTTTATTTGGTGTTCTGGCTTTACATTAAAATGATAAAATGACGATTAAGTTCAAATTGCCTCTTTAAGTTAGTTAGAGTACTTTCTCCCTTATTGACTTAACAGTCAAAGAGCTAGAAACCTTTGTATGGTACCCGTAGACTAAAAGCTCTAGAGCAAAACCATCATTCATGTACACCTTTCTGCTCGGAGTTATCCAACAGGACTGCCCTTTTTAAGGTTACATGACATGTAATTTCCTTTCCTATTGTTTTGTCTGTTGTTGGTGATACAGAGCTTCTTCGAGGGCCAGTCGGCCTCCTGGGATGTGGCCAAGAAGGAGCAGAACCGTACCAAGAACCGCTATGGGAATATTATAGCATGTAAGGAGGCTCTAATTTATATGTTTTTTTATGTTGCATACCTGTCTGAAAATGTTGGAACTTTACCATCTTGTGGTGCAATTTTACAAATGTGTTGACAAAGTTACTGTACTGTATATCGATCACGTACGGTTATTTCATGTGTCTGTGTTGTGATATTTAGCAAACCTCTATAGAGCCTAAGAACATTAAACTCCAGGAACTCCATGTTTATTTTTTTCTAACTGTTGTGTCTTTTTCCTCAGAAAATTTCAGAAAAAGAAACAATGCTAAAAGAACAAGTTTTAGTATTATTTCTGAATAGTTTGACACATGAGTCAAAGTCTGTGCTATCAGTACTGTGTGGGTGTAGTCTGATAGTATCGAATTGACAATGAAGATACCTTCAATCACTATAAGAAGATGAACCACATCAGTGCCATTTTCTGCCCTAATACAAATACTCTTTCTTTCTGCTGTCCTCTCTTTGTCACTGTCCCTTCCCTTGTTTTTATCTCTCTCTGTTGATCTCCCCAACACCGTATTCTTGCTTCTCTCTCTAGATGACCATTCAAGGGTTATTCTCCAGCCCATAGAAGACGACCCCTCCTCCGACTACATCAACGCCAACTACATCGATGTAAGTGGAAACGCATCGAATGCTACTATTGGCTCCCAACGAAACCAACGAAACCACACTCCCTCGCTCGTATGTCAGGCCTCTATACCTTTATTGCGTCTACTAGTCATCCATCGTGCCATTTTACACATTCAGCCACCCCCAAAAACACATCATACATACAGTACATGTGTCTCTCTCAGGTGTCAGTTCTGCTGTCCTTCTCCTGTCTATCCATGTTTTTATATTTGCATCCATTCAGAATTTATCATAATATCCTGATGCAGCAAATTTAAGTGACAATATAAGAGTCCTCTATAAGTCTCTCTATAAGAATTACATAACATGCATAATTAATCATCTTATTCAGCTTTATAGGGACGACTAAGAGCAATACAAAGAGAGATGTTATTTCTTCGTAATCTGTCTAAATTAAGTAGTTTGACATTTTAGGAAATACATTTATTTGCTCTCCTGTCAAGAGTTACATGAGAAGATTGATACCGCCCTAGTGTCTGCTGGTGCCAGCTTCACATTTTTGTACAGACACGAGGATGGTATTGATCCTTAATGTCACTGCATTTAGCCTTCAGTACATTCATCTTGTAACTGGTCCGTTCATCCATTTTATGTACATACCCTTCATTTTCCACCTCCCAGTTTTATGTATCATTTGTCTTTCCATTCACCTATCACTCCAGAAATACACATTCATCCATCTGTCCATCCAATCATCCACCCACCCCTCCATCCATCTTTTTTCCTCTCCACCTCTCCACTCTGCTGTCACCTCTACAACAATCATCTGCATGCTGGCATCTTACATTGTTCTTTTTTAAGTGCTAGTACTGCTTATAGCATCACCTTCTCTGTTATCATTACCTACCATTAAATCTATCACATGCATGCTACCACTCACATGAAGCTCGAATTAGAATGAATAGAGTGGACACTCATAGTCTAGCACTACTATGACTACGGCTGTCATATAATTTGGATTTTACATAAATTGTGTTTTGAGTGTTTTGGCTAGAGGCCACATTGTGTTTTCACTGTGAGGTGGTCGAACAGCATCATTACGTGTCCTTTCTATTCAGTCTTATTCACTTTTAGACCATGTTTTTTTCTGCATGTCCTGTTCAAGCTCCCATTATGTCAATGCAACTTTTCTTTTTTCTGATTGACACTCACTGACATTGTTGTGCTTTCTTTCTTCCTTCCTTCCTTCCTTTCTTAATTTCTTTCTTTCTTGATTCTTTCTTTCTTCCACACGTTCTTTCTGCCTGTGGCTTGGCCTATAGATTTGGCTGTACAGGGATGTAAGTATCACTGTGGATTCTTCCATTCATGCCCTTCAACTTTTACACCTTTACTACAACCATTCATACACCGGTCATTACTATACATGCATCGAGTCACATTGGCCATACATTTTGAGTTGCCGGGGCCTCCGCTGCATGAAATGTATCACTCCACCTTGCCCCTCCACCAGTCTACATCCCGCTGTGTGCTGTAAATTTGCTTATGCATAGCACCTGTTTTTATCTTATTGCCATTAGGATATCCCAGTCAGTGGTTGTAATAGCTTTTTGCACATGACAGCTGTTATAAAGGTGACAGACGTTAATGCAGAGTCATCTATAGGTTTTGGCAGGGCCTTACTTACATTGTTTTAATAATTCAGAGATGTCAGGAACGAGTATTGAGAGTAATCCCACCACCTTGATGAGATAGCAAATCTTTCTTAGTCTGGAATACACATAATATACAGTGCAACTCACCATACAGTCCAAAAATGACAGTTACATTTATTATATTGTCAAACTATTTCTGTTAACTTTACTAAATCATTCTTGGAGCTGCTCCATAATGTTACTTTTGTCTTAAAAGCAGGCAGACGGATTATTTTAGAAAACTGTAGTGTAGTACTGGGATACATGCACTTTTTATGAATATGTTTATAAGTATGTGTTATCATGCTGTGTTTTCAGGGTTACCAGAGACCAAGTCACTACATTGCTACTCAGGGTAAGTGCAACACTGTCAAACACATAACAGCTGCTATACACAATGTTACAGATAAGACAGTTTTCATTACACATAGTAAACAGACGTACTCAATATGTGTCTTTGTGTGCGTAGGTCCTGTCCATGAGACAGTGTATGACTTCTGGAGGATGGTGTGGCAGGAACAGTCAGCCTGCATCGTCATGGTAACCAATCTGGTGGAGGTTGGAAGGGTAGGTTGCTCTTTTCTTCTCTTCTGTACTCAGTTGTCGCTCTTGGCCCTTTGACAATTGGATGGTCAGATTAAAAAAGGATTTCAAGTCAGAAAAACAAGCAAAATGTGTTATTTTTAGTCAGTAACACTTTGATCTAACGCAAATCTTTTATTTTCAATAGGTCAAGTGCTATAAGTATTGGCCAGATGATGCAGAGGTGTACGGAGACTTCAAGGTGACTTTTGTGGAGGTCGAACCTCTTGCTGAATACGTGGTTCGCACATTTACACTGGAGAGGGTAAGTGACATTTTTTTTATTGAATCATTTTGCAGTGTGTAGCATCATTTACAATTTTAAATTCTAATTGATTCAAGTAATAAAAAGATTTGGCTTCAGGGAGCTCCACATTAATGAACCGGTCAACATGTCATGAGTCATATTCAGTGAGGGAACATGCGTATTGAATGTGAACTCATCAGGTACCGTGAAATGTAATCTAAATATGCCTTTTGTCTTTACTCAGCGTGGTTTCAACGAGGTGCGGGAAGTCAAGCAGTTCCACTTCACAGGCTGGCCTGATCACGGGGTTCCATATCACGCCACGGGACTACTTTCCTTCATCCGCAGGGTGAAAATCTCCAATCCACCCTCTGCTGGGCCAATTGTGGTTCACTGCAGGTAAGAAAATACATGCTGACCTATATACACTTAATGGCTTTATAATATCACCACATGTGATTAATAAGCACCCTTATATCTGAAATATACACTCATAGTCATAATTGAATCAGCCAAAAAGCTCTCTGCTTTTCTCTCTCAATGATGGACATAAGGAATCATGTCTCTCTATGCTTCTCTGTGCAGTGCCGGAGCAGGACGCACAGGCTGTTTCATAGTCATTGACATCATGTTGGACATGGCGGAGAGAGAAGGAGTGGTCGACATCTACAACTGTGTGAAGGCTCTGCGCTCTAGGAGGATCAACATGGTACAGACTGAGGTGACTGCATTACCCATCCTCCATCTGCATCCACATCTTAGAATATCTTAGAATGTACTAGATAATTCCTCGGTGTGAGACTCAGCCGTCAGCATGGTCCAGGCTGAAGTGACTATGTCAAGCTGTCGATCTGCCACCCATTCATAAACATGTCATCTCATTACATAAACACGCTAAACATAGACTTTAATGTATTTCTGTAAGAAAATGACCATGACCTGGACAAAGACTAGATTATTCATTGAAAGCCACTTTTTCTGGGATTTGAAAATATCTTACTTTGGCGCCATCCAATGGATGGCTCAAGAATTACACCGTGTATACTGCAGGCAGCAATGCATGTTGCACTTTCGATGAAGCTCCTCTGTCCCCCACCAGAGATCCTCAGTAAACATTTACTGAAGAAATGAAAGTCCAAGCAAATACAGACACAGATACAAACATGTTCATGCTTACATGGAAGTAACAGTGTTTTTTTCCAGTTGTTTCTTATAAGCCCTTCAAAGCATGTACATGGTTACTTAATAGGTAAATACTGTCCAGAATTTACAATGTCAGTCAGACATGTCCAAGCAGGAGTGACCTTTCTAAACACAGAGACAAACTTTGTTGCTTTCTTAATGTACCCACTGCTCTCCAACAGTTTATGTCATCCATTAGATAACAAAGCACACTCACAGCCATTTGTTTGAAAGATCCAAAAATAGAATTTCCTGAGAAGTGGATCAAAACTTTATCATCTCATCTCAATCATTGCTCCATCTCCCATCAGCCATCATTGACTCACAGCGTCAGCATGCTCACTGTCTTTTGGTATCGCAGCTGTTTGTGTTCCATGTGACGCGTTGTGTGTTGTATTTATGTATTTTTGTATTTTTGTATTCTATCATTTTATTTGCTTTTAATCACCAAGTGAACGTGTGTATGTATAAAGATGATATGCATGTCTTGACTTGTTTGTCTTCAGGAGCAGTACATATTCATCCATGATGCCATACTAGAGGCTTGTCTATGTGGAGAAACAGCCATACCAGTGTGCGAGTTCAAAGCCGCTTTTTATGAGCTGATCCGCATCGACTCACAGACCAACTCGTCACATCTGAAGGATGAGTTCCAGGTAAACCTGATTGCTATCTGTATCTTCAGCCCTTAAATCTGTACGCCCTTCAAAATCTCATTTTTTACAGTGTGTCTCTAAGAGGTTTGCCGTCAAGAAGAAGACAAAACAAAACAAATATCAAAATGTCAATAGAAATGTCTCAAGACACTCATGCAGCATAATCCCCTTCTCTGCCGTTCATCCTTATGCTCAATATTTTGCAAACAAAAGTAGTTTCAGCAAATGTCCTGGCACAGTTTTTGAGCTTCTGAATGATTGTGCCACAAGCATCTAAGCAGAATATTTAGCTGCATTTTAAAGAAATGATCAGCTTCTGCATCCACTCCTTGCTTTCTCAAATTCTCAACCCTCAGATTTAATTTTATCCTTTTGCTCCAAACTAGAAGCAACAGTCAGAAAACATCTCAAAACAACTTAATTATTGCAGTTTTTATATTTACAAGAGAGCCTGATCTGTGCAGCTGCACTTAAAGGTGCCCTGTGTAATATGCTTCTAAGCAAAGTCTCTGTTTAGACTCAGCGATACGCACCGTTAGGCCTAACAACACATGCCCCTCTTCATATTAAGGCTGTTAGAGCTAATTTCTCAGATCTTTAAAACCTGCTTTGTGTACTTTCAGACCTCTGAATCCTAACTTTGCACAGGACGGTAGAGCATGTTAGGAACCTAAAAACTCTGCTGATGCTCTAACTTATGTAACACATCTTTCTCTTTGTCCAGACGTTAAATTCGGTGACTCCTCAGCCTCAGCCTGAAGACTGCAGCATCGCATTGTTGCCTAGAAACCAAGATAAGAACCGCTTTATGGATGGCCTTCCTCCTGATAGATGCCTTCCCTTCCTCATTACAATAGATGGAGAGAGCAGCAACTACATCAACGCTGCTCTGATGGATGTAAGTGTAAAACACACTCACATGCACGTACAGCACAGTCAGGCTGTGTTATTTTCAACACATCAAGCAAGAGTAGTTTGGGACATTTCACACTCTGTGTGTTCTTTTTTGGATGGGAGCATGTAGAAATAGCCTGTTAGACTTGCAGATGTGTTGCTTTTAACACAATTTGCATATATATGCAATGTGAAAAAGTAAAAAATAAATAAATACATAACAAAAAATGTTGTCATGTTGTCCCAAACTGCAACCACATAAATGTTGAAAATGATACTTTTAAGTGGTTATACACAAATGATGATAAAGAGAGACACATACTGTACATTAACATTCAAATATTTCTGCACATATGTTAAAACAGACAGCACTCACTCCCTTACACACACACACACATGTACACACACACACACATGTGCACACACACACACACATGTGCACACACACACACACACACACACACACACACACAGACTCCCCTCCCTGTTTGTGTGATGCTGTGTTTGTGGTTTTAGCAGCAGAAGGCTAGAGACAAATCCAGGTTCTGAAAAGACCACTAGCTTCTCTGGCCACCACCCAATCTCATTGTTGCAGGACATTGTTTACACTGCAACAGTTGACATTCTCAACACGTTGTCCAGGTACCATGGCTTGAAAAACAAAGCCATTAAGTAGGTAGAAATTTAAGGTAAGAGAGCAATATCTGCTCATTGTCAGACATAGTTACTATTTAATGTTTATTAGCAGGTCTGTTCTCGTTGAACTTTTACATTGGAGTCAGGGAAATGTAGTAAGAGGTGGGCTGTAGACACAGTATGTGAGTCTATAATAATGGTTGAAACATAAGATGTAATACATGCATGGTGGGGAAAGAAACCTGGCTTCTCTCCAACAAAGCCGTTGGAGGACAAAAATACTGCAATAGCTGTAAAACTGAATTCAGTCAAATTTTTTAAAGTTTCCATTCAAAGTTTAGTTACTTACCTTTGGCCTCTCTCTAACCAAGCTGTCAGAAGTGTTCCAGGTAATGGGATTTTACTTAAAATCTCCAATACTGGATTTGTTTCATGGCTTCAGTGTCGTTCTGCCTCCAGGTTTATGTTTAGCAAAGCCATTCACACCCTCAGTCCTAAACCTGACCTCGACGCCCACAGTAGATTCTCCTCATGATCACAAGCCACCAAAGTCATTCACACCCATGTCACACATTTGGCTGCACATGTTCATTCAGGATGAGCTGGGCTCAGTTCACTTTCAGTTCAGTCAGTTCTTTATGGCAGTAGAAACTTTGAGTGTTTTGGCTGATTTTCCCTCTTGTTTTGTGACTAACAAATTTACCATTGGAGACATTTCTACTGTGAACTTAAACTGAACACAAGGTTAACTGGCCCTGGTAGATGTAGATGTAGATGTACTGTCAGTACGGTGTATTTGTCTATGCGATGCATGTTCCCCACCCTCACATTTGATAGGCCCACTGCATGATCATGTGACCAAACATCACCTGTGTTGTTTGCTGTCCCACAAATTGTCCCTCTCTGCTCTGCTGTTTGTGTTTCGATGTGTGTGTATGTTTGAAAGAGAGAGACAGATGTTTTAAAAAAAAAAAACATTTAAGTTAAGTGGACAAAATGACAACACTGTACGTATCAAATTACTGACATTCTTTTTGTTATCTGCTTCCCGCAGAGCTACAGACAGCCTGCTGCATTCATCGTTACCCAGCACCCTTTGCCTAATACAGTCAAAGACTTCTGGCGTCTGGTTTACGACTATGGATGTACCAGTTTGGTGATGCTGAATGAGATTGACTTGGCCCAGGTAATTGTTTGCCTTAGTTTCATAACTCGATCATTTTTATAATGTCAAGGATCTGTTGTTGTTTGCTGATACATAAAACTTCCACCCTCAACATCAATAGATATAGTAGTGTAACTTTTTAAACTTTACTGTACACACACGTGTAATCTGATACACAGACATAATTAAATAAGATACAGCTACACTGTAAGCACTGAAGGGAGGAAAACAAACCATTATGTGATGCGTGAAACAGTCAGAGCCAAGGATTACTGATAAAACTAATAAAACTGATACTAATACAGGCATCGTCCTTTAATATAGGCAGCATGTTAAGCTCATTGGATGTTTGAATGTTCTACACTGTGCCACTCCTAAAGCTGTTAAATAGAACACACACTGGAGTGACTTCTACAGTCAGTTGTAGCAAATAAAGGTGTAATTTAACTCCAGTCTGTGAACAGAAAGAAACTGAAGAAGATAATCCTGTCTTGCAGCTACTGCAAATTTGTATTAACAGGCTAATATTGGCTTGAAATGTCAGTCGAGCCTCAACTTCAACTTGACACAAAATCAGCACATATGAGCAGAATACAAGGGTATTCTGCCAGGGTGGAAAACTGTCCCTCCTTAAACCACATAATGTATAGGAAAATAACTAATTGAATGTTGTACTGTAGTTTATCTCAGGTTCTGTCTACATACTGTATCTAAATACTGGAACTGTTTGTGCTCAGGGTTGTCCCCAGTACTGGCCAGAGGAGGGCATGTTGCGCTACGGTCCGGTCCAGGTGGAATGTATGTCCTGTTCAATGGACTGTGATATTATTAGTAGACTCTTCAGAGTCTGCAACCTCACCAGGGTTAGTACATTTATATTGTTTATATTGTTGTTATCTTATGGTTTCTGTGGTTTAATGTGTGATTTAAAATGTGTGTGCTGTTTGATGTTTCAGCCTCAGGAAGGCTACCTGATGGTTCGTCAGTTCCAGTACCTGGGGTGGGCATCACATAGAGAAGTCCCTGCCTCCAAGCGCTCCTTCCTCAAACTGATCCTGCAGGTTGACCAGTGGCAGCGTGAGGGAGAGGAGGGAGAGGGAAGAACCATCGTGCACTGCCTGTGAGTACACAGCAAAGCTACAAACCCTCACACACTCTTTAGCTCCCTCCTCCATTTAGCGGGAGTGTGTTTGTAAAAAGCAACCAGCAGCTCTGTAAGGAACATGAGCGTTCTGTTGATTCAATGATAGCTGATTTGTTCAAGTGAATAAAAATTCTGTCCAATCTGCCCAACATGTTTGTTAAGACTGCATCTAGCAGTGACTTCTATTCACTTGAGGAATGATAGGACCAGTAATCTTGGTACCATTTGGTGATTATTATAAAAAAAGTGCTAATGACTCATTAAACTCAGTCACACATTTATCCTCAGCCAAATGTCTTCTTGTCTCATGAAGTCCTTCATTTACTGACAAGATGATTTGTGCCAAAATCAGTGCCATCGACATCGCGACAGGTGGTAAAACTAGAAAAATAATATTGAATAGCACATTTGGTCTCATATCTCTGCATCACTGCCTGTGTGTTTACAGAAATGGAGGTGGGCGCTGTGGAGTTTTCTGTGCTAGCAGCATCGTGTGCGAGATGGTCAAGAGACAGAGTGTGGTCGATGTCTTCCACGCCGTAAAGACCCTGAGGAACAGCAAACCTAACATGG
The DNA here is from genome assembly GCF_042242105.1 of Pempheris klunzingeri. Taxonomy (NCBI): domain Eukaryota; kingdom Metazoa; phylum Chordata; class Actinopteri; order Acropomatiformes; family Pempheridae; genus Pempheris; species Pempheris klunzingeri. The sequence goes on along the minus strand of NC_092029.1, from coordinate 15,641,689 downwards.
TGGATACCCCGGTGAGTTAAAGAGGAGGGGCTGTGGCAGTGAGCAACAGAGGGAGATGAGGACCCAAATGTTTGATTTGCTTTGGTCTGACAAAGTCCTGGGCTCATTTCCATTGTTGTCCCTGGTGTTTCCACAGTCCACCAGGAGACTGACATAAGATGGATTATAGGAAAAAAAGAACAGAAAACTAAAAACCGAATCGCATAATTACACAACTGATAAAAGTTAAAAAGTTAAAAATTAAAGTATCAAAGATACCTGAAATAAAAAAAACAACAACATATGATTAAAGGCAACATATGCAAGTATGAGTGAAGTAAAAGGTAGATTGTAAGTATGGGATAATGTACAGCCAGTCAGGGTGATGCAGTAACCATCTTCCTGGACATTATCACAACGGTCTGCTATACAGAAATAACAGACCATAAAATTGACCAATCAGAATCCAGTATTCAACAAAGCTGTGTAATAAAAACATGTGAAGATCTCCACGCTCTATGAGGAAGTTCCACCTAGCAGCCATTGTTTAGGCCCTGCTTCAAAGGCAGGAGGATGTGACTCTTAATCAAAGGAGGTGGCTTGGTCGTTTCCATGGCAACAATAGGCCGCACTGGTGTAAAAAAAACAAAACAATGGACAACCACCTTCTCAAAATGACTATAAAAGCAGCTGAGAGCACAGCTATGTAAAGTGCTACAAACAGTATTTAATTGCATGAACAATATTAACAAAATTGAGAAAACAAGATTATTTCGACTTGTTTTGGTATTTCCAAAGTAAAACAAGCTTGATCCAAAATATGCACATGTGACCACCCAGATGTGCGCTGAGTGTATCTGTCTTTGTTTTTCGTCTACAGGAACAGTATCGGTTCTCCTACGACCTAGCACTGGAGTTCATCGAGTCCTCCTAAACACAGAAGAGGAGAGGAGGAGGAGGAAGTGAGGAGGAGGAAGTGAGGAGGAGCAGAACACCTTTTCACTTCCCGCGTGCTTGATCCTTTGCTTTCGCTTGGTCCTGACTCCCCTCTGTGGTGGCCGCTCTGTAGCACCCATTTTGCGTCCCTACAAATGGCACAAGCGAAATCAGCAGCTTGTCCAGTGTTGTAAAGTCTCCAAAACAAAGGGAAAAGCTCCGACCGTTAACAGAAGGAGCTGGTGGGAGCGCAACAGAGGGGGGGGGGTGTTACTCCGTTTACTCCTCTATGCTTATTGTACAGCTTTTTGAGTGCCAGCGGGCCCCTGTATGTTTCAGGCCCCGCTTCAATGTTTAGCCTCCCACGGACTTGATGCCTCATGCTGTTCCAGCTGCAGTTCTCAATGTGCACTGTAGATGTCTCCCTTCCCCTCTTTGCAAGCTGCAAACCACAGCTTTTAAATAAGTGCAGCTCCAAGTTTTCAGTGGCCCCGCATTCCACACGCTCTCATGCTGATTTCTGAGTAACTTAACAGTGTTGAGCTGCTCATCATGGTGATGTTTGAATATTTGCAGCCAAGAACAAGAAACTTAAAGTTACAGCCTGGCCAAACTCTGTGAATGCTTCTATTTTCTACTACATACATCAGCAGCATCTTCATGTAATTTTTCTGGTCATTTCAGTAAACTCCTTATTAAGTAATGAAATACTTAAACCCTTATTACATTGGTTACATTCAGTAGATAGTCAGATAACACAACACCTACACAGAGATAATAACCTACATGTCAATATCAGTTTGCTAATTAGATCAAATAATGTTAAGACCGACATTGAAACAAAACAGTGAAACAGAAAGTTTACATGGGGAGCATTAGGCGTTTAGATTTTAAAATTTTTTTTTGTTGATATCATGAAGTAGCAACTTGAAAAATGTTGTGTAGGATTTTCTCTAAAATGTATTCGTTCAAAACAGTGTGATTATGCATCATTGTTGCTTCTGTTGCACCATTTACTGATCTACCAGGTGGAAGTGAGGAAGTCTTCTCTGTACCCCAAATTGTAAAAACCGAACACTTTTCAGATTTCGTTCTACCATGTGACATTTGCGTAATCATGTTTGTTTCAGGGCTGGGCCCAATGCACTTTCAATTCAGCCAATTCACAAATGGGATATTTTATTTCATAGCTCAAATGCGAACAGATCGAGTGTACGAAGGGAAGCAGCTTATTGACTGAGAAGAAATGCTCTTTAATGAGCAGGTGGATTATAGTTTCCATTTCTGCTTTGAATGCAATTGGAAGTGAACTGACCCCAGGCTTCATTTGTTTCATGCACTGGTGGCCAACAATTTTCTCTTTGTTTTTATTATTATTTTGTAGCTGATGTTTATTCATAAGCCAAAGACTCTGTGTAAATATGTCTATATGGATAAAGCACATTGTTTGTATTTATTGTTTGTTTACTGGCATTGCTTGTAAGAACAATCATTCTTCATTCCATGTTTACTCTACCACCAGCGTTTCTTAAACTGTGGGTCGGGACGCAAAATGGGCTGCAGGCTTGTTTCCTCTGAGAGCGTTCGTATGATTTAATGAGCCCATAATGGGTCCCGAGGTAAGAGGCTACGTGTGCTCAGTTTGGGTCCATGAAGAAAAGTTTAAGAACCCCTGATAGAAGCTGTATATTAAAGCATTAGAAGTAGTTTTTCAGTATTTAGGTGGAATTCAGTAGTATTGTCTTGTTTTCACTTAATGAAACTCTGTGATGTTACTGTGGTTTATTTGTGTAAAAGCTCCATTGCTCTGTTTGTGGTCAGTAGAACATCAGTGCATTTATATGCACTGAGTATTTGGGATAATAGCTCCTATCCCTCTTAACGTCTTAGTCGGGATAAGCTGTTTATCTTCTTCATCATATCCTGCTCACCATTATCCCTGAATACACACAGACTCAGTGGTGCAAACAGGCTTAGTGAGTGAAAATTGCAGGACTGTGAAACAAAAAAAACAAACAAACATTTATTGTGCCTAATCATTTGAATTTCCTCGTTGATACAAGCGTTCTGACCGCATCTTAGATCGCAACCAGGGCTTTGTCGAATGCGTTCTCACGGACGATCAATGTTTTGAATACCTTTTGGACCATGATTCAGTGTGTTTTATTAATCAGAGCGCTTCACGGATTCTTTGCGAGGCTTTACCAGATGCCACATGTGTTCCAGTTGTGCACAAGCCGATTCAGAATAGTTAACAAAAACAAAACTTTATTGTAAATAAATTGCCAGAGGTTCCACTTGGTTGGAACAGGAGCAGCCCAGGTCTACTGTTAAGGATGTTACTGTAAATAGACTATCATGAGTACTCTAAAAGGCTCTATTGTTGGATGAACAGTAGAGATGTAGATGATGGATGCAATGTCAGAACATGAGTTCTGTTGTAGATAAAAAGTCAGAGATTGTACTCCTGGAGGATCAAACTTCAAACTTTGACAGATATTGTTTAGAAAGGATTATAGTTTCCACTGACTACAGAACTTTATTCTGTTGGTGGAGCATCATTATTTTTTCTTCTTCCAGATTTCTGGTCCGACCCAAAGAAGGGAAAAAAACCCCAGAGGCGATATTAGTATGTTATTTTTGTCTTCAGTGATGATGCTGGACAACACTGATCTCTATAGCATGCAGATAGAGAGAAGTGAAGCAGCTAATGGTGAGAGTGCTAACAAAAACTGAACACAGTGTCAGCTGACTTAGCTATCCTGTCAGGATGCCCATAATTCCTCCCTAATAAATCTGAAGTATTGGCCATGAAGTGCAGTGAATGAAGCAGGCGTCTGGATGAGAGGCCAGTCTGAGAATAGAATTGATATTCATGGTTCATAATTATTCTTGTCTGTAATGTTTGGCTTCTTTGCTGTAATAAAGACCACTTCTTTAATTAAAACTTGTTGGATGTGCTTTCAATTAAACGCAGGGACATAAAGCAGGCTGGGGGGGACATGGAATATAGTGGTTCATGTTTTTACTTCATCAATGTTCCAAGTGTTCCAAGTTAGTAATGAATTAGGTCACTGAATTTATGTAAATCATCACAATTGTAACTGAGAGATAATATTGTAATACCTCTGTTGGATTGCAAGCAATTGCCTTTATAATAATAATAATTATTAGCATTATTAGGGCCTGAGGACCCTATTGAAATGTAAGGAAATGCATCCGAAACTGTGTTTTATGTACATGTACAACATTTGGTGGGTTCATGTGTCTCTTCAAGATGTACAAAAAAGTCTCTTGGAGCGATGACCTAAACCCAACAGGAAGTCGGCCATATTGGATTTTCCGTACATTTTTGGCGATTTACAGGGGTCATAAATTAATGAACTAGTCCGAAGGGGGTTGAAGCGATCCACTTCAAACTTGGTCAGCTGGTAGAAAAGACATTAACGATGAAAAGTTATTAAAAGTCTCTACAAAACTTTAATGGTGGGGGCGTGGCCAGCTGTCAAACTTCACTGTCTCGCCATGAAACAGGAAGTTGTTAATAATTAGACTCTACATGATCCAATCAGCACCAAACTTGACATGTTTGATAAAAGTCCCGCCCTGAAGACGTCTACATGTCAATATTCATTCACAGTCATGGCGCCACCTGGTGGCGACAGGAAATGCTATGTTTTATGCTATGATGTCTCAAGACCAGCCAGTTGATCAGATCCACTTCAAATTTGGTCAGAAAAGCCTCAAGACGTTGATGTTGGTCCGTAGTGAAAACTGTGAGTTTTCGTCAAAAGGTGTCGCCATGGCGGCGTGGCGAATTTCGATAGCAAATTTTCCTTCGTATGAGCATTAAAAGTGATGTAACTCCACTGTACAAGGTCCTATCTTCACCACATTTATACTGTTTGATGACTGTCCGGCTCTGAAGACATGTACATGCCCACCTTGTGGCAGGAGGAAGTGCATGTTTTATTCTCAGACGTCTCTCTCTCAGCAGGTTAACCACAGCCACTTCAAATTCGGACCAAACATTCCCAAGACATGGATGATGCAAAGTTATGAAGCTTTTGAGGTTTTGTCAAACGCTGTCACCGTGGCGACGCCGTGTTTGCCATGAAACAGGAAATTGCTGTATCTTCAGTGTACATTATCCAATCTGTTCCAAACTTGTCATGATTAATAAGACTCACGGCCTGAAGACATCTACATGCCAATTAGCGACCACAGTCATTGCGCCACCTAGTGACAACAGGAAGTAAGACTTTTGTGCCAATCATCATTTGATTGATGCATAGGGGACACAGGAAGTGACATGTAACTCATGCACTGTCCGAAATACATGAAAATTCTGAGCCACAGGGAAGAGTCGGTGTCCGGCTACAGGGCGAAGCCGCTGCACACCCCGACATGCACAAAGGTGCGAGGGCCCTTCAACGCTGCTTGCAACTTTAATTATCATTAGACATGCAGAGATTTTAAATAGCACTTTATTTGGCTTCTAATATCTCCCCATAAATAGCCTGTGAGCTAAAACTCCACATGACTGTGGAGCAGCTGCATCACTGCACCCTCTCCAAACTCCCGGTACTCACAGACAAAAAGCGCTCTCTCTCACCGTCATGCTGTTTTCTTCCAAAAGTTTAATTTGCATAATTATTTACAACAGATGGTTGATAGCAGTACTTAGAAGAGGCAAAATATACTGAACCACATTGATAAAGCAGGGAAATAATAAAATGATAGAAATCGTTGAAACCATTTTCAAAACCTTGCATTTAGAAAAGAAAGTTTACAGTTCATTTATAGGTAAACAAATCTAGAAATGAAATATTCAGCTCAAATTAATCTTACAAACACAAACTGATCTGTAGAATGCTGTAATACTGAACAGCAATGAAACACTAAATAATACATTCATTTCACTATCCTGCATGCTATCTGAATCTTATAAAATAATGTTGACAAAAGGAACGTTAAACAACAAAAACATGGTCAAGAGCGGAAAATAGTTCCATTTAAATTAGGCATATATTATATATTTATATATGTATATTTCTGTACAAATACTGAATATTTGGCATTATATTTATCCTCATTATTGATATATCTAACAATTCAAAATAGTTTTAAGCTAACCACAAACCCTTTATGCTATCAAATTTTTCTCATGTCACATTCAAAAACCCAGAAGAGGCCTTCTGTTATTTCTACCCACAGCCACAACACAAGACATTTCTCCACCAAAGGCAAACAAAATTGTGACTGCTCTCTCCCCTCATAAAACACCGATACGTAAAGAAGAGCACGGGTGTGGAAACCTCCCAGTTACACAGCAGCACACAATTCAAAATATATGAAAATGTGGACAAGATTGCCTGTATATTCTGTTTGAATTGTGATTGTATGTCCAAGAGCTGGAGCAGAGACGAGCAGCATTGTAAAATAGTAAAAACTATCCCTTAGAGTGGAATAGACCGATTAACATAGACTCAGGACCATAACACTGTAGAAGGGCTCTGAAGTCACATGTAAAATAAAGACAAAACATTTACAGTAAAATCAAGAGAGGACTAACTGAAATCAAGCAAATTAAGTATGAGAAAATGCTATATGTGAGCATCTACGTTGCCTTAAAAGTCCTCATTTAAGGTGACCTCAGCAACATGTTCGCCTGTTTAAAGGAATATTTTCATATTATGGGGAATACGTTTGCTTTCTTGGAGGGATAAAAAGACTGTTATCTGTCTCATGTCTGTGCCGAATGTATGAAGCTACAGCCAGGAGATAGTTAGCTTAGCCTAGCATAAAGAGTGGAAACAGGCCTGGCCTGGTGACAAGTAAAGCTCCCTAATTAACCTGTTATATCTTGTTATTCCGCACAATAATCCGTGTGTAAAAATGTCAGTTTGCTGTCTCATGCTGGTCTGTTTTATGTGCCAGACATGCTGTTCCCCCTCTTTTCAGTTTTCACTCTTTCTGGCTAAGATAAGCTAAGCTAAGCTAAGCTAAGTTGCGCTAATGGCTCTTGGAGAAACAGGAAGTCGCTGCCTGGACCAGGAAAAAGACCTCTATACAATCCTGTAAAAGCACAGTTTAGAGTTTTTGCACTTCATTCTTTGTACAGATTAAACAAACATTTATAACCTGCTAATTATTGAGCCTTAGAGGAGTTTTTAGGTTGATTTTGGCTCGTTGTTTCCCTGTTGATTATGCTAAAGCCAGGAGGTGTTAGCTTAGCCATTACGACTAGTAACAGGAAACAACCAGTGTCTTGGCTTTTCATTTTCACACCTCACCTTAAATACACAAGATGAAATGTGTTCATTTGTGAGCTTTAAAATGTGGTTGTAGCTGTTTCCTTCCTGTTTTGAGTCTTTATGCTAAAATAAGCTTTCCAGATGCTGGCTGTAGCTTCATATTTAATGGAAAGAAGAAAGTGGGAAGATCGACTTCTCTAACTTTTATCAAGGGAGCAAATGTACATATTTCCCAAAATATCAAACAGTCTCTTTAAGCGGCTCAACAACCACCTGAACAGTCCTGTAACATCGCTCAGATTTAGGTTTGTCAGAAGTCTTAAGACCAGAATGAAGAGCCAACTCAAACATCTAAATTAGGCTTATTGCTTGAGGAGCAGATACGCTCTCATACAGCCCAGCGGAAACACAAGCAAGCGTGACGTCAAATGTGGTCCATAATTTCCTCACTCGACTGCTGTTTGTCTTGTGACAACAGGCAAAACTCTGATCTATGTCATCGAAAGTCACGTGATTTATGAGAAGAGAGAGCAAGCAATAGAAAGACATCTTTGCAGTGCAACTGTATCAGAAACAAGGAGGACAGCTTTCAGTGAAAACTGAGTGGAGTCTCGCTTGAAAAGACTGTAAAGAGATCCTCAGTATAAGGGGAAACTCAGGGCTCGGTCTTAAGGGTATAATATGACACTGCCGTCGTAGTGTGTACGTGTGTGCATTTGATGCTTTTGGTGTGTGCTGATTGTCGGAACAAACCAAAAAAGAAAAGCAAATTCAGGAAAAGTACAAGGAGAGAAGTTGGTTGATTCAGCACCTATGCAGACTTCTCTGAGGTTTATCTTCAGGACGACTATTATATGATGTCAGTCTAAAATATGGTGCTGCGAAGCATCATCAGATGTCTTGAGTAGCGACCTAACAGGGAAGAGTGACCCTGGCAAAGGAGCTTATCACACCCATGCGAATCATTTGAGATCATTACTGAAAGTTAGCCGACGAGTTCGTAGTAAATCGTAACTAAATGATTGTGAATGAGCTGTATAGAATTGAGTGCTGGATGACCGGATGGCAGCACAAGTTTTTAGCGCGTAGCACGATGGACGGCGTGCTTCCAGTGCTCTGTAAATGAAAGGTGATGTGCACCGGGGCCTGCAAGCTCTGCTGCCCCTCAGAAGTACTGCTGCATAGTACACAGGCATGACAAAGTGTTCCTGTGGAGATTATATCTACTTCTAATATACCATGTTTGCTAAAACACTAAATCGTGAGGTAAATAGCTGTAGGTGAGCCTGCCTGTCTTTGTATGAAAACACTATTGCACTTTTTGGCTGGTCAAGTTTTGTCAGTCTCCAGATTTTGTAGATGCAAATGCCAAGAAGGCAAAAAAAAAAAAAAAATCACAAGATTACAATATCACAGCTAGGAGGAAAAAATAGATTAAGACCTTTAGATAAATGATCTTTTATGGTTGCTGAAATGGAAGTGACATGCCGTCTCAGATGTTGTGTTCGTAGCCACTCATAGAAATCCACTGATTTTCCACAATTCTCTTGGAGATTTATCCGCTGTCATAACATGTAAATTCAATTCTAAAAATGGAACCGTGACATGGTGAATCATAGCAGAACATCGAAGTGATCTGAACCAAAAACTCAAAAAGAAGAGGAAAACAAATGTGAGCAAATCCTCCTTTTATAGCCTCTAGACTGTATTGTGCTGAAGTTTATTACAGTAGGACGTTTGAGATTACTTAAATATAAATTACTTTAAAATTCTGCAGTCTGACCCAGCCCAGTTTCCAGCCCTTTGTGATGATATTATGGACAAACCTGCACATTAAGAGGTGTTGCAGTCCTTTCACGTACCCCAAACCCGAAACATTCACTCACAGAGTCCTATGAGAATCAAACTGTAAGGCACCTGAGGATTTGTCATGTACATAATTGCCAAACTCCTAAGCCCCTCATAGCATGATGGGTAAAAACAGACGCAAAAGGAAAAGATTTTTCATCAGTGCCATGCTAATGACGAGTGGTCCTAAAGTATACAACAGCAGGTAAATGGTACCACGATTATAGAATAGCCCCGTATGATACCATGAAACACATTTGCTATCTAATTCTGTCATCGTATGTGTGTGTGTGTGTGTGTGTGTGTGTGTGTGTGACTTTTGAGGACATCTCTGTGTCTGATATCAGTCTTACTGATAAGTGATTGGTGCAAAAAACAGCTCAAGTGACATCATTTTTCATTCAAGCCAGCGAGGGTGAGGTTGGGAGTCTGGTTCCTGTTAATCCCTGCCCCCCCCCCTGCCCCTTTTACTCTCTCACGCTCAGTCAAGCTTTAATGGTGGCACAAGACAAAGGTGACCAAGCGGGAGAGGACTTTTCAGAGTTGTGCGCTAAACCCAACTTCATTACCAACCGCCTACACATTGACTATGTCGATATCACTCAGGCCTACTGGTTGGAAAGTGAAATCAGTTCAAACAACCTGCATTAAAATCCCTTGCAACAGAAAACATGAACTCGAAGCTGCAAAAGACCAAAAGCTCTGTTTGAAAAGATAGTTTTTATGAGTAAAGCCTGGATCGGTGATAATCACCACACACGATGGGATCACAGTATGCAGTCTGTGGGAAGTAGACTTTTGTGTGACTTTCAGTCAGGTGGAAGAGCAGTTGGATTTTTTTTTAAAGTAGCCCATCAGCTGTTGTCATAGTTCACAGAGTCAAAGTCCCTTAGAGGGCGAGACCAGAATGAGGATTTTAACATTTCAAAGCTAACCAGCCAAAAGACGAGGAAAGGTGCAGACATTTACAGACTTACAAGGGAGATGGACGATGGCGTGACAAAGATAGCTAACAAAAAAACACAGACGTGTGCTCTTCTCCACCAAGCATTGAACAGCAAGGCCTAAAAAGTTTAACACTCCTGGTTTAAATCTAATTAATGACTACCACAGTGCTTACACTTCTGGATAGTACTACTGTATGTCAGTGCTTAGTAAAGCCAGCCTTGAGTAGCTCATAACCACTTTCAGCTGCATTAGACTTTATAATCATACTCTGTATACAGTAAACCTGTGCTCTCTCAGCTGAACATAAACAGTCAGCGCAGGCCGAGGGAAGGTTTGTAACTTGTGTAAAATGTGTTACGTCCTGTAAAAGATGTGCTGGAGAACAGATGAAGAAAATGAGTTTGAGAGAAAAGACAGTTGACTGGAATGACACATTCTCATAGAAAAACAGTGTAGCAGGTGACGTTATAGCCTGCCACCAACTCCATCTCTGCTCCAGACTGCTCTTGGAGCGTTCCTCTAATTTTGAAAGGACAGAAATAGACTGAAATACAAAATATTTTGTTTAGACTAAATTTTAGGAGAAAAAAAAAGTTTAATATGCTTAAATGATTTTGGATCTGTTGCAGCCTTCGTCTCTGTAATACAGTGTGAATGCTGTGTTCATGTTGGAGGTCAAGTCCCTTAATGGAAGAAGATTTTTAAGTAAATTATAGAATGAACTGACTGTACAATAATAAGCCCTTGCCATCTCATCAGTTTCTGTATCTATATGATTCACACTGAGGCGCAGTATACATACAGTGGAGAGATGTACAGTTAAAGAAAACCAAATCACTTGACTCGAGTTACAGAGGAAGCTGGAATATGTCTTGTAAACACGTTTGTTGGTGTGAAAATAAGTTAATTTGTGTAATAATATTTAATATTTTATCTAATTGAATTTCTTGAAACTTAAGTCTAAAGTCTTACTTAAGTCTTAAAGTCTACCTGTAGACTGTGTGCGACCTAATGCATCACCTCTTGAACCTGTATGAATTGGTCCTGCTAGAACTTGTTTTTTTTACATGCACTGAAACAAGAAAATCTACTTCTTTTGGAAATCAGGACGCTAACTTTTAAAATCCAGCAAAACTGAAACCAGTGTAAAATGGTGTATCGATTTTGGTGACCTGATACGTTGTCTCCTATTATTTTTGCGCCCTTTCATATGTCATCTTAAAACTAATCAGATTCACAGAAAAACTGAAAGGAGTTCAATCAGAAAAAAAGTAAAAGTCTGGGAGTGACTTCTCTAATGTCCAGTTCAGTTGGATTTTCACCATCTGCTCATCTCCTGGGACTTTTTTTTTGCATCGTTAGGGCCTCTACATTCATGAGCGTTTTAGTTAAGGCCGTCTGGTAAGGTAAGGGCTTCAGATTTAGCACTGATGTACACGTGTCACAAAGCAAAATACTTCAGCTGTTGGTCGGACAAACGTAAGCCTCAACGCAAGCGAAATAAACCTAATCATAATCCCTCCTGACAAGTACGACTCACTGCCTCACACAAGTATTTACAGCACACGGACTGCTCTCCCCTACTGGGCGCCGCTCTAATCACAATAAAACGGGACGCATTAAGCACTGTGCTGCAGCATTATTCTAGCGGCCCTATGTCAGCATTTGTTTTAATTAGCTGGGATTAGATTGGCAAATGAGGATGAATGGGCATGTATTGCAAATGTTAAGGAAAACACTGTCGGTGTGGTATAAAATTTGAACAGGAACAAGACAGTATGTTCAGCTAGCTATTAGCAGTATGCCCTTGGCTCAGGGTGGGCATGTTAGATTTTACTGTAAGGTTGGTGGAATGTCAAAGCCTGTAATCTCTCCTGTCTGATAAATAAAGATCCCTGACCTCTCTGCGTGTTAGGAAGGAAGTTAAACCACAAAACTTTCTCCTCATGAGGGCAAGAGCATTGCAAAGATGATCTTTTCTAAAGTCACAATCTACCACAAGTCATCGGAGAGACAATGGGCACCATATTAATAAATCTCTGTTTAAAAAGTCCTTGAGTGTGTGTGTGCACATAGGACTGGGTAAAGGACAACAGTTTTAGAGTAAAAAGCAGCACCATTTACTATAGTAACTGAATATTGTTAAAGTGTCATTTGCACCTGTCTTTCCTAGACTACATGAGCAGATCAAAATAACAACAGAAGTGTTTTCATTGTGTCCCACTTGGAACCAATATTTGGATGCAGTGTGTGATGAGATGTGGTTTCCGTTAGCTGAGAAACACCCCTTAATAAGCAAGACAAATGCACTGTCAAATCAACCCACAACTGTTTTAACTATAAATACTGAATGAATACTGTATATTGTGATGTTGGTCATGTGATAGATACTGTAAATATAATTAAAAGTGTCAGAATCACAATATTGTAATTACGAGAGGCCCGAACGCCATCAGAAAGAAATGAAAACAAAACAACACAAGGTGCAGTTTATATGACCTATAGAGTAACATGAAATTCTGTAGTAAATTTTTCCATATCTGTCCTTGCAATTCAACTGCAACAATATCACATGAGCTTCATAAACTACATTTCCCTTGGAAATACAAACATGAATATTATAAGGTGCAAAATGCATTGTTTGATACAGTCACCTCTTTTAGGCTGCGCAAAACTGTCTTTTGTTAATAATTCATATTTGTTCTGCAATGGAAATGCATCCAGCAGCAAATAACGTACATAGCTTAGAAATGTCCTAAGGGGGGGGTGGGGTTGTATGAATGAGAATGGATAAATGTAGAAATGATGGTTTTTGATGGGATTTTTAGTCTTATTTTCAGCTCTCATTGAGCAACAGTGGTCCACGCCTGCAGCACGCCTGGTTAAAGGTGGATAGATGATACATAGCTAGAGAGATAGTACGGAGTAGAGTTATGCAGCACCTCAGGCACTCTGTCCAACATTTTTAACACTGTTCTATTTTGACTTTTTAACCACAAATTGGCAGGAAATGGAGAAATAATGATCAACCGAGATACCAGGTTATGCCCACCTCCACAGAGGAGCTTGGAACTCATCGACAGTGATTTTATTTGTATTCTTCTCAGCTGTTCGACAGCAATCTACATATTTTAAAGGCTTTTTCTTTTTTTTGCTGAGACAGTGGAAAACGTTGATCTCTGCTGCTGATGTTCTTTCACACAGGGTGCTTTAGCCCAAGACCACTGCTGCTGGTGAGAAGCTTTAGAGAAGTTGCACTTTGTGTTTCCCTTTGAATGTGGCAAGTATAGCATCACCCTTACTCACAGCGGGGCAACGGCAACAATGAAGGAGACTGGAAATTTAGAAATAATGGTTATGATCAAATAAATCACTGACTGGAATTGATGTCGCTGAAATAAATGCCAGGTGAGATGTTTATTCTGGGGTATAGCAGCTCATTCTCGTGGTGTAGAACCTGTGGCAAAGAGTTCCTTGTGGGCTTAAAGCTACACTAGGCGACTTCACGTGTTTGTGGCTCATGTTCACAAATCCAGTTGGCCTGTGATCAGTTATAACCAAAGAAGACCAAAACAACAGGAGGCAAAAGATCTAACGCTGGTGTGTCCAGTTTTCTCAGTTTTGGGCTTCGTTTTAAATGTTTTATTTATTACTTTCTGTGGGAAACTGACCGTCCACACCTGACTCCTGACTCAGGGACGTCTTCCCTTTGGCAGTGCCACATTGCCATTTAAGCTAATAAAAAGGAGGCATTTTCAGCTGAAATCTTGCCCAGTGTAGCTTCAGCATAGGCGACCCAGAGAATGGCAACAGATGACGAGACAGTGGACGGGCAGTGACGGATGATGATGCCAGAGGAGGCTGGGTGTGACGCCACGAGCTGGTGTAGGGTGCATGTGGACAAGAGGAGCTGAGGATGAATCCGTGGACCTCAGAGCCGCGTCTGGGCTTCAGGGATGTAGATCTCGATGCTGTCTGCCCTCTCTGTGGCTGAGTTCTGTCTGAAAGAAGCTGCTCGTTTGGCAGCCATGAGGCGTCTGCGGGCTTCCTGTCGCTGGCGGTCCTGAAGGTCCAGAGAGCGCTCTCGCATTATGCCGCCACGCCCCTTGGCCGGCCGCTTTGGCAGAGGTGGGGGCCACTTTCGCTCCTTAGGATGCAGAATGACATGATTAAACAAGATAAACAATTGTGAGGTTTTTTTTTTATTATAACAATGTAGCTGATTCACAGGGGAGAAAGATGAATAAATCTCAATCAATGTGTCGATGTGTGCCAGATAATAGAAATTATACACCATGTTTTTACAGCCCTTGAACATAATGGATTACGAATAGACTTCAATCTAATGAGTCATCTTTGATAACTGCTCTGCTATGAAGTGGAAGTGAATTGTCTGCAGGAAACAGCATCATATTCCCTTTATGGACAAGTAATAAAACAGACAACAGCAATATTTTTCCATGCTAGTGGTTGTAATTTTATATTTTATTGTTTGGTTTGGTCATAGTATATCATCTAATTATGGAAAAACAAGAGAGACTATTTATTCAGCTCAGTACTGTTACTCATAATTGAGGGCTATGTGGGGAAAAAAACAACACTAACCAACAGATGAAAAACTGCCAGAAAGACTTAATTTCACGAGAGAATCGGGCAGAAAATGATAAATGCTGAATCACTGCAAATAAATTTAATGCTAACAGGGGTTTTACTGTGCAGCATTGGCCACAATTTGGCTATAAGCCTTTAGAATGTGGACCCTCTGTAACTTGGGTAAATGTGAAATGTGAGAAAAAGGAAACGACTAAAAGAAACCTCCGGCAGCAGAGGCCTCATGTGAGACCTGCCTCATGTGACCCAGAAGCTATTTGCTCACACAAAAGGCATCTAAGGACAGAATCGGCCATTATTGATTATGCAACCAGCACATTACTCTCGCTAAGGCTATTTGCAAATGGAACAGCACAATTTCACCCATATGACCTCCAAAAGTAATATACAATAACTTTTGAATGCAAGGCAAGCTACTCTGATGGTTTGGCAAGCTGGTGTTAGTGGCCTGAAGGAGAGAAGCCCAACACAGAGCATCTGTGTCACTGTTAGGACTCAGCCTCATGGAGCTTGGAATGTGCCCACTGACTGCTGGAGGTAAATAACTCCCTCACAATTACAACTGTAGCATGAAGACAATTATCGGAGTGCCCTGTAGGATCTTGTCTGTCTGTAAAAACACATTACAATCTAAAAGTGCTGCTTACAAGTGCAGCTGCCTCACCTACAAGCACTAATCTGCTCTAGGGATGTGCTTTTATTTCTGCTGTTGATCATTAATATTTGTACACTTCCCCTAACAATGATTTTTCATTTTTACTTGGTACAATGACATACTTTGAAATAAAGTTTAGAAAAATATTATATTAAAAAATTATAGTGAATTATAAAGAATGTGCGTCAAAGTTGGGTGTTCAAATATCAAATAAACTCTAACAATTAAAGGCAAAGTTTTGTATGTGTTCCAATGATGTGCAAAGATGGTGCACACTTTTTTTCTTTTTCTTCACCCACTAGTTAGTTTGTTAACAGGAAATCAGCCTAAGCGCCATTGTTCAATACTTTCCATTAAATTACAGCAGACTAAAAGCAGGTGATGAGAGACAATATGGATCAGACAGTTAAATCAGCCCCAAACTGAGACACAGCTGATGCTATGAGCAGGAGAACGTTTCAGACGTTGGCTTTAGTTGTCTAAGCTGAACTGGTGCTTCTTCCTAACATCGTTTCTGCAGTGTTTTGCTAAGAATGATCGACCTCCTGCTGGCCACAAGCCTGAAAAGGAAGGCAAATGTTGTTGCTGTAGTTTCCTCAAACGCTGAGCAAGTTCATCTGGAGCCCATTAAGACTAATTGTTATGAGCGTGTGTGGGCCTCTGAGAAAACAGCTACTGGTTTACCTTCTTCTCTGGGCTCTCCACCAGCCGCCACTGGTTGCTCTTGATCAGCTGCAGCTCATCAAACTTGGCAGTGACGTCATCGATGGAAAGCTGCAAGAGGTCCCAGAATCCAGCCAGGTCCTGAGATGTGGGTCTGGGCATGGCACTGGGGTCCTGAAGAGACAGTGGAGTACAAAATGTAGTGCAGGCTTTCTGGATTTATGTGAAATTATTCCCCATTTTCGTCATGTGCTGGATTACTGAACACTAATTACAAGACTTGTACTTTCTGTTCTGAACCGGCATTATATCACCTGTGACCTATTGAAATTAGGTTTAAATACTAACAAAAAAAAAAATACAATTTATACAAATAATTTGAAAAAAGAAAAGACTTCTCTGCATTTTTCAAATCTGTGTTCAAAATTACAACTTGCTACTGATAACCTCCTCAACATTTGAGCCTCATCTTTCCCACCACTGTGTGGCAGCATAGCACCAACACTGGTTCATAACCTCCACCGGGAACATCCCTAAAATGCCTTTAAATGCATCTTTTTTTAATGGCAGAGCTGGTCTATTGTGTGCAGCAGCAACAACAATGATAAATGATTACTAGAGGTAATGTTTATTGTCACAGGCAGTGGGAACAGAATGCATGATAGAAGGAAAGAGATGAGCCATTCACTAATACTCAAATCAAGCATCATTTATACTGTGTGTGTATTCTTTCTATTCCAGCAAGGCTCAAGATTCAAGATGTTTATCGTCACTCTGGTTGTACCAATACACTCCATGACAGAAAGATGTACATAAAAGGAAAGAAATGAGACTAAAAATATATAAAGATCCATATATAGAGAAATAAATATAAAAAACGGAATGCGAGGCGATACGGTTTGACAGCGAGGAAAGGTATAAATGCAATGAAATGTGCGAATTACTGTCAGCACACATGTTTGCAAAATTATCAGTATTCTGTGAAATTTAAATGACAAAAATCTGGTGCTCATGGTTGCTGCATTTCAGTGGTGCATTGCTGTTCATGACACCTCCCCAGCTGGCCGGTCTTGTGTCAACTGCTAAGCACAACTCACACAATCAGGCAGCCTCACACTGCCATGTCCTCATTACCACAGACAGCGAACACAGAATGAGTGTGTTCTCAGAAGAAAAGAGAAAGCTCAAACTTCAAAGCACGCTCAGAGCTCAGAACATTGTGCAGTTCCTCCTCCGTCCGGCAGGGAAACAGAGTCACTCTCTCATTCAGACACATCTGAAGGCTCAGGGCAATCTAAGGCTTGTCACTACCAATGTTAGACTTAATTCATCATCCCATTATCTATGGGGAGAGCGCGACCCAAAACCATCCAAAAGAGAGCAACACATCGACAAATGCACAAAAAAAAGCCCCCAACACCAGCCAGTGAGAGAGAGCGGACAGATTTCAAGCACCTCCACAAGGTTCAGCATTTCATTTAAAGAATTAGCTACGCTTTCGTAAGGTGTGATTAAGTGCCTGCCTGTCTCTTTCACTGCCTCTCTCTACTGTATCTGCAGAAACATTCCCACTTATGACACCATAATCTTCTAATATATGCTGACTCTGTGGATAGTTAGTATTAGAAAAGGTTTGAGTTTCCAGCCGACGTGACATGAAGGCTAAACAGCGAGACAGCGTTGCAGTCCATTATTCAAACTCTGAGGTGCCATTCAAACTGCTGCCTCTGTGCATTAATGGATAGCCTCGACACGGGGGCTGCTTCCTATTGGAATTCCCCTTTCGTTTACTGAGGGGTCAATAGCGGTGGAGGGACTGCTTCGCTATCGATCTCTGTGGTCTATTTCTGGAAGGTGCACAAGTGCAGCGTCAGGCCGAGCACCTTTTCAGGGCTCTGAGAAAAAGAGGCCTATCAACAAGTTTGCCCCCTGAGCCTCTGTGCAACGTATGTACAGCATGTAAGGTTCATTCAGTCCTCTCTTTCACAAGCACAGACTACTCACCAGATTCTGCTGACATAGCCAGTAAAACTGCTGAAACTTTTGAGACATTAGTAGCTGAGCGCTTCCCACTGCACTCCGGATTTTCCCGAGGACTGGAAGACACACACAAACACACACATAGAGAGAGAGAGAGAGAGAGAGAGAGAGAGAGAGAGAGAGAGAGAGGCAAAAATTCTGGTTTTGTCACTGACAGCTTGGCAAAGGCCAACATGTTCAGCAGTGTCTCAGTCAGTCATTCACAGGGATCCAATCTGCTCACAAAGCGCCTATCACGATTCTCTGTTTTCATAGTCAACATGACAGCTAATACTGTGAATGTTCACTTTGGTTATACTGTTACACATACTGAAAAAATAAGAAATCGTCAAAGAGCAAATATCATGAAAGCAGATGACAAAAACAGCACCTGCTTTGACAAGAATGTAGTTTCCCTCAGGACACTCACTCTCCTCTGACAGGTCATGCTCCTCTGCTTCCCTTTCCATCTCTTTGCACCATCCCTCCAGCCGCTTGGTTTCATTGTGAAGGAGCTGCATAAACCAGCTGCCATCCCTGCGGAGGGGGGACACTCTGCCCGTTTCCGTGCTCTCCAGACTGGGTTCAACCAGCCAGGGTTCAGGCTGTGGGCTGGAGGGCCCGCTGGAGGGCCGGTAGTCCTCCCTGTAACTGAACAGGCCCTGTGTGCGTACCGTGCGGATGGCCCCATACTGCGTGGGCGTGCTGGGCTCAGAGTGGCGCCCGAAGCCACCGCCAAACTGCAGGCCCTTGTCCTCCATGGAGGGAAAGCCCTCCAACTCCATGTCTGCTTGTACTGCGGTGGTCACACTGTTGGAGCGCTTGAACCTCCCATGCCTAATAACGCATGAGTTAAAGGGACAATGCTTTAAAAAAAGCAACTTTAAATGTACTAACCTTTGACTATGGTCACTGCTTCAGTCACTTACCGTTTATGATCCTCCACCTGGATCCCTATAGAATGGAACTGAGGAAGGCCTTTACTTTCTGTCTCAGAGTCTGTCACAGTCTCCACCTGATGAACGCAGACAACAGACCACCGTCCAATTATTATCATTCACAACCGAAATGTACGGACACCAAAGTACAGAAACAAATGTCTACCACTCAAAAGGAAAGCTTGACAGTTAGAAATATTTTACTTATTACAGGTGACTTAATTTTCCGTTTATGCCTTTTAGTTTAGTTGCTGATTTTAATAGGGGCTTTAAAAATAAGAAATGAAAATGTATTAAAAAGTCCATTAACGGTAGCTATATTAACATATTGCTACAGCTGCAGTGGGGGTAGTTGCATGGATGTCACTGAGGACCAGTTATCCAGGATTTTGGTAAGAAGGAAACCGAACTTAGAAAGTTGGCAGTGGAATCACCAGCTAGCGGGAACTCTGGGTTACGACCGACCCAGTGTCGACTCTACCCAGCTACATTTGGAGATGAGCATCAATTCTTGTGGACACATTGCCCACAGGAAACGTTTGTGGGCAACATGCAGGTACAACACAGACAGCTACCTCCAAAGCTGGAGCTAACAACCGAGGACACATGCCTTTAGGAGATACAAGAGTTAGTCAGACAGTTAGCACACATAGCAGAATCCTTATCTTGCCGTGGAGCTATGTGAGTCATTGTATGAGTTATTATAAGATCCATGTATGGGATATATATGATCAAGCCAATAGGATGAACTAATTTAAGAAGAGCTAAACAGGTTAATCACCCAGATCATGGACTAGAATAAAGGCTGTAAGAGAGAGCTTCATTTTACTCTCCATTGCTGCTACTCTGAATGTGCCCTGGTAATTTCATTATACAGCCTGATGTGTGTAAAGGTCAAAAACACTCCAAAACCTTGCAAAGTACTTCACACAGATTGATATATTATGCAATTTGTGACACCAAGTCAAGTGACAAGTTTAACTATTTTACACATTTGTAGTTTGATTTTCACTTCTAAAGTCTGTCTTTAGATGTGGACAGAGAGGAAGTCTTCCATAAAGAAACCTAATCCTCTTGTCATGTTATAATCCAATGGTGCAATGCCACTGAAACACTGACTACAGAGCAAGAAAATGTCAGTTGTACTTCTTTGATAATAAAAAGTGTATCTAGTTGATTTAAAATTACTTTTATTTTATTATAATCTTTATTAGATTTCACTGAGAACCCTGAGCGATGGGTTTACTGTGATTGGATTCTACAGGACAGCCTCCTGAATATCAAAATGAAAACTAGACAGAAGAGGACAGATGAGAGGGTGTAATCAGCATGAAAGCTGGGTGTGAGCGTGGTGACATGGCCCATCATGTTACCTGTATCCCAATAGAGGAACGTGGGGTTTTGAGGTACTCCTCAGCCTTGGACACCAGCACTGCTTTGTCGCACGTCTGGATGGAGCTGTGGCTGCCCAAAGACGCATGCCTCTTGCCTGCTGCTGACTCCATGGCCATGGTGACCGCCTTGGCGCTGTCCAGGCTGTCCGTGGAACTGTAGATGGGCCGACCAAGGCTATCCGTGGTCCACAGACCACCCCGTGGGTGCCTGCCCTCATGGTAGGCATCTTGGGTGGACTCTGTACTGCTCTGGGCTGTCACAGAGATAAGAGGCTTGGTGGTGGTGCGCGGCGGCACAGGAGGTGGAGTCTTCTTGTAACTGGGAGGATATGATACCGCTGGATAGCACAAGCAGAATGAGAGGACGAGGACAAGGCAAGACAAAGGTAGAGGATAACATAAAACATGAGAATGAAAAATGTGGCCAAAAGCTGACAAGGGCCAAGTGCTGCAGTTCACCTGTATCACACAGCATGTGATAGACGAGCATCAGTGCATGATGGGAGATTAGGCATCAGGGCACTTTAGCACTTAAAGCAGGGGAAATGTCAGTAAGGTGAAAAGCAACAGCAGCTTTGTAACATTTCTGTTCTTATTGCGAAGTGCAATGAAGAATTACGGGACAGCGTTGCTCTTTCATATGCAAATGAGAATCTGATGGTAATCCATCCAGATGGACCTCACAGCAGAGTTGGAAATGTACCAACTTCATTTGCTGGATATCTTTTTTATTTTAAAAGCTTTGACAAAACACTAAGTCAACATGTAATTGATCAAAATACAAAACAATATGATTTTTTTTACATGGTTTTGATTTTAATAGCATTATAGTAAATTCATAGGTAAATAAATCATATACAAATATATGGGACCTTAATGTTGGTGGATATACCTTGTTTGTTTTTCTGAAGTTACCAAACCTCTTAAATTATGGGAGGAAAAATAAGTGGAGCATGTACAGTGTACCGTAGATGATTCCATTGTATCAATGAGTAGAATATATCTCCTTTAAGAGGGTTATGTGAGATTGCTTGATTCACGAAAACTAGCATCCATTCATTTAAATCCAGCTGACAATAATGAATTATTTATGCAGTTGTATACAGTTGAATATTCAGCAATAACTTACTTAATTCAGAAAGACTGTTGTGCTCTGTAGACTCAACTCATATGCTGAATACAAACAGGCGCAGGCAGAGCCCCACACACGGCACTAACACACTAACACTTACACACACACACTCACAGACCACCTTGGATTCCAGCTAATTAAGTGTAATAAGTAATTTAAAAAAAACACAGGGAACTCTGTTAAGCTAAATCCAGTCACAGACTTGACTTCCTTCCAACTTGAAGGGGCTGCAGTTCTGCAAGACACAGTGGGTGGATACCGAAATAAAGAGAGCGCAGTGACTCAGGCAGTACGCAACTCCACACTGTCTATTTTTACACATTCTACCCATCTGACTTCCTTTCAAAACTGAAAATGTTACCGGCTGCTTTGTACTTGATACAAACTCATAACACCAGTATCTGCACATTAAAGTCAGTTCATTCATTTGATTTTTGTGATAATTATTATGTCTAGGACAACTATAACGATCTTAATAGTCTATTACCATGTCTGTGGCTTTCTAAAACATGTTCATGCATGATGATTTTAACAAATAACAAATAAACTGATATTAAAACAAGCTTAAACTCTTACGTCCTTATTGTCTTTCTAAAGACATCTAATCACCGTCCCGGTCTTGTTGTTCACTCCTATAATTTCTATAAAGTATGGCTGAGTAACTCCTCACATCCTTAGGAGACACTTAGGAGAGATGAAAAACTCTAGACTTATTACCTTCTTTTATCTGTCATGGTGGCATGTACTACAGTATTGACAAGGAAAAGCTGATGTGCCAGTGAAGATAAAAAAAAATGTTAAGTTTGAGCTTTTGTTTGGCGCTATTGTTGAAAAATCAGAAAAAGTCTCCAAATAACAAAGTTTCTCCCCTGGACAGCATGAACATGCACAGTTTGACGTACCCGTGGCACAGGTGGCAACAAACAGACAAACGATAAGTCACATAATCAGTAATAAATGCGACTGTACTCTCTCAGTACGACTCTAAATTAACCTATCATCAGATTGTAAGTTGAGTCAGCGCTGCACAATCCCTCTGCAGTTCATTCATATATTTTGTGCTTGCCTAAATGGATTGACATTTGGAAGCACATTTGTTGCCTTGTACGCCTACATTTATGTGCTGGGCATAATTGCACAATTATTTGCTTAGGTTAATGTTGTTTAGAGAAGACATTTAATTTGCTGACTCCTCCTGGGCTGTCATATCACCACATAATAGGCTTCTGAGAGAATTGCCCTTCTCAATCTGAAAGAAGAAGAATCACTTGTCATGCAATAGCATTGACTGGACACCAGATGCCCTCCTTTAGACTGCACATGATCTCCTTAGGTATTTACTTGGCCAATACAATTTCAATAGTAACTGCATTTAGTAAAATTTGAGCTATTGTTCATGATAGTTCAGTACACTTACTCACGTATTATTCAGGTACAATGGTCATACTTGAATATTAACATTTTATGCTTTTTTATACTCATACTTCATCTCACACTTTAATCGATTCCCGCAAAGCCAGCACTTACAATGCGGGAAACGGCCGCATACATTACTCGTCATGTTTATTCATTTGCAGCCAATGTTTCCACCGGTACGGAATACGGGACGGACGGAAAAGCTGCGGACGGACCGACTTCCGCTCGGACATCACATTTGGCGCGCTGTCTAGTAAGGTTACTAATTTGAAGCAGCAGTCCCAATATAAGTTTTAGGCGAAGTACCACAGAATATTTTCGTGGTTCCAACTTAAAAGCCACAATTTGCCAATTTGCAGCCACTTTGTATCACTACAGTGTTAATGGTGTCCGCCAGGTGACATCATTCATTTGCATACCAGGTGTTACAAAACTCAACTGTAAGTCACCACTCAGATAATAACTCAATAACTTCATTTGATGAAAAAAATCATATAGAAATAAATGAAAATATTTGTACATAGTGGCATTACCACCTTTATGTCAGTAAATGTGGGTTCCTCAACAGAAAATCCCAGAGAAAAATATATTAAAAGTAGTGGCGTCATTTGACAGCAAATGTAGTAGAACTAAGCTCAGACTGAAGTGGCCAGTCACTGTGTACTATGTGATGATGATGTGACTGCTGAATAAGAAAGCCTTGTGTGGTGATTGGACACGGACTGAGCAGTGCGTCAAGCTTTCAATAAAATGAAAAAGTCAAATTTAATTTGAATACAGAGGCAAAAGTATCAGCACATGGTGAATTAACAACTAGTTAAAGTGCTATGTAGGTTGTACAAATCTTGTGTTTGCCCCAAAGAAAAATCCTAATTCTCTTGAACACTTAAAGCGACACATATATGGATGGTTTTTACATGTCTGGGTTCAGGCAAGACATGTTAGCTGTATTAAATTGCATCAGTTCCTTAGGATCACAGTTCAAGCTCTTCTGTCTAGACTTAACATTTTCCACTGACATAAAAAAAAAAAAGACAGTGAATTCAAATGTCAATTCAAAAAGAAATCTTACTGACAGTGTAGCTTCAGTAACTGATCGTGTCATGGATGTAAGACGCTCATCTTGAGCAAATGCACTTGAACACACTTCACCCGCTAACTGAGAAGATACAGAAAAGGCAAGTTGAGGGGAAGTGTTTGCATCAACAAAGTAAATCTGCAGAGTTACAGTACAGCAGCTTTTCCTTTTAAATACTAAAGCCCCAGTTGAAAGTTTGGCTAATATAGTCTGAGGCAGCATCCTGTCCTTTGTGTAATCAGTTGTGCCTGGCTGTGTTTGAATTTGATTGTTCGGCTTAGCACTGCTGCACTGGGCCGCTCAGTAAACAGACCCACACACTGGAGGTGCAGCCAAGACTAAACGGACCTGAAAGTCATGCTATAAAATTGTGTTGCTGCTCTGCTTAAATGTATTTGTAGTTTTAGAAGTAAACATCGAGGACCTGGACCAGAGATATGCTTCTGCATCAAAACACAATTTAACCAACCTACGTGGAATTTCTCCTCATGTCCGCACTGACATTTCTAACTTCATCAACAGCACGCACGACTCAAGGCTTAATACTTGCTGTTAGAATAATGGGTCTAATTCATTGATTGGATTGGGACTGAATAGTTGAAATTATATATCAAGCACAAAGGTCTAACATGCTTTGGATCAAAATTTGAGGATTTGTCCCCTTGGGCTCTGGGATCTTGAGATTAGTTTTTTTTTCTCCACATTTTTCTCACATTTTACATTTATATTTAGCTAATGGTGGATCCTCCAGCATGAGCTGGAACCGTAATGTTGATGCGGCGAATGTGAGGCCATTGGGAATATCAACTTTTTCCACAGACATAAAACTAGTAAGAAAAACTATAACATTAATTAAAATTACAATATATTAACTTGCTACCCACCAAATAATTGACTTTCATGGCCTCCACCATTTCTGAAAAACTTCCAGAAAATTCTGAAGTCATGATTACCACAAGAGGGGAGATGTTCATATGGACTTTATATCATGAACAAAGTAAACACGACCCCATTTAAAGGCATCATCTGTTAATATGTTACAACCAACATCAAGTCACTGGTTGCAGACAACAAAACGACGGTTGCAGCAGCAGTGTTCAGAACATACTTAGCTTAGAAATAGACAGAGGAGTGCTGCTCGTGTCGTTTTAAATGGTAAATGACTGGTAAATGGTCTGTATTTGTATAGCGCCTTTCTAGTCATTTCGACTACTAAAAGCGCTTTTACATCACATCCTCATTCACCCATTCACACATCATTCATTCAGGAGGAATCAAAGTTGGAGGAGAGTATTCTTTCACACAAGAGCACGTTGGGGTTACCCAAGGACACTGTATGTATTTCAAAAATGAAACCATTAAAATTCCAAATAACACAATCAGGTAACGACTCAAAGGACAAACAGAAGCTGGATAGTTTAGTACTATTTTGTAACATTGGAGAAAATAACAGTGTTTTAAATATAAATCGCTTATAGGAACTGACAGAGAAATGCTGCGGACATAGTTTGAAAAGATTTGTGGATGTCTCATGTTATTTGAAGGTTAAACTACCATTGGCATACATTTTTAACATTAACTAACTAATAGCTAATGTTAATTGTGCATCAAGTTGACGTCCTGTGCAAACAATCAAGCTTCTCAGAGTGTTTAATTTTCACAAAACAGGTTGTGGGACAGTTAATTTGCCTTCAGTATTTTGAAGGAGATAATATGAAAATAAAATCTTATCTTACTAAAGCTGTATGTGTATCCCAACTATTTACCAGTGAGATACACTTATTTTCTTTCTTTCTTTTTCGTCAGCAAAAACAGCAGGACAATGACTGCAACTGAAATATAGTTTGCAAAGAAAGTGCTAGTATGGAGCAAAGGAGAAGAAATGGCGACAGACTGGTACCTGGAGGTGGCTGAGCGCGGTCCACACTGCAGGAAGTAGGGAGACGAAACTGAATCCCTGCAAGGAGCAAGCACCACCAGTTAGAAAGAACAGACGCAGGTACCGAACACACTAATGCACACCTACAGCAAATCTTCTTTACATACCCACCACAACTAACTCCAGGATTTCTAAAGCTCATTGAAAATATTTACAAAACATTTTCTCTTTCTTTAACCATTTGTTAAGTCAGCTAGTAACACGCTGGGAGAGAGAGGAACACAGATGTGCTCAATTTACAGTGTTAGAAATGAGTCACAAAAGTTTTTTGTGTTTTTTTCCCCCATATGCTTAATGCACTTTGAGAAAATGCACTTGGCCTTAAATGATTTCATATTAGCGAGCTACATTTACTGCCATTCCAACTGTAACAAACATTGCTTTGCCACCGAAATGCAGCAATCTGGGGAAATGCTGATTTATAGGTAACACTCATTATCCAGCACTTACTGTGTTTCTGTCTCAAAATGCAGATGGGCAATGCTCATAGGCAACACCTCCTCAGGAGGTGCCTCGACCTTGTTTAAGTGCCTGGTTGGGAGTCTGGTTCTTATTGCCAGGGACTTCTGATTATCTATTTATTTGTCGAGACTTGCCTGTACTTGTTAATACTACTTGTACCAGATTGTCTTCAGCAAAAATAAAGGCTGAATCCTTTGAATAATCAATGTTTGCCAAGGTTGGAATTCTGCCCATTTGCATTGCCCTAATATGTTGACCATGTATCATCATCTAAAGATCAATGTAAACTTATCGGGCATAGCTCAATTGATAAGTCAAGAATGCACTAAAACATACAGCATGAGATAACATGCACAATCTGAAAACAGACAACTACACCTTATTATATTATAAACACATATAAGACACAGAGCAGGAATCCATAAAACATAAATATGAAAATTAAGTCCAATTTTAAAATTCTGAATTTAGTAAAAAAAATTTAAGATATTCCAATTAACAGTTTTCAATGGTTTCTTAGCAGCAAAGTGTGTCCTAATGGAGACACAGTGCAAATTTTGGAGTATAAGGCCAACAAAAAAGTCACGTACAGACAAAGTACGGAAAGAGACAAAAGAGAAAAAGAGACAAAGACAATCATTAAAAGCAAGTGCTAAATTAGTCACTCTACAACCTAAAATGCCACAAACATGCTTGAATTGGAAATTTTTAGTCTCTGTCAAGTGGCATCTTTGTAGAGCTAACTGAAGTGAGGGACAAAATGCGTGAAAGACCCAGACAAAGAACATGTTTTTAAACTGGAAAGCAAGACAGTATATTTTACTCTTTTTTTATTGCTGGACTGCCTCTGATGATGCAACAATGTAGTATACTGAAAAGCATTGCATGCTGTACTGCAGCATGTAGACCTTCTGGAAATACCACCTGTCAGATTCCCATTTTTCAAATGTTATACTGGGTGTGTGCTTATGACCACCCCTCTTATTTCTGTAACCAGTTTACTGCCTTAAAATCACTTTGTATTTTCTTGCATGAGCTTAATCCATACTTAACATCAAGTGCAAGTCCATTGCTGTGCTTGACATATAATGATAGTGCAGACAAGCACTGGAAAATTAAATTAAAATCACCTATCATGTTCAGACTTTACTATAAGCAGCTGAGATTCCAGATTGATTTTGCAGGAACTATAGATAAACTATGGTACACACGTGACCTAATGTCATTTCAGAATAGTTTTGATGCAGAGAATATGTAACAGACCTTCACTCTCGGGCTTTTTCAACAAGGCCCTTCAAACCTTTTGCTCCTTTGTGGTGAACACTTAAATTTCAGAAAAGCTCTGACAGCGTCTCCTCTCCGTCCGACTCCCTCCGTTTGTGCCAGAGGCTGGTCTTGCCATAGTTGTGGACTCAGACTGGCAAAGAGGCTGGTGATATGCTGTTCTTACTCAGGTCAGGGTAGATTGTGGCTTAATGACGTGCAATGACTGACGAGCTGCGTACATGAACATGGGGGCTGAAAATGTAACAAAGTGAATGTGAAGTCTCTCAGGTCTTAATGTAACCCAACGTTTTGTTTGACTCTAGACTGTATGAAGTCATTCTAGTTTAAAGCCTAAAAATCACATTATATAGCACAGCCAGTCTATAGCTTTATCTAGTTGCAATATAATCTCTGTCTGTCTAACAGTTTGCTTTACTGGCTCTCAGAGCAATGAGCAGTGAGTGCATAGTGTATATGAACAAACAAGTTGAAAGCATCACCTCTATTTTACATAATTGCATAAATGTAGCTTATAGCCTACTTTTGTTTTGTTGAAAGAAATTTTCCTGCTCACCTAAGTGACATCTCTTTATGGTATGCATAAAAGGCACATAATGCCACAGGCAAAATAAATTATTGTGTTTAGAAAAAAGAATAATGTGCTTTGCAAAAAGAGCATTGATTGAGATTGATTTTTTCCCTATCAGTTCTACTATACTTGACCCAACCATTGTGAAGATAGTTCCTCAGGCCTAGGACTGAGCTAAAGTATGGCTCTGGTGGTTTGTGAAGATGGATGAGTGGATGGACCAATAAATGGACGAATGAATGGATGGATGATTTGACATTGGACAATTAGAAGGACTTGAGGGTGTGTATAGGCGAGTTATTCCAGTGGATTCTGCTGGATTTGTAAAATGTAAAAAGTAGGTTTTGTGTTGCCTTTTTATCCAAGAGCTGTACAATAAAACAAGCATGTTGTTCATAGCCACATACATATATACATACAGTGGTGATGCCCCCATGGATGCAAGGTGGATTAACCTTTCATGTATGATATATTACAACAAACCAATACAAATCAATGGCCTCTAAGTACTGTTTCATCAAACTCCCTTTTCATTGCCTTTGCCCCAGTGATGAGGTGGTGGTTACCGTCTCAAATAAATTTGCAAAAAAAGTTGACCTTCTTCAGCCTTCACAGATTTTTTAACAAAAAAAAAAAAAGCTTAAAGTAACTTTAAAAAAGCCCCACTAGCAGCCCCCTAGAAGTTCATTATGCCCCATGTCTTGACCATTTTGCCAGTAGTTGTGTTAAAAAGATTTGTTTATCTTGAATGTGGTATTACTGAAAAAAGAATGCCTAAAGAGTCATTAAAATTAAACACAAGTTCAGCCTCTTGAAGAGTTGAATCTGCTGAGCAAGTTTGACTGTAAGTTACCTGTCTTTGTATTTGTGAAGATGATATTTTGGTCTGAGGGTGACACTAGAATAACACTCTGTCCAAAATAAAAAAAAGTTCAAAATTGGGGATTGTGGCTCTGCTCAGAAAATGTCAAGCAAGTCTGATCATTCAATGGATATTTTGGCCTGATGGTGGCACTAGAGGAAACATCAGTGGTTAACCAAAAAGTTGGGGATCCACCCTTTGAGAAAGTGAATCTGAATAATATCTTTAATGTGTTGCTTTGAACCAAAGTTTTTGACAGACAAAACAAGTGACAGACCATTGGATATCACCATTCATGGGCTCTGCTGCTAGTGGGGCTTTAAATTGAGTTTGCTGTTGTACAGCAGAGGCAGCTGAATATACAATTTGTTACCAAATATAAACATTTCATCATGATCAGACCTTATTAAATACAATTCTAGCTCACACAATATTATGTAGTTTGTGAGAATTGTGTGTTCAAGAATAGTGGCAGAGAACCACTGCCATATAAAATACTGAACCTACCAAATATATCTGAATGTAAAGACTGCATGAAACAGTCCACTTCTCAATGACTTTAAACATAAAGGTAACTCTTTCCAGTGAGCCACAATCTGCAACCATGTGCTAATTTTCAATACTAAGTCCATCACCCACCACATTTGAAATTAAGTTTTTGTACTGGTCCTATCTATCCTTCCCTTAGACAGTGTTTCCCACTGGTTGAGAATTTACTGGTGGTGGCGGGTTGCATGGTGTGTGATAGTGCAGTGTGTGATGGGCGGGTTCAGTAGTAAATTAGTAAACGGATGTATGAATAATGTGTGTATATGATTATATTTCAGTGCTTCACCTGTTCTTTTTTCCAGCATCTGTGCTGAAGTGCTTGACCTTAATGTTCAAGCTCCTCAACTCCAGTTTTGCTTAAAACGTTCATCAACCAAAGTCACAATTTTAAATGAATTATAGAAGAAAAGCCAAGTCATTAATCATGGTAAATGATGAATAAGTATGGCTGATCAGCACATTTGTCAACCCCCAGACATCATAGCTTAAATTGGGAGACCAAACTTAACCAGGGTATCGGGTTAACTTTTTAATTTCAGACACTATTCCTGCATTCTAGTGAATTTATAGATTTGCTTTTGTTTTGTTTTGAATGTGGGGTCAGGAGGGGAAAGTAAATGGAGAAAAACGCATTGTTTAGAGACAGTGGATCCATTAGGATCATTTCATCCAGAAAACAAACTAGGCTTTATAGAACTAAAAAGCCAGTCTAGAAGAGAGAGAAGGGCCCTTAGCTGAACTATTTGAACTGTTTTAATGTATCATATTTTTTGTAATGATTGACAAGATGAGAGACAAGTTGTCTGTCGGTGCAGCATTATTTGTGGGAAGCATGGACAGACAGCTATTAATAAAGTCAGTCAGACAGATTAATTGGTAGGTAGCAAAAGACTGGGAGTGGAGCCTTCCTCGCTGCCAACTACATTTTCAAACAACCAATAACCAATAACAGACTGCTAAACGGTGGTAATGTCTGGAAGTGTTAGATTGTCTCTGACTCTTGTTGCTTCGAGTAGAGATAGGGGGTTTATTGACTTTGGGGCGCTAATCATTTAGCAGCAGTGCTGCACCACTGTTGAATGCATATGGGGGAACTGCTGTTTGATGTACCAAATCAATCCCCATGTTACATATGCCTGAGACGCGCAGTCTGTTAAGAAGGTGGCCTGGAGGTCTGTGTTTTGTTGGTCATTATGAAGTGACAATGACAAGCCTTGAACGAGAAAAAAAATTTGGGATTTATTTACTTGGGCAGGTATTATTCTGGCTGGACGGGCCCGCCCAAGTAGAGCCTAAGTATTGGAAACGCTGTTAGAATAGTACGTTGAAATAAAGTTTCATCAGTCTGAAAATCACAACTACTGAAAGCAACTGACTTGACTATAGATCTGAAAAGGTCTCTCTGTGGCTTGTCCACAATTTGAGTATGAAAACCCGTTTTGACATTATT
This sequence comes from Pempheris klunzingeri, assembly GCF_042242105.1. Taxonomy (NCBI): domain Eukaryota; kingdom Metazoa; phylum Chordata; class Actinopteri; order Acropomatiformes; family Pempheridae; genus Pempheris; species Pempheris klunzingeri. The sequence continues at coordinate 15,610,698 of NC_092029.1, read as the reverse complement.
ATCTAAAAGCAGCATTGATTTGTGGTGGTTTGTAGAACAAAGCTGTTATGTCTGCCATAACCTGCCTTGCTGCATGCCAAGATATTTAAAGTAAAGACACACTACTGTGTGCTGATTTTATTCCCCTCTGTTCGCTTAAAGAAAAATGTTTACAATGGTTAAAACAAGGGGGTGAGTCACTACTAATACCAATGATTGGAACAGAACTGTAATATTAAACCATAGAAAATAAAAACAAACCAAATGAAACATTTTATGGATTGTGTAAAAGGCTTCATGCACATCTCAGCTAAGGTATGTTCCAGTTGTGCAGAAGAAATTTTAAATGGAACAACAATTATTGTTATGTCTCACACTTTTCAAATGCACTAGATATCGTACAAAGAAATGCCAGTGTGCTAACACAAGGCCAACACGTGGGACATTAGTTCACTGGTACATAATCTTGATAATTCCACTGAATTCAATGTGGAAACAGATGAAAACATTTAAATGTAATATACATACCCAGTGAGCATGACGGCATTTTCATCTTATGATATATCTTATTTTAGTGAAAAATGTTAATGAGTCAGACAAAATGTATGAAAAACTATTAACAACATATAAAAAAAGATATAATAAAATGTTTCCCTACCAGACCTACCGTACTCTCTACGCCCCCCAGCTAAGCTACGGGCGCCTAAAATGGGGGAGGGGGGAAGAAAAGGAAAAAGAAAACAAACAAACAAACAAACAAAAACAAAAAGGTGATAGCTTAGTAGAAAAGCAATGCACATTGAGAGGGTCAAAGTAAAAGACACTGTGCCTGGTCCCATGCTGTGTTTTTGCAATGTGTTTAAGTGTGTAAACGACTCAGTATGGAAACAAAAATACTATTTAGGCTAGTCAGTTTCATCTTTGAATGCCATTGTAAAGCTATGACCCCTATTTTTCCATTTAAATTACCATAAACATAAACATCAAGCATTTTAATCCATTGTTTTATATCAATTTATGAAAAATACATAAGGCCAATAAAAATTATAAATGAAAATTCACAATAAACACCACAATAAGCCAAAAAAAAGAAGAAAAGTATCACAATGGTTTCATTCGTTTAACAAAATAAGCATAAGCTAACAAATGCAGGCTAAACTATGGTTTTCAAAAGGATGCTTTATAATTTTGACAAAATCTGAATCACTAAACAATGCAGTCTGAGATCCCTGAAAATTGCAACATGATTGATGCACAGAAACCTTGAATAAATGCAGGAAGAGAACACAGGGGTAGAAAAAGATTTATATTCAAGCAGTGTTACAGGTTCAGGTGAGATCAGATTCCATCCAAAAACCTTGTGTCCCAATAGCTGGACGTCACAGAGTTGGCACAGTTGTTGCATCAGATCTCTGGATGACAAAATGTAAACAAAATCTCATGGGGTAAGTGACTACATACTGTAACATATTAGACAATTCAGAGAGTTTCTTACAAATAATTATATATTTCATTACACAAAATATGGTTGCATGGTTAAAAAATAATGATAGATACCCTTTGTCTATTTCTTCTTCAGTCTCTGTACATCTTTCATGTATATATTTTTAAAATAATATTGAGATCAATATCTGTATTTTTGCTACATCTCAACTTGTTTTAAGGAAAGGGTCATTTCTTTGGGCTAAATGATGAAATGATGATGAAACGCTAGATTAAACCTCTTTATAGTGGAGCATGAGTGAGTTCTCTGGCATCAATCAATCACCAGTTTGCAGTTAAATTGGATGTCACTTTAGAATAATGTTAAGCATTTGTACAGCATTTCCAATTATATTATCCCTGGCTTTGTTTTCTAATTTTGCTGTTGTCTGTGAATAAATAGTCGAGTTGTGATGCACTTAGGATTGTTCATTTCTTTTGTATATGATGTCACGAAGCACACAGATGCTGCTACTACTTAGCAGGAATCTCAAGAATCTCACAACAAACTCTTTGATTCAAGTATACATATAAGCTAAAATGGGTGAAATATGATTGAAAACAAGTGTTTTGTAGGAAACAATAAAGCAACCTTAGAACAACCCTGTGGCCCATGCAAAATTAACTATATATATATATATATGTAAGTATATATATATATATTTATATATATATTTTTTTTAAAGAGCCACCAATACTTTCTGAAAACATTATTCCATTTGCTGCATTGATGGCTTGCATGGAGGCTTAACATAAACATTTAATATCTATAACTGCAAATATTTAGATGACATAGAAATACAACAAAGAACAAAGGATTTGCATAGAATGAATGGATGTAAGTTTGAGACATCATGATTGGCCAGTCTTCAGCACCTTTAGATTAGTTTGCATTCCCCAAACAATGGGAAAAGATGTAAGTAAGGAATGCCACTGCAATCCCCTCTTAATCATTCATAAAACAAAAATATGAATACAAGCCTTTCTTTTTTTTCCTATATATACATTCGTATATCTGTATATCTATATATTAAAATGGTTATAGGCTAAATGTTGTCACAGTCATATGCCTTTAACTGAAATCATTTATGATTTATGCTAACTCAGCCTTTGGCCGGTCTGTAATGAAAAACTCAAAATTATTTTGTATTGGTTTATAACAACAATAAATAGGTTATAAGCTTTTAAAAATTCTTATTCTGTATTGCAAATAGTGGAGAATGGCAATAATACATTGAACTTATTCCTTACCAATTATTCTTTGTACCAAAACTTCAAAACCTCAAGTTCAGAGTTGTGGAGTTGCTGGCAAACATTACCAGCAAAACAGCAAAACCCTCTGTAAAACATACTCTATTATCAAGGCAAAAGAATAGTTTAGCTTGGCATTAAGCTCAGGTTTAATGAGTTATTGTAACAAGTGTGTGGGGTGGAGCTACTGCAAGAACTCAAAAGGAACTGTTTGCCTTTTTTCTTTTGTGGCTTCAACTTTAATTTTGATCTTACCTCTAGTACAACCTTTGTATAAATATCATCTTTTCAAAATGCCACTTTTTCTGCAAGTATTGTCTTTTGGTCGTGCAAATGGGGAAGAAAAATCCACTCTGTCTATAAAGTGAGAGATGATGTCTCTCCTTTATTAAATGTCCCTTTGAAAGGTTCACATTTCAGTCAGGGGTCTGATACATAGAGGCTTCCCATGGTCCTGTGCTGCAGTGATCGTCCAAAGATAAGTGCTATCAAGCTTGGAGATGTTTGTTGTCGCCCCCAGTTCCATGGGCCTCGGTATTAACTTTGGTACGCCATGTTGGTACAATGGAGCAGATGAGTGATTGAGGGGAATGCCAGTGGCTTATGACAAACTATTACTTTATGAGTAACAGACAAAATGAGCAATCAGCCAAAAACAGCAAATGATTGTGGGCCCCCACCCATTTAGGAACAGGAGCTCAGCTAAGCCATCACTAGTGAGGCGGTGTTAGTACATTCAGTGGTACTATACTGCACCTCTGGGGACATGTCGGAGAGGTAGAGGCCCTCAGCGGCTCTGATTGTCTACTTTATAGGGACCAATGTTTCTCTGTTACCTTTCAGCAGTGATGAATAGTGGTGTAATGGACCATAGTTCGTACTTAATACTGCTCCGTATGGATATTACCCGCCCCAGTCCAGGTTTTGCACGCATGTGGACTGTGGATTAATTGCAAAGTTTAACCATCATAGTGTGAAATCCATCTTTACAGATACTATTACTTTTTGAAGTAATCAAAAAACCCAAATCTCAATACACAGTTGCAGTGATAAGCTAGAGACAGGACAGATGTATGCTGTCTTATACTCTGAAGCACAGTTTGGTTGATTTGATTGCAGTAACAATTACGGCTAGTGGAGGAGCAGGAGAACTTTGCTTAACGATCTGATGATTATGACTCAAGACCATGATACTATCTGAACCATGGGTTTTATGATTCATTGCAGTGATTAACCACCCCAGCATGAAAATTCTCACCATTACTAGAGAAATGTGGCATTTAAAAAAGGTGAATTTAGTCCAAATCTCTTAACATCGTTTACCAAAACTGAAATAGAAATGAATTGATAGGTAAAACACTTAACCAAACATTTAAGAACCTCCAGTCACCACTGCATGAAAAACAAGAGGCAAAACACTGGTATGAACTACCAACTTCCTTATGGGGTGCACAAACAGCTGTGTGATGAATATGATGAAGTAAATGGAGACATACCTCAAAGACCGGAAAAACTGCTGTGTTTGGTTTTGAACCACAATTACTACTATATCCCCTCTCAGCTGTGCCAGAAATCAGTATGTCTATAACTGCAAACAGTACAAGTATTGAATATAAGTTTCTCTATATACAAAATGGTACATTTATATACATATACAGAGTTTTAACATGAATGCAGTTTGTGCAGGAATTAACTGAAGCCAATACATTCATACTTTGTCATCACTGTGAATCCCCCTTATTGTTTTCCTCTCCACATGCTGTTAGACTTCGAAGTCAGTCACAGATGATTAATCGTAAACAATTTTAGCTAGGGACTAAGTCCACAAAGCCTTGAGACAGTGTCATCCATAGAGTAACTTTTATAGGGGTTATAGTAAGTTGTTGTCAGCATGATCTGTTCATTAAATTATTACAGTTTACTTCTTTTGCCATTGAGAAATCTGGTGTAAATTGGAAATTTTCAAAATGTCCATTTTAACTGGAACTGGCTACAAAACTGATGAAGGCCGTGGCAAAGAAATGCTTATATTAGAATAACTAAAAAGTAAATGATATATTCATATATTCATAAATAATGTCTTTATCTTTTATGATAATCATTCATATCATTAAAAAACTAGGGTTTATAAAGTTATTCACAGTATTTTTTCAGTATACTCAGGTGCTTAAGAGAATGTTTCTACATGAGGAGAAACTGGAATGAACATGAGCTATTCAAATTCATTTGCAGAAACAGATCAACTTATGCCTCGCCTCACAATGTCTAATTATTGAGTTTTATCATTAAATTACCCTCAGATTTCTAATCATGCTTATTTGAATTGACTTTTTCTTGGGCATTTAAGACAGCGGAGGGAAGATGATGCTGCACTTGTTGGCACTTGAGGATCTGAACATCAGCCACATTCTCTCTCACATTCTTGTCACCTCATTCAGGTGTAAAACAAAATCATTCTCTTTTATTCCATGGCTAAGCAAGACACTTGATAAAGATTGCTTGAACAATATTGTACCTGTTCAAGAGATGACAGACTCTGTGTCTGCATAGAGTAAAGGGACATCTAACAACAGCACTGCCCTGCCTTTCTTGGTGAATGTCAGGTTTTTACCCTGGCTTCCTCATTTCATTTAACAGTATGCGTAGAATGGGAATGATTAGAATGACATAGACAGATATGACATGGGCCCACTGGTGTACTTCCTGCTCCACAGTTCTAGACTGGCGCTTCTGTGACCACCTGTGTGGCCACCTGTGTCTGGCTGCTTTGGGGCCCTTTGCTTTTTGTTGATCTCCCATGGGAAGTCCTCTATTGGAAGTGGGCTGGCAGGACTGCCTGACCCCTCTGGCGTGCTCTCAGGGGTTCCCTCAATAATTTCAATTCGGGGTGGGTCCATCAAATCCATGATGCTGAAGGGTGCTGGCTCTGGTTGACACATCACTGACTTGTCCTCTGTATTCTGTCGAACAGACCAACTTGAGCCTGCTTGAATCCCTATAGACACTCTGTCGTCTGTTTGTGTGGTGCTGTCGCTGCAAGGCTCCCGGCACAAAGTCCACATATTGTAGCACTGGGTAAAGTTGAAGAAGTTGCTGTTGAAAGTCTTCAATTCCCCGCAGACATCTCTACGCAGCTCAGCCAGCTCGTAGCGCATTGCTGAGATTTCATCTTTCCACTGCATGTTGAAGGCTGCAACCATGTTTGCAGACTCTTTGAAGGCCTGAAGGGCCTGAGGGACTGGAGGCTCAGAGGCTATGGGTGAGGCAGAGGGGACCCTGTATGAAGGTGGGGATGCCGGTGGGACAGAGATAGCTGTTACGGTGGAGCTAGTACTGTGCTGGCTGCGAGCAGCAACAGTCTCTCTTTCCAGCCTCTCCAGCTCCGCATAGGCAGAGGAGCTAGCACCATCATCATCCTCTATCATGTCGTCATTTAGTAAAGAGGTCCCATCCACAACATCATATCCCTCTGGAAGAAAAATTTGAATATGCAAACAGAAGGACATTCAACGTGAAAGGAACAGCTGGAGTGTGATTTGATTTGGATATTGAACTAGAAGATAAACACATATCACATATCTATGGAAAACATACAGTATGTGAGCGGCAACTAATTAGATCAGACCCAACCTACCATTAACTGCTGGGCTATCCAGATGCGATTATATCTACACATAACCTAGAGGTAACTGCTTAGTGTCGTAAAATCACAAAATGACCAATGTGAGGAAACATCTGTCCATTTTTGATCAATAGGAATAAAAGCATATTGGTAGTAGAATTTATAACGACATATTTTTGGAAGTTGCCATCAGTAAAAGTTTTGGATGAATACTTGTATGTCTTTACTTGAACTTTCAATTGAAAATGTTGTAGACGGTCAGCTCCATGTAATAGAGCTACTTCCTGCTGGTACAGAATATACAGCACCTTTTTAAATCACGTTCTTGAGTGCCTTAACTCAAGCTAAGACAATAGTCAATGCCATTAAACTCACATACTGTAGGATTTTCACAATGTTTTTACACTGCCTTCTCAGTCATCTCAAGGCTTCTTTCCATCTTTTCACTGCACAGCACAGCAAAGAGTGGAATTAAACATGAAATACATCAATCAAATCATGAATCCAGTTTCTAAGAACCCTTCTCTGAAAACATATCAAAATGTTTCTCAATGACTTGAAATTTGTGCCATTTTGTGCAAAAGAAAAGATGTAAAGGGAGTAGAAGAATCACAACCCACTGGGCCAAGAAGCAGATATGAACCCTATTGAACATATCAGGTCCTATGTGGCTGATTAGACCATGTCGAGTAAGTAACCTGGTGAGGGGAGGGGTCACTCCCCCCCTCAGGGCTGCACCAGGGAGGGGCTGCAATCCCACAGTCAAAGACAGCTGACAGACTCAATGCCGAGGGTTAGACTTTGCCACGTGGCCTTTTTAAGTCAGATTTTCATGGAAAGAAAAAATAAAGTTCACACATGTACAGCAGACAGATGCTGCTCTCACAAATGATTGGAGACAGTGGCAATGCGATAACATTCAGTGCTATTTTATGGTTGCAATATGAAAACATTCCGAGAAGTCTGGGAAGTACATCTCTCATACATTTACACTTACAATGTGGTCTAAGCACACTTAAAATAGAGACATGGTAAACAACTCACAAAAGCCAGCATCGCATTCATTACCGAAATCAATATTTAGTGGGATCAAAGTTTTAAGAAGAAATCAAAATGTCTGGGGTTTTGTGAGTTGTTTGGAGCCGTGTTTGCTACTTAAGATAACATAATGAGATATTTCTACCAACTATATATATATATATATAAACTCTATGTATCTATTATTTTTACTGAGAAGGCAGTGCAAAAACACACATATACATAGATATATGTATGCGTGTCAACATTAAAATACCTGCAACAATCATCACTGATGCCTCCAGTTGTTCTTTCCCCCTGGTTATCCTTCAAGAGATGGATGGTCAAATGGAGAGGGGTTTGCTGCTCGTCTGCCCTACGGAGCATCATGGCATCCCTTCCTCACTCAAGGGCCCACTACCCTCACACGGGGTTTTGTTCATAAGCCGCTTACAATTCAATGATAAACTAGTACTGAATATTAACATAAAAACATGATTCAAGGAATCAATGTTTTTTTTTTGGCAAGTAATCTTTGATAGATTACTTTATTCAATTATAAGGCCACTATTCCTTCAAAACAGTGCAAAGAATACACCAAAGGAGAAATATTATTTACAGTATGGCTTGACAGGGAGGTGACAGTGCTGCATATAACTGATCACCATCCAGGGAACCTTTCCTCTAGGTTGCTGTAACCTTGTCTGACATATTATAATTGATGTGTCCTGCCAATTTTCAAAACACAACTTCACAACATATTGTACAGTCAACTGTTTGTTTTAGTCCATAAAGAACTGACAGATTTGGAGCAGAGAGCTTAATGGATAGAGTTCAGCAAATAAGACAGTGGGATTGGAGAACACTCCTTTATCCTCAGTACGTCAGTCACATCGAAGGAATCGTAGATGGAAACCCAATTGAAGATGAAAGGATTCCAAAAACAAAAGTCCAGATTGCACAAGAAAACAAAGCCCATAAAATGAGTAAAAGTGCAAATGTCTCCAATATTAGATTGACAGAAAAGTGTACAAAAACAATGAAAATCCAGGTCATAATATTTGAAAATGCACATAATTAAAGAAAAATGTTTCAATAGGGTTCATAGCTTTACTCTTGCAGGTAAACACCAAATGCACTTAGTGAGGGAGTTACTGAAAAGACTCTGCTTGCACAAAGAACCTGAAATGCTCATTTTAGGGATATTGTATGCACCGTGTCGCACAAAATCTTGGATTTCTGTTTTAATGCTATATTTAAAAAAAATAGTATATAGTACAAATAAATATGCAAGAGTCCATTAACGACATTGCACTGTTTTAAGAAAACCATTTTTTTGTTGTGTTTGGATCAACTGTCATATAGTAATTGTGGCTAACAATGAAATATGACCAGTAAAATTGACTTTGCTCAATTGGAAACTTGCAGTTGAAGCTTAAGCTTGAAACTTGAGTTAGTCCTATGTGTTCATGCTGCATTTTGACTGAGACTGCTGCTCAGAAGCCTGTGTTTCATGCAACACAATACAACAATACTGCAGATAAACAAAGGTTGTAATTCTCAAACTCAATGAGTGGACAGTTCCTTTGTGCAACCAGCATGTTTGCGTGCATACATGTTCTAGTGTCTAGAGGTTGTTGACTTACCTTAAATTAGTTGCAAGATTGTGTTTTTTAATTTTATGAGGTCAATTACAAATTCAGTTCAGCAAGCATATGTTAATGTGTTGGTGCAACAGAGCAGGGGGAGGACAAGCAGAAAGCTTGTGTATCCCCTCAACACAATTATGTCAACAACCTACTGCTCCCCTACCCCTGGCCCATTTTGTGTTTCACCCCTCCCTAAGTAACTCACACGCTTCGCACAACACATATATAACACCACAGTTTAACATGCTTAGGGTAGGGCCTGTACGTCTTAGGCATGCCATGTATTGTGGCTGTGCTGTGTTGTGATATTGTGTACCGTGAGCGTGTGTTGCCATCTTAATGTCAATGCGACCCTCCCACCCTTATCCTATTCTACAGCTTGGCAACACCACAAGTGACCAACCAGAAGCTTGGTTAATGATGCATGAATCGTGCAAAGTAACACACAAGCAAATCCATCTAAACAATCGGGGGTAGGCAGAGGCAAAAACAAACACACGCACACCATAGCTTCCAAAGAAAATCACTGAAATCATTCAGCCTGGCATCTCTGAAGCTCAAGGGTTCCCCACTGTACATATGTAGGTATGTCAAGTTTGTGCGCATGTATAGGATGTATGAGGATATGTAGTCTAAGCCCTCTCTCATTTAGGGGGGGGATTGTTTTACCTGTTGTGGATCTGAGAGTTGAAGTGACAGTGGAGGATGTCATTGAAGGCAAGCAGTCGTCATCTTGGGAATAACCAGCCTGAATAGCACGGAGGTAACTGTGGCTTCGAGTGCGGAATGAGCCAGGCAGGTCCAAGGCCTCCATGGCCTGGGATTCTACTTCACTAAAAACGGACTCGCAAACTGACTCAAACTGGCCATTGATCTCAGTCTCACTCACCTGAGAGACAAAAACAGGAATAGCAGTCCTTAATTTTTCCTCTTCCTTTCTCTTTCTCACTTTGATTCTTCCCCTTTGCACAGCAAATATGAAGGCGTGTTAGCATAAGGAAATGCCACTGTCAATTCCGACCTTAAACTGAATAAACGTCAAGATCAAATGAAAAGAAGGCAGACGACAGCAAAAAACAATCACAAAAATATTCAGTTTGTGTTATAAAGCATTCCAATTATCACATATCCCAAAACAAAGATATACTGTATGCTTCCATGAATGTTGCTACATAGAAAATAAGAAAAACAATTGCTATCTTTATCTTGTAGCTCTTGTAATTCCTTAAGTAATAATCTAAATTCGTCTAGCTGACACAAGATGAATATGTTGATGTCAAGATCATACAACAAAATCATGTCAGTATAGAAAGGAGCTATCTATCCAATTATGTTCTATCCTGTCATATCTCCTCTCGTCCTCTGCCCACATAATCCTTTTCAGTCTTAACATACTAAATTATATTACAGTAGAGAGCTGGATTTCACTGTTACTATTAAACTGTGCGTTAGCACCCGCAGGAGTAAGCTGATGCAACTCTTCTTTTGGACAAAATCTCTCCTTCTCTTGTTACGCCTTCTCCGTATGGAAGCTGTCTTGCTGTGTCACTTGTCTTCTTTGCAACCACGCCTTGTGCCACCATGGAGGTCCAAAACAGACTTGAAAAATAGATCCAACTGTATAGATTCATAGCAGCGTGTGAAAACTGGAGAAACCTGAAAAGGTTGGTCTGTGATGTTAGGTTAGACATTGCTAGTGTGTCTAGTCCTGCTCTCTGCTTCTAAACCTTAGTGGTAGATTGAGAAAAATAAGCTCAGTTAATCAAAGCAAACTGCTGTTTTTGTTTTTGGTGTTGTTAGCTAGCTAATTAGCTGACATGCCACAACAACAGGAGAGTCATTAATAAGTGGCTTATTCTAGACATCCATGGGCCAAATCAGGAGACAGACTCCCTGATGTGACACTGACAATTATGTACAATTTCACATTTTCGATTGCACAAAACACTTAAAAACTGTAAGCAACATTAGATTGTGGCTGGAGCTGATTCAGAGGTAGGTGTATTAATTCCTAGTCCAAAATGACACAAATTAGCTATGCTTATTTACTTCATTTGAGACAGCCAAAACTATGCCTGCTAAACAATCAGCTGTGGACCTCCAATATGGACACCTGTGGATGTCTTATGCCTCCGTATTGCTCTCTAGTCTAGACAAAGCCAGTACATACAAAACATAACATGAGCTCTCATTCATGCCTCTAGGTGTTTCCTCTGTGCGATGCATGTGTTTGAGACTCACCTGGCTGACGCAGCTAGCCTGACTGAGGGTGCTGACAGCGCGCATGTAGCTCTGGTTGCGAGAGCGGAAGGGTGGGGGATGAAAGGTGGCAGGGTCCAGCGTGACACTAGGGTGGGGCCGCATTTCTCTTGTGGTTTGCAAGTGGTAGCCGTGGCTGAACAAGGACAGGGAATAGGGATAGATAGGATTGCATAGTTCAAAAGCCACACATGGAACATCACTGGATGATAATGTACTTCGTCTACTTCATCTGTGGCCATGCTATGTCTTATGTTTAGTAATTCATGACTGAGTTTTTCTATTTATCACAGCCACTTCAATGACTCTGGACTGCTGGTTTCAACATCAAAGTATTTTTAATGACTTAAGTCGTTAACTTCTAGTCAAGCTCCAAGTGTCCTAAGCAAAGACAATATCTCCATCCATCCCAAAACTATAGAGAGCGTGAGTACAGCTCGTCTCTGGTTGTTATTAGAGAAACAATGAGAGCTAGGAGCTGCAATAATAAGAGATTATTACATTCTCCACCAGAGGCTAAAAAACAAGAAGGCTGATTTGTTTGTGGACAAAAGCTGAAGTGATCAGAACCCCGCTGGGTGATGGTAACAAAAATAGCACAGAGCACTGAGTGGCAGTACGGATGACGGATGCATGACGCCCTCCCAGTTTCACAGAATTTATCTATATCTGAAAGCCACACTGCCTGAAAACAGTCACGGAGAACAATAACGTGAGTAAAAACAAGCTGAGCAACAATAAGCTTAGCCTAGGAGGAATGTGAAGGTGGAGCAATAGCATCCTCTGGTTGGCATATGCACTTAAAGGAATATTAGGCAGTTTGTGCTGGGTTACTGGGAATCAAATACATGCCACCACCTGAGATGATTAGGAAATGATTAAAGAGTAACTTAGCACCCCCTGAAAACCTCCAGTGGTTGACATCACTAATGACTTCACAGTTGGCATTGGCTAAAGGTTTACCAGAGGACACTGACACTGACACTGGCTGTGGACAGAGAGGAAACAGGCTTGAAATTGGCAGAAGATGAGAGCAGAAAAATGCTGCTTTTCGACCTGGTGTTACGTTACTCTTTAAGTGAAGGTTCTGCAACCCAAGAGAGTCAAAGTTGCCTTTGAAAAACACAATCCATCGATCTACAATGTGGCCTATATTATGACACTCTAAGCCTTCTGAATAATTAAAATCAATACATGTACCGTAATTGTGAACACCTCAAATCACAGACTCAAATACAACCATTAAATCATATTGTGGAGGGGTGGCTGGTGTTGAGCTCAGCTGCAACAGAGAGAGTTGCAGGGCTGGCCCAGGAGATGGCGTGGGAGAGAGGCAAGTAACACCAGCGCACCTGGGAACAGGTGCAGTAAATTGCCTCTCTCCCTATTTATACGGTAGCACGCCGGGACCTAAGGAGAAGGAGGAAGACACATGGCCAGAGCAGAAGCCAGCGGCCTGACCTATTGTTTGCTCGCTCAAAAATAAAAGAATTGACTGTTAACCAAGTCCGGTCTGTTCTGTACGTGCTGGGAGAACCTACGGAGACAAGGTCTCATGTTACACTGGCCAGTGTAACATGTCTACTTTAAGTTTCTCATCATCAACAGAATAGTCAGTAACTTTAACATCTGCTCTTAGATGTGTCAATAGTTCCCCCAACCAGTAAGCCCAGGCAGATTTAAACCTGCTCTCTTGAGTCTGACATTGCATAAATGTGACAGTTATGCTACAGACTTGTCAACAACATTGTGATAAGATGAGGCACATTGCCTGCGTAAGACGATGGGCAAATATTGGAACTAGCAGACAAAAAAGGTCATACACACAAAACCCATTTGGTACTGCAACGTTCAGCAGAGCACTACTTTACCTGATCTCATGAAACAGTCACTGTTGCCACAGAGGCAACAATGCAAGTTAGTGCCATGGTTACAAAACAAGCCAACAATAAGTACAGCCCAACTCTAAATAGCAGCTTAACACAGTTGTCCAATTATGCGTAACATGATGTAGGAAGCAATCTCAAAAACTCATCCTCTCATCTTGTTGCCCAGCAACTTCACTTGGAATCACCAAATAATGCAAAACATCCTCGAATCTCCCAGGGACAGCTGAGCAAAAAGCAGCATCAGCAGACAACAGTTTCACTTGGACAGCATGTAGACAAAGCAGTGAGTCAGTGTTTGATGGTTCAGATTTATAGAAACAAAAAGGCTGAGGCTGTGAATTAAAAGAAAAAAAAAAAAACATTTATCGAAGGCAAGTTTTAGAATTTATGCAAACCAATTTGAATGGTCTCTCTTGTAACCCCTCTTGTAACACTGAGCATGTTTAGAACATGTAAACATGCTTTTGTTTCAGAGACAAATGTAGCAGGATCTAGTTTACCTCTGAAGTGTCATTTATTTCCCTCAAATGTGGATTCTGGTCATCCCCCATAGTCACTCATGATTTTAGAATAATTGAGCTATAGAAGTGTGTGAGGTACTTTGCATATAATGCATAAACAAGTTCTGATTGCAGTAGTGACGTCTTCTGTCATTGCTCACTATGAGGACACTGATTAAGACTCGGAAAATGTAACATTGGTGATGTCACTCACTCTAATGAAGCTTGAGAAAGCGAGCATGTGCGCCAATGCCCTGCATAACAAGTCTGCCACCATAACTTTGCGAGATGTGAAGCTCAATCATTTGTACTGACCTCATAGTACAGTCTGTACCATTAACACTATCTTCAGTTACTGGTGCCAACAGTCCAATTACTGCCTCTTCAGAAAAAAAAATCTAAGACCCTGCATGTAATAATTAATATGTGAAGAACAAAGCTTTTGGTTGACCTAAAGCAATCACCAATAGCTGAGCTATTCTATTGATAATAATATGTTCTAAAGAATGCCGATGTCATGAGATGCTATTCTAAATGTTAAGTGTGAAATGTAGTGCATCCTCTTGCATTGTTTAGCTTTATTTTCAGCATACCCTTTGAGCATCCATTAATCCTTTAATGGTCTCATGAAAAGAATTGGAATAAATAGAAATAATCACATAGCTTTGGCATAGACATATTGAGCTAGGCAGCCAGGCCTACCTTTGGGAGTCGAAATGGGGTCTCTGCATGGCTGATTTGAGGACGAGAGCATCAGGCCTAATGGCCTTCTGTGGGGAGGTCTTAGGGCTGGTGTCGGAGTCACCACTTTCATCATCCACCTCTCCCATAGCTTTGACATAGCTACTGCTACGCATCCGCCGACACGGGATCTCGTCATCCTTCTCCCCAGGGTATCCACTCCACTCATCCTGGGGCACCTGTTGGAGATAACATGCCTGTATTGAATACTACATAGACATTATTAACCATAAGGCTGCCATACTCTAAGATATTACTTGTATACTTGAGCCAGTATCTGTGGTGATGTGTTAAACCATGGTGGAGTACAGATGTAACAGTAAGTTGTCCTGCTCAGAGACAAGTAGAAGTATAAGGCTAGTACAGTGAATTACACCAGAGATATTATTTGCAAGTAGAATGGGCCCAATTAGCCAAATGAGTGTGAGAACTATCAGACAAGTAGTTGGATAAGCCCTGGCTGGTTTCTTCCTAAACAGAAAATTAAGTGGATTCGCAACCCTGGTTTCAAGCTCCACCTGTATTTCATTCCCTTCTGAGCTTTTAAATTGAACAAGCTCAATGCTTAATGAACTCCACCCATAAGAATCAGATCCAGTTGGTTTCTATCTTAGTTCTATCCTAAGTTCCTATCTGCAACCACGAACAGGCACTTTGTACCATTCTTATAAAAAACAGTAACTAGAGACCATCGTGCCATCACACCAGCTGCACAACCAAACCAGCGTGTGCGGTACATGGAACACATGACAAGACAGAAGTGAGTTTGCACTGTTGCAGGTTTGTTTTTGATGAAACTTCCTAAAAGCTCGATGCCTAATTTTGGCCATTGAAAAAGACATTTTCAGTTTCCAGGGAGTGAATAATGCTAAAACTCAATAAAACATATTATACTAACTTACATGTACCACGGATGTTTTGTCTTATAGCATTATAGTATTTACCAAGCCTGTCACTGGCCCTAGCAGACCCACTGGGAATCTTCTCGTGTCTCCAGATTAGCTCATCCCTGCCTAAAAACGCAGGGCACCCACCCCCACCTCTATCTGTCCCTGACAAATATGTAGAATATATACATAAATTAAAAATTGCAATCATAAACAGCATTGACACTATTTCCAATAAATATTGTTGATGGGCGGGTTTGCGAGCTGGCCACAGAACTCCTGTGTGAACAGTCCAATTGGTTAACATCCAAAAGTGCTGAAGGTGCTGAAAGGAAGCGGTCAGTGCTTTGGAGTGTTTCACAGTGCCTCCACCTCCTCCTCCTATGTGTGGCCTAAAGGAGTAGCTGCTGTCTACAAAGCCACAACTTGGGTGTTTCTCAATTGTTGAAAGTAAAGCATTAAAAAAGACGTTATTGTATGTATATAACTTTTTCCAGTAATGCAGTTGGTGAAACTACTATTTTTTCAGTAGTCATTAAATGTCATTAAATGTATTGCTTTAAAGCAATACAACTTCATTATTTTAAAAAGACAAATTTTCCTTGAATTTGGCATAAATAATGAAACAGCAGGAATTGGGAATAATTCTGAACTCCCTTTCGTTATTCTTGTCATTACTGCATGCGGCCCCTGGAGGGCCACAAAGAAGCTCTGTCCATGGTTCTGAAAAATTCAAACGCAGTCTCTCTTCATGCTGTGACTGAAATCAGTGGCTATTTTCTACATTGTACATTCACTGTTGAGTGTCCAAATCCTTCATATCCAGTGTGTAAAATGTATGCCTATCTGTCATAATTTTAAAAAATCTGATGGAAAAATGTGGATGCCAAAGCATGCACACGTTTTCTAGCTCTTGTAATGCACGTTTAAGCCCATCAGCAGCAGAACCTCAGTAGGGTGTTTATAATGTAGGAAATGCTTGTAAGCAAGCACATCTTTATTTACTTGAGGAATTGTAATCTTTTTTCTAGTTTGTTGCAAATCAAATAAGTGTGAAAATTGTGTTAACAGTCGGAGAAACTCTGCTGACTGGTTCGTGTGTTAGTGTTGATACAAACAAATAATAGGCAGTGCAAGCACCAGGTAAGATAGCCAATAGAGACATCTGTCAGTGTTTCACAGTGATAATATCTTTCACAAATAAACACACATTTTCAAATATTTTAATCACTCATATTCAATACAAAAACAAAGCCTATGCCACACAGTTTCAAAATTTATGGCTGAGGTACTTCCAGGTTTAAAACCAAAAACTGAAACGCTTTTAGAATTCATGACCTAAATACTATTGACCATAGGATCTGTTGGTCTTTGTAAGTTAAGTCTTGCACTTTGGGGTTAATTTTTAGTTCTCCGTGGCACTATTAAATCATTCTGAGTTGTGTCTTTGGCACTTAAACCTAGTGATCGTTTTTCCTCTGGCTTCAGAAATAACCGTCTTTACGCTGGCTTTCCATTCTTTTCACAACCGTGTATCAGTATGATGGGCTTCTGCACTACACCAACAACAGACATATTAGTCACATAGCATATTAATTACACAATATTTTGCAATGCAGCAGAAATCTACAGTGAATAAACACACTGTCTGTTATGTCTGTTACATTTCACAGACTTTTATTGACAGCTGACATGTGCATTAAAGGTGACAGATAAAGGTCTCAGCTTTTGTAACGCACATCTGGTAACGTTGCAGTGAAGCATGCATTACATACATACATATAATTTTAATACTAAACAGATAACTGAGAGCAAGATTAAGTGCATTTAGGCAGAGCAGTTTAGAGCTCAAATGTGTGCAGCAAATGAAGGTTGTTTGATATTAAAGTCAAGAGTTTTACTTTTTTTTGAATATTGCATTTTCCCAAGCTTCCTGAATGAAAAAATAATTTTTATGTTAGGACACAACTGACTTCTTGTGGTCATGAAGGGAAAACTAAAAGCAGAATTTTGCATATGTTAGAGGCTCAGACTTTAATTGTCACCTAACATGTCAACATTCAAATGCAATGCATTCTGAAACAAATGTAAAGCCATTTAAAGAATCTCTGGTAGACATTTAAGTTGCAGTGTGTGATTCAAGCTAGCCGCAGTTCATTAAAGCTCCCTGATTTGCTGCTCTAAACAACTTTTGCCACCTAAGGCTTTCCCTGTAAAATCCTCCTCCTGTGCTAAGAGCAGTGGCTTTAACGCGTCCAACAGCAGCAACAGCGTTTTTTCTGGAATAAACACAAAAAACTGCGTAGCCACTGTTTATTAGGCTGATGCTGGCTGAAAGTGTGTGGGAGAGTGTAAGTGACGGCTCTGTCCCATCTGTATTCTTTCGACTAGTGGGTGGTAATAACGAGGAGCACTGTAGTGAGGGAATTGGTCACATACTGTGGACTTCATATACATAGAGAGATAAATCTATAGTGTAGGGGGTTATAAACAGGACCTCAGTAATGGATTTCGCCCAGACATTGAGGTTTCTTTGCACAGTCCAAGCACCTTGGTAATTGTCAAAGTAAAGCACTGGATCAAATGGACACCACTACATTTACAGGTTTGTTAAGGTGACTGCATTCTCTTCAGTGGTCTGAAGACTACTTCTTTCTTTTAAGTTATAGAACTTTTATTAAACTCTAATCAATATTAATTTTCCAGTTTTACCAATTGCGCTCTGTCAGTATGTCAGCAGTATGTCAGCACTTCAGCAACTGTACAAGTTAAATAACATCTACAATCTCTCCTTCCATTCATTAATTTTAATAGAGTCCATGTTTGTGGCTTGGAAGAAAATTAATCTGAGGAACTGGGTGAGATTCATCAGCACATTTGTAGAAGGAGCTCAAATACTACTCCACATCTGCAGTATCATCAAAGCAGTCCAATGGGAAGGGTAAAACAACCTTTGAGAATAGCACTTATATTGCAAATCAAAACATGGTCATATTTAATTCAAGGACTTGTAGAAAAAGATTAATATAATTTGCCTAGCACTCTTTGTGTTGGTGATGCAGTTTGTGCATTTTTATGCTTGCACAGCAAAGGCTGCCAATCATACCCCTCAGGCTAGAGCTGTAACAGCACACTGCCATTAGTGGCACAGCACCACTGCTAATACAAAAAAAAAAAACGTGTGAACTCTTGAATTAGCAGTGACTTAAAGCCAAAGCAATACAGCATATGTTTATGATATACTGTGCCTTGAAATCAATTCTTAGATTGTGATAAACAAATTCAGAAATCATTAACATTCAAATATGTATAAAGTCACAGTCATGACATCATGTAGAATTAATGGCTTTCCGTGTTTATAGTCTAATAGCCAAACTGTTCTTAATATCACAGTATCAGGATTACTGCAGTGATTAAGTGATTGTGTGCTAATTACTGTAAACTGCGTGGTGTTTTGCTAGAAACGTCTACACATAACATATGCACAACCATGTACCGAAAACCAGTAGCTTTTAATTAGGTGGAGTACACTCACTTTAACTCTTAAAAATCAATTATCCGTGATATTTTGATTGCCATGTTGAATATACTGTTTACATTTTAGCTCACCTGATTTTACTGAGATTGCATTGTGATTAATATTGACAAGTCAAATTATTCACAGGATCTAAGTCAATACCCCTCACACACACACAATGAGGTTTTGTGCTCCTGAAGATGACAGTTTATGGAGGCAATATGTCACAGACTGCATGCTCTGGCACAATATTGATCAGGCATGTACTAAGGACAAAACTGTGTCAGTGTGTGGTGCAGCTGTAGCTGTTGCCCCAGCGGACGGGGTAGCCTTACCTCTTGAAACAACAGCCCCAGGCGCAGGGCTCTCCCTAATATTCTGCCTGTTGCTCACTTTACCCAATCGTATAGCTGTTTCTTTGCCACAATCGCCGACCACTTTCTCACAGATAGCAGAGTGGCCCCCTTTTTTACACCTAGAGGAAGAGCAATGCTTTCTCCATCGCTTCCGTTCTCGCTGTCTGTTCTTGTCTGTCATCTAACCTCCTCTTAGTCTTTCCTTTAACACCCAGTATCCTCTCTGACTTGACGGCCCACTTCAGCAGGGCAGACAGGTGAAGGACTAGTCAGTTTAAGGCACTTACATGAAAATGATGAACATTTTTCTCCTCTATGGGAGGTTGCAAATGGGAAAGCGGTGAAAGATTTAGAGATGCTAAAAATATCCCCCATTGCTTTCCACCATCATTAATCTAGTATATTTCACTCAGATGTTTTTCCCCCAAACGTTTTTGTAGTCTAGATGAAAAGGGTTCTGAAGCATTTAGACCATATGCCACAAGAACTCTACTTTGAATCCAAAACAAATGATCTTCTTTGGGCAGCAAGGCTCACTGCCTCAGCACAGAACACCACATTTTAGTATGCAACAGCAGAGTTGGAAAATGAATGATGATAATTCACTTTGCTAATATTGCCATATTAGGTAGCATCTTTGTGTGTCACCTGCTTAAAAAAAAGAGAAGGGAGTTCTTTCCAACCCCACCTAATTTGGGAAGGTACCCTGAACATTAGCTGGCCTGCTTCTGTCTTCCTTCAAAGACCTATCAGTAAAATTATCACGCACACTAATCTGCTATGCATACATTTGCCCTCTCCCACATGAGTGGAATAGAATGCAGCAATTGTCAGCAAACTAGATTAATCAAGCTTAAAGACCGCGATAAAGTAAAATAATCATTTTCCTCCTAATGCACAACCATTGATTGTTGGGGTCTGTGGTTAACAAGGCAGTCATCACTTACAGAGGTGAGGCTAGGTCATTAGCATCACCTTATTTCGGCGCTCACTTGATGCTACACCTGAGAGAGCAGCTTCAGCTGTGCTTCTGAGGAAACAAGACAGGCAACTGGCTTTACACCATCATTAGTTACTTCTAAACACTGAGAGTACTTAGTTTAGAAATAAGCTTGTGAGCTTCTCACTGCAGAGGGTGAATTTGTAAGACTATGAAGCAGATGGTAAGTGTGTCTAGTGCAAAAAAAAAACAAAAAACAGTGACCTGTTAGAATTGGTAGATCAATTTCTACTTTGTGAAAGTGAATGAGTTCTGTAATTTCTTCTCACAGTATACAGGTTTGTTGAAGTGGAAAGATATGTGATTTGTGACACTAGATGCAGTCTACTGAATTGCAAAGTAAGGTTTTGACAGCAAGTGCAGGATGTTGAACCCCCTTTGAGAGGAGAGCAGATTATTACCCAAATGTGTCTCAGTAATTTTAACTGGAGCGTGTACTTCTAGATAAATGCTCTGGTGGTTTATTTGGGCCTACAGTACCACATTCTGTACATGTAGTGTGCCCCAAGAGACATTATTTTTCAAAGGCCAGTATATATTATAGGGAGGGCACCAGCTGAACCTTTACAGATGTTACAGTAGATACTAGACAATATTCCTCCCCAGACAATCTTCTCACATTACCTGCCATCGCCTGAGAGATTACATTATTACACTAAAGGGAGTGCACTGCACTGGCTACATTTCAGACAACGAAGGGCAAGAACATATGATTGATTGAAGCTAGATGATTTATTGAATGCTGCAGAAACCTTGTACTGTACAGTTTGCCTTTATTGCACACTCAGTGCTGTTTCTCACCTTCAAAACATGCCTCCAGCTCTTGGGACCAGACCAAACCATTATTTATTTACACTTTGTTTACTCAACTTAATCTTATCAAAAGGAAGTATTTCTCTTACGCAGAAGACCTGGCCAAGCTCGCAGTAGAAGACATCTCAGAAATGCTGAATACAATTTGGAAAAAAGTCATACAAATAAATGAAAATAATTAAAGTTAAAAGAAAAATTTGGCTTTTAGATTCAAGGAGATTGATAGAAGGCATCCAAATGTCGTGCATTTATTCAGTCTACATATGTAATTTGTAAATTCACTATGGAACATTGTCACAGTGCATATCAGCACTGAGCCTTATTTTGAGCTAAATTATAGCTGTAAATTACAGAATTTATCATTCACTGGAATACTAATTCATGTACCTTTTCTGTGTCTGATGTTTCACGATATTTAAGATTTTTATCAGTTTTAGTAATTTTTCTTTCTCCGTGTTTAACATTTTCATTCATTCATTTTATTTCACACAAGCTTCACCCTGCAACAGGGGTTTTTGGCTAAGGAGGCTCGCGTAAAGACTACAGAAACTAGATTATGTCAACAAGATTATGTCTTGCCCAACGCAGACCTGTCCACCTCATCACAAGTGAACGCAGACCTAAAGGACCCACACACATCAAACAGATAAAATCCGATGAGCACACAGAGTGTTGACCACAACGCCTGTATACAGATCTCCCTTCACTTATTCCACTGAATAAAGCTCTCAGTGTGGACACGCTCAGTGCAGAATGTGCCCATGTGGCAGCTGCAGGGTCTCTGCCTGCTGACACATAAGCTTGTCAAATGCCAGTGAGAGAGCCTCTGTATTGACAGAGCCTTTCTGTCATCATAGCACACAGACAACTGCTGTTTGTGTGTCTTTGTGTAATCGTGCACTCCACACAGCATTCACAGTGCATGCGCCGGGCAAAGATTCAACCTCTTCTCCCTCTCTTGGTATGGGCTGCAATGCATCAACAACCTAATACAACTATTTATGGGTTTATGTGAGTGCTGCACCGTTCAAATCCACTATCAGTAGTAAAAATTAAAAAGGGCAGACAGTAAAAGTTGGTTACATGGCATGTCGCGTATAGCGCTGTTTTCAGTTTCCTGAAATTGGGTGCACATTCAAGTGTGGCCAACAAGTTTTAGCATTTTTGGTGATTGTGTGAGGTACAAGCACAATCCAAATAGGACACAATGTGAAAAAAGGCCAAGAGCAGGATGCAGAATGCAGTGTGTGTAGAAGGCATGCATCATTTTTAGGGGGAGTTAGGGGCAAGCTTTGATAATAGTCAATCACTTCAGCTCCGCTCATCCCCATTACAAGCAGTAGACCATTTCACAATGGGTTCAGATAGGAGTCGAGACCAACTTCAACCTGAGTGAAACATATTCTTGGGCTGTGCAGAGTTCCAAAGCACAAACACACAGCTAACTGCCTAAATATGTTATGAAGGACTGATGCTACACCTTTCGTAGTTGAATTCACATTTCAGAAGTACCATCATGTCTAGCTGTTTGAAATGAGAATTTAAGCTTTCGGCATTGTAATGCTGCACTCATTGTGAATCTCACTGGATGACAACATTTGCTAAGTGCTGACTATAAAGAAAAGAAGGATAGCCAAAGCCCCAAACACTTGGCTTTTGACTGTGTTTTTGAGGCCAGTACCTGTGGCTAAACTAGTTCAGTCTCTTAATGTGCCAGTGGGATAGCAGAGACAGAGGCCTAAAAAAGCTGTATAACATAATTTACTGCTATTTTAGTGCAAAACCTCCTACATCAGCTCCAGCTTATTTATTTCTTGTTGTGTGCTTCCTACATTGTCTCGCTCAGGTAGCCCTTTATTCTAGGTGTCTTCCACCGTGACATTGATTCTCTCAATTGATCTCTACAACTTAATAGACAATAGCTCCCTGAGGTGACTACACAAAAGGGAATCCTGGTTAAATATATTGGCTTCTCACACTGGACCCTATAATTGCCCTCAGGAGAGTAAGAGAAAGAAAGGTGGAATCCGATAGCCCCTCCTGGCAGGATTTCTAATCAATACATCAATCACTGCATTTTATTCAGAAAGGCCTCTATGGGCACAAGTAAATATTGATCCCAATTATTGTTTGTTATACTTTTAGATAGCTGATGTCCTGGATATGTATATATGTATATATCTGTGTGTGTGTGTGTGTGTGTGTGTGTGTATATGTCAATAATAATGATAATGATTTAGTATTTTAATTTGAACTAAACTAGTGTTTCTTTGTGGTGGCATATACCAGCAGTAGCATACACAAAGCATAAACATTACTTTTAGTAGCTCCAAACATTAAGGCTACCATCCACATACAGTACTTTATATTTAACTTTTTTTATATTGATATTTTAATGTGTTAATGTTCTATCATCCTTCAGTTTTTTCTATTTTGTTCCATTTCTGTCCTTTCAAAACACAAGCTAAGTAAAGTACCACTCACCTGCAGGTAGTGACATGTCCGCAATGAAGGCTTGAGGTCTGTGTGCATCATGGGTTTCTCTAGGTTAAGCGATGACTTCCTGTAGGCCTCCTTGGCCTGGCTGACTGTCAGTGTCGACCAGGAGCTCCTCTTCATGAATTTGCCCTCGGGCGCCATGGCCATGCTCTCACAGGCCGAGCACTTGACATCGTTGTTACTCTTGGAGGTCTTGAGTGACAGGTCTCCAAAGTGGTGACTGTGCATGGAATCTGGGTAGCAGTGGCTGACATGTTCCCCGTGATGCCGTGACATGACACTGGGTGTGCGGTAGGTGCTGTCACTGTCCAGGTTGTCGTCAGAGCTCCACCAGCCACCAGAACGGTGCTTACGTTCTTTGCTCTTGCTTCTCTTGCTACCATGTTTGGTGGAGTGGTGGCCATGATGGTGATAACCTGCTCCTCCTCCTATCATATCACCTTTTGTGCCGTTCATCTTGGATGATCCCTCCAGGGAGTGGGACTTGGTGAAGAGCTTCTGGACAGAATGAACGAGGTGTCTGATGCGGCCAGGACTCTCGCTGCGTTGCTCAGTGGTGGTGGAGGTGCGCTGGTACTGTAATGTGTGGAAGCCATCGCGGTGTAGTGGCAGTTGTTTCTCAAACTGGTCTAGAAGGTTAGCAGGAAGGCGGTTGCTCTTGGTGCCGGCGAGATGGGAGGAGGCGGCTGCCGCGGCTGCAGCGGCAGCGACAGCTGGGGAGGTGGCAGAGGCTGTGATGGCAGCACAGTCGTCCCGTGTGGCTGAGTCATAATACTGAGAGCTGTAGTGCATTCTGGGAAAGGTGCTGCTGGAGATGTGGTCAGATGCAGCAGCCGGGGGCATCATGACAGGGGACATCATCATGCAGTCAGAGTGGATGGAGCTGCGCGGTGAGTAGCGGTGGTGGAAGTCCATTGGGCAGCTCTCTGTGGGGCTGAGCAGGTAGGACGAGTGGCGGGAGTCAGAGCCATGGTGAACGTGGAGGTCATGGACGTGAGGGTCATAGTCCAAGCCATAGGGTAAGGGGATCTGGTGCTGGGAGCGGCTGCCCGATAAGCCCTTCATGTTCCTGGCTGGAGGGAGGCGTCTGCCTTCATTGAACTTTCGCGACGGGGACCAAGGTGGAAACTTCTGGTCTGTTTCAGAGAAGGAGAAAGAATAAAAACTAAGATACAAGCCAGTTGGAAAGAGAATCTTGAGGAGTTATTCTGTTTCCAGCTCAAATCCCCATTAATGTAAATTGTTATTGTTGTTCGTTTTACAATTAGAAGAAAGAACATGACAGATAAATACTCCCTTCACATTTATCTGAGATAATTAATCTCTTTATCTCAGAAACACAGACATTCAATTTGCATCTACTTGTGAGTGTCTTTAAATGTTAACCCTGTATGCAGATTTCAGCATAGTACATAAAGACACATATAATGGTTAACATTCCTGCAATAGAGAGACTAAACGTTATGACAGTATTACAGTACACATGGAAGATTAATGATTTTTCTTAATTACAAACCTCCTACGTTGACTTAACTTGTTAACCTCTCTAATTAAGTCAGAATAGTCGTTAACCTGCAGTACAAAAAAGACGAACATGACAGCAATCACCATACTGCATTTAATATAGTATGGAGGCACAGATATTCCTCAAGAGTGATATTTCTCCTTTAAGTTAGGTAGAAGTCCTTTCTCCTCTTCTACAGGAAAAGAGTTTGTACTTGAACTTGATGGCACACTATGTGTCAAATCTCATCTCATCTAAAAAGAAGTAGTTCTTCTTCTGCCTTTAAAACAGCTCTGAGGGTTTTTAAGCTCAATGAAAAGGAACTCAGTTCTAATATATAATTTGTCTTAGATTACTGATTATCTCCTTCAAGCAATGATGACTTGAATAAACTATTTGGATATTTTTTACACACAGCTGATCTGATTATTTTCTGTGAGGGTAGATGTCTGTGGAAGAGTTTCACTTTAATATGGGTGAATAAAGAGAATACTACACAGGAGGAAAAATACAAAAAGACAACAGGTATACACTTGTTATTAGTGAGATAGATTAGTGATGAGCATGGATGATAAATGTAGTTAATATTAGCATAGTTGAGATAGATTGCTGATAACAAAAAGGAACAGGCATGAGTTGACAAAAAGGTTATCAAAATAGATGTAGGAGATGGAGAGTCAGTTGCTAACGATGGCTGTTGCTCAAAACAGTGTGACTGTTTGAAGTAATATGTAAAGACTGAAACACAGCTCCAAAATACAGTAACTCTGATGATGGAGACTGGATGAAATTTGCTTATCATCTTGTTTCAACCAGATTACGCTTGTGTCAGAGTACAGACGCAAGGCTGCATCAAAATGCTTTTACTTTGTGACTTTTCAATAATCAACTTTGCTTTCAGCAAAACACCAGTGGAGCCCGCAAACACTGTATCAAACAGTAGACAGTCACAATCATTAGGCTATGTCTTTAACAGAAACACTCCAGTTTTCTTCAATTCATCTAATATGTTTCTTCATGGGAAGAAACCTATCCTACAGCAATCTTGTAAGTGGGGAGCTGATTCTCTCAACAAATTGAGCTAACTCCTCTGGAATCTATGATAAAAGTATTATTTCTCAAGCCCTACGGCGTTGTACCAGTTGTTATTAGCTATATACCTAATTATTTTGAGAAGTGCTGTGTGCATCACTGGGTGGTGAGCACAAAGAGCAACAATTTTGTTCAACTTCAAAGAGACTTCAAGATGAGAGAATTTAGTAGAGCTTTTAAATAAGGGGTTAAAAAGTTCAGCATAACCTCTTAAACCTTTTTGCTCTACCATTCTTGGGAAGGTATTTGACAGTGAATGCTGCGCAGGCTTCCACTTGTTTTTCTATATTATATTCATACTAGGCTGAAATATTACACACGTGGTGAGCTCATAGTTTATTATACCCAATAATATGTTAGAAATGCATACATTTGCACACCAAGGCAACCCCCTTCTGTTTATTCCTTTCATCATAATATAATGATAACGTCTTCTCAGGTTGTGTTGCTGTATTTGTTCTAACAAATGGGGTTACAACTCTCCAATTTCTCTCATTAATACTGTGGGCACTATAATCTGTGGAAAATGAACAGACTTGCTCTCAAACGTATCAAACTTTGAGGACACAGCATTTGTATGCAACACAGGAGTTTCATTATTAGTATCTGAGAGATACTGGGAGTCAATATGATCGGTTCTTTTTGTCCGCTGTTGGGAAAACCTTGTTGATAAGGTTCTGAAATTTAGAAGCTACTAATGAATAAGTGCACTGTTTGGAATGCTCTGTTTGAATACAAGCAAAATGTCCAAAATCTGTCCTAAATTTTTATTTCCAGATTTATTGAAGTTTGCACAACAGATGCTATATTTATTAGAATAACCACAGAAAATCCTTTTCTTAGCGTTGTCGACATATTCTTTAAAATTGGAAGTTAAGAGGTTTCCAATTTGAAACGCCAAAGACAGATTATTTCCAAAAGGAAAATGCACATTTTGAAATAAAAAATTTGATTATGTTGAACTTGTATAATCATGTGTAAATTGTTATCTAATTTATTTAAATCCTAACTTCATTCTACAGTTGCCAGTTTATTCTGTTATCCCATTAACGTTCATCCTTTATTCCATATCCCTGATCATTACAAATTTACTATCGTCCACCTTTTATTACTTTCCATTTTACTCCCTCTCTGACAAATGCACAAATCTTTACCACCAATCTTTACTTCTGTTCTTTTGCGGCCTATCAAGAAGATACTTAAAACAGAAGGAAACTTTTCAACAAAGTGTGTCAAAAGGAGCAGCGTTATTGAAAGCATCTGTCATCATGCTTAGCTTCCTGCATAACAATTACAGCCTGCATCTTGCTAGTATGTGATGAAAGCTGTAAGGTAAACAGGGAGACAGTGTTGAAGCGCCTTGAGTGTCTGCCATTCCCCTGTAATTAATTACTTTAAGTTCTCTGCAGCAGGAAACCCCAGTCTGGAACAGTGCACATCGTCTTACATAACATTTGGGATCTCTGATCTCACACACCATTCCAAAGGAGCCAGAAATAAAATGCACAGTTGTCATGGCAACCACTGCTGAAAAACCCAGGAACTGTAATAGGATTTTCAAGGTTGTTTGGGGTGGATCCCGGACTCAAAAAAAGGAGAAAAAAATTACACATACAGTCCATAATGTGATACAGATCCTTGAGCTTGATGTGCCATATGCTGTGTTTTGTTGCACCATTATAAATGGCGCTGCATTTTAAGATGAATGATGAATTTAAGAACCAGCTTGGAGACACCAAACTAACCCAGACTTAACTGCATATTTAATTATAGATATAAATATGTCTTGTAATATGGCTTTCAGAATTTAAATGTCTCTCACTCAAACATACATGACATTCCTTTGAAATGAAATTAACAAATTGAGCAGCAAAACACTTTTGAACCACAACACTTAAAATCCATCATCAGTGGGATTTGTTGTGCTGCAGGTTTTTAGCAGCAGCTTTCTTCGAACATCACTGAAATTCACTTTGAATTTCGGTTTAACTACAGTAGCATTAAATCCCACCATTATTCATTAGCAGGTCTAATCAGCAGGATTGTCATGTTCATGTTCACATTTCATTTTTGTCTTTATTTTAGCAGACGTTCATTTTTGGTTGATATTAAAACCCTGTGTGTGAGATGTCGCGCTTCATTGTAATAATCACTGTACAATGAATATAGTACCATCCTTCTGTGTTGCTCTCTTTAACTCATTTTCACCATCAGAGCTCTCTGTTGTCTCCCAAAGTCCCCTCTCATCACTATCGCTCAAATTCACCACATTAAAGCAGATGACATCGACCGGTTGCTTAGGCAACAAAATGTGTCAAATTAAAGCTAACATTAGTAATGAATGCACAAAGAGATCGTGTGCGCGTGTGTATACATACATATACATGCACTGCTAACGTGCAGTGATTTGGTCATCAAACAATGACTCTTGTGGGAACATACGAGGCTGCATGCACCAAAGCAACTGAGCACCTCTTTACATATTGTTCAAATGCAGATTCTCTTATACTGTAAGGTCCAAATCAGTTAAAAAACTGAGGATTGTATATGGCTGCCATGTATATATATATATATATATATATATATATATATATATATATATATATATATATATATATATATATATATATATATATATATATATATATATATATATATATATATATATATATATACATGGCAGCATTTTATATTATCTCATTTGATCAAGCTGTTTAATTTGATAATTGACAATAGAGTAAAATAGACATCAGCGTTAAAACCCTTCCCCACACAGAGGATGGTCTTAATATGTCTGAGAACATGCCCTTTTTCACGCCCCTTTTTAACCTGTTTTTAAATGTTAATGATGTTGGTAGTACTACATGTTACTGGGTTGCAGATGATTTGAAATTGGTGGTTCAAGCAACTCTTCACACAAGTCCTCTACAGCATGTTCATCTGAATGCCATGGCCCACTCAGTAATCCAACTGCCATGCCTGCTCATCTGTCTCCACTTGTTATTACTAATAGTTATTTCAGGAACATTTCCACACCATTCTCTGCCCCTTTAAACTTTAATCTTATCCTCACCGTCAAAAGTATCTTGCCCAGTCTCTGCTTAGGCTAAACTACATTGGCTTGGCTGACCCTACTGGCTTCATAGGCAGTTTCATCTGAGTAACAATTACTCATAGCTCCTGATTAGCAACCCTGCTGATATGAGAAACCTTTCCATACATTAATCATGTCCCTTGATCTGTGTTACCAAAAAAAAAAAAAAATGAATGAAAGACCAAGGAAACCTACAGTGTATTGTACTTCAACTCAATAATCCTGAAATAAATACACACATGTACACATTTTGGAAACTATCAGAGGTGATGGTGTGGTACGTTTTGAGGCCATGTGCACTATACTGTGAAAATGCTCATGTTATAGTGTCAATCTCCTTTTTATACCACTTGTAATCAGAAGAATTCAGCAATCATGTGTCACTGCATGGCAACATGGATATTATGGTATTTGAAGCACACATTCGGGAAACACAACATCTGTTTGCTGTCATGGAGTAGTGTCTGTGTCACTGTCAGCCTAATCTGCATTTTCTCTCTACAATCACCCCAGCTTTCTGATTACATACACTCTCTTGAGGTGGTTTGATTACCCCATAATCAGCTGTTTAGAGACTAATCTTTCAACCCAGATTGGTCTTTTTAGCCATCAACCAATTCATTTCAAGTACAGTCAATTTGACTTAAATCATTTTTCCAAAGAAGAAGAAAATAAACTACCAAGAAGATGCTAAAATGTCACTTTATGAATCAGTCATGAGAAGCGGTAGATTATGGCTGCAGTATAATTATCTACATTTTATCAATGCCCGTCCATGAGTTTTTTTCAGATGGGGGTTTACATGTTACATAAGTAACTTGGCCATCCATATCCCTGTATACATGATTCAACAGTATCCTGGTTTCTGATGATCTGTGCGCAGTTGAGTCTTGATTTCCCACATCTCAGCCACTATGCTCTTTACCAACAATCTGCTCACAGAAACCGGCATACTGTTGAATCATGTATACAGGGATATGAATGACCAGGTTTCTCATGTTTCAAGTAAACATCATAAAACAGCTAAGATCAAAACCAGGATATGGCTCAAAACATCAGTATCAAGGTTAAGGTTTGATTTTATGTGTGCATTTAAATGACAAATGACAAGTTTGTCTGTGTTGTCACAAGGTGAATGCAAGGGGCAAGGCGAAGGGAGCTAAATATAGCAGAAGGTAAGCACTCCCAATACATTTAGAGCAACCTTTGAGATTCTTCAGGCTTCAAGCTTTGTCAAAACTTCGCAAATTGACAGAAGCTTTTTCCCTGGCAACATCGGTAACAATTGTGAATAACTTTATCCTGCGGGAGCTATTTCATCCCCAAGGTGAACGTGAATGAGCCTGAGTTGTGCTGACAGCTCAAATGTAGTTTTAAATCTCGTCACTGGAAAACAAAAATGTGCACCAAAGGTTGTTTTAACTCAGATATCAAACATACTCATGTCAAGCCACTTTAAACCTTACTGAACACCATTCTTCATATTGAATGTTTCTGAAATGAAGTAGCCTCCAGCAGTTTTGCCATTGGGAGCAGGAGGCCAGTGACACCTGTCACCAATCCATAGTAAGGATATGAAGGTGATGCAGCCAAGTTATGGGAGTTCATATCACATAACAACTTAGTCTAGTATGATTATACAAACACATACTGACTGTCTGCCTGAGGAGGCTTGTGTCATCCAATATTTCCAACACACTGCTCTGCAACTTCTACTAATACATAGTGGCCAGTGCAGTGTTCTCTGTGCGGGGGAGGTGACATCAAGGCAGGGGATGCCGGCAGGCTCAACAAACAGGTCAAATAAAAGCTGTGTCATAGGGCTGAGTCTGGATACCCTGCAGGCAGTAGGCAGTAGTGGAGGATGAGTTCCTCAGCTCTATCTTGGACAATACCACCCACTCTCCCTACGATGAGCTGATGCAACTGTGGAGCACCTTTAGCCTCCAGCTCATCCGCCTAAGGTGAGCCATGGAGTGTTTCAAGAGCTTATTCGAACAGACTTCTGTGTGGCTGCTCAGTTCTTAAATCACAATCCAACAATAGTGTCAATCAGCAGGAGAGTGCTGAAGTCTGGTTGCCAGCAAAACTCCACGAACTTACCTCGATTGGACTAGTCTGAAAAATAGAGATTATGCCATGTAGGGCAGATGTGCAAAGGACAAGCACCTGTTTTGAATTTCTTAATGTCTTCTCTATCTGTCAGACAGTAGTTTTGAACATATTCCTGCACTGATTTTATCTATAAATCTGCAAGAACGCCAGTTCAAGCCCTGGAAAAATGAAAAAAAGTCGGGGCAGGAGGTGTAAGAGCATTTGCTGCTCCGTCATTACCACCATTGGGGGTGCCTTTGAGCAACCGCTTAACTGCTAAGTGGCCAACAGATTGCTGTATTTGGCAGCTTCCTGGTGTGAGTGTGTGAATGCAAAGCTGAATGTTTGTGGAAAAGAGCAGTTGTACCTGGATAAGTATAGCTGGAAAAACGCTACTCATCACATCTGAATCTACATGTGCATTTACTGACAGTACAGGCAAGCAAGTTTATTTCCGATCTAGGGTGAAGGCAACATTTCCGAAGATTACATTTACAGTTGAGAAGATTACATGAAGCCATAGAGTAAATGTCAATCAAAGTGTAAGTTCATATACTGTAGGCAAAAATGATTTCATGAAGATTTCACACACACAACCTTTTTATCACGGTTACAATCGATGCTGTAGGTCACATGCTCAATAAAACTGCTTTTAGTTGTCAGGATTGATTTTTATTTTGCTTCAGTCGGACAATAGGCTATAAAAATGCAAATACTCCCTCTTGGCTCATTAAGACCTCACATTGGAAGTCCATGAAACATTGATGAGAGCTTTCATGTACCACAGCTTATGCAACAGCCATTGTGGAGCGTGATCAACAGGCTTCTCTACCTTAAATTTGCTTCTGTCAGCACCTAATACAGCCAGTAAAACCTTTTTTTTTTGCCTCACAAAGATGCCACACACTGAGCAGTGAGAGATTAGGGCCAGTACGAATGAGAAAAAGAGAGAGAGAGAGAGGGGAAAGCCTCTCTGCTTGCTCTGCTCTCTGGGAAACCAGCGTGCTGCTGGCTGCTAAGTTAAAGCTCTGCTGCTATGCTACAGTCAGCGCCTGGCCAGCATTTCCCAAGATGGTTGCATAACTTGGAATAAATGAGGCCTTCCTCCTCCACACCGATGCACAGCTAGCTAATGCCACGGGGAAGAACAGAGCAACAGGCAGCCAAACTGTAGAGCATGAATCACACTTGAAAAATAACATCCTTGTGATAATATATCGATCACCGTTGAGCAAAAACATCCGTTCTTAATCAATCATCATTAAGGCTCTAAATGAAAGACTGACCTCAGATGTTTGGTGAGAAAAACAAGCCACCATCTACTTGGAAACCAATCAAATCAGGTTAGCTGCAGAGTTGTCAGACGATCCACATTAAATTGTCTAAATGTTTACAATGTTACTGGAGGGCCAAAACAAGCACAGAGCTGATATGAATATCATGAGCAGACACTGCCAGCACTTATCAACCTCAAACTCTCACTGTCTTGCGCTGTAGAACTCAGCAAAAGTAATTTTGTGTTGAACATGTGTTAAGGTTTGAAATGTAAAGAGCCAAAGCTGTCCCAGATAAAAAAGTGTTACCGCAAGTGTGGTGGAGAAGTGGAACACAGATGCAGTGTAGTATTAATATAGTTTCCTACCGTTACAAGCACAGAGTAACACTGCAGCTGGCCACACTCCATTTAAGCTCTTATTCAACTAATGCTGCCTAAACGCATGTTTCATAGCCTGTGATTTGGTGTCCCTGCTGCCATAAATGACACAATCAACAGAATATTACTGTATACCTGAGGTGTCCTGCCCACGGCTGGAGCAACCTGCCAATGAAAAATCACAGAAGCATTCGGCACCCCTTCTGTTTTTGATAAAATAGTAGTGCTCAGTGATTTTCTGTGCCCACTGGTTGCAAATCAGGGTCATGGGAGTCCAGAGACCATCCCAGCACACATTGGATCGTAGGCAGGCAGACACTTTTTGACAGGTTGCCTGTGCTTTGACTGCTGGAATAAGTGTTGTCAATTTTAGAGTCTTTAGACTGCGGGGGGATACTGCCTGTCTCAAAGACTGAATGGATTAAGCCTCTCAGACAAGTGGTGGCATACAGTATCTTCTAAACTAAAGCAGAAAATCAAGTCGCCTTTGATGTAATCAATATGACTTCTAGACATGAGAAGGAACTGAAGATCCCTACAGGAATCCCATACTGAGTGTGCTGACATGAGGGTCCTGGTTACGATCAGGTTGTTGCACATGTAAAACGCCATATCCTGCCTTTCTCTCAAGTTTTTTTTTTACTCTTTGCACAACTACTTTCACCATCTGTTTTTCGACAATGAAATGCAAAAGTCAGCAATAATTTGATTCATATTGTTATGTAGAAAATGGTTACAGCGAACCAAAGCATCTTACTGTTAATAAAGATATTCTCACACTAGCTGTACTGCAGATGCAGCAGAAAGGAGACCATCCTTCAGTAGTAACATGTTTTCGCTCATACACAAGGACAGCAGTGAACATTATATAAGTGGAAAGAGTGTTAGACCTTGCAACTGAGACAAAATCATATTCGGTTGGATGTAGCTTTGCAGCAGAGGCTGCATTTCACCTTTTGATATATCCGCCCACTCCCTCCCACTGCTGCTGCTCTCTCCTCAGCAGGCAGACACTAGCCAATGTAGTGATGCCACACGCCCTGGACACAGCCTCAGTCTCTTCTCTACGCCCTTCAGTGGAAGAAAACGCCAAATAGGGAGCTTATAGTCCATCACTGCTCACTGTGCAGCAGTCTGTAAAGCCTCCCACACTGCATTGATTTAACACAAAAGATAAAGTCTTAAAGCTATATTGTAACATGCGATTCCCTCGGGGTTTACATGTATTTCTGAATGCATGTATAGATCTGTGATGTACTCTACATGCAGTGTGTAAAAAGAAGAGCAAAATTATAAACGTTGGTCCAAAATAAGTCATAAGGACCTCATGGTGCACTGACAGCACCTGTGAGTTCAAGTGTAAATCTAACCAAGTGCAACACATCAAGGCAGACATGTAAAATGACCAGATTAACGACGGCCCTTTTGATCAAGTACTAATCCTAACCTTTCTCTAGTTTCAGGCAGTACACCAAAATATATCAATGCTGCTGATACAACATGGAAAAAATAAACTAAAACCTAGGTGTAGGAGGCTTAGGTTTGGCACCTTGCCTCCACTCATTCACGTCTTGCAGCAAATGTTGACACATCTCCATGGAAACTGCTCTAATGTACAGTGTGTAGCCATTACAGAAGTCTCACTTTGCAGAGACTGTGTGAGTTTGAATATGGAGACATTTGGAACATTTTGGCCTTCTTAGTTGAGTAAGATGTTAAAGGCTCTGCTTACAAAACATTTATCTCAGCACATTGTTCTGAAATATATGACCACACAGATAATAGTGCTTTATTCCACAGTTGTGTTATACCAAGGCTACCATAAATTGTAAGAGACAGTACAATTACTGACCAAGGTGCTTGTCTGGCATTCAAAACATTAAACTGCAGGGAGCAACAGCTGTTTGTGTTGTACACATTTATTTTGGTTAAAAATTGTAAAATTTAGTTGCTTTGCAATATTCCTGCATTACTTTTAAATCTGTAAAATGCATCTATACAATTTCTCATTGAAATAGTAACTACATTGAATATATTTCTGCATTATCCATCTGTGTCTAAACTCCCCGGCTTGCATAAAATGGTTATTGCTTTCCGGACGTTTTGGAAAATGTGCCATCTGTTGTGGTTAGAGACGCTGAATAGCTAAGATGTGGATATCAAGTGCAGGGAAGTTGAACTGTGGCAACAACAACACGGACAGAAAAAAAGCACAAACAGTCGAGCTCGATGTGTGCCAGACAAGACACATTAATACCTGAAGTCGGGAAACAGCGTTGCCTTTTGCATTACAGATTAAATGTGTTGTGTTTTAAAATGTGTAGAAGCTAATTAATACTACTGACTAATACAATTCGGACAGACTGACTGTAATAGTGTTTTCCAGATGCACTGGGTCACACATTATGCCATTAATATTTAGTTATTACATTTAAGGTGGTGTGACATCTTTCTGGGCTTGGACACAGAAAAGAAATGATAAAAAAACGCCTTGATAACTGCACTAACTGCAATATTAAAGCACAAGCCAGGCCTTCATCCTTATCGTGTTTTAACTGATGTTTAATTCAGAACGCCCGCATGGACCAGATACTTTGTCAAGCTTCATTACCGTAGTAGAAAAGCAATGCTCTTGCAGCATATCTCATACATACACCTTGACTGAGAAGTATCTGTCTAAGTAATATATAGTATGTGGAAAGGCATCAGCAGGGTCCAGCTTGCTCTGGCCTGCAGTGAGTACCTCTGCATGAAAAACACACTACACCCTGTGTGTCATACATTTGGCCTTTATAGCCACACACTAAGATGAGAGTGAAACAACTCCTGTAACTCCGTTTAACGCTGTAACACTTATTCCAGCAGCAAAATCACCACTGCCAATGATTGCCATAATATTGTAATATGCTGAAATGCTGTGACGCTCTTTTCTTATAATATTCATAGATGTTATTACAGGATATAACAACAGTAATTTTAAGGATCTAAATGTATTATTAGATGCCCACAAGACGACTTACAAAACAGCTGCTTAGTGGTTGTTTCTAATGAACCATATTTTTCTTCACAATGAGGAAGTTTTTCTCATTGGCCACAGGCTTTAGTTGCTAATGCATACAGCAAATACAAGTTTCATACAGCATTGTAAAGACATGTCCGAAATTAGTGCTGTGAGAGTAAAACAGAAACTATGTGTACACTGGAATTGGGTGTTTCCTTCTAACTGGAGCCAACCTTTTAATTATAAACTTAGAAAATATTATTAGATTGTTGGAATCAAAGTGTCCTCCGGGTGGTTTAACATTTGTCTGTGTGAGTATTTCCGTAATTAAAACACAGACCTATTTAAAGCTTTTGAGCTGCTGACCTTTGGCATCAACATTGCAATGAAACATTAAAATGCTTGCTAGAGAGATACAAAATAACTGCATAGCAGAACAGCTCCAGATGGGACGTGTCACATCAAGTAACAATGAGAAATAGCTATACTAAGTATCATAAATAAAACTATTAATTTAAAATGTTTATTCATTGAACACTCGTGCAGGGCTGCAACTAATGTAAATGCAAAAAATGTCTAACTGTTTTCATCAACAATTACTTTTTTTAAATTTCTCTTTTCTTTTTTTTCAATTAATTGATTAATCATTTGGTCTAAAAATATCCAAAATATAAAATGCTTATCTCAATATTACAGAGTCTGGTTCGTTTGTCTGATGAAAAGCCCTGTCCCCAGTGAAATTCAATTTACTATAATGCAAGATGAGGAAAAGCAGCAAAACCTCACATTTGATGAAGCCGGGTGATCAATATTTGGCATTTTTGCCTGAGAACATACTTAAACGATTAATTACATTTTGAAATAGTTGCAGATTAATTTTTCTATTTCTGCTCTACAACAACACTTATACCTTATTTTAGTGAGCAGCTGTTAAATACATTAACTAAAGTTCCAGGAGCTACATTTTCATAACTAAGCAGTATATACCTCCATGTTAAGGACAGACTACAGCCCCTCTTGGTGTGCAGGTCTAACACTTTGCCATTTTTGATCCGTGTCTAAATCACCCTCAGCTCATAAATGCATTCAGCCGTGTAGCTCATTATTTTTCATTTATTTTCATGTTGTCAGTCTGTGTTGACTGCAGCTGATGTGCCATAGAAAGCGCACATTTTAATGGCCTATTTGTTACACGCTCTTTTGCAAGGCTTCCAGGTAGTAGTAAAAGCGTGGCACTTTGAGGACAAAGATGGATGATGCAAATTGAAAAATGTTTTTCTTCTTTCCTCGCTGCCAACGCGTTCTGTCACGGTTCTGGAGAGGGCTTCCACGTGTGGGAATTCAGAGGTGCGCCACTCTCTTAATTAGGCTGTTTTGTCATGTACCGCTCCATCTGTCTTGAGCCTACTGCAGCAGAGAGAGACAGCGAGATGGAGAGAGAGAGACAGAGAAAGGATGTAGGGTGGGGTGGGGATCAACTCCTCCCCCAATACCTGTACAGCCTGCGACACATCATTAATGATGGCTGACTAAAAGTGAAGCACATGAGGGGGACAGGCCCTTCTCCTGGTGACTATGCTGAAGACAGACAGACAGACAGATAGATAGATCCTACATGTTGCTCAAGTAGAAGCTTGAAAAGAGACAACCGCCATCAGAGGAGTCTTACAGTAAGCTACATAAAGAGGGTAATGCTTGGCAGCAAGCCTAAACAGCAATGCTTGTTAAGGTTAACAAAAGAAAAGGAGGCTACTGAAATACATAATCACTTCCCAAAAGGAAAGCCTGCTTACAAGAGAGTAAGATCAGCATGTACAGCTACTGTTCTTATAACTTCCAGCACTTAAACTAGCACACACAGAGGGATGGATTGTTAGAAGGAAAATACTTTGTTGTGGTAGTGTGCACCTGTGAGGCTTGTAGCACTTCACATGTATCATCAATCAAAACAAAAGTGTATATCCAAAGTGTATAATGAGTGCTCTCACATGAAGGCGTAATTTAGTTAAAACACGTTGTTATTAGTGTAAATTATTCAGAATCAAGAATTACAGCCACGCCGACGAGGTCGCAGCAGGGTGGTGTTGAGATGTCGAGGCCAGGTCAAGCCTTTACCCTACCATCTCAAGAGATGGTAGGGTAAAGGCTTGTTGCTGTGGCAACCACCTATCTCTTGACACATGGATGAAGGGCTGCTTTGTGAAGCCACACAGAATGACAAAAAAAGAAGTATTTTAACATTATGACAAACAAGTTAATTTTTAAGCCTCATCATAAGTGTAATCTTAGACTTTTTCAAGAGTTTCAAGAGTAAACACTGCTTGGGGGAATGATGCATGTCACTCAGCGTTGTAAGATGAACCTTTGGTGTCAGCTGTGGTGTGAGAGTTGTCTTATTTTCAAATCTGTAACTGCATTTTTGGCTTTTCTATTTTTGCGGATTTGGTTCGCTAAGCACACCGAGAGAAAAAAGGAATTAACTTGGAGTGTAAGAAAAGGAGGAGGTCATGTTTTAATGTGTGACAATTGATGTGCTTGTTGAAATAGAAACGGATCTGCTCCTTGATTCTGATTGCTCTCCACACGAGTTGATGCACGTGTGTACTGTTTGCAGTATGGCGGTCTGGATCTAGCTCTCAAAGCCCAGCTTTGAATAAAAGAGTAGTGATTAAAAAATGATGTAATCACTGTGCCAAAATAATTTCATGCAAGGCAGATCTGGCTTACAAGAAGATGCACCATGAGAATGCAGATTTGGTGATTCGGTGTCTGCTGTTGTGATGCTTCAAAATCAGCTAATGCTAGCGCGTCCAATACAAATTAAGTGTGAAACAGCGAACATCCAACTTATGCATGGCCAGATAAAGTATTTGTATTTTTCTTTTCATTTATATTTTTTCCCAAAACCATTTACAAAACACTTATGATAGATGACTCTCATAGCTTGTTTTATGTTTCAGGTGGTTTTCTCATGATATTCTGGCAATAATGGAAAAAAAATAATAAATGGAATGAGGATTTTACAAGAACAATAATTGTAACCAACTTCAAAAAAAAAAAAAAAAGGTAAAAGACACACATAACGCACAGACATAAACACACAAACGCTTCAACAGACACAACACATTTGTTTGGTTGTTGTTGCCCCAACAGATGAGGTGAGGAAGCCAACATTTGAACAACCACATAGGTTAAAGCTCACCTGGATCACAGACTACAGAGCATGGCCCAGCGGGGACACCATCTGCTCCTAAAAACACATGTATTCAACCTCAGCATGTGGCCATCAGATCTTTCTAAGCACTGTGAAATCCAAACTGTATAGAGGTCACTGTGAAAGACACCAAACTTATCTCTACGAATATGAACTCTATATTCATTTGCCACCAGTAAGAACTTTTAACTCTTAATTTTGAATCTTCATCTTGAAGTGTAATGTGTAGAGATTAAGGTTAGGTTATTTGGTTATTTTTAGAGTACATTACTTTCGGTAGATACTTAGGCTTTCAATTAATTGTTTCATATTAACTGCGTTGAAACACGAGCTCAGCTGAACAACCAAACAGTGATACTTCTTTTCTTGTTTTTTTTTTTTTTTTTACAGTACTCTTTCCCTGCTATTGTCAGTTTCTCCAGTGGTTAGCAACATTGCGCACAGCCTGCCAGGAGAGAATTTCATTTATTGATTACCAGTGGCGTCTTAAGAAAGACCGGGGTATATATATATATATATATGCATTCTTAGTAAAAGGGCAGAGCTTGTGCAATGATTGATCTGAATAAAATACAGGCAAGAGTCCAGAGCAACTTCAAAGAGGTGACTGAGTTCATGTCTATCTATGATGCAGAGTGATTTGTGATGCAGTATCACCTGACAATGACACAGTATTGTGCTGTATTAGTCAGTAATTAACAGTTGTGAAACTCATTCGACAAACTAATCTAAAATATATGTCTGTATGATATCAACTCTCATTAAACCTAAAACACAAGAAAAAAGAAAGTCCTGCAATCCAAAGACGTCCATGTGGCAGCGTCTCAAGTTTCTGCGTTCAAGTTCAGCCTCAAGTCTTTTAAGACTTAACAGTATTTCTGGAAAATTTCACTGCAGATTAATTACATACTATTTAGTAATTAATGAGGGTTAATGAGGATTTAGAAGAACTTTAATTATAACTACAAGTTACAAACCCCAGTGCCCATCTCTCTGGTTATGTAAGTGATAACATTTTTATAGCTGAAGTCTCAACCTACCATTGGCAAGAGACAAAATACTGAAATAATAGAAAATCCCCTCTGGATTTTCTTCCTTTGACTACAGCAACACCTGCATGACTGTCAGCACGGTGCCTTTAAATCTCCAGTATTGCCCATTCCACTTAAAGAAGCAGACAGCTGTTAACCACCCCGAGAGGCCCCTTGTGAGACTTACTGCATTAGACAATTAGATGGTATGTGTTGATGTTTACCACCCACATGTAAAAGGCTATGGCAAATGAGTCATACTGTAACTATAGGGTACTTTACCTTACATATTTTAATAAAAATGTCTCCCTTGTGACAGACACTGAAGTAGGAAAAGATCTTAAAAGATCATCTGAAGCCCTATTCACTATTCAGTTTTCATGTAACTGATGTATTATCCCTCAACGTCTGTGTTTAAACAAACACATTAGCGCTCAAATTATTAGTTCATTGATTGATTAGACAGAAACAATCTGCAATTATTTTGATAATCAAATGATTGTAAGCCATTTTTTCAAGCAAAAACATCTTTGGGTTATAGATTGTTATTCAGATACAACAAAGCATTTTGATGTGCCACCCTAGGCTCTGGACAAGCCAAGGAACAAATTTCTGACATTTTATTGACAAAATGATTAATTTTCAATAATTAAAATGATTATTAGCAATGAAATTAGAATCACTTTTATCATATCACTTTTTTTTTTTTCAAATTGAAGCTTGTAAAAATACTACTCCCTCTATTATACATGACCTCCATAAAAATGAAGAGGAAGAAAAAGAAATTGCATGCCAAATACAAATAGTCACTGCTACTACTAAGGATATGATTAGTGAGTTACTTTACAAATAAGATTTACTGTACAAAGGATTTAAATTGCCAACAATATATGGACTGTATGGTCACAAATTCCTCAGTTCCCAGGTTTATGTTGGTCCTGTCCAAATAGGGCATTAGTTACAGAGCAGTATGAGACTTATTTCCAAAAGCTTACCCTGCAACAAGGTACTTAGCTACTGCTTCACTCCAGAGTCCTGAAAGCTGCTAAAAAGTGTTTGCTTTCCATGTATGGTGCTGGTTTGCACTCAATTTCCCAGGGAAACTACAACCAGGAAGGAAGCCTGAAGCTCATCTGCTCATTAGATTCAGTTACAGCTAATCAGTCAAAGGAGTATATAGTCTGCTGAACTGTGTTACATATTCTTATGACAACCTTAGAGTGAACAAATGTGAATTCCCATTTTTTAATGGATTCGATTTGTGTGTGTTTTTTCTGTTTGGTCTGAGATACGTCCAAAATGATGCAATAGAAAACTAATCTGGAGGTAGCACAACATCAATTATTTTGTTTTTACTTTGCACCCTGTTTTTCTAGTAAGCTTACAAAGAAAGCTTGTAGATTATTTATTAGCATTGTCTGTTTGTCATGAAAGTACTTCCAGTTGTGCCTGAAATAAAAGCAGTGGGAATGCTGCATATGTCACAAATGCAAAAAAAAAAAGAAAGAAGCTTTTCACAGTTTTCTTTTTTGCCAGTGCCGACTTTTCAAAGCTGTAACTCAAGAAAAAAGCATTCCTTTGTTAGAGAGCGCGAGGGAAGGGCTGTGGTGTCCCGATGTTGCATTACAGGTGATGACAATGTGTTGCTGCAAAGTGCAATGCTGAGATGTCGGGGAATCCCCAGAATATCCCCTGTGGTGCAGTGGAGTCAACAAGAGCAGATCCTTTAGGATCTGGGGCAATGTTTTATCAGCAGACTACTGTGTGTGGCAGGTTCTCTTAATGTCTTCTGTCCCTTCTCGCTCATGCTTGCTGATAATCTGCACTGTGCTAGCCAATAACAGAAGGCGCTTGATTGTGATATTTTAAGTTAAAGCACTTGTGCAAATTTGTTATTAATTTATGGATTCATTAGCAAGTATTTCCGCCATCACGCTCATTGTCTTGTAACACATGGGCAGTAAAAGTACGAACTGTTTACAACTATCCTAAAAATAGAGTGAAGGAGTTATAGTAGAGTAGGGTTTTTAACTTGTAAATGTGCAAAAAACACATCTAATTGTCTTTAATTA
Source organism: Pempheris klunzingeri (assembly GCF_042242105.1). Taxonomy (NCBI): domain Eukaryota; kingdom Metazoa; phylum Chordata; class Actinopteri; order Acropomatiformes; family Pempheridae; genus Pempheris; species Pempheris klunzingeri. Next base: position 15,568,481 of record NC_092029.1, on the reverse strand, counting down.
AAGCACATGGGGAAAAATGCACAAATCCCAAGACACTAACATTTAGCATATCAAATAAGCACCCTGACTATAAATGTATTCGTCTCCACCACAGTTATGTAAGGAAATGGTGAGTAAAAAGGATCTCCTAAAGGTGTCCTTACACTGTGTGAATTTGGGCCTTCCAGCCAAAAGATCACAATCACAACACAGTTTGCCGTGCAATGAACCTGTAAGATTTTTGTTATCATGTTGTTGTTGTGTATAGACGCCATAAATGAGAGTCAGTGTTCTTGTCCAGCAAGGTTAGTTGTTGAAAGGCACTGACAAAAGCCCCTCCAAATATAAGACCTCACATATATGTCACTAAAAGCAATTAATGTCCCTCATTTAGTTTGGTACTTTTGATATGATATTGCAATCAGCAGATGTGCAGATGTGAAATAACTCTCTATAGTGCACTAGTGGTCTCACAGTCCTAGTAAAATACATTGTATGATCACAGAAGATCACAAAAAAAGCATTATCCCACATAATCCTAGTGATATTGAGCCATGTACGTTTTGAGGTTTTCATCAGCCAGTGGTTGAATGTAATTTGTGTAGATCAAAGCATAAAAAAAGAATTTAAAATACAGTTTTTTGGAACTATTTCCCACTGTTGAAATAGATTGAAAAACAGTAACTGAAGAAGAATGTCGCCTGTCCACACAAAGATCATACCTGCAGCTGTGTAGTTATACGTGGAAAAAAAAAAATTAAATAAATGAATGAAATAAAAAAAGACAGAGAACCACAGGCTGTCAGAGACACAATAGTGTAGCAGCAGATCTTACACTGCCAATTCTCACAGCTCATTCTTCAGTTCATCTGTTCTGTTGCTGTCCCACTTTTGATTTGCACTGCAGGCTGTCTTCTTTCTGATGTCTTTTGACATTAAAATCTTGTCAAGTGCAGCTTTAAACTGTTTCTCAGGTGTCATGGCATTTTCTTGTTCAATTACAACTGAAAATTGTTTTAAATCCCCTGATATTACCTTGTCCCTACAGCGTCACATGCTGAGCTAAGTTAGCCGGAATCCCATGTTCTGTTGAATGATTAATTGACGGCATAGTGTGAGGTTAGGGCTAACTTAATTATAGAAGTAAACAAACAACCTGTAACCTCTTATGCATTATTGATACTGTGCATATCAAGCATTGAGAGGGAAAACACAGCTTCCTTATGTGGGGTATTATCCAGGTTTGTTTAGGGTTGAAGTGTTTATGTGTGTGCCACGCATTGATCTCACTGTAGGGAAAGTGATTTATCAGAATTGCTCAAGGATGCTGGACACTATGTGCATAAAGAATGAGGCAGCGCAGCCTTCATTTAATTTGGTAGATCGCCTCCTCCTGCCTTTAAGACTGTAAATACACTCACTCATTAACAGACAAGCGTCGCTAAGTGATTTCTCTCATGTCCTCCCCACTCAACTCTTTCTTTCATACACACATACACACAGAAGCACACACACCTATATGTATGTGTATATATATATATATATATATATATATATATATATATATACATATATATATACACATTAGCTTCCACTCTAGAGATGAGTGTATTTGCTACAATCCGTTAGTGATAAAGAGCTTTGGAAAAGAAAAACAGAACGTAGAGAAGAACAAGATGGCAGAAAAATGACTAAGACAGATGCCATGCAGTACCTGCAGTATGCAAATAGTCCTTCACAGGAAACTGAATGTAGAAATGAAAAAGTGTAACAGACTGAACAGAAAATACCAACAAATGCACTTGGTACTTATCAGTTTCTGTCATTTTTTCAACACAAAGCCATTAATGGTTTTATAATTGAGACACGTTAGTTCCCAGCAGTGTCAAATCCAGGTACCTCAAGAGTCAGAAAGATTGTCAAACTTTTCCTCCACAATTACGTCACTGGATAAACAACACCTTTGCAAATGGTGAGTTTAACGGCTACGACGTGTAAAATAAATTAAAAAAATCACACACTGCAATAATGGTACCAACTTGAATTTAGTCCAACTTTTTTTCCTTTCACTCCCATTTAATTAAGCTGCGAACTGAGTAGGATGTTGAACACATGTTTCAATGGTATTTAGCTTGTTTCAAGTCCACGACAATGATTCACAATAAGGTCTTTCTATGCGTGGGCCAGGACAGAAATTAAATTGAATAAGCAACATGTGCTGCCATTATTTATTTTCTCATCTGACACTGGATCTAGTAACACACAGTATGAGGTTGTACTAAAAACATCAGATTAAAAGATTCACATATCTTGTCATTAAATATTCTCCTCCACACAACTCAGTTTTCACTATTGAAATGTTGTGCTTATATTTCAAAACTGTGCTTTTCCACAATAAGCTGGACATTTCTCTCCAAGAGAGTTGGGACAGTTCCAGAGTCTTATTAATTTGTTCTTGTTTGGCTGTCTCTCAGTTAGCACACTATGGAGGCAGGCTGCTAATGAAATTAAAAGCAGGATGTGGAGATAATTACAGTTACAGGCAGATCAGCTGCTGTTCTGAATCCATTAACATGTCATTTGGCTGTGATGGTGACTTCTTGCACATTTTTCTCATGACAGATAATTAAGTTATCAGTGTGGCAGCCATATGTTATCCACCATGAGGATACTATAGGTGTTCTCACTTTACATAAAATGCTTTTTAACAATGATCCTGAGTCAATGTGCCCTTGGTAGTGACCCAATATAAACAAATAGTAATTCAGCTGAATATGATAGAACTATGTATCCTAAAACACTAGGGTTAAACAGTTTGCTGTGATGTGATGTTGTATCTTCCATAAAACTAAAAGAATAAATAGGCTTTAAAAAAAGAATTTTAATTTGTAAAGTGTTTAACAGACTTAAATACAAGATAAACTTTTTATATAATGTCGTGTATAATGTTTCATCTCAATATCTCGATATTCTCGATATCTATGTTAAATGTTATTTAAAGGAGTTAGACTAAGAAGAATGGCAGGAGAGGGAGTGAGTCATACCTTAGTGATATAACAAAATAGCAAAAAACCAATATATGTCATTTATTTAGTCACAGCTAGGAGTCTGAATGTAACAACTACAGCACACAGAGAGAAAAGCACTTTTGTGCTACGTGCTTTCTGCATACTTTAGAGACAGAACATGCATCCTGTGTTTTATCCTGCAGCATATCCAACAGACTCTTTAAAAAACAACAATGCGAGCCAAGACAGCAAATGACCTTTTGGTTATACAGCTTCCATTTGATTCCATTTAACTATACACTCCATTCTTGAACCACCCTCAAGGCTTCACAGCCTATTGATCTCACACAAAGGTTGAACTATAACTGTAACTGCGTGTAATTTCTCGCTGTACTTTTACTTTTTCTCTGCAGCCAATGAGAAAAAAAAAGAAAAGTTTGTAGCCTTCTTGGAAAAGGGATGTTTACTCAAGAGTAGGACTGCGATGCTCCTCCTGGTGTTTGGCGAGAAGCATAATGTATTCAGTATTCAAACACCCACAGTTGGAGTTCAAGGAACTTAGCCTTCACTGTGCCTTTTTTTTGAATACGTGTATAAGGGTATCCTTCAAAAAAATGCTAAGTGGTTGCCAGGCAACACCAGATATGTCAGTGGGAGACGGTTTGCAAGGCAGGGCTCACTTACAACACGATACTTACCCTAAGAGGAGAACCAATCACCCATAAATTGAGTGAAAGTTATAGAGAGATCAATGTAGCTCAAAGTGTGTTAGAGCAATACATTAACTGCACATTTTACAGCTTGCAAATACCAAATATATCCAGCTAGAGGAGCACATGTCCGAATCAGTCATCTTGACAGATTATCCTGTTTCTCTTGATAATTAAACCACAAGCTGCTCTGGTGTTCACTGAGCCGTGTGGCACATTAATGAGCCATAAGAACATGCTAAATGCGCCATAAAGGGTGACACAGACATTTATGATCAAAAGCACCTCACTTTACATCACATCTTCATTCATTCTCAAAACTGCCTTTAACTTTTGACATCCACATTTCATGCATGCTCTCCGTCCTGGTATTAGGATTTGTTAGAAGAACTAAGCATTACATCTTTTCCCCCCCTAAAACATCAAACAGCATCTCTTTCAGATTTAAAGTTTGGGATTTGATTGCCAGTACCTCAAAGGACAACCCCGTTGTGTGTGTGTCTTTTTGCACTTGCTGTTACTCTACAGGCCTTGTCTTCAGGATTTTGAAAGTACAAGCCTGTCACAGCACCCGCCCAGATAAAAACAAGTGCAATGACCTCGGTCAGCTGAGCAGCCCGTCTCTCTCTCCGAGTAGGGAAAAATAGACACTGTAGAAGCTCACAGACAGCAGCGATGGACACTGGGTTTGTGCACAGCACTATCCAAACACTGTAGATGTACTGTAATGCAGCTGTTTGCTAAGGTGACAGCGGTTGCTTTTTAAGGTGTTTCTGCTTTATTAGACAGTACAGTCAGGAGGAACAATTGAGAGAAGATGTGGAAAGCAATGACATGTAACTGCGTGTGTGGGCTTGGAGTATCAATATAGCAGAGTGCCTAAAAAAACCTGAAGTGTTTCCGCTTCTACTGTAAAAAAAAAAAAAAAAAAAAAAAAAGAAGTGCCTTCAGGCACTGTGTCATGTGAGACTTTTACCCCAGGCAGTAAATAAATCAAAACACACACACAGTGCTACAGACAGAGAATCACACACACATACAAACTGTACATACAACCACAGGTCTTGTGCGCTGAATCATTAATGCGAGAATACACAACTGCACACACTCATAGTGAAGGAAATGTCATCTTTCGAGGTGACATTCAGCCGTCTCATGACACCATTTCTACCATTTGAGAGGGAAGCTAAAAAAAAATCTACGCCCTTTACCCCAATTCCCCTGTCTATTCTGGCTTTTTAGCTGCTCAACCATGTCTATGTGACCACTGTCGCAACACAGCTAGAAAAGGCTCATCATTCAAGCAGAAGCGACTGTCAAAGCAGTTTATTATTTCTGTATTTAGCATGGTGATGTATTACCTTTTCAGTGGTTGTTTCTGATGGATCTCTGCTGTAATTAGCTACCTTACTCACCTCTATTGTGCAGATGTGACTTGACTATATTGTTTGTGACAAGCGCAGGACACTGTAGCTAAAGAGAGTGGAAGCAGGGAGGGAGAGGCTTTAACAGAATCTAGTCCTGGAGGAGCAATGTTCTGCCAGCATTTACGGAATTCTCAATGGTCTAATTCAGGTAGCTAGATTAGTTAATGTCCCTCTACGCTATCCATCTTTGAGTAACATTCAAGATTTAATTGCACCTCCAGTGTGTCATGGATGAATGCGATCCTTGTGTGAGCAATCAGCTAAACCTGTGTAAACATAATGTGACATAAATCCATCAGTGCAGTGTTTTGTGGCATCTTAAGAGCCATACTGGCAGTAGGAAGGTACCTTCATTTAAAATGTAACATGGGACACCTCACACTACCCGTCTGCAGTGTAGCTTCTCCAACTACGGTGGCAGTTTGCAATGGTTTTTGGCTTTGGTGTGTGAGGAAAATGAAAAATGAATGCATGACAGGCTCTACTTATAGTTCAGAAACCAGCACAGCTCCTCCTGACATGACAGTGTGACAGACTTTACTGCCATCACATTGACAATGGCTAAATTTTAAAAGTCTACTGGAGACTCAGAGGACAGAGCCATCAGCCATGCCTTTTCAACATCATAGCTAATCTGCTCCATCCCATCCTCTGTGCCATACACTGCTTAATGAGGCAGAAGCCACTTGAAATGCTTTTTTAGCAATGAAAATGCATGATGATAGCCAATCTAGGAGCCAAATCTACAGTAGATGTAGAATAGGAACGGCATCACTGACTCATCTCACAGTGTTTTTTCAGAGCTAATGGACAGCTGGCAGCAAGAGCCCATGTCGCACAGACAGGCCCAGAGCCAGTCCAGCCTCCCCCCAAGGTCACAGCCAGTCTCTCGCAGAGCACTGGCTCCAGGATGGTGGCAAAATGATGGCCCATCGTTACTCATCCAACACACAAGATGGCTGTCCTTTGTCAAAACGGTCTCTGTGAGGATTGAGCTATTTGCTTGTACACATTTTTTAATGGAAATGTTTCCATGAGCAAATCGAGTTGTTGTTTTGGGTTGGGCCCTTAGTTAGTGTCAGGGTCCACTTCTGGTGAAGGTGTCTAAATGTCAGGGCCTTTCACATTACAGAGTATGCACGGCTAAGCTGCGTCCTTCATAGTTAAAAAGCAAGTTGAACCTGAGGGTCATGGCTGGGGTTGAAACTATTATTTTCATTATGAATTAATGACTGAATTCTTTAGTCTCTGCAACATCAGAATATTTAATCTTCAGATGTTTTCACTTTACAGTGATTTAAAAAACAGCAAATCCTCACATTTGAGAAGCTGGAACAAGAGAAACGTTAATCCAAACTCCAATAATTTTCTGTCAATTGACTTAGGTCCACTTCACTTTTTACTGTAAGATGCGGTCAAAAGACAAACTTCTTTGTTTCAGTTTTTACACCACTTTTTTTTTCATTTTGATAAGCATGGAAAGATCTGTACATAAAAAGAGGCAGTGCTATTGTACAACTACCCTTAAAAAACATTAACTTTTACTTTACCTTAACCCAAACCAGTTTAGCAGCAACAAATATTAGATTTTTAACCCCGAGACAAGAAGTATATCTTATATTTAAAATGCTATGCTGATGACCAAAATCTTGCAAAGTTCTCCCCACGGCTGCTGGTGGCTCGACTGGTTGATCTTGGCAGGCCACCAGCTCATCATGTTACATTACAGTTCATTTCCTATTTCCTAATGATCAAAAACTATTCAGACTCAATTTGGTGACACATCTGTAGAACAAAAGGTGTGACAGCTGTGAGTGACTAATCATGAATCATCACTAATCATCCGTCATCACTGCTTGTTGATTTGAAATGTGTCCTGGGATTCTTGTCTACCCCAAGTTCACACACGTCAGCTCCCAGAGCATCATTGATTAAATTGGCAGAGCGAGAACATTTCTGTTGAATCATACTTGGCTAAATGCAGACCGCGAATCAGAGCAGTTCAAGCCCACAAGAGCACAAGTACAGACAAGAACCCAGATTGAGAACCGTCCTCGGAGAACAAAGCGCTTTTTCTGTTGTCATCCATTTCGGATTACAACACTCCATCTTCATGCTACCAAAAACGAGGCGGTCAGACCACCTTCATGCAGTTTAAAGGCACAAAAACTTTCAGTGTTGAAGACTTTATTGCTATAGCAACCAGTGGATTGAATTTGGCTCTGCCGGACTAAAAACAGAATGGAGAAGCACTTAATGCAACACTGTTACAGAAGCAGAGGCTTAGTCACCACCTCCCTCCCTACTGCACACACACATACACTGAGACAAACATAGTGGCCTGCATCTCAGCAGGCTATTGGAGTTCCCTCCGTAGCTGTGGGACGTCTGTGCGCATGAAGGGCCGAAGGAGAACGAGAGGAAGCAGAAGTGGGGGTGTTGCTAGTAGATATTTTGCATCCTCGAAGCAATAATGTTATGTGCAAAGATGAGGCATAACAGGTTTCGGCAACAACACCCCAGGGTGCATTTAAGAAAATGATATAATGAGAAAATCTTTTTTTAAACAGACTACTCAGTGACCCGGTGTATGGAGGCATGAAATTTGTTCAGCTTTTAGATGGAATGCATTTGAGACACTTACAGAGATTACATTTTTAAAAAGTTAAGATTATTTCTTCTGCAGTTCATTTCACACAGGCTGTAAAAGTGAGCAGCAGCTAGCCTGCAACCCTTTCGTTCTGATTGAGTCAAACGGTCCTGAGGGTCTCAGTGACAGAGACAGCAAGACCTGGCTGAGTGTTTTCTCTCCTGTCTCCCTGTATCTAGGCAACAGCAAACCACCACGATTATTACATCATCTGGCAGAGTGGGCCTCCCATGTATTAATATCAAAGCAACACTTAGCTGAGCTTAGTGAGCGGTGAGCAAGAGCAAAGGGTGCTTCACATGTAGAGAGGGAGGGATGTAGGACAAGACAGAGGGGTGTGTGTGTGTGTGTGTGTGTGTGTGTTTGGTCCATCCGCATCTTCATCCGAGGCATTTCACACAGAATCCCACATATACAATCCTTCTGCTTTGAATGCTAGAATCACCAGAACACCAAATGTGTATTAGTCCGCAGCTGAAAATAGTCCCCAAACATGCACTAGTGACTCCAGTTTGAGATACGTTTGCCATATATATATATATATATAATAACCAGTTGTTTAAAGGAATTACTTGCTTTTTTTAAACTGAATAATATATTGTGACCTGTTTTTAGAGATTCATGTCTTCAACAGGAACAGATGTGCCACAGACATTGTAGGAAGTCTTTAAGTTCTGAGAGATGGAAAGAAAAGTAAAGTATCTGTATTTAAGGTAATAATATTGCTGTTTCTGTATAAGGGCCCATTCTACTGAATTTTTACCATCTGAGGTTTTGTATATTCATATCTTAGTCTGACCTAGAAATGCAAAATACCAGCCTGTTTTACCCCAACATTCCTAAACAATATTCATGTAAAACAAAAAAAATGAACTGCATCCAATTATATGAGGAACCATCTTCAAAAAAGCAACATAAAGTGTTTAGGGGGCTGATTTTGTAGCAAAATTGTCTGCAAACAAAGAGGATGCCATACTCCCTCCTCCTACTTGCTTGCACCCACCAACCACACTGTATGAATAAAACATTTAATGCATCAAACAGGTAATAACTAATGCAGTTTGGCATGCCACCAAATGACTATTAGCTCTATTTACTGACTTCACTGCTCAATTTTTTAATTGTCTGTATGCCCATATGTGTATTTATTCTTTAACCCTGCATGTAGTTTTATCTGTGCCCCACTGAAACCGATAACACAGACGATCATCAGGTATTACAAACGTGCTTTTGAGCTGCTGTGAGTCATTCACCTCAACTGCCGCATCAGTGGAAAGATGGTCACAGTCTACGATTCATGTAATACTTGTATGTTTGTAGGGGATGTGTGCATGTGTGCATTTAACTGAACCCTGACTGTCTTCACTTTTAATAAGACAATTATTAATTATACAGATTTGTGCTGCCCTTTATTTCACAAAATGACCTTAATATATCTATGGCTGTTTACTGGATTATTGATAATTACCAACGGCTCAGTGGTTACATGTCCAAGCGCTGAAATTTGTAGCTTTAAAAGCTCAACTTCTGGCTTGTACTCTGTATTGGAGGAAATCTTCCTTAATTGGCTCATATACAGTATTGTTACCTTTATTTACTGCAGTTTTTCTGTACATTTTGTTAAGCTTCTCAGAGTGTCCCCAAACGTTGGAAAGCAATCCGACAGAAGAAAATGCAGTTATATCGTACAATTGTTCCCAGTTAATTGCTGGCTGGATTATATTACCTGCAGCTGTACTTTCCAGCTGGAGGAAGCGCTACTGTTATGAAATGTTGACAAGTCACAGGGAGGTGGACAGGGTGGGTAGCACAGTCCCACAAGTCCAGAGTCCCTTAGTTTAGGCAACAAAAGCACCTTTATTAACACTGTGAAAATATTGAGGTTTTGGTGACATGGTTAAATGTTTAAATAAAAGTAAAAATATCGTCTTGCCTCAAGTCACTTTGCTGTATTGATAAGTTCAGCAGCGATATTTTGTGACTTTACAGATGTGGAAAATTTGTTGATATTTCCTCATCATATATATAGAAAACTGGACAGGATTATGTTTCGCTTAGAAGCTATTGAAAATTTGTAGTATATTAATGTAATTTCTTAGAGACGGGGTTTCTCAATGTCCTCTCACCAAACTTAAACTGAGAAACAAATTAAATGACTCCTCATCTGAAGATTGATAAGTTGCAAGACCAAATGTACAAATGCCCTATTATATACTGTGTGCTGTGGCACAGCTGGTATTAGAGACTCCTACCTACTAATAGTTTCTACTCAAAGTTTTCTAAAGGTTGTAGAGGACTGAATGTCTCTTTCCTCACAAGGCTACACTGAGTAAATGTGGTTTTACAGTCATGATTCTTCCCAAAAATACAGCCAAGAAATTCACAACACCATTGAAAAGCTTTTCCTTTTCTGTCAAATGTTTTACTGCACAGCCCCAGACTGCAGAGGCTGAATTCTGCAGCCAGGTGACGGACAGTCTGTTACCTGTTTTTTTTTTTCCAGCTTGGTATGGCTGCTGGCTACATCTCAGTACTTCAAAACTGTATGAGTGAATCTACCTACAGATTCCCAGGCAGGAACCTGGAACCAGGTGCTTTTTCACTCATGACTTAAGCCTTGAAATTCCCCCCTTGTGGTGTTTGCACTGGTCGTTTAAATCAATTTCTTCTTCTTTTTTTCTCTTGTTGATTGTTTGTAATATCAATATGATTGATGAATTGATTTTACAACACTCAAGCCATCATATCCTTAAAGGCCAGAACTTTGCTCATACAGATATAAACACTGAGATCTTCAAAATATGTTTCAAGTCTCCATTTCCATTTAGTTTGAAGTTTTTATGAGCTTGACCTCTTTTATTTTCTTTCACTTTCTTCTTTGATTGCGACCATTTTGATGTCATGCCGAGGTGTCTTCATCAGCCCTGGGGTTTTTTGTTTTTTTTTTGGTGCACAGAAGCAGCAGTGTGGCTCTCGTGGTGCTCGAATGTGGTTTGTCAAACCAGTCTGACATTCAGCAGAAGCTGTCAGACACCAAGAGTACACTGCGGTGACAGAATATTTTAATAAAGGTGCTGTTGAGGGAGATTACACAGGCGCAAACTGGGTATTTCAAGCAGCAATATTTCTTATTATGCCCATCTGCAGTCACAATAGCAAGCTTTTGTCCTGGTTTCATAGCACCTTGGGTGGTAACGTTGCTGTTGTGAAGGGTTTTGTGTGGGGATAACAGCCCGAATGTACAACGGATCCAGAGGCAAATGTGATAGAACTAAAATCTAATTCGAACCCTTCAGGGCATTACGTGATTCATGTAAATGATTTTTTTCGCAAGTAAAAGATACTAACTATTTGGTAATGTTATTTTCTGTAAAAGTGTGCAGGGTAAACCCACAGGGCTGGTTTCTTTTTTTCATGCAAACAAAATTCAACAGCAGCTCATATGACAAATCCAGATAAGATTTTATTAGGATCACCTGCTCAGGCATTTTCATTTCCCCTTTACAAATAAATACTACCACAGAAACTGATCTTGAAATGTAGAGCACAAGGACCAATGGACAGCAAAAGTATCTGACATCGATACAGCATGTCTACACACACAGTACTTTAAACAGCCCGTATTTTGCTAAACTTCTCAATGTCTTTTCAGCCTAGATGTGCGTCCCTGTTGTGCCTACAGACTACCAAACTGAGAAAAGACCATCCTTCTCTCTTTCTCTTGCTCCATCTTTCAGTAAAAGTGTGTGAAAATGCTCCATTCAGATTTGGCTCCCTTTACGATGTTATAAGGTGATCTGTTGATCATTTGACCTCATCCAGCCCTCCAGCTGGCCGACTGTCCCCGCCCACTGAAAAACTCCTGAAACCACCATGCTGTCTGCCATTGTTTTTTCATTCCTAACGCCAGCTACCAGTAACAACAAGATGTCGATTGTGAGAGCAAAGCTCGCAGATAGTTTTGTTCCTTTAAAACGGAGCGAGGCTGAAAACAGCTGCAGCAGCCATGTCTGACGTGTAAAAAATAATATGCATTTTTAACATTAAACTATGTAAACCTGTTCTAGTAGGACCTACAAAAGCAATTATGAACTTGAAATTGAGCGGAATATGGGATCTTTAGTTGTGTTTCTAGAAGAGCAAATCATTACTGATAAAATGTGATAAAACGTGCAGCATCACCTGGAGTCTATCTATGCATGTTTTGTCTAAATTTGGTTGCAGTTGCTTGAAAGGGTCTCGGAGGTGAAAAGAATAAAAAAAAAAAAAAAGCCACATTTTTCTTTTCAGGTTTGTCATAACATGTTTGTGTCAGATTTTTATAAAAACTGGATTGAATTCATTTAAGTGGTGAAAAATATCTTTTCCAAGCACATACATAATTTGCTTGTATGCCTCTCTGCCCAGGAGTGAGCCTGGAGCGCTTCATAAATGAAAGGTAGGCACCAATCCAACTTTTCCGATTCCAATATCTCATGTCGGGGGTCTGCAGATTCGTTCCAATCCGACACCAGTGTTCTCTTTTCCCAAATTTAAAAATCTATATATCTTATTTAAATATCTTGAATGCACTGTTAAGTAACATATGGCCGGGGATTGCTGTGAGGTTAAGTCCATCAGTACCAGCAAAAATATCAATCCGTCATATAGGTTCACTGTATAGCATTACATCACAGTGTCAGCCTCCACACCTAAAACAACACGTTGCTCCTTTTGTGATCATTTCTAATCAAACGAAGACAGACAGACAGACAGACAGACCAAAACATGGTTCATTCTAGGATGCTGACTGTGTGACACTTCCTGACTTGACACAATACACTTGAGACCCTTGAATGGGACCAAAACACCTGTAGTGCCTTGATTCACAAGAGCAGAGAGCTTTGATTTTTGGTTTTAATGGGCTGACAGAATAATGGCTTGGAGAGGAGGTGCGTGCTTTTACTTGTCTCTCCCTCTTCTCAGCACACAGCATGACACACAGCGCACACGGGCCCCCTCTCTAAAGCGGTCAATCTAAAAGCCCCGTAGACGGGCAGAAACTCTCAATGACTAAATCTGATGCTGTTTCCTCAGCATTATGTGAGAATTGATGTTATTGTACCATCAGAGTTGCCCTCTGGTGGTGGCTTTCTTACCTTTTACAGGAAAAAGGCTTCAAGTCTGTGTCTTTTTCTGTCTGGCTCCACTGCAATATTAAAGCAGTCATTTCTGTGTTAAAGTCTGGTCACTGACATGTGAATGAAGATTGTTTTACAGTACGGTCCTAACCACTTAAAGGCACATGTCAACACTTTTCACCCCATGCGGACACCTTTGAGGAAACCAAGCCAAGCTCCAGAATTAGTTTTGAATTAAACTGTCACCACCAGCGGAGAGCCAGACTGTTTTGTCACTGTTTTCACCTCTGTGTGCCATAACACAGTACAGGCCACAATCTTTAAGCCTCTGGTGTTTCCGTGGTGACAAACAGATCTATCTAATCCCACACAATCAAAATGATTAGTGAGTGCTGAGGCTGTTAAAAGGCTTCAAAATAAACAGTGAGATTTCATTCATGGGCCAGCACATATTTGGGATCTTGGGAATTTTAATTTGGGCATTTCATAAAATACAGAGAAATGTTGTCATAGCAGCAACAATGACCATGGAAAGGCAACCAGAGTCTTGTATTTATCAAAATTGTTAAATTGAAAATTAACCAAACTTCTAAATTGATTCAAAAGTGATCTCAGGGCCGTCCATGAGAGGCTTGATGGATCTCTAGTGAGTGGGATATCCAGCGTTATTAATATTCCACTTCCGTGCCCAAGTTGTGCTTATGAGCCAAGGGTTTGCTGTTCAGGCCAAGCTGAGGGTGCTGAATGCCAGTAGCCTGCTAGAGTCAAATAAAAACCTCTTACATATGCTGTTTCCAAGTGGACAGAGCCTTCTGATTAGAGGCTAGTTAGGGCTTTGCCAAAGTGATTTGAAAGTTGAAAGATTGGTTGAAGAGTAGAAAGTCAGCTTTTGTTTGAAATGAAGTTGAAAACACTGTTTATGCAGGGCTGTTATTTAAGAAAATAATCATTTTGGAGGAAGTGATTGTCACGCCTGTTGTTTCTTCTCAACAAACACCTCCATCTCACAGGTATTTTGACCGGACACCTGCAAAGTGTTTTTCTGATGACAACTTTCTGTCTGTCCCCGTATGTGTGGTCACATGTTTATGTACAGGATACAGAAACACAGCATGTGAGCTTCCAGCTGGGTAAACCAGCTAAGCAGTGCGCCCTGCCATGCTCTGCCGGTGTATTATCCTGTATGTGGCGCTCAGGTTCCCCCCTGCTTGCTTGACTTGATGCTGGTTTAGCACATTAGTATTAGCACTCAGCATTCCCTGTGTGGACATGTACCACCTGGCAGGCGTCGCTGCCCTGCGTGAGTCAGAACACCCTAGCCATTAACGCACGGCAGGTACCATGGCACTGGCAAAGGACCGAGCCCATGTGGTCATGTTAACCTCAGTGTTCACTCACACGCACACACACAAATACACAGCTTCTCTACTGCCCCTACTCGTTGTGATCCCATAAGTACCCCCCAGAGTGTGCTACACTGAGATGACTGCTGCCACCCAGCTTCTCCACAGGCTAATGCTGCACACAGTATATACTATCATCAGCTATGGAGATGTTCACTATGGATGCCGACAGCAAGAACACACACACTGAAATCAATTTCACGCTTGATGGCATGCTGATTAAAACTACATAGGTCACTAAAGGTGATTCTGATCTTTTTCTGTGGTATGAATTTCAAATGTAAAATTAACATCCAAATCAAAAACATATTGCTTTGTGTATGCATTCTCTTGTTTTTATCTAATAGCTGCTTTTTTATATGTTTGAGGATGTTTGTGTATTGTGTAATACTGAGACTGTAAGTCCAAAATTTACCCAGATGCTCATCCACCTAAAACAATTTTTAACTACTACCACCCAAACTCTGTCAGTATCTGTAAGTATCCGAATAATCATTAAGACATTCAATTTGTTCGTGTGAATCTGTTATAATCAATATTTTTATAATGACAACGTGAAACAATGTGGCAACATGAAAGTGGTCGCTCATAGTGATGAACCTAAGGAGCAGTGTTACTTTAGCCTGCAGACACACTCAGCTTTATGGAGCTCTATAGCATCTTTCAGCGCATTGTTTAAAGTTCTTTCCCACTCTCACCACTCTCATAGGCTCGTTTTTTGGCACAGCAGGCACTTGCTTTCTGCAGAATTGCTCTCTTCACCCACTGTGTGCTACCTGCTCAGCACCAAACGACAGACAGAGGTAGTGAGCATTTAGAAGGTAAAAAATCAGATATTTCCCTCAGAAGTTGGTTGAGACCAAAAGCAGAGATTAAAGGCGAGTGAATGTTGGACTAGCGTTCACCAGGTGGACACAAACATGGCTCCAAATGAATGCTAATGTTGCTCCAGAACTACTAGATGTGTAAATAGGAAACTGTTCACATGTAGAGCTGAAACAATCACAGAAATCACCGGCTCCTACTTCCACTAAGTGAAAATCTTAAATTCCCTTCGTCCTCTGTGATATTTAAATGAATTGCTGTTTGAACAAGCACTTTCAGTAAGTAACCAATTAAAGGTTGAAACGTCTACACAGGGCACAGCTTAATTACCATACTCTTCAGACAAAAGCAGGCAGTAACACCCAAAAAATCTACCACATACGGTCAATGAAATCAAAGGGCGGCTCTACCCTTCAAACAGATGCAGGCTGCATATTGACAAGGCACAGCTTCAGGATTAGAAATCCTGTTGCTACAGGGATTGCCCTGGCCTTCATACAGCAGGGACTCTCTGTTCAGGTCTGCACTGCATCATTCTGCCAAGACAGAAAGATCCTTTTCGCAGCTATTTTCGACACGCTCCGTCCCCGTGGTGGCCTCTTTGTCTGGCCAGGAATCACTTGTCACCTTTGTCACCTTGTAAGCAAGAACCACAGAAGCCTGAGTTTCTGGCCTTACTGCCTGAAGGGGACACATAAGCAGTAACTACACACATGTGGCTCACAGAATGCTGCAGGATTTTTTTCAATGAGATTAAATTGCTCATGGTTTTTAGTCAACCATCGTTTTCTGCCTTCATGATATCATCACGTCTTTTCACCTTCTGTTTCTCCATCTCCCTCACCCTATCATTCTCTGTCAGTCTGACTCACTATCTCACGTACACAACATGCACACGCACGCACACGCACACACACACACACACTCTGTCAGTGACCACTCAGAGTATCATGCTCGCCTGATAATTCAGCCTTCGTAACTCACGATGACATACACGTACACACTTCGCTACAGCAGAGCTTCAGGATTAGCAGCTACTACTAGAATGACACACAAGGCGAGAGAGTACAACACACACGCACACACGCTAACGCACTGTACAATCACACTACTGGAGATACTGAGCTGCAACACACACTTTCACATTCACTGCCATAGAGCTTAATACTACCACAATAGCATAAGCATATCCGTCAGTGGCACGATTCGTGTCTGCGTGCCTGTTAACACACCGTTATATCCCACACACACACACACACACACACACACATGAACACCCTGGCCCAGTTCCCGCTTATGAAGCATCACTGTTTGGTAGAACGTACAGCAGAAGGGGGGGCGCTACAGTTCCCGAGTATCTCCATGGAAACAGGCTGTAGAGCAGCATATTCCACTCGGCGTACTGTCAGAGACTGAGGATGCATCCAGTCCTCATTAGGGAGGCCAAACCACACCACACGCCAGGCAGTTGATTCCATTATTAATTGCAGCAGATTTTTCACCCAAAAAAAGAAAAGCACACACACCTGGATGAGGGGTTTCCTCATGCTCAAAGCAGTCAATACACTCCAGCTAGCGTATTGGACTTCGACAAGAGATTCTCTCCTCAGGCTAATCAATGCAAATTGTATGATTTTCCTGGACACTAATGCAGTGTCATCCCTGCTCATCATCGATCTTCCTGCAAACCCCTCACGTTTTCCTCCTGGATTTTGTACAGTAACTGGCAGCTGACACAGAAAGTGGAAACCATTCCTGAGCCAAAACGGTTGATGACTCACTGATAAAAATACACAGAAGCAGTGGACTGAATTTAAATAAACTCACTGAATTTGTAAGAACTTGCTCTTGACGCTGGCTCCAAATCCCACCAAGCTAAAAGGTTGAGAGTGGGCCACAGTGGCTCTTGCTGCAGGTCATGCGCTAGAGGATGTAGTGCAGTGCAGAGAAGCTTTTCACTGAGGGGTGTTTCAAACTGAGAGAGCTCCCCATGAAATTACTGATGCAGAGAGAAATTCAAGGATAGCACCCACAGTATATAGTACCAAACATTCAAGCCATCTCTACTTTTCTGTCATACCAACATCATGTCACAGTCTCGTGTCCTCCAAAACGCTCAACCATATCCAACCTTATCTACAATCATCTACTTTGGTCAAATGTGAACGGATGAGAACATGTTTCCATGTTTTTAGTACAAAACAATATTGTATCAATCATGCTCTCTGCTGCCAATAACCAGTTCACTCCTCAGAGTGCTCTCTATATTCAAACTCATATTCACTCTTCCACTCTTTCATACACCCACACAGTTTCTCTCACTACCTAACATGGTATTGTAACCAAGCACCACTAGGAAGGATTAAAACTGGGAATCAGGATTCTGGTTATTTCCATCTGGCTTCTCTTCGGTTTTTGCCACAGGACCAAACATCAGGTGCACAGGAAACAATTAAGATAACAGAGCTGAGATGAAACTTTAATGATCCCTGTGGGGGGGTCTTGGGTCACTATAGCAGCAGAAGAATAAGGGTATACTGTAGACAAGAATACAACAAATGAAACAGGTTTTTCACTTTTCAGGCAAAAATGCCAAATATCCAGTGGTTTTAGCCACTCAAATGTGAGGAGCTGCTGCTCCTCTCAGATGTCAGTTTACAGTGAGGGTAAGCACATGTATATAATGTGCAAAAAGTGTGTATACAGAGAAGATATGCTTGTATACATTTCTAACTGTTGATATGATTATATATATATTAATTTGTCAATTTTAACTTTTGTATTATAGTTTGAGATCTATGTAGGTAAGCTGCTACAAGAAACCAAGTCCTGAATCATTAAAATGTAAGTTAATTACAAGATCTCAGGAGACTATCATTCCCTGAGGTGGTTGTCATCAACAGGCTGAGTTCTCATGGTTGTAGAAAAACAGCTACTGATTTATTTCCATCATTGAAGTCAAGTAAAGGTCTGGGGCAAAGTCAGTAAATTCTTTCATTATGCTTGCTAGTAATATGAGGTTCTGTGTTTAACATGCACCATCACATGAATTAAGGAGGAAGAAAATGGTACGACCAACTGAAAACCAACCTTCCTCAACAGAAAATAGGAGTAAGAAATCATTCCAGCAGTGTGTCGGTTTGACTTTCAGGTGATGTCTTGATCGTCCAGAACAGATGGACCACAGTAATGATTGTTTAACACAATGGATACAACAGAAAGCTATATTAAAGATGATTCTGTGGATTACCACTTTAAAAGCAACACAACTCACTGGTATTTCTACTGTTGTCCTGCTCTGCACCCTGCAATGAATCAGCTTGCCAGTTAATGGCTGGTTAATCATTCCATCCTGACCTCCAAACCCCCGCAGCAAAACAAAGAGAAAAGATGTCATCAACAGCCAGATGTACTGCAGATTTAATCCTAAAAACAAACACACACACACATACACACACACACACACACACAAGCACACTCTGAGAGTAAAATGAAGAGAGTATATAAACAAATTAGCAATTTTATAAGCCGTGTCAACTCATTGATTTGCCCGTTCCTGAAATAGGACACAAAAAGCAAACTGTGAATGTGACATCTAAAATCTCAAGCATGCAGAGGATATGTCATCAGTCTGTCATCAACAATGAAAGAGGATATAAAGCTGTAACAGTATTCGATGAGTCCCGTCTCTTGGTTGAACCATTCGTCTGTCCACCTTTTTGGTCCAGATCTCAACAACACCTGGCCAGATTCATATTCATGATCCTCATAAGACAACTCCAAATGATTTTGGTAACTGCATTACCGTTGTTCTAGCACCACCACCAGGTCAAAAGTTACCAACACGTATTTTACAAGACATTACGAAGTATCTTAAAATGTATTTGCTAAATTTCCTTTAAATTTAAAGATGACTCTCAACCTTTGTCACTGTCTTTCTGTGTGGAGTTTGCACGTTCTCCCCGCGTTTGCGTGGGTTTTCTCTCTGTACTTCGGCTCCCACAGTCCACACAGACATGCAGGTTAATTGATTACTCTAAATTGCTCGTAGATGAGATTGTGAGAGTGTCTTCTGCTATCCTGGGGCAAAAAATATCTTCAACAATAACAAATATAACAGCAAATAACTTCATTTTAGGGTATCTCATAATGTAAAACACAGATTATCATGGAATATAAGCGCATCCTTGCTCCCAAGGAGATAAACCCTTATCAAGATATTGACTAGATTGCTCTTATCTTGAATTACTCCGTTATTCTTTTTAATTTATTTTCAAAGTAATAGTTCGACATTTGGGAACATTAGCTTAGCTTAGCATGAAGATTGGAAACCAAGGGAAACAGCTAGCCTGGCAAGGGACCAGAATCCACTTACTTAGGAGTAACTGCTAAAGGTATAGTCTGCCACATAAACCCCCGTAAACCAACAAGTTGTAGTTTTTACATTTCGGTTTGTGCCCTAATGTTAAGTTAAGCTGACCGGCTGCCGGCTCTAGCTACGTATTTACCGTACAGAGAGGAGAGTGGTATCAACCTTCTCATCTAACCCCCCAGCAAGAAAGCAAATAAGCATATTTCTCAAAATATTGTACTTTAACTTGTAATTTAATCAACGTAGCAGTAATCCTCTTACAAATTCAGTGAGTCAGTGTCTTGTCCATTTCGCCTAACATTTCTGTATTGTTGTGTGTAATAAACATTGCAGCCTCTAGGGGGTGCTTTCGGGGCCTTCCACTCTTATTCTTCCTGGGAGCTGCAAGCTTTTTGTAGGGGACTTGCTAAATGAGGCGTTTCAGGATGCCAGTGTATCTGCTGGAGAATCAGAGCAGTAAAAAGCCGCCTGGGAGATCTCGAAGAGCTGATATTCTGCTCCTCAGAGATCCTCCTCTGCATCCTAATGCCACACATGACAAACGACCACCTTTGCCAGACACCTTGGTACACATGAAAGCAGCCACACAGCTGTCCGAGTGTGCCAGTATGTATGCACGTAGGTGAGCCTATAGCTCACTGTTAGTGAATTAGGAGATGGAGCTTGTTGCAAGCGCAAATGCGGTATGTACAAATGCTGTATGCTGTTTGCGTGTGTGCTTGCATGTGTCAGGCCACGAGGATTAATGCCTCCAGTGATAAAGAGTATCTGTCAGTCCTCTGCTGCATTTCGCAGGGCAGTTATTAAATAGCCTAGCATGCTATCTGATCTGTATGCAAACAGTAATGGGCTTGAATGTGCATACATTTTTTAGCCAAAACAGGTTTATGGTGGGGTTTTTTTCTGCTTTTTTTCAGGTCAAAACTAACACATTTGTGCTTTCCTGGGCAAACAAAAAGGAGCTAAACAGAGCGCAAGACACTGTTTCAACTTGCGCACACATATACACACACACATAGAAAAGCCCTGAAGCCCTGTCAAGAAGCAGAATGCAGGATTTGGAAATTGCTGCAGCACCAGCTAGTCTCCATCTCTTATTTTGGCATAAGGAAGGGTGTGTGTGCGTGTGTGTGGACGGTGAAAGTGATGAACCTTCTTTAGGTCACTTACAGGTTCAGGCTTTCAGACTTCAGTCCCAACATGTGATTGAGAGATTGAAGGATTTGAGAGGGATCGCAGCGATCAGCTGTTGGCCAGCAGGTTTCCAAAATCACAGAGTGATGGAGTAAGTCTCTCTCCCCCCCCCCCTCATGCCCCTGTTCCCATCTACCTGCTGTCGTTGTCCTTATCTCCTCCTTCGTTTCCTCTATCTCTCTTGAATTCCCTGTCTATGACAAATAAGGCATGAAGACAAGCATAATCTGTCAGAGGGGTTTTTTTTCCCTCTACAGCCAAGCAGAATCGCTAAAAATTATTACATAATGATTAACTACTGGTACCGTTGAAGATCTAAAGAAGATTAAAGAAGATATCTGTCGGTTATGTTGAAGCCAGAGGTTGTGCCGACGTTAGTCGCCGTGAGAAGATCGATGGAAAGCTGTTTTGCCACATTGTCAAGATGAAAATCCCCTTGTTACCCATCGAGAAGCCTGGTTGAGGAGCAATCCCTCCCACCCTGCTGGATTCTGTTACACACACATACATATGAACACACACACACACACCTGCACAGATCGCTGTGATTGAGGGGGAGAGGAGAAGCTTTTCCTCCAAAACTGAAGACCGTTGGATTTTGTCATATCCGACAAAAGAGATATATCTGTGAGCTTTTTTCAATTCCTATCCTTTGCAAGGAATATTGATTAGCTAATCTGCTGTGGCAACTTCTCATCTACCTGTTAAATTCAAACACACACACACACACACACACGCACACACAAGGCTGTAACAGTTCCACAGAAAATGTCTTGAGAAAAAAGCAAAGACTAAAAACATTTTTTCTGGATAAGTCTAGGTCTTACCTTGCAGCGAGTCTATGTTCCGGAGACATTGGAGCACATATGCGGCGCGTCTTCACATGATGACTGAGAAGCGGCGGACAGTCATGCAGAGGTGTTTCACATCTGAGAACAGGGGGGAAAACCAGGATTTCTCCTCTGTTTTTCTGCTCCTTTCTTGGTATTTTTTTCAAAGCCCTCAGTGGAATGGAGCACTGACAGAGGAGGAGGAGGAGGAGGAGGAGGAGGAGGAGGAGGAGGAGGAGGAGGAGGAGGAGAAGGAGGAGGAGGAGAAGGAAGAGGAGGAGGAGGAGGAGGAGGAGGAGGAGAGGGAAGGCTAAGGAGGGAGCAGTCTGCCGGGCTGGGCTGCTGTGGATCACCTGGAGCAGTGTTGGGCTCCGCATTTACTCCTCCACTGCAGCAGTGCGAGGCAGCGGCGCGAGCTGCATGTTGCTCCCACAGATCACCGCAAAACAAGGACACGGAGCCTCCATCTGCTGGATTCAGGATTCTGCAGCTCTGTAGCTCCACACGCTCCTATCCCCATCAGCATGCACGCTCATGCTGTCCCTCTTCCCCTCTGGGTTTCTATCTGCATCTCTGTCTCTCTGTGTGCCTTTGCCTCACACTCCTTTTCCCTCTCAGGGGGGTTAATAACGAGTCACAGACGTGTTCCCATGTTATTTGGCGCTTACTTTTCCTGGCCTGTGTCCCCGTAATGACTGGTGCATGTGGTCATACGTCTGGTGCTCTTGGTAATAAAACGTCAAGCTCAATAAAGCCTCAGCCAACCTCACGCTCTCCCTGCGATGACATCACTCCTCTGACTGAAAGGGAGGGAGTTGTTTCCTGGTCTTGTCAGGACCCTGCTGACGTCACCGCGATCAGACACGTTTCTCAGGCCATGTGAAGGTGTTTAAATGGCATACAGTCCATAAAGAAAGTTACACAAAGCTGAACAACAGGACGCACAGAGAGGCACGCCAAAGTAATGGTCAAAACCACATCAGAACCAAGCAAATGACATCACTAGACTTACAATATACATTTCCTGTCTTTCAGTGTCCCGAGGCTACCTTTTATCCAAACTACAACCGCAAATTCCACCATCCAACAGAGCACTTGATCTCCAAGTTCAACCGCCCTCACATTCCCCTCACGTCCTCCCTCCTTCACCAGCCTCTTCTGTCCTACAGCACAGCAGAGCAGAGCTTCTAAGGTTCAGAAACAATCTGAGAGAGGAATAGATACAGATTATGAAAGGATCATATTGATTTTAGGCCTAATGTAAGACTTGTTGGTATTCTGAGGGAGTAGAGGTGCTGCTCAAGAGAAATACGAGTGCTCCTTCACTAGATGAAAAAGACATATCAGCAGTAGCAGACACAGATAGAAAAAAAAAAAAAAAGGACTGCTTGAATAAGGACACACAGCTAGCACACACAGATTAAAGCCTTGTGTGTGTGTGTGTGTGCGCTCAGGCATAGATGCCTTGACAAGTAGAAGGAAAAAGTGTTTCTCCTGTTTTTCATACTTCCTCTGTGCAGGTGAATGTTTGGAAAGAGCCGAAGGTTTTCAGCCCACAATCCTCTCTCACCAGCTCTTAAAACGATTGTGATGGATGTGTGATACTTTGAGTTCTTGTGTGGTCTGCCCGAAGGAACAAACACTGTTTCCTTGAAAATCTGTTTTCTGGCATTTCAAACTAATGTCCCACATTCCACTATGTATGTCGTGAACAAGGCAGAGTTGTATAGTAAATATTGTTAGGTGTTTGTTATTTTGTCAACCTGTTCCTTTTAGCCAAAGCTTAAATCAAACCACATTTTGAAGTTTTGAAATAAGCTGCCTTCTTTGAGTCTGACACCAGACCTCAGCTCCCATTCTCTAGACTGCAAACCAAAATGAAAAAGATTATTTATAAATCCCAATGTCATTTTGTTAAAACATTGTGGACTCTAGATTAGCAAAAGTTATAGGGAAGCGCCTGGATGCAACAAAGTGAGAAATATGACTTAAATACATGGAGTGCAGCTCTTCAGATTATAGGTGATCCCACATGTTGAGCTTTTACCCTCAACAAGTCATTTTTGCTAATATAGGAGGTGGTACTGGACTGCAGTCATTAAGATAGTTTGAGTATAACCAGAAAAATATTATTATTTTAAACATTTCATGATACTGAGGAAATTTCCAACAGCTGAGAGACACAATACAACCTCTGCGCTCTGGTGATTCCTTTGCATTCAGTCCTAAAACATTAACCCTTTTCACCGCTGCTGACACAAACTGCAGAGCAGCATAAGAAAACCAACTCAATAGAAAATACGTTATTTCTGAGACAAGCTATTTTTCTAAAGTAACACAGCACACCGTCTGTAGTGGATTCTGAAAAAGCCAGTTTTTGAAATACACCAGTGGGTACGTCTTAGCAGCATTTTGTTATGTTTCCAAGCAAATAGTCCCACCTAGTGGCGTGGCACTGATCTGAAGTGCTTCAGGAAAGACTAACACGTTTGTGCTATAAGCCTGTTCTAGTTTAAAAACCATAGAAACAACATTTCAAATCCTCATCATGCCTGTTTTTAAGCTTAAGCTTTCACAAAAAGTCATAAGCAGCATCTCTGCTTCTGCTACTTCACCCGCTTGCTTTATATTCCTTAAAATGATCCAGTCGACACAGTCATTAACATTCTGCCTCAACCTTGAGAAAATGATGAGTAAGGTATGATCAAGAGCAAGTTCTGCGGATGGCTGATAAAGAAGAAAAAAAAAAAAAAACTCACACAATTCTTTAGGTTATGCACATCAAACAAGCAGAGATGTTCCCGTATCCACATTCACTTCATCCGGAGCCTTTGTGCTGACAAAGCCTGTAAAAGCACAGTAGGACCCTACACAAGCGTAACTCACAGATTATCTCTGATGTGTGGTTGGGCTGAAACGCCACCGTCAGCTGGTTTGTAATGCTTAAAAAGACATTTCCAGAACACATATAACACATGAATGGTCGTTGTTTGAGCACAGCAAATGCCAAATGTCAAATGTACAGTCTTTATCTAAGGGTGGCGCTGATGATTTAGAACATGATTTACACTGCAGCACCACAGACACAAGCTAACAATTGGTGTTGGGCTAAATGTGCAAGAGATATTTATGAGTAGAACAAAAAGGTGAAGCGTTGCTGTAAAAATAGTCAAACCTGACCTCAAAATGTTTGCTCATTGGTGAATTATACACCAACGAGTCATGGAAATCATGAGAACACCTCTGTGTTTGTTGTATTTATAACCACGTACATTAAGATAGACAAAATTAAAATTTAAGATACTCTTTCATGATTTTCGTCTTGGCCTTTGGCTTCAAAAGCATCACGGCGATAGTGATATTATTTGAGGTTTGTGCTGATGTGAGCCCGCATTTGATCATCTACAATGCCCAAAAAATGCCAAGAGAAAGGCAGCGGACCCCTGCAGTGTTTTTTCCTGGGATTGGTTCTCAGTGATCTGACCTCTGCTGAGAGAAGGAGCCGTGCAGAGTTTAACTAATTAGTGACTATCTCCTTTATGCTCCATGCCCACATTCTCCACACATCATAACAGTTAACACTTTGCTGTCTTTACCCGCCTGGTGTTCTGTCTTCACTCCTCTGTCAGATCACATGTGACATGAACTTACACAACACACTGAGAGGAAAGCAGGAGTTGATATTTGTCACCCTGCAGTTCTCCCCAAATCTACAGAGCATTTTAGCTTCTTACAGCTTGGCGTTTACAGCCTGCACACTTTACTGTTTTGGTTCCGACTCGCTGCTCTTATCAGCCACAACAGGCGGCGTTTTGCGGTGGAAAAAGCTGCACACTTCCTGCAGCAAACAGCAGGCAAAGTTAGCATCTAGCTGTTCAACACATAGAGGATAATTTAGCTACTAAAGAGCCAGATATTTCCCCGAGGAGTTGGTGGAGAGAAAAAAAGGAGCTAACAGGAGAGTAAATATTGGACTCATGCGGACAAAAACACTCAGAGACTCCAAAGGAAATGCTAATCCTTTTTCATGACTCCTACATGTGTAAATGGTTCTGGTCATGGGTGTCTGCTAACATGTTCGCCATATTATGAGGCGATAATATGTCAATGTTATGTTTATAGTGTGTTGTGTTGCCCCCTAGTGGCCAAAAACAATGAATGCAGCTTTAAGTTACAGTTTGAAACAAATATAAAGTTTATATGTACAAATGGGTTATATTATTTCCTAAAACAGCTGAGTATTGTAGTTTTTAGCAAAAAATTACTCAAAAAGAATTTAAAGGTGCATTTGTGGGAACTATTTTTAGCTGCAGTTTAAAACACTTTTGGTTGTTTGGTGACTTTATGGCTCCAGGATGGTGTATGCGGGATTGACTCAAACTACAGTAAGGTCAATTTGTTATATTATGACTTCGTTAGCTTGTAATACAGAACCAACCATCAAGTCGGTTTGAGGTTCAACTTCTTGTCTGGATAGATTCACGTGCCCTGGTGTTAAGATCTAAATCCTCAAATAAATCCTCATTCATTCATTTTTTTTTCTTCCCTCCAAGGTTCACGAGCACACTGGTTTACTTCACAAAACATCTGGATTTCATTACGAGTCAAAACTTAGATATGCTCAGCAGATTAAGTGGTTGTAATACTTGGTTTATTATGGTAAAATGTCCACTATATTACAGATTACCGGTGTTTATGGTAATGAGGGAACATGTCTTTCAGTGCAATGTTGATGCACCATTATGGACAAAAAGTGGAGGTCTATGGCACATAGCAGTAAAATGTATCAGGCTTTGGCTATAAAGTCAAAACTTACACTTAGGACTGGGTGACAAACTTCTTTAATGGCACCAAAGTGCCTTGATACGAGAGGGTATAGAATCCTGCCTTATCATTCGGTACCAAATTTTGATCCCTACTAAATCAACGTCAGCAAGCCAATTAGCATGCAGCATGTTTGTACCGAGATCTAATAAATGCTGGTGATAGTGTTACACCTGGCATGCAGTAAGAATATATGTTATTCAGATTGCCGCTGATCACTGGTCCGGCGTGCTGCTGATTCAGCGGAATATTTTTGATGCTTTGAATGTGTAAAAATGCAGAGGAGCTGAGAAACAGAATTAAATATTTGTACCATTATGTGTAATGTACTTTCCTTTTTGTTAAAATGGAATTTAGAAAATTAGTATTGAAAAAAGTATAATTCAGGTATGAAGTTGAGGTACAGGTGCTGAACATTTTCAAACAATACCCAGCCTTACATACACTATACACTGCCTACAACACCAACTACGCTGACATGGGGGGGCTAAATGTCCTGATCCTACATGTGAGAACTCATCGTTTGAAAAGAACACCACTAACACTGCCATGCCTTCAGGTGCCTGCTATTATACAGCCATTATAAGACATGTACCAAAAAAAAGCGTGAATGACATCTCCTCATTATGTTTGACTTAATCACCCCTCCCACCTCTTACCTGAGTCCTTCTCAAAGAAAAGACAGCAGTGAGTCTGTAGTAGCCATGGTAACACCTGTGACAGATGAAAAGATGGATGACAGATATAGTACAATACAGCTGAGTCACTCCAGGCGCACATACACACACATACACACACACACACACACACACACACACACACATTTAGACTGAATGGAGGGGAGCAGCACAATGGGAACATGTGGGCATTTACAGACAGAAGAACCTTGAGGGACAGGCTGTGGGTCCCCTCCATTCACAATAGCTTTTCACCAAAGTTAAAATAACCCCACCCACACCCACACCTTCCCCTTCCACCTCCAAACACATGTCCTCTAATTCTCACCCCCATGCATCAGTCAGAGCTACTGATTGATGGATGCAGGAAACACCCGTGACAAGCGAAACATTATTCAGCGGGCGACTCATTCATGCTCCGCAGAACTTCTGGCAGTTTCTGACATTCACACTTAATAAACTGGGATCAGGTGTGAAGCACCGGCCTCAGACCTCCATCAGCCCTCATGTGGGTGCACCTGGGGTGTCAGTCAGGAACAACAAGAGGCTCCGCTGCAGGCTCGGTCCATGCACAAACAACCACGGCGCGCATCCTCCTTTCCTACCTTTTTCAGCGCTGACATCTTCCTCCTCTGACAGGGTCACTTCTTCTTCGATAGTAAACGGGCGATAAAGGAGTGTGAGGCGATCACGTCCCCTGGCATCCCTGAAAACGTTCATTGCCTCGCTCGTTAGAAACCCCCGCGGCTGAGCGGCCGGACTTTCCCATCATGACGGCGGCTTGTGTGCGTTTTCTTGGCCAACGCGAGTCCCGATGCAGCGGCAGACTTCATCCTCTGGAGATGGGTTAAAATGCTCCGATGTTGTCGTGGTCACTGATAGCACAGCTCCTCGAGTGAAGGCGGCCAATATCAGACGCCATTTTCACAAAGTCTGCACCTACAGCAGCCTGCGTGCGCTGACAGAAGCCAACACAAACAGATGTAACCTTGCACGGAACTTCTCAACACCCCGACGCACAAACTTGGACGGAAAAAAAGTATTGAAAAGTAAAAGCAATCGTTTTAAGTGATGCTAGGGTACAGTAGATGCGCGACACCAAATTCCAAATGCACAAGTAAAGGACAGTTACGTGTAGTTTGATCACTGGTGAATGAGAGTGATAATACATGGAAGCAAAACAAGAAGTGCGTCACGTAGTTTGTGAAAGTTAGAAACCACATTTAGAAAATATGACATTGCTGCAGCTGCATTCAGAGCCACATATAAAAACTAAAGTTGAAAAACAGACCAAAGAAATAGAACCATAACATTAACACTTTGTAACCTTTAGCCTGTCAGTTTATTTTATTATTCAATATTGACAATAATAACTTTTCATTAACAAAGTTACAACATGGTTTACAGTAAAGGAATGATAAAGTAAGATACAACAATAAGAAGAAGTTTTAAGAAGGGATTTAAAGGTACAGTAGATCCTGACTTTGCTTGTGCAGCCTGATGATGAACAATGTACCCGTGAAGATGTAACTGAAATAACTGTGTTTAAAGGATGAGAATGAATGAGAAACAGAGACCAAAGTGGCCTTGACTCCTTCTCTACTTGATGACAGGCCAGCGTTGGGTCGACTGCTGTGCCACTAGGCAGCTCCTGCAGGGTTTGTTGTCAGGCAGAGGACAAGCTCAGCATATGTTTCCTCAAATTAATTCCCCATAACTGAAATCCACCTAAGCTGCAACTTTACAGCCAGTCTCCTCCTACACAGCCCTCTCCCAGCGGAGTAAGACATCAGCCCAGAGCTCAGAGGCTTCCTTCATTTTGCCCTATAAACATTCCTTATTCCTGAATTTCTGCCTATGAAACATAGTTCACAAAAAAAAGCAGAAGAGAGATAGTTTTGTTTTAAAAACCCTTAAACTTTGGAGACAATGCTTACGGTAATAACAGTGAGTGGGATTAGTGTGAAGAGAAGCGCGGCGTATAGGTCACTGAGAAATCATGTGGGTACAGTGCATAAAACAGCCAGAGGCTGAAAACTGCCTGCATCTCTTAACCTTTGCTCACACTGCGAGAGACAAATCGATCCCACGCAGTGCAAATCAATCTGCACTTAGAAAATGACTGAACGATAATAACACAACCTTGGCAACAACACATTTCGCATCTCTGCAAGATCTCGATGGTAAAAGAAGTCAAAAATCTGTGACACTGCAGCGTGTGTTGAAAAAAGTACACGTGTTTTGCATAAACGGGGAGAAGAAACTCCCCATAATGCAGTTATTGTGCATGAAGTCACATGAAGTTGTGATCCTGAAGTTCTTATCTACTGCCTGCAGTAATACAAAAAAAAGAAGCCAGTTACACAACTAGAGAATAATGTCAGAGTTAGGGAGAATGCTCACACTCACACCTTTTTGAAACCCCACTATTCATACTTAAACTAAGAAACTTCAAACGAAATGTTACGCATTAAACCAACTGTTAATCAGTTTGGGCACAAATTAAGAAATATTTCACAAAGGCCTTATTAGTTTTATTAACAAGATGAAATTAGATTTTGCTCTGTGAATTGCTCGATTGTCATTGTATTTCACAGAAACAATGAAAAAGAATAAACTAAAAAGTAAAGACTTCAGAGTAAATCCAAACATCAGACTTTCATTCTTCCTGTCGGTACAGTTTGTGGTCACTGGAGGGCGCCAGAGACAATCTCCTTCTCTGTGCTCTGTCCGTGGTGCTGAAACATTCAGCAGTAATCTGCACACTGATCACACACTGCTGGCTCTCTCCATGGTGCTGATGACTCTCTCTCTCTCTCCTTAATCTCAATATCTTTATATTATTTGTGCTGTGTTTCCTTGGCAGCAGTTTCCCCCAGTTAGTGCTCCACCACAGTACCACGCTCACCTTGTAGCACCTTGACTTACAGTGTGACGTGTGAAATGAACCAAAAGACAAACAAGGAAAAACTTGAGGAAGGTGTTAACTTTACATATTTCACTTAAGGTACATTTCATATGCGTTCCCTTTTTTATTTAGATACATTTAAAGCAGGGTCTGAGACCATTGTCACAGCTGACAGGTGGGCCTAAAGAGGTATACTTAAGTCAGCCTCAAGATTCATTTGAATGGTGACTTTATTCGGTTTATGGCACATATTGGCACCTAAGGCAGGTGTCTCCCTTTTGTGACTTTATAGGTTTAAAGCTGCTTGTTTAAAATTTCATCGTGAAACGTTATGATGCAGAATTAGAGAATAGATATGCTGATGCTCTTAAGCCTCTAAGGACAAACAATACAAGTGATCAGTGCACATATTTCCTCTCCATGCCTCTCCATAACCCAGTGACTTTACCTTTACCCAGTATTCAGTGACCGGAAATCCCAGTTCAGACTGAGCCTGTCAGTTCTGCTCACGTTGATTTAGCAAAGGTATGTGTGACGTCATCAAGGTGTGACCTGTTACCTGCGGTGCCTCCACACCTGCGTTTAAACATAATTAACCTCCAACCGGTGCAGCAGCTTCCCACTGCCAGCACAGCAAAGACTGCACATCATACAATATTCTGCATCGTGACTTTGGGTTCAGAAGAAACATGAACCATCGCTGTAAATAACGCCATTAAAACCACTCATGTCGAGTCAACGTGCAGCTGCTACGCAACCGCTTTGTTTCTGCCTCCTTCTCTGCTTTTTGTCGCATTGGATTTAAAGGCGAAGCAGAGTTGGATATTATTGGGAATTGGAGCCCAAGTTGGAGACGGTGGATGCCTTCCTACAGCTGTGCGCTGGATATGGGATATCGGGGAAACATGTATGTCAGTGACTCGAACAGCGTCCTCCGGTGAATTTGGGAGGCGGGACGCAGAAAGCCCAGACGGGGGGGAGGTCGAGACATCCGGAGAAGAAAGCCGCCGGACGGCCGGGGACCAAACTGGAGGGCGTCCAGCTGGCAGGCTGAGCAGGTAGGATGAATGAAACTAGCGGTGTGTGCACTGTCGCTGGCTGGATGCGACGTATGTCCCAGCCAAGATAGTTTCACTAAATAAAATCAACCGTCCCAATACGGATTGTTCTTTTTGGAAAAATAAAAAATAAAATACGTGATCCCAAACTTCATTCATCTACCGGACAATTTAATGTTGCATGGCTCCGTGAAAGCGGGACTATGCAGCACTGCATATTTTTAAGTCATTTTACAAAATTATAGAAAGGAGACGTTAATACGGCGTTCAATTCACCTGGAAACTCTCTGGTTTAATAGCAGTTTAGGTTCAGAGTTGGTTCTCGTGGTAATCTGATCCTACTGACTAAAATGATCTACCGAAGCTAGTAGTCAGCAATGTGACTGTTAAACTAATTGAATCCTTTTGAATTTAGAGCTTCGTAGGATATTGTTTGCATGCCGAATTTCTCTGGGGACACGAAAAACGTCAACCTAAGTAAGTAATATTGTTTGATTTGTGTGTCTATCTTTAATTGGCATGGCAACCTTAAATTGCGAGTTTATTTAATGGAGTTTGGTTAATTCTTCAGAGACTCGACCATGTGTTACACGATAGAACTCCAAAGCACTGCAGAGGAGCTTGTGTATGCGTTCTCAGAGAGGATGTTATCATTTTAACACATCTGAGGCTCTTCGTTGCACAGCACATGTTTATGTTACTTTTTGTCAAATGTTTTTAAAAGCTGCAATAATTGTCGGCTCATAATTCTTTAGGAGGCCTCATAATGATCAGACAGCTGTAGTCTGCAAAAACTGCAGGCAGGTGACGCACTTGACAGTCAGTGGTATGTTTACAAGCAACAAAAATCTTTTTAAAAAAAAGAACCTCACTGCCTTGTTGGACTCCACTATTACAAATAAAGACCAAAGACTCCTTCAGATATGGTGCACTCCTTTTATTCTGCTGATCAAGAGTTCAGCGATGAGTCACACTCATGTAAGATTTATATTTATTCCCTCTTGTCCAGACAGCAGTGGGCCTCACAGAGCAGAGGACGCAGCGAAGGGCACTGGGGTAGCCTATCCACACCTGCTGGATCATGGGTAACCATTCTGGCAGACAAGACAGCCATGGAACTACAGGTAAACATGTAGGCACACACCAAAAACATATTGGTCTCGTTTGAAGCTCTATGGGATAATGGTGGATTTTTTTTCTCTCTTATTTGGCTTTATTTCTTAATTTATTTATTAATCTTTTTATTTATTTAGCTCTGTTCAAAGTGTAGGTGATTTAGAGTATCGCTGTTTTTATGTTACTGCACTGCACATGGCCAGTTTTCTCACACAAGCTTGAACTCTTTTGCTCATTAAACTGTGACAAACTATTGTCCTCCAGGTTGCATGTGAAAATAAACTGGTTTTCACTCGGATGAAAGAAAATTGTCCTTTTAACTTTTTCCTTTGCGAGTAACAAGAGCCTTTTCTCAAAAGACGGGTTCTGCTTTGTGCTTGCTACGCTGCTGCATAGCTAAAGAATAAAAAAGCAGAATACATACAGAGACAATGAATAGAAAATGAGAACTTAAGAAGATTGTTGTGTGTAAACCAGTTTATTTTAGGCAGAATATCAGATTTGCTGGCTTTAGCACAGCTAAACACTGAGCGCTGTGATTTTTCACTAAATCCTCCTAATTCCAAAAAAATTAAAGACAGAGACCATTTATCATGTCCAAAGCATATTGATGTAGTGCAAAGGCATCACATAGCATATTCTGATCTGAAGTATGTAGCTAAAAGAGGAATAAGAGCTGGTATAAGAAAGCTGAAATGTCTAAATCACAAAGCAGGGCTGCTGTAAAGGTGAATATCACATTTCCACTGCTTTGCACTCTTTAAATGTTTCCTGTTTGTCTAAATTAAATTCTAGTGTCAGGTATTGTTTGATCACAGACACTTCTCTCGCACAAGGGATGTGATGAATCAGAACTTTGCAGCGAAACACAAACTGTTTCCCAGAGGAATCGATGAAAGTTGGATTCAGCAACATCGGATCAGACCTCTCTCATGCCTTCAGTGTCCGTCGTATCAAAGCCGGCGATCATTTGGCTCAACCGATGTGTGAAATTGCTCCGTACAGCCTCACAAGTCAGCTGAAGACATCCAGCCTGCCGCTCACTCACTTTAATTCTTACTTACAGCTGCTTGAAATGCTGCTCCTTGTTTCCCTCTCTTGGCTGTCAGAGTGCAGGAAGTAGGCTCAGGCTCGAGGATGAGAATAGCTCCCCTGCTGTAGCTGAGCAGACTACATCATGCTGCTGCCAGAGAAATGATGAGTCTGCAGAATCCTGCAGCACCACACAAGGACAAGGAGGGGATGCATAGAGAGATTCGAGTCGAAGGAAACGGAGAGCCGAGTGAAATCTGCATGAATTTATAGCAAATGTGCACCATAAACGACACACTATCAGAACCATACAGACATCACATACCTCAAATATTAGCTTTCAATCACAAGTGACACTTTGGACACTGTTTCATGATCCAGACACTCTGAAATCACTCAGAATTCATTGAAAAATTCATTGTTTTAGATGGCAGCAGTGATGATTGGTTTAATTGCCTTGTGGGTTTATCAGGGGTGATATCGCCTCTCTTCCTGGAAGCCACATGGGGGAACAGTGTGTGTGTGTTTGCCTGCCAAGACATTGGCAGGAGAGGCTTTTTGCTGCATCAGTCAGCCCAGGACACTAAATAAGGGAGCGGACACTGAGAGCATACATCTGCATCGAGGAAAAGGAGAGGGGGGCTTTGCATTCAGCACTTTTCAGCTTGTATCAGATGATTTTAAGGCTCAGAGCAGTTTTGTTTTTTACCTCTCTGATGTTCTCTTTCTGTTGCTCCCCCTCCATTTTGCAATTTATTTCCCCCTCTTAGCTTCTCCTTTAGATTTCTTCCACACGCCTCCGACCACGCCCTCAGAGGCAGAGCTGACTGCCATGGCCTTATCCCCTGCAGCCTCCTCTAATAAGGCACAGACGCCATCACCAGCCGGCAGCACCACCCCCTCCACCGCCTCTCCAATCGCAGACTGGACACAGAAACTGTCTGCTCCCACAGAATGGGCTGTGATAAGCGTAGACAGCATCACCTGCTCAGAGGCAAACGTGAGCGATGCAGCAGCGAGGCATGAGAAGGCAGCGGGCAGCCCGGCGTCCCTGCCTCCGTCCAGAGGATCGCCGTCAGAGCAGAGCTGGCAGGAGCAAGACAGCGGACTGGAGCCGCAGGCTGCAGCGGAGAGAGCCGGAGAGGAGATGACCCTGGTTTTACTCAGTCTGATGGAGCACTACAGGGCCTCACTAGGCCTGACCCCCAACACTGATGTTACCACAGGGGCAGTCGGTAAGGTCCTCTTCAATGTCAGTGGTTACTGAAATTAAAAATGAAAATAAAGTCCAGGTGTTTTCTAGACCGAATGTTTAGAAATAAAGTAAATAAAGTTTAAAGGAATTGATAACTTGCTTAAAACAATAACTGTCATTCTTTGGATTTACTTAAATTCATCTAATTGCATTTTAGTAATATGACAAGGATGCCTTTTAAATAGTTTTGTGCAACTGTATTAATGCAGCATGTGGTTAAGGACAAGGCTGGAGGAAAAACTGTGAAAAGAAGTGATTTAGAATTTACTTGCAAGAGACAAATTAAGAGGAACAGAAACCTCTTAGGCAGAGAGATCCCGACTTTTAGTCACTAGTGTGGGTCAAGCTCCAAAACCACTGCATCCTACATTTCCCATAGTGCAACTTGATAGCTTCTTTTGTTGTACCACCGCTGCCCGGTAAAAGCCCATGTCTTTTCAACTCTATGCCACTTTTGATAATCCAGAATTTATGTTTAAAAAATAGTAACTTCAAGCCCAAACTGAGATAATGACTCATAGGTTATTTTTATCAGACTTAAAAAGAAGCTCCCCTCGAGCTACAGGAGAAATGATAGCTCTGAAATGAACACAAATAAAGTCTTTTCATGAAGTCAAGGCTGTTCTCACAGCAGACAGATCGACTTGAACACTGAAAATCATACCGATTATATCTTATGCATCATTTAATTTGTTGCCTATTGTATTTTCAGATTCATACATTCATTCTTCTATTCATTAATTTTATTTATCACATGTTAGATTTGTTCTGGAGCTAGGCATTAAAGAATTTCACTACACATGGTACTGGACTGTGTAAGTGACAATAAAACTTGATTTGATTATACCAATAATGGCCAAATTCAATTTAGTTAATGAAAGTACCAGGGCCCTGGTGTATAGCACACTGGCTTCCTGGGATGGATAAATGGACCAAAACCACCATTATTCGCTATTAAACATTTTATGAAAATGAGCCCGAGTAGATGACGAAGGACTTGCCTATCCTGCTTGCAGTTGTCAGGCTTTTAAATCTGTTTTCGTGCTTCTGTTTTGTTCGACTTGTCCGTCAGAGCTGCTCAGACGCTTGATAACACAGAAGGATGAGCTGGTTGAGGAGGTGAACACACTGAGGGAGACACTGAGGGTGAGTTTGACCTGCAGGTCCCATGACACCCTTAGGCCCTAAAAATGTCCTGAACTTCACAAACATTTATTTGTGCTACAGAGAATTTAAAGGACAGTTGCAAATAACCTTTTAATGTTTGAAAATGCTAAAAAATCTTGAAAAAGAATTTTTTTCATTTTAGTCATAACTATTTGTCATGTGACATCACTGTAGCATATATATTAGAATAGCTGAAAACGTTCATCACATCAATTCATTGTTTGTGCCTTAAAGTACTGAATTTATATAAATATTTACACCATACAAGATCAGAGGCACCAGTAATATCCAGGGAGAAAATTACATGTTTGCTTTTGTCCTCCATGACAGACTGAGAGGTTGGAGTGGCATCAGTTCCAGTGTGACCTGCAGGTGGCAGTGTCTGTGGCCGACCGGCTGCGGGCGGAGTCGGAGCAGGCTCTGGGTTTGCTCCAGGAGAGCCACAGGGCCGTGGAGGAGCAGCTGGCTCAGGCTCTTGGTGCACAGCAAGAGAAGGACCAAGAGCTGGACAGTCTGAGGGCCCAGCACAGAGACGTCTGCTGCAAACTGACCGAACTCACCCTGCAGCAGCAGCAGGAGAGGGCCGAGCTGGCTGCTCTGAGAGTCAGGGTGAAAGACGTGACAGATTGTGATAAACACGCAGAGAGACGGGACTCTGAGGAGGTGCAGGAGGAGGAAATACAGAAAGATGTGGAGGAAAAACCCAGGGAAGATGAAGCAGAGTCTGAAGCTGACAAGCAAACGGAGGAGAATGAAACCAATGAAGAGGCTGATGCTAAAGTCGTGGACCCTAATCCTGAGGAGGCTAATGGATCGGGGTTGATGCAGCTAACAGGGAAAGGGGTGGCGGAGGGATACCTTCGCAGTTTGGCTGCCCTGGAGAAGAAGAAAGATGAGGGGTGGAGGCAGAGAGATCCCAGGAAGATTGCAATGCTGTCTGAAAGATCTTGGTGAGTCTACATGAACACTCACAACATGCTCGGCCCTTTTCAATAGAAGACCGTTTAATAAAACATGCAAAACAAATGTCTTTTAGGAGCCTCTCCCGTCTTCCACTCCCAGCTGACCCCTCCAGTGAAAATGGGACCCCAAAAAACACAAGCACAACATTGCCACTATGCAAGGTAGAGACAACACTTGTTAGATTGACATGAAAATGTTCAGAACCTACCATGATTATATAGATGAATGTCTAACTTTTCCAGAAGGAAGAGCCACCAAAACGGAGAAGGATGGACCGCGTTTTACAGCGGCAGGACAGCTGGTCCAGCTTTTATACAGGTGGGCTTAAAGCAGAAGTTCTGAACCGCCTTTATGTTCTCATAGACGGCTCAGTATGTATCCAGCTGTGTGACTGTGGCTGCATTTGTGTCCTGCAGGAAAACAGGATGAGGACCAAAGCTCAGATTCCATCAAGTAAGTAACTATTCGGTCCCTTTCATAGTTGACACTGACTCCCTGGAGAGGCATGATGAATGGTGACACCTTTTCCTGCCATCCCAGACCTCAGGATGGTTTCAGCGCTCTGCTGAGGCGTCACGGTGGCTCCAGAAGAAACTCCCTGCTGCGCTGGTGTCAGAGTCGTACCCATGGCTACAAGGTTAGAGAGGGGAAGTTGGTCTCAATCTATAAAATCAAGAGCAATTCTGGGTGGGCAACAAACATGTTTTTTTACTAGTTACATCTTGTTTTCATCAAGTATGTCTTGTGGCAGAATATTGAGATCACAAACTTCAGCAGCAGCTGGGAGGACGGCTTGGCGTTCTGTGCCATTTATCACACGTATTTACCGACTCACGTCCCGTATGACACCCTCAACCCAGCAGACAAGGTAAAACTGTTGCTGTTGATTCAGTTGATTAGCACTGGGAATAGTGTCAGTACATGTGATGGACAGTTTGCTGGATTGTTTGATTCTCCCACAAGAATCCATGAGTGAAAGGTACGCCTGTAAAAATGTGTGCAGAATGAGGTTAAACCTGCTTCTGAGTCTGACTCCAGTGTTTTAACAGAAGGAAAATCTGGACCTCGCTTTTAAGACGGGAGAGAGCGTGGGAATCACAGCCACGCTGGTGAGATATTTTGCACAGTACACTTTTGATGTTTGGTGCAGATCTTTACTAACTGTGTTTGTAAAGGCACTTAAAGCTCATCTTTACGTGTTTACTGTGTGACAGGCGGCGGAGGAGATGCTAAAGGCAGACGGGCCGGACTGGCAGAAGGTCCTGAGTTATGTCGAAAGCATTTTCCGTCACTTTGAGATGTGAAGTCGGTGTCTGTCGTCTTGCTCTTCTGCCTGGTTCTTTTCCATCGCTGCGACAGGAGCTGGAGGACTGACTATTCACCATCAGAGGGATTTCTACTCATAATGAACTTGTCAGCCAGG
Source organism: Pempheris klunzingeri (assembly GCF_042242105.1). Lineage (NCBI taxonomy): Eukaryota > Metazoa > Chordata > Actinopteri > Acropomatiformes > Pempheridae > Pempheris > Pempheris klunzingeri. The sequence continues at coordinate 15,530,540 of NC_092029.1, read as the reverse complement.
TTTTAAAACACGTCTGCAATATTAGACTTTATGACGTGGTTTTTATGTATCTATACAATGTCCCTCACATACAGGTGATTGTTTGCTGGCACCCAGATGGAGGAATCTAAACCCTGGAGTATTTTTAATTTTTTTTTTTTTTTTAAATAACTGTTCAGACCAAACTAGCTGATGGGTGATGATGCAAATGACACGGAATGAATTGGCACACAATCAAGGTCCAGAATATAAACACCCTCAACAATCACTTTCACATTTGTTACTGGGTGCTGGGTGCACAGGTTTTGCACTGTTTGCCTTTTTAAAAACATCATGAGCACTTTATGATTGATGAAAAGTTATTTTAAAGCAGATCACTTAAGTTTTTATTCATCTTGACTAATGGTTATATTTATCATGAATCTCTCCTCCCATTATATAGTGTCATTATGTCTGCATGCACCCAAACCTAAAACAAAAGAAAGGGGCAGACATGAACACAGACTTTATGTTAACCTTATGAGACAGTCTGTCAATGGAAAGTTGCCTTTGAGGAAATGTGTATATATGTAAATGTGTGTAAGCGCTTCAGTATTTTTAAAAGAAACATGGTAAACATATGAAGATGTTGTTGCCAAAGCCTTATTACAATAATAAAGTTATGTATATGGAAGTTCTTCCTACATTTTCTCCATTAATACCACACAGGGATTCACAGAAAACATTTTAATTTTAATATATAACAAAAGAATTACATCTGACAGCATATAAAAATGGTATTGATAGAAATGTTTGAGGTTCAATAACATAAGAAAATGGTCATGGTGGAACATGTAACAAATAAATACTGAAACACTTAAAAAGCAATAATTTAACTAGTCTTTGCAAGGATACTTTACATGAAACCATAATGTAGATAAGGCATGACTTTAATTTGTTGTAACAACTTTTTCTAATGAAAAGTAGATGATAGACAAAATCTTGGAATTACAGTTTAGTTCATCCAAGTTGATCCAAAGCACGAGATGAAAGTAACCTTGCAGTTGGCCCATGAATGTAAATAATTCCTATGAAGCTGGAATGGCGCCTCCTATAGGTGGTGTTGATAGTGGTGGCAGAAGGAGAGACTTCAGTTTAACTGACATGGCTGCAATTTCAGGGTCCTGGGTTTCATACATCTTCACCAATCTGGCAAATTTTAGGACACCTGAAAGTGAAGCAAAGCCAAGATCAATGTGACAAAATATGTCCTCTTCCCTGAAGGACATGCAGTCTCTATGTGGGGTTGACTTTTGTCACTATCTGATGACAATCATGCAAAAAAAGACAGAAATACTAGTAATGCGTTATTTCACTCAAAGTTGTCCTTATCATACTGTATATTAAGATAAACAAATCCCAGATAATATCAAGTTTCAGATCATTTAAAGTCCAGAAAGCTGTCAACTGCATCCTCTGTATCTGTGCTAAAAGGTCCCTTCTGCAGACACGGCAGCATCTAACCAGAACTTCCAGGTGTTTTCTAGACCTAAACTATGTCATGTTATGCTTACCCTCTCCTTCATTGTTGAAGCCGTAGGCTTTGATCACCTCTTGCTGAATCTGGGTGGCCACCGGCAGCACAAGCTGCAGCATCTTGCCCATGTCGTTGCAGGCACTCTCTCTGGCCTCCTCCATCCTGGCAGCGTTTTCTGGTACTGAGAAGGCCTGGATCACCTCACTAAGCACCACTGTGAAGGAAACCAGCACTACATCAGCAGCTGCTCTGATTCTACAGCATGTTTTTTTTTTTTACAGTTTAACTTCCACTCGGTTCTTCTCACCTCTGGTCTGCTCAACAGTGAGGGTGGGCTGCTGTGCTGGAGCTGAGGCCATGTCTGGAGAGAGAAAAGAGAACAGCCTGTACTCAGATATGTCCAGTGGTGACAGGAGACAAAGAAACTGGACGGCTTTAAAGAGGTCAGCGAGTTGAAGTAATTGTAACACTGATATCTCTCTCTCTGGGTTCTCTGGGGAGATTAAGTAACTTAAATAGGGCTGAAATGATTGGTCAGCAGACAGAAAAATAATTATTTTCAATCAGTCATTTTTCAAGCAAAACCGTCAAGCATGAATATGAATACTGAATATATTTGGGTTTTGGTTTGTTCAGGAAAGAAACAAATTGAACACCTCATCTTAGGCTCTGAGGAACTGTTTTAAGCATTTTTTTTTAGAATTTTACAAAGCATTTTGTACATTCAGTGACTAATTAATAATAAAATCAGCAGTTTCGTGTGATAGTTAGTGTCTTGTTTAGCTGTTTTAAATACAAGAGGGTTTATCTTGATTTGATGAAGTCCAGCCAGATAGCTACCAGTACATGTCTGTATCTAAACACAATGCTGTAGCTGCACGACAAGAAGTAAACCGACACCGAGCTGCTGTATCATGACGCTCTCTCTAATGTTTAACTCTCACTAAAGTCACTAACATTAACTACTTCACTACGATAACCCACATAAAGAAATCTTAGCTTAAGTTAGACGTCGATTCAATGTCTGAACCATCGACCGTTTACTTCCTCTCTGTCGATAGCTTAGAAGCTAACGTAAGCTAACGTTAGCTTAACATTAGGTTATGAACAGAAGCAACAACTAAAATATATATTCAGGAAAGAATTAGCCTCTTAATAAAGTGTAGAGGTTTGGAAACTCACCACTTGTGGAAACAACCTAGCTTAGCTGGTAGCAGACCTGTGAAAATTTGCCAGAAAACGGCAGCTTTTGCGACAGTTGAAGGCTTTTTGCGACACGACTTCCTCCTTTCAGATAGTCGCAGATGTGACAGGTAAACAAACTCTTTGCTAAGCTAGTAGCATGGTCAAAACTCTCCAAAATGATAGATAAAGTGAACGATAGTCAGTGTAATTGTTTTGGCTGTTGTAGAAAGCTTCACTGAAGCAAAGTAAGTAAGCTCTGTGCTAGCAGCTATTTTTGCCACGTACACCTAACAAAGTTGGTGTAAAGGAAGTGGCGGAGCATGGCGATGGAGCAGAAGCTGGCAGAGTTCAGAGCCAGACGACAGGCTGGAAAAGCTGTGAAAAATGATGAGGGTGCTGGTCCGCAGTGCAAAGCGCCGTCAGCAGAGGACACAGCTGCTCAGACTGATGCGACACCAGCAGCTGTCAGCCAACAGACAGAGGAGAAGACGGGAGATAGTAAAGATTCAACCCAGAGCCCTCAGAGGAAGGTGAGACATCAGGCATTTAACTCTTTTTGTTTGTGAGCAGCCGCTGTGACAGCTGGGTGTCTGTTTAATCTATGAATCAGTTAGATAAAGGATAACTACGGTATCTTTAAGTCTGGGCTATTGGAGCAGAAATGGTAGAAAAGTCCCCAAAGTGCTTGTTATTGCCACTGAAAGGCTCAGATTGTTATTCGAAGTGTCTGATAACATTAAGGAAAAGATCCTTACAGAGATAGACCTGTAAGATCTGTTTTGTTTAACCAGAAAACAGCCATTATATCGCTTTCTGTAAAGCCACCATACTTCATTGACAAAAACAGTCATTTTACCTTGCAGATCATGGGAGGTGCTGGTCTAGTTTCTTGTGACTTTGGTGTTTTAAAACGTTAGTTAAGATCCAAACAATCTCTCACCAAAGCCAAATAATAATACAGTCAAAGTAACCAATCAAGGCAACAGTAGACCAGCAACTCCCACATTAAGTTTAAAATAAAAATGAAATAATGTTTTTGTGAATGAAGTCTGGTGGCCTTTAAGAGAGCGATATAATGGCTGTTTCAAATAAAACAAAAAAGGATCTCACAGGTTTATGACCTCCTGTTCAAATTCTGAAACTTTTTGTGCCCGCCATTCACTTTGAACCCCAAATATGTAAAAAATGTAATGATTAAATACAGTAATTAAATGTTCACAACTCACTTATGTTATCTCTTGGATTTAGTGTAACACTTGTCCATAAGACATTAAAGGATAGACAGAAAGCATGTAACTAAGGCTACACCTCAATCCTATTATAATTACTTAGAATCACTTACATTAACAGTAATATAACACTTGAACATCCTCACATTTTAGAAGCTGTGGTAGTCTGTGCATTGTGCTTGTTGAATAATGATTAATTGATCACTGACCAGCTATAAGAAGTATACATGTGATGCTGAATCATAGTGAACCTCAGTGAATGTTGTGTGTCTCCTCTGCAGGACCGTGGTGACTGGCTGCTGGACAGCGCTCTGGGAAGGTGGCTGGCTTCGAGACAGTTAGTTTTGTCAAACCTCACTTTGCTTAAAGTGCTGCTGTGGCTGGTGCTGCTCGGTCTGTTCGTTGAACTGGAGTTTGGCCTGCCTTTCTTCCTCATCTCCCTCTTCTACTGGCTCTATGAAGGACTCCGCAGCCCAGCTGCCCGCCAGCCTGGAGAACTGAGTGCTTATTCTGTCTTCAATCCAGACTGTCAGCCTCTTCTGGGCTCTCTCACTGCAGAGCAGCTCGAGGGAGAGATGGGTTACAGACCTCTGGCTAACAGATGAATCGCTTGAGATTTGGACATTAATAACTCATAAGTAGATTTTTTTGTCTTTTCCAAAAAACGTTAATTCCATTCAGGAATATGCAAGGATGTAAAATAGTGATTTTGGTTCATTATTTCTGTATAACACATTACATTGAGATTGGTCTACTTACAACTTTATTCTTCCTTCTGTTTACTAAATTACTGGTCATTACTTAAAATTGTGGAAGGGGGATATGCCACATCAAATAATTGTCCCCAAAGTGTACACATTTGGTGGCAACATTTTCTTAACACGGGATTATAGACTTTAACATCTCTTTCACTCTTTCAGTTTCCATTTCCTGTACTGATTTTCTACATGGGTGGGAATCATATTTAGGAGTGAAATGGGGAAAAACACAGGAAAAAACTGCTTTTAATTTATATGAGAAAAAAAGACTTTATTTAAATAAATGGAGTCCTAAGTTTAATAAAGAATTCTAAAGCGTCGAGCAGTCTTGCATCTTGTCTTCGGTATCACACATCACAAAGCTGTGAAACACAGAAAGAGATGCATTGCACTTTCTTTTGTTTGTTTTTTTCTTTGTTACATTTTATTTTCTATTAAATTTATCATGAACAAAATAATGTTTGATTTAATAATCAAGAAAAAGTGAGAGGACATTGTCTTCTTTTTTTCCTCAAATGAAACCGGCGGGCGTTTTGACCCATCTTACAACTTTTTGCACAGAGAGATTATTTTATAGACAAAGCGAGAGGCTTCACTCATGTCTATTTCCGCATTTGGTTAAAGGCCTCTACACCCGTCAAAGGCAGATTGGATCGTCTCTGTGCATAAACTGTTTTCAGCGAGGACCAAAAAGTCTGGCACACCTTCGGTGTTTTCAGGTCTCTTTTATATTCAACTCGGTTTTGCGTCCTCGTTATGCGCGTTAACTTATCGATGTCATGACATGTTATCTCTGTAAGAGCGATAGCTCTCTATTTGCCTCTCAGGTGGCAGGTAACTATCTTGACAATTAATTTCGGCTCTTTAGGTCAAAGGTCTTCCGCTTCCTACTTCTCCCAAATTCAAGTTACCGAAGCCGTGAAAGCTTCTCTGTGTTTCCACCAGTGAGTATTAACCCCACATCACCACTATTACTGCACATGTACTTTAGATTTCTGGATTCATATCTGTGATTCAGCTAGCTGCAAGCAGTACCATGTTAGCCACTTAGCCGGAAATGCATAGGTTTGATTGCTTTTTCTGACTCTTTACAAGCTTCTTTTAGTTACCTAGCTGACCCAATTGTCATTAAAAAAAATTAAAATTAGAAAATAATAGTAAATGCAAATCTCATTGTGTGGCCATCTGCTATTACTGTCTATGAAATATTCATAGAAGAGGAGATTTAGTGAAGCAGACAACTTAGAAAATTATTTTTAACTTTTTAAAGAAACCGCAAGACCTGCAGACCAATGTTTGAGGATGTCTTCATCTCAGCTTCATCTTTAGCTCCAGAGGCTGCAGATTTAGGTATTGCTCATGATTTTTAATGTGTCCATTTTTAAAGACACGCTGTCTCTTGTGTCCATCAGTCATGTCAGGAAGTCCTGCTGTGGTTATGCGGCTGGTGGCCTCGGCCTACACTGTGGCTGAAAAGGCTGGGGCCATTGTGAGGAAGGTCCTTCACAGTGGAGAACTTGGCATTGTGGAAAAGGTGGGACAAATTTAATTTTGGTATTTAAAATGCAAAAACCTTGTCCCAAATGAACACATTAAACATACAAATACTGAGATTTAAGGCAATAGACTGAGATGAATGACTGTTTTAACCATGAACCCCTGCACAGACTGGAGCCAACGATCTGCAGACGCTGGCAGACAGACTGGCACAGCAGAGCATTTGTGCGTCACTGTCCAGGCATTTCCCCAAAATCACCATCATTGGAGAGGAGGCGAGTACATGAAAGACTTGATTTGTGTTGGTAGAATGAGGTCTTTAGACACCGTTGCCCTCTACAAGATTATTCCAGTGTTGAGCTTTATAGAAAGACTTTGAAAGGCTGTTGATCATTTTGTGTTGTTGTTGTTTATTAGGAGCTTCCAGATGAGGAGATAAGTGAAGATCTCATTGAGAGCGGCCACTCAGAGGAAATCTTTCACAAGACGTGTCCAGCAGAATATAGCGGGCTGAAAGAGGAGGAGGTAATTGGATTGTAATTGATAAAAAGAGGCACAGAAAAGCTATATCAATTCATGATGGTACTGTGGTGTTGAGCGACCCGACAGTGTTTACTGTCACTGTGTGCACGTGCTTCCTCTAAGTGTTTCTCTCTGAATCTCAGCTCGTTGTGTGGGTTGATCCCCTCGACGGCACAAAGGAATACACTGAAGGTAGGAATATGAATATGCTTCTCCTCCACATGTGTGTGGGTGTGTGTGTTAAATGGTGTGCACTACAAACGCTTTTGCCTTCGATGTGGGCTGTGAGCTATCAGATTCTTGATCAAGGAACTCACTGAACAAACACATTTATCACCAAAGTGACTCCACCTGCTTTTGTTGAAGGCTTTGCATGTTGTTGCTGATGAGTCAAGCAGCTGCATTTTATACTAACTGGAGACGGTGGAGTGAGCCCTGGCCAATACATGAATATAGTGCATTGCAGTAATGCAGCCCAGAATAAATGTAAGCATGTCCATCTGTTTGTAGATCAGCAGATGATAGAAATGACCTGATTTTAGAGGGAAGTTTGAGATGGTAAAACATGACTGAACAACAGTTTTTTACTTGGCCATCAAAACAGAGATTGGAATCAAACATTATCACAAGATTCCCTAGCAGCCTGTCTGACTAATGACCTCTGACATGTCCTCATTGAATTTGAGGAGATTTTGTGACATCCAGGATTTGATATTGAGGCAAGTAGTGAGGTTAGCTTGGCTGCCAGACTAAGTAGGTTTAAAGGCAAATATAGATTGGCCAAGTGGGAGCATGTATATGGAAAACAGAAGGGGGCCAAGACCTAAACCTTGGGGGACACCTCAACACATAGTACAGTTACCCAGAGCAACGGAAAAAGTTCCGTCGGCAAGATAAGTGCTGAAAGCCGAGCCTTTGATGCCAAATGAAAGCACAGCATCAGCATCAAGTAGATACTATCTGAATGAAAGTGTTTTGCCATTAAAATGTGTAATACCAGTTTTTAGTGCAAAAACAATCCCTCACCAAGTTACCTGACATAAAAACGATCACAGTGAGTTCAATGCAATGTGGGGAAGATTCTGAATTTGTGAAAGCACCATCAAAAAAGTGTGACTGGTCCATCCATCTCAGTGATTGGCACTGATTAACAATAGTGGTTAAACCTTTTACTTAAACAACACCTGCTCCTGAAAGACATTTTTACAGGCAGCTGCTAATCAAGCAGAAACCAGTATTTTCTGTGGCCACTGTAGATCATGATACATTATGTGATTCTGTTCATTATTACCTTATATTAAGAGGTTTTGCTAAATTTTGACAGGTTATTTCTCTAACTGGAAGTGAACATAACCACGGTGGCTCCATAGTCTTTACTTGAAATCTTTTGTTTTGATTTTATTTAGTTCTTCTTTCATATTTGCATGTAAAATGCTTTCTGTGCATCACTTTGTTGGCCTGCTTTCTGGCTCTTGCCACTCTGAGCCTCACTATCACTTGTACCTTTCTCTTTTCCGTCTTGGTGTACCCCTGCTTCTGCTTTCCACCTGTGTCACCCTCCCTCTGTCTGCTGACGCCAGCGTCGAAGTGTCTCCGTCACCAACCTGAGGCCCAGACACCGCACAAAGGGCCACATGCCTCTCAGCCTCACAGCACCGCTCTCCGTATGGGAAGGCAACAGCAGGAAAACTGATAGAAAGATTTAATTCTCAATAACATACTGTCCGTTTGTTTCTGTCCAAAGTGTAAATGCTGTAATGACACTTACATGTAACTGGCCACATCAGAAATATTTGCACGTGAGATAAAGTGCAGTAAAGCTGATGGCTTTAAGTGGACACCCTCTAACATCCTGCTGCTGTCTGATTGCAGGGCTCCTGGATAACGTGACGGTGCTCATCGGTATTGCATACGGAGGCAGAGCTATCGCTGGTGTCATCAACCAGCCTTTCTACAACTACCAGGTACAGACAGCACTAAATAATGTCGTAGCGATGCCGTAAAAGCCGCCACTCCAGTTAAATCAAGCTTTTTTTTTCACATCAGCTTGGAGCAGGAGCAGCTTTAGGAAGAACCATATGGGGAATGCCGGGATTGGGCACATTTGGATTTCAGCTGCTGGAAGTTCCAGGTGATAGACGTATTGTCACCACCACACGTTCCCATAGCAACAAGCTGGTAACGGACTGCGTAGACGCCATGGAGCCTCATGAAGTCGTAAGAGTGGGTGGCGCTGGAAACAAGGTGAGAAGGATTTAGAGTCAGCAACACACTGAGATTGTTAAAATGTGATTTTACCTCTCGTGTACAGTCCTCTCCATCCAGGGACGACTTGTAGCAAGCCTAGTCGTGGTTTCTGAAGTTTAAAAAAAGAAGCTAATTTTGAGATGAAACGTGAACTTTTACTTCACCAAACATCTGCAGCTGAAATGTTTAGGTCCTGTGTTTTGTGGCGTGAAGTATTTTTTACTTGTCTTGTGTCTGCAAACGTAGGAACCTGGATCATCAGTCAAAGAGCCTGTTGATGTGTGAAGATAGTTTGTTTATTGGATCATCTCCCTGCAGATAATCCAGCTTGTTGAAGGAAAAGCTTCTGCGTATGTCTTCGCCAGTCCAGGGTGCAAAAAGTGGGACACCTGCGCTCCTGAAGCCATCCTGCACGCTGTTGGAGGTAAACACTCTGTAGCTGCAGAGGATGTTTGGAGAATTAAAATGGGAAAAATGTGTCTCCATTTGCAGACTCTAAAAATTTAAGCTTTACATTTTGTAAAATTTCACACTAGTCTCTGAATCAATGTCTAAAATGTATTTTTTGTTTTTGCAGGTAAACTGACTGACATGCATGGAAATGCATACCGTTATGATGCTAATGTGAAGCACATGAATTCTGCTGGTGTTCTTGCTACACTACGCAACCACGAGTACTATGTCAGCAGAGTACCACAGTCAGTGCTGCAAGCCCTCAAATCAGACTAAGGTTTGTCTTCATCAGACATCACACTAAAGTCCGTCTGTGGTTCAGCACTTGAAATCCACATGGGGACGAGTTCCTGGAAACACATGCAGGAACTCTCTGTGGGGAAAATGTCATACAATCTATTTTACACTTTCAAAAATAATTATGATTTCAAAGTGCCCATTAACACAGTGTGCTACCATGATTTTTGCCGGGTCACTTAACACTTAATCAACCAGAAACAGAGAGCAGGTTCAACAGCACTTCCATTTATTTCACTCGTTTGAAACTCGTTACAAATCTCAAAACATCTGAACATACTGTTTCCAACTTGAAGACCAACAGATTTACAAGGCAACAGGCAAGATTTAAATAAATAAAAATACATCGGTTAAATGTTCATTAGTGAGTTGGAAATGATTTACTTCTTTCAGTAACCACTAAGTGGGAACAACAAACAAACTGCCATCATCTTGACTTGAAGATTCTGACCTCTTTACTGTGTCATGCAATCTCTGGAAGTGCAACATCAACTGCAGTGAAGAAACAGCTTTTTCAGCTCGGACTTTAAAAACTTTAAAAAAATGAATATACTGATAAGAATGTTATTAATCCTGTACCATACGTCAGCTTCTGCTGTGTTCTTCACATTTCTTAGAAATACCCTCTCAAACTAGCATATCCTTCTCTACTTTTCTACACACTTACTGTACTTAGCAAACTAAAGGACACAAACTCGAAGTGCTCACTGATGTTTGGTTCCCACATTTTCCACATACACTAAATTTACATCAAAACTGAAAATGAAGCCTTTATGCTATTGCATTAATTACTGGAAATTCTGGTCTTAAACAACCTCAAACACTCCTTCAGTGATGAGGGATAAAAAGGTTAGTGTTGGATGTGAGGAAGATGCTGGAAACACTCATCTAATGTTGCAGAGCTTCTGCTGTGTATGAATGCCCTGGTAAATGTACAGCTTAGGTTGGCTGCAGCCTTTTTTCAAAGAGGCTCTAGTAGCCTTTACAAAGGTGTATGCTTGCATTAAGCTTTTAGCAATATTCACTGCACTTACAGTAACAAAATCTCAGGATTTTATTGATACCTCCACAGGGAGAAAAAAATTCTTGAAGAGTTGGACAAGAAAGCATCTTCTTGTCCAACATCAAGTCCATTTCCCAAAACATTGCGAGTCAGATGAGAGAGTCAGTTCTTCATGTCTGTCTGTTAAATATGGCACTACAGCTAGCATCCATCTAACTTAGCTTAGCATAAAGACTAATAAAAACAGGTAACTTGGATGTGTTCAAAGCTACAAAATCCACCTGCCAGAACTTTTAATGCTCATGAATTAACACATTGTCTTGTTTGTTTAATCCGTAAGAAAAACAAGCGTTTTACAGAGGTTATGTGCCTGATTATTTCTTGGTTGGGACCAGTAACCTCCTGGAGTCTCCCCACTAGTTGCCAGGCAAGGGTCAGAATAAATAAACAAGATACAACGGTGGATTGTGTTAACCTTGGACAGAAAACTCAGCTCCAGTCTTTGTGCTAAGCTAAGCTAGCCATCTGCTGGTGGTAGTTTCATCTTTGACAGACATAACATATAATCTTCTCATGCAAGTCTTTGCAAGAACACAAATAAGCATATTTCCTAAAATGTCAAAGTGTTCCTTTAAGCAGTGCACTACTTGACCCAATATGGAAAGGGGCAATGGCAGTAATTAGGTTGATCACATGAACATTAGAGAAATGAAGGTGAGACAAGAGACAACTGACTCAGTTGTCTGGGAGAATTCATGGATTTTACATTGGCTATGGCAGAGAACCCGTCTCAATCTCACAAGCGTGCATGCGTTCACAAAATCACTATGGATATTGTTTAATCTGAAGGCAGAGAAGCGTCTTATCTTAACATCTTGCCCATTCCACAAGAGGTTGATTTTAATATTGCTGAATGGACTGAATAGTATAAGTGAGGGCTGTTAATACCATGGCATCAAAGAAAATGGAAAAAAATACCATTCACATGTTCATAAAAATACCCACAGAACAAGCAAAAAACACTCCTGGAGTTTCTGTTTACACATGAACAAGCTGACTGAGACAGGGCTGGAGTGTTTGAGGCAGCCTGCAGGGAAGTGGGCCAGAGACCAGCCTGGGGGAGGAGCGGGACAGTCAGAGCCAGCCGCTCACCTCTTTTTCGGTGCCTGAGTGGTGCGAGGCGGGGTGACAGGGCGTCCTGAATTCACCCCTCCGTACTGGTACTTTGCTTTTTTTTCCGACGGCTTCAGGATCTGAAAGAAAGGGTGACGGTAGTCATAAATACACTAAGAGCAAATAAATCAGGGTACAACAAAGTACAACAAACACAGAGTTCTGTACCTGAAAGGAGCACATGAGGGACTCGTCCACACTCATCATGCCGCCCGCGTTGTCAAACTCCCCGCAGTAGTTGGGGGCAGAGAACAGCGTCACAAGCTGTCGTTTGGCAAAGAACTCATAGCCGTCCTCGACAACCTGAAAGGTAGCAGGAGTAGAGCTGAAACTATCAGTCCATGACTGACTCAACTTTGATTATTGCTTAATCGTTCACAGTGTTTTGTTTGTTTTTCCAAGTAAAATTTCAAAACAATATCACCGGTTCTGGCTGAATATAATAGAGTTTTTGACTATTAGTCAAACAAAAGCAATTTAAATATGTCAATTTGGTGTCTGAAAATTTCAATGGGACATTCTTCACTTTTTTTGACATTTTACAGATTAAAGGGTTCATCAAAAATACTGACAGGGTAATAATTTTTATTTTAATGGTTTATTTCAATTTACAAGAACTCCAAGCAAGAATGTACTTCAAGTATATGTTGCTGATGTGTGACAAAGACACTACTGGAGAATAGAGCTGCTCTTTAAATTAACAGATTACTGCCTTCACTTTTATGCTGTAATAATCAAAACTATAAAGGAGTTACAAATTCTATTACAAAATCTATTCACATGAAATTAGTTTGTCTGTTGTGAAATATGTTACACTGAACTCAGTAATATTCATAATTTGTTTTCTTCTATATCTGCTGAAATGTTACATTTTTAACATTGTCTTCACAGCCCTGTGAAATTGTAAAATACAGTTGTTTCAATTTATTTGCCTTAATAAAGTACAGTTTAATTCTCCATGGTAATATCTCTAAAGTAGCCCTTATTTACAAAGCAGCATAAGTGTCACCTGATGTGCTCGGCAGATGAGATCCAGGTCGTGACGGTTGAGGAACTTGCTGACCACGTCGGCCCCAAAGGTGAAGGAAACTCCCCGATCATTCTCCCCCCAGCCCTGGACGTCTTTGTCTGGGTCTGACCACAGCAGGTCACAAAGCAAGCCTGGCTCAAAAAAAAAAATTAGCAACAGTAAAGCCGTGGCACCGTGGTACATTACATTTTTACAATTGGCACTAATTATAATCAGTTGAGGAAGAATCAGTAATATATTATAATCAAGCAGTGAATAAATAGAAATATAAACATCTACCACTTTCTGCAGACAGCTTGTGAAAGATGCAATCAGCTGATCAAGAAAGATTTTGTCTCCTTTTAATTCAGTAGCACAAACACATGATGTGGGAGAACAGACCTGTGTCTGGGACATCGGTGGGTCTCATAATGCGACGAATTTGTTCCATGGACTGTAGATCAGGTGAGAGCCCTGAGATGAACACATGATGGTATTACTGATTGTGAACACAGGCTACAGCAAATCCCATGAGAATCAGGATGGACACGTAAAAAAAGTGGACTCCTAAAGTGAAATGATAATGTTTTGATGTACAGTAATGCACTGATGGAGCGGACGTGTGATAAAAATGCCCTGAATTGATTGAAAAGTGCATTTTCAATAGCACCATAATCTAATGAATGACTTAGCACCTATAGTTACTTCATATATGTTTAACTAATCATGTGATTTAACAGAAATATAGAAAACTGACTAAAGATTATGTTCTAATGATTCCCTTTAAAATATTACTCCATGCAATAGTGTTATTATATAAATTATTTCTTTTGAAATTTCAGCTATTTTAACCCATGTACAGGCACACTTTTATCACACAATTATCCACATTATTCAGTGGTGATTTACTGGCTTCACGAACCTCCATGGCAGCAGAAAATCTTCTCATCAATGATTGCAGCAATGGGCAGACAATTAAAACAATCAGTGAAGGTCTTCCAGAGCTTTATGTTGAACCTGCGCTTGCCTGAGAAAAAGAAAGAAAGAACAAATGTAAGAGAAGCTCTCAACTAAATAATACTGTAGTTTTACATTCAGATTTGTTATTTCTGTCATCTTGAATTCCTTTATGAAAACTTTAGTTGGATCTCTTGATTAGGAGTGAGAGGAGCATTCATGAGAATGATTTTTTTTTTTTTGGTTTTCCAACTTACACTCGTCATAGAAGCCGTAGATGCGATTGATGGAGGCACACTCGTGGTTCCCCCTGAGCAAGAAGAAGTTTTCTGGGTATTTGATCTTGTAGGCGAGCAGCAGGCAGATGGTCTCCAGCGACTGCTTCCCTCTGTCCACGTAGTCCCCCAGGAAGAGATAGTTGGCCTCTGGAGGGAAGCCGCCATACTCGAATAGCCTCAGCAAGTCTGTGTACTGTCCATGGATATCACCTGGAAGAATATGTTCTCGTTTTTCAATTAACATCACAATCTCAATTTATCATGTGAAATGAATGAAAAGATTATATAGAGTTGGATTAAATACATAATATCCTTATAATTGCTTTGTAATGAGAGCTCTGGTAAAAATTCATGACCTCTTAGTCATATTTCCATAAATGCGAGTGCATATGGTGTCTTTTGCTCCATAATTGCATTGTAAAATACTTAAGATTAACCATTTGGTGGAATTATGCTTTCTAAACATCATCAGTAAGAAACCATATTCACTTGATGGCTCAACGTTGCGTCTAGCCAAAAGAAGAAAGAGCGACTGTTGGTAGACACTGTCCTCACCACAGATTTTGAGAGGAGCCTCCAGTTCTAGCAGGATCGGCTGACTGAGGAAAATCTCTCTGGACTTGATGCAGAGCCCCCGCACCTCAGCCTCTGACATCTGTACAACTTTCCCTGGACGACATCCTCGCACTGGAAGTCAAGAGCACAAACGGTTAACATGAGCTGATCCTTAAACAGGGCTGAGACAACAGACATTAGGACAATTAAGCATTAAGTAACCCGATACAATGATCAGAACTAATATGCATCAATTCAACATAATTACAATGGGTAGATTAGCTACATTGTTGCCAAGACATACGTTCAGTGATAATCTACTGTTAGTCCTTGTTTTGAACTGCCTACCGAATACTCTGAGAGTGATAGCATGTTTTAATCATGTGTATCTCTTTCTGCAGTGCGGTTAGCTACCCTTTTGTTAACATTTGCATCACAGTGTGCCATCAAAGAAAGCTGGCCATTGCATTTGCTTCGCTACTGGCCAGACAAACCATTTACTCCAGTAAACATGGGTTGTTATGAACTGGCAAGTGTGGGAATGAACAGCTTGTTGGCTCAGCTTGAAGTGAGAGTGAGTGAGTGAGTGAGGGCGGTGTGAGGTCTGGGAGGGCAGCTTCGTGTGTAGAGAATAAACAACATGCTTGTTTGGTAATGTCTGAGCTTTTGCTAAAGCTGCCTGTTGGTGGGTTAAGGATCTTTTTCTCACACAGCAGTGCAGTACCTCCATGACCTTTGGCACATGTCTGAGTAGCATATAAACAAAAGCATGAACAATCAAGAGGAAAATGAAAATTGAATACACAGACTCATAATAATAAAAAAATACAGATACATTTAATACATAATAAGATAACTGAATTGGTCTGTAATTCAAAACTAAAGGGTTAGTTAGTTCCTCAGTTATTTGGGGCTTGATTTCACCAACCTAGACTTTCATTACATTTTAATCAATGTATTGTGTTTTGTGGGCTTAATATCTGTTTAGTGCCAAAACTGGACTGATGTCTAAAAATTTGCTGAATGGGTCACGTTTCATATGAAACATACATATGCGGCATCATCACCCTTTAGTTGAGGAACAGTTTCTATGCATGAGCCATTAGACTCATTAACAGATGCAATCCATTACCTCTGCCCCCACCATAACCCACCCCTACCACACAGAAGTACCCTTTGCACACACACACGTGCAATAACAGCCCTGCAGCACGTGCAATAACAACAATCTTTCCATGCAATAAAGGCACATTTCTCCCTGAGCAAATGAAACTTTCCTTTTGCAATACATCTCATATTTGAATACATGCTATACTGCATATACTGCGTTGAATTGTATCTAGTTTGCTTTTTTTATTTTGTGTGTGTAATACTATTGATTTATACTCTTTTCTTTTTCTATTCATCTATACACGTTTAGTCTTAAAACAGCGTTGAGGGTGAAAGAGCAAAGTAAGATTTTGTCATTGTACAGTGAAACTTATTATCTGCGCATATGGCGACAAAACGATGGGAGTATCATTAATGAATGTGAAAGAGCGACGTTCTGCAGGCTCCAATGGTTTCCTACATCAGGGGGGTGTGTCCGGGGAGGCAACCCTCTGACTAGCTACCTGTGTTGCCAACGAGAACAGTGAACGTTACTTAGCAACCACAACATTCCACGGTTCCCTCTCGTTCCATCGTATTCCGTGCCCTAACCCCTAACCCTAACCCCTAACCATACCCTAACCCGGCTAGGTCACTCAGCTAGTTTTAGCTGGTATTACGTTCAGTTACACTACTAGTTGTTAACAATTAGCTCTCTATCTGGCAGTAGCAAGCTGAATATTACGCCTCTCTCCCATTTCACGCAAGACTAGCGTTAACTAGCAGTCCAACATTAGCGAATAGGTAGCTAGTAGAGGCTGTGACATCACTATAACGTTCACATTAATAGTGGAACGGAGAGCTTTTAACGTAACGGTTAGCTTACGGGTGGCTGATGAACAGGACAGGTAGCAGAGGATGCTAGAGGCTAAAATGATTTTTTAAACATGTTGTGAAGTTACTGGTTACAAACAAGGACATACAATTTAGTAATTTTGTTGATAAAGGACACAGAAAGACAAAATATCGCAGCGCTACCCTACCTTCCAGTAACCGAGAGATGATGCTGTCAACGTTCAGTTCGCTTTCCGCCATGTTTCTGCTGCTCACTCAGGCAGCGCAGCGGGCACAAACTGCCCTGGTTGATGACTGGTAGGCTCACAGCAGCACGAGCCTTCCCAGGTAAGCACACAAACGATGCTATGGGTCAAACACTAGCAGCACAGGTGTAAACACAAGCGCTGAGGAAATTTACTCAAGCTCTGCACTTTTTTAATACGGAGGTAATTTGGAGTGCCTCCATTTCATGTGTACTTAGTTTTTAAACGGCAGACATTGACTCCGGACCCAGCAGTCTCCCTCCCCAGGGTGGGCGGCAGGAGGGCGGGCATCTCGTCCTCAGGGGCTCTCGTTCAACCGCTGGAGGCTAATTTAGGGACCATCAATAAATTACTGTTTGATTAACACAATTTTCAATACCGTCGATGCTGACTTGACAACATTAGCAAATTTATGATATATGATTTAAAAAGTATACCAAATTGGTTTTATGTAGCACACTTATCTTGATAGCTAACGCGTAGTTTATTTTAAATAATTATTCAAAAACTATATATAATGGAATTTTATGAGATAGCTTTTATGTAATATGACACAGTGACACCAAACTAAACTTTACAGGACATATAGGACACACCTATTCAGATCAAATTTAATAATAATTATCATAATTTAATGATTAATAATAATCATTAACAATAAATCAATACAAACGTGTATTACCACACAGGGCACACCTCTTTATATTGGATTATAGTGCTGTTCAAATTTCTATGCATGCTATTTTTTTTTTCAATCGTCTCCATATAATGTGACACAGTGATTCCACATCAATACCAAAATGTGTCACTATACAGGACAAATAGGTTTTCAGTCTAGACCAAAGTTCATGACTCAGGTATTATGGTGATTTTATTTTATCAATAAATAAAAACAAGTAAAGAGAAATGTACAAAACTTGTGGATTCAACAAATTCAGTTGGTCACACAAGGAATACTTCACAATTTCTGTGCAGTACAAAAATTACAAATATTTTACAAACTTGTAGTACCACTATAAAGTACTTTGATACCAATATTTAATTGCATTATCCTCAATAACGTGAACAGACTGCTAGTACTACCACTGAGAATCTACAGCCCGGTCTGCAGCTTTCAGCTCATTGTTCCAGTTCGTTGGTCCTAGACATAGATGATTTTGTCAAGAGTTGAGTTTTAGTAGCTCACGCTGACACCCCTCACATAAAACGTTGAACAGCAGCTCCCACAACACAACTTTAGACAAGCTCACTACCTGCTAGTTCAGGTTAGTTCACCACCTGCCTCAAGTGATACAGCAGAGAGCTCCAGTAAACCAAGCAGCTGTGGCCAAAACATGTTTGATGCTGCCTTAAGGCTTAAATATACTGTTAAGAACGAACACAACTTGATAAGATCTACTGCATTAGAAAACAGTTCCTTTCATTTCTACTGCTCTCCCATCCTTGTTTTTCTGACGCTGACTGCAGGAGAGAATAAACCAGGCAATAGTAATGCCACCCATTAAACTGACGATTCCCACAATCACTGGCACCCACACAGGCATGGAGGAGGAACACTTCTGCACAGGGATGGAGCTGCTGGTGTACGTCATGGTGGTGGTGGTGGTGGTCATCACTGGTGGACTTGGCAGGCTGTTGATCTTGGTGAAGATAAAGGGATTGGCCTAAAGGACACATAAAATAGTTCAGAGCACAAATTTAAGAAACTTAAAAAAAAATGTGAAAGAATATTTCAGAGAATGCAGCCAAATATACTACAGATCAGCTGCTCAATATCAAACAAATAAGACATGAAATATTTGAATTTGAATACAGAAAAAAGCTAAAAAGGGCTGTATAAATTGAAGCATGACACAGGATACACTAAAACTTGAAATAACCTATTACCATAACTGTCATATTACATATTTCATAATATTTGAGCTCAATTTTAAAAACTCATTGAATTATTTTATCAAGTTTATTTGATACAGTTTATGTCTGTATTTTGTCATATAATTATTTTGTCATGTCATTTATTTTGTATGTAACACGTTTGGTGACAATTAGTTACATTTAACTGTAACTGCTGAACAAATAGAATTAGTTTGGTGACCAATATTAAAATGAGCTGTGAGCACATATTCCACATACCTCGGAGGGGCAGTGAATCTTGGAGCGGTCATATGTGAAGTTGTTGTAGGCCTGTTTTCTGCCTACAGGCTGCAACTGTTAGACAGAGGCAGAGTTAGACAGAGAAATACCATAACACAAAAAACCACTTGAAAACACAGTGTTATTGTGCTGCAGTGTGGTCCATTACTGCTCCATGCTCACCATGTTATTCCACAGGCCAATGGCCATCTCAGCATGCGTTCGCTCACTGATGTGGAAACAGTCCAAAGAGAAGAAACTCGGGTCAGCCTCACCCGCCTGGTGAAAAGATAACATTTTCAGCATGGTGACATTTCATTATGTGTGTGAATGTCTCTTTAGATGCATTTGTATGTCTCTGTAACTTACTCCAATATAAGGGATGAAGGAATTGTGTAAAAAGGGTTGAAGGACAACAGCAAAGTCTTCTTTTCCATCATAGCGATCTCCAGAAATAAGGTGTTCGATCTCAGCCTTGACAAAAAAAAGAAAAACAGAGGAATGACAAAGTGAACCCGATTTTTGGAAAATATTAAAATGTTCAGGAGAGTTCTGTGTTTTTACCTGATACTCATGATTGATTCGTTTTATCTCTTCAAGCTCTGGGGAGTTTTCAGCTGGGTTGATAACACAGGGACATCTGGTCCTATTAAAAACAGATTTATTCTCCTTTTGCAAAGATGAGGAAGTAGCTAATTAAAGAATCAGTGCTTTCCCATGCCAAAATGCTTGCATTTTAAATAAAATCCTTGGCTGGTGAAGTGAAAATAGATGCCTTTAGATTTTTTATGCAATATAATGATACATCTAAGATATGAAGATACTGAGAGCTCTACAGAAATATGGCTCAATAATATAATCTGTTGCAGTTTATAAACTTTTTTCAATTTGAAATACTTGTCTTTTAAATCGCGCATCTGCTTAAGATGAAGAGAAAGTGCTTCATAAATAACCTTCGTCTTGACTAGATTTTAATCTTTATGGAGAATCTGCACCTCTTGAATGAACAATCTTAATTCCTACAGGCCTAAACCTACATTTACTTTTTTTGGCCACTTGGGGGCAGTGTAAACTTTAGCTTTAAACAGTACTGACGTATCACCTTTTAGTTGATTTTGTAAACCTGTTGGCTAGCAGCTGGTTATGTACACATGTAATTATCATTCCTTTGTAATCCTGCTTCTGTCCACCGACAAATGTAAATCCCACATTTACTCTAATTTTGCCTCTGCTTTGGTCTCAACCAACTCCTGATCTTTGGATCTTTGGATCTTTGGATCTTTGTCTGCAAAATGCTCCACTATGTTCACCTGCTCAGGTGGTGTACAGTGCATTTCTTTTTCACTAAAAACGTCTGCCTGCTGCGGCTTAAAAGAACACTGAGAGTGAGTTTAGTTGAAAAACTAAAACAACGACGATAAAATGGTCTGTAGAGCTCAGGGGAACTGCAGAGTCTGGTGATAATTCCCTGCAGGTTCAACACTATAGCTTTTATGTTACACATAGTCATGTGATTCTCAATATGAAAATGGTGCAGGTGCCTAAAAGTCTAATGTTCTATATGTATGTTAAGGTGATGAAAGAGACAGAGGAACAGGCTGGAAACAGCAAAACTAACCTCTGCAAGAGGGAACAGCCAATCGTGTTTCTCCTAACTCTTTTCAACGGATCTATCTGCAAGAGCTCCACGACATTAACCAACAGCCTTGGTACCTAAAGACAGAGAGAGAGAGAGGGAGGGAGGGAGAGAGAGGAGGAGGGGGGAGGCAGAAAATTTATGACCCACTTGTACTCACGAGGACAGGAGATGACAATAATTTAAAGCTTTTAATATCTCACCTCTTTGTAAAGCATGTCCAAACTGAGCATAAGATTGTGGCTATAGTTCTTGGGCGACAGATTATTCTGCAGAGATATGTAAAGCATGTTTTTTATTGCACCTCCATAACATACAGAAATACACATTCATGTACATACAGACATGAATTTTAAGGAACACTCACTTGGTCTATGCAGTAATTGCAAAGATCATTTACTCCCACGAATATTGTGGCAAGTTTCCAGTCCTTTTCAAAATTCACCTCCTATGTAGAAGGAGTATAGAGCATAAGCATGGAAAAGAGAGAGACTATTAGAGCCATTACTAAGTGTTGGGGAAGTCTTACCTTATGTTCTCTCATGGCCTTGATGAGAGCTTGGACTTGTACTGGGATCTCTCTGTAACAGAACAATACAAGCAGTGGCCGTTAGACAGATGACAATGGGTTGTTCAAAAGTTTCACTCAGGTAGTGGACCCAAAAGAAAATGCACATACGAGGTCTTAGCACCAGCTACAGCCATGTTGAAGCCCTTCTGGAATGAGCTCTGGCCCCTGGAGAAGCCTTTTATAGAGGGGTTGAACTTCTTCAAGATGTCTGAGAAGAGACAGAGGAAAAGGCATCCAGTACCAGCTGAGAGGTAGCGCACAGCTGGTTTCTGATGCTTGAGCAGCTGGGTAAAAGAATTTCCCCTCCACTACATTACACCTCTTGAACCAATGACCAGTAAAGCCTGCGGTCAAGCAAGAGCATTTTGGTATTACTTATCTTAACCCCCTGCTTGTTCGAGTGTGGAACACTGGAAAAATTTGTCATAAATGATCGCTCAGATAAACCTCATTAATTCTATGTGAACATGAGTGGGTTGCAGGCAAGTGTCATTTATAAAAACGTCAACAAAGAGTGGAAACAAGTCCTGATGTCACAAATCAGCAGCCAAAAAACAGAAGACATTTAGCAGTGTCAGTGCTCACATTAGTGCCACTTAAGAATGGTGTGGCTCTCTAAAGTGGATATTGCAGGAGGCCCATCGTGTAGAAATTACCCCACTTCAAAATGCCTGATAGATTTCCAGTATTAAAAAGCACTGCTTCTATGCAGATTACAAACACATACAGCCAGCAGGAGACTGTTGATTTGATGTACTAACATAGACTATTTTTTTGTGGGATAAACTCACTTGGTATTGTTGTGACAGTCTTCAGATTGTTATCCCCTCCAATACTGCAAGAAAAAGCCAACAAACATCAGCATGGTTTGTAAAACGTGAATGTAATGTAAACCTCACTATCATTGCAACACAGGAGGCATGCTGTACCTCCATGACACTCCTTTATACTCTTTATTTAGGTCAAACAGGTTCTTTGCTTTGGCACCAGTGCCGACCTGTGAAGAGAGAACAAAACCAGCCGTGAGTACACAGACAAATGAAGTGAGAATGCTGCAGATGACAGTGAGATGCTGACAAAGGTAAGTATTACATCAAAGACTTAACACCAGAGCATAAAAGAGGTGATCACCAGTGGTACAAGTTATCTCGCTGATAACAAATTGATTAAAGAGTTCATAGTTCAAATAGCTGATGCCAACAGGTTCACGGTTGCTGCCAAATGTTGAATGTTTCCCTTCAGCACACACACACACACACACACACACACACACACTCACAGTTGTCATTGTCTATTGCTGCATACGTTCAGAAAAAGATGTGTGATTTCCTAATCTGTGTCCTGATGATGAACTGGATTTCACTGTGTTGCGACACTAACCGTCGAAGAGTCTCCCAGTGCTGCAACCACCTTGATGTCCGCCGGTCTCAGCTTGTGGACTAGACATAGAAAAAGAGATTCAATCAACTGGCATCAAGATAAACAATAAGCATCATCCCTATAAGAGGTATACTTCATCCCTTATATTCTCAATGTATTGTATTCTCAGCTGTATTGGCATATGGCGGTGTATGTGCTTCCGCTTCAGTTAACTACAGATAAAACAGGACATCAAATCTCATATCGACTGTCTGCTGATAAATCAGAGATGAGTGTCTGTCTCACCTGAAGTTGGCACAGTGTCAGATGGAGCAAGGTCCACACAGGAAAAGTCACTTCCCCAGTTCTGGGGGAAAGAAACAAAATGTGTAAAATGATTTAATCCTGAAATGTTGATTGTTCATGTTTTATGTCAGTCTTCACATACATCATCATTATTCGCCTTTATGTTCACCTTTGAAGATGCATCAATATTGTCATGTCTCTTAAAAATAATTGACTGTGTCTATTTAATGGCACAAAATGGAGGAAAATTGCCTTAATAAGATCCCAAAGCCCAGAGGTGATGTATTTATAATGCTTATTTTGTACAAGCAAAACTCCTAAACCCAAAGATGTTTAATTTCACACCTAAAAAGCTGAAATCAGATCAAATTAGTTGATGATTTATTGTCTTATCAATTAATCAACTAATAGTTTCGACACTATTTGATCTGTTGTTAAATGTTATCTTCACTTACTGTGATAGGTCCAGGCGTCGGAGAAGGACCAGCATATTTGTAATTGCTGTTGTTATAGGTCCGGATGAATGGTGAAGTCTGTAGGCAAAGGAAAGTCATTTACATAACATAATCGCAGTCAGTGGCTTTGCCGCTTCAAAATATAGAAAATGATATTGGATTAACAAAAACCTAATTTACCAGAATTTATAGAACTGACTTTCTACACCCACAGTCTCCTACCTTGGTTGGACATTTCAGGTCAGTGTCTGCAGTAAAATCTTGCCTGACAGTCTTATTCCCCAAAGGTTCCAGCTGGGAAAACAAAAGCCAGAGTGATTGCTCAGTCTCATTCAGAACTTTTCCTGTAAAAGCTTCTTCGTGTCTGTGATAGTTACCATGTTATTCCAGAGGGAGCGAGCCATCAGCGTCTGGGCCTTCTGGCTGAGGTGGAAGCAGTCAGCGCTGAAGAAGGAGCGATCAGGACGGCCATCCTGTGGAAAAGGTAAATGCCAATGGTGCACGCTACAAGAGAAGTTAACTACTAAAAGACATTTGCTAAAAAGGGGAGAAGGAAAATTGTAGTTTATCTGAGCCTGGACGACTGAATGGGAACCACAGCACAACTTTTGAAGCGTGTGTCCTAAAATCTCATAATAGCTTATATGCAAGTCTGTAACTACATGGCTACAATGGTGGAAAAAAAAGTAATAGTTCCAAATTTTTAGGAATCGCATTCTTGCCTGGCTCTGTTCAAAGGCAACAAAACCTGCCTACCAGCACCTCTAAATCTCATCTCTGACGGTCCAAACTCCCAATGACATCTGTGTAGTCCACATGTGAGAGACAGAGCTTTGGTACTGACCGGCAGTTTGGGGACGATGACATTTCTGAAGAAAGGCTGGATGACCACAGTGAAGTCTGAACGAGTATCATATTGGCCCGACTCCACAATATCATGCAGTGAGCGCTTAAAGAGAGAAAGAGAAGGTGTCTTTGCCTGAGGATCAACTGGAACTTTAATGACCACACTGTGGTTTTTCTTACCTGATAGCCTTGATTGATGTCCTCCACCATTTGAAGAGCTTTAGAGTTGGTCTTAGGCAATATAACACAAGGACACAGAATACTGGCAAAAGAGAGACAACAAGGTGTGATATCACTATTTACGATTATTTATTCAATTATATTTTGGGGAAGATGGAGTCATGATGGCAGTCTATGAGCTGGAATCAGACCCACTTCACTAGACTGTTAACTTTTTGAAAAGTTCAATATCTCAATGAGAGTGTTAGCAGGCAGAGAGAAATGGGATACTCACTTTACCAGCCAAGTTGGACATTTAAGTGAAGTGTCCATGTGCATTTCTCTCAGTGGGGTGATATGGAGAGGCTCTATTAAGTTCACCAGAGCCCGAGGCACCTGACAGAGACGAGCCGTGTTAATGCTAACAATCGAGTGGACCAACATTTATCTGAGAATGTAGCAGCGCGTCTTAAGCTGTTGATTTTACCTCTTTGTGTAGGTAATCCAGGCTGCCACGAACATTACGAACAAAATTATCTACAGAATAGAGCAGCTGGAAAGGAAATGGAATCAGTCTCAGGTTGTGTCTTTAAAGTTTGGGCCGTCTGAGAGATGAATTATAACTCCACATCAGTACTTACAGAGTTGTAGCAGTGGTCACAGATGTCATTCCCACCAATAAAAATGGAGATCACCTTCCAATCTGATTCAAAATTGATTCTCTGTACAAGAAATAAAAATATGTGGGAATAATGTGAATAATGTGTAGTGGTGCTAAAAGGGATGTGTAAGACATATAAAAAGCTGAAATGTCTCCACTATTGTTAACTGTCCAGAGCAGATCTAACTATGCAAGTGTGAAGGGATCTTATAATAAGTGAAGGATAAATATTAATTTATACACTCACAGAGTCATTCTTCATCCTCGCCACCAGGGCTTCCACCTGCGGTAGCAAGTCCCTTGAAACACAAACAGTACAGACAGTTAGTCACATCAACTTTAAGATAAAGTCATCCAAATTCTTGTTGATCATTGTTTTTCACTGAGCTGCATTTAACAGTATAAGGAATATGTGTTTTCCCTTTGACATCATGCAATCTAAAATTATAAACTACTCAACTGACTATAACTTATACATTAAATGGATTCATGTCGGACTGCTAACAGCTGTGATGCATTCTAAGTTTAAATCAGTATAATTCTTACTGTTTATGTGCGGGTATAAACTGGTGAGAGGCTGCTGACAAATGCCTCTAGTAAGACTCACTTGCTCTTGGCTCCAGCTACAGCCTGGTTGAGGAAAGCCTGAGGAGTGTGCTGCTTGCCCATACCAACAGAGTAGCCCGTCAGATTGGGGTTAAAATGTTTTAATATGTCTATTATAATAGAGGAAAAAAGTGAAATAAAAGATTTCAGTGTAAACAGTGGCAAACATTTCTAAGAGCAGCAAAATCTGACTTCAACATGTTGTTTGAACTGTATAAACATAATCAGGAAGACTCACTGGGCAGCGTGGTGACACTTGTGAGGTTTTCATCTCCACCAATACTGCAAAAAACACATAATAAAATGATAACTTTTATTATCTGTATAACAACAGTGTTGTTGTTGCTGTCGTGCGGTAGTTCTACTGAACAGTCTTGACCTACCTCCAGGATAAACCTCTGTACTGACGCAGGACGTCCAGGATGTTGTGAGGGCTGGAGGCAACGCCGTTCCCTGCCTGACCGTCAGAAGAGCACAGTGTTTCAGTTACGCAATGAAAAAATTCTTAATATTTGTATGACCTTCCCCCAAATAAACAGCAGTTTACTGTCACACCATTCACAGTACTTTGCCATCTTTCCATTCTCTAATCTAATTCTCTGATATAAGTCCATTTACCAAGGCCCTAAGATCTTTGGACTGTTGACAGTGAAGGTGAACGCTTAAATCAACTGATATGTAATTGTCTCCATTATTGATTAATCCACTGATCAGCTTTTCAGTCTATGGAATAAAGCCTTGTCTTGATAAATCTAACAAATTGCAGTAATTGAACATTTAAATTTCCTCTGGCAGCATCTGATTGTGTTCAGAAATAAATTTTAATGTTTAGGACCATTCATACATATCATCTATTATATTAAAGATCCGTCTGTTGTATCTTTGCAATACTATCTGCTGTTCTTTTCAGACGTTTTGTATAAATATATCCAATGTACAGTTAATATCCAAAAACAATCCTTCACCTTACTGTACATACAATGATATTATCAATTAATATAAGCTACTAATGCACAGTATTCTTCAGGTCACTGTCACTGTACAGCATATATTTATATATTAGACTTAAAGATTATGGTCCAACTTGCAGGATGTATTCTATATTTTTATTTTGTGATTTGATATATTAGATTATATGACCTATCTGTCTTTGTTTTTCTGTCTACTTCAGGGAATGAAGTCAGGAATAAACGACTCACTGTCAGAGAGTCTCCCACAGCAGCCACCACTTTGATGTCCGCAGGCCTGAGTTCATGGACTGAAAAAATACAGAAGACATCTCAGAGTGGTCAGGATAAGGGTAAAGACTCTAAAGTTGATTTATTAGATGGCACACGACTTTGAGAGATACTTTACAGTAATATATAAAACCTATAGTACATGTCATTATAAAAGCAGAATCTGGCCTTTTCTGTCAACTAAAAGTAACTGGGAAATGCCATCTTACCTGAGGTGGGTGTGGAGGGTGAGGGGTTGAGGTCCTCGCAGGGCATCTCTGTGCCTGTAAACTGACCGGACACACAGAACACATACACTGTCAGAACCAAATAGGAGGCGCACAACACTTCCACTACCTCCATTTGGCTCAACACCAGACATTACTCACTGGGTGAAGGAGGGGAGAGGCATCGCCGTGGTGATCCGAAGGAGAGTTTCCCTCCGTCCTCAGGAAGGGTCGGTCCTTGGAGAGGGAGGCAGGCAGCCGGGGAGAGGAGAAGGAATAAGAAAACAGAGGTGGTTTGGGAAAGAAGAAGGGTAGAATATTAGTACGATGCACTGAAACCTATTTTCAAGTACAGTTCGTCTAATGGCACACTTTAAATCCTGTTTTAACTGCGTGTGTGTGAGTTTTTAGCACAGTTACTCACCTCAGTTGGACATGGAAATGTGATGATCTCTCCATTGTCTTCTGTGCCATGTTGGCCACTTGTGGGCTGCAGCTGAAAGACAAAAAAGTCGTTGTATCCATGTTTTCAACACAGAACAAAGACTCTGTGTGTCTGTGTGTCTGTGTGTCTGTCTGTATGAGAGAAAGGACTTGCTGAGGTTGCTTTAGGTCTCACCAGGTTTGTCCACATCTGCACCATCAGTTTATCAGTTTGCTGCGACGCTTGTGACTCAGAGAGAGGCTTCCCGCTCTGTTAAAATAAGGACATCAACAACAAAGTACAGTTCAGAGCAAGAAACGCAGTCAACAATGAAATGGAGTGAAAAGAAAACCTGGTCTGCTAATAGAGGTCTTAACATTTTAAGAGAAATAACATGTAAATCTGAACAGGTACTGGGCTGATTTTTATATCCAAAAATTGTCCAGATAGGTACCATGAGGAGATCTTACCTTCAAAACTACCTTTTGATGTGTTAAGCATGGACGTTTTAGATGCTATCTTTCTAACATTATATTTTAGTGATTTTAGAATTTTAGAAGGAGAATTTATCCAATGTTCAGATTTCCGTCATGTATGTAAATTAGCACATATTCAATCAGACAATGCCTCATTTGCATATTTAAACATCACATTTCATAAAACTTGTAATCCAAAACAATAATTGTTCTAATGTAAGTAGTTAACAGGGGAAATTTCAGGGTGATATCTATTAGTTAATATTTTGACCATGTTCACCTGTAGTGTCTTTGCCGTAAATGATAAAAATGTATGGTGGCTGAATTCCATTTGGCCTCTTCAGTTTCATGGTTCTGATATTGTAAATGTTAAATCATTGTCACACTGCGATGGCTTATGGTGACACTTGAATAGAACAGATCCATCGATATCATCATCGTTAACACGTGGGTTCTTCCTGCAGTGTCAAGTCAATACATGGCTGTGAAAAAGGCCTATTCAAGAAGTGATCAGTCTGGCTATAAGCGTTTCAAAATATTTGGTATTTGAGATCTGTCTCCTAATAAACATAAATAAAAGAGGCCAAGGGACTAATGAGGCAAACTGTGTAACCAGGACCAGGAACACGGTGTAGTGTATAGTCTCAGCCTGTGACTCACAGCAACAGATGAAAGGCCTGTGATGAGCGGTGAGTCCTGCACAATGACAGTGAAGTCCTCTCTGTCACTGTACCAGTGCTTCTTCACCATTAGCTCATTCAATGACTCCTGAGCGGTGGAAAACAATTGAGAAGAAATTTTCACAGCAGCTAAAGCATCCAAATATCTAACAGATATTTTGGTGTAAATAATGGACAAACCTGCAGAGCGTGACTCAGCATGGCCCTCTGAAGTCTGACCTCTCCCTCGCTGTTTGTTTCCACGCATCGGCACATCCTGTCAGTAAAGCAGATTTACTTATCAAACTTAATATGTGTTTTACTGTGTGGGAAAAAGGTCTTGATATGAAGCACGCATTTTTTAGTGACTTATTACATATCAACTCACTTATTATGGAAACTGTCACGCTCTCCATCCCACAATGCAACACTGACAATGGTCCGCTTCAGCTGCAACGCAGTGAAGTGATGCAAAATGGAAAATGTGCAAATACTGGCAATACAGTAACATAGTGGCTGAATGAAAAAAACAGTAAATAATCTAAAATATACCTGAGACTGCAGCAACTGCAGAGCAGCATCCACCTCTTCAACCACTGATCTGATAACAGACTGAACCTGCACACAAACACTGGAGCCTCAGACTAAAACAACATTTTTCTCATCTCTCAAATGCCACTGTTTTCTTAGTTGTTGTTGTGAGGTACTACAGGTGCTCACAGCGACAGCTCTGTCTCAACACCTGTGATTATCTTTAACAGTTCACTGATAGGTAATAAACTGCACACATATATATCAGTTATAAGGACAAATTTTTTCCATTAATCATTTCACTGCCTTTGCACAGTTGTTTCCGCTCCTAGAAGATGTTGGTCATTAGAGACAACATACTGAAGATATCAAAGACAGATGCACTTCACCAGCTTGTATCAAAGAAAGTTTGAAGATGCTGATAGTAATAAAGTTAACTTTATTACATTGGAGCAACAACGTTTAAAGACACAGAGGAACAAGGGATTCTGTTTCTAGGCTTTAATGTTTCCTTAACAATGATGTCATCATTATGAAGGTGATTTGCCGTTTACCTGCTGCTGCTCACAAGCACAGAGCTGATCCACCTGAACAAAGAGAAGGAGCAGCTTCCAATCTCTGTCCACATCAATGACCTATAGGAGGAAAGGTGCACTCAGAGAGTTTTATTCCACTCAGAGAGCATAAGAGGTACGTTTTATTTATTCTTTCAGTTATTCTTCCCCTCACTCTCAAACAAGTTACATGTCCTGGTCTCATTGTGGAATTCTGAAATGATAAATAATCCTTTAAGATGTGAGACACTGGAGCAGCTACCTGATTGTTTTGGAGGTAGAGGGACACTTCCTTTGCCTGCTCCACCACTGTGCTACAAAGCAAATGCAACAAGGGGAAAATAACATCAGCAATCAGTGGAAGCAGCCGGAGTTATTGCTAGCGTGTTTCTAATGTGCCAGAAAGTGCTGTCTGTACCTGTGCTGGACAAACTGAGGGGCGTGCAAGCTCGTTTCAGCAGAGACAGGACTGATCAGTGTGGGACTGAACAGGGTCATCAGCTCTGACAGAGGGATACCAGCACAAGTTTAACACAGAGACATAGAGCTTCTTTTCCCCTGCGACTTGTAGGTGTAACCACAGGAGATAGATTACTTGAATAATAGTGAAATCACAGAGAATCAATAGGCAACAATCATTTTTAAGTAAAAAATAAAATACTAATATAATAATAATAGATTATCGTGAATAATCAGCTCATTATAACACACTGTGTTGCTTGATCACACACAAGTTGGATTTGACCATGAAAATAGTGTCGTTTGTGAGCTTCATAATAATTCAGAATACTTGTCCCTTACATACAGGCTGAAATAATTCATCATAAGGCTTCACGGTGAGTCTATGAATTCAACTAATTTCGCAATGAAATACAGTAAATGTCTCCATTCTGATCAAACTAATTATTACTGAAAACATTGCAGTGTTTCAAAGTGGGTGCTAATCCTGGATCTTCTAATCAGAAGAAAATAAATGTTAAAACACACTTTGATCGGCAGCTGTGGCCTTCCTGCTTTATCTCCTGCTTTATCTCTGAAGTACTTTTTTAGTCTGTGCACCGGCCGGGTGTATTAGGGTTCACTGTTTGAAAATATCAGGTCAGTGAAGATATCAGTGTAGTTAAGATAACGCACAGTAGTGTAATAGAAGCTCATATCGACCTCTTTAGATGAATTGCACCGTGCATTTAGACTGTAGGCAGTGATTATCGGCAGTAATTAACTTTTCGATTAATTATGTATGAGTGAATTAGTAAACACTACAAACAACTAAATAAATCTTACCAGTAAGTCTTGACAACACTGTGGACAGCTCAGTGCTGCGGGTCAGAAAATAAAAGACCACAGTGTGATTACGTCTCTACGCTGCTGAATTTTAGGCTTTGCACTGCAAACATGACCTCATGGTTGAAGCAACCTGCGCTCACCTGTGTGTGTGAAGTCCAATGGAGGAAAGCACAGCCACATCCGAGGGCTTAACACTGTTAACTTGAGAGAAGAGAATAGCCATTTAAACCAGTTGAACCTCAAGCCGTTCGTGTAAGTCGGGCTGTTATAAACGTATAACAGTCTCTGACTTACCATTTCTAGGGGGTGGCTGAGAGGGGTACATCTGAGAGCAAGGCAGTCCAGTTACTGAAATCAAGAATAGATGACAACATGTTATGAACAGCATAAGTATATAATATAGTGGATCAAATATCAGTTTTAACAACTGAAGAGCCATGCACATTTTTTTATCCATACCTTTTTGTTGTCATTTTTTTCAAAAGAACTAATAAATAACTATTATAAATAATATAACTTTTATTCATGAAAATAATTGAATCAGATTAAAAAGAAAAGAAAAACTCCTGCATAAACAACATGAGCATTAAATTAAGCAAACCGTGGAAAGCTGTTGCCCTCGTGAGGCCCAGGACCGTGATCAGAACCAGCTGTGGAAGCATCATCTCTCCGATCTCCTCTCAGATTTTGTCCTCGTGGGTCTTTTCTGCAGCCGTCTTTCTCTGTCGTTATCAGTTATATCTGGCCAGTAAACTATACATGTCATAAATATGCACAGAGAGGAGGGACTGGCCCACTTGTCCAAAGGACATGGCCATAAGGTTTTATAATGACACAATAGCACTGATAATGAAGCGTTTATTGTAATAATTAGTGAAAGTGAACTTCAGGGTGTTGATGTGGTTCTATTGTTCTATCTACGTGTTGCTAAATTACCTTTCACTTTAAACTTTATTGTTCATTGGATTACAATAAATATAGCAGTCACAATGAAGACCTTCAGAGTTGCAAAGGGAAGTAACCCCAAGGCTCTAGCATTTCTCGGATGAAAGATTTACAAACATTATCAGTTCTGCAGTTAGATAAGAGGAGGTGAAGGTCTTTCTCCACATGCTATATAAAACACTATTCACACTATTAATCTGTTTTGTAGTTCTGATAAAAATCTGCACATCTGTTTCTCGTCTTCTGTGTCAACGCTGTATAACTATGCTGATGATCTGAATCTTTTTTTTGTAAATCAAGAGGCCGTGCTTCTTGTTAATGATTTGTGCTCAACATCTCACCATATTGAAGGTGGTCAGATGATTGCTTTAAAACGTAAGTCTCAGCCTGATTATTTCTGCTTGTACAAGCTCGATGCACATTGCACACATCCTCTCTCACATCTGTATAGTCAATATGAAGTGACAGCCAGCCGCCAGTTAGCTTAGCTTAGCTCAAAGACTGGAAACAGGGGGAAATAGCTAGCCTGGCTCTGCTCAAAGCTAGCTAAGTCTGCAGACTAGCATATTTCATGGATGCCATCTGATCACAAACTGAAGTGTGGAAACATCAAGTTGGTTAATGACTTCCTGGAGTCTTAGATCAGCTAAGTCTTTCCTCTATTTATCTTAAACCTAATATGTAATTGCTTGGCATGCTGACCTGACCTCTCCTCTACGACAATATAATGTCCAGAATCATGCCACTCTGTTAGACTGTGTCAATGGTCACAACAGATGTGTGGTGTGACAGAGCAAAGCACCATGGGGGAAAAGATCATCTCCATTATTAGCACAAATAGTTGTGGCAATCTCTTTTTTATTGAGGAAAAACAACAGTTTTCCCACAGGGAGTTACATATATTTGGAATAAATGTGTCTGCAAACACTTTGATTTTTGAAGAAAGGGGTCTGACAGGACCAGTGACAGGATTAGAAACAAGGTTAGTGGAAACAAGGTTAATGAGTAAATTTCAAAGCAAGGTGATAAGTTGAGTTGTTTGTATGATGCTACAACTCCCTACTAAACCTCCTTGGAGACTTTTTTGTCCCATAATTCAATGGAACATCTGTGTGTATATATATATATATATATATATATATATATATATATATATATATATATATATATATATATATATATATATATATATGTATATATCTGCTTAATTAGAAACAGTGGAGATGCTTCTTAAATCTTGCAGTGTGTGAGGGTGATGTTCTCACTTAATATCTTTACTTTGTCACCACGACAACAGAGCCAGAGAAATACATTGGGTTTTTTTTTTTTACACAACAGTGATGTTCAGTGATGTAACGCCTGACTATCTCTTATCTTTCTTTTGATTGGGGGGGTGTAGAGTGGCCAGAAGGAAGGGCAAAGAAGTTAAGAAAACAACTTACCAGAATTTTTACTGCTGTTGTCCTTGGGTCATGAACTACAGGCATTAGGACAGTTGTACACAGACCCATAGAAACACACACATACACATTTAAAGAACTCAGCTGAGGTTCGGCCTGTACTGAAAACTGTTAAGTGATGATCTGTCCGTTGTGTTCTTGTTGCAGATCTTGAATGCTGTAGAACTATGAGTGCTATCACATGAATCATGATTATCATAATCCAGATATGAGGTCAAACTGCCTTTACAGTCTGTTATCTTCCCTCAAGGACATTAACTCTGCATGAACCCCCTGCTGAAGCATGGCTGTTATCTCCTCAATCTATGCTAATCTTTGAACAGGCTTATTTGGGCTGAACGGTTTGTCCTGTAGCTACACTTCTGCATATACAAAAACACCAAGACACACCAAGTCATCCTCACACTCTATATAATTAAAAACCAATTAGCCTAACTTCAGCTGGTTAAAGCACTGTCTTCTTTCTTTATCACAAGAAAAGGTGCAACAGACAGGATTTCATTAAAGATCTTAAAACATCTGGCCACAAACCTGACACAAAGAAGAAGGTGTTTCAGGAAAGCTCCGGTAGCTGGAAAAGAAATTAATCCAGTGAGGAGAAGCTGCATGAGAAAAGTGCACAGTTAGGTTCAGGATCAGGGTTAAGGGTTAAGGTTAGTGGGTGTACATCCTAGACAACTTCAGTACAAGAAGAGAGGTAGTTACACAGCTTCAGAGAGTTTGGAATGACTGTACAAAATACCATTACTGGACTAATGTGGTGGTTTTACCTCACTACATGCATTTGATTTGAACACTTATAAAGTGCAACATGGGGTGTAATAGTAGTGTAGTTTTTTTTTTTGTGCATCATCGTCTGCACTTGTCAATATGATTCAAAATTCCACAGTTTACTTTCCTTTTTGTTTCCATTTCAGTGAATTTCTGCTACTTTCCTCCCTATTATTATATTCATGTAAATATGGCAGACGAGGGTAAATCCTTGTAGCTGACTGGCTATTCCTGCTCAGAGCATAAAACTGATTAATCATGTGATCACTTAGTTTAGCACTTCTGTTACATTGTGTTACAGTGTTAGCAGATTTTCCACTTACAGTAAATTTGGTGGAGTTACCCTTTAAAAGTAACTCCTAAATTGGTAACTAAATTCTTAAGTGGAATTCTTGGATGTTTGATAGATTTGGGCTCCGGGTTAAAATGGCTACTGAGAGGTGTGAATGAGATGCTTTTTGTACTAAATGTGAGATGAGATGAGAATATAGAGGTTTATGGGGGACTGGAGAAGGAGGTCAAGACTTTGGCCTCCGCATGGAAATGTGAAGAATCAGTAGGGGGATTTGAGTTCTTCTGAAAAACAGAAGTATTAAAGAGTTTGTGCAGCTTTCTGTAAAGATTGACAGTGATTTTCTCAGTCAGTTTTGTTAAGCTCTGTTTATCAAAGTGAAGTATCAAGGGAGGAAATGGAAGAAACAAGTAGAAAGGGTTTAGAGAGACAGAGCTGCTTTCATATCCCACCAACTGGAGTGGCAGACCACCAGATGGATGTTACAAACACGATTTGGCACCAGGTGCAGTCAGGTGGAGAGATCTCTGCGTGGTATTTTGGGATACTGTTTAATGCCTTTGGTTCACTGTCACATAACTTAAGGTGGGAAGATTTAAGGTTTTTGAACAATCTGGAGGAGATATAGAGAGAAATGCCCTGGAGGGATTAAAGTGCACAAGGCATACAGTATGAAAGTTTACAGAGTTGGACAGTGAGTGTGTTTGGATTAAAATGGCTTGTTGTCAAGCCTCTTGGACTTTCTATTATACCTGTGTTTTTTATTTAGATGTGTGCCATAAATCACCAGGTAAATGTCCACTGTCTGTTACTTAATTTGATGATTTTTTTATGGTACATGTTGATAAGTAGTTGGCTGAGGGTGCAGCCTGTGGCAGGCTTGATCAGTGCTTAATTGGTCTATAATGCAGTCTAGATCACTGCATGCACTTTCTCCTGCTTTTTTTTCTCTTCCTCCCAACAGAATTTAGAGACATCACAATGGCTGTAATGCATGTACCTTTCTGCAATATCAAATGAATTAAACACAGATTATTAATGTTATATTAACATCTGACAAAAGAGGGAATCATCTGAAAGGATAAAGCCTTGTTGTATACTTTCCTACTGACAACTAATGCCATGAAAAAGTGGTTCCTACAAAAGATGTTAATCTTTAAAACTATTCACAACTGTAGTTTCACTTAAAAAGGCTCATTTCTTTAAATGGTTAGGCACTGTTATCTGTTATGCAATATCAAACAGAAAAAATTTACATTTATTTGGGACATTAATGGCCTACTGTGTGTTTTAAAAACTTTTGGATACAAGGGAGCTCTATGGCACAGATGAATAAGATGCAATCAGTCTTTGGCTACACAGAAAAAGGAGGATCGATTTATTGTTAGTTTAGTCTTTTTATGGGATTTATTGACAATAAGAAAAAACAGACTATAACCAGACTTGTCCTTTAATGTATGTGAGTAGACACCGGAGGGAAAATAAGATCTTAAACGTTCTTTTCTCATCTTTATCTAAATCCTTCACAGGTCAATTCAATTCATCATCAATTCACTAATCCACTCAGTATCAGTGCTGCTTTCAGTGGAGTCCTGACTGCATATGTTTAAAAAACAATAATAGATAAGGTATCTTCTAATTAAATTAACAATACAGATACATATTTGATGAGCGGTAACCATCCTGGAAAGTTACAGTCCATCATTTGTGGATTATTACACAAATATTTTCTAAAAAAAATTAGCAACATCAAGTTTTCTGGTTCAACTCCCTCCTGAGTGTACTGGGTGCTCTGCTGCCTCCTGGTGGTCACTGTTCAGAGCTGCATTAAGCTTCCAGAGATATACGGGATACACTGGGGAGACTGGACATTCGAAATAAAAGCATAGACTTCATAATTAAAATAAAAGTATAGTTACAGGCATGTAGGTGTGGACTCTAGCCTTGCTACAGTATCTACTACAAGTTTAAGATAGTTAACATTTTCATTATGATCATTATTATTAGGTTGTTACGACTTAAAACGGGCTCGATTTCATAAATGCTAATAGCGGAGATTTACTTTGAAAGTTTAGAGCGGAAGCTGTCGTTCTCTGAGTCGCTAGCTTGACTGAAACAAACGCCATTGTAACTGTGTGGTTGCATCAACTGCTCTTCTGTTGTTGTTGTCAAACTCGACTCAGAGGAAAATAGAGCTTCTGTGTTATCGGCCGAGAATAAAGACATACCGGTGACAAAGGACACCTCGACGAGAGAAACCTCTCCGTTTCCTCTACCAACAGTTATCCCGCTAGCTAACGTTACGAGGTGAGACATTTGGCTTAACCGTTGTTTGGCCTATTATTAACCAACGGTATCCTCTTTGACATTTACCTCTGATGGTTTTTTTTTGTCTGACTGGCTATTAAGCAGACTGTAGTGTTGTTCTCATCTCATAACACTTCCAGCTTTTGCTAGTTTCTGATGGGACGTTAATCCACGGTGACATTTTTCTTGCCTTTTGCTTAACCTTGTTATGATGCCTTCAAGTGAGTCGTAGAAATCCCGGTATTCCAGCGTGAAAGTCCTAAGAAATACCAAAGTGTTTGGTTAGTGGATAAATGTGGTCCGACGTACATTTTTGATCAGTTAAACAATGTAACTAATTAAAACATTACTTCCAGTAATGATTAATTGTTGTTACAAAGAATGCATAATAATTATAACATATTACTTTAACTAGAACATTTTGAAATGGTCTCATTCATTTTTTCCATTAGGACCCAGTCCTTAAATGTGTCACCTTGTAGAGATATGATATGATATGATATGATATGATATGATATGATATGTGTCATAGAAAAAAAGTAGGCAAAATGGATAAAATCGTCTGTTCCAGTATGTGATGTAATTGTATGTTGCCATATTGATATATATATTGGGATGTTATAAACCAATTCAGATTCTGTTAATGGAAGAGATAGCATATTAGGTACATGACAAATCGAGGTTCATTATTAAAGTCCTGCTAATTGATCTGAACAAACAAAAAGCACACATATTAAAGGGAGAGCTAGTATGGTAAATACAAAAAAATGAGTTCAGTGAGAGCTACCACAGTGACAATGATACAGCAAAGTTTCTGTCTTACAGTCCAATTGCTAACTTGTGCAAAGAAAATATAATGTTCCCTTGTTCTTTACTTGCTTGCGTCATTATTTTGCTCATTTCCTAGAGCTGTGTGGGTGTACCTTCAGTTGCTATAGAAATGTGTGTCACATCATCTAACACGGCTGCTTTCTGTGCATGTGTTTGTTTTAACCTACTGGCGGTAGACAAAATGGGGAGGATCTTCTTGGATCACATTGGTGGGACTCGCCTCTTTTCCTGCGCCAACTGTGACACCATCCTGACCAATCGAGCTGAACTAATTTCCACACGCTTCACAGGAGCCACTGGCCGAGCTTTCCTGTTCAACAAGGTACCTGCACACCGCGTCCTTCCCCTGGCTCATGGACAGAGTCTCAGAATGATAAAGGAAACCCCAGGAGTCAGATCATCATTTCCACTGTAGTTCTTTGTGTTAACACTCTGATATATGTAGAGTACAGATACATATATGTACAGATACATACACTACTCACAAAAAGTCTGGTCCACACCTTTCAGACTGAAATGTTTTCTAAAATGTCTTGACTTTACGAGCTGAAATTTGTTAAAAAAACCCTAAAAACTCTGCAGCTAATTGTTAGCGTGACAGACATGTGATTGCTGCCCTCCACCAGGTTGTGAATCTGCAACACAGCGAGGTGCAAGACAGAGTCATGCTGACAGGGAGACACATGGTGCGGGACGTCAGCTGCAAGAACTGCAACAGCAAGCTGGGCTGGATGTACGAGTTTGCCACGGAGGAAAGCCAGCGCTACAAGGAGGGCCGTGTGATCCTAGAGAGGGCGCTGGTGAGGGAGAGCGAAGGCTTCGAGCACGTTCCCTCGGACAACTCCTGAGTTCACGTCAGTCGCCGTTACAACACTCTACCCGTGCATCCTACAGCTTTCCCTCCAGCAGCGGCGCATGGACTTGCATGGACTGTGTGCCATTTGTGAGTAGAGCTACACCTGAATAATACCACAGGCTGGGTCTTTGCAGGGAGTTTAAACTAGAAGTGGGGGACATTTTCCCATAACTTTAAACATCTAAGAATTTCTTCTACGATGTGTAATAACACCAGTGCTTCTCTGCTGCTCCCCATTTCAAATCGCCTCCAGTTTCAACATGTACCCGTCAGGCTGTGATGTTCCTAAAGTGTGTCGGTGTGGTGGGATTTGGCTGCTGTCAGAGGGAGAGGATTCACTCCTGCTGCCCTACAAGAGGCTCAGACAGATTGTTATGTAGAGGTTTGAATCGCCATTAACGGCACTGGTAAATTCTCCTCACAGAAGATTGGACCAGTTAAAACGGATGATTCTGCTTTAGTGAAATAAAATCTGTTTCCATGAGAGTTAGACATAAGCAGTATGCTCCAGTACGGTCCTTTCTGACAAGTGTTCAACTCAACACTACGCCAGACATTCTTTATTTTAAATTAGCATTTACTTTAATATTACCACAGTTTTCAAAATTTGAAATTGCAAAAAACCCTGTAATATTAATGTTTATCATCTTGATCTTTTTCTTAATGTTATTATGGACAAGGAATCAGTTTTGACCTACAAAGAGTTCAGATATTCCCACTTCATTTTACGTTATGATAAATGATGATAAAGTTGATCAGAGCAGCTTTAACACTGAAGGACAAAAGGCAACTTTTGCATTTCAGTACAATCCTGCTGCAGACATTCGAGCCACTTGATTTACTGATCTTAACTACATGTGCTGTTCATTTTCAGCTGTTAAATTTAACAGTTACACATTTATTCAAATATTTAAATTGACTGGTGGCAATGGTCAAATTATTAGAATGAAACATAGAACATGTTTATTTGTTTTTTGTCAAAAATAAATACAATATTTCTTCACTGAATCTGTTTTCTTGTTTGTGTCCATATTCAGATTTGAATATTATGTCCTGCCTGAGCTACTACCAAATGTTATTTTTAATTCATTACTCCACTCATTAGTTGATTTTTTGTGCGTGTCTAAGTAATTTAAGTTCTGTTAATTATGCACAGTGTTAATGGCCTATAATGTGTTTTTATCAATAACTCAATGACATGCAAGTCACTGTTAGTGACCCTTTTTCAACTAAAGTTTTTGTGCAAATCACAGTTGCTACTCATACCCTTTGTTCCCTTACTGCCCTCTTTGTCCCACTCTCCAAACTTTTATTGATTTATATGTATATTTTTATTTTGATGGACAGGGACAGTAATAGACAGAGATATGATCAGATGTACAGGTAGACATCTGGATAGACAGGCGCACAGGCAGGAAGATGGAGCAGAAAAAAAACAAAACAAATGAAGTCAGACAGGGAGAAAATGAAAGTGGGTGAAGATAGATAAACAAAATAATGGAAGAGATGGGAGAAATGATGGCTGCGGTAAAAACAAAATGGATAAATAAAAAAAAACTTGATAGAATAACACAAAAAAAAGATAATAGCAACAATAGTTGCAGATTAATAATTGGAGTACAAAAATACTGATGCGATATTAATTTTAAAATAAAATATGATTTGTGATATAAAGACAATAATTAATCATAAATACATGTCTGTAATTGGCAGGGGGTTGATGTGAAATGGACCATGGGATATGGAGTTATTTGGTGAGTGAAGCTAATTTAAGGTATGGCTGCTTTTATTTGTGTATGTGTGCAGTGTTGGTAACCTTGTATATCAAGGAGGTTCAAAATAATAAATATTTGTGTAGCCTAATGTTTTATGGACTTGAGTAAATGTTTTGAGACTGAATGATGACAATTATTGTCATGAAAATAGTTAAATACTTAACTACCATGTAAATATTTGACAGAAATGGCATCTATTGACATCCTAAAATCTAAATATAAAAGCTAGACAGTGTCAGATTAAACAATCGAGCAACGTAATGTGATACATACAATTTCCGCCTTACTTAAAATGTTTTTCTTTTCTTTGCATTCGATACTGTTTGAAATATTTTCTCCAGCTCATATGTGAAGGAGCAAAAATGCATAAACACGCATAAAGCTGTACTACAGCACAAAGAACTGCCATAAAAATGACTGATTAATAAAGATGTTTAATCAACTCTTCTCTGACTCTGACGCATTTAAATTGTCTGAAAAAGCAAAAAAGAAAAAGAAAACCTCGCAGTTTAAAGCATGAATGTATGCGGAGAACGTCAGCGTGTATTTGTCGACGGACTGTCTAGGTTTTAAAATCAAACGCACCCTTAGTCAAATCGACTCGCGCTGCATTCTGGGAAATGTAGGAGAATGATTCCAGGCAGGAAAGGCTAGACCAGACTAATTTCTCGTGCTGCTGGCTGGGCAGCATTCCTCACTTCACGCTGGATACGTCTGCTTGTTTTAATGGCATGTAACGTGAGCAGGACTATTGACTTCCTTGCTACCCGGACGGATACGAACCAAAGCAACGATGGCCGGCGGTGAGTTTAACCACGGGACATTAGCTAGCATGACAGGCTAATGTTAGCTTCTTTTCGTACCAACTGTATAGTCAGATTCAAGGAGCTGAAAACTAAACTGAGGCCAATTGAATAGCTTCTTCCCACTAATGGTGTGCCAGCTGTACTGTCGTTACCGAAGCGACCAGACGTGCTGTGCCTGTTGCACAACAAATAAAGTGTTTCTCGTGTATTACACCTAACGCTGGACATGGGAGGTGGCCGTCAGCTACATTAACTTCACATTTTCACCCCGTCTCTCCTCAGAAAATGTGAGTGTGATCTTCAAGCTGTACTGCCTGACAGTGATGACACTGGTGGCAGCCACATACACAGTGGCTCTGCGCTACACAAGGACCATCTCGTCAGGAGATCTGTACTTCTCCACGACTGCAGTGTGCATCGCTGAGGTCATTAAATTAATACTGAGTCTGGGGATGCTGACAAAGTAAGTGTTTGCCACTGTTACATCGCTGACCAGCTGACCACAAGCTATCATGGGCATTTTCATAGTTATCATGAGTTAGAAACTCCCATGTAGGTGATTCCAAGATAGTGGGTACACATAGTGATTTACAGGTGTCTGATCAGCCTACAGGTAGAGGGATGTAAACCACAGGGGCCGATTAATGATATGATATCATATATTCTGTGTGTGTGTGTGTTGGAGCAGCAATTTATCTCCCAGTTATTTCTTGGTTAATCGTTAATTGTTTGCCATATATATTGCTTAATGCTTAAACTAAAGCCCAAGGTGAAATCTTCAAAGCATTCACCTGGTCTGCTCAACAGTCCCAAAGATAAACTCAAAGACATTCCTTTCTTTCTGTGGTTTACAACCCTTCTCTGTTTGTGTTCCTGTTGCACTACATTTTAACACATCACAAATAAACATGATGTCTTTAAACAGTTAGTGGATTATCACAATGCTAGATGATTATTTCAGCTCTAGCCGGTGACCACAGGAGTGTAACTGGTTATTAAGTGATAGATGTAAAGTCAAGCAAAACGTTTTGTTTTATGTCTCCTCTCTCAGAGAAACAGGAAGTCCCATCAGATTGAAGAACGCCATAGTGGAACATGTGTTCTGCAGCCCAAAAGAACTGCTGAAGCTGAGCGTGCCCTCGGTGGTGTATGCAGTTCAGAATAACATGGCCTTTCTGGCTTTGAGTAACCTCGATGCAGCAGTGTATCAGGTATGAACTGAATCCTGTTTTTTCTGATGTTTAAATGAGTGTACTGTGAACACAATTGCAGGGCGTGGATTGTTGGGGAACTTGTAATGTGTGTGTTGCACCCACTGACATTACAATGGAGATTGTAGAGAGCTTCCACAGCTGCATCAGTGATACAAAGAAACGCAAGAGCTGCAACTCAATCTTCATATCTTCATTATAAGTTCAACTACTTATTTTCTCGATGAATCGCTTAGTCAGAAATGATTGGTCTTCAGATGCCTTGTATGTCAAACACATTCAGTTTATATTGATATAAAACAGAAAAAAGGGGCAAATCCTCACATTGGAGAAGATGAAACCAGAGAATGTTTGCTTGAAAAAATAACTTAAAAACCAGTCAATTATCAAAATAGTTGTTGATTAATCGGCTTTTAGAACAGTTGTTTCCTTTGTGAAAATGAAACGGTGTAGAGAATATTATCATTTTATCAGTCACTATGTCAAATAAAGCACATTGGCACTATCTTTGCCAAATAATGTTATGTTGAGAGCTACGCAAATATTGAAAGAAAATAATAAGAGGTTAATATCGTGTTCGTGTTGATGTCATTTTACTGATGGATGAAGTGTAGGCTGGCAGTCAGCCTAATCTAATATAACTCCACAGCTGAGGTGTTACTCTACA
The DNA here is from genome assembly GCF_042242105.1 of Pempheris klunzingeri. Lineage (NCBI taxonomy): Eukaryota > Metazoa > Chordata > Actinopteri > Acropomatiformes > Pempheridae > Pempheris > Pempheris klunzingeri. The sequence goes on along the minus strand of NC_092029.1, from coordinate 15,487,665 downwards.
GCCTTTACAGTGGACCACTCTACTGTTGTGATATTTGTTTCTCCTGTAGGCGACAGCAAACACCTATGCTCATAATTGACTAATATGTTGAATATTGTTTTTATTAATCATTGAAGCCTTTTAGCCTATGAAATGTTAAAAATTGAGAGAAATTTTAAGTTCCTGGATCCCAAGGCTACATGTTTGAATTTCTTGATTTGTCCAATCAATAGACCAAAACTGAGTATATATACAAAAACTTGACATTTGAAAAGCTGGAAACAAAAAATGTTTGGCTTCTTTGCATGAGAAATTGCTTTCTTATCAATATAGTTATACATACATATATTTATTTATTTATTAGTTTCATCACTCATAGACACATAATATCTGGGCACACAAGCTGATGCCTGCAGCCCACTTTGGCACTTAAAAATATTAAACATAGATTAAGTAAGCAAGTAGTGTCCCACAATCAGTGTGAAGCAGGGTGTTGCTTAACAGAAAATGCTCAGTGCACCGTCCCTTTTTAAATGGGATAATAAATCAGTAGATATGACGTCTAACTTGTGTTTTCCCGTGTAGGTGACTTATCAGCTGAAGATCCCGTGCACGGCCTTGTGCACAGTCCTCATGCTCAACCGCTCTCTCAGCCGGCTGCAGTGGTTCTCCGTCTTCATGCTGTGTGGGGGCGTAACACTCGTCCAATGGAGGCCAGCAGAGGCCACCAAAGTTCAGGTGGGAGTGGCTCAAGTTACAATTTAAATGGTGACTCGTTTATAATCCATGTGACTCACACCATGACGGATTCAGCTTACCTGTATGTCGTCAAACTAATGGTGCCATTTCCCGTTTGTCTGGTGGCTCATGTCATTTATTCTTTTCTAGATTGAGCAAAATCCTTTTGTTGGGTTCATGGCCATCGCCATCGCTGTCCTTTGTTCTGGATTTGCAGGTAAAATGAGCACAGGATTCTGTGAAAAACACTGGTAGTTTTTGTGATTTATTTTTAGCGCAAACACATAATGTGCACCCAAACTGATACCAGCTGCACATCATACAATATTTGTGAATATTTACTTGCAATTAACACTTCTATGTCTACTTTCTGATGAAGGTGTGTACTTTGAGAAGGTACTGAAGAGCTCAGACACGTCTCTGTGGGTGAGAAACATCCAGATGTACCTCTCCGGCATTTTGGTCACCCTGATTGGTGTTTACATGAACGATGGCGAGATGGTCCTGGAAAAAGGGTTCTTCTTTGGTTACACGCCCTGGGTGTGCTTCGTAATATGTAAGTACGACTAAACCCGAGGATGTTTTCTATACGAGTCCACTTTTCCTCACAGTGTAGTTTAACTGACACTGATGTTTGCGCTTCCAGTCTTGGCCAGTGTTGGTGGCCTGTACACGTCGGTGGTGGTGAAGTACACAGACAACATCATGAAGGGCTTCTCTGCTGCAGCCGCCATCGTTCTCTCCACTGTGGCGTCTGTCTTGTTGTTTGGACTACAGATAAGTAAGTTAGTTGCTCATAACCACATTGTTGGTATGCTGATGAATGACGAGCAGATTTTTATAGTTTTTCCATTTAGCATAGTAGTAACTAGCAAGTAGCAAAAAGTAGAAAGTAACTGAAGTGTTCTTACTAATGTTTCTGCGAATGTCTGTATAATTTGGTGTTTATTATAGTGAAAATTGAACAATGTGATTTCACAATCTTCACAAGCCAGAAGTGATAGACTATTGTTGGTTAATCACAGTGTAGTCCCGGCCTAAAGCATACCCTGCTTTATCGTCTATTTTCCTCCAAATGGAACCAAAATGAACATCATGCTATATTGAAGAAGACTTGAAAATAGCGACTGAGAGCATAAACTCATGAAAATGTATAGTGAGGTAACAAATCAAGTGAGAAGTAAGCTCATTTTCCCATAGACTCCCATTCATTCGGACTTATTTTTGCAAACTGCAGAGCTGCCCCCTGGTGGCCGTTAAAAAGAATGCAGGTTTAAAGCACCTTGTCATTAGCTTCACTTTTCAGAACCGAAAACTGCATCCACTTCTTTCATACAGTCTATGATTTAAATATTTAAGTAATTTTACTTGTTACAAAATCACATTCCTGTTTCTGAGAAATTTCCTTACAGACATTTCAGACCTTAAAAAATGTGTTCTCCCATTAATTTCCTGCTTTAAATCTTTCAAAGCATATTAAGAAACAAATCCAGACTGTAGATTATTCTTTATAAAATATTTTTAGGCCAAAAATGTATAGAAATGTCTAATTTTACTTTTCTTCCCCTCTTGTGCAGCACTCTCGTTTGCATCTGGAGCCCTCCTAGTGTGCGTTTCCATCTACCTGTACGGACTTCCAAAGCAAGACACATCCAGGCTGAGCCGGCAAGACACAGACATCGAGTCCAAACAGAAACTGATCACTGTGTGAGTCCCCACCCTGCAGCAGAGGAGTCTCCCTATCTGGTGACCAGGTCTCTGTTGGGCTCAGCTTTTTCATGGACCTAAAGGGCTCCTGCACTGGGGAGATTTGGGGGGGGGGGCACCTGTATCTTTCAAGTGAACACTGAGTTGATTTGGCTCTGTGATTAGTTCATCACATAGACAGCTTTTGTTTCACTTTAATGGAGGTCTGCTCCCTCAGTCCAGCCTACCTCCACACACATGGGACTGGTGACAATACTATGAATATCCAGATAATTTGAAAAGGTCGTATTTTACTTTTAACTTTCAATTGATTCAAAGGTTTTTAAAGTGGCTCATATAACAAGCTGCTTTTCAACTTTGTAAATAACTCAAATCAATCAGTGAAGTCTTTGAACTTTCTTAGTCTTATTTTGATGCCTCCATATATCCGTTATAGGGGGCGTATAAATATCACAACTCCTCATCGTGGAGGTTTTTTTGCTCAATCTTTTATTAGTCTGTTTTACACTGTGCAATGTGAGTCTTATGTCCATATCACACAGTGCTGATTCTGAATGTGCCCAACTCACAGGAAAACATACTTGAAAGAAGGATGACAGACTGCATGTGTGATTATGTGTTTATAATATCATCTCTCCAGTGTATTGTTATCTTTCGTATCACATCTGTGTCGCCTTTTGTTTTGAAGCTTTTATTAAAACTGACTAGAAATGTGGGAAAACCAACAGTATTTCTAATCCTATTAATGTACCTTTTAATTAATCATTCGCTTCAGGGATAATGCCGGAGTAACGCAAATCATCTAAGTACGTCTGTTAAAAGTGCCATTGACAGGCTCAGATTGTTATTCTATGTGTATGACAACATAATGAAAGGATCCCTACAGACAAAGACCTGTAAGATCCTTTTTGTTTAACCAGAAATAAACTAATCGAGGCAGCAGACCAGCAACCCCTCTGTTCTGGGAGGTTACAGCGAATGTTTTTGTCAATGGAGTCTGGCACCTTTTCAGAGAGAGCTATTAATGTGTAAGGAACAATTTAAACGGTGTATTTAATTTAATCATAAGTTAAACCAACAGTTTTTTTTACTTATTTGAAGAAACTAATGCTAATAAATTAATCCTGCAGTAATTCCCACCCTTGTGAACATTATAATCGTTTTTTTACTGCTTTAGAGGCGTTGATTCAATTTTATGGTCATTTTGGCTGTTTGTGGTGCTGCTTACACTTACAAGTGTTTCAATTACTTTATCCGCCCCATTTCCATCAACGAGAGTAGGTTAATTAAAATATTTTACAGATATTTTGTCTTCCCCTTGTTAAGAGCAAGTTAGTTACTCCATAATTTTTCAGTAAATTAGTTAAATGGTTTTGTTGTACTGAGAAAACCCTTCAGCTGAGCTGAAGTGACTCACTGAGTAGTAACTTACTTTGAGATGCTAGTAGAAAATACTTCTTTTGGATGAAACAATTCAATTGAGGAAGATTGTTGAAAATATATAGCTTTTAATTTACAATAAAAAATTAACTAAAGCAGTGTGGTACCTTCAGTAATTAAATAATTTCACATTTTATCAACCGGTGTGATGCCCAGGATCTTCATCCCGTTGGCCAGGACTGAGCGGGCTCCGCTGAACAGTCGTAACCTTGCCTGTTGAGATTTAGCAAATGACATAACACTTTTTAAAATAATGTAAATACATACTGAGTTTTTGCATGTAAGAGCATTTTCTGAAAACAGCTCACAGTTCAGTTCAGACAATTACTGATGTTAGCTAAACCTAGAGAGTAGAATTTATCATCTGTGTTCAGACTTTGTTTTTGTATATTTCTGTACTATGACACAGGCGTTGGGCTGAATGATTAATTTTATATTTAAATCAGGATCTGAAAAACAAGCCATTTTAATAGCATTATTAGAAATGTTATGCAAATTGTTATTATTGTCAGTGCAAAGCTACGGTCTGTCACTGCACATTTAAAGCAAGAAACTCCTGATCCAATTTGCTTGATGGCAATTATCTACATGTACAGCAATTAAAATGTCTTGCTTTTATAGTACACAGACCACCAAAACAGACTGGAGTTCAATTAATATAATACAACAACACATTTGAATTTCCAGTTTCTTGCCTTTTGCAGAGGACAGAACAATTACTATTGTATTAAACTGTGTCTGTCTGCGTGTATGCTGTAGGTTACTCTATCAGAAAAAGCTCCCTTTGGAGGAGGAACACTCTTCCCTAATTGTGTGCCACAAAATAATCTCTCAGTGTCTCATAATGCGACCCAAACCTGTGCCAGAAAATGTTCACTGCAGAGGCTGAAAGGGGCAACCAATTACGAGATAGTTTAGTTTAATTGTGGTAATTACTCTAATGTCTTTAGGGTTTTAAGGATTTTCTAGTCCTATAAGGTGCATTTAAAGGGAAAATCTGCATAAATATGTACAGAAGGGATTTTCTGTCTACCTGCGCAACATCCTGTGAGCTTCCTTTTACTGGCAGCTCTCTGTGTGCTGAGGCAATGAGATGGCTAGGAGAGATAAGAGAGGAGAAGCATGAATATGCCATTGAAACTGTTTTTACACCACCTGTAATGAACCAGGTAAACAATGAGCAGTAAAAGTTCCCGGTACAGTGACTAACATCCTGTTCCTTACCACAGCTTCAGTAAAAAGTTGACGAGGTGTTTGGGTTGTAGATCCTGGGCCGACTGGTACAATACTTCATCGTAGCTGCAAACAAAGAGCAGAATGAGTGTTCTGTTAAATGGGGAGCAAATATTGATACGGCACGGGCAGATTGTGACATCTTCTTGCATAGTCTCATATTTGACAACTTGCAGAGAACCTCTGGAGGATGGAGGGAAAAATGGTTTGCTTACCGAAGGAGGTGCTGCAGGATGGCGATACTCGTCTGTTCAAACAGAAGCGATGGCTCAAACACGGCTGCCTCTACACCTTCATGCCTCCGTATTAAACTGCAGTAGAACAACATAGTCAGATAAACTGGAACATATTTTTGCACAGATCGAGGGCTGTTGATTTTGTCCTTGGTCCCTTATGTGAATGAACAGGAGGAATGACCACAGCAAGCAAAACCTGTTTCAACGTACATATTTGCAACTGACTATAGTTTTCGGGCAGATTCAAAATACTGTGAACCTATCCACCTATCCCTCTAAAAAGGGTCATTAGTACTTTTACTTTTGAAATTTAACTACATTTTTTAGATAACTGGTGCATTTTCACTAAAGTACAATTCTGACACCTCACTGTTAAATTTGAATTAATAGCAATGTGACAACGTATTAACACATAAAGCAAAGTATGACAGAATTCACAGCTGGTGAATGCTGGGATGATGATATTTTGTGTTTAATGTACACTGCCTTTCATATTTGTATTTGATTATTTTAACCCAAACCATGATATTTTCCTAAACCTAACCAAGTGTCTAAACCTAACCAAACTGCAGCTGAAAACTAATAATAAAGTAAAACTGAAACAAATATATTAATGTTATTTACAGTTGGTCTGACACAGGAATTATACCATTCAGCCACCACACCCACATCAACCCCTATAGGACTTTATCATTCATTGTGCTGTGTGTCTGCACCACGTGTAAATAAAGGAAGGTGTAAAGGAAATAGAGGTTTGATATTTTCAGCTGCCGATGAATACAGACCTGCAGAGTCGTGCATGTGTGTACTGGAGGAAAACGCCTGTGTCTCCCTGAGCCTGCAGCATCCTGTCCCAGTCAAAGTTATAGTCTGACTGCAGTGGACCTTTGAAGTCCTGAATCAAAGTCAGTGGAAAATATTATTTGAAAGATAGAGTAAAATAGAGCATTGTGCAGACAGATCAAGAAATCAAACAGGTAATAGTTGACTTCAGTTGACTAGTTCAAACCAGCTACCTGGATTATTAGTGCACTGATTCCCACTTTCTCTGCTGTGTCCTCAGGATCGTCCATTTCCTTTGTTGCTGTGCAGAGAGCGATGATTATTCCCCACATGAGGCAGTTTTCTTAGCACCATCATATATATTTACTTTTCTAAAGAGACTGAAATGGGTTTCTTCCCTTACTATGACAACCACAGTAGTTTGTTGATTAATATCCTGGCTGAAGGAATTAATTACTGTGGCACTGCCAACATTATCCTGATATATAGGAAAAATGAATTATCTTTAGTTACTCTGTGGTTCAGACTATTAGCAGTATCCACAATGAAGTGCAGGTGTTGTGTTTGTCCACAAGACGGACTGTGTGTCCCAATTCCATTAAACAGACAAACTGAACACAGTATGGACTACATCCAAAGAGCTGCACTGGATCATCCTGTTGTGAGATGCAGTCAGATAATCTCAAAGGTCCATTTCAATACCGTGATATTTACTAGCCAGGCCAGTTGTTTGAGCACAATATTGATTGTGTTGGGAAATTAAAATAGTAGGACACATGCAAATGTACTTTTGACACAGAGCCATGTGTGCTCTGTGTTCCAAACATAAGTGCTTAAAGTGTGACAGGCGTTACTTTTTGACTGGTTCATGTTGTGTAGCATCCTGGTTCGAGCTTCATCCAGCACGTCCTCCAAAAACACCACCTCACCGCTCCGGGTCTTCATGCCCCGCACCAGGCCGAAGGGCACATGCTGACACCTGCAACAAGTAGCAGAAGAAATGTATTCAAGTATCAAACATGGCTCTTTTCAGTGATATATTATTGATTATTGTTACTGATGCATTAATGTATAAGCAGCGATTTAATGTTAGAATTGGTGGAGGTGGAGCTAATTTAAAGTATTTCGCACACTGTTGAATATTTTGATATATACCAATTGATGACATTTTATAAGTTTAATGAATGTTTTGAAATGTTTATCTTTACCGTAACTAGTAACTACAGCTGTCAGATAGAAATAATGGATTAAAAAGTATATTTTCCCTCTGAAACGCAGTAGAGTAGAGCCATACAGCAGCATAAAATGCGTACAAAACATAAAGTAAATGTATAGAAAATACTCAAATACAAAATGGAGTGATTTCAGCGCTGCCTGCAACACCTCACAAGAAAGACTAAAGGTTAAAATACTCTTGTCAGCAAGGCTTTCCAAATAACACCACACGTTTCACGTAATCCCATCTTTAAGATAATGTGTCTGACCATCAGAGTGTGAAAAGCTGTAATTAACAGCTACCACTAACTAATATCAAACAGCTTCTATTAAGCCCATCTATGTTATGTGTGTGGTTGTGTTCAGGTATTTTTCCTGCTACCTGTCAGCCCAGGAATGCCCCATAGTGAGCAGGATATGGAACAACTGGTGGAAGTGATTCGCTTGACTTTTATCTGTCTTAAAAGGAAAAACAAATGCAACAAACCGATCAATATGCAACAGTTAAGGGCATGGGTAGAGTGTAACAGCAATTAATTTGCCACTTACACTCTCAGTAGTTTCATCTAAAAAAAAATATCAGACAATGGTGAAAACAGTCCATCACAGTTTTTGAGTTGTTTGTTCCGACCGACAGTCCAAAACCAAAAGATATTCGGTTTAACTATCATATAAAACAAAGAAAAGCAGCAAATCTTCACGGTTTAGAGCACGAAACGTAGGAATGTGCCGCTTTATACTTAAATGTGCTATTTCTGTCTTTTACCAGTGAAGCTCATGTTGTAGATAAATGTGTCTTGTATATGTGGAGTTACACCGACTGTTCTTTAAAGGACAGCAATGAAACAGGTTAAAAAGTAAATGCAGAGTGCTCCGGTTTCCTTACCACGTAAATCATCTCATCAAAGCTGTACTTTTCTTTTCGGTCAATAGCTGCAGCAAGATCTCTGAAATGCAGAAATAAGATAACTTTGTCATGGCTTATTTATTTATTATTCACCCGATAATGAATATATCTGTCCTTTAAAAAATATATAAATATATATAATATATAAATATCTCCAGGTGGGCAGACGGCTGCAGGGTCTATCCATGATTTTTTTTTTAACAAGTAAAATTCCTTTTCATGAATGTGTTTTTTTCTCCCTCAGGATTGGAACCTGTGGTCCGCTTCAGTATTTCCTCCAGGCCACGACAGCATGGTTGGAAAATTCAATATTTTAAATAGTTTTTGTATTTCCACTGATCATTTCTACTAGCGCTGACCTGGTGATGTAGAGAGTTGTGCCATCACTGCGGAGCAACGTGCAGACGCTGCTCATGTCTCCAGCAGGGGAGAGGTCCACTACACCCGTTCCTTTCCTAGAGATACAACAACGTCCATCAAATCCATGTGAGTTCAGAATCGACTGTCATTAATGTAACGATACATTAATATCAACTTGCAGTGAAAGAGCATTGTTTTTACAACAAGAAAAGCTAGACGAACAAATCCCAGCCACCAGATAATACAAATTACTGACGCCTATGAATGATTAACACACACACAAAATCAAGCATTAATATATATATATATATAAGTTAATATAGTCCTATTATTTGAGCAGTTGCATCAGTGGCAACCCAATAAATATACCAACTGAGACCAACTGGCCTCCTTACACATGTTTACTTTCTGTCTGTTGTGCCAGTTAGTGAAAAAAAGCCATCACACATACTGTCACACACACTGACACGTACTCCGAGGTTTTCAACAGGCCTCTGCTCTGCAACTGCTGCACCACCTCCTGGGCTTGATCTTGGTGAAAGGACTCCCCAGAATAAATATCAAAGTGGACCCCTAACCGCTGAAAAGATGTGAAATGTCAAAGTTACCAATCATTCATTCAAAGAGTTGACTGAATTTATTCTACTGATATGCTCTGTTCTCCCGTCACAAGTTCATATTGCAGGGTTTAGGTGTGAGTTGGTCACGCTGGTATTGAGTCCTGCTGGTTGCACCTTGTAAACATGTTGATACTCGGCCACCGTGATCTCTCTGAACTGTCGCCATAACGACACAGCCTCGCTCTCATGCTGCTCCAGCTGTCTAAAGAAGACTCTGGCGGCCTGCCTCACGTCCTCATTTTGCTCTGCTTCCTTGTTCACTTGCACGTAAACCTGCAAGACAAAAACACCAAATACTGCCAAACCGCTGTGCTAATGTTGAAGAAAGGCCTTTTGAGCAGCATTTACACCTGATGTTTTAGGAGGCCAGCACGTGATTAATGGCCACACAGGACAAATGCACACATAACACAAAATAATCCTAAAACCCATCATTTATTTATTAAACATTAACATGCCAGAAAGCCTCCTCATCAGGAGAGAGACAGAGAGAGAGATTTGGCATTTGTTTGACACAGTAACCGAGTAGTGCGTTTTAACCACAGACTGTATAGTAGAAGTGGACGTAGCTTCTGGGTCTGAAAAGTGAAGCCAGTGTGGAAGTGCCTTGAACCTGCATTCTTTCTAATTGCCAGCAAGGGCGGCTTTGCTGGCTCCAAATAGAAGTCTAATTGTATGAAAGTCTATAAGAAAATGAGCCTACTTCTCATTTATTACCTCAATAAACACTTTGCTAATGAGTTTATGGTTTCAGTCGCTAGTTTCAAGTCCTCTTCAGTGCAGCATGATGTTCAGTTTGGAAATGATTGTCCAATGTGGAGTAAAATATGCGATAGAACTGGGTGTGCTTTAGGGTGGGACTACCTTGTGACTAACCAATCAGAGGCAGATTTCATGGAATCAACATCACTTCTGGTTCCAGAGAAACCAAGATGGTGACGCCCATAAAGCCAAAGTCCACAAACCAATGAGTGATGTCACGGTGGCTACGCCCACTTCTTATATATGTTTTATGATTATAATGCAGGCTGCTGAAAGTGTTCAGGACTGCGGATGATTCAATTATAATGCATACATTTCATGTCATGTTCAGGGGCCATACAACATATTTCTGAGCGCCACTTTTGCCCACTGCCACACTTTGAAAGTCAAATTCAGCAAACGATTAACGCTTCCTACAAAACACACACTCATTCAACTTGCCAAACAGGTCTAAATAATTGATATATGCTATTTGTGCTCTCTGTCATTAGAGTGTGAATATCCAGCTTTATCCAAACATGCAAACTCACCTCAAACAAATGTTGTAAAGGATTCTGTTTCAGTTTCTCCGGACACCCAAACTGGCAAAACCCTGTTCCCAGCAGACCTGAAATCCAAGAAGGAAAACTAGTTTTGACAGTAAAAATCATTCATAGAGTCACATTTGGGACATTATGAGACCCAAGGACACCTGTTCAATATTTTCCACATTATTTACTCACCAAACTGCATGCCCCAGTCTCCGAGGTAGTTCATTCGAATAACATTGTTTCCAAGGGACTGCTTTAAGTTAGCGATGAAGTTACCTGGAGACGGAGATTATATTTTTTTTTGTCCAGCTGACCGGTTTTACTATCGATTCAACATGTAAGTTTAAAGTTTCCCCAACCAATACACAACCAAGAAATGTTAGAAAAACATTTCTGTGCTTTATTTTCTAATCATTTATCGGCTGGAATGATGTCATATCGGCCTGGCAGATTCACCGGTCTTACATGCATAGTAATCAATGTAACTATTTTGGCACCAATAAGGGAATAAATTAACTTCAGTCAAAACTCACCAATAATTGTAGATCTCAAGTGTCCAGCGTGGAATTTTTTGGCAATATTTGGAGAGCTGCAACATAAAAACACAGTAATTCTGTCTGATGACAATCGATAAGGGGAAATGCATGTAGTGTTCAAGAACACATTTCATGTCAAGCATACCTATATTCAACTAATGTTGTTCCTCTCTTGAGTGTATTGAAAAGTTCACTATCTAACCCGAATTTCTCATCCTCCCCTTTTCCAAATGGCTCCAACATTTTCTAAAACAGATGGCACAGATCAGATTGTGATCACAGTAGAGACAGGGAAGACGGTTAATTTAACCTCAGCGGAAAAGAAAAAAAACAGACAAACCTCAACAAAAAGTCTGCGATTAACTGTAAAGTTGATCACTCCACATCCAGCAGATATGTCTTCCACCACACTGTCCTGCTTCAACTGAAAAACACAAAGTCAGTTTCAAGAGAAACACAAGGCCCCAGGTTTATTCTAAGCAGAAAAGACTTAGAGTGCACAAAAAGACATAAGAATACTCCAACACTAGTTAATTGTTGTGATTTTGAACTCAGTGTTCTCTACGTTGCTTTTAAGCATGTATAAGATGTATGGTGGAGTATTCAGAGCTACGTAAGAGAACCTTAAAGAAAATTATTAAAAAGTATTATGAATGTAAATGCAGTAATTTAAGGACAGATCTACGGTGGCATAATTGTCGTCCTTGTTCAGCTTTCTAACTGACCTGCAGCAAAAGCATGTGCAAGTGTTTTTTGTATCCTCTTATTTTTCTGATGTTTTCTGGTAATAAGCTGACCCTGAAACACATTGTGTGCCCGTGCCACAGAAAAACATCACTTTTTGTCTTTACTCAGAAGTAAAAACTTGTGCTTCATCCGCTGGTGTGTGCCCTTAATATATTATATCATGAAAATACAGTTTAATTGTGAGATGACAGCAGCACTGCGACAGTCTTCATCCTAGATGCATCTCACCCGCGTGGCCAAGTCTTCTGTCTGCAGCTGAATGTCACCACCGGATGGTAAAACTCCACTGACTCGTAACGAGCTGATTGACAGTTTGAAGTCTGGACTCTGTCTGAGGGTACAAGTTCAGGGAGCTTTAAACAAAGCAGCAGGCAGAGCCTCTGCCTCAGACAGAGAACTAACAGAATTAATGTCAAACACGAAAGCACACTTAACTGTTTCTTAAAAACTGGGACTGCTGACAGAGCTGGTTTGAAGGCATCCTCAGACTGCTGCAGTGTCCTACCCAGCTACACATCAGACCACATGGAGACACAAGACATCAATAAACACCAGAAAGCTCATAGAGCATAGGCTAACATGTGCAACCACTGATGTGTTACAATACTTAATGCATGGGGGTGTTGTAGTACATAAACATTCATGTGTTCAGTCCTGCCTCCCTCTTGTTTTCACTTGCTCCAGGGTCAAGGCATGCTGCTAAGCTAGCATTAGCACATAAAGTCAACTTTCATGGCTTTCATCTTCATTACCTTTGCTGCAATCCTCCCTCTAAAGAAACAAGCCATGTTCCTTAAACGTGCAAACGCAACATAAATACTGATTTGTGGCAAAAATGAGCTCCAAACAAACGCTGTATGATCTGTTCACATTGACACAGCTGCAACACTTCCTCCTTGGCCACACCGCTTCCTCTCCGCTCGTCCAATCACAGGCTTCGTTCACTTTACTACGTCACAGCTACAAAAGGTTTGTTCGATTATTCTCACCGGCGCTCCCGGCGGTAGTATCGCCTGTCCGGTCACTTTATCACCTAGAAGCCGCATTTCAAATGTTAGATATTTTCCTATTGCATGAAATATTCCAGACTAAGTAAGTATCATCAGAAAACATCCCTAGTTATTATTTATTGGGGCCTAACAACTTAATCTCATCGGGACTGTTAGAGTGGTTTGAGCTAACCTATAGGCGTTTCCATGGCAACATGGGCACAAATCAACTGTCATCAAATTCCAAATCTTATGTTACTAGATTCTGATTGGATGAAGGAAATAGGTGCGTTCCATTCCAGATTGTTACATCATTTAACACCAAATTTTTAATGTAGGCTGCAAAGTACAAACTTCATCCTATTGGTTATTTTCATAATATTGACTGCAACAATAATCCAGACCAACCGTTTTATAGTTGTACTTCCAGGCTTCTAAAAGCCCGAGTCGTTATCCGTACTTTAAATACTTTTAGACACCCAAAATATTACATTGGCTAAAGTTGATCAATGTTAAGAAAACTAACCAATGTGCACCTTCACTGCACTGAGGTGGCAGATATGAAACGGTTCTGTGATCCCTTCAAAATATAGTGACATTTTTCTCAAATTGAAAAATCATGAAACCCAAACATTTGTGTAAAACACTTTATTCGTGAATTCGTTGAATCAAAGCCCCTTTATACCTACAGCAAATAAAATTATGAAATTTTGATACAATGAACAAAAGTCAAGCAAAAGATAAAAAAAAAAAAAAAATACAGTGTATACAAATGTAATCGCAGTATAACAATGCTGGAAAAAAAAAAAAAGCCAAGGTGCCTGTTCCTGGAGTCCAGTCTGAAGACGGCCTTGGTCTGTCCACTTGTAAAGTCCAATCCCTTTTTCAAAATGTACATATAGAAGATGCACAACTAATGTCGTCTGTGAAATAACTAAATTTGACGAAAATAAAGTTAAAAAAAGGCCAAGTGTGTGGTGGCAGTCAGCCTTTTTATGAAGGCGTCGGAACAAAGCCAAATAAATATTGACACGGCAGTTAAGAGGCCACTGGTAGAGTCACAGGGAGTCCTTGAAACAGGCTGGCAGCAGGAAGCCCTCCCAACTCTGGTAGACACAGCACGCGGGGATGCCACTAACTGATGCCTGAGGCAGTGAGTCCACATAGAGGCGATATGGCACAGCTAGGAGAAAAGTCCAACTAGACCCACAGAGTCCCTGGAGTGGTTTGCAGCAGATAGTATTTGTAAATATCAGAAGACGACACTCAGGAAACATCTGTGGAGGAAAAACACGGCGACGAGAGCATGAGTAACGCATTTCATGTCAGCAGATGGCTTTAGAGATCATCACTGTTACTGGTACAGGACTGTAGGCTGGCCCTCTGGCAGTCAGGAGGCACGTGCACTCTTACATGGTGTCTCCACCTGCGTTCCTTCTGGGCTATTGTACCCTGAAGTGGTGCGATAGTTTTAATAATCACCAGTCTGTCCCTGTGCACCATAACCCAAATGAAATCTTAAGAAAAACTCAATCTAACCTGATTAACACAACAAGTGGGTTTAAAGTTTGATGACAGTTGGACGATCAGGATTCATGACAGCGGAGAGAGACCAATACAGGTTATATAACTGGACTATAAACCCTAGAAGAAAGTTTTCATTAACGCTGTCCTGGCGGCTTAACTTGAGTTGGACACGCTACCTTAAGCTGATTGTGGGGCATTATGACTATGACTCAGGCATTGAAATCACGGTCTTCTTACAGTATACTGCTAAATGTGGAATTAAATTCCACAAAATTCAGAACTGGTAATTAAAGCTCATCTCTACTCTATGACTGAAGTTAATCATAAAATGTTGCCTCAGGCTTTTTAGTCAGCAGATACTATGAAAATGTGGTTCTCTAAAACTTTGAAATGAATTTTTTAACACGCTTACAAACTGTTCTGATAACTGAGGAGACAAACCCACACAAGGAAATTTTGTGGAGACCATTAATGATCTACAAGTGTCTGGCAATAATAAATATACTCACAGCTAGCAGGCTGCTCTCCAAACCGTCGCATCAGTTGATCATGCGTGAACTTGACGAACGCATCGTATTGCTCTGTTGGAAGAACAACTATGAATGAGCACTCTGTATGGATTACTCACTACAAATGGTTTTCTATATCAATTTTTTTTTTTTCTTTTTTAAAATCATACCTGCAAGCTTTGTCGTCAGTATCTCGTCATACTCCTCACGGATTTTGTCTTCTCGCTCTTTCAGTAGTCTCTCACAGATCATCCCAACCTGTCTGAGGGAAAATAAAGGCTGCTCCTTCCTGGTGGGAGACGAGGCACCCGAGGACGTACCTGTTAGCAGAAGTGATATTGCACAATCAATGCAAGACGGATGATATTAAACATGGCTACTTCAGTCAGTCTAACATTATAGAGCTTCAATAGCATATAAATGGTCGACAAAGGTGGATTGTGCATTAGTGCCGTTCGCATTTCCTGTCCAACTCCAAGTAAGAGCATCAGTCCATTTTACTTTATCCACAGAGGATTTGATTAAAAAGAAAAAACACTCCATAATAACAGAAAGAGCAGGATGAGAGGTGCTTTCCATCTCTCCTTGTTTACCTCTCTGGGTAAGGTCAGCTAAGGCTATGGGATTTGTGAGCAATTTTAAAAGGTTAAAAAAAAAAAACATCCCAACTTCTAGATGGCAAAGTGGAAGGATGTGTCACTCATTAGTAACTATTAAGTGTGCCAAATCAAATTACCCTCAGACAGAAAATGGTTGACAAGAAGGCAACGTGTGACTGAATTATAAAATGGTGACAAACAAAATGCCCATTCAGGTTAATATCAGGTTTATAACATGATTTGTGGTCATCCTAAACAAAAGCCGAGCCAAAAAGTCATTAAAAACTTGAGAGCTGGTCACAAAAATGATGACTGCTGCTTTAAATTATGAGCACAATTAAGAGGTAGATGGATTTGGGAAAACTAGCCAATATCCCCATTATATTATATTTATATTTACAGTTTATATTTATATGTTTTATATTCTATTCTATCCTCTCCTTTTTCACTCTTTGGCATTCGGTGCGGATGGCAAAGCAAGATTTTCATTGTACAGGGAAACTTGTTTCTACACTGTATACATGACAATAAACACTTTGAATCTCTTGAATCTTTGAATCTTATGACGGTCTGTTGGTGGTTACCTGGTAGGGCAGATCCACTGTGAATGTTCTGCAGGTCCAGAGGACAGCAGCTGTCTGCCTGCTGGAAAGCACTGTCCAGGTGTCGTCTTTTCTGCAGCCGCTTGTACTCCTGTTTGATGTTGTGCAGAATTTGTTCTGAAACAGAGAGAAAAATTGCCCCATGTTTAGGTGACATCTACACACACATATCCTGCACTTGTTTTTGGAAAAATTCAGATTTTTTAAATTCTATGCGGCCTTGCTGATGCATCCAGATGCATAGTGGCTTTAAGCACATTTAAAGAGACAGTGCAAATCTCTGAATCACCATGTCACTGAACAATAAATACTGCAGGCAACACAACACCCATCCATTAATTACACAACATTTGCACAGACACAGAGGAAATGCTTCATGTTGTGCCCACACTTTACTTCCCCATACCACTTCAAGCTCAGACACTCGTTAATTCATAGAATCAGTGCCGAATGTACAACGGGACAATAGAGATTCACATCATATAGTCTACAATGTGTTTTTACCAACATGCAGCATAAACAACGACAACACTCATTTAACTTGACAAACTGCGTATGGAATTCGTTTAAGCCACACGACAGCCAGCCGTACACACTGGGCGAGTGCTAAAGGGGCAAATGCTAAAGTAGTTAATTTTACACTTAGGAGTCGTTTTTTAACACTAAAGGTGAGTTGACATTTAAATATAAAACGTGAACTCCTACCTGTGGTCAGTCTGGACGACACTTCCCCAAACGGCGAGGGCTCCATACGCAAATACTTCTGAGGTGAAGACACCGGAGACATGATCGGGGCGCATCTCCTTCTTTTGGGGGAAGCCTGACTCATTAGCGGATCAAAGTCCAGAGTCCTTTTCATAGTAGCCCCACAAGCCATCACGCCTCAGCAGGTCTATCAATCTAAAATTTAAATCCCAAAATACCCCGTTGTCTGGGAGAGTCGCTGACCTGGGCCCCGCTAATGCTAGCTTACGTTAGCTAGGTCAAACGGCAATAGCGATTCCGGGCTGCAGAGAAATCCGCAATATTTTCGCTTCTCGTTGCCTTCTGCTGATAAATCTCAGAGAGTTTAAGTTCCCGAATATATCTACAACTAATCTGCATGAAATAAACTACGTTACACTTTGTATAAAACCAGATGACTACAGATTATAGCGGCACTAAATCCAAATGCTCAAAACCACCACAGCTCAGACTAGCTTATCTTTTATTCCGTCCTCTTTGATCGTTTGTGAGCATGCGCAAGGAACGTGCTCATGTTGGTACTTGTAGTTTTTATTCCTCGCTTCGCCTGTTATTCTAACTGGCGTGAATACTACATTTCCCTTAAGCCTTCAAAGTGTCCTTTTTTCAAAATTGTTTTGTTTGCTAACAATCTCGTAAACCACGGCGAAGTTTCAGTTTCATTTAAAACATTTACATAAAAACAGAAACTGAAAAAAAGTTGCTTTTTTGAAAATACGTGTTGATACAAAAGCGCTCTACAGCATGCTCACGTTTATTTTACACAACTGCTTCACTACATGAGCATCAGGCATTTTAGAGGATTTACTTGAAATGATGATTTCAGGAAACATTTTTGTCATATAAAAGTGCATATAAGTTAAACGAAAACCCAGGCCCAGCTTTATGGAAATACAACTTCAAAGAAGAATTAATCCAATGTTTAGGCATTACTGTTATTTCTCAGCCATATTTAAAGTTAAGGATTAAGTACCACTGTGAATAGTCTTGAATTAAATTTCTGGTTCAGACCTGTACAGTATAAGGCAATGAAATGCAGTTTGGCATCTAACCAGAAGTGCAATTAGTAGTAAGTGCAAAAGAGTATGTACAGAATATACAGATCTGTAAAATCTGTTTTTGGATCATTTTCAGATTTTTAAGATAGGCATTAACTAAATTGAACCAAAGATAAATAGTTCTGCAATGAGGTGATCAGGTTTAAGTATGAAGTATGATGACCATAAGAAATGACTTCATGGACATACACTCAAAGCTTGTTCTGGCTGCAAATCTCTCTGGCTGGCATGTAGACACACAAGTCTGACACATTTCCCTTCTCGACCACCCCTTCACAAACACACACACACACACACACACACACACACACACACACACACACACACACACACACACACTGTGGACTGTAAAATGGACAAGGATGTGTGAGCCACTGGTTATTTCAACACTTGTTTTCCTGCAAAAAAAAAAAACCCAAAACATTTTACATCCATGATAATTTAGGACTTCACTAGACTTTGCACTTCTGTGTCATCATCCTGCAGTCGGCCTAATAAACTGGAAAGTTTACCAAATCTATTGGACAATTTGAACAATATGGGTTAAGTAATGAGTTCATGCCTTGTGGTGCCAATTCTTCGACGTCTTGGTCCCAACAAGATTATTTTCTCCATCAAATCATCTGCTAATTGTTGTCTCAGCTACTCGTTTAGTATAAAAATGTCAGAAACCGGTGAATCATAAATTCCTAAAGTTCAGTGTAATAACTAACTATTGTTTGTGTAGTTTGACCAACAGTCAAAAAGAGTTTCAGCTCATCATCACACAAGACAAAGAAAAGTAGCAAATAATGCTCACAAGTGAGACCTAGAACATAATCTTTGGTCATTTTTGTTTGAAAAATGGTCGAAACACTTTTTTCTGTCAATCAACAAATAAATAAATCAACTAACTGTACTGGCTCTAGTCTAGTGTTGTATTCAACCTTAATTCCAGCCTTTCACACATGCTTAAGTAAATCAGCCTTCTGGCTTTTCGGAGATTGGAGTATTTGGTGGATAAATGAACAAAATCCTGCTGACATCTGTGCGAGCAGATGTTGCTATTTCCCTGTCCTTCTAAGCCGAGAGATGAGAAGAACAGAGCAGCTGTTGCTGTCAGAGGATGTCGTGGCAGCCATTTTATTACAATTTGTCACTTATAGGAAGTAACCACAGTAATAGAGTAACTAAGAGAGCCGAAATGAATGGGTAGAGACGCCCTCGTTCCTCAGAAAAGTTGCCAATGTTGACAATGGGAGATCTTCCACAAGGGGGCGCTATAACATCACTGATGGATTTGGGCTGCTTTCGGCTCAGACTCTGGCTTCCTCTCGGAGTCTGTGTTCCTCTTGAGCCAGTGATTGTTGGATTAATGAAGCAAAAATGTGCTGTGACCTCCTGTTTCCCATCATCAAACAATCACTCAAATAACTGCAGGCGAAAATGACAACCAGCTGCGACTTTATTCAAAAGTTTGAAAACAGCGATACTAAAAACACTTGACTGATTGTGATTTTTAAGTCATAGATTCCTCATTATGTCACCACTGCACAGAAGCCACTTGACAGTTGACATTTTGATCTTCAATACTCAATAATACAAGAGGCAGCAAAGCATACTGATAAACAGCTTTCTGGATAACTTTACACCAAGATAAATGTCTACAGAACAATTGTGCTGTGAGATTTCTAGATTAAAATTACTACATCATCTATTAAATCACATCTTCTCAGATTCTTTTGCAAGGTCTGTCGTCCAGTCTCCACACAATGCGTACACACAGACTTCCATTCAGGTAACCAGGTCTGACCCTTGCTTCTTTGTTGAGATAAGTAAAATTAACAGCAGACATATTTTTATTTAGAGTTACGCCAAAGGTACTTCACTAGGCCTGTGCATGGGTTGCTTTTATTTTCCGAAATAATGCCCCGCTGCAACAGTAGCACTAAAACAACTCACTGCAATGACCAAAAGGCTTGGGGTTGGAAATATATCACCAAGTCACAAGGTATCACACACACACAAGGCTGAATCCAGTAAAATCGTACATTTGATGAAAGCAGCTATAGTCAGAGACCACATCAGTTTGTTACAGTAGTGACCAGCACACTGCGTCCAAGTTCACTTTTGATTTGCCCAAGCTTTGTCCAAAAGCTTGTTGATGTTGTTGCTGAATTAGTCGATCTGAACACTTTATTTTGCAAGGAAACACTGTACAGTTGTTAGGTATACATCTGAACAAAGACACGTTATTCTAAAGGTCTAACAGCTAGCGAGTAAAGAAATGGACAACAGGGACGATCGTCACTCTGCCGCAGAATTTCAGATTTGACAAACCAATCTATTCATTACCTCCATCCAGTTAATTTGTGATGGTGGCGTTTTTTTTTTTTTTTTTCATCTTGGTCATGAATCACCTCTCATTTCTCAAAATCTCATCACACATTTGCCACTCACTGAGTGTTGTCAGAAGAAGTACAAAAGGGACATTTTAATGACAAATTTGGGAAATAAACAATCAGAGTCATTTGAACTTTTATTTTTATATATATATATGTATATATATATATATATATGTATCATGTCCTCATAGAAATGTCTGTATGCAACATGTACATGAAGCCTGTAGAAAGTCAAGGTGCGAAGATGTGTTTTTATTTATGGTGCAAGACACATGTTAAAGTCTAAATGACACTGTAAAACATCTCGAATTAAAAATGTCAGTAGCCCCTTATCCCATAAATGAAGATATATTGTTTTTCAAAACCTGAATTCACAGTACAAAAATATAATATGCCTTTCACTAACTGGATATCATGAAGTCTATGGTAAACAGCAGACTTATGATAGTCTTTGATAATCCTTTCAGAGTGTGAGTCCTTTCTATGAACTTGCAATACCGTTTGGCACTTTGGCACACCATGTACTCATACACTAACATAAAATAATGCAACCACTAAAGCGTCTATGTGAGGATGTATTTCAATGCTTTCTCAGGAATATCTAACTTCTGCTTTATTGTGTTGAATGGCGTTGTTTGGAGAAGATGACATTTACACAGTTCCCCTTGACAGCCAATTAGACAGCCTCTGCAGAAGTTTCAGTTGACACAGACATTGTTACTTTGGCTATTTTCACAGTGGTCTTCACGCAGCTCTCTGCAGCCCTGTTGGCAGAAATGTTGGCATTTCTGTTCTGGCAGTCTGACTCGAGGCTATTGTCCAACTGCTGGGCACTGCCCCTGCAGGCACTGCAGGAGCTGAGGAAGGCATGCCGCAGGTCCTTGCTCCTCAAGGCATAGATGATTGGGTTGACAGTGGAGTTGAGAAGGCAGAGCATGCTGCAGAATGCAAATACTGTCTTGATGTCATCGTCCATCTTCCAGAAGAGGTCATAGACCATGATGGCGAGCAATGGGCCCCAGCAGATGACCAGCACCACTAGGATAAGCACCAGTGTCTTGGCCAGACGGATGTCCATGCGTGCCTGCTCAGGCCGTGTGGTCTGCACTTTAGTCCCATCTGCTGAGTAAACAACAAGGCTCTTCTGGGAGGTGCGGCTCAGCATTCGCACAGCGTGGTGGTGCGCTTTCCACAGGATGTATATGTAGGCGTAGATAATGAAAAGAACCAGCACACTGGTGACACCGATCCAGAACAACAGGTAGTTCTCATCAATCAGAGGGAATATGTCTGAGCAAACAGAATTGAGGCGTTTACAGTTCCAACCCAGCAGAGGTAGCACTGCGATGACGATGGAGATGGTCCACATCATACAGAAGGCAATGACAGCCTTGGTCCGTGTCACAATGCGCCTGTAAGCGAGAGGCCGGTGTATGGAGATGTAGCGGTCAATAGCAGTGAGGAAAAGGCTCCCAACAGATGCCGTGAACGACGCTGTGACTCCACCCAGCTTGAAGAGAAAAACGTTGGGGCTGTCCTTCCTGTGGAAAACATGGAAGTCCAGAAAGCTGTAGACAAATATGACACTTCCCAGGAGGTCAGCCACAGCCAAACTGCCAATGAAGTGGTAGGACGGCCGGCAGCGGAGGGTGCGGGACTGCAAGATGACGCAGAGCACCACCAGATTCTCCAGCACCGTAAAGGTACCCAGAGTCAGAGACATCACAGCCACAGCCAGCTGCTGGCTGGGGGTCAGGATCATGAAACACTCCATGTCCATAAAGTTCTCCCCACATTGTATATTATTAGTCTCATCTCTGAATGTGCTCCTGTTGCCAAACAAGTCTGTGGCATTGGTGGGGTAGAAGGGGATGCCCTTGAGGATGAGCTCCTCGTCTGGAGGTACTTTGTCTGGGAAGGAGTTGCTGCGGAAAGCAGATAAGGGCTTCTGCAGAGAGAAACCCGCCTTGAAGTCTGCATCATTGATGGGGTCATCGTAGTTAGCATCGTTGGAGCCCAGATACTGTAAGCCAGATGTAATAGTCCGGAAGGTGGTGTCCGCCACACCATCCAGCACAGATTTCATGGCTGTGTCTGAGGGTAATACTGCAGTCTAAGACACCTGGACAACCTACAAATTGACGACAAACATTTCAGACATGTTTGAAAAACCTAATAAAAAAATCTATCTATCTACAGCAGAGCAATGTTTGATATAAAAATGCCTTAAAAGTGGGATATTTTTCCACATTATGCAAATATTAATATTTCTCATTCAAAATTTTTGGAAACATTTTGAATCTTTAATAGTGCCACTGTAACATAAACCACATCTAGTCTCTGAAAGCTGGTGTACAGAAAACATACTTATAAAAACATGAGGCTGAAAATAAAAAAATTTAAATTAAAAAAACGCCTCTTTTTTCTCTGACGTGCAGTAGCAGACAAACAATATAGCTCCTCTATAGCACCTATACCTGTACAGACCAGAACACTATTGTAAAACAGACACAGAAGCTGATTATCTCTATGTAAAACAACATAGAGGCTGTGCAGGCTCAAATTCAGTGGTATAGTTTACTGTATTAGTAAACAGCAGGATGATTGCTATCAAATAATTTGGAATTAGAATTGCAGAGTTCTTTTTGTGTTAGTGCAGGGAATCTAGATTTATTATCAATCTGGCGCAAGAAGCGCAGATGAATTCAGGAATCCGCGCAATAAAAGCAAAAAAACACATACTTTCATGCTGGGACAAACACCACAAAGCATTTAAAGTACTAATACAAGCAGGAAAACAGCATTAATAGCCGCGATTAAGCGTTTAAAAGCGTAAAAGTGCTCCTTTACCTTACATAATTTTTCCAAGTGCGCAGAATCGCCCTTTATCACCGCGCGTTAATCCAAGTCAGAGGCACATCATCCAACCAACACAGATCTTATATAAAAGGAAAAGACAACCAGCATGCATGGGTTAGGATGAAACCACCAGCATTATTGTAATTATTAGTTTCTTTTCCAAATTCTACATGTGACACAAGTTTTGGTTTTTTAAAAATTTTCAGGTGTCTTGTCGCTCTTGGAGTGCGCTCCTGCTGTGTGGATGCTGACTGCTGCTGCTGCTGCCGCCGCTGCTGCTGACTCCAGCGTCTCTCCAAGCTTGTTCTCTGTGTCTTCACACTTATGAAGCGTCGCCCCTTCAAGCTCTGTCACGTGTTTCCATATAGCTCTAACTGCCCAACCCGTGAATCTGTTAGGAGCGTGCATAGGAATAAGGGAGACGACGGCAGCGGTGGTGCTGCTGGTGGTGGTGGAGGCTTATAAAAAAAAGATCTGATTTGAATTCCCAAAGCTCCTCTGAGGAGACTGCGCGCTCGGACAAAGAACCAGCATCAACACAAGTCTAGATTATGAACATGAGTGTCTTATCTTCCTAATTCATGAGGTAATTGTGAACACAGCTTCTACTTTGCGCAGGAACAATAAACTGCATTTCTCCTTTAAAATCCCCACATGAAGATAACTTTCTAATAGCATTGTCTTGGCTTTCCTTTCGTTTTCGCCTTCAGAGGCAGATGGAGGTTGCAGACTTCATTGACAGTCAGCGCATGTCTGTTTATTGTGTGAATAATTAACCAAAGTTGAGGATCTCAAAGAATAGACAGCAGACTTAATCATTTTGATGTTGGCTGAGCTGAACCCAGTCACTTTCACGCATTTCCCCTCTTTATTAATAGCTGTTTTTACTTTGAACCTGTCAAGCTGTTTACTTGATATTTCCTGCTCCAACGCCAACTATTTTCAGGGCTTAAAAGAGAGTCATTGTTTGGATGGAAATGCAACGAAAATACTTAATTGGGGGCTCTCATCAGGATTAGCCAGCTATTTATCAGCAACATTCAATCAGATTACACACCATCACTCATCAGATCCTGCTATGAATCACCATAGCAAAGATACAGCCTTTGTTTGGCCTTAATAAAAACAGATCCAATTCACTGATTATGAATGATCTAATTTGCATTCACTCATTTAGTCATCTTACACAACAGCAGAATGGGTGGCTGCATTGTTGCAGATAAAATGAGAAATAGATGCATTAACGTCCCATTTTGCAGCCACAGATTGCCTCTGCAGACAGACCGTGAAAACCTTGTGCCACCTCGGGACTGAAATGAGGATATGGCTCCATCATCATCACAGGTGTAATTATTAATATCACTCAGCCAAGGCTTCCGTCTCTGTGTGAAGTGAACGAAATGAGAATGAATTTAGTAGATATTTATGGTCAGAAAATGGCAGAAATGTCCAAGAAACAGATCTCTGAGAGTTTCAGGCTAATATTCATGTGCATTTATTTGTCTTTTTTGGCTAAATTGACTTAGTGTAAACAGCTGAGTTAGTTAAAAATCATCTCTGAGCCAATTCTTAAAAATCTTTAAGCAAACTGAGAAAGAGCACATTATTTACAGTTATGATCTGCTGGACTAGACAGAGATAAAAGCTGAGCTCTGCACACTGATTCAAACCTGAGAGCAGGCCAAAATAAAAGCCCTCTTCCTTGCTGATAACTGATTGGCTCCAGCGGGGTAACTGGCAGATAAATGCCTTGTTCTAGGAAGCATCAAACGACTGAGAGGAGAGAAACACCAGTTTACTTCTTCTGCTTGGTGTGTCTCGGATTGTACAGGAGCTTGAAGTAATGAACCTCTAGTATCCAGTTAGCCTGGATACTGGAAAACCCTTAGATGCACTTTGACTATTAGAGAGTATCTGTGTGTGATGTTTCAGTGCCTTCTATATAACGCTCTGATCTTGTGCTCTAGTTCACATTCTCATTGTTTGTACCTTCAACATTTCATAAGCCAAACAACTGTGTATCTTTGATTTCCGCTAAATCTGTTGAGGGTGTTTTTCCAAACAAATTCATCTGATGGATTTCTCTGTGTATTATGCATGAGTGTCATCGTAAAAATCGCAGGATTATAGAAAAATATGCTTTTTATGGAGGGACTGACGCTGAAATTTGTTGTTTGTTGACCTTGAAGCTCAGGGATCAGCAAATGTTTACAATTCATCCTGAAGAAGATACAAATGTGTGCATCAGATTTTGTGCCATTTCGTTGAGTAGATGATAAGGGACAGTGGGTTAACACTTTGGGAGCACTGAATGAAAGGGGATCACTACACTTATTAGACAGCATCATCTGGGGACCATGAATATCTGTACAATATGTCATTTACAATCCATCCAGTAGTTGTTAAGATAATTCAGTCTGGGCTAAATTGGTGGACCGACCGACTGACCATCTACCACTGCTATCCCTGAATACAACCCAGAAATGGAAGGTACAACAGCACCAGCAGATCTCGTACCGGCTATATATATATATATATATATATATATTTCAAATGTAAATTTCACTTAAGCTTGATTGTTATTGACAGGATGCTGCAATACATGCTGGTTTTACACTGATTGATGCTGGTTCTTACATCTACAGATAATTTCTGTAGAGCGTACTTAGTGTAAGTATTCACATCCATATGATTGAAATCTGGCAGAAACTTAAAATGTACTTCAATGAAAATGACGTCTCTGAAGCCTGGATACATACTATCCTCCCCGTTGCCCATGTGCAGTAAGTAATTGTTTGTCTCTTATGTCTGCTTAGACATAGAACAGCCATAAATCTAACTCACATCTTCTATAAAACAGCTTCAAGTGTGGTGTCAGTCTTACTCTACACATAAAAAAATGATATGACAAATACTAAATGTTCCAGCAAAAATGTTGAATACAATTTGAATTTCATCAGCTTATTATTCTGAACCCAGCCACTGAGACTTTGTTATATCCACCACACAGAGCAGTTAGACTTTAGGCAGAAGGGTTGTTTGCCAAACTGACTGGTGTACTGTGACAGTTTTCTGACTTGGTTGGCATGTTAACCTGTGAGTGAGCAATGAGTGATGGCTCAAGCAAAGCTCACGGCCATCTGCGATTGAGTTGTGGTACATAACATTTTGTCCTCCAGTGACTCACTTTGAGTCCATGGATCAGAATAAAGAGCTCAGGGGGAACAAAAAAAAACTGCCGTCAGGAAGTATTATGTGATCTCTATTCCAGCTGACTAACTGATTGCTATTCAGTGGTAAATGTCAGGCTCCTCAGTTTACACTTTATTTCCATTTGAGCATATCAATATGCAATGATAGAAAATTACTTCCGTAATCAAGAAAAGTTCATTTCTGAACACATCATCAGCATTAATGTGATATGTCAACATTAAGGTGCAAGAGCCATTACACCAGCTGTTTCTAAGTTCCAACATTGCTTAATTATGAAATACATTTACTAAGTGAATATTAACGCATTATTAAATTGAAATGGGTTGCAACCTGCAAACTACCTCTTTTGTAGAAGTTACTGAATTACTGAATATGTAGGCTCAGTATAGTGTATATAGTATATACACCATATATAGTATACCTTTTTCGCAGCTGGCTGAACTGGCTACCTTACAGTATCAATGTTAGCTCGCTATAGTTCTTATAAAGGTTATCTGTCACTAAATATTTACACACAGTCAGGTGTAACTTTTGCCTTGCTAACTGAACATGAAAACTGAGAGAATTAGTGGTAGCTTGTTACATGACTCGTTTAGCTTGAAGAGTTAAAGAGGTGGTGTGGATTATGGTTCTCACATCTGAAATGAAACCTGATCAAAATGCTGTTTAATGGTTAATGGTTTAATGGTTTCTGGGATGGTGAGCTTCCCAGCAGTGCGGATTTTCAGAAGTGTGTGTGTATGCGTTTGTGTGTGTGTGTGTGTGTAATATATGATATATGATCTGAGTTGGCGATCTTTGAATCCTGCACTTGCTGCTTCAGGCTACAGCAGACAGTAACATTACACATGGCACAAGGAGGCGGTGAACCATTGCCTCCATGTGCCATAATACCTGCAGGGATACCACACAAACAATCAAATAGATCAAAAACCATAGGTCGTATCACTGGACAGATTCCTCCGTGAGCATCGGAAGAGTTTGTTGAAGGTGTAGATGTGTAATTTGTGTGGATAGAGTCAAAGATGACGAAAATATCACAGGTCCCAAATGTGTTTGATCAAACGTTTGAGGCAAAATAACATTAGAGTGAAAGAGACAGGGATCTTTCGTTTGCTTTGAGGCTGAAAAAGCTGTGAGTATGATTGCTTCCATAGTTACATGTCTATGACCGGCACACATTTTGTTGAATAAATCATGCATGTGAAATGAAAACTGTGGCAGTGGGAGTGAGTTTAACACGGGATTTTTAGACAATTTTAAAACTCCTCTGCACTGATGATGTCACCCACTCTCGCTCTGAAAAATCCTCCCCACACACACTAATGAAAACATTTTTAAATTTTAGATCTCCACAAATTTTGCGTTATTTTCTGCAATTGCGTGAAAACAGTCGAGCCGATCTCTGAGAAAATACATAGCACACCATTTCCAATCAAGCCGCAACGTTAGATGCATTTTTTGTGACAAGTTCTTCTGCAAAAAATATACAGAAGAAGAATAAAGAAAATAGTTATGATGGATAATAATACCTTATTGCCTGTTGTCCTATTATGCAAAGCATCGCGGCACTGAAGTGGGCCTGCACACCACAGTTAAAAGTTCAGATTGACCAAAAGGTGTCGGTCAGTTAGATTAGAATAACTGTATAGTTCACATTTATTCCAGACTGCATTAATACCACTAACTCTTACGAACTTTGAAACACAAGTTTTTCCATGTGAATGAAGCAAAGTTAGATATTGGCAGCTAAGTTATGTACACATCCCAAAAGTGTGTTCAGCCCAGACACACAGCAAATTTTTGTCTTGCCCTACTCGAACGAACATAGTTGTGAAAGTGTTTTAAGGAGTACTTAGCAACCCACAAATATTCATCCATAACAGCCGATGGGAGTGCTCCTTCTAGAAAGTATGCCATTAAAGCTACCTGTGCTAATGGTTGCGCTTAATACTGAGGAAGGCAGCTAACACTGGTGCTAACTGGGTCCGTAGTGAAGTACAACCAACAGCTTACTTACGATGTTATGTTATGCTATGGTTTTGCGCACTTTTCCCAAGCCCTCCTCTTTTTTGTTCACTCTCTGTATAGTAAAGATGTTGAATCATAGATTCAACAAGTTGCGACAATATTTTTGTCCTCCATATCTGATTCTCAGTGATAGGCTTTTACGACACGTGTCGTACCAGTTTTCTGAAGTTGAGACTTTTGCGAATATTCCCAGCAGGAATATTTTCATCTTTGCATTGACTTTGCATGTAATTGTACCACGTGAAAAATTTGCTTTGCTTTTGGTCTGAATATACCTTTAAACTGTTACATTTTGGAAGTTTTGTTGCTATAGTGAATTTATTTTTACTTGGCTAATCAGATTTTCTCAGTGAGTACTAATGAAAGACTTCACACACAAACTTAGTGAAGGATTTACAAATAGCTAGTGGAACCAAATTCATGAGCGCGACAGGTTAGGCCCATGAAGTGCCAAGTGCTTCCTTGCCTTCCATGGTTCATATTACAGTGATGCTGAATGAGAGGCAGATAGGAGTTCACTCAGGCCTCATAATCCATTCTGGACCAGTCTTACATTCTGCCTCTTTCTTGCAGGCTGTGCCACACTCAAGGCTTTTTCAGGAAGGAGCTTTGGCAGAATCCGAGCCAAAATTCCCCCTATACCTCACTAGCGCATCACTAATAACCTCATCAATATGACAGGCCAACTAAAGCTGAATAAACAAAATCTTGGATTCCAGCATTCGTCTAAGCTTTGATTCCCACTGGTATTCCCCTGATCTGAATCTTGAAATCGCTGCTGTCATTGAGAAACATGAGAGTTCAGTTGCTCATGCTTTTACTAAATAGACCAAACCGGTGATTAAGGTTATCACATGGCCTGTGCATGAGTCAACTCCATCTGAAAATAGGCCACATGTGTAAGCAGATACTTTTGTCTTTTTGCCAGTAAGCAGTTCCACTAACTTAGAGCTCATTTTTCACATGTGGCACTTGCTCATAATTCTGTGTGTAATGCTGAGAAAACTGGAGAGACGAATGAGTCTTTCTCTGGTGCCTCCATAAATAGACACGATCTAGCTATTAAGTTTGTGTGTTGATGTTTGCAGCTGCAGCGTCGGTTCATGACAAATTACAGCTTCTACGACGACCCCACTGAACTTTTACTCAAAATGCTAAATAATAATCAGCAATTGTGATGAATAGATTTGATTAGTTTGAAAACAAGAGTTAAGGGTTATCAGTCGATGAATCTAATCTGTATCTATTGTGGCAGGAGAAGAGGCGTCACCACACTCTGTATCAAATTATTGGTGAGGAATGTTTCCATTGTTAGCCCTTCCACCTTGAAAGCCTCTGTAATTTCAGAGGGACACCCCATATTGAAACACTGTCAGCCAAACACTGGGTTTGTTTATGCTTTTATTGATTCCATGTTTTGTGTTCAAAGACACTTTTACATGTATAAATCACACGGCTTGAAAAAATGAAGCAAAAACAGACAGTAAATAACAAAAAGGCTGATAACACAGGTAACACAACATCATTTAATGACTAATAAAGATGAGGCGGTTTGATCAGTGCGCGCTACTGTCCTCCCACATGTTTCTCTTGGTATAGGTAGACATGTTAAATTGACTGTACTGTTACTATCCTGCAAATTGTATGTTTCTATTGTACACTAAAATTGTTCTCTGTCTTAAAATAGTTAAGCACATTGACATATAATTTTGGTAATTAAAACTGCCTTATTAGCCACATCTGCAACGTCGGTCCACTACTTTTGGCTGAAATATGTCAACATGGATGGATTGCCATTAAACCATTCATGTTATTTATGGTTCCCAGAGGATGAATCTTACTCACCTTTTTGATCCCCTGACTTTTCCAACTTGCAATCTTTCCAATATTTTGGTTTATGAACAAAAGCCTCTAAATGTCAGCATGCTCATGTTAGTATTTATCATGACATGCCTGCTAGCATAGTTCTAGACTTCTGTGTCTTCTCTTGGTCTCATTGCATGTACAAATGTTCTGTTTTTCTCTGTTTGTAGCAGGTCATACTATCTTGGCAGATGAGTATGTTTGTTTGAATGCAAGTATAATGACAGTAAATCTAACTTAGGTTGCACTGATCTGTCCTGCTCTTTTCTAGCATGTGGCTTGCAATCAAAATTCATCCCCCAACAACATACAGTGCATGCCAGGAAATATATCTGTCTGCAGAAGTGTGTGTACCTGTGTAGATGTATGTTCATGTGATCAATATGTCCAGTTTGTCAGTATACAATATATACTGTGTATGTTGTTTTATTTGTCCTAAAAGTAATAAGTAAAAGTGGATGTTGGGAGAAAGGCATCATGGTGGTGAAATAGGAGACAAAATGCACTGCAAGCTGAAAAAAATGAAAATCATCATTTGTTTATCACCCTCTCCCTGCTAAACTTATACGAAATGCATTAAAGGCGGGATGTCTCACATGGATGAGCACCACAGCCCTCCGCTGCTGCATGTGGACTGATGATACTGCATTTGCAAGAGTCCTCATACACATTTTATGAATCACAAGTCAGAACGACTAATGTTGGTGAGCGTGCTG
The DNA here is from genome assembly GCF_042242105.1 of Pempheris klunzingeri. NCBI lineage: Eukaryota > Metazoa > Chordata > Actinopteri > Acropomatiformes > Pempheridae > Pempheris > Pempheris klunzingeri. The sequence continues at coordinate 15,456,778 of NC_092029.1, read as the reverse complement.
CGCCCTAAGCTGAAAATCAGGAGACACAAAAAAAAGGTTCATACCAACTTCATCTTATCACATACAGGCCTCCAGCTACTGACTGTACACTGACTGTAATCCTAATGAAAGAGGCAAACTATGAAGGCACAGAAGACTGTAGTACTTTAGTGAACTGTTTTTAACTGCAAGCTTAAGGAGAAGTATTTATCCTGTGAGCTGACCTGTCAGAATTACATCAAGTCTAAGCTGCCAATTAATTTTCACAGTTTTAAAGGAATAGCTGTATTCAACATATAGTGCGACGCAGTCGTTCTGAGGTCCTCTTAGTAGCTGTTCTGGAGCTTTCAATCATATCATGTGATCTTCATCAGATGATGGAGTTTGTTTATGCTTTCAAGCCAAGCTGGACAAAGAATCCTTAAAGTAGTCAGAATTTTTTTATTTTTTATTTGAACATCTACCTTTTCATGACGACTGAGCAAACTACCATTGCTGATGAAGACCATGTGTTATGATCGAAAGCTCCGGCTACTAAATGGACATCGAGGTGAGATTGTTTTTAACAAGGACTGTTTCCGAGGTCAACAAAGATGATCTTTGAAAATAAGATTTGTCAATCTTGTTTCATCAGCTAATTAAAGCTGTGCTCTGAAAGATCCTGCTGAGAGGATCATTTATCATGACAAAAAATAGACGTAGTTCTGCATTTGGAGATTAGAGTGTGCAGGTCTGGTTGCTTTGATGCCTGCTCATGTCCTCTTCAGCATCTGATTCATTAGCATCTGATTGTAGTGTGTGCTTGTGTTTTATGTTCCTTCTCGTTTTGTTCGTTTATTTGTCATGTGAGACATTCCTGATACAAGCGTGGATATGGAGGATTAATGACAGGTGGCCTCTCTGCTGTTTGCAGATATTTTCTCCTCCTGGTTTCACCAGGCTGTAATCCTCACTGTGTACTGAAGCAGTCTGCATTTCAACTTGACACAGATCAAATGAGGATCACCACCTCTGAGGCGGTCTGCACAATCCTCCCAGAACAAAGAGGCCCGTCCCGTCCACGTTGCGGTGCTATTCTTCAGACAGCTTAAGAAACACAGAGAGACTGGCTGCCTGTCATGCAGGCTTTGTGTCAGACTGTGGTGGTGGGCAGATATGAGCAGGGCAGCTGGTGAGGATGCCCGCTGGGCGCCTCCTGTTTCGAGGTGCTCCAAGTAAGACTGACGGGGAGGACACCCGAGGCTGACCAGGACGCACTGGATGATCACGTATCCCATCTGGACTGGGAATGCCTGAGGCTCCAACTCATTAAAACTTACTAGTCACAGTGATAGCTGAATTTAAATTAGATATTTTTTTTAAAAAGTATCACATTTAATGAAAGAAGACAAAATTAATCAGTAATCAGTGATAAACAAATCTTATGCTCGGAGACATCTGTGAGACATCTGGGAATGTTTGTTGTGTTAAACAAAACAGCAATATTTATGATATCTGGATCTAATAGACACAAATTATTTTCACAGTCTTACTCTGTGTAAACGCTGTGTCTTCACAGATGATGACAAATTACCCCTGAGATCATGATTTGGTCGCTATGGCCGTTTAATGGTGGGCAAAACACAAAGACATCTGAATGAAATAATGGCCAAATATCCGCAGCTCTTCCTCCCGAGGCAACTTTAAGAAAGTGATGACAATATTGATAGTGGTAATATTAAATCCAGCAACTTTAATATGAAATTATATCACCTCTCTGAGATTTTTCGCTGCAGGATATTATTGGACTAAAGAAAGCATAAAAAATTCTCTGAGTTAATTTAATCTGTTTTGAATGTTTTAGAAATGTTCAAAATCGTCAAAATCACAATAGGAACCAGTTTATTGGACAGATTCACTGCCCTCAGTGTATTGTACTTAGACAGAGAATAGACAGCAAAAAATCAAGGGCAATAAAGCTGAACAAAGTTAAACATAAATAAATATAAATTATGGTCAAGTAATATGGTCTATATGTAATGTCAGGTATACTCTAGTCGCCTCTTTACAGGCCGCAGTATATGAGATGTGAGATCAATTCACCCCACTGATGTTTATTTTAATGAAATTCAAAACTGGAGAGTGGAGATCCAAAGAAATATGTGAGGCTAAAGTTGGAGCTAGTGTGTATAAAATGATTCACAGACCAGCAGAACTCTTTCAATTCAGTGGGCTGGTGCAGCCATAAAGACATGGATCCCCGAGCTTAAATTATCGTCGGGTTTCCATTCACATGAAGCGTCCACTGAAGCTTCTGCTCCTCCGAAGAGACAAAAAATGACGGTAGACAAAAACATCAGATTGAGTGGGGCGTTGAGAAGACTGTAACATTCTTCAAATTAATACATGAGACAAACGTAAAAGCCACATTTCCACCATGTTTTCCACACAGTTTTTCACAGTTTGAAGTTAGAATGGCACCCGTCAGCACTTTATCTAAACAAACAGACTCCTAATAATTTCATAATGGTAGTGAATAGAAATGCATGCATTAATTTTCTTTTTTTTTGCAGTTTTCCCTCAACATTTGTTTACAATACATTTGGAATGAAACTAAGCAACAGTAAACATCATGAAGCTTCACTAAAAGGGGAGAGTGGGGGCTTCCATGAGCGATGGGGTCCTACACGAGTGCACATTTCTGCCAACATTAGACCAGCTTTGTTTATTTCACCTGGGAGATTTCTGTGTTTGTTATGTTCTGTGTTTGTTATATTCTGTATGTGTCTGGTAGGAAAAGATGATGTGGTCATTTGCATATGTCAATCAAATCAGACACACCCACACAGGTTTTGGAGCATTAAACTATTAATAATTAATACAATGTTTTATTTTTCTGGACATAAACTTTGATTGCTGCATATTTAGTCATGAATGTTTCATTTCACAGCAAGTAATAAATATGTTTCAGATAATAAAGATGATTTTGGCATAATGGGGGAATATCAAGATTTACACTTTAATAATAATGCATTTCTTACATGAGGTAATATTTCCACGAGGAAAAGAACTACAGCTGCAAGGTGAATTATAAACTGGGAAATCACCCTGAGAGAATTGTCAGAAAATTCAATATGAAATCATGATGTTTATTGTACAACAAGTAAGTATAATTTACAATTTACTTCACATTTTAAGACATATTGGTCTGGAAATTTACTACTGATCATAAACGCTGAAAACCTTTTTTTTTTTTTATTGTGTAACTGAGGGAAAATGTACTTGTGTACCTGCCAAACTCAATGCTTTCACGCTGACCTACTGTATGCACCTACCTGCCTGGCTGTGAAGTGCAAACATCCCATCTCTCTCCACTGAACTGGCACGACAGCCTTAGATATACTGTTGGCATGACAACCAGTGAGGATTGAAATGACTACTCACATGACACAGCCAAGGTTGAGCACAGACAAAGCAAGAGAACATAATCAGTTTTTTCCACAGGGAAAGACTTCACAACAGTTAGCGTTGCACCAAAAAAAGGGGCCAGTAACAAGATGTTCTGTGCCAATTATCCAGGGACATCCAGTAGGTGCAAGGATGCCTCCTCTGCTGCACAACAGAGCTGAAGTGGGTGTATATTCCAGCCAAGCACATCGTGATCCGACAAGTGTTACCGAGCTACGCACAAATGGTGCATTACAGCTCCTTGAGGAAAGGTGAGGAGACAAAGAACAAAAGAAAAATGAGTAGGAAACCGTAAACATCTGTTATCTGAACCAAGGTTAGGCTTGGGTGTCATGGCAACCTGGTCCCTTTGAATGAGATGTTGATGTTGCTGCATCATGAAGGCTGAATAGCAGGCCTCTGAGTGTCAGCAGACATTCACACTAGTGTCCAGCACCCGTCCTCTGACACCTCAGCAGAGGACACACAACCTTTACTTACACAGCATAGTTTTCTGGAAGGTGTAACACCCAACGAGATGTTCAATATATATTAACGGGAGGGGGTAAAGTACTAGTTGTCTCTGCAACTAGTCCAATAATTCCTGACTCTGGATGGCTCCGACATTTTCCCGCTTATACCATGGTCACTTAACAGAGGAAAGAAATGAAGACCATTAATTTATATTTTCATTTAACCACGTTAACTCCTGAGTATTTGACTAATACCTGGAACAATCATTACCATCCCATTAGGTTCTTATGCAATAGAAATTCACTACTCCAGTAAATAGGACAAACCTTAGATAGGACTTGGCAGTGAGAGATATTTCTGGTCCGTTTAGCTCATAGAACCCTTTGGCTCAGCTATGAACCAGAAAGCTAACGTTATGCTAACAAACAGTAAATATAATTTGACAGTATGTTTACCTACATGACTAGTGAGCTGTCAAGTCATAGCAACCAAACCAGTATCAACATTTTGCACGAGTTGAGCAGCGGATGGGCTCTAAGATGAATCTTAGATCGTCTCTGTGATAACAAAGTCTCACTTATCAGCTTGTTGATGGTAAACATAGGCTTTGACTGCATCTGTGTTGTTATGGTTACTCATTTTAACACAGGATGACACTATGTAGTCTGCATTAACGTAAAACAGTGTAGGACAGTTTAAGAAAAAGTCCTTTATGTCATGATCTAAGTAAGAGGTTATTCAGTAAAAGATACTTTTGTTGAACTGGATGATGCTGGATGATGCTGAAGTGCATGGTCACTAAGAGACAAACTTTAAAAGCCTTTAGGATGTGTTTCTATTATGTTTCTGCATAGGCCTATGGTGCCTTGTACAAACAGGATTTGATTGTAGTGGTGAAAATGTATTAATTTAATTATTCACTACAACGCCTTTTTGCTAAGAGTCTCAAAACTAGCAAATATTCACACACCCATAGAAAATACTTTTTAAAATCATCAATCAATAATCAAAATCATTTTCTGAATTAATTTAAAATATTTTTTGGTGCTTTGATTTTTTGAAAACATAAATGTTGTTCTGAGTAGTTGTTTATGCCTGTTAAATCAAATTAAACTTTAAACGATATTCAGCACTATTTATCCTCAGCAAACACTGATGTGCAAGTGGTGCAGGATTAGGTAATGCACATGCAAAACATATGTGCTGCTTTATTAGCTCTTAAATCTTAATCTCATTAATATCTAATGAAACAAAAGCAGCTAAGTGTGTCTCACCCACACAGATGGAGCTGCTGTTTCAATATGAATATATGCTCCTCTGTTTGTGACTAATGTTATTTAGTAAAATGACTTTCTTATTGCCTTCCTCATTATAACCTCTTCCCCCTGCCTCTCTCACAAGCTTCCAGTTTTAACACACAGGTGAACACGATCATTATCAGCCCTCTGGCTCTAACAAACATTCTTCTGAAACAGCCAGACATTTTTGCTTCAAATCTGTATAAGGTCATTTTTTGCACTTTGGCAGCTCCAAAATGAGGGAGAGAGGGTAATTTACAGAGTTCAGTGACCACAAATGCACACGGCCTTCTGATGTTTACCACTTTTCTATGGACTTTGCTGATGGGAAGCAGTTTGTGTTTCAGTTTACCATCTGTTTCAGCTCCAGATTCAGTGTTCGATGAGACGATTGTCAACACTCCAGTGTCTGTATGCTGAGTATGTTGCTGCTGCCAGCAGTTTAGTTTAGCAGAGGACTTGACAGGGGAAACAGGTCTGTTCGACCTTCTAATTAAAAGAAGAAACACCTGTCCAGAACGATAACCAGACATGTTTTCTGATCTGATGTCCCCATTTGCAGGATTTGTTTTGTGTCGGACTATTTCTCGACCAAACCAGTAGCTAACAAGCTGAGAAGCAGCGCAGAATATAATCCATTTTTATGGATTTAACAGCTTTAAAAGGTGCCAGATTTTTTTTCACCTTTGAACAGTCAGGCTAGCCATTTCCCACGTTTACTGTCTTAATGCTAAGCTAAGCTAACTGTAGCTTCATATATAGCGAACAAACATAAGTGAGGTGTCAATCATCTCGTTTAGCTCAAAGACAAAGAAAGTGTATGAAAGTCATTTTCCCAAAATGTCAAACTATTGCTTTGAATTCAACTTTTTTTTAACACTCTGCAGGTTATATCTCCATTAGAGCAACTGTAGAAAAACTCCAAATGTATCTCTGTGGTGAAAACTAGACTTCAGTGACATAAAGGTTGTCATCAGTAGTCACTTTGCATCAATACTGCGTCCTGATGTGATTTATGTAGGCAGAATGCATTTACCATCGACATCCACAATAAAATGTAGAGACTTTTTCTGCTGAAATACAGATGCAGATAAGATGGGAAGAAACTTGAATTACTCTTTGGGCGTAAGTAGGATGCTGCAGCAGTCTTATTGTAATAAATAATAAAGAAGAATCTAAATAAGAACTGATCTTAAGAGTATTGCAGCGAAACTTCAGTTCTTCAGCAAAAAATATATCAATTCACTGGGGAACAATTATGCAAGCAGTATTTTAAGTAGCAACAAAAAGCTCTTGAGAATGAAAATGTATGAGCAAGTAATCTAATTTTTCAACTACTTGCTCATACTTTTAGTACAGTTAATAAGTTGGTTATTTGTGTCTGTCATGTAAGTACAAGTGCCCTGTCCACATGTATGTGTGTGACCCCAAAAAACAGCACTGCAGCAGTGAAACATTTATCAGACAAGAGCGTAACTTCTTCTAATGTATGAGATTAAATTAAAAATGTAATGCACTTTTTCTTCTGTCCAAATTCTACAAATACAATCTTCACACTAAAAACACAACTGAAGTTCATCCAACCAGAAGAACTACTGAGAATAATCTCTTCTCTTCAGGGAAATCATTTAAAGAGATTTAACATTTCACTCCTATGACCCACGATGGACAGTCAAAAAAGGTCAAAATCGACACAGCAGAACTAAAGATATCAGATATATCTAAAGATGCCTTTTTATTTTACACCTTCCTCTCTTTTGTCAGAACCTGCGGTCTCCATTTCCCACAATGCAACTCGACTGCTGGCATTTGGCTCAGAGATTCAGGTGTGTTATGCTCGCAGAAGTTACTATAACCTCAATCTGTCAGTCTCAAGTGACTTCTTTCTAACTCCACACCCCCAGATTTATTTTATTTTCAAACTTGTAGTCTTCAGCCCCAGCTGACGGTCAAGTGTCAGATTTCGCACAGCTCCCTCTGAAGCCACAGAAGGTTTTACACAACTTATTTCCACACATAAAGTAGCACTTCCTATGACCTGTAAAGACTTTGAAAAATTGGCAGTTCACCTTTAAAACTGCCTCTTTCTACAGCTGCTGGTGATACACTTGAACATTACTGTGCACACAGAACTCTCATCTCACATAAAGCTCCACTGTGCTTGTTTTTCATTGGAAATATATGTTCTTAATTTAGATTTAGGTTTGTATCAAACATTACAGTACAGAATTTAAGTAAATAACAAATGAGAGGTATGTGAGGAAATATGTGATGGGAAGAGACAGTATGTTTAGAGGATGCATCCATTTATATCCAGAGGTGTCTCTGTGTGTGCATGTAGCTTCTACATCAGCAGAGAGCTTGTTGCAAGCATGTACAAATCACATTGTACAAAATGTACCAATCTGTGTCTGTCGACAGTTTCGACACCCAGACGGGAAATATTGCACAATATATACAGTACAAATACAAATGACACACTGCAAAGTTGCTGTGCATGATTCGGCTAATAATTATGATATGGTCAAATAAAATAATAAAAACAAACAATTTAACAAATAAATGCAATATAAGAACAGAGGCATCAAAAAATACTGAAACTACTAACATTTTAAGGTGGAGACTTCACATATGCACATAAAAACAAACGTATGCACAGAGATCAGAAACTCGTTTAGCCCACAGATGAACCCCTACAGAAGAACCACTGAGATGTGACGGCAGTGTGTGTCTGTGTGTGTGCAGTTTGTGCCGACAGAGCAGGCGGTGCAGCAGGAAACATCATGCAGCCTCGGCGGGTGGGAGGTGTTGTCTAAAATGGAGTTTAGGTTGACTGATGCAGGCAGGCTGGTGGAGGCTGGTGTGGGAAGGACGGACGAGGATGTGACTGACGGACAAGCTGGAGGAGGGGAGGGACGGCTGTCAACCCCCTCCCCCCCAACGCTATTTACATCTTTTACACAATTTGTGCACACAGACCATGTTGTCACAATCTAGACCCTTCTTCTTACTTGTTAAAATAAACGAGGAGGAGGTTTGAAACAATTTACAGCTGCGCTGACAAGGAGTGAAAAAGTTCATGAGTGCTAATTTGTCAAGACTGAAAATAAAATAAAGAAAGAGCACATGTAAGGGCAGTATTAAGATGCATATTTAAAATTTAAAATTTCCAAGCACCATGGTTTCTCCTCACTTCTGACAACATGCTGTCTTTGTTATCTTGTCTTAGTAAGGGGAATAAAAAGTTTGTTTCTATATGCAATTTCTTTATACAAGTTTTATGACTATTATAAGTAAACTATCACTGTTTGCTGTGTTACTAGGTGTTGCTAGTTTGATTAGTTCTTATATCTAAGACAATATGAGAGCCTGTGAAAGGTACGCATGGTTTAGTCCATGCCTGCAGTGAGCTGAACAAAAATATTATGTCCCCAAACTTTAATTGCACGGATTCTGAAGACTTCAGGTGAAGTCCTTCGGCTGCTTAAACAAATGATTTCATAATCTGTACAAGCCCTGCGATGAGTTTATTAAAAGGGCCTCTCCTGTTAATAAACCCATTGCAGGGCCAAGGAGGACATGCATGTGCATGGGGCCACATTTTTCTGCTTAGTCACTGCTGAGTAATTTCTGATTATTTTACTCTCTTATTTTACTTTAGTCTTCAGACGAACAAACTGACACCCGAACAAAGCCAGGAGTGAGGAGGCTGTGTCCTAACAGGTGGTGCTGTGCTTTAACTACAGATATGGGGTTTTAAAGTAGACAAGAAGGCATGTCTGAGCTGTTCGTTATCCAAAGCACTGTCTAAATGATCACAGCATTATCAATACCGCGTTATTCTTAAAGGTTTGCTTGTGGTTAGTTTGTAAATTACATTCAGGAAAAAAACCCAAGCCTTATGTTTACTTTCCTGCCCAAACATGCAATACTTGCCTGATTTTCTCCTGTTTGTCTTCTCACATCCTTCCCTGTTGAACCATTTTCTCTTTCCTTTCACGTCTTTTCTCTCGCATTACAGAACCTCAGGGGGGAAGCGATGCCGCCATGACATGCCTCATCAACAAAATGTTGCGCCCACCCTGAGCCTCAACTCCCTGGGTTCCTCTACTTGCTCTTGATTGCCAATCGACCGCCGATTCCTCCCTTCATGTGTGACCCTTTTTGCATTTCTGTATGAGCCGTCTTTGATGCCTCCATCCGTTTTTTCAATAAACTCATCCAACGTTAACTCAGACCACGTATACTGAAAAGTATAACAGAAATATTTTTTCTGTTTATTGTTTATACCAATAACATAACTTTTGGTTTTATTATTACACACAGAATTCAAAAAACGAAACAAACAAACAAACAGCATTCAGTGGCAACACTCAATCTCTGCCAGTGCCACACACAGGGTACGGAAAGTAAAGGTGTGAAGCTGTCATGCAGGGATCCAGAGTTCACATTTATTGTTGAGTTAAATTTTCCTTCTTGAACATTGCTACCATAAAGCCTTGTTGTCTCTGACGCCTTGGCTACAATTTTCCATATGAACTTTACCCATTTCTCTCTGGTTTTAGATCCTTTAGTAATTAATGAATGACTCCATCCTTTTAGAAATTTGCAACCAAAAATCAAACAGGTCTCTGCCATCGGTTTTAAACTTAGCTAGCTTGCAAAATTATGAGCAGCTACACCTGGCTGCTCCCCTGGCTAGCATCGCTGACGCTGGGGCACATAATGACGTAAAGGATCACCCATGTGCAGGATTGGTTCCTAAGGTTTATGACATATGAAACCTGGCGAGGCTAATCTGTTGTTTCACAGCAGACATGCTCAGACATGGTGCTGGCTCCTGATGCGTTGTAGCACATGAAAAAAAAAAAAAAAAAACACCACGTGAACATGTTAACAAGGTTTAAAACTTGATTTCACTGGAGGGGGTCTTTAATAAACCCAGTATCACACAATATATATTGGTTCCAACAATATAAACAGGAAATAAACAAGTCCTTTCAAACATATATTCTTGTATTCTTACATGTAACTTCTTGGTTATATTGATGTTAATTATCCAAAATTATTCTTTTCCAAAAATGTAAACTATTCTTACATTTAACTCAAAATTAAAACAAGGACTTAAATGGTGTAGCTGACTCCAATGGCAGCTACAATGGGCATAAAATATGCAGACATTGAATATAATCTGTGCTTTTCTGAATTATCTGAGATTAGCATCATTGTTTGGCTTGTTTGTTGTCATTTTTCATTTGTATTGATTGTCAAACATTGAGCGAAAACAGAGAGAGCAGAGGAGAGGAGAGGAGAGGAGAGCAGAGGAGAGGAGAGGAGAGGAGAGGAGCATAATGCTGCGAGTGAAGAACTCTCTAGTTGAAACAGTCATGGACAATGAATGATAACCCTCATCCCTCACGTATACGGTTTAGTTTCTGTCTGTTTGTTCCCTCTACCTAACTGCAAATCACATCCACTGTTTCACAAGAAAAAAGAAAAACTTATATAAACTTTACATAACAGCAATATATATTCTTATTTCTTATCCTTCTTATCATCTGGCGATCCCCAGTGCTGTAACTTTTGCTTCTCCCAAATCAGCTGGGACGAAATCACTGATCCATGATCAAACAGTGTGCAACTGCTGCTATCTGAAAAGTATGACACAGCTTTTTGAACTCTGAGAGCATCACTCAGCTGGAAAGAGAGCAGACTGACTGTATAATATTTGGTTCTTCATCTGAAGGACTTAGTTGTTTTAGGAAGGTGGTAATCCCAAAATGTTCTGATACACAGAGACGTTCGTTAATGCTGTCCACTGTTAAACCACCACGGATGCTGAGAGGCACAGACCCTGTTTGTTCTGAGTTCGAGGGAACTCTTTGATGTAGCGGGGGCCAACATTATCAAGGAATTCCACTTCTTGAATCCTTCCAAAATAATGCTGGAACTCAGATCGGCTGCGTTTTGTGTTGCCTCTGCTCAGACAGACAATGAGCCAGTGCGGCAGTTACACAAAGGCTTTTCTCAGCTTTAGTTGTTACAGCTCTCGTTTCAAAGCTTTTCCCCTAGTTCCATTATATCAATTACAAACACCCCCTCACACTAAAATCCTGTCTCAATTTTCCGCTCTTCAAAAATGCATAATTACAAATAGCAGCTGGGGTGCAATTTCCAACATTTATCTCCAGCCTCACGGCCCAATGGGCTGCAGGTCTATTTTAAAAGCTGAAATCTCTTTTTGATGCATAGAATTTTGAAAAGCTATTTGGAATATAATACCACTATTGTGTGGGTAAGTTTTGAGTGTGTGTGTGAATAATTTACGATATTCAGCAACATGAAAAGGACTCATTATTTCTGTTTTCTCTATCTGGAGACATTAGAGAATAAAGACACTGTGGTATGTTTTCACTCGCATGTCAGTCACTCTTTTAAGAAGTGTCAAAGTCTATAAGCAGAGTGCTGAAAACCACACCAGCTACTGTAGTGAACACACTGTTGGCTGAATGATGCTCGGAGTTTCCCCCACTCTAAGTGTCTCATCACTGGCTATGAAATGCCTCTCCAAAATCACCAAGCCATGTCGTTAGTGTGGCAGGAAGCCGAGCAGAGGCGGAGCTCACAGAAATCAGGCAGATTCCTGAGGTGACAGCTGTAGAGGCTGAGCAGAGCTGCACCAACCTGCTGCATTAAAAAGGGTTTCTGTTAAAGCAGCCTGAAGGGGGGGTGCAGCAGGTTTGGCCAAAATTGTCACTTTGAGGTGCATCGGCCTGTAACTGACTCCAGAAATAAAAGTCATATTCTCAATTCAGAGGAAAGCACCAGGCAAAGTCTGTCATGTTTGATATTGGCTTTTTCGGCTTAAAGAAACATGTCTGGTCATATTCTATATTTTTCTTATTTTTAACAAAAACCACGAAACGACCAAAACCAAGATCTTACTAGTCTGTGTAACTTAAATCTGATATACGTTATTCATCTGTGCCGCTGACCTCCGCTGTTGTCCAAAAACAATTAAAAACACATCAGTGAGCCCCACTGGGTGACATGTTCCTTCATTATGATGAACATGGGCACTGTAGGTTGTTTTGTTCAGTCCAGCGTCAGTTCACCTCATTAGTACATCAGATGTGTATTAATCTGCTACTAAAACAGTGCCCAACAAATGCACCGCCACTTTGGTCCAGATAGAAATATCCTCACAACTGACTTGTGCAGACATTCATGGACCCTGGACCATGAATAATGCTGACTTTAGTGATCCCGTCAAATGTCTCAACAACTATCGAATGGATCATCATTAAAACTGATGTACACATTCATGTTCCCCGCAGGATTATTTGCTGTCATTCTCTCTCGCACCAGCATTAGTTTGGATTTTGATTTGATTTATGACCAAATACCTCCATCAGCCTCAGCTGTAGTTTCTATACAGTGTTAACATGCTAATAAGAAGATGGAAAATGTTTCACATAACACCTAGTTAACATCAGCGTTAGCGTTGTTAGCAGTGTTAGCATTCAGCCACTCGCAGTCACTATGATTACTGTTTTCGAGGTTTACGTCTTGTGTAAGGAGTCGTAGAACCACCAAGATTGATGACAACCCCGTGAAACCCCGCAATATAGTAGTCCAGGGTAATGACTGCAAAGAGGTTTGCTATTGCACACAAGCCAGTAAACACCTCCCCAAAAACATCTGTTTGCTCTCACTTTGACCAGAGAACGAGCTAAATGTAACACAGAATAGCTGACACTTGTTTAATGTTAAACCTGATCTGCTAACGCTGGAAATAATCAGCTAACATATGTGTCATAATATTCCACTCAACTCAATGAATCCTCTTGACTCATATTATTAAAATCCCAAAGTCAGATGTGAGTCATTAGGTTTGCACTGCCACATCTTAATACATTTCATTGCACGTTCATCTGCTCTGGCTGTGGGGACATGTGGGTGAGAAACGGTGCTGTGATGGTTTGATAGAAGCAGCGCAGGTTTAAAAGCAAAACAGCAATACATGTCTTGAGTGACAAGAGGGGTTTATATGAAACATTCAACTAAAGCAATTTGTGGCTCCAACGTATTGCACCGTAAGTAATCACTGATAAAACTCTTACAAAAACAAATGTCAGTTTTGCTTGCTCTCTGCGGCTAATGGCTTTCAGTCAATAAAAGGTCAGTCTGAAGTCATTCCAGGAAAGATTTCATATTTGTTCTTTGCACACAGGAGGTTGATGGGTTTTCTTTTGAAGAGATAATCCCTCTGAGAAATGTTGACAGTGAGGTCAGCTCCCAGTCGGTACAACTGAGTATCATTAAGAGTAACATTCATAATGGATGTCAAGTGCCATTATTTAGAATGAACACAAGAAGGAGTGTGTCCTTTATGCATGACAGTGGAGGTGGAGAATCAGCACAACTGCAGAGTCATGTCATACCCTTTTTAACAAAAACATCTAATAATAATTTCATTTAGCTATTATTTTTTCCTGATCATTGTCGTGCTATTGTGAATCAAACTGAAAACACCAAACTAATCTTTCACATTAAAAGTCTTCCTACCTCCCTGTTGTTGGTAGACTTTTCTTGTGAAAAATCTACACCAATTGTAGAACGAGTGCTGTTGTACTGATGGAGTAAGTGATGTGTAACTGGACATTTTACTGAATTTATCGTGACAACACAGAGGAAGTTTTGAGTTTGCATTAACTGGGGAACTTAAAATAACGTCATGTCTCTAATAAAGGCCCGGTCTTCCCTCACTGCCATTATTTGACAATGTACTGTACATCAGCACTTTAAGGGTAAGCCAAATTTGACTTATAATTTCATATTAAAATCAGCTTTTTGTTATTTAGGTGAACTGATCTAAGAAACCAAATAGTGAAGATGGACACAAAAATGTTATGTAATGGAGATAGCACAAGTTTGGTATAGGTTTTTTTTTTTTAGTCTTAAATTACCTTTGTATAACAGTAAATGTTATAAGTATAAGACTAATTTCTGTAAATGGAAATGGAATAATCAATCCATTCAATCTCACCACAAATTGGAATTTTATTGTAATATTGTATATTTATTGGCCACTCAGTGATGAGACTCCTTCACTGATGCTGAATCACAGCAGGAATAAACTCATATGACAATTACTCCTGCAGAGCTAGATGATTATGCGATTTATGATGACTATTATAATCTGTTTTTTTTTTTATTGTGCATCAGTGTAATGATTCAGACCGACCTGCATCGGCCAGTTGGTGAATGGACTGCGGTTTCAAACGAGGCTGTATTCAGCATCGCTTGTTCATAAAATGGAACATAAAGGGGGCTTCAGAGACACATATCGAAGGCGAAATGAGTGTGGAGAGGAGTAGAGACATAAATAATGTAAAGATATTTCATCAGTAGTTTATCTCAGGTTGGTAGGTAGAGCTGCTTTACTGGAAGAACTGAAGTCCAAAATGACTTGAAAGTTCTCCAAAGACAACAATGTCTTTGTCCTGTGTCAAGTCTGACTGTAGCCTTGTTTGAGGAGCCTCTGTCGTTTCCATTACCTTTACGGCTCCTCATTAGACACACACCAACACTCCCTACACCTCACTGTCTCTGTTTCCCTGAACATGATGAGGCGTGGCAAGATGAGACCGTACCTTCTGGCATTTCTTTTACTGTGAAACTTTGTCAAGAAAAAACTAAAGTTAATGGATATGCCCAACGAGCTTGTGCGTTTTACTACTCCATCATTTTCATACAGCAGCGGCGGCACACAGTCCTGCAGCTATAAAACATGAAAAATTACTTTTGCTGTGACAAAATCTGCCCCCTCCTTCCTGGCTTCCAACAAATCCAATTTACTTGTCTCCAAACCTCTCTGCCACATCTTTAAATATGATAATCTGAAGATCTGTGAGACCCTGTCAAGGAGTTTTTGTATAATTATACAGAGAATTTGGGATGATTACATCTGTAAACTGCACCAAAAAGACAGCAAAAAGCTGTGTTTGTGACAAATATACGATGACATCCAGGCAACAGCAATCAGAGGAATAAATGAGCACATCATCTAAAAAAACAAGGACAAATGCATTTTTAAGAGGCTTTTTAAGAGCATCTGTATTATAATGGGCTGGATGACACGGATCCAAAATGGCAGCAGTTGGTAAATATTTGGCAGCATCCAAAAGTGCAGATTTCATTACAGTTGCTGACAAAATCTACAATTCAAGTAAAGGGGCCTCAAGTGGACTTTCTGTAGACTTCCAGAGACTCTACACAGTAGTTCAGATTTTATAAGATTAGTTACAACTGACAGCGATGTGTGAACATGAACTTGGAGGCTACAGGCCAAATGTGACAGACATGCATCTTTTTTTTGAAGATGTTTGTTTTAAAGCTCATTTCCAGGTTCATACTTGTATTGGGGGTCCTACTAGAGCAGGTTTTACATGGTTTAGTGTTCAAAAAACACTAAACTTCTTTAACATGGCTGCTGCAGCTGTTTTAAGCCATGGAACAATCTGCGTTTGTTGTTTTTCCCTTTGACATCTTCGTGTTACTGGCAGATGGCAGATAGCCTGGAACATTAAGGAGGTTTTCAGTGGGCGGGGATGGTCAGACTGGTGAAGGGGTGGAGCGGGTCACATGATCAACAGATTATGACATCATTAATGGAGCCAAGACTAAATGGCATGTTTTCTCACAAATTTACTGAAGGATGGAGCAGGAGAAAAAAAGAGAGGAGGGTGTCTGGGCAGACCGGGGACACACATCTATGTTGAAAAGACATTCAAATAAGCATTTTGCATGATATGGAAACTTTAATGTACAAGTTTATCTACGTGGGAGGTTTACTATTGTAAACATATAGAATAAATTGATCTATTATGATCTGCAGAGTTCGACAGGAAAAGTTGATTTGATGTGAGGATCTTCAGCTCCAGGAGCAGTAAAATATAATTAGCAGTGATAATGCTCCTGTTAGGTTTTACTGTGCATATCAACTATTATGCGTATCTTTTGTATTATGTAAAGCAGCAGACTCCGCACGTTTTGCTTAAATGGTCAAGGTCAGTACTAATTTTTCTTGTATAACAGCTGAGGGCTGAGTTGTGGGTGGGAGAGGGTGAGCGTGCTGTCTCTATCTCTGTATTTGCAGTGTTACGTAAAGCTGTTTTTGTTTGCATGAGTTTATATTTTGTATTTGTGGCTATAGGGTCCCTATGACAATGACACGCTGCATCTCAGAAGGCAATCCTTTCAGTTAATTCAAAACTCAGATACAAATATTACGAGAACCATTTACAAAGGTAACTCTTTCATTCATAGCCATGGAAACTCATTGCACATTTTAACCCCTCGTGGCCCAGTGTCCTTGCAGACACAGTCTGTGTGTCCAAAGAGGAAACATTTGGATTCAGCCATTGAAACTTTTCATGAGTGGGGGCTTGAAATACATGCGAATGGTCATGCATCACTATTATATTTGGTGATCATTTTATTTCCAAGTATATATATTTATTATCTATTTACACTTTTAAAGCTCCTTACCTGTTACACATCCTATTCTAATCTTTATTTATTTAAACATACTATTCCTCTTAGTTTAAACCTAATAAAGCTCATTTTAAACAGACTCTGGACAGTCTGAGAGCATCTTATCTTTCCCTCATATATTAATTGTGCACTATCCAATAAATCTCTTTTCTGTAAATGCAAAAATCTGATTTGTGATTGTTTTGTGTTTCTCCAGACGTCAGGCGCCTTTCGACTCAGCTGCACCAGACCTGCTGAACCAACGCTCAACTGATGACAATACAATAGTTATTTGTTATAATGATGATAATGTTTTATGCAGCACATGTTGCTACACTGAACTGATTAAATCAAAAACTAGAAAACAAGTTTTATCTAATGGAAAAGTTCAGAGACACCATCCTCAAATTAGGTCTATTTCAAAATAAAGCGTCAAAGGGCTTCTCATCTCCCACTACCGTGGAAATCCTCAATGAGAACACAGGAAAGTTCGACAAAAAGTCTCAATTTAGAGAGAAATTTTTTTTAAAGAAGCCTCACCAGTTGAAAGTGTGAAGGGGTTCTCTACCCTTTCACACTTTCAACTGGTGAGGCTTCTTTAAAAAATTGCTCCAAAATTTGACAAATGAGTTGAACCAACTTTCAACAAACTGAAGTGAACATTTGCTGCAGAGTATCACCACCGACCTGGTAGACACTGCTATCAGAAACATCAAGGTCACCGTAATGACACCCAGGAGGAGCATCATGTTGGTGCGAGCAACAGATCCACAAGAAGCAAGGCAGGAGACAGAGTCAGGGGCCTCTGGACTGTCCTGAAATCCAATATTGATCACAAGGGGAGCTGTGGTACACATCAGTGCAGCATCACCAATCCGAGCTGAACAGCTCTGAATTATTTATTTCAGCAGTGTTCCCCTTGAACTACTGAACTTCGTACAGTTTGAGAACATAACAGTGTGAGCCTCGCAGAGGGCCGCTGCTTTGAGAGAAAAACATTTTGGTGCTCTTGTCATAGATGGAGCATGTTCTTAATGCACACTAAGGGTGAGTGCGCCCAACGTTCTACCGTTAAGTACTCTCAAAGAGACTGATTCATCTCATGTCTGTGGAACAAAGGTAATGCCCTGTGAAGGGTGCTCCAAACACATAAATAATCTTCTTACCATTTTGGAGAGACCACTACTGCCCTTCAATGAAATACAAAAAAAGTGGTCACATTGGTGCAGTAGAGGCCTGGATATTATGACTTTTAGTTCTTACTATAATAAATAACCCTGTTTCAATTGAAACCATCTGACTACAGTCGGATCACACGGTCACAATGACAGATGTCATCTTAGTTTAGTGTGTTAGCATGCTAGCTTTTGCTAATTAGCACTGAACACCAGCTGAGGCTGAAGGGAAGGTGTTGCAGGTATGTCGTGATAAAACAAAGTTTGACCTGATGATGGCGCTTGATGAAAAGTCAGGAAATTGCAAAACTTGTGCAGTCAGTTCATGACTGTGTGTGTCAGTCCATCAGATAGTTGTTGAGACATTTATCTCAAAAGCACATTTGTCAACGCCATGGTGGCACAACAGAAAAGTCAGAGGATCACTGATGTCACTATATTCATCATCTGGCAACCAACAAATTTCATGGCGAACCATCCAATGTTTTTTGTGATATTACGGTCTGGACTAAAGTGGTGGCCCACCTAACAGCACACATTGCTAACATGGCCAAAAAGACTGGTCAAAAAGGATGCAGCAGAGCCAGGGATACCATGAGACTTGGTTACTAATGCTGGGCACTTTTAAAAAAAACAATGGATTCTGCATTGACAAATAGAAAACAGCACAACATCCATTAATTTCAATGAGACCATGCCTTAGGGGGAAAAACAATGTCGTCTTGGAATAAGTTGAACCCAGCTGAAATTGTCTGGATTGCAATGCAATGTCACTTGGCAAAACATTTTGGCCATTGAAAAACATCAATTGCAGACATGTGCAGATTCCTGGTAGGTTACTTTGTAATGTGAACACATTATTTTTTACAGTTTAGCTCACAACTTTCAGGAGAAAGTGCAGCATCCTGTCTCATAGTATTATATAATCTTCAAACTCATAGATCCGTTACTCACACTGAACTTCCTGTATGAGATTTCATTGACTCACCAGCTCCCGAAGTGACACTCCTGCAGAAATGCTGCCCCTTGCTTTTCTGTTACACCTTGTTAGATCCTCTCTTTCCAATGGAATTTACCTTTAAAAAGCTCTGCAGAATTTTGAAAGGTGGTATTGTAGTTTTCTCTGTTTTACATCATTTAGTCAGCGCCTGCTCTGTTAAAGCCCTGGTGACTGGATGCAGAGGGGCAGGGAAACAAGCAGCAACGATTGCCTACATTTACTCTGAAAAGGTCAGGCCATTTTCATTGAATTCCCCCTTTCTTTCCTATAAGATGTCTCCAGCAACTGTAATGTGCAGCGCCTCTCCTTCAGCATGCCAACACTGGCTGTAATCAACATCAAATCACTTTACCAATAAGTTTTCTGCAGTTCAACAAAGTTCTGTATAAAGTCAATGATTTTTTCCCCCCACAGGCTACTGAGGAGCAAAAACCCAGAAAATTAAAGAATGAACTGTGATTCTTGCCTTTTCTTTACTCCATTAACTTTGGTGCATGTGAGAATGTCAGCAAGAGGTGGTGGTGGTAGGGGGGAGGGGGGGTATCCAGTAGGTGTAATTTTCTTACGGTTTTATTGACTGACATTTTCAAAATCTTCTAGAGTCATTAAGAGTGAGAGCAGGCTGGCCTAAAGGCTTTAAAGTTGATGCTCCAAATACAAACCAGGTAGTGTTTCATCATCGCTGTGTATCCTAAAACATTTTACTGCACAGTCTGATGCTGCTGACCCCTACCAAAGACAGTTTGAAGTATTTCAACACAAAATCCAATAGAAAACATAATCCAATAGAAAACATTATTAAAAATACATTAAAAGAGAAAGATGCTATATTTCAATCTGGGTTTCGTTTTCATAGCTTTGGCCATTGTTTCTATTGGTTAAAATAACATTGTACTCTCTAAAGTAACTGCTAAGATCTTATAGATAAAAAAAAAAACACTTTGAGGAGTTCAGTATTTTCATAAATGATAGACCGGTTGTAATAAACTGCAGTTTATGTTGTATTTCTTGGTGTGAGCTGAATATACATTAAAATGCTTCTCTTTCCTTTTGGTGTAAAAGGTTAAACTACTTTTTATGACCAAATATGATGTGGAGTGACCAGCTAGTTGGACTATCAACTGTCCTCTGGATTTCAGCTGGCAAACACTTAATATCACACAATATCCACCCACTTTTGAGTGATCCCATCAAATCTAAAGGATTGATCGTATATTGTGTATTCAGCATCACTCTGCTTAAACTGCCGTCTGACGGTGACTTCAGAGTTACTTCAGCGATTTGGGAGTCTTGAGAAATGCAACAGCAGACACAAGTGCATTTGAGCAGAGAGATCAGTGTACACTCATGTGCTGATGGCGGCCTCGCAGTGCTCCGGTTGCAAATGATGCTGTCGCAAACAACCACCCCCTTGATTGCTGCTTCTGATGGAGACGGAGAACCAGCGCAGCAGCAGCCATCGTTACAGCAGCCATCATGGCTGCGACGAGCTTATGAGGAGGGGAATCTGTGATAATGGCACAAACCCGCCCACTACTCCCAACTCCTCCACCTCCCAGAAGCTGAAAAACTTCTGCAATTAAATTTCTAATTTCAGGAGGGTAATCAGGTCATATCTGTCTCACTTCATTATCAGGAGCAAAGCTTGTTATTAAAATCATCGGATGAAGACTTGAATCACAATTACGACTTACGGTGTTGTCGTTTTTTCTGAGATTAGGACAAATGATCTCTATTAGTTGGCTTCTTTAACCTCTCCAGATGAAATGCAGCTAAACGGTTAAACTTTAATGTCATATATCTACAATTGAAATATATTGGGGGCAATTAATCAATGAAATTTACATACATCTTTTTTTTTCTTTTTTTTTAAATCAGCTTTTTATACAACTTTAAATTCAGAGCGACGTGCATCAAGTGGAAGCCTCCACAGGAAATCTTTAATATGTATTAAAGACACTCAGTAAGATTCCATTACATGCTTTCTTCAAACTACAAAAGAAAAAAGGTCTCTGGAGAGTTTTAAACAGTTCTGAAATAATGCATGCTGGGAAGTCTGCTGATTAGGTTTCTGTAAAAACTTAATTTGATGAGATTTCAAGTCAAAAAGAACCAGAATTATCTGCTGAATTAACCTGAGTATTTGTGATGTTAATGACAAAGGATTAGATGTTTATACTTCATTTCTGTATGACATCTCACAGTGCAAATATTTTTATATTTTCTGCTGTGCAATTCACAAATATGTTTACAGAAATCATGTCCATGCCTCACTGACTGCAAAGAAATAATATGGATATCTCAAACCGTGGAGCAAATTACATTCAACTAAGAGGGAACTTAGATGAAGAAATGGTTTCATTATGCAAAAGAAACGTGTTTTAAATGGGCAAAAACTAAGCAAGCACACAAACTGCTTTGAGCTCCACAGAAAGCTCGTCTTGGCGCCCCTGATCGCAGACACAGGGAGCGCCACGTAAATGCATTATTCAAACTGTATATAATATCGAGACGATAATGACCTGCAAGTCGTCTCTGCTGATTTAATATCCTCGTGAGGCTCAGCAGCTTCCGGCCTCCCAGCACCTGAGCTGAGATGGAGCGAACCTCAGAGCCACCTGTGCTCATGCAAAGACTGTGTTTACATTTGCAGATGCATACAGTTGCAGAGCTGCCATTCGTGCCTCTTGTGCTCGAAGGCACAAACACACCCGCAGAAAACACATGATTGATGTTCCTGGATCTAACTTTGTGTGTGTGTTTTCTCCAGCTCGGTGTTTTCAGAAGCAGAACGCCACACGCAGGGACCCCTGCAAAGAGAGGACATTTAGCTGAAGGGGTTTGGAATGAGATAGATTTTGGATAATATTAGATCAGGCAGCTAGAAGCTCAGATTGAGAAGATGGAGGATGAACTTAAGTGAATGGATTTTACGGAAAGATAAACAGGTATAAATGTGTGTGCTGTTGCCGATAGCACACCTGCTGCATGAGAGCGAGATGTCTCGGCGGCAGCAACCTCATGACAAAAAGGTGAGAGAGGCTTTGATGAGAATCAGCCAGCTTTCATGTGCAGCCAGAGGGAAGAGAGCCCCGAGAGTACAGCTCATCTATTTCTGCTATAAGGAGAACAGTCGCCTCAGGCACAAACAGACAGGAACTCAAAATACACACACAGGCTTGATTTGTTACACCATCGTGTGTTATACTCCACTGACTTACATTTATTCCCCAACTTCTGATCCAAATTCTCCAACCGGCATGACTAACCGCTGCCGCCACCCTCGTCTTAAAATAAGCACAAATTCTGACTCTCGGTCCAAAAAACTGCATGGGAGCTCAGAAACACAGAGTTCAAATAAACTTCCACAACACACTTGTTCTGAAATGCACACTTTTAGTCAAGACAGAAATAGAAATATTCCCTCGAACGTTGAATCATTTGTGTAGCATCCTCCGCTCTTTAAGAGAGATTGTCCTTCATAAAAAAACAGCAACATGAAAAATAAATAAAAGTGATGGAGACATTATTACACAGTCTAAACCAAACTGTGAATTTCAAAGCGCCAATCACCTCTTGTCACTAATGTACCGCATATGAAAGCTGCAGAGTAAATTATTTTTACAAACACTACAGTGGGTGATTAACAGTGCAGCTGGGCAACACTCCAAGCAACAGGCAACAACGTGGGCAACAGGGTGAGAAAAAAAAAATTTCAAATGTTCCCTGGCAACAAGGCTTACCTGTGGGATTAAACTAAAGGAGCAATGACGAGCATGTTTAGTAATCTAATGGCAATTCACCTTCACTTCCCTGCCCTCCACAGGAAGGTCAGAGGTCAACTATTGTACAAGATGGCGTGACGTCTTGAGCAGGTGGACATATTTCTTTAGGTTTTAAGATTAAGGTGTTTTCTCTGATTTCTGTTAGGAGCTGTACATAAAATGCGTTTGTCTGAAGGATCTTAGAAGTGAGATTCAACTTTATAAATCAAGTTGTTAGACTGTGATGAGCTTCATGATATTAGCAGTAGGGATGTACATTTCATTCATTTGAATACTTCAGATTTTTTTTTATAATTTCACAACTATTCAAATCTTCAAAAATCATGCTCCATCCCTAATTAGCAGCTGTTAAGATGTGTGCTCACTGTAGGTTTGGAATAGTCTTGTAAATTGTGTTAACTCACACTACACGTTTTGTCTCTATGCTAAAATAATGCTACAATATCAAATCAAGCTAACTACAGTTTATAAAGCACCTTTTGAAACAGCCACGTGGAAAATCGGATCATGGAAGAGCTCAAACTGCAAGGCAGCAGTCAAGGCACCAGATTTTCCGATGAGTCAGAAACCATTTCGATCGACTGACAGCCAGATCGTTTGGACAATTAACCAGCTGTCCTGACCCCCAAAACTGAGCGACTACCGATCAGGTTAAACTCGACCTGGTTCTAAAATAGGTTGGGGGTAAAAATCCCCAGGCCCCAGAGACCTTAAACATCACACCAAAAGAAGAAATACAGATGTTGACAAATTAAAAGAAACTCCTGAATAAAGGAGAGTAGAAGCAAATGCAGATGCTTTTACTTGATATAATTGTGCAGTTAACATGTTATTTACACCAATTCCAGAATCCACATCTCAGATTCAAACAGGTCTAGTTTTGTGCTAACTGGCTGCTGTTTACCGCACGCCGGAGACTTCTTTATAGGTGATATTAAGAATGGTGACACCGTCCTCCTGCACAGCACACTGCCTCGCTACATCACTGCAAAACAAACGTCCGAAAAATGGCGAGCGGTGTGGATGAAATGGTCGCAGCCGCACGAGTCGTCGTCAGCACCAACAGCATTGGAAGAGTGATATGCATCGAGGGCGACCAAAACCAGTCACCTTATTAAGAAACTTTATGTTGCTTTATGTTGATTTGTCGCCCGTCTGTAGCTGTCACCGTTTTTCTTTACTCCTTTGGAGTTAGTTTGTTGAAACTGTGTAATCATGTTGTCATCTCTCCACCCGACCATGTGGCCTTTAAAACAAAAGTCCACACAGATGGGCTTCCTTTTGGACAAAATCTTATGAAACACAGAGCTGAGATCTAATCGCTTTCTGTCTGTTGGCATTAGATATGAAAACATTTGACTGAGCATTATAGGTAGAGCACTGGCAGTAACATTGTTCTGCTAAATGGACTCAAACCCAGAACCTGTGCAGCTTTGTGTTAATCTAAATTAGATCTCTGATGCTGCAAACTATTACAGAGTGCTGTACTGATTGAAATGTAGTCAGACAGCAGACTGAGCTTTGATGTCGTGTACTCTTCCTTCAATACAAATAAGGAACTAAGTGACAAAACACAAACAAGGTCGTCATTGTCAGGTGTTAATTGTAGCCATAACAACGTCCCTGCTGATAAATACCAATTAGCTCAGACTTTAAAAAATATAAATAGGAAAACAAACAAAAAATAAAATAAAATAAACTAGCCGTCATGTTTTTCCTTTTAATAAGAACACCAGCAATTAAAGCTACAAAGAAGTCTACAAGGTCATTTGATGATGCCGAGGCAGTCAGTTTAAGGTTTATCAGGTCCTTAGATTTACAGGCTGAAAAGCAAATGTGCTGTGGGTAAGAAAGCCTTGAAATGTCTGTTTTCCATAGGGAGGGGTGGATGTGGCTGGTGATATAGATGTACAGTGTGACGTAGAGCAGTCCAGAGAGCCCAAATGTGGGCTACGGGATGGCCCGGTTGGGTCTCTTTGGAGGGGGAGGGGGCATTAGCTCAGCGTCTGGGTCTGGCGGGTGTTTCCGGTTCTGGGCTTGGAATCCCTGTGAGCAGCGGTCCACGTACTCCAGGAGGATTTCCTTAGTGACGGGCTCCTGGATGCTTTTGCACACAGCTGGGCAGAGAAACAGGAGGAAGGAAGTTACTACAGAGATGGTGACAGACTCGTCCAGTGTCCTGGAGCACACACACACACACACAAACGCACCCTTCACAGGTTCTAAACTCCTGCCTTTAATGGCAATTATCAGCTTAGTGACTATAAGTAGGCAAGGCAGGTCAAACTTTGGATAGTGGCATCTTTTTTTTTTTTAGCTTTTTCAAAACGAAAACCACAAAAGCAGTGAGTTTGTTTGCTCTGATATAAACTGCAAACCTTATCACACTCGGCTACCTGGCTTACTACCTAAAGTAGTAACCACCACCAAGGCTAAGAGGCTAAGGCATTTCATTTGCTAACTATACTATTTCGTGAGGTGACAGCTGCTGTTACAAAAGCCCAGTTCAGGACTGAAATATTCACTGTGTGAAACTGTAACTGTACTATAATGTCAAGGCAAACTAGCTACCCTGCAGTACCTGAGAGCAATAAACTTTACTCGTATGGTTTTCTTTGCATCAGTAAATCTGTCATCATGGGCATCATGTGTGCACCAAATGAATGACCCATTTTCACGTGTAAGCTGGAAACATTAAAGAGTAATTCAACCCACTCTAATAATCCTGCTGTCCTTGCTTACAAGTACTAATAAGGCAACACTGATGCACCATGGCAGGTTTTTCCTGCTTCCAAAATCTTTTGTGGGTTTGCATTCACACTAGTATTCTGTTTTTGCAAATTAACTCAGAGTTAGTGAAATTAGCTAGCTAACTATAGCTGCTAAGATCTGCCAGCTGTCGTCATTTCGGCCGACAAAATCATTAATTGCAAGCTAGGGATGAGAAGCCTATTGTTGTTTTGTTTGAACTTAAGGGGGCCGACTCATGACGCCATGATTCCAACAACATAGATGAGTATGTGGTGGTTTCTGAACAGCACATAGTGTTGTTATCAGCATGAGGACAAATGCAGTCCTATTCATCTAGTTTTTTAGATAAAAGGTGCTTTTGCCATCTGGGCGCCAAGGCTGTACAACAGCCTGCCGGAGTATCTAAAGCTCAATAATTCAAAACTATCTTTTCTATCTTCTTCAATCAATTCAGTTCATTCTTTAAATGTATTTTCTCTCGCTTGTGCTTCTTGTTTTTATTGCTTCAATTTGTACTTTTATGTGCCTCCTTGTACAGCACGGTGAAGTCGGCGTTTAGATAAGTGCCACACAAACAAGGTTTATTACTGTGGTAAACTATTATTTCTGCATTCTTTCTCAATCTTTCTTTGTTTTTCTCTATTTGTTTCTACAAGACACTTTTATAGCTGTGCAATTTTCATATGCAGAGAGGAGACCGTTTGAGAAAAGAAAAACTTTTGTTCAGAATTCAAATGCGAGTTAATCACTGTTTTTGAACTGCCAAACTAAAAATCTGTTTTACCCTTTAAGATAAAATATAGCAACAACTACAACTACAGAATTTAAAGATCATTACTTTGTAAAGTTATGTAAAGATTAAAATCTGTATCTGTTATCAGCAGAGAAACAGTTCAAAAAACTTTAAAAGTTTTGGCAAAAAGTTGATTAAAGACTTGCAGAATGGTAATAAACTGGATTTAAAAACCATTCATGTTGTGTTCTCATTTGAACGAGGAATACATTGTTGTAACATTACAAAACAATATTGGATTAATTGATTTTTTTTTTCTTTTTTGCTCTGGGCAGTGGCTTGAACTGTAAACACGTCATCGCTTTAGAAAGTTTTAATGAAGAACCAATATTCACTCTTCTTTTAGTTCCGTTTTTGTCTCCATTGACCTGTTAAGGGAATATCTGTCTCTTTAGTTCCACAAATGCTCCACTATGTTCACCAGCAATGGAAACCTTTTCTTTTCTGTCTGCTTGGTGGCAGGCAGGTAGCATACAATGAGTTTATTGGAGCTTTTTCTCTGAAAACAACAGCCTGCTGTGACCTGAAACCAGCTTTTGAGAGCACTGAGAGTGAAACCACCACAGCACTGTTGTGGGCCATAAAACCAAAACAATGAGCTGAAAGATGCTAAAATGCTCCGAATTGAACTTCAAAATCAAGTGATAGTTACCTACAGGTTTGTTACTATAGGCGACCACTTTCATTTACAAAATCATTTGATCCCTTGTTGATATAAAAATACTGATGAGTGCAGCTTTAAAATACAACAGTGGAACCTTATAGAAATGTAATCATGCCGCAGTACTTAATTAAGAGGATTTTTAGGTAACATTTTGCAGCAAGTGTCAGTTTTCCCTGTTCAAAGTAAGGAGATCATCTTGTCCCAAATCACCAAAAAGAGCATTTTGGGTCCCAAATACAAGGTTAGACTGACTGTGTGCTCCAAACAGATTCTCATAATAACACAGACATCAAACTAAGACGTGAAGTATTGATAAAACGCGCCATTAATCGTAGGCTGACTGGCTGTTATTCACTCAGTCTGAGACACAAATAGGAGAGACGGTGATATTAATAAACTAGCGTTGAGCAGAGAAGGACAAAGTCTCACCCATCGCTGTGTCGTAGGAGTTGGGGAAGCTCTTGTCCACCCTCTGCCTCATGAACACCCAGCTGTTGTTGGCAAAGGTGCACTCGATGATCTTGTTGTCGTACTGCTTCAGCTCTTTAGTGGCCTGCGCAGACAGAGATGAAAGCACACAGATGGTTTGTATGATTATAGCACAGAGCGAAGGAGACACCAGTGTAATTTTATTTTCTTCGGCTTCCATCACCGCCTGTGAAAATTAGAAACTCTCCAATGTACTTTTCCACATTTAGAAGCTTCGGTGGTCTGTTCTACGACATTTTTGCTTTGTGTCCCTTGAAAGTCACGGGCAGCGATCATTATAACGGCGCCCAGAGACTGCCGCTGCATTTATGAATACCAATAGCTCACAATGACTTAAGTGCCACTGCCGTTTTTTTCAAACACGTTATGAATATGCTGCAAATTATTATCTTTACTTTTGCAGTTAGTACTTACAACTGGATACTTTTAGTAGCAGATAAGAGGCTAAATTAATCTTCACACAGCACTGAGGGAAACCTTTACATGCCATAAATATAATCTCAATATAACCTAAAATGACGGTGGTGTTAAAACTCAAGTTCAACAAATGTGGAGCTAAACATGATGAATGTTGATTCAGGCTGCAGAAGCATTTGAATGCAGCAACTACATTTGCTGGTTCAAAATTTTCACCTCTCTTAATGGTTAGAGGGAGAAATAACAACCACGCTGGCTGTATCCTTTAAATTGGCAATGAATGAACGGCACTCTGGAGGCAACAAATGGATGTCAGAAGTCACGGTTTGAAACCTCTGAGGAATCAGAAATCACGTACTGTGCTGACTAAACTGTACAAAGCCCTGGCAGGTTTGTGATCAGCAATATCAATACACCAGAACACTCACTTTCATTAATGAGTCATCCCTCTATTTTATATTTAACCAGTTAATCATGGCTTCACATTCAAACAGCCTATTTTGTTTCACAGACAGTTATAGTCACAGTGTATTGAAGATGTTCAACACACTGTGATACAAAGCAGTGGAAATGAACATGTTTGGTGTTTTTACTAAAAAAAATTGGTTTTATATTTATAAACCCCATCAGATTTTGACACCCCGTGACCTACAGGTAGCCATAATGCTGCGCCTAATGGTTTCATTTGACCAGTCATGGACCATCAAACAAAGGCAAAAATACGTTTTATCTTGGTGTTTTCCTGCTCACAATGTATATAGCAAACAGTTTTTTCAGTTAAAATAAAATAACCATAACTCAAGGTCCACTCACTAGCCTTTCAGACCCTTTTGACCAGATCTCACAGCCTCCACCAGCAGGCTGAGTTTGTTAAGTTGCCATAGAGATGGACGAGTTGTCCTAAGTAATAAGATAAAGCTTAAAACACAACTAGTAAGCGGATCTCATTTGGTCAAAACACTATTTACGAGATCGAGGATGAGCTTTAACCTCAGGATCAAAGGTTATTCTATACATGACGAGAATACCGATGAGGACTTTTTGTTTTGCTTCAAGTCACTGATATGGCATTAGAAAAATATTTCTGTTTACAAGTGCCGAGCCCCAGATGCTTCGTGTGAAATTGTATAATAGAAATGATTTTAAGTAAGTTATTATTCTTGGCAGAATCATTGACAAATACTCTAAATGAAGCTACCTAAATTAAATGGCCTTTCCTTGGCTGCAGTGCTACGTTAGGTTTTAGGCTAAAGCTGGTGTATTTTTACATGTATACAGAAGATACTCACACAGTGTGAGGGCTGCATCAGGAGATACAGACACTCTGTGCAATAGTTCCTGCTTCTCCCACTGAGCCACACAGGATCACTGACTTATTACATCATATTCTGCTTTGAAAACAAAACCAACTCTACACACTGAGCACACTAACATAGCTGAAGTATATGAAAATGCCACACGATGCTGAGGATCAAGCGTGAGTCAAAGAAGACATTTGAGCATCTGTTGTTTATTTGTCGAGGGACTGTGGCTCACTGAGAGGATTCTCAAGATTTGGAAGATGCAAACCCTAGAGCTCCTGGGAAGCAAAAGCGGGCAACTAAAACAGGCAAATGCAAAGGGTGGCTATGAAAGAAAACAACAATACAGGGACATGAGTAATTGTGAAGTGCTCTCCTGTGACTTTTCACCCGCTGCTCACGGAGGGAGCCTTTCCTGCTCCGAGAGTCCAAGAGACTCAAGAGTCAAGAGGGTGACATCCTGGGTTCAGTGTGAACATGTGACCTTCAAGGTCAGAGAGCGACCATCACTGCCAGGGAAGCACTGGGTTTTGGCAAGATGCTGAAATACAAAGTAAGAGCTTGTGTGATCCTGGAGTGAAGGGCATCTGGGCTCACAGTGGGGGGCAAAAATCACACGGGAAGCAAAGAAAGTGTGCGAGGAAGGACAACAGAGGATAGGCCAAGGGAGAGAGAGAGATAGTAGTTATTGGATTTCAGATAATGAATTTGACGAGTCATAACTAATGAGCGTGCCTAATTAGTCATTGTCATGATTTTAAAAATGTGATTTATCTCCACATTTGTCTTTGATCTCACTTTGAAGACATGGTGTACATTAGTAAGACTAACTCCAGATCAAACATTTCTTTATTTGGACAAGAACTGCGGAGGATCTAAAGGAGCGACAGAATCTTCAAGCTCTCCTAAAGCTCGACACAGCAAGCTGCCAGAAAGCTGTGAAGGGCAATACAGGCAGGCAGGACGCTCTGCTGCAGGCTGGGATCTCTTCCTGCTGGTGAAGGGTGACACATTGGCTGCCATTTTTCATCACCACTTGGTGCTTAATCTGTCCAAATGTGTCTCATTATGGCCGCACACGTGTGCCTCCAGTTATCGGGGACTTTGGCAGTCAAACTCTCTCTCAGCCAGTGTTGCACTACTGGGGAGCAGGAGAGCTCTGCCTTCGTGCCTTTCTATTCCCATTCTGGCTTGTCCAGATTTAGAAACTACAAAAAATACGAGCAAGAAAAAAAAGCAGTATTGTTGGCCCAGAACAGCCTTTCTAAAGTGAAACATTTTGTTTATCAGCTCACTAATAAATATCCTTTGTTTAAACATATAGTGTAAAATCATAGAGTCTTCATTTTATATTCCGTCTGTCTGTGCTGTCCGTACCTCTCCTTCCAGGATCAACTCTGTTACCTTTTTGGCCAATTCAGCACAAACTGCACATTATACAAGTGAGTTTTATGCTCTGTCCTGACTGTCAAAGGCTAAAAAGGTCTTGTGGGAGTGACGGACCACCTGGAATCACTGCACAGAGCCACTGGGCAAACTGTTGTTGTTGTGAAGCCAAAAACTGTGTGTACAAGTTGACTTAATCAATAAGAAATGACAACTCTTAAAGCCACATATTTCTGTGAATGGCCTGATCAAAAATGTATTTCTGAAAGTGACTACTACTGTAGCTTTTTAATCTGAAAATGGCAGGTATCGATATTAACTGTTTAGGGCAAAACACTGGCCTAAACACAAGCCTTAAAAATCTTATTTCTTGCATGTATTACTGTTTGCATTTGTCCAGCTCAGGACAAATAAAGTTTGAGACTCATTATCAGGCTGGATTATTTCATTTAAGAGAGAGCCTGCAGTTAGCATTCAGATATTAAATTATTATTATTATAGTACTGAGCTCATCCTTTGGTCACCTCTTGGAATCCACATATCGGTTAACATGAAGTGCCAGTGTTTCCCCTGATAATCTCACCCAAAGTCAGGGAGAAGAGGACCAAGAGTTTTCATCACTGGGAAACGTGCGACATTAATTCTGTATCATGCAAGTATTGGAGCTATATGGTATCTGACCTTTTACAAGTCTGTGCACAACACAGTCTATCTGCTTCTTTATCAAATGCTCTGGATCTGTGGGGACTGTTGAACTCGTACATTGTGTTGCAGCTTATTGAGAAATTTTATAGGGGTAGCAACATGGATGAGCAAAGAAAAAAAGTTTGCAATTGCCTTGAATAGTGGTTTTGTTTCCCTCACTATTGCTCTCCGACTGACCCTGCCTTTGTATTATTCTAGACTTAATCAGAATCGGCCCGCAGGTCTGCGTCACTGCAGCTCCCGGGTCCATTTTAATAACGAGAAATCAGATGAAAGAATATATAAGTGGGGAGAGGATATAAGATGCAAAAGTACGACCATGAACAAACACGCCCCTAGAGGGAAGAACATTGCTGATGGATAGACCTAAAACCAATGTTCAATCTTTAATAAGCTTTCGAACAGAACGCATCAGATGTCTTCGGTGCATTAATATCAGCTCCTCCAAAATATACACAACTGAACCGGGTGACTCAGCAAACTGTGAATTGTAAAGCTAATGCAATTACTAGGGCCAGTTGCAGCTATATGTGGCTTTCAATGGCCGTGTCAGAGAACAAACAAATGGTCCAATGACACAGCGACTCCTCATGGACCCATTACATGACATCAGTGTCCGGTCTCTGGGGAATTTGTTTAATACCGATCATTATCCCACACATTCAGATTGACTGTCGCATCAGATCTGAGGAGATGCAACTGAGGCAAATGAGGAGAAAGCAGGCGTGCATTGTCAGTTAAACAAGACACGAGGAAGGGGGTAAAAAGCTGCCCACTGAGTTGTGTTTTTACCTCCCAAACTTTTAATTGATTAGTTTGTTTTGTTGTGTGCAGCATGATTGAGTGTTCTGTGGGAAGCACATTAAAGTACTGACAGTATTCATGGTTCTTAAGCCCACATCTCATGTAATTTACAAAAGCTGTGGGCAACAAAAATCTTAAAAATTAACAGCAAATGAAAAATCTATCCAAAAATTCTAATTGCAGTTCACTGAGAAATTGTTACAGATGATTAAACAAACTAACTCTCGCGTAATGATGCATTAAGTGTCGTACAAACTGGGGAAATCAAAAGTTGATGGAAACGGTCGAAGGCATTTCAGCATTCAGCAGGTGGAGCCCACGCTGCCAAACTCTCACAGCTTCATCAAAGCGGCTGTTCTTTGACAAAGAGCTGCTCTTATCCCCGTCGCTGATGACTAGATCTGTCAGACACCATTCAAATTATTTCTGATTAATGAGCTGTACTCATATAGTTCTGTGCAGGGAGCCGACTTCATGAAGCGATGGAACTGAACCTAAATGGGGAGATCAATAGTCATTTCTTCTGCCAGGCTTTAGCCAATTCTACCTTTTCTCAAAGTCAAAGCTGTGGTGATGCAGAGACCCAGAGGGGCTGAAAACAGGCCTTCCATTCTCAGGAACTATGGATTGTAACAGGAGTCTGTATTAGTGGTTTATCATTACAAACATGAGTTGTATTTTTGTACCTTCAGCCAAACTGTTGATAACAATGTTATCAATGTTCCCCTGAAAATTATTGCTGAGAACGCAAAAGGGAACAACATGGCAAAAATGTACAGGTTAACAATCAATTACTAATTACCATCATTCTTTCTCTGGTTTGTTTAATCGGCACAAAAACTCCAGTGTAAAAAGGAAAAGTTGTGGTTCTACAGTATTTTTGGGTCTGACGCTTTAACTGCCTGAAGAATTTGTTAGCTTTGGACGTGGCTGGGCTAGCTGTTTCCCCTCGTTTCCAGTCTTTGTACTTAGCTAAGCTAACAGGTTGCTGGTTCCAGCTACATATTTACTGTAAAGACATACTGGCAGATAAAAGGTGCTCTGCTCCTTCACAATATTTGCTCCTTTTGGAAGGCTGAGCTGATAAATCATCATAATAAGTCTCCTTCCAAAAGTCATTTTAGCAATTCCCTGTAGGCACCAACAGTGTAAGGAATTACAACAATAACGAGCTAAATTGGAAGAATTGAGCCAATAAAACAGGTTTTCATGAGGATTACAGCATTTTTCTAATTACAGAAAAAGTCTGTCGAACTTCTTTTATTCCAGCAGCCAAATTACATCAAATCTACATTACCAACATGCCTATGAGCAAGGCAATGAATACCAGGACTACTCTGTGGTGGTGCTCTGCAGGCCACAAACAAGCACACGTGGGCTGTGCAGAGACGGCACAACATTTAACATTTGTTCCTACCGGGAACATTTATCAGGCAGCGAAACCCCAAGTCGCATGTGGCCTGTGCTGCCATGTAATTTCTTTTTTTTTAAACATTTTTTAGCATATTCACACGTGGATCCACTGTAAAACACACTCCACAACAAAAACGGTAACATGAAAGCGGACAGAAAATGACCCTGGGGCTGCAGCTTTTGCTGCGTCTCCCTGAGAGGAGCTCAGAGACCGAGCAGCAAGCAGAGACTCTACCTTGTTCAGTTACAGAGCCCAGGGCTGATACATGGGAACTGGCACAACTGTGACAATACCAGAGGGAGAGGAACCACTCATTTACTGTGCAAACCATGACCGTGACTGTGACTAATGGAAGGCATACACATACTAAGAGTCATCCAGTCAAAGTGACACATTTCCATATAGTGTAATTGTGTATAGACATCTAAATAAAAATAGAAATCGTAGAACTAATGTACACAAATAAAAGCTGAAATGTTGATCTCTTGTCTCATATTCATCTTTTGATGTCAAACCCAAATGTTTTCAGTCTACAGCAAAAATAAAGGAACTGGCCTCACTGTTCCAATACTTTTGGAGGGGAGTGTATAATGTTTCTACTCGACCTGCTCTCCACCCGAGACTAGTGAATTCCCATAACACCGTAATGCAGATGAGTTGTATTGTTTAATCGTTTGGCTTTTTGGTGCGACTCAAAGTTTAAAACCAAAAACAATATCAGTTTGCTGTCATATAAGAAAGAAAAGCAGCATCTTCACAAATGAGATGTCGGAATGAATAAATGTTTTTTATTTACTGATCAATGATCAAAATAGGTGCAGATTATTTTTCTGTCTATTGACAAACCGATTACTCAATAAAATACTTCAGCGCTAGTTAAAATGATTATGATAATTACACCAGAGTGATTAGTTCATTTAAGAGGAATAAGAGAGATATTTGATTGTTGATTGGAAACACTCCATCAGTGCATGTTTAAATGTCATCTTGTGTAAACAGTTCAGTGAAAGGCGAAAGTGAATGTTGGATCATTTCAAAAGCACATACAGATTCATCAATGGTAAACATCAGTGCAGGAAGTGGTAGTGAATGATAGCAGCACTTATGATGAAAAAATAAAACACAGCACAGTGAGAATGTTGTGCGCTCTGATGAACTGTACATGTCTAATATCTGGAATGTATCAAGACGATAGGCACTACGAAGGAAGATCGCTTTAACAGCAAATTAAAACGAGTAGATCAGAAAACGAGGAAGCTGTTCACTAGAATTTTATAAAATAGGGGGAAAATAGTAAAAAAAAGATCTGTCTCAAATGAAAGTCAGTTTCTGCAGTTAAGGTAGATAAATACCCAAGTCACTATTTGAATGTTTATGATAAGTAAAACAACTACACTGAACAGCGGTAAAACTGCTATAATTATTCATGTCACACAGTAACAGATGAAGAAGAAAAAAAACCTTTATACCCTTTATTCTTGGCAATGAACACTCAGCTACATACTCTGAACAGCGCTAAAGGGGAGCTGGAAGAGCACAGGGGGCTCTGGTTTATTGGCACGGGGATGAATTGACAAAAACAACACAATTATTTTCTCACCTTCATCTTTGCAAAGGGCCTGTCATAGTTGCCGACGTAGAGCAAGCCGACAATCTGTGGAAGCAGCCTAAAAAGACAAAAAAGATCATGGTTAACACCCCCGACACCCTCAGCAAAGGATCTCAACACGAGAGTGTGCAAGTGGTAACCACGGTGCAAAGAAATCACTACGCCGCTTCCATTTTCCAGCTAGTAACAGAACTGCAGAGATGTGAGATTACACCTCTCTGAGCCCTTCTGTCTCTCTGAGCAGCTTGATGTTCCTAAACTTACAGTGAAAAACGCAGTATGGGCACGGCCAAGGCACTAATAATTCTGTGAACATATATAGAGATTCAACACAAGGTCACAGGCGTTATACAGCACCGTAACTCTGTTTATGACCTCACTGCGAGCCCTCAGCACAATTCATTCAGACTAAAAAGGAGGTTTATATGCATAGTTACCACTATTAAAATCACCTCTGTGCTCTAAAGGTTCACTGTATGTGAATGGGCTCTTCTTGTTCTTGTTTTGTGTGAGCTCACAAATTAACTATGTTAAAATGGCAATAAAGTATTGAAAGTTGAAAGCTGATAGCAGTCTTGTGCGTGCGCCTCTTGGTACCCTGAACATGTGTCAGTGCAGTATCCGTGTCTCATTCTAGCGATCACGCCCAGCAGATGTCTTAATCACACACTACTCCTTACCTCCCTCCACCAAAAACACCCCCCAGTGTGCAACCACTATCACTAGTTTAACATTAGTTAACCATTTTTAGAACGAACATAAGCGGGGGCTGGGGAGCTTAAACGATGGCTAAACAACAGTGCAGCTACGTAGTCTGACACACCTTATTCAGAGATTTCAACTGGAGCTAAAAGCGGAGAGCATGTTCCCATCCACCCCAGCCCCCTCCTGTGTAATGATAGCTGGCATTAGCAGGAAGGAAGCAGCAGTAGACATTAAGAGAGCCAAATAGCCTCTCAGTGATGAACACTGTCACGTGCCAAGACCTTACAAAACAGTCCTTTCTGGTCATTGCTTCTATTAATAGCTCTAACATGTTACATGTCCCATATCACTTTACCAAACCTGCAGGACACACAAACAAGAAAATTGTACTCATCATGACACAGTTTTCTAAAACAACAGTGAGATATCAATGAGATTTTACCCGAGGCACTGGAACAGATGAGGAAACAGATGAGAGTATAGATCAGCGTGCCTTTGACTAACAGACTTTTGTTGTCACTTACAAGCTGTTTCACGATGCTAACTTGACGCTCCACTCACAATCTGAATGTCTGAGGTCTGTGTGTAACTAAGAGAGTCCTGTTGTCTTAAATTACACTGCAACATCATTTTTCCCGAGGTATGGTTTGGTGTTAAGATGAGAGACCTTAACAACACAGTGCACCAATAAAAATAGACTCTAATACAAGGCAGGGATTTTTTTTGATTTGTTTTTTTTTTAATCCAAAACAATCAAGATAGTGGTAAATGTCAGTGCAGCATTTGAACAGCATGTAATCAGACCTGTATCACTTAATAGTCGGGACAACATGTGAAATGATTTAGAAATCCACAAAAACAACAAACAAACAAAAAAAAAAAATGTGGAAAAGCCAAAGTGCTGTCTCGAGTGAAACAATATAAAAACCTTTATGACCTGGGCTGGGGAAGACAGTACATTATGACAAATGTGTATCATAAAGTCCCTACCAGCCTTTCTTCTTCTCTACTGTGTGTCGTGATGTCTATTAATTAGCAGCTGAAAACAGTCCCTAAAGAATGCACCATTTTCTATTGTTTGCGCAATGATTGCACAATGCCCACTTGTTTTAGGACATTACTTAGTCTGTTATAGAAATAAAAGCATACTTTATATTTGTCTTCAGTAGGACAGAATGGTATTTGGTGCTGAGTGCCACTGGCAGGGTGAGGAAGTCACAATGTATGGTGATAAGTATCAGGGTTTCTGGCTCATGGTCTGTCTATGGGAAACTTTAAGGTGCCCTTTTGTGAATTTTATTTCTGTTCGTGGGATCGATATGTAAACCTCCTTACCCACAGAACTCAAACTGGATCGTGGACGGGATCACTTTAAACTCGAGTTGATACA
This sequence comes from Pempheris klunzingeri, assembly GCF_042242105.1. Classification (NCBI taxonomy): domain Eukaryota; kingdom Metazoa; phylum Chordata; class Actinopteri; order Acropomatiformes; family Pempheridae; genus Pempheris; species Pempheris klunzingeri. The sequence goes on along the minus strand of NC_092029.1, from coordinate 15,419,675 downwards.
CCTGTACAAGAGGGATCAGTTGCATAAAACCCCAATGATGTGGAGAGTTTTGTGTGTGCAGGGTTTACATTCTGTTGTGTATGGCAGTGCTCCATTGCTCCAATACGCTCGTCTCTAAACAAATAATCATGAAATAAATGAACAAATAAATATAGAAAGACAGAGTGATGCATTATTGGTTTTGGTCTTTTAATGTATCTGCTGACAATAACAGAAATCTCAAATATTGCCAAAAAACTGTAATGAGTCTCGACAATAAATTCCACAAAAAGTGTATGCTGGAGTTCACTTGCTCTGAATCACATTACAAGTTGCAGCAAGTGGTTTCATTACCCAAATCCTTATGTGCAGCTTTTAAAAATGGTCTATGCCGATTGTTTGGATCTTAAAACTGATGCTGAAAAAACAGTGCATCTAAAACTCAAACTTCCTGACACCACGCGGAGTCTCCAAAATGGCTTGAATCTTTTAAAACAGAAATACAAATGTCAAACATTGTGGTGGCTCTGAGGGCAAATGAGATTAATTCTCACGTTAATACAGTCAAGATTAAAAAGTCAAAGAGCTCGATTCCATGTTGTTAACTTCCACTTTCATTCTTTTACATCATCACTTACAACTGAGAGTAATTGACTGGGCTGTCTGACTGTGGATCCCTCACACAAAATATGGATAGAGGTGCTGTAATGACACTTGAGCCCACAGAGTAAGAAAGACGAGTAACAAGAAGCCTGGACGCTGGCCTCTGGAGAGCCAATCCAAGCCATTCAGACAGAATCGTTCTCCTCTTCTGGGCCTGCAAAATCACTACACACCTATGAATGATGATGTAACCATTAGTCATCGGCTCCTCAGACAGAACGCTAGCTCAGATTATCCATAATTCAAGCAATCTATACAATACTCGAGACTGCTCAATTCCATACTTGGGAGGGGCACTGGCATGCTCTCTGGAAGTGCTTCATCTTTCCATTCTGTTATTTCCACCTCTCCGCTCTTCCTGCCTCACAATAATCACTGTCTGCCTCTTTGCTTGCTTTCAGAGAAGGTAATAAAACCTGCAAGGCTGTATGCCTCAGTGGTACACAAAGACGTGCTCAAGGATTGATTGTGTGGGCTGATGAATAAACAGTTGTTACCTCCTTTCATGTCTGTCCATCTCTCTCTCTCTCTCTCTCCCTCCCTCTCAGACAGTAACTATGGAGAGATTTGAAATCCTATGCCAAGACCGAGTGAGGTCTGATGAGAGCTCCTCTGCCAGCGAAATTCATCTTTTGGGGAAATATCAGAACATTCTCAAATGGCAACAATATTCGTCTGTGTCCACCCACACACAGGGAGGAGTCAAGAAGCTGACTAGCTGGCCTGCTGGCTGGCTTTGGAGTAGAATGAGTGACTGTGCCCTGCCGTGCTCCTCTCAGTCTGTTGTTGGTGAATGGTGGCAGGCTCATGGCTACAGAGCTGGGACAGTCACTGAGGTCACCTGAGTCTCAGAGGAAAACGCAGCATGACCAGAAAGCTGACTGCTATGGGTCTGTTTGCCTGCACTCAGAAAATACTCACAGACTGAGCTGAAGAAAAGCACACAAAGCAAAGATGCTTGTAAAGTGGTGGCGTGCTGGCAGAAAAAAAAAAAAAAAGAAAATAAGAATGCGAGTCTTCAACCATGCTAGCAGCTTGTGCAATTTGTAACTAGACACAGTGTGGTGGCTTTGAGCTACAGCACGCTAACATGCTCACATTTACAATGTCTACACGATGATGTTTAGGAGGTATAATGTTTGTCATGTACAGTTCTGAGTGTTAGCATTCACTAATTGGCCTTAAAGACAAAGTGCAGGTGTTGCAGGTCTTCGGTCGGGTCTTGGACAGATCTTGTTAGATCTATCCCATAGTTGTCGAGATATTTCGCTCAAAGCCAAAAATGCCAATCTCAAGAAGAAAAGTCAGGTATTCATAAAAGTCCTTTGGATTAATGTACAAAAGTTTGTGAAAATCTGTCCCATAGTTGCGACATTTCACTTGAAAACTGTGAAATGTGAAAATTTGCCCTGGTGGTGATGCTAAAGTAAAAGTCAGGGAATCACCAAAGATATTAGGGATTTATTCTGTGTGTTCCAGGAATGTCTATACTTCAAGCAAAAATACAAACACACACACCCCGCTGCTGCTAGATGCTTTCTGCAGTGTTGTTTTTATTATTGGCAATTTTATTTGTCTTAAACATGCATTACTTATGGCAGAATTACACGTTTGAATTAAGTATTTGCAATTTAGCAGACCTAGAGTCGATCCCTGTCCACAACACCTTCCGCTCACCCAGACCAAGCGCTGAAGTGGGAGGGGCGCTTGGCCCGGGAGGAGTGGAGAGAAATCTGGTATAAGAGCTAAGCTAACCCAGCTGGCACCTAAGGCTGCTCCTAGCTAATGGCCGATCACTGAAAGATTGGCTGAATGAGGGGATCAGGCTGCCTAAGCAACGAAAAACCTGAGACAGAGCCCACATCTTTTACACAGACCTAATTTCATCCTCAAATCCCGAATCAATCTACTGCTCCTGATGGACGCCAGTAAAAACAAAGGAAAATACTTTTTAAAACAAGGCAATAGTCGTATAAACTACTTGATTTTAATGAATATTCTCATATTTGAAAATCACGGCCCGTCCTTAGGCTGTGCCAAAGTTTAATTAATCTAAATCGTTGTTTGAGAAATTCTACTGAAAATCCAAAATATTAACGAGCTTGTGGCACTACAGAAAATGTCAAGAAATCACCAAAGTCAATAGGATGTATCCTCTGGGGATCAGCACCGTCCATATAAAATGTCACGGTGATCCATCTGGTAGGTGTTGAGATATTTTAGTCTGGATCGAAGTGACCAATTGACCAGTTGATACGTAATACCCTCCCTAGAGCCATACCACTAGTAAGGATAAAAAAGATGTTGAATTCTTTCAATGCAAGGTGCAAGTCTTACTGCACCTAACATTGAAATGTGCTGCATAAGACTTTTAGACGACTACCAAGTAGTAACTATCAGACATACATACACATTCAAAGCATGTTATGACCTGTGTCAGCTGATTCTCTTTTCTTAGTATGGACTTGTTTTTCTGCAGAGTTCTATTGTTTACCACGATAAGGGCAAGGATAAGCACCGGTGGGTCTCAATAATTTATGTTGTACAGGATAATAAACCAAAAGAGAGGAAAAAGGGGAAGGACAGTAGTGCTCTTCTTTGAAAATATAAGCACATACAGCAAAAAAATTAAAAAGAATTTTTAAAAGAACTGGGACTGGGGAGTGCATGCAGGCAAAGATGGTGAAAGGAATGAATTTTTTCACACTGTGGCAACATTACTGTGGGAGGAATTGATCCCCAAGGCAAAAAGGAAACGAGAGAAAAAGATGACATAGTAAAGAAAAGATTAATGTCAAAGAAATTCAATGGATTTCTTTGATTCAAGGCATGTTTTTGACACCGACGTACACAGCAACTGTGCACGTGTGTGTGTGTGTCTACAAGTCCTCCAGTGTGTCACAAGATGATAGGTGCTAATGATTCATCAGGCAGAGCGTTTCCCTGGCAACAGTGACTTACCCTTCTCCTCCGACTTTGGTGATCTTGAGGCGAAAGTCCACAGAGTTTAGATTGGGAGGCTTCCACTTGAGGATGTCATCACACCTCCCGGCCTTGTACCTCTGCAGGAACACCAAATCCCAAAAAGAGAATAAAATGAAAGATTTTCTGGGAATAAATGCATTTTAACACTGCTTTCACAGAAAAAGGGTGACACTGTGGCACAATAAGTATTTTTTTCTTTTTTTTTTTTAATCAATCCCTAACTCTGGAGGCTTAATGTTTAAGTGATTTGTGAGTTGAGCAAGAATTTTTAAGCAGTCTCAGTTAATGAGCTGAAAACTCTCAGACAAATTAGGCTCCATTATGTTACACTGTTGGTATCTAACTATTTAGAGCAGCAAGCAGCAAGACAGGGAAATGGATTGATCTTAGGTTAAAAATTAGACTGAGTATCAACAACGTCATGAAATGCAAACATAAAAAGAGAGCTAATTAAATCAAGTTCAAGTGCACCATGTTTGAAATGAAAAGATTAGAAGTAGAAAATTGCCTGTTGGAGCACAGGAATACATATGTAAACACATTACAGGCTGACAAATCATGATTCAACATGATCACATTATTTTCACACACGCAACCAAACAACATGCTTTCCTGCATCACTTTGATTATTTATGCGCGGCTGACATTTAGAAGCCCATGAAACAAGACCATTAGAAACACTAGAACATGAGAAATGTAAAGGCACGATGGGTGGAGGCGGGCGCAGATGATCAGGCTCTGTCACTGTCAGGTTGCCCGGTAACAGAAGTCTACTCCGAGGAAATGTGTGCAAAACATGACAGGTTTCCTCGGGAGAACCTGCGCTGTCACAGCATATGACCAAATAAGGAGTTCCTGACTCCACCCACATATTCTCCTATGGCAGAACTTAAAAAAAGGAGTTAAGATCATCACGGGCAGAAACATACCACTACTTGTGAAAAAAAAAACAAAAACTACCCTACACCTGCACAAGCTGAAGGCCTGGTGTCCAAATTTGGCAAGATGGTGGACGAAAATCTTGCAGCCTGACAAGTTTCAATTCAAGCTCAGTACCCATAGAAATTATCATCATGCATCATTCTGCAGCTCATGTTTTACGTCTAATGTCAAGTTCAGTGCTATTGCAGGCTTTCCAGTGTGTGCAGACCATATTTTCATTCAGGTTATCAAATCTGGCATAAAGCAGTGACACCAGTGTTCACTCATAGGCCGGAGTAGATTCTGTCTGAGCCAGACAGAAGCCGACTTAACCGTCGCATTAGCTTTCCTGCTAATGTCTCCTTCTTATCTGACTTATAAACATGAATAAACGTCATGTCCTACACCTTCACTTCTTGAAAGAACAACCAAACAAACATTCTCTGCGGAAAAGTGCCCCGCTAATGTCACTTAACTAGTTAAATAATTAGCTGCTCCTCTGCAGCACATTTAACAGCATGCAAACATACAGTTTCTGCTATTTCCCCAAGACTCTTTTTCTTCCTTCAATACTAAACCACTATTCACAATACAATTTAAAAACATTTAGACGTTACTTCTCACTACAACAGCTAAATGCAATTTCAGCTGTTGTGCATAAGTAAAGAAATTCTAACTTCACAAACTGGTCGAGTCAAGGGCAGACTGACTTTGCCATTTTAGGTGTAAAGTGAAGGGAACATGTGGGGTGTCCTTCTGCTCTGTCTGCAGTGGAGCTCTCCATGTGGGAGTCGGCCTTCATGTGCCTTTGAAACCAGCTCACTCCACAAAGGCTATTCACCGCAGTTAGCTAGAGAGCAGAAAAAGAGGCCATGTCTCTTTTGAAGGGCCTTGACTGAGTACATCTTTTCTTCTGAAAACGTGGGTGTGGAAGGGAACATTCTTCAATGCAGTTAGTTATGCTATGCTGCAGGGGCATCAAAATAGCCTCTTGTGAAATGACTTATTCCATTAATGTAGCTCAAGTGTGAAATGAAATATATACATGCTCCTAGTGATTAAATCCTCCACAATTGCTATCAAATTACTTCCCAAATTAGAAAGAAATAGGGTACTAACTTCTAATGAGCTGAAATATATAGGCATAAAAGGTTTGCATGCTTTATGCTTGTTTTCGCTGTGATAAAACAATAAGAGTAAGTCTGCAAACCCACGATTTGATTAAACTGTCATTTACATTTTCAAATTGTTCTTTAAAAACATAAGCTATATGGTAACAACATCCGTTAATATATGCTAGAAAATAAATAAAAGGAAATTATAGTACCTTTATAGGAGTAGCCTAACAATACTTAGTGGTTTGCTGGTGGATTTACACAGTGGGGGATAAAGCTGTTGGATGATAAAAACTACAAATGACTGACTTTTTGGCTCATTGTTAACAGCTTGATGGATTTCAATGATCAAAATCGAAAGCTAATTTTGCTCAATATTTGATTTAGAATCAAAATTGTGAGTCCTGCAATAGTCACCCCTGGAAAATCCACTAATATAAGGATCTGTTGAGGCTTATTCCTAACTCTGCGTGTAAAAGTGCAGATGCTGCATTCTCACCAAAAAAATTTCCAAACATGAAATTTGCTTAAAATAAATCCAAGCCAGCAGGACTATAGCAAGCAAATAAAAACCAAATCAGAATGCAGATTAAACAAACAGGCAACCTTCAAAGTCATTCCTAAATGAAAATGTGCTACCAGTTGCACTTTCATTGCTATTGTTGGTCTTGTCAATAAGTGACTCCACGTTAAAAAAAAAAGAGCTTCATTATTGAAGTGCAAAACAGACCTTCAAACCTGATCCTGTATTCAGGAACACATCTCTCATCCATCAAATTCATTTTCATGTAATGATGTTCCATTGCATTTAAATTACCTGCTGTTTCATATTAGAAATTCAGAGGGTGAGGGGAAGAAAAACTGAGGGAGATGCACAGTGTGAAAACAATGTTCTTCAGTGTTTTAGTGTTCAAATGAATGTCAAATCAATTGCTTGAACTGTCTTAAATAATATGAAATGCAAGGAAATATGCAAGAACATCTTTCTAGTAATGGACAGCTCAGCCCTACAATCACCTAAAAACTTTTAACACACCTTGCTGTATCTCTTGGTAACTATGACATGCAACTATGTAAATACAAAACAAAATAAACCCTTTCACAATGTTTTAGAGCGTAACTAATAGGTGTCGTGTGGACAAACAAAAATAATGTTTGCATACAGTGTTTCTCACCAACACATTGTGTGTATCATTCAGGTCAAGTGTGTTAAATTGCATGTCTTTCCTCATAAAGCCTTTGCATTTTACAGGCTCACCACAAAATATTTACGTTTTTTTATTCCCCATTTCCCCACAATAATCTTGATTTTTTTGTGATATGGTTGGGATATATCTGCTACTTGAATTTATATTGTGGCTCTAAAATAAGGGTGTGGGATTTAGTTATTGTATTGCTTAAGAATTGAAAAGTGATAACTGAAAAATAGCAGTTGTTTTTAGAAATATTGTCCTCATCACTCAGGATAATCCACAGACCTCAAGGTTAACAGTTTTCAAAGAGACAATTTCATTACAAGAAATAATGTAACTGAGGACATAATCAAGAGAACGCTTGCAGGATTTACTGACAGCTGGTCACTGTTCCCCATCTACCGGCTAACCGGCAATATACTGAATATAACGAACTCTTATAAATTATGCCAGCTTTCAAAAATACCAGCATGAGATGACTGCAGGCACCACCAGCTGCATAGCTGTGCAAGCATGGCTTGGCTGACTTTGCAGTTTTCTATTTTCTACTTCGACTAAACATTTTTGGTGACTGGGATAAAAGCAGTCTACAAACTGCCACCTAAGACTTTATAACTTTCACAAGCAACTACATTTTCAAAATAATCCAGATTGGACGGAGAAAACACACCGATAATGCTTTCCCAAGCATGAATGGTAAATGAAAGCTTCCAAGAAACCTGGAGCTCATGAAGGAAAACACAGGTTGAGCCCATCAAAACAACCACGTATTAAGTTGCTCGAGAGGTTAATAGATAAGCAGTTTTAGGAATTATATTGAAATGAAACTGTGATTGACATTTGTTAAACAAAGTCTGTTGCGATTTGTATCACTATACTGTAGCCCTTCCCTAATGTCAATATGGGGAAATAAAAAACCAGGGGGGAGGCAGACCAAGTATGGGAATCTAAAGAGAGAGAACAAACAGGCAATGTGACAAGCTATTGAACGGCTGTGGATCAGAGATTTGTTACCCTTTTAAAGTCCAGAAATAGCCAGGGTGTATTTGATCTAGTACAATCCATATCTCCACAGGAAGAAATGGGGCCCTATAATTTTCTCTTTGTGAGTGATGGAGGAGACGGTCAGGTGGAGGTTGAGGTGTTGATATAGAAACAGTATAGAAAACAATGACATTTTCAACCTGAGGGGATTTTTCCCATTTGTTCACATTACAGTAACCAGATATTGTGTTCATAATAATAGCATCATTTTTGTTTCTAATAATATGTTTTTAATTATATACAAGCCTATATTTAATGCACTTTTCTTTTTGCCCTTTTGGTACATCTGGCCCATAATGTCTACAGAGTCTGCAGCCATGTTTGCGATGCTCTAAGGCTCTATTCAGGCACAGTGGTGCTTTGGGCTAAAATGCTGTCATTTTGCAGGTATAATGTTTATTTATGTTCACATTCTTAGTTTAGCAAATTAGCATGCTAATATTTAAGCAATAAACACTGCAAGGATGATGGGAATGTTATTAGTTTTGCAGGTATCTGGTCATAAACCAGTTGATGATGGCAATAGATGGAAAGTTAAGGGACCATCAAAGTTCTTCAATTCATCCTGCGGGACATACGTGTCTGTACCAAATTTCATGGCAATTCATCTGGTATTTGTTGAGACATTTAAAAAAAAACAACACACAAACACGTCAACCTCATGGTGCCACTAGAGGAAGAGGCAGTAGGCTTCATGACTGTCTGAATCAAATCCATTGTGACCCATTTAATAGCTGTCGAGACATTTTAACAAAAGTGGTGAACCAACTGACCAATGAATCTACCAGTACTACCGTCTGTAGAGCCATGCCACGAGCATTTGCTCCTGATTTCTTGTACACTTGCAAAACATAGTATTCTGTAACTGAAAGTTGCCACAAATAGAATTTGCGGAAAATGTGGAAAATGAGTAATAAATAACCAACCTATTGCACGAAAATATTTTAAAAGCCGTATATTAAAAAAAAACAATATCTGCAGCGCAGTTATTCATAAATATTTGAGTGTGTTTAATTTCAAAAGGCTGATCGTCTTTAGTTGTACACATGCTATCGTAATCACAGATGTCGTGAATGTGGCAAATTACTGAATATTAAAAGCCTTCAATGATGAACAAAATCTTAATAAATGTAGAAAGTGTCTCTACACAAGAAAAAGCAGCTTGTTTGAGGGGAACGCTTCAAGACGCTTCAAGTCATTTGATTACAGTGGGGGTTTTTTATGTCTCATTTCAATACCAGCTTTTTTGCTCCCAGACAGACTTATTATTTAGGTGTGCTGCAGATTACAGACAAAAGGCTGGACAAGGCCAATAAATCTGTTCCACAGCGAAAAGTTCCCTCTGTTACAGCACATACAAACTGGGCAATTTCTATATCAATAATACTTTATGTGTGTCTGTGTGTGGCAGAAAAGACTTGGAATACAAACAGTTGGGGAATACAGGGGCAGGGGAAAGTTAAATGGTAAATCTTGAGATGAACCCTGTGCAGTTATGACACAAAACGCTCTGAAAAATAGTAAAGCCCACATAAAATGATTATACTGACTCATGAACCACATAAAAGGCACGATAACCAATGATGAGACCTCCTACACTCACACATCTGTCTTGGATCGTCTTTCGAAATATGATTCAAAGGCTGGGTCCAAAAAAAATTGATATTAATCACACCTTCTGTACTCACTCGAGATAAAAATAAATATAACGAACAGCAAAGAGAGAAACACCAAATTCTTCTTTGTATTCTTTGTACAAAGATCACCATCTGGGGCTCTCTCCCATAAGCAACTCTGCCATCTGTGACAATGGTTCTGTTAGAAATTTAAAAGCTTTCTGACGTTCCCTAAACAAAGAAAACATATTCCAAGGACACCATGTGCAGGGTGAGATAATACACCCAAGGACTGCAGGCAGCTGCAGTGGTAACCTTTGTGCTAATATTAATGGACATTCAAACCAGCAAGACCATGCTGAGATTAACCCCGAGACCACCCTGATCCCATTCACACAAGAGGAGATTAACAATGCTTGTTGGTGGAGAGATCGACAAAATCAATGACTTAGGAAAACAATTGCAATGGGAGGCAGTGTCATTTGCCCCCTACACACAGTAATGGTTAGCAGTAGTGTTGGTGATAAAGGAATTGAAGCGTATCCCAAAGCTCAAGCTGTTGCATTTTCTGTAAACTGCTGTAAATGAGTTTTAAGCGACTGTAAACTGAAACCTTACCAGATATTTAGTGTAGAGTGTATGAGTGTGCGCTGAAGCAAAACCATGTCTTGCGTTATGGCTTAGAAGGAATTTCACACACCAGCAACGAAACAATTTTTTCTTTCCCCGATATTGATTCCAATACTTAAAAACTCATGGTGTCTGTAGAAAATGAGTGAAATGATCTGACAACAGAGCACTCTGTCGCAGGATGTGCGTCTCCGTCTCATTCCTCCCCCTGCAAAGTGCTCCCCTAAAAGAAGTTCATCATTAATAAGATGTAATGGCAGTCCAAACTTACTATCAAACTTAGTTTTGTTATTACATGATTAACAAAGAGTCTACAGTCATGCTAGCAGCTCTGTGAGCCTGTACTTTTAAGTATATCATTTTAGGGGGATTGGCTGTTCCCTCAAAAGTGATTATTTAAGCCATCGTTCGATGAAGTTGCTTTTTGAACCAGACGCGGGTACGGCCTCCATCTGCCATCTAGTGTGACTGAGCACGTTCTGGTCATCGGGACTGCCGTTAGTGCATGTGAGTCTATGAGTTGTTCAGTGAGATAACACAGTGGCGGAGTACAAGGAAGCATAGTACCGTTATAGGAGTAGCCCAAAAATACTCAGCTTGATACCTAATACATAACGCGGACAACAAATACAAAACTACAAACCACTTTTTGACTTGTGCTGACAGAGGTAAGCAAGCTAATGGCCATCACTCTTAGGACATACACACAAAAATGCATTTAACAGACCTGTTTATTTGTTAGACTAAAACAGTATGAGAGTGTACAGACCGAGTGTTTGTTTTGAGATGCTGGTGCTCTAGTGTGACATCAAGTGTTTTATTTTTTAAATCTCGTATACAGCACCTTTAACATTTAATGAGAAAATTACAATAATTTCTTCCTGACCAGGGACATACATTGCGAAATCAAGTCTTTACCCAGCCACAACCCAGCACAATAGTTCCCATTGCTGAGTATCCTTCACTTTGCTTATTTACATAGCTTGGCATACAAAAGAGATTTCAAACAAGACCCATAGTGTCAATCAATAACCCAATGACACAAGCTAAAGGTCAAACTAGAATTATTGCCTTGTGGCTGTATGTCTGGTTGTATGTATTAAGTGTATTTTTGGGGGGAATTAGGATTGAATTTTGCCCTATATTGCCATGTATAATTGAAGTGAATTATTTACACTGACAAAGTTGCTTCACTTTGAGACTATTTTTACAGAGGAGCACAGAAGACTGATAGAGAGCTTTGCCAAATGGTGCAACAGCAATTACCTGAAGCTCATCAGCAAAACAATGAGGAACAGGAGCCCTGGTCCTGGTTCTCATACAGGAAGAGGAAGTGAAGGGGTTGCGTCTCGGGGTCCAAATCAACAAAAAACTGGACTGGACTCAACACTGAAACCGTCCTCGGGAAGGGACAGAGTAGACTGGTCATTCTGAGGATATCATCATTGTGTGCAGCAGGCTCCTTCAGATCTTCCATCAGTCTGTAGTAGCCAGTAGCCAGAGGTCAGTAGTCTTAAAAAGCTCCAAAGGAGGGCCAGCTAGATGATCAAGTTGGAAGTGGGCAATGCGGGGCCAGTGGTGGAGAGGAGGATGAGGGACAAAAATCAAAGTCATCTTGGATGACCCTTTTCATCCTTTCTACAATGAGCTGTGGCAGATTGGCAGCTTGTTGCAGAGAGAGGGATGAGGGACAAGATCAAAGTCATTTTGGATAACCCCTCTCACCCTCTATGTAATGAGTAGTTGCAGATGGGCAGCTCATTCAGCCACCGAACCATCTCACCCAGGTGGGAAACAAGGTGCTTCGGCTTTCATTTCTGCCCATTGCCATCGGACTGTGCAGCAGCAGTGGAGACCACTGACTATTCTTTTCTTTTCAAATCTTTTTAACAATCTTTTCTCAAAAAAATGTTCATCTGAAAAAGAAAAAATACCAAGTATCTACAATGCCCTTTATCTGCCTCTACTAATGTCCTTAATTCTTCCCTGTAAATATTTACTACTACTACTAATTTACTACTAATATTGCTCTAGTTTTTCAGTGTCTTTTTGGTGCTGTACAAGTTTTATTTGGTGTTGGACATCACATCACGTTATTGCTTTCAGCATAAGGTTATGTTTCCTATTACTGAGCGTATGGATGTTAAAGACATTTCTGCTTTCAATGTCTAACACTTTCCAGTATAGCAGCATGTGGACTAATCTAAACAGTGCAACATAGACAGGACACATACACAAACACACAGAGTTGGAAGAAGACTTTGCCTGCTGTTTGCCCTCAGCGTCACCATTTTATGAGACTCTTCTGAAGTGATGAGTCAGAGGTCATTCCTATTTACTTTGTGTGGGTTATGATGTTGGTGTTGTGACAGTCACCCTGCCATCCCCAGACTGGTGGGTGTTAAGAGTTGTTACTACCACTTAAATCTGTCTCTGCTGCTGTGTTGACGTGCATATAGAGCCCGACGTGATGATACCCTGGTCACTGCCACACAGTTGTTCTCTTTAATTGACTGTGTTTAGATGAATGTGAACAAATCTAATACATCTTGAGAAAAATCTGTTGGTTTATGACAAAAATCCTCTTTGTATGCGTTGAATCTATATAACTTAAGATGTCTTTTCATCTCTGGCAGCCTTACACAATCAAAACCCTGATAAACAAGCTGTTTAATTGTTTAATGTTGATGCTGTAATAGAACAGTAAAGCCAGACAGAGCTGTTCAATATTTTCTTCTGTAATTTCATATCAGGCGGCCGACTATCTGCATCATCATTTAGTCATATTAGACTTGCCAGCTTTTCCAACCCGGCCCATTTGTTTGAGCGCCTGTGCAGACAGGAAGCAGCTGCTGACCTTCAAGAGTTTGGAGATTTCCCTCTGTTAGAGTTAGAAACTGCTGAAAAACATTGTAATGAACGGCAATTTGATCAAATCAGACTGAGCACAGACAGCTTTACTGGGATATGTGGAATATCTGTCTATGGTGGTAATTTCTAAAATGAACTGCATGTCATACACAGCCTTGCGGTGCTGTGAAAGGCCTTCCATCCAATTCAAAGACGAGAATTATATAAGCGGGGTAAATAAGGCACCTGCTGACAAAATGGATCTGTCTGAACGACGACCTGTTCATGCAATCAGTTTTTGTATTGACAGAACATTTGCAGCTTGGCTGTTTCTATTCCTGCTTGCTGAACAGCATATATTTCAAACCTGTGAAAAGCATCTGCCAAAACAAATCACCAATCCGGGTAACAGTGTTTTTCTAATCCCTGACTGGGATGCGGATGGTTTCCTCAGCCAGTTTGATAAATGCCACGTACAGCCTTACATTTGGAGGACCACAGTGGTTTCAATGCCTTTCTCTGGCCCAGGTTGCTCATCCATCCATCAAATTCATTACAGGGGCTACAGAGGACAACATGACCCTAAATCAGTGGCTGGCAGCACCAAAAGCAGCGACTGTAAAGCTCTAAATCCAAAACCATTTTTTGGTCAGGAATGTGTATAATTTAGAAATTCAATACAGTTTCATGAATATATTCTCTTAAGCAGCTAAAAGGGAAAACAATGATTGCACCCCTTTTTTTTTTTTTTTTTAATAATTAGCTTCTCTTCCATAATGCACAATATAACTTCTCCTACAGTTTTATGAATTAGAAATCAACTGTGGGAATAAAACAAATAAAACACTCCATCTAATTAGCTTCTCCTCTTTGGAAGAGAAACACGGTGCACTTTTCCATAATGAATCTAAAACCAAATATATGAAAAACAGGAAGAAGAAAGATTCTAATTTACAGATAACAAAACAAACAAAACATAGCCGCAAGAATTGCAAGCACCTGCAAAAATAAGATACTTATGCTGTGATATCGATCGAGACAGTGACGCATCAATTAACAAGCCTCGGAGAGATGTGTGCCTGGTGGAGAGAAACTGCAGCTGTGTAACCCTGCCTCTGTCCAACTTTCATTGCCAGCAATCCTGACAACTGTTGCTATACACAGTTTGATAATTACCTCACAAATCACAGAGAAGAGCGAAAAACTGAGTGTGCTAATGTGACACCTGGCAAATTTGCATCCAATCCATTAAATATGGAGTAAACATACTTTCGGCACTCTAAAAATATTACAACTGCATGTTAATGCAAAACTTGGGGCGTTGAGTCTCGTACCATCATTATAACACAATTTAAATGTGTTTTTTCAATATCTTATGCAACTTGTGTTGGTTTGGTTAATGTCATGTGAAATCGCTATTTTGAGACCCATACATTTTCATCTCACTATATTGATCCAAGACATAGTGAAATGGCCATTTGTTGTATGGTGGATTGAGCAGGTCAAGCTACCTAGGTTTTTACTGCTGCAATTCCAAAGTAAATCTGCATAATCAATTTGAATTAAATGATTTAAACACATGTACTGCTGTGCAGTGAGACAAACATAGCCCCCATATGGTACTCTTTAAAGAAAACTATTCGTAATTTCACCTGCTTTTCCCCTCCCGTGGAAATTAGAGACATTACAAGTACTTGAAATATTACCAAGATATAACAATCTTGGTAATCATCACTGACTATGATGGAGGGGAAAAGAAAATCAGGAGTAACTTTTCAACTCTTTCATTGCTATCTGTGGATTAAAATGCATGTTGCTTTTAAGCCAAACTAACCAAAAAAGTCAATGCAGGAGTCAAAATACTGGATTTAACACCTCTGATTGAACTGTGGCCAGACAAAAAAATAAAAACATGCTTGAGCAGTGAAGCAGCAACTGTGATTATTTACTATTGACAAAAGAGATGTTGAACATATGCAGGTTCAAAACACAAAAGACATGCAGGTGTCCAGACACAAAATGTCACAGCAAGTGCTGTCCAGATCTTTGTAATGCAAATTTGCTGGATTCAATTCAGCTAAAAACATTTGGCTTGGTTTTGATAAGAGCTGTAAAGAGAAACTTAATCACCATTACCTTTTTAGAATTACTTGACAATTGAATTAACTCAATTGTATCAAAAAATACAAGCCACATATTTTCCTGAGATTTTAAGCAGGCAGAGCAAATACACAAGTAAAAATGGGGAAGTTCACAAAATTGTGCTGCAGGCATAATTTAGATACTGGTTGAGATAAGGGTGCTTAACATAAAGGGAATGTGTAAAACAGAAGCACAATATGGAAAATCTTATTCAGGTCACTGATATATTTTTTCCTCAAGGGGTATTAGAGTCAGTAGACATGAGCAGCAGCTCAGTAGCTACCTGCAGCTTTATTCCATATCTCAAAATTCCTTAGATATTATTTGTGCTCACATCTAGATGCATACCTGTCATATTCCTGCACTCATGTGCGATAGGGTATTTCATATATTACACAGTAGAATATGGGCCCTAGAGTCCATCACTCAGTCCAGAAGAGGAATCGTATTACTGTCAAAGATAAAAGTGATTTTCTGCCGTTTTAGCACCAGGTAAATCAGTATTCTAACCAAGGCTGTTTCCTTTGTAACGCAAACTGCCATATGTCTGTTTAACTGTGCAGCCTCTTACAGAGAGTCCTGTGTTGTTGTGAATTCCTGTAGGAGTGTGGTTTCCTTTACAATAACAGAGGGCAAGACTGATAGAGAGAGTGACAAACGGCGGGTGGTGGTGACAAGCTGTCCAATTCTTATGTAGGAGTTCGGCGGAAGAAAAAGACGTGCCTGACAATCAACCTGTGGCAACGGGGCTATGGCTTTGAAAAATGACAGACTGTCATACATAGATGGTGGCTTACCCCGCATGGCTGGAAGATAAGCCCATCGACTTCATGGCTGACCTGGGATGTAAAGCTGCCTTCCAGTAGCTGAAAAATACAAAAGGAGAAGGACACAGTTTCAAATCAAGTTGAACTGATAAACAACAAGATGGCCAGCTGAAAGCTTTAGATGGGAACACATGAAATGGCATTGACTTATAAAGTCAACTACAACTACAGAGTCTGACAGCATTACCTAACCCCCTAAAAGTAAGTTTTGAGTTTCAAGATAACTGGAGGGTTTATACAGGACAACTCTGCCGAGTTAAAACTACAAACTCAGGCGCCTTGTTTTCATCCTTCTAGGCCTGAAACTAAGCACTGATCTCTTTGATTGATAACGCATGCTGGAGAGATCAATATCTGTAACTTGACAGCCCAGGTTGAGGGTTAGGGGTCATTAAGGTCCTGATGACTGGAAAGACTGGATTTCATCTGTTCCATTAACACAAACCACCAAGCACCACAGCTGCTGCAGCGAAAAGGAACCTACTGCACCATATTAGACAGCAGGGATGCCCAGGAGACGTGGAAGAGCTACTGTACTATAAAAGCACATTTTCTACGCCATGAAGCACATCAACAGCCATGGCAACCACAGCAAGGCTATAAGAGGCACTAAATACAATATCTGCATATAGAAACAGATGAAGAGACCCCCCAGTTTAAGAGAACTTTCTTTTTTGCTTTCCTCGTCTAAAATATAGGTTCTAAAAATATCAATCCCATTGGGGATTGATATTTGATATTGTGCTTCCTCAACACCCCTCTCTACATTCTACATTCTTACCTTCAGTCTTACTTCCATTTGGAGGTAATCATGCTCTAAGTTTGTAATTTCTTTGGGGGTCTTTGGAGGACATAAACAGGAAATATAAAGCTGCTATGGAGTCTTTTAGTTAGCTGTGGGCTACAGCCACTTTTAGCCTATATCGGTTTACTTTTTCTCCCCAACCTGGCACCATTAAAAGTTTGCCAACTTAGCTTTTAGGGGTTTACAGTGAACCCACTGATATATAGACAACCATCATTGGATTGCTTTGCAGCTGAAGAAAACATTTGTTATTTCTTTATTTTGAACTCTTGAATATTATAAGTAGGTAAGGTAGCGTAAGCGTTCATTTCCAAACAGCGTCTGAGCAGAGAAGCAAAATTGTACAGCGTCAAAAATTCTATGCAGTCAAGTATGAATATGAAGACTCTGAGGCTTCAGTGTATTTGAATAAAGGACGAGACAATGGGAAGATGCCAGCCAAGGTTAGCTGAGTGCTCCATCTTCAGAAATGCAAAACCTTCAAATCAATGTTTTAAAAGTGAGCTCGAAACATGAGATAAAACTTCCACTGCATTCACCCATGTCACTTTCAACTTTAAAGTGACATTGTGCTCTTTGTGATGGATTACCAATCTGAACAGGGTTTTTCTGTACTGCACTGGCATGAAGAGAAACCTGCTGCTGCTGCTGCTGCTGCTGCTGCTTGGAAGGTAGGAAATCAATCTAAAATTGTATCATATGCCTTGGAAAATGTTTAGCTGTATGTCAAATCTAATATGCGACTGCTGATAACTACGCAGAGAGGAATGTGTAAGCCTTTCCAAGGATAGTCACAGAGACTGCAGAATTACTGACACTCATCAATTGTCAAATACGGAATAGGGTTTAAATGCAAACACTGTCAAAACATGAGCAAGAGCGAGGTCCATCCAGCTATAAAGCTGCAGTAATATATTTCTATATGAACGATTGGTTACATGAAAATGATCTCTCTGCTCTACAGTGCTGGTTAGAGTCTCAGTGCTTTGGTTTTAGGGCTCGTAATTGTGTGTCAATGGTTTCACAACTTGCGAAATCAATTAATGTAAGTTTAATAGAATTTTTTGTAACATTTATAGGAATAGGAAAAAAATGAAACTGACAAATCCAAAAGGAAAACCTTCGACATAATGTGGAGTCATCTGCAGAAAATGAGGGTGAGTCACTGGCAGTCACAGAGGTTTCATCATTATCTTATGTCAGAAGATGTATTTCTTTTGCAATCCTTGACAAGTGAGCTTTGCTATTCTGTATGTTCATGCAGAGGTTAAACATATTTAGGCAGGCAGGAAATGGCCTTGGTCAATAAAATAGAAAGTGAATGCATTAGTGCATCGCAGTGGATATCAGGTATCATATCCAAGCCATCAAGATGAACTTAAGCAGAGAGCAATGCATTCTAGCCATACAGGAAAGTAGTGAAAGGTGGAACAGCAATATTGTGCTTAGAATGGCAGGAGTGGCCGTCTCCTGTCTGAATGAGGGAGACAATAAAATTAAACAATTAAACGTGGACATCGTGAGTGCCTGTTGACTAGGAGATAGCAAAGTGTTCAGAGGATATGGAGGCACAATCGCAATCAGAGCTGAGACACATTCACTATACAGGAGATGACAGATTTTCACCATCTGTCTTACTGCTGCTTGGAGACAAACCAAATTATAACCTCAATAACAAACATAAAGCGTGTAATAAACCGTAACTACATTTGTACTTAATGCAACGCTGGTGCAGCAGCACTGGAGGCTTGTAAGAGACAGAGCCTCTGCTGTGAAGATGCCTTTGTCCAGGATCGGACCAAAGTGATCTTTCTCTGCTGCTCAGTGAACGGCCATCTATGGCGGCACATTTTAACATTAATTTAGACACAAAAGGCACTGGTGTGTTGAACTGTGTGAAAGTCAATGTCCAGACATTACGTTTGTAACGGCTTTTGTTATACAAGCTTTTGTGGCTCGTTACAATTTCTTATTGAGCACTTCTCTTGGAGCATTCTTTCCATTGTTAGAAACGCACTTACTTTGCGAGCTCCTTCCCTGCCTTTGTTAGCACAATGCCAACACGTCTTTGCATGCTACTGTTAATAATACAGCGTGAAACTGGAAACAAGAGTGTGTATCGTGATGGCCATATGCTTATGCGCAGTTAAACACAAACGGGAACCCACACAAAGAAACATTGCTCAATCGTGCTACTAGAGGTCAGAAACTCCATGAGGCCCTCTGACAAAGGGGACTCGTTTATGCTATTTGTCGCCGATGTACCTGCCACTAGCCATGATCTTTGCCTTACCTTTGTTTGTTTAGTTTCATTACCTGTTATTTTAACAATGAATTCCATCTGATAGCGCCAACACACATTACTATCCTGAATAAATTCAGTTGCATTTGGGGGGCTGGGGGGGGAGGGCCATGCATGGCGGATGCCAGGACTTGTGCCATTATTTTGATTGTCTTTAGTTATGACAATTCCTGGATTGCACCTGTAAATAAATGTCCATCTATGGCACCGTCATCACAGCTTCTTGAGTCTGTCTTCTACTTCCCAACAGACCTTTAGAGGACACTATCCTACAGGCCCCTTTAAACGCAGTACCCGAAAATGTCATCAGCACAGCACCACAGGTAATTACATCATTAGCCTTCTATAATATATCTTCTTGAGTCTGTTTTAAAAACCTTTTTAGTTGTAATATCTGCTTTTTGAAAACCTCTGCTGTGTTTGTTTACTATAAATGACAATGTCACATGCTTCATATAGGTCATGACTGATGCGCCAAGTCTGTTTCCACTTTTTCTATGTGTGAATTGTTAACATACATTAGACAGATCAATACAAATGCAAAGCTAGTGTGATTATGGATGGTTTTCTAACTTTTTGAACAGACATGAACACCTTCTGGTCTTACTTCAGCACTCTTTTGGAAAACAGAAGCTATTATGGGCTTGGTGATACCCTTGCGGGCCACGGCTCTCTATCCTGTGTCTGCTATATTTATAGCACTGGATGATTTCAGGATTTTCACAAAATACTTTGATGCAAAACATCACTTTTTCTCAAAAAGATGCCTTTCAGGGAAGTAAGTGAAGTCATCAGCCCTTAGAGGAGCGCTGCATACATTTATCTAAAGCAACAGAAAACTGTTCGGTCTCTGCTCTATCTGCAAAGAAAGCAGAGCAACATCAGTGCTCTCCAGAATGATGAATGAGTCACAGCAGATCACACAAAGCTTGACAATCATGCTGACATGGAGAAGGCAGATAGCCAGACTAAAAAGAACTGGTGCCTTTATGAGGGAACGGCATGTAGGCGGAAAGATCTGGGAGTTCCATTTCAGTTCTCTTGCCATCTTAGCACACCCACCCACCACCTTCGTCGAGCACAGTGAACCTTGGATGGAGAGATGGGCAGAAAAAGAAGACTTCCACTCACACATCCTCCTACAGTAAGGAACTTCCTTGGAGCGATAATGCAGAGGAGGGGCACCGACCCTGCTTTCATGGTAAACCTTTTTAGGAAGGAAACACAAAGTTGCGCCTGGTACAGTAGGGATGTGTGGGCGGAAGTGAACAGCAAAGCCCCATTAAGAGATCATGCTTTCATTGCACACTCCGGGGCAGAGACGGGATAACGGAAGCGCTTTGGGAGACAAATCAACCGCTGACATGCTAAGCAATGTCTTTCCTCACAAGAAAATGAAAGTCAGGGCGATGGAAGTCGGACCATTTTCCTGTGCAGTGTTTGGGCTTCACAAAAATTACACAAAAGGACACAGTGATGAATGCCTTGAGGTTAATCAGATAGAATCGAAATGACATGAAATACACCACTCGCCTTGACTGAAAAATAGCCGTCATAATCATAATACCGCATGACCCCTTCCAATGTCTTGCCTTTTCTGACCAATACTCCAAAACCAAAACATATTCAGTTCATTGTGATTAAAAACACCACATCTGAAGAGCTGTAACCAAAGAACGACTGATCATTAAATCTCTATTCAAATACCGACACTGAGCTGGGAAATTGCTCCGTAGATTTAATGACTGATGCGTGAGTTGAAAAATTTCTGACAGAGAATGCATCCCAGAGAAACAACTAAGCAAACACAAGCTGAGAAAAAGAAGAAAATCATTCAAACACACTCAGTATCTGTGCTCATCTTAGTCTGTTTCAATTATTTTGTGAAACTAGTATTGAATAGCGTTAATTCTTTATATTAAGTAAATGTAGGCATCTATATAGCAGTAGCAAAGCCTGATTTAAGTGTAAAGGTTAATTTAGAGTGAAACATTCACGAATGGATGGACACTGGAAATATATTAGGGCCTACAAGCAATTACTCAAAGGCATTTTTGTTGACCATGTTTTCTAAAGTCTGTCTCGTCTTATCTTGTCTTTACCTTTTAAGGCTATTTCATTGGATTTCTGTCTTAGCAGAACAATTCAGACTCTGTTGTATTTTGTTTTGCTGAGACAAAGCGTCCCGGGTGGGGAAATTATACCTGACCTTGACCGTTTCCTGGTGTGGTTTAGAATAAGAGATTCTACAGGCAGGACTTCAATTGCTCAGCTGGACTTTAAAATAAGCAGAAAAGAGCGGAATGCAGACAGGGTTTTCTACCAATTTTTATTCAAGGTAACATCCACGGGGCTAACAGCAAGGTGACAGCAAACCAAGAACCAATAAAGGTAGAGCCAGAATAATCCATTTAATTAAAAGTGTAAAATCAACAAAACCAAATAACTGAATGTCTGCACCACAACACGTGTAGAAGTGACTAAAATAAAAAATATTCCACTGTAAGTGAGAATTCATTTCTGTAAGCTAATTGCTGGTATACTGATTATGAATTCTATAAATCGTACCTTAAGAAAAGAAAAAAAATTAGATCAATTAAGTTAAATGATTAAAGAGCCAAGTAACTAGCAAGCATTTAATACAGTGTTGAGACCTATGAAGTCCGTTTGCCAGTATTCTAGCAGCACTTTGTATGAGTTTACAGTGTACAGTAGTCCACCCTAAAAGAAATAAACTGAGTGATCTTTTCCAAATTTTGCTTGGATGCAATATTTCTCAGTTTAGCCTTTTTTTCTTTTTAAAGATGCCAAAATAATGATTTTGTTACATCTTTGAAGTGGGTAAAAAGTCCTCCATGTTTATACTGAGAGTCATGACGTGGCGTGATGTTTTTAGTGCTCTAGAGTCAAGGTAAGCACTAAGCCTAAGCCTTCCATCTTTATTGCTGAAAATAATTATTAGGAAATTTTGCTGCAACCAATTGGCTCCATTCTGAAGGCACAGACAGAAAGTCTGTAGGATCCATGGCCATTTATTATTCATAAAGAAGAGTCAACAATTGGTGTCATGCATGTAAAACACTTCCACACCTTAAAGCCATATGCAAGAAGCACAATGAAGCATACTCTCACTAGCAAACCCATGCTGGGGCTTATTTTCTGTGCAGTCTCACTAGCTTTTCCCCAGCACACCTGATGCTATGCATTTTCCATTCCTGCAGCCTTTGTGTTTTCCTGCTGTCTGCTCATCCTCATCGCTCTGAGGAGGTTTAGGTGCAGGGGCTGAATCAAAGGCGGGGAGGATGGATTAATATTCCAGTCAGACCACAGGGCTGCTGCTAGAGGGCCCTTTCAAGCCTAATGTGAATGGGTCTCTGCAGTCAGTGTGCTGTTCCCTATTAAACCAAAAGTCCACATCAGAGTGTACGGGCAGGGCTGCAAAACCACTGACTGGCCTGGAGTCAAACAAGGTTACACAGTCTGGAGAAGCTAAACGTCTTCTCTTTTGATGGATACTAGTAGTTTATTAAGAACCATGATCTAGATTAAATTTTACACATTAATTTGTGGTGACAGGAAAAAGATTAACAGAGACATTTACACTTTGGGGATTGAACCAATAGGAGATGGCACAGGACTCGAACAGGCAAGGATGATGAGAAATATCAGGAGACAGCAGGAAATTTAATTGTGGTAAAAAAAAAGAAACATGTGGTGAACTCGACAGGCGCCTTGATGAGTACCATTAACTAGCATTCACTACCATGAAATTTGATAAGTTATTGCAAGATGATGAAGACTTGAGGAGTCAAGAAATCAATTCACTAAAATTCACAATCTCAGTTGAGGCCCAGGGACACACCTGAAGCTTAAATGTCTATTTTTAAATGTGTAATTTCAGGTTCAGTGTCAGGATTACTGATTTATATTATAGGGTGACTATTTTCATCGCTAATTCCTCAACTACTATTTTTTTTTCACAGAACGAATCAATGATACAGGTTTCCTAAAACAACAAAACACTAAAAGCACATGAAGTGGACTATCAAGTAGAAACACAACATGTCTACCTAAACTAAGCCATACTACAGTAACTATCAATAGTAGATCCCTCCACTTCCACTGTGTCTAAGCTGGGTTCAATGAGTAAGTGCCAACACAGGCTGGGCTTTACAGATGGGTTTGTCCTCAGCTTCCAAAAACATCACCAAAAAACATCTAAATGACAAAACTGTTGTAGTTTGTAAGTACTGTAAATTAGTAAGTAACTCAGCCAGTGATTGTTCAGACAATGGATGTGAATTCGGTTCAATGAAAAGTTTCTATACTACAGTACTACCCTAAACATTTCATTCGCATAACAGTCTCTTTCCCAAATATGTACTGCCTTACTCAACAGAGGCAAATGTGGAAATTAGAGCTGCAATCTGTGATTAAGTCCTTACTTTAATCTACAGTTTATTTTCTTGATTAATCAGTTAAACATCTTGTCTGTAGTGCGTCAGCAAGAAATGCCCATCACGGATTTACAGAGTGTATAGTTGTGCCACATTTGAATTTGAATTTCCCTCAAGGCATTTCTGAGATATCCCTCTAACGAGAGAATGGATGGACAACCTGAAAGCATAATTGCCCCCGGCCATGGCTGTTGCTGGTGCAGAGGCAAAAGAACTTTGACGGGGAATAGTGAAATGTACAATAATACAGACAATGTCCAACAAATCTACCTTACAAGCTTAAATTATCATGTTGCAGAGATGGGACTTTGGCCAGTTGAAGTCTGGGCTGAAGCTAAACCACAGCCAGTTAGACACATCACAGATCATTCTCCAGGAGAGAAAAGAAGACAACCACAAACACGCAGCCTACACACTCAGACACTTTCAAACAGACAGCAGACAGAGCGTCAGTGTGAAAAGGAAACGACCGGGAGGCAGCCCTTCACTGGGCTCCTACAGCAGGGCGCTGTGTCTGTGCTGTCTGAGATACAGTAAGAGAAGAGACCGTCTCTGCAATGAGACACATTGCTGAGGCTGACTTGATGTCAGACAGAGAGGATCATTTGACTTGGGTTATGAAGGTGCACAAAGAATTTGCCTCCTCTCATAGATATTCAGCTACTGTCGCATAAGACAGAGAGGAAGCAAATCCTTACAAATGAGAAGCTAGAACTAAGGAATGTTGGGCTTTTAGATGAAACAAAAAATAAATGAATAAATACATTTACTTGATACTTTAA
The DNA here is from genome assembly GCF_042242105.1 of Pempheris klunzingeri. Taxonomy (NCBI): domain Eukaryota; kingdom Metazoa; phylum Chordata; class Actinopteri; order Acropomatiformes; family Pempheridae; genus Pempheris; species Pempheris klunzingeri. The sequence goes on along the minus strand of NC_092029.1, from coordinate 15,395,364 downwards.
ATTGATTTGATTATGTTCAATTCCAGACGGGATCTTCATTACACGACCTACCCCACCCCAAGCTTAAATGATGCTCATAGAAATAGGGTGAGAAACATTTTCCTATGAAGTACAATGTGACGTCTTCCAGTCCACTGGGCACCACAGAAGTTGAGGTTGATTGCCTTCTTCTAATGGCAGCTCTCAGATTTCAGTCAGTTAGCTGCTGCCATGGGAAATGTCCACTTTAATCTTAGAGCTTAGATGCCGTTTCCACAGATGTCCAAAAATGTTTTATCCTCTTTTGTATAATGGAAAAACAGACAAAACACCTACAGTATCAGTGCAGTTTCAATGTTGCACAAAAAGTGGGGAGACGTTCAGTGCAACTTTAAAATAACAACAGCACAGAACAAATAAAAATCAGAGAAGCATTCTAAAGTAAATCTAATGTGCATTTGTATCATTATGGCAGCAGCTGTGCTGGTTATCTCCGAGTTATTGTTGAGAAGAATGGGGGGCAAGGATGTCATCACACATGAATAAATAAACACAAAAGTCATCAGAATATCTAAAGACAGACATCTTTTGACCCGGCCCAGAGGACGTGCTTTCCTTTCCTAGAGTACATCAACACTGAACCCGAAAGGCAGAATAACTAAAACTACACAACACACTGCCGCATCCTCTTGCTCTCCAGCAAATCCGACCTTTACTGTACAGATCTGCCATGCATCATCAGATGTTGCGTAATGTCTTGGAGGCTTTGAAGAAAACTAAAATATTTCAAAACAACAAAGGTAAACAAACATTAGTCATCAAGTCCATGTCGTGTGTTCTTTCAAGCAACATAAGCCCTTATACAACAGTTAACATGTTTCCCTCTGTGAGTGGGTGCAGCAGCAGAGGAGAGAGAGAATATGCATGTGATAAAGTGAAGCTCGATTCTGAACCTAAATGTTGAGGATGGCTATTACACCAAGGCCCGTGTGTGCAGGCTGATGAATACTTTAAAGTATATTCCATAAACTTTGCAAGACAGACGGTTTAGCGGAATATCTATCTTTCCCAGCCAAAGGATTCCTGCATTTTGCTGTTGATTAGAATGAATAAAATATTCATAAGTTAGGTTTATGGGTTAAAAAAAGCAGATTTTACTTCACTAGTTCTGCCATTATCTAGCAAACGGTGTGCGACAGGAGAAAAGACACATATGCAAAATATTGTATGCAGCTATTACATCTTAATTTGTATTTGAGAGGATATAATAGGCGTGGAATTACTACAAACTCCAACAGCGGACAGAGGTGTGGGGCTAGTGAGCAATTTACAACCTGCAGACTGACAGTATAAGACTCTGACTCGTGGATATCGGTATAAATGATAAAACGAAACGAGGACATTTACATTGAGTCAACCACTGATGATGAAGACTGATTCTACTAGAGAGGAAGATGAGTCAGGAAAGCATAAAGAGTCATCACAGTTATGAGGTTGGCTGCAGTTACTCGATTCACGATTTGGGATATAAAGTTTTTCCTTTGACAAGAGCGATGACGTAGAACCTTCAGCTACAGCCTGATCTGCAGTGCACGCTCCGAGATTTCACCTCGTCTCTGCACTTAAAATGTCAGCTATCTAAACATGGATTCCATTTGCGGCGACCTTTCAAAGCACATCGATTTAGGTTGTACCTTATCTAGAAACGTAAAAATGACAAAAGCATATCTGGCTTTGCAGAGCTAAGATATTGGTTTAATCTTAAACATAAATGTGCAGTCCTTCGTCTTGAAATTAAGTTAAAAATTCTTGTGGATATGAATGATACGAAGACGTACAAGTGTTTAGTTAGACTTAGTGGTTTCACCAATTCTGAAACCGCTGGGCTGCTTATTGGCACTAACACCACACGACACCACAATACATTAACGATAAATCTGAGAACTCGATGTAGAAAATGTTTTCTATAATCTTCGGCCTTCCACCTTCTACTAAAAACCTCCAGTAGAGGATGACCTTCAAACTGAAGTATGGTCTGAACTCTCCTTTTGTGCATCTCTACTCAATCAGGAGTCACACCAACTACAGAAGTATCTTTTTTTTTAATGAACATGTTGATCATTGGCAGTAATGCAGTTATCCTAACATACAACGGCATTAAACAAGGAATCGGACAAAAAAACTGACTGAAACCACAAATGTGCTTTTGCCATTCCTTTGTAAGTCCATAGAAGTAGTAGAGACTTTTTTAGATCGTTTTTTGTTGTCAGCTATTGAAATTTCATAAAATCTAAACTTCACAATTTACTTTCTTACTTACATTCTTTTGGCTACTTGGTATTCAGCACATAGGCTAAACCTTAATCGTACCTGCCATGATTAGGTTGGAGCTCTGTGAAAAGGCTGCAATCTTACAAAAGTATCTGGATGACTACTTTTCAGGTCTCTATCCAAAGCCAATCTCGGCTTTAAAAAGGTATTTCAAGATGAGATCTACTCTAAGAAGAAACTCATTCCTTCTTCTCGAGTCTCTCTCTTGCCTGTTCACCGCTGGTATCTGGACTCCTGGGAGGAGACGGGTGAAGGCCTGGGTTCAACTGGAGATTCCAATCTCATGATGGGGAACTTTATTCAGCTTTGGCCTAATTTCTCCAAAAGATATGATAAATGAGCGAGGGATATTAGATATTATGTGAAGGGCAAAGACAAATGAATACCATCCAATTTCCTTTTGTAATTTTAACATTACCAACTTGTGGCTTTATTAAATCTAGATACACTGAGTCACATTTAATTGCTGTATGCTCTGCAAACATCAGGCTTATTCAGACAGGCTGAATATTTCATTTTCAGGAAGTGAAAAAAGAATTATTCCACTTTAGAAGGTGTCCTGCTTTGGAGAGCGATGAATTTAGTTATACAAATACAACCAGACTGTTGATAAAGATAAAAAAAATTCATGCAATATAGTGAGAACAAAACATGTGGATTCAAGACAAAACTAACTAAAGAACAAGACTAAAGAAACCAACTAATATTCACATTTGAGGAGCTGGTTAATAAGATTCTTAATGACTCACACTGACTAACTGATAGTCGTTCAGCTAATCAATTAAATCAACTAATCATTGCAGCTTTACTCGAAAATGCATTGTAAGGGCAGCAAGATGAATTCAATGGAATGCATTCCATTCAAAACATTTTCAACACATTTCAGGACTAAGGGATTTATCCTCGAAGTCAAAAGAAAAGCTTATATTAGAAAAAGCTAAGCTTTGCATATCCTGGACTGAAAACATGAACCATATTAAAAACAAGTTCGAGTTGGATTAGTTTCTTTGACTTGTCAAGCCTACTCTCTATGGAAATTGCAAATTTCACCATCAGCTCTCAGTAGCCCCCAAATGGCAACGCTCATTTCTATAATCTCAGGAAAAATACGAATTTTTACCTCGTAAACGGATTTGCTGTAGAAACTGTCAAATTTGTTGCCTTTAGCGGGCAGGAAAATGACTGGAAATCCCAGTGAAATGACTTGGATTCTAATTCTTTGAAAGAGATCTCTGCCAAGCACACCGTCTGGTCAATTTAGCAGTTACCAGAAGGGAGACACCAAATCTCTCTGTACTGTGAATGTTAGCCATATAATGCTTTGTGTGTTTAATGCAAAGTGTCAACAAGCCCCAATTCATATTAAAAGTAATCAAACGTATACAGAGTAAAAGCAAGTGCACTACAATGAAACGTTGTGGTTGAACTGTTGAAAAGGGTTTGATGAACAGTGAGCAGGGTAAACAGTTTTGAGTTGAGGATGGGTATTACCAAGTACGCCAGGCTCTGAGTGGATAATAAGATTTTTTGGGATATTTCTTATGGAAGATATAAAATGGCGAAATAGAAGCATAAATGTGCGAATCCAGCTGCCTTGCCAATTACAGTGATTTGTGGCAGGCGGTGAGGAGGAGGACTCCCACTGACTAAGGTCAGGTTGGTACTTATTTGCACCTGTTAACCTTAAAACCTATAACACTTGAAATTACTTTAGTTAGTTAGTGTTGAATCCTTTGCCATTAACTCTATACAACTCACTGTTGCATAGAAATGTGTATGTTTTTTTTTAAACTACTGTGATTGAATTTACAGAACAAATACTGTATCAACATATATATGATACCGTCATGCACAAATTATATTGTCATTACATGTCATTGTCGTATGGTGTGGCACAGGTTGAACCCTTTGTAAAACATGAACAAATACATACAGAGAGCGAATGCCTTCAGTTTACTATCTAGTTAAACAGGCAGTATTGGAACAACTCCAGTCACTAGTTATGTCCCTCCGGCCAGCTTGTCCATTAGAGACTGATTGTGTCACGTACTGTACTTGAAGACCGCAGTTCACACCAGTCTTGGTGACATCAGATGCATGACAAGAAATCCACCATTTAAAGTAAAGAATAATCTCTTAAAAATAAAGCATGTAATATTGCAAGCTAGGTACAAAACTAAATGTGCATCATGGAATTGGCTGTAGAACAGGCACCACCAACCGCGTTATCAAGTGCCATTAAATTCAGAATTATTTTCTACTCAAAATATATTTTGTAAGCCAAGTCTATTCAACCTACACAAAAGGGAAATTCCCAAAATACATTGTCTGGTCGTCTCAATGTACAACTGGTGTAATACAAAAAGGGGTCTTTGTAAGATAATTGGACAAGTGGTGAAAGTAAAAAGAATAAATGGTCCCAATTGGTGGGAAATGGCGGCATGAATGTGCAAGTGTCCGAGATGAAAAACAGCAGCCTCGCAACAGACAAAAGCCATCATACAACTACAGCCTGTGACTGAAATATCCTAAAAAGGAATTTCTGGTGGATATGCCATGAAGTGGAGGGTTGTACAGCTCTGAATTAATGAGCCAGATTCCAGTTTCCCTTTTTTAATGTCCCATACAACAGAGATATGACTGTATGGGGAGCAGATGGCCACTGCACAACACAATAGAGCAGTCAGGAACCAGACAGTACTTCCAGTGACTTCATTTCTTGACTATCTTCATCAACATGCCACCCAAAGGGTGGGCGGTGATCCCTCATAAAGGCTCTTAGAGGAGCAGATAGCTCAGGGTTGGACCAGAGGTAACCCAACTTTCCATTCTCAGATTTTCAAAAAGGACAAAAGCACCCAGATATCAGTGTTGGCAGAAGAAGACACGTGAACACAGCACAAGACGTGTAGAACTTCACTGCCTCCACACACTTTGATCATCTGTGAATGTGCAGTGCCAAGATTTCCGACTGATCTTGGTCTGAGCAAAACATCAAATTAAACGTGCTCTGACCTCCTACAGACCTGATACAAGTGCAGGGCTTTGAGAAAGACTAAACAGCTATTCAGACAATAAAAGATCTGCTGTCCTCAGCCTGTGAACAGCACAGTACTATACGCTGAGGCGTGATAATTTATTTATAATGACAACTACAAAGAAAATGCAAAAAATATGATAGTCAACCAAAATAGTCAAGAAAGTGAGTGAATTAACATCACACATTTTAAACTTATCCTTAGTTTTGTTGAGCAGCAATTAAAGCAATGACAAAAGCTGAAAACATCAAATAAAATCTATGAAATCAAGTCTACTCCCATACTGATCAGTGCTTTATTCCACTGCCATATTTTCAAATGAATTTACTACTAACTTAACTTAGACCTCAAAGTGTATTCACACAGACAGAAACAAAGATGTAGGCTGAGGCAATCACTGTCAAATAAAGCTCAACACATATGGCAATGACTTTTCTGGGTCCAGATACTATGTCCCAGGTTTCTTTGCTGAAACAGGGCTACATGAAAATCAGAACATTGACTAGGCTAAACCCCCGTAGAGCCCAAAGCCTAGGCATGACTCCAAGAGGAGGCCCGTTTCTCTATTCTGGGTGAGATTGTGCTTTCCATAATTGACATTGGTACAAAGATGTCTTTCAATTGCTCATGCTCTGGCTCCTGACCAATTAACCCTGCAAAACCCTACGATCTGTTATCCTGGAAAACTACTTTGTGGGAGGTAAGTGGGACATTACTGACTCTTTTTATCAGACCAAGTATGAGCACACATACACAACTGGGGACTTGCTGATATTGCTTACCGATACAAGAACTAATAATACCATTAGATTGTACAATTTCCATGACTATTCCATTACAGTACCATTGCACTTACGTTCGTGTCAGCTGACACCATGCTGCCAGGTGTCAGTAGCTGCCATACAGGGCTGGAGTGCCATTTGATGCCATAAGGGTCATTATGTCAGAAAGGGTGAAATCAAAACCTGCTTAACAGAGGTAATTACATCAAATGAATGAAAAACAATAAGTAGATGGTGGTTCCTCACCATGATGAGCGGGTCAGCCACCTGAGCCATTATAAGAGCCAATCCACACCGACCAACTCACAAAAATATGAATTAAACAAGCAGCCGGATCAGACCCACCAACTTTATGCATCATAGTAACACAACTGTGAGGACTGCATCCCTAATTGTGAGTCAATTGGATTTCTATATCTGTGTGAAAAGCAAGAGTGGGTTTTGACTGGGTCACATCTGTGAAAGAAATTGGGAAAAGAAAATGGGTTGGAGAGTGAAAAGATGCCTTTGTTCACTTTACCTTGCGTGCTGCATGAATGTCAAAGAAGGGTTTATTTCGGACGCTGAAGGGTTCCTTGGTTTTGTCAATCTGTCCGGTCTTCATCTTTTCCATCCGGGGAGAAATTATTTCCTTCTCTATGCATAACAGCCGGATATTGAAATCACACTGGCCAACAGGCTGTCCCTGAAACACACAGAAAAATCAAACTCGGTCATCTCTTTTGGTACACGGAAAATGTACTCATTTATACACATTAAGTCACAGTTTGTTACACAGATAGAGAAAAAAAAACTCATTGTTCTCAATATTAATACAGTCAATAAACAAAAACAACACAGAATAATGTTTATTTGGACTGAACTGTGTAACGTTTCTAATATCACACGATTAGCATACATCTAACATGCATACTATGATAGATCTCTTTTGCGTAAATCTTTTACAGATAAATGAGCTGACAATTAACTGCCATGACACAGGTGGAGGGCTACCACTTCTGTGAGTCAGAAAAAGACCTACATTTTCAAACATTGAAAATGAAAATGAAACTATTTTGATAATTCGTCTCTTAAGTTAGAGAGCAACTCTTAAGAAAGGAAAACTGACTCCTCTTAAGAGAGTTAGTCTCTAACTCTTAAATGTCTCTTTTTTTTGTATAAATGCTCAAATGTACCTGGTTCCAGCTCCTCAAATTAGAATATTTACTGTTTTATTTATTATTATATTAAACTGAATGTCTGTGACTTTTGATAAGCTGAAGTTTCAATAAGAAACGTGCTTGCCAACTTAGGCTTTGGTTCAAATAAACAAATTTTTCCAACAATTAATCAATTAGTCAAGCAATTATTCAACATATGAATTAATAACGCAAACCATTAGTTGCATCCCTAACTACTGCTAACAACCATGGTACACACAATCAATGTAAGTAACAGTTAAGTATCTCATTCATAGCTCAACCTGAAGAGAGCGATAGGCAGGTATAGACTGTTCAGTACGCCCTGCACAACAAGACCTTGACATCAGTTGAGCTCATGCAAATAAACATTACAGGAGTCAGTTTTCCTCTGTCACTATGACAACAGATTTGTCCCATCATTGGCCAGTCACACACGGTTATTTTAAACCGATAAGCAAAGCAACGTGAGCCATCACTGCCTCTCAAACAGACAAGGCCACTAAGTCAGAGCAAATGTGCCACCAAACCCATCTGGCAAACCACTGTGACTGTGGCAGAAAAAAATACTTGAGTTTCTGCCCCTGGCTATTAATAAAGTAGCTTGGGTGGAAAATTACAAACAGTCAAGGAACAAATTTAACAAATATGACTGTACCGCTGACCATTTTTTTAAGTGTCAAATGGAGGCAGAGAAGTTGTGATAAAACCACTCTGGTGCAGTACAGTCAATTAACAGTCACCCACCACCACATATTTCTGCTGCTCAATTGACAAAATGCTTAAAAATAATGACTCACTTTATCACTACAAAAAAAAAGAAAGAAAAATGATAAGTGAGAGTTGAAGAGCTGCCAGATGGACGTGGACTGAATGCATGACAGCAATTTGACATTTAATATTTCTCACAAGTTTATCAGAGAAAGGAAAAAAAAAAAAAAAAAGAACCTCAAACTCAGCGACCAAGCTGCCATTTCTTTTTTTGCCAAGAGACAGAAAAAGAAAAGGAGGCGAATATTATCTATGTCACCTGGACATGATGAGCAGAAAAACCTATTTTAAAACACCTCCCATATATCTCCTACTGCTTTTTCACATTTCCAATCACTCTCCTAAACTGAAAGTCCTGAGTCAGTTTAAATAGGCAAAACGTTGTCCCCTTTTAAAACAATGAATGAACTGTTTCCATTCTACCCTAGTTTGCCAAGATAAACGTATTTGTCTGTTGATTGGGCGAACAGTGTTCCTTATTCTTGCGAATTTTACGAGAAAAACTGGCCCTGGTTCAACTCCTCAGTAAAATGAACAGACACGAAGGAATGTAACAATCCACTGATCCGGATCAATATATAAATTCAATGATCAATATTACGTACGCCTGGGTCGTACTGTTACAGTCGCTAGCTTGATGGAGTCTCTCTGAGCTAAAAACAGCACATGAAAGCAAACGCAAGAAGAACAAAGTTCACAGTATGTTGACACATGAGATTAAAGAATAACATTAAACTCTGCAATGAATGATGGTGACTTCCGTGTATCACAGAGATTTTGCGAGGCAAGTAAGATTCTGCTATCCAGGTATCCATGTTGCTTGATACCTGCATAGCAGAATGTGAAGATTAAGGGACATTATTTGAATCTTAAAATTTTATTTCTTAATATCTATATATTCATATATAGATAATATATCATGGGCTCAATCAATTCAACTGTCTCATATATTGTGACAAACCTTGTCATATCAGTAACTGTGTTATTGTTGTCAAAGAACAGATATAATAAAATCATGACGAATACTGGGATGGGCAATAGCTGGCCAAACTGTTAAATTTACGCCCATTTATAATGTATCTTGATTCATTTGACTATGATGAAATTTAGACATTAAACGACTAGCTAATTGACAGAAAGGGGACAATCAATAAACTATTTACGCCATTTTTTTAAAAATAAAAAAAAGGCAAATTTTCTCATGCTCCAGATTTGAGGATTTGCTTTTTTTCCCCTTCTTTGTTTTGTCTAATTGATATGAATGTAAATTGAATATTTTTGGGTTTTGTAATGTTGGAAGGGCAAAACAAAGAAAAGAAGAGGAAGTCAACTTGGGCTTTAAGAAATGGTGATGGGCCATTTTTACTATTTTGTGACATTTTCTGGACTAAGCAATTCTTAAATCCTCTTTAAAAAAGTAACATGTAGAATAAATATTAGACTGATATGACTCACTGGGATGCCCACATTGTCCTGGCTCTGCTGTGTGTGTGTGTGTAAGCAAGCAAGCAATTGTTGGCTAATGCATTAGCCACAGCAACTTGACATGCCATGACTGTGTCTGTGACTTTGTTTTAATCTGTCTTACTTGCTTAATATAGCCTTGACAACTCTAAAAAAGACAATTTGACAATTAAAGTTTTAGGCACTTTGAGGACTAGTTTTTCTTTTAGAAAATGACCATGGAAAAAACCACACTCCATTTTCCAGGAGCAACAGCTGGTATCATGTCCCACGCATTCTGCACCATCTGTCAGCTGTGTCATCAGGACAGAACAAGATGTAAGTGTGGATGATTCAAGGCATGTGATGTCCACGCCTGTTCAACAGGAAAACACAGCAGACAAGACACTTGTGAATCCATCATCACTGGGCATAAACATTTATCATATCAGTAAAATTACCATCTTTTATTTTTTCTAATGTTGCTGTGGTTCTAGGGGGTAGTGTGTATTGATACTGTGTAAATACCATAAACTCGAACTTGTGGCTACCATTTGTTTCTTTGATGACTTAGTGTCATCACTGTGGGTTTGGACAGGGTGTCTTTCCTTAGTTTATTTTCTTGTTCTTGTTTTGTTGTAGATTATGTTTCTTACAATGGACAGAGAATCTGCTGAGGTGGTTGTAAATTAATTGATATTTTCAATGCTTTTATCTCTGATGAGTTTCTAATTAGGTCTGTGTTGACAATGGAGCCAGGTATTGTTTTAAGAAACACTGAGGTAGTGACTAAAGTTGTTAATACTGTCTATAATTAATACTTAATTAATACTGACTCTGGCCTTTTTTGTATTATTCTGACTTTTTCCTTTATGTTAACACTTAACGCAGAACTGGTGTTTTCCTTTAAATGAAATTGTCTAATAAATCAAATCAAAGACAAGGCCAGAGCGTTTCAACTCAACATAACGCACCATTTTTGACAAGCAACAGCAATAGATCATACTTGATAGAACTGATACTAATCTATAAAGAAACACCTCAGTTGAACCGGATACTGATAGTGTAGATCGCCTCAGGACATCTCTCCTGAAATATTACACATGTACTTGTACATCTACATGTACACATGCATCTTGTGCCAGTCTATTAAACAAACCTGTGAAAATTTGCTGTATATGATGGAACATTAATCTACAGATGCATCCATCATAAAAAGGGACAGTCAAAGATTGTATCAAGTCCAATAAGGTACAATTCAGTTGATCACCATCATGGGTAACCTGAATTGATTGCATTAAAAATCTATATATCAACATACATTTAATATTTAACACTGGAGGGCTGCAGAATCAGAAATGAAGCCTTCTACAGCATGAGGCTGGAGAGGCTGAAGGTGTTGAAGGATGAACTCAAAAACACAGCAAAACAGCAGTATTTTTCCAAAAACTGACAGTGCGGGGAATACTGTTGAAAGCTGTGATAATTTGGAGTAAATGGCATTAAATGCAAGCAAGAAAATTCACATGGAGACCATGAACAGAAGCTTAATATGCAGCTTCCCTTTCAAAACAAAAACAGAGGCTTTTAGTTTTTGCCTAAAACTGCTTATATAACTATAACATGTTATATCTGTTTGCATCATGAAGCCATAATGCACAAGCACCATTTTGAAGCAAAATTGATTTACTCCCTGTCATGCTATCATGGGGAGGGACAGGACTTTCAAGCATTCAATTCCTGTCCCGTTTTTCTTGTGGTGTTGGTCAGTCTGAACACAGCAGCGCTCCTCTAAAGCCAGAAGATCTTGTCAGTGCAAACATTAAGGGCTGTTCCAAAGCTAGAAAGCAGCTTTTTGCTTGAAATACTAATTTCTAGACCCAAAATCTCAAAAAATGAGACTTACCCAAAGGAGAGCCTCCATCCTTTTCCACCATATTACATTATAAGCTGGGCTCTTTCTGGTCTCTGGCTTCGGAAGAGACTTTATTTGTGTCTACAATTGTAAACTGGCAGCTTGTAGGCCACAATTTATGACGACAGTCTATTTAGTTATATAGCAAGATCCAACTGTTCCTGCTCCTTTATGAGTTAATGCCCAGCCGGGCTTATCTCTCAGACTGAGTTCAGAGGCAGCATGAAAAATGCAAAATGAATCTTACATATGGCAAAGAGCTGTCAGATCCTCATGTTTCAAACAGGTTTAAGAGGTTGCATGATAATTTGTGGAGAAAGAAAAAAAAAAAAAACAGAAAATCAAATGCGTAACTATTTTTATCTCAAACACTGAATATGTTTCACTATTCTCTTATAATCAATCCAATAAAACAACATGAAAAGGATTGCATTCTTTGGGGGGGGGGGGACTGTACTAATTTAAGGCATGTGCATCAGTGGTTGTTGTTTCTGAGTGATAATCGAGTATATCAGTATTCTACAGAAAGTGCAGTGCACAACACTTCCTGTGTTTTATGTTGAATTTTCATGCTATATTGTTTGTAGAGAGCACTGCTGCCTCTTCAGATATAATACACCACAGATACAATCATCCACATAATAACCTCCAATTTTTCCTTAATCAATGCCCACATGTTCAACCACATGCACAACATGGAAATGAAGGTGGAGACTGATGGCACAATTAAAGGTAAAATGCAGATGAAAGCCCCAGCAGAGAGGCTTGGATGTATTGTGATTTATGACCAAATTAAAGCGACTGAGGTTAACCACAAAGTCATTGTTAGCCACTAGTGGCTATAACTAGCTAGAGACCACCGAGCAGCAGAGTGTTTATCTATTGACACGTACATCCTCTGCTGTAAGTGACATTCATTACTAGCATTGGTTTAATAGATACACTCAGTGTAACGCACTGCAGGAGCAGAAATTTAAAGTGTGCTCCATATGTCAGCAGACTGCAGGTGAGATGTGACTGCAGAGAAGCTACCATGTGTCATCAGCGTGATGCTACCGTTGGTTTGAATGCAGCCCTGGGACTATTCTTAGGGTGGAATGCCCCGCAGAGCTACAGACCATACCTGCAGCCAAGCTTCTCAAGCAGAAGTGAATGGAGCTGCTTGTCAGTAAAGCAGTCACACCTCAACAGATGAGGTTCCTGAGGTGAGCGTTAAAAGCACTCGGTTCTGCTCGGCTTTTAATCTGATTGAGTCAATTATCTCATCTAATTCTGCACCTGAAGCGAGATTATTTTGTCGAGATGAAAGACAGCGAGGTCTGCCAAAGTGTCAGGACATATATGGGGATGTCACTTGCATGGTTCCACAGTTTTATTTCAAGATAATAGCCTTCTACAGTTACTTGAAAATTAAGGACATATGTGTAATTGTTGTCGTGCTTTCATTACATCTCGTCAGTTCCCCCACAGTGGGGGAGCTGACAGTGAGTGACAAGCAGTGACAACTTTCCAAGGAAACATAAAAAGGCTTTTTATACTTTATAGCGAGAGCAGAAATAGAAAATTCACTCCATGACTCAGGGTGAAAGTCTGGGTCAATCAGTTACATGGTTGAAGAGGTACTGTACACATCAGCACGCGACACAACAACACACTGAGGGATCACCAGGAATATCAACTGCTCTATGATGAACAGTACAGTATATGTTGATATAAATCATTTATCTCCATCAAAATCCACAGAACTACGTCAACTCTGACCCGTCACTCACAAATATATTACCCATCATGGTGAGAGGACACACACTTCTCATCATGCTCTAATCAAAAGAATCCCAGCGCTGTGCTTCACCCGATTTTCCAAACAAGTAATGTGTCACGTTGGGGCATGAGCCTTGCAGGTGGCAGGTTCTCCCTCCTGCTGCATTTCCATCCTCAGTCTCAGGATGGAGCCTCAGTGCAAAGGTGCAGCCCACCACAAATAACGGAGAGGGCTAATAATGGCCAGCTAGAATCGATACAACAGCGTCTTACTGATGGCTAGGGGGGAGTCATGTGGAGCTGCTAACCTCTGCACCATCTCACAAAGATGTTCCCCTCGCCACTGGAGCCTTTATTGAGCTGCTTGCTTGTGGTGATCCTCTGATCGATGTAGAAAAGGAGGCGACAGACAAACATAATGGCTGAAGTAACCCCCCCCACCACCACCACCACCCCACCTTCATCCCGAGGCATTCATCAAGTTTTGAGGAAGCTTATGAGGAAGACCGTGGGGGTTTGCTAAGGGCAAACTGTAGGCTCATTTGTTTCTGGGCCCTGCATGTTTGCCATTAGCAGCACACAGTTTGGCCGAAGGGATGAATTCATTTACAGATTGGAAGAGTGTTAGCAATTAACGGCCTTGTAATGTTGACCTCAGGCTGCTCAAGAAAAATGGCAGAGTCAAAATAATACAACAGGAAAAACGTGCTCTTACACATATATAAAAGCTCATTTTACATGTACAGCAGCACCAGGGCAGTTATTGCTACCCAATGATGGTGCTTGTACACTGTTCAGGTTCACTTAAACCCAATACAATGATACATACAATGTTAAAGGTTTTAGGTTGACGTTTGACAAAATTTTTATCAAAAAATAGGTCAGTGGAGCTCAGAAAAACCTATTTAAGTAGTAAAAGCACAAAAATCTTGCTTGCAAATATTCAGTATGTGTCGAGACACAGTTCAGCCCCAGTGTGGTGGGTGAGGTCGGGCTTTAGTAAAGCCCGGTGCGTGAGAGGATGTGGGGTCAAGCACTGGCGGGGCTCTTTTCTCCAGCTTGCACACTGACGAACGTCGTCATCCCTGGACAAATACTGCAGAGCCTGGATGAACACTGCTCCGCTTCCAGTTATAGTGCAGCCTTGAAGGGACCCAACCGGGAATTTGATTTTGCAGGTTTCGGGATAAGCAAATCCCATTCCACGTCAATGCTTTTCCCTGACGCACAGCCCGCACTTTGCTCTGACTATACATGCTACCAACTGCTGACACACCACGACAACAAAAATTACAGTTTCCTCTGCTGAACCGGACCCTTGTTAACGGTGAGTAAAGAGGATAGGGCAGAGGGAGCCGCTGGCAGACCACAGTGTTAGCGGCATGCTTCCAGTGCGATGCTTGTTTATTCGGACTGACATCTTGATCTGGCAGGTTTTCAGGAGTGATAGGTCAAAAGAAAGGCAACAGATTCTCAAATGGCCCGGCTACTCACATTGAATTTGATGATGTCGTATATCAAATAGCGGGGGACGGGCTGACCATTCACCTTGTCGATGATCATCTCCTGCAGAGATAAAGACAAGAGTCGGGTCAAGAGAGTGAGCGGAGAGAAAAAGAGGTAAAGAGACATACATATTGAGGTAAAGATAAGGCTGGGTGAAGACGATGTACAAACTATATAAAAAGAAAAAACCTTATCTGGGCAGTCTTAATGTTGCAGCACATAGAAATGGTTCCCCTTTGAAACTAGTTATGCAGGATGGAAACTAACAGCTGGACACAGGGGAGGGAGTGCTCTCAGGGGGATGTATGTTCAGAGAGGGAGATGCCTGCAGCAATGGGAAGGATAGCAAGGAATTGGGGAGGTGGGAATGTGGTGTGTGTGTGTGTGTGTGTGTGTGTGTGTGGTGGGGTGGGGTGGGGTCTGGAGAAGAAGGACATGTAGCAGAAATAGCTCTGCACATCCATTATGCAAGACTCTCAAGTTGAGAGTCAGGTGTTGCGGTGGAGTAGCACACCCAACAGGATTCATTTTCAAAGAACTGTTACACAACCATGCGGTGTGGTGACGCCAGAGGAACACGCATCACCGCGTCTGAGGTAGTGCGAGTGAACGTGGGGTTGCATCTCTATTGCTTTATCTGGCATTCATTTGAGAGTGAAGCACTACATTGAGAGAACTATATTTATTCCCATTCCCCTCATAAAATATTTAGGTGACTAACTGTGCTCTACTGCTGTAACTGACAGGTAAGAGAGTCGCAGGTAACGAGCCGCCTATTAGGCAAAAACAGTATTTCAGAACTGAAACACTCGTACTGCCACTCTGCTTCCTTTTCGGCCAAATGAATAAACATGGTGGTGTCATGGCGGTATTTAAAATCAACAGTCAAAAAGAACGGAATTAATTTGGATCATTTGGAGGTGTGCATTGTTTTGGAGAAGTTGACATTTTGATTGGCTTTATCAGAGTTCTTGGGACTCTGCTGTACTGATCAGGCCAGCTTGTTGGTCAGCTCATTGTTTATATAGCATCGTTTTTGCCTGGATTACTGGCACTGCTGATTGATGCACCATTTTCATTTCATTTCCTTCATATCGTGGTCTCAGGCAGGATTTTCTCTCTACTGGGCCTGTGTGACCATTACAGTTAAGCTACTGCTGTTCCATCTGTGCTGAATGCTGGTAAGCTCCAGTCCTGTTTAGCAGATATAATACTTAAGTTCTCTCACTGGGACCTATTATTTTTCATTAAACACACCTACTATATATGGTCACTGTATGTATACACACACACACACTTTTTTATATAACTTAAAGTAAGTTACTATTACTGTTGTGTTTTCAAAATAGCCAGATAAAAGGACGTGCTGATTACAGTTCTTTCCTCTACATTTATCCACACAAATATTGTTTTGTGCTTATCTAGTTTTGTTCTTATTAATTACTTTGGACTTTTTTCAATGTGGATGGAAACCAGTTTTTGATTCCCAGAGGGAACATGTAGGAAAATATCAACGTACTGACAAACCAAAGCTTTGTGGAGGGATGACTGAAGGAGGAAGTCTGAGTGGTGGGGCTAGTGGAGCTAAAGTGGGATTGGGACGGCTATCACAGTCAGACACTGTAACAGTGCAAAACAACTGTCTGTCAATCAAACAAGTCCCTTCTCCCTGCAGGAACTCACTGCATGTACGGACTCATTGTTTAGCTTTTTTTTTTACACATTACAGCCGACAATGACTGACGGAAGGAAGGGATGAGTGTTGTGTCGCCTCAGTGCAAACACAATGAGGATCTACTCCCGAAAGCATCGCTACATACTGCGATTAGTGGTCCAAAACTCAACCTTAAAAGTTGGAACTTATCAAACAGCTCACAGCACAGTAAACTGAAGAGCAGCAGCTTCCACACTGGCAACAGTGTTGGATGTCATTTTGTGCTGTGTTACATCCATCAACCATCATAAATCAAAACAATTACATGCAACGTGCATCCCTGCCGACTGACGTGACTTATTTCATATCAGGCAGAACAAAGGACCAAACATCAACTTTCATTGGTAAAGAGTTGAAAAGGGAGTGGATGGGAGGCATGCAGAGTACTGTATGAGGGGTTGGAGGGGAGAAATGATGTCATTCCTGGAGGCTGCCATCATTATGCATGCGGTGCACTGAACCATTGCACAGACAGACAGCAGCTGATGAATACATTAATGTGACCAAAGGAAACTGCCAGGAATTCAATCTACATTGTGCATTTGTCCAATATCGAAACTCAAGCTGATGTAAAGCTCATTAAAAACTGTACTACGAAAGAGCATGTTAAGACAAAGACCAGTGCCTTCAGGCTAAAGATGAAACATACCAAAACAACACAGCTGGGCTTGCGCGGGGCTCACCGTAAACAGCCAAACACAGCCTCTCTGAACCGAGGGGCCAGAAGCATCAACAGATGAATAAAACGCGCGTCAAAACAAACCTTGTAGCAATCTAAACACACACATCCTTCAAAGGAACACTAATACGCCGCAATTACATGTCCTGTCTGGGTGAGGGAACTAAATTCACCGCATCAGTCAGCAACTGTTAAGCCAACAGGAAGCTCAAACATGTTTTACATAAAATCGCTCAACTCTCGACAAAACAAGACCGCGAGCAAAACACAAACAATCACAGGTGACTTATCTATCTCCGGTGCTGGAATACCAAACACTGGCAGACGTTCTAATCAAACCTCGGCTGACTCCATCCACATTCAGCGATTTCCTTGCCTGCGTTTTTTCAGTTGGGGAGTGTGATAATGACTCATGCATGTGCACCTGCCGCTGGGCCGGGAGCCGAGACCTGTGTGACCTGAGCGGCGCAAACATGCCAATAAAAGTCTGAGCCTGGTATTACAGGTTGAGGATAAGTCAGCGACCCCTGCCACCACCCCGGGGAGCACACTGCTGAGCATTACAACACAACACAGTGTGGAAGAGAGAGGCAACAGTGGCAGGAAAAACTCCCAACCATTTCATTAGTCATTTCTCCAGGACATGGATGATCATTTTCCTGTCAAAGTAGGCTGACAGGCTCTGCCATCGCAGTGAAACATGTTGGTCTTTGACCTAAGGTTTGGCGACTGATGTCAATTATCTGCAAGACGTGGCAGCACGTGGGGCGTGATGTGGATACTATAAGGTCGGAGATGGACGGGGCGTGCAATTCCGGTCAAGGCGGAAACGGGACGCCTTTATGGGATTTTCAGGAAGCGGCAAGAGAAGCTATCGTGGCACATTACAATACAATCAAAAAGGAAGAAAGTATTAGGAAGAACAGTGACTTACCCCATCCAATAAAGTATTAGCTAAGTGGACACGTGGATCCTTCCGGAAAGGAAACTCTAGGTTCGCTATGTGGAAGATTGTGTTGTCTCTGTCGATCATGAACACTTCATTTTTTCCGTTGATCAACATCATGTACCTGTGGGAGAAGAGGATGGACCGTTATGTAGTTGGAATTAGAAAAAGTAGCAGGTTATATTGGCTCTGGTCACTCCGCTAGAGAGACTCTCAATGGACCGCTATGAGCTAGCACCGCTGCTACCCAAGTGAATCTGTTTACTGGCTGTGCAAGCTACTGTATTATTACAGTGATATCTTACAGGCTCTGGGTTTGCTAATGTTTTTTGAGTTTTTATTAATTAATAGATACATTTCCATGGGAAAATTAAGTTTATCATCTTTTTCCTGAATATATTATAAATGCGTGAAGTTGTGCCCTCATTATTAACTGACATTTCACCGACTAGACCATGTGAACAGAGAGACCCACACAATAATAAAAGGATATTCTGTGATCTGTAACACTGTACGGATATTGGAAAAATAATTTATATAGAAGGGATCCTTAAAGCTCCTGTAAGCGTGGCCATGTACTTCTTTACAACATTAAATATTCACAACTCAATAAGCAACAATCAAAGTAGGAAAAAACATCTTTAGGTATTATTTATGAGGAATCTGATTGACAGTGAACAAACAACCCACCGTCCTCTGGAATCTCTCATGTGAAAAACAAAATTGTTTGGCAGAAAATAGCGTGTTCATGTTGGACCCCATTACTCAAAGTTAGAAGCTTAGAAAATGTGTTTTGTGCGCTTTGAGAAAATGCGTTTTCACGTGGAATATTGTTAGCGTGCCACAAATCTTTGGTTGCATTATTTACATTCAAATTACAATTTGTCAAAGACCAATAAAAGTGAAAAGTAAAGAAAGACAGCAGTTTGATTAACAAGATTCACTGTACAGTTACAGTTGTGTTATAAGCGCTTCTTCACTGACTGTTACATTGTTCTATGGACCAAGTGGATGCAAGCTGGCCACGTGTCATGTGACCCTCACCTTGTGGATCATAGAGATTCCCCACTGCATGAGGTAAGTAAATGATAAGTATATGATGTATCAGCATAAAATTAGGGGAGAAAAAGCATTTTGTTCAACTGATTCAGCTAAATTTTCGTTTTCAGCCGGAGTGTGTTGGATGGTTTTCTTTGGGATCATCATCAACAAGTATGGCCCTTGTGACACTTAAACGCTGCTCTGCTGACATTTCATTCCTCCAGACAAACAACAATGCCAATAATTTTCTAATTAATTAGTTTATTTGGAGGACTTAATATGGTAATCATACTTTAACGCTGAATTGCTGTGAGCAAAGAGAGACAACACTTGAGATTTCGGTTCCTCTCAGCCCTACAAGACAACAAAGAACGCGTAAGCCTCTAATGCAAATTAGTTTTGTTCAGTTCAGACGAAACAAAAAAGGTGAAGGCGTAAGAGCTTTTATCATGCCTGCGAAAAGAAGAAAGATTATCTTAACTGATACGAGCCAATTACAACACATTACCAAAGCAACCACTTTTCCTTTTATCTTGCTGTGCTTTATGGGAACTATCATTGCAAACAGAGAGCTTTTTTGATGAGTGCCTTGGTAGCTGAGTGGTTGTAGTGCACACCACAATAAATAAATACATAAATAAATAAATAGCCTGTACTAAGTACCTCTCATAGATACAGGTGGATTTCTGATACTAAAACAGCAATATCGGCAATATTAACTAAACTATGAACTGTGAATAAGTTGTCATAAAATGAATTACAATTGTCCCTACTTGCCTTGCACAAACACCAAAAGTCGTTACTAGAAGATTACTCTATCTGCAAATTGCATACATCCGGTTGTTAGGCGATTTGTTTGCATGAGCACAAAGCTCAACTAATCCGTGGCCAGCCTTTGCAGGTGAGATTAAGATTAAGCAAGCATTAAAAAAAAAAAAAAATCATTTCTGCAGTCTACTACAAATTCAGCTTCTGCAGTAACATAATAAATAATTTACTGAAAGGACGCTCTGTAGCAATCATTAGTAACTATAAAATCATTTTGACAACAACACGTGTTATCCACTGCAGCAGTTCTACAATATATAGCATAAAAAACATTGTTAAATATTCAAATATTATATTTTGTCTGGGCGCTCATCCCTGGGGTCATACCATATTGGTATTAGGATCCGACTGCATTAGACTGCAAAGCCTTGACTGTTTTTCCATCTTACTCTGTATTTCCCTGTTTTTGGCTTCCATAAAAGTAAGTAGATTCAATAAAGAAACCCCAAAAGATTGCCGCAAAATTACTTTTTCATCCACAAGTGCACTTGACTGGAAGATTCAAACAGGTTGAGACCAGTGACTGTTAAACTGGTAAAATAGCTGTCAAAATAGGGCAGCTCACCAGCTTGGGTCACGATATGAGAATCTGAGTTGCTATTAATTTGACTCCACTCTTCCTCTATATTATGCCCACAGGTGTGCCAGGTTGCTGGAGCATGAAGCCCAGACATTAAGACCTTTTCGCTTTGCCTTTTAGACTTCCATCAGCCTTATACCTCCATCTCTGCTCTCAGACATACGCCAGCGGAGGGGGAATGATTTCAAATATCATGTGGCCACATTTGAGCCGTGAACTCATATTTTCTACTTTGGGGCATAATTTTCTTTGGAGGTGTAGGCTGTAAACGTAATCTCTTAACAGCCATATGAGCTGATCTGTTATAATATTAACACCCCATCAGGACAGTGGTCCTTCAAATGATTTGAAACCCAATTACGATTTCAAGCAATCACCCTCCTCTGCATGAGCTGCTTAATAAAGACTAGTCTAATATGAGGCATTTGATGTAATGTTTCAGTCTGATTGGGGCTAAATCAAACTATGCTAGATGAGTTATTTGTCAGTTTATTAGTCCTAGCATGGAGAAAAGCGATCATATTAAAACGCACAGGCTTGGTGACAAAATATAATAGTCCTGAATAATATCCAGTGAGGCACGAGCGCAAACAAAGCATTCACACCAAATGCTTATTGTTTGATCAGTGGAGTCGGCTGATCACCGAGTTGGCAGACATGATTGGCAATTTCAAATGAGGGACAGCAAACAGACAAAATCCTTGATCCCCCCTTCTGTTGACTTCCAAAGACAAGCTGAAAAGATGGGCCACACCCAAAAAAAAAAAAAAAGAACACAGCCATCACTGTTGCCTCTGTGTTATCCTCCAGAATGGCCTGCAACAGTAACTGCTGAAAGATCTTTATCCAACTGATTTGTTAACACTGTAATTTACTGGGATGCGTGCATTTATGTTCCTCTGAAAAGTATATAGATTTGACACAAATCATTATTTCCATATAAATGTTGTTGGACGTAACGAATGTCACCATGTGCTTCTGTAATATTAGCATACCCTGCACAACCCCAGAGCTGTAGGCCAATTAACACACAGCAGCAGCGTTTCTTACACTGGGATCACGTTAGATTGGAGTCTCTTCACTGGCAGTATGGAAAGGAGGAACAATTACAGTGAACAATTTACATATGGGTACGGGAGTGTTGACTTGAAAAACGAGAAGCCATCCTTCAACGCTAAATACACTCGGAAGCTTCCGTATTGTCAGAGCAAGGAGAGACCCTTTGACTCCTTGAGTCTGCATGAGTAAAAGGGGAATTACGGTCACCATTAAAAGTCCTAAAAAGGTCTAAATCTGAACAAGCTGCTCCATGAACTTCCATAAGACGTTGTATTAAAAAAGGAGCAACACAGGATTGTTTCCGTTATTAAACTGTTTTTTTTTCTTCCAATATATCAATTAATTATTTAAATGAAGTCAGAAAGGAAGTGAAAATGGTCATTGAAATCTCTTCTCCCAAGGTGACATCATAAAAATATCTTCTATCGTCTGAACAGTTCAAATTTATAAGACTATTGTGCGCTGATGATGTCTGGAATTCATAGTTGATAAAAGACCCATTATTGTAATGTTCCTCATGAATTTTCTGTTCATCAACCATTTGATTAATTGACTGATTGTTTCAGCAATGTCTGAAGTTAATCATTTTGTTTTCAGGTTGATTAGTTAGTCTAGAGCTGATTTAGAATTGTAAAAGTCTTTTGAGGCATTCTGTTGTGGGGGGGAGTTGATAATAGTATACATGACTCGACTGTGAAGATAAATTAATAAATAAATTAAACAAATGTACATTTTTAGCAATCTGGTGGCCTCATTACAAGCCTCTTATGAACCCAATTACATCTGCAGGCTGCCTTGCTGCTCTTCAACACAAAATACCAGGAGGTGAATGAAGCAGGATGAACTAACGTCCTAATGAGCAAATGCAGTCCTGCTACATTTCCAAAGGTTAAGTTTCCAAATCAATGCCACTGACGGAGGCCAATTATCTTGTATCCTTAACGCATTAGGGAATTTATGCAGTGACAACTGCATAAAACTGGTAGAAAGTCTTGATACAAAGTCAAATAGAGAAGCTCGGAGAGACAGGCTAAAGGGATGGATGCACACTTTTTGGGAAAAGAAAGACAAAGATGATAGAGATGGACTAGAGATTAATGTCTTCCCCACTGACAAAGCTATGCTTTTCTCATACCTGCTGTGACTCTCCGCCATCATCACAAAGGGATTAGATGTAATAAATATGCCATCGCTACCAGCTGGTTCAAAGTGGGAAACTTGACAAGCTGCCAAGAATGAATTTGTGCAGAATACTACACCAGCTAACAAAAGTCTGCACTGACAGCACTGAGCCTTTTAGGAGGGCCGTACTGAAAAGGTAAACATATTTTATAGTACAAAGCTGCAACTTACAATTGGTTTTGATTAGCGTTTAATTAATGAATTGACAATTTGTTCAATTGTTAGAAAATATCCAAAACACCCCGGGATGCCAAGCTGATGTGTTCAACCTGGTCATTTCGTCCAATCTACAATGATATCATAGAAATCTTTATATTGGAGAAGCTGAAACCAGAATAGTCATTTCTGTTGATCCACCAGTCATTTCCGCTGTAGTATAGCATATAATAATATAATAGTTATATAATAATGACAATTTAGCTTCATGAAGCCAAAATGCAACACGCCAAGTAAATGAGCCACGGTAGGGTCAGCTGACAGGTGTAATTACACTTTGACCTAAGTCATGGTTGAGAATCAATAACAATACTTGGAAAAAGTGAAATTTCAGTTTCTCAGGCACATACTTGGGTTCTCATAAGGACATATTGTTACATTTGCATTACAACTAATAAAAGAGAAATCATAGAAGAAATGAATTATTTGTTTATATTCCCCTCGTCATTTTCCTTTTTGGGACAAAAAAGACAAACACAAAGTTCTTTTTCCACTGTGTCTATCATTTTTGAGGCACAGCATGGTGGAAAATTACTATTGAATTCTGAAGTAATTACTTCTTTCAGTGTCTGTTTTCAAAACAGCTGTGAATATGCAGTTACTGCTGTAATGCCAAATGAAGTTGGGTTGGGATGAGAGAAGAGCTAAACCATCGACTTCACAAAAGGCTTCTGTCTTTGATAAACATTGTGCTGCACCTCCTGGAATAAATGTGTAGGTAGATGCCACTCCCTTTACAGCTAGCTGATGATCATTTCAATGAAGCCTTTTGTTCTGGGGCGAGGGGAGTGAGAAGCTAGACATACAACCTAATTATTCCCATTATACTTAAATGCTTCTCAAGCACACTGGCCAAGGAAAGTGATAATCATAACCCGCTTCAGTTAAAAGAGTTTCGGAGAGCTCGGAGCAACAAAACACCAGCCTTTAAATACTACATACAAACATAATACAAACAGCATGGGAAACAAAAAATGTGCGAGGAGAAGCAAGAAAGTGGTGAGTGGGCCAGACATAGCTGCACTTTGATTGTCAGGGTGGGAGTGGAAACAATGAAGGCATTGAAAAGACGTAAAGGCAATGAAGCCTGTACGCAATAAGGACGTGAACAGGAAATGCCCGGATGGCTCAGTTTAGGCAAATGACGATTCCCACAGTTAAGGGCGATCCTCTGGTGCAAATGGATGGTGTCTTTCATCTCAGAGTGGGACCAGTGTCGGAGAAGATCAAACAGATGTGTCACAACAGAGAAGATCTGTCAACCAGTGAGGACACAACAGGTCTGCACTGAGCAGAAGTGGTTCCCCTGCTGTCTAATTGGCCAGTTAGCCATAACTAACACTGTCAAGTATGTTCAGAAGAAAGCAGAGGGAGACCATTAGCGCTGTGCAACTCTCAGAGGTCCTCTCCTTCATCTTCATCTCTCCCTCTCTCTGAAGTTAGGGGAACAGCAGACTGCACTGTACTCCCTTTTCATGTCCAATCAGAAAATATTCAATCTAATGTGATCCTTTATTCACACAAGTGTGTATCCCCGCCTGCTTTCCCCTCCCGTCTCCCTGACAGGCGATGTGAGCCTCAGGTTTTAGCGTCATCGCTGAGCCCCATCCCCTTGGCACTTTAGCCCTAATGAGGCACAGACGGCCATTGTGTGGGCTTTGCCAGTCTGGTCCCGTGGCATGACTGAGAGCAGCTGAGCTCCAGGGGGGGTCTCAGATCAGATCCAGCAGCTTTGCACATCATTAGTGGTGCGTCAGCGAGCAGGACTGCTCTCTTATAATCAGGAAGGCCAGGTTGTCCTTTAGAAAGCGTAAAGTTAAGATTCAAAAGTGTGTTTTGGAGTACATACTACATGTGACACTAACTACATCCCTGTTTTATGTGGCGCTGTTAGGACATTTTTTGAACAAGATAATTTTTTTTCTTTGTTAAAACCACAACTATCTTAGCAAAGACAAATCACATTGAGGGTCTCGCCCAGTTTAACCAAAAGCAACTCTGGCGTTGGCTCAATTAGGGGCCGTCTTATTCACTGTGTGGGAAATGGTCCTGAGTTCTGAATTCAGAGACGAGAAAGTTAACCATACTTTTATTTGCCAAACCAACTGGTTATTCTTCACCCTTGAAGTCTATTCTCTCGTAAAAACAAAAACTGTCTTGTAAAGGCTTCCAATCAAGCATAAATCTGATATTTGCGCCACCGATTTGGCAAATACATGTGTAGTTAATATCCCGACCTCCAACAAGGATCAGTGCCTTCCATGTTTAAATGTAACAAAATTGGTCAGATAAACAAAAAGTAAGACAAGCACTTAAAAAACTAATAAGCTAGTCATAACCAAACCCTGATGTAAGATTCAAACAAAATTTTAACCAAATTTGAGAAGAGACTAGAGGAAAATAATAGAATACGTGAACAACGTTGGGTCTAAACTTGCTTTGGCCCAGTTTTCTACCAACGAACAGTGGCAAATAAGTAGGAGATGTAGAGACGTGCAAACTGTCTCCTGAACAGCAGGTTACTGTGTGCTCAACAAAGCTCTGTTAACCCACACTAGAGCTTTTGCAACTCACGTCTGTGTGGTTTCTTTGTTATAAAGCATTACAGAGCAGGTGTACTGGTAAACATAAATGTGCAGTACTGCAGTTTACAAATTCCCTGCCACACAGTTTCTACTTGTGTGCGCTGAAATTTGTCCCGTGTTCATTCTTGTTGCCATTTGGAGCCACTGATGTATAAAGTCGCAGTACGAGTGTGAGCAACAATACCAACCCGATAGGAATGCAGAGAGCTTTGGTGCAGTCTGGTGTACTGCGATCCACTAAGCAGGGTTATAGATCATAAATTAATTCAGTAACAGACAGCGTAAAACAAAAGGAATAATGCTCTGAAAATAACCAGTCAACGAACAGAAAACAGCTATTTCAACTCAAAAGATCTGATCTGGTACATTCAAGAGAGCACTGGATTATTGTTCCCTCATTTTAAGTGGTGGTTGGGGAGGGATGGGAGAGGACTTTGTCAGAAGAACTGGACTTAAGACAGACTTTGGCTGTCTTAATTTTCAAGTCAAAGTCCAAGTTGAGCAGCATTGTTTGTTCAAAGTCCCAAAGATATAATTGGCCCCTCTTCCTCTTCTCAGGAGCTCAGACCAATCTAGCCCTTACTGAAGGTTCAGCAACAAGTTGATTAAACCCCAACTCAGCCTGTGTTTCCCCTCTTGGCAAATCAACTGATTTTGCTGTCCTTTCCAAAGCCCATTAGAAGCTGTCGTCTTGGCAGACAGCAGGCAGTGGCGTTTTTTTTCCCACTGTTTTTCACTGGTCTGTGCATCAGGGAGGGCTGCATAATATTGTTAGGTAAGAGGGGTTGGTTCAATACTTTGCCACCTTATTGTCCGTTGTTGTGCTACTGAGCAAGGCAGTTTAACCGTCAGGATTGCTGATGCACTGCCCGGTGGCCATTAAGAAGAGGCTGCAGTCGTGCGAGGGACTGAGAAGAAGTCAGTCAAAGTGTTTGATGTTGTTAAAAATTAACGCATTTGCTTGGGTTTTTTTCCTGCAAAAATTATGCCTTTGTATGAAATAAAGCAAGTGACTTATTCTTAAAGTAAAATGACTTGCATTAGAGTGGGGAACTTTCTTATCTTCACCCAAGTAACAAAAGGAAACCTGGAGGGATTCTGAATGTGTTATAGTTAAATGAGAGCCAATATGCATATAGCAATATGCAAGAGAGAAAAATCTTCCCAAACCACCTTGAAGAATAAATTTCCCTTTTAAAACTCCATTTCAGGTCTTAAATATGCCCCTAGCTAGAAAGTAGGACATTTAATACAAATTTCTGAGCAGTCTATGCAGTGCGTGGCAAGAATGACAAATGGAGATCACACTGCACTAATCGGTAAATCTTGCTGAAAATGTACAAACCCAAACTCATTCATCTTATCTAATGCTTTGCAAATCCTCCTCGTGTTACAGCTATTTTCAGAATCATAATGTGTATGTTTTCGTCATTAGATAAAATTCAGGATTAATTAAACCCAAGAGATGGTGATTAAAAGTGGAAATTATTTACTTTTGTATAGTGTTTGTTTCTATCTACAGACTCCAGAAGAACCTTTCTGGTGTTTCTCCATCAGTCTGAAATGCTGCAATATTGTCAACACCTGTGGAATTTTAATCATAAAAAATATGCAGGATTTTCTTTTTCTGGTAACAAAACTGTCTCTTGATATCATCTCTTTTGTGTGAATTCAATCTCAAAATTGTATGAAAGATGTGGCCATTTGCTGGATAAATTAAAAAAAAAAAAAGCACAATGGTTCAGGTGAGGCACTAGTGAGATAGCACATGCTTTAAAAAAAAATAAATAAAAATGATCAATTTCTCAGTTCAGTAGAACAAAGTAATAACAGACCAGCCGTGGGCATGAACAGACTGTCCCTCACAGACAGAATAAACACGCTTCGCTATCAACGTGTGCCTATCAGAGTAGCCTTTCCCCAGATGAAAGCACAACCTTATTACCAGACCACTAGGAGACTAGAGTTGGACATATATCCATAACACTGCATCCATCCTTTCTGCAAATTCCTATAGCTTGTGTCAAGCAAGCTGTATAGTCTCTGAGTCAGTCTTCGGTGAAAAACAAAAAAAACCAAAAAAAACTCATAAAAAGGAACAATTCTGCCATCGGCTCGAAGCAGAAAGAAGCAACACCGACGCCAAGAGGAGATGGGCACCTTAGCGACATCATCAGAGGCTATTGTCTGCCAAATCAAACCTTTTGCCATTTAAGAATATGCCAAATTTGAGGTTCTGAGGTTGTCTGCACATGATAGGAAAATAAGAGTGACTCCAAGTTTATGTTGAGTGTCTGCAAAGTTTAAGAACTTGCAGATATTCTATAAGGAGTTAGGAAACATACTGTATTTCTTCATGTTGCAACGGGACACTGTTGTTTCACAGCTCCGAGAAAACGTATTTTAAGAGCCCAAAAATCATTAACGCGACTACACTTTCTATGCTGTTGTACCTGCTCGGCTCCAACTTTACTCTTTTTTATGTATTATTTTTTATTATGTATTTTGCCCTCAAAAGGAAGGAGGGTTCCCACGAAGTGACTGTGTAAACAGATTTGTACCCACAACATGACTAAATACATGACACGCGCGTGCACACACAGATTAAATTACACTAAATAAATCAGTCTCTCTCAATTTGACTCAAGCACAATATGTTCTGGGGAGACGAAAATTATTCTGTTGGGTGGGCCTGGTTATGTCACAGATGGGCTACAGCGGAGCCAGAGCTCATAGACTCTTAAGAGAACTAAACTCCAAACACTCAGTGAAACCAATATCAGTTTACAAATACTATTCAGAACTAATTAAGAACGAGGCTCTGCTTTTCTATTTTAGTCAGCGAAATCCATTAACGGACCTTAACCAACAATGTGTTTGGCTGTCTCTTTGGGACTTTCCTGCCCTGTCTGTGGCACCGTGACACTCACTTAAAACAGTTAACATAAATCTAGTTAATTCTTTTGTAAAATAGCCTCATCCTTTGAGGCAAAACCTGACCAGATGGATTGTACCTCATGGTCAGTCTGCATCCACAGATTAACCACGTACAAATCTTCTGCATGAAAATTGTTTTTTAAGCAATTATTTAGCATAATCAATTGGAAAATGTTATTTTAGAGTTTGTGTGTTTCTTGTTTTTTCTTTGTTCTTTACTTGGCACACGCTTACTTTGCCTGGATTTACTGATCTTGTTTTGATGCTTAGAAATAAGACGCTGAATCTTTTGGATCCGTGTTTTTATAACTTCAGCTTTGTGTTTTACTGGTTTAATGCTTGAATTTGAAAACAAAGTACAACATCATATCCTCAATGTAACGCAGGTGAGTGATGACTCATGCCTAGTGTACTGCGTGCGTGTCTATGTCTGTTTCTCATGACTTAAGAAAGACTCTTCGAGTAGTTGGGGTGGGTGGGGGAATTGGGTGAAGGACAAGAGCCCGAGGCAGGAGAGGGAGAGCTCGGCGTCACTCTCCATACAAATGTAAGGGCAAAACTTTCTAACAATGATTACACACATCTGCAGCATCTAGTTCAGCGGCCCGATCTGTGCTCTGCTGGTCTCACTCAGGAAATTAAAGCATCGACATGTGAAATTCTGAAATTGACTGCAGTCATAAATATTCACCAGCGCACTGCACATTTGCACCAGTGAGAGAGACGGTGTTTTATAGCAGACTGCTGGAATACTAAAATCCCTTCTTTTTTTTTTTTTTATCCCTCAGCACTAGCTTTTAGCCACAGAGCTGTAAAGCAAGAGAAATCAACAAATTCACCCTGAAATGTTGATAATATCTTATTCCACATTAAACACAATAAGCCTGTGGCTCCATCAATGAAGACATTTTACAATTTCACATCTCCACAGCGGCACGATGACCATCAATGCTTAGCAAGATGACGATACAGTAATTAAAGCCTAATGAGAAGCAGAGGTGAAGTTACTGAAGACTGAGAGCAATACTAACTACACAGAAAGGTGAAGTAGAACGTCAGATACATCGGACACTGATGGACAATTCCCATGGAGACAGATTTAATGCATTCCTTTTGACTCTCATAGGAGAGTCTAATGAATGAGAGGAGAGAACAATCAGTCTAGCCAGAGACACAAAGAGCAATACCTGTATTAACATAAGTAGACAAGGGGTCATTTATTGTAAGGGAAGCCCATTAACAACAGACCCACCGTGTGCCGTCGGCTTTCCAGCTGACTTTGTATGGATTCTGTTCCAGGAAACGAAGGTTTTGCCTGTCCATGGACACAGGCTGAGCACCAGGAAAACCAGACCTGCAACGACAACGAGCACACACACGTCAACACCGACCACTAATATTATCCTAAATGAAGCCTAACCCTTAGAGACACACGCACTTAAACCTAAAACATAACCACAGACACGCTAAGATGACACATCACAAGCTGTGCCAGTGGTATGAAATGGTACACACTTCCTATCTCCTGAGTGGGCGTGGTCACCGCGCTGTGAGCATCATGCGGATAGGGGAAAGCAGATGGGGATGTGCGGCGCATGAATAATAATCTATCGTTTAACGTCAATTAACTCTGACCTGTGCTGAGCAACAGCGGTTTGGTATTTTAACATAATTCACATTTCTGCTCTATGCAGGTTGCAGTTAGCTGTAGGTTGATATTAAGCAGGTGCTAAAATGCACAATGGTGCTATTTACTGTCAGTGACTACCGCTGTAGTTCAACTGCCTCCCATCAAAGACGGTCCAGAAACGATGTCTGTGTTGCGGGAGTGTGTTGCTGAGACAGAGGCAGGTCTCAAACAAAGTTCATTTTCTCCTGATATGTCTGTCTCAAAAATGCCACTTTATTGTCAGAATGTTGGGAAGATGTGTGACCTGTGAGAACTGTGCCAAATATTTAATTCTGTGACTATGGGGGAAAAGAATCTGTCTTAATCTGCAATCACTTCTCTCATTGGACTGAGAAGACTCAGGACCTGCCGCTAGTCTTTTAAAGGGGCGGGGTAGTGGCCAAGCCCTCGAGACAGATAGAAGAAATGACTCTTAAGTGGAGTGTCTCCTTCCTATATCGTCTTTAATATAACCTACTATTAGAGCCTCTTACATGGTAAAAGATACACTGTCTATCCAAATATACACTCCATAAATACACTCCTGTACTGTAATGATGTATGTAAATACAATCGTTTCCTTCCTTCTAAGAGATTGAGAAACAACGAATAAAACATAATGCTGCCAAATTAAAATAATTTCAAATATTAACTGGTTGGTGGATGTTTGCATGCAAATGGTTAGTTTTTAGGTTGATTCCGGTGTTCCGTTTTGGGAAAACAGGTAAAATCAACATTGTATTTTATTCATTTATCTATTTATTGAACATTTTATAGAACATCTAAAGATGAGTATTGGTTTAGAAACAGCAGGTGGAGGAGACGGCAGCATGAATTGTTCCTACGGCTGTAACAACACACAGTCGTAGATCTGCAGCTGCATATTTCTCTGGGAAAAAGAAAATCTATTCTTGACTCTGACGCCTGTCTGACAGTGTCGAGATCTAAAAAAAAAAAAAAAAAGGTGATTTACGGCAAATGAGTCACTCCAAACACAGTACAGTACACCCACGCATGTGTACGCAGACACACACGGTTTCCCACAGGGGTAAAGGGAGGATCTTACTTGTCCCACTCGGCCATCTCCTGACACTTTCTTTGGATTTCTCCTAGTTTAGGTTGTGTTGTGACCTGTGTGACGCCTTTCACTGTGATGCCTTCAAGGAACACTGCACCCTGGGGAGGAGAGAAAAAAAAAAAAAAAGAAGGTTGAACTTGAATTGAATTAAATTAAAGGAGACACTCACATCCTCCTACACATACAAGAAAAAAAAACCCCACTGTAAATACTGGCGATACTTCAACATACTTCTGAATCAGCTTGGGCAGAGACAACAGGTAGAAATATTATTAATCCAGCTTTCCTTTCGACCTCCCTGCTTTTGAAACCACTCTCACTTTAATCATTTCATGGATCCACCTAATAAACCCTGTTACTCTGTAGGGGTGAAGGGAGTGAGTGGGTGAGGAGAGAGGGGAGTTAAAGCACTCATGTTTATGCATCAAGTCGTACCTTTGATGACATCTGTAGCACTCCTTTTTCAACTAAGAATGAGTCCTGCTCAGCCTCCTCATTCCCTAATCTCACTCATTTCTATTTTGCCATGACCTTTTCCCCTTCATTCTGCCCAGATGAGTCTTGCTAAGTGGCATAATATGATAATATATGCTAGTTAGAACAGAAACAGATGTGGTGTGATAATATGTCAGCCCAAGTATCATTAGCGCATACGTTTTGTGTATGAATGGCTGCATAGAGAATGGAAACTCCCATCATGATCGTATGAATCTCCTTCCTCACCTTTCGACCTAGAGGGAATTACATGATGCATTAGGCTGCAGCTTAACCTCATTCATCTACCTCAAAGAGGACATATTATTTTTAATGTCTTTTCAAATTAAATGTGTCCCCCCAGTGCGTCTGGAGACCCTCAAACTATGACAAAAGACCACCCTCTTTCTTTTTCTCTTGCTCCATCTTTCACTAAACGTCTGTGATAACACACAGTTGAGATTTCTTACTTAAGAAGGGGAGCAAGAAAGAAGTATACCTGAAAACGAGCACATTATGTCTCCTTTAAAAGCAATGCTGTGATAAAGACTTCACTATTTGTCATTTTTTCGAGCAAAACCAACAACCATCCTCTTGCAAAAGCTTCTCAAATGCGTCTGAGTGTGTTTCTATGTCACAGTGTGATGATGCATTGACCATCTTTTTGGATTTCGAACTGAAACAAGATATTTGAACACACCGTCTCCACAACATGATATATTCGAACATATTGCAGTGCACAGAGTTCCAGCAGAGACAGAAATCCGATTCCTCCGACTCCCATAACCCTTTCTATAAACCAGCAGGATGGGAGAAACCTTCCCAACACAGACTATGGCCGCATGTAGACTTTCGACTTTTCATATCTACACTCAAGTGTTTGATCTAAGCAGATTTTAAGACAACAAGGAAGGCCTACGGCCGAAATGCATCTGCAATCATCTTTTAATTAAATCTGAGGCAATAGAGGTGTGGCTTTTTGTGCTGCTGTGCCACCTTTTCTCTGCTTTTGAACCGACTTCAACATTACTCCTCATGACAGCCGACTGCCTGCAATCCAGTCAGACTCTGATGCACGCCACTCAACTGAGAGACAGCATTCCTTAATGACAGTGAAGTAATTCAGTCTGCAAGAACTGCTGCTGCTGCTGCTGCTGCTGCTTCTCTCTCTCTCTCTCTCTCTCTCTCTCTCCTGGCTTCTCCCCTCTGGACCTGTCTACAGTATAACTCCACTATTAGATTTGCCTTCATTCAGGTGCTCACTCTGGGAACTCAATATATAACAGTGCAATAACAGTGACAAATAAATATTCACTCTTTGTATTTGGATACGACTGGGATTTGTACAAAACAATTCTATTTCTTGACTTACTTCCTACTGCTGCTGCTGCTTTTGCCTTTCAATTGACTGAAATGTTTCTGACCCCCCCCCCTTTGAATTCAAGCTTCGTTTAAATACTCTGGCTGAGAGCCTCAGCTCAATGTAAACAGAAGAAAACCTAATTATATGCAACTGGAGATGATTCAATGCTTCTAATTTCACCAAACTGCACTGATGAGAGCCTTTACATGAAAGCAGGGAGACGGCGCAGATCTAATCAAAATTATACCTTTGCCTGCCATGAAGGAGATAGAAAGTGTCATGCTCAGATCAAATTTACTGGATTATGATGAATGGTTGAACCGAAGAGTCTCAGCACTTAGAAGAGCAGCCTCACGACAGACCCAACATCACCCTGCATGAGATCCATGTCGTGCAGCGAGGGGGCCAATGGATTTTCTACTTAAGAGTCCATTTCCCGGAGTCTCACCAGCTTTAGCTTCTCTTTCTTTCGTTTGCCAGGCGCTGACCCGGAGGAGCTGGGGCCCGACTCCTGGCCAACAGCATTACCATCGTCGTCCACCTCCCCGCCGTCGTCGTCCTCGAAGCACCACTCGGGGAGTGCGGGGGCCGGGGGTGCGTCCTCCTCGTCGCCATAGCGACGGAAGAGCTCTTTGAGGTAGTCTCCCTTGTAGATCCCTGGGGCCCGGGCCTGGCCGAAAGCAGCCACAGCTGCCTCAACGCTGATAAGAGGCAGCACACACAGGCAGGGCGTCTATTGTTAGTGTAGTTTTTATACTGTTTTTACTGTTCTGTCTTTACTTTATTTCTCATTTGCTATGTTTATCATAACTAGAACTGCAACGATTTGTTGATTAATCAAAAAACAATTAGCAACTATCATGATGATCAAATGAATAATATAGTAATATAACAGTTCTTTTCTGAATTATTGTTTCAGCTAGAAAATAGTGAAAATAGAAAGGAATCCTCAGTACAATTTCCTGAAGCCTAATGATATCATTTTCCGAGTAACATCAGCAAAAAAGCAGAAAATGAAGCTGAAAAGGGAGATTTGGTGCTTTTTGGTGCTTGAAAAAGGACTTCAACAATCAATCATTCATCAAAATAGTTGCTGATTATCTAACTGATGGATTCACTGATTATTTCTTTCATCTCTAAATTGAATTCTTGGGGGTTTTAAGCCTGTCGGTCAAACAAGAAACTAGAAGAAATAGTCAGGCATTTTCAATATTTTTTTCACATTTTATGGACAATCAAACACAAAAATAATCAGGTTATTTCCACCAGATTCTTAGGTTGCAACCCCAATCATCTAATATTACATGTTTAGGGCAGGTATATTTCAACAACTAGCCATATCCCAAAAAAAGGAAAAATCTACCAGTGTTGATCATTTGATTGTTAAATCATCTTGAAACATATGATACTGGACAAAGCTGTGAATGCCCTCTGAATATTCATCACGCACAGCAGTAAGTGGTGGGAGGGTTTTATCCAGCCTTCATGTCTACAGCTTTCAGGGATTCTGCTTTCTCAGACTGCTGCTCCACCTCCGACTAAAGACACATCCTCACCCACCCCTCCCCAGGTTCAGCTGGTGTAAATTATTTAATACCTCTGTCGAGGGGAGAGGAGTCTGGTCACTGCCAACCAGCCAACAAGGCACTCTTTGTGAAGCCTGCGCTGACTGGTACTGACAGAGCAACTCACCGCGCACAGAGACTATCAGCAGAATGTGGGATCATCAGCTGAAGAAGACTGACGGAGATTTTAGACACCAGAATGATGATGCAAGCTACTGGGGGTGGGGGGGGCTCGGTGTTGTATGGTTTGAGCTGTCATGCAAGCCTATTGTGCAGCTTGTAAAACTGCGCTCCCTGCAGTATGAGTGAAAGAAGGGGGTCAGTCTTTACCTCCAGTCCATCTTCTCCACCAGGTACGCACATATCAGAAAGCCTGTCCGGTTGAAGCCATGCGTGCAGTGAACACCTTCAGGAGGGAAAATGAGACAGCACAGAGGTCATGAAATGGGAATACTGCTTTATATTTACATTTATATTAAATCTTAGACATTTAGCTACCTCTCCAGGAAGTGTAATGGTAAAATATGGTCCGAGTCATATCACAATGGAGCGCAAAATAGATTTTTCCCCATCAGTGCTCGACGCTTTACGAAATCGATTTCATATCGCATAATGCAAGCGTGGCGTCATTATTTCTGCGGTTGAACACAATCTCATCCACCGTGTTCCCCTCACACATTATCAACATCAATCCTCTGTACAGAGGCAGAGGCCACGTTTTGAGAAGGGGCATCGAATCACAGGCAGATCCCTCTCTCCTCAGAGGGGGGTCCCACCTTCATGCCAACATTAAAAATCAGGCTGACACGAGCCGTTGCACACACAGTAGAGACCCAGAGATCACTGAAACATTCAGGGTTGCGAGAGTGGAAGAAAAGGGCGGGAAAAAAACAAGAGGAGAAAAAAAAAAAAAAAAAGAGAGAAAATTGTAATCTTTATTTTGAATTGGATTTGTAAAGCACAAACTGAAACACCAAAAGACCCCTGCAGATTTTAGTCATACTTGCTCACCATTTAGATTTTAGATTTTTTTCAGCTTTAACAAACAAACAAAAAAGTCCTCTAACTTTGTAGCAAAGTGGTATCCTCACAACCGGCATCCTTCGGCAGGTGCACAGCAGGGTTCTTACTACACAAAATAAAAACCATCTGACTCTCATTTCTCCAGCAAAGAAAGTTTGCCTGGCAACACCGACGCGAATGAAGATGAAACAAACTAACGTCAGACAATGGGGATCACATTTAGCGGCCCAACTGTGTAATATGGACATGCCTACCACAGAGACAACAAAGCCTAATCACCAGCTGGCTGAAGACGGGACGCTGCTGGGATGACTTTCACACATTCTGCCCCGATGTTTGAGAAATTTGATTTACAAGCCAGGCAGCAGTTCGTAGGTAACACAGATCTGGACAGGGCGGCAAGATGGTGGAAGGAGGTCTAAGAGAGCACCCTGCTGTCACCACTGTGAAAATGCAACTTCAAGATCCATGTGTCCTTTAGGCACAAAGTCACTTGTTATTCCAAACTTTTTTTTTTTTTGACACTGACAGGGAAGCGGCGGGAAGCTGCTTTGAAACAGAACAAATGGGACAAAGAGACAAAGACATTCCACTAGAATTAAGATCTCAGTTGAGGGAGAACTTGAATGATTATTTGGTAACAGAGACCAAGACACATTTGGTACTAGCACAATTACCTAAAGAGAAAAGTTAGAAAGTAATGTTTCATAAACCCTGTCGAGTTAAGTCACCGATTTCAATTACAGCCCAAACGATACTGAATTTCTGGGCCCAATAACGATCAGTACTTGAGAGAAAACGCTATATCCGCTAATAGCAGTTTTTCTTTGACAAACAGATCCTTTAGATTTGTTTTTGGTGGACAAACTACACCACTGTGACACTGTAAATGACCTCACACCTGGCGTTTCTGTACATCCATTTCATGTTGCTTATAAGCAGAGTTACACACTAATACAAATACATCCACAATTCCCAGTTTCTCAGCTGTATTCAAGGCTATTTAGACCGTCAGCAGTGAGCAATCAGCATAAGATAATTCATTAACTTTATTTGTAAGAAATGCAAAATAATAAAAAAAAACACAAAGTTAAAAACACAATTCAGCTGAAACAGAGCAAAAACCTGCCCACATACAGCTCCTTTCAAACCAAATTTATTTAGGCTTGGTGTCTACTGATGTCCTTTCACCTAGAAAAATCACCTACACAGTGTTCAGTGGGAGGGCAGCGTTGTTTCTCCTGTAAAACTCCCACACTGACAACACCAACAATGAAGTGACTTGCCCGACACCGTTTATTTTATTTATTTATTAATTTTTTTTTAAAAGGAGTGTCAGTTTCAGAGCCAGACTTCCCATATCTGTGACAATAAATGACATGTGAGCAAACCTTGAGAGGGCAATTTAACCTCCAGCTGCTACATGGAGCTGCTGTGACCTTCAGCACAAGACTGGTTGTTTTAGAATTTCACTGTATGAATATGAAACACGTTCACTGAAAAAAACATTTTTAAATAAAGTATGTCACCTCGCTTCCATCTGTCTAATTCTAGACAGAGACTGCACTCTGCTGGACACACAATGTACTGCTACTAATAGCTTAGTAAGAGCTTAACAGTGCAATAAACATGTAGTTCACAAAATAAATCTAGTTACTAGTTTTTCCATAGTTTTCCAAGTTAAACACTCAAAATAAATATAGTCTGATTTATGAATACCAAAGTATGTATATGAATAATATGCAGGCAAGAATAACTTGATGCAACACGAGGGGAAAACAGTCCTATTAAATCGTACTAATTGCGGGATGCTTAAGTCGACTTAGCTTACAACAGGAATAACGCCCATTAAGACAGACATTGCTTACAAATTTTAAAGCCTGTTAAGTGAACCTGAGCAACGTAATTTGCCAAATTACCATAAAATAACTTCTGACTTAAATAATATAACAGAGTGACCAATATTCATGGTGCTATTATGATTCAAGACTGTTTTGCTACTAAATGTGCGTTTTCTACGTCAGTTAAGTTATACAGCTTTCATTAATTGAAATTTTTTGGAGGGGAGAGGCTAAACCAAATTTTAAAAATAGATACAGTGGAGATCGAAAGTTTGGGCACCCCAGGTAAAAATTTGTATTAATGTGCATAAAGAAGCCAAGGAAAGATGGAAAAATCTCCAAAAGGCATCAAATTACAGATGAGACATTCTTATAATATGTCAAAAAAAGTTAGATTTTATTTCCATCATTTACACTGTCAAAATAACAGAAAACAAAATAATGGCGTCTTTGGCGTTTGGGCACCCTGCAGAGTTAATACCTTGTACTGCCCCCTTTGGCAAGTATCACAGCTTGTAAACGCTTTTTGTAGCCAGCCAAGAGTCTTTCAATCCTTGTTTGAGATATCTTCGCCCATTCTTCCTTACAAAAGTCTTCAGATTCTTTGAGATTTCTGGGCTGTCTGGCATGCACTGCTCTTTTAAGGTCTATCCATAGATTTTCAATTATGTTGAGGTCAGGAGACTGTGAAGGCCATGGCAAAACCTTCAGTTCACGCCTCTTGATGTAATCCACCGTGGATTTTGAGGTGTGTTTAGGATCATTATCCATTTGTAGAAGCCATCCT
The DNA here is from genome assembly GCF_042242105.1 of Pempheris klunzingeri. Classification (NCBI taxonomy): domain Eukaryota; kingdom Metazoa; phylum Chordata; class Actinopteri; order Acropomatiformes; family Pempheridae; genus Pempheris; species Pempheris klunzingeri. The sequence continues at coordinate 15,357,093 of NC_092029.1, read as the reverse complement.
CTCTTTAACTTCAGCTTTTTCACAGATGGCATCAAGTTAGCGTCCAAAATTTGCTGAAATTTGATTGAATCCATTTTTCCTTCTACTCGTGAAATGTTCCCTGTGCCACTGGCTGCAATACAACCCCAAAGCATGATTGATCCACCCCCATGCTTAACAGTTGGACAGAGGTTCTTTTCATTGAATTCTGTGCCCTTTCTTCTCCAAACGTACCTTTGCTCATTCCGGCCAAAAAGTTCTATTTTAACCTCATCGGTCCACAGAACTTGTTTCCAAAATGCATCAGGCTTGTCTATATGTTCATTTGCAAACTTCAAACGCTGATTTTTGTGGTGAGGACGTAGAAGAGGCTTTCTTCTGATGACTCTTCCATGAAGTACAATATTTGTACAAGTATCTCTTTATAGTGGAATAGTGTACCACAACTCCAGTGTCTGCCAGATCTTTCTGGAGGGATCGTGCAGTCAAACGTGGATTCTGACTTGCTGTTCTCACAATCCTGCGAGCTGTTCTGTCTGATATTTTTCTTGGTCTTCCAGATCTTGCTTTAATTTCCACTGTTCCTGATGACTACCATTTCTTAATTACATTCCGAACAGAGGATATTGGCATCTGAAAACGCTTTGCTATCTTCTTATAGCCTTCTCCTGCTTTGTGAGCGTCAACTATTTTCAGTTTCAGTGTTCTAGACAACTGCTTAGAAGAACCAATGGTGCTGATTGTTGGGACAAGGTCAGATGAGTCTGGGCATTTAACACCTTTGAGACTGACATCACCTGGTCTTTCCAGACGATGATTGTGAACAATCCATGACACTGTCAGGTCTCAGCTTTCCAAAGGGGGCAGTACAAGGTATTAACTCTGCAGGGTGCCCAAACTTTTGCAGACGCCATTATTTTGTTTTCTGTTATTTTGACAGTGTAAATGATGGAAATAAAATCTAACTTTTTTTGACATATTATAAGACTGTCTCATCTGTAATTTGATGCCTTTTGGAGATTTTTCCATCTTTCCATGGCTTCTTTATGCACATTAATACAAATTTTTACCTGGGGTGCCCAAACTTTCGATCTCCACTGTATATCTGACAGAAACGGTCAACAAAACTATTATTAGGACACTATATTAGAAAATAATACGGTTGCTATGAACTACAGACCAGGCCTTCACACAACAGGGCAGTAATGCAAACAACAGCCTTTCACGCGACATATTATAACGGTGACGGTATGTTTTCAGAGGTGCTCCAGGTGCTTGAACTTAAGATTCAAGGTTTTAAGATTTATATTGAGACGGATACACGGAAGCTTAAATGTCTACAGATCATGAACGGTGAGGTGGTAAACCATCTAAACAAAATTTAAACAAGTTATTGCTGAGGCAAAGCTGCTTCTAACTAAATTATACACAGTGAAAACTCATTTACGGCACCAGCTGCTGTCACACTCCTTGAAATTCTACTCTTAAATACCTTCATATTCCTCTGTGAGCAGAGGTGATACACACACGACTTGACTGGATTACGATCACACTGATATGTTGTTTATGAGTTAAAAATAGGCAGGCAGAGGCGCTTCCCTTCATTAGAGTTAGTGGGTCCATTAAGTGAGTACCATTACTTTACTACTGAACTGAATATTACGAAATATTTATTACTAAAATGTTACAAAAAAAATTAGGGAAGTTCTTCTTTCGATTCTGGCATCTTGCTCATATCACTTATATCAGACAAATTCTCCATAATAATCTATCTGGTTCAGTGTAGGTTTCCATAGCAGGATGGACTGATCCTCTCGTGTACTTCTGATTCAACAACATAACACACAGCACATGTTAGTTACAATAGTTTTGATCTTATCGTTTCATATCCGTAGATCCAGATTCCTCATACTTTCGCTATCAGAGCCTGTTGGGCTGTGGTTCCTTACCTATCAGTTCTGTGGGATTCTTCTCGATGAAGTGTTCACAGAGCCTGATGAACATTGTAGTCGTCTCTTTCGAAGGGCATTCCCCGTGGCTAAAGCAAACAGAATGACACCGTTCTTGGTACATCACCACTGAATGAGCAGTTTTCTTTGACTTACGACTGAGAATTTTTTTCCATACCCTTTACACTGAAGCTTCACATATTTCACGCCGTCTTTTTCAATGTCGTTGCGGTCATAGAAGCGAGTAGTGTTCGTCAAATCCACGAGCAAACCCATCTTCACCTGGGGAAAGACAAAAGAGATGACGGTGAGACGCGGGTCTGACAATTTCAAAATCTTACTTAGAATTTGGCCTTTACGGAGTTACTCACTTTCAGACTCTTTAAATAGTTGGACAGCATGCTCGGGTGAAACCTGTTTTCCTCTGCGACTTGGTCGTCATATCTGGGACCCAACATCGTTTTCATTGGCAGGAATTTACCTACGAGGGAAGAGACAAGCGATGAACGAGTGATCTTAAGTATAAGACTCTGTGCTGTCTGAGTTCAAACTCAAACTTTTTCTTTACAAGACTTTATCACCAATTCAATTACTGAATTCTGTAAAGCCAAGTCTAATACACTTAATAAACACACGCAACTGTCATGACTTTGATCAAATCACGTCATAAATCAAGTACAAATCAAGGAGGAAATAAGTGCTGTGCCTGTTATATTAAGCATGAAACTACACACAAATAGTATTTCTTGGCATGTCAAAGATGGCTAATATCTAATAAAACTCTGGAGCCATCTGTGTGCACTATAGCTAGCTTCTATTTGCCTGAATCTAACCAGCTGTAGCCTTGTAATTGAACAACTGTTTAGGGTCCTGAACAACAGTAAGGCAATGAGGAGTAGAGGCGAGTCTGGCAATGCAAGATCAGAATAAACATGTTGTTAGGTTAACATGGCTTTAATGGACGACGACCACCACACAGCATCAGGAGCAGCCAGCCCCGGTTTGTTTTGACACGTGATGCTTCGACAGCAGGGCTAGCATCTCACTAGCACTCTTCTGATGCACTTTTACCAAAGAGGAAATGAATGAACGCACCACAGCCTGCAAACCCAGCTTTTGTTCATAATTAAATAAGAGTTGGTAACTTGCAAAAAGCACGCATGTCTGCGAAAAGTTTAGTTTTTATAGCCCGTTAGCCACGGCTCGTCAAGCTAGCTTAACAACGCGCGCCCAAATAGTGTCATACCAAACTCCATTTAAAAATACTGCAAAATAAGTTTGCCTCGCTACAATTGGCAAATGCGCCTACTGCTTTTAAAACGACTGAGCTCCTTTAAAACATTGGTGTCATCCAGAGAGGTCGGCATCCCAGTTCACATTAACCATTGCTTTAATTCAGTAAAACGACATTAATTTGGACTGCATTGCTAGCTAATGTCAATTTGTTGTGATGCAAGCCTTGCAATTTTAGGATGACTGAAAATGGACAAAAATATCCAAGCGGTGCCTGTTACATCAGGACGTTTGTAAAAATTTAAAAGCGGATCATGACAATTCAGAAAAGACATTCAGTTATGTTAAACCCCCATGTTGTGCAGAGAACAATTCATTTGAACTGAAATACGTGGCTACTAGCTATACGTAAATTAAGCTGGTTAATCTGGCGTTGTGTTATCTTTTCTTTCTCACCTGCCACAGGTTGTCCTCTCCTAGGACAATTCCGCCATCGTGGAGGGGGTCCGGTGTGTGACATGTTCAGGAGAGAGGTTTTGGTGCAATGAATATTACCAGCTAGCCTGTGGTGCGGCTTGGTGCTCCCTCTCTCAGGCCACAGTGATCCCCGGTTGAGTTTCACCCAAGCACCGCGGACTCAGGGCCCTTTAGCTACTAATTCAGGAGAGTCATCCAACAAGTTTAAGCCCGGACAACATGCTAACGGGCCGACGGGCATTTACAGCAAACATAGGTTATTACGACTCACGGCAGATCAGCATCCCAAATATGACGTTATCGTATTGGTCTGTTTCCTCTTAAATCTAGATTGTTAGCAATTAGCTAACACGGCGTCAATCACCAAACGTGCTAGCTAGCTAGGGCTAAACTAGCTAGCCTTCTTCTTCTTCTGGTTGTTCATATCTGTAGTTTTCAGACGCATCCTGCGTTATACTGCCACCTGCAAGTGTGTACGCAAAAGGACATCAAACTACAAAAATGAGAAAACTGAGTGAGAAACCAGTTGAAGTTTGTCCCTCTGGAGTCTTTTCTCCAAAGACATTCTCACTAGTTAAAGTCTGTTACAGCTATATAACTAATCTGATCTTTTTTTTATTTTAGCAAAAACAGACATTTATAATCACAGCCTGAATAATCTTTGTCTTTGACACTGATGACAAGCAGTACTTTAAAAATATTTAATTCTCAAACAACAAGAGTGCCTGAAATGTTGCTGCTGTTACATTTTCAAATAACGAAACAATTTTAATAAATAAAAATTAGCAAAACATAATGTCAAAATCAAAATATAATGCATTGGATTGTGTCTATAAACAGCTTCTTGAGTGCAGTTCTGTAGCCATTTGTGCCCCATTCACATAAAAAAGAACTATACAATTTCAGGCACATTTTTAAAAAAATGCTGGAAAACAATACATGCAGCACTATTAAGCAGCTTATGCTTGATGCTGAGTTATACAGGGAAAATTGCAATGAGTGACAGCCTTCAAGCAGGCGGTTTAACACTGTTTTTACAAGAGCTCTCACCACTGATGCTGATATGAAGAAACATACCAGTTATTATAATTTACAGCAAATATTATGGTTTTTACAACAAAATAACATTCTCACAATTTATATAAATCCTCCAGTCGCTGGACAAACGTTGGTGTTGTGATAGAATGAAACGCAGTCTGTACATGAGCACATTTGTTTCATTATTTATCTAATTTCTATTAAGAGCTCTGACTTTGCATTACATGAGACTGACAACTGCTGCAATGGCAACAAGTTCACTAAATAAAATGGCTACTATACACATTGTTTTGCTATAAATATTACATGTATTACAATAAAGGATAGACAGTAGCAACTTGTATTTACACAAAACATAGCATTATATTACATTGAAGTCAACTGCTCTGCCGCAGACCGGAAGGTGCTACAGCGGGTAGTGAAAACTGCCCAACGCACCATAAGGACTCCTCTTCCAGCCATTGAGGACATCCAGAGGAAACGCTGTCTGCGTCGAGCTCGCAGCATCCTCAAGGACTCCTCCCACCCTGACCATAAACTGTTTGTCCTCTTACCCTCCGGCAGGCGCTTCAGGAGCCTCCGAACCAGGACCACCAGACTGAGGAACAGCTTTTTCCCCAGAGCTGTCTCCCTACTGAACTCTGACCCCCCTGCCCCTACACATCACCATACTGTCCTCTCTGTAAATATAGTATTTAAATCTAGGTAGTATGTATATCACCTCAATCTGTATACACCTGTATTATATGTACATTCCACTCTCAGTCTAATCCGTATATTCTATTTATATTTATACCTGTAGTTATTAGCACACATGTTCATAGCACTAATCTGTATATAGCATCTGTAAACACCCTTCTGTATATTCTGTATATTCTGTACATACCCTTTATATATTTCTGCACTTGCTACAAATTGCACTTCTGGTTAGATGCCAAACTGCATTTCATTGTGCCAAGCAGGACGCGACGCTATCATGGGAGTCTTTGGCAAGATTTAACCACATCTGCTTTGTTCAGAACCGATTGCCTCATCTGCCCTGGTGTTGTTCAAACATGTCCAGAGTGACATAAACAGTCACTGGGGCTGCCTTTTCTTGCTGTTTCACTGGATCATGCTTGAATTGTTTAGTAATCCTCAAGGCAGGAGCTTCCACAGAGTTCTGACTTCGATATGGGCTTAACATGTTGTTATCTGCAGGGAGCAACGCTGTGGATTCTCCAGGAGAACACAGGTTCTGCGTCTCAACACGTTCAGCGGGGCATTCTGCCTGTGCTGGTGCTGGGACTGATCCTGGGTCAGTGTATTCCTCCATCTGGTCACTGGCTGGGTTACCAGCAGTACAGTCTGTAGGCAGCGGAGAGGTGGACGTTCTCTGAGCTTCCTCTGTGTAAACTCTGTCACACTGGCTTTCGGATGGATAACTGAATGGCTGAAAGGGGCTCATTCCCTATGGACAATGACACACACACACACACACACACACAAACAGAAAGGGTGAAAAAAATTGTAAGGTGTTGCCCTTTGAAAAGATTACTCAGGAGATGAAAGCCTGTATCCAAGGTCTCCATCTAAAAACACCTATTTAATGACTAACCAGAGAAAAATACCAAAGGAGCCACAAATTAGCTGCTGCCATTCTTGGTGGGAATGAAGTTGTATGTTGACATGACTACTAATGGGACATCAGGGCTGCAGCTGTTTTTGAGGGCACGGAGGCCATTTCCACATTATTCTTTGTGTATTTTCTTTTTTTTTATTGAAAGTTAAATCTATTAAAAAAGAAAACATGTTAGACAGAAGGACAACAGACAGCACAAACAATCTGAACAAAAAGACAAGTTGAACAAACTCAATGAAGATTACAATTGAATCATTGCCTAGTTTTGGGAACTTAGCAGACAGCGTGGGTTACTAACAGTTATTTTCACTACGGATTCATTTTACCACTGGATTGACTCACTCCCTCAGCTGCTTTGAAATAGATATAATTCATTCCTCCTAATTCCCTCCTCCCTGACTTCACCTGCTGAGGACCTGCAGACGCCCACAACGCCACAGAACTGTGTCCAGGGTTAGGAAATGGCATGTCCTTGAATTTCTTCCACCTGAAATGAGAATATTAGCGACACATTTTTTCCAATTTTTGTGGTCGCAAATGTAAAATATAACCACAGAATGTAGTGCAATATGCCTTTTATTATTGCAGGCAGGGGAATGTCACTGGTTCAGTGTCGTTGGGTATCACACCGTCACTGACAAAAGACAAAAGACTGACAAAAGCTTGAAACTTACTTAACAGCACAGCATAATCCAAGAGATAACACCAGAACTACCAGGATGCTTCCGCAGACACTGAGCGCTGTGATGAGCCTCGGATCTGCCGATCAGAGGATAAATTATGTTGCAGTAGCTTGGTGGAGCATGGCGGAGAAATCACTCACTTCTCCAAAACTGAATGAAATGCATGCAGCGTATTCAAAACATTCCCTTCTCACTAATGAGAGAGGCACGATAGTGATAGTGATGGATGGTGTCTTGACTGGTTGCTAAAAAACAATGTAGAGAGTCGAGACTGTTGAGGTTGAGATTTAATTAATCTCAATCATAGCATGGCACAAACAAAGTATCAGTAACAGTAAATCCTGCCAAACATTAACCAACAGCTTGCGGCCGCTGGCGTCTATGAGCCATACAGCATAACATGTCTGTCATTGATTACAGCAGCAGTCATTTGAAAGCAGCCTTCCATTCCTGTAATGATCACTATCAATTACACAAAACTTACTCAAAAAAAAAAGCAGTGCAATATTTTCAATGACTGATTTCAAGTCTTCAGATTAGATTGCATACATCTTTTTTTTTTTTTTTTTTAAATAAAATGGATTATGTGACTAATTACAAAAACTGCCATGTAATTTGTACATTTGTACATTTCAGTTATCATCCCTCCCTCATGGCCCTGCGGTGTTCTGTAGCCAGTTCCAATTCCAGTACGATATAATGGTAAATGATAATGTAACAGAAGACACTAGTTATAAAATTGGTGAATTGGCTCGATAATATCGATTACATAGCAGAATCTATCTGAAGCATGCTAACATTAGCCACTTTAAGCTACTGGGTAATTTGCTTATGAATGTAACTTTTTGTTTGTATGAGGGAGAATGTGTATTTATCTTGTAAAATAATCTCAAAGGAAATAATCCTAATCACCAGAGGGGATATTCCTCTGGCGTTCAGCGTGATGCTCCATCATGTGGTGGAGCTCTCTTGTTAAGGAATCTCGACATTGTCACTGTTATGTTCGGATGGTGCCACAGCAGGGGGTGTTGTCCCGTGCAACATAAAATCCTATGGAGCCATCAGTGGGAGACGTGTGTGAAGTAGACTGGGTATACTCACCAAATATTTTGGTTTTAAAATGCCTTTCACTGCTTTTGGTAGTTCCGGTGAGAGCGGTGGCCTTGACGTAGATGCTGTATTCAGTGTCTGGCTTCAGATCTGTCAAATAGGAGTCCCGAGTCGTGCTATCTACAGTGACATCTTGAAGAAAAACATGGCAGAAATGGCACAAAAGGTTAGACGACACAAATACCTTCAGTTCATTTGCAAATTCCACACAAGTCTGTGGTAGACCTACTCAGCTGTGGTCCTCTCTGAGTGCTGTAGAAGATGGTGTAGTTGACAACTGCACCGCTGCACGCTTCTTGTGACACACTCAGGCTCACTAAGGCACTTTTGTCATAGGCCTGAATACTGATAGAGACATTTCCTGGATCTGTAGGGACCGGTGTTTTCAAAATCAGACACGTGCAACACAAAAAATATTTTTACACAATTCCAAAAAAAAAAAAAAAATCTGAATGATGTACCTCCCACTCTGGAGCAGATGTGAAGGGCTTGTGCGCCATGACCTGTTTTGTCATCAAAGAGGGGAGTTACTGTTATATTGTAGGGCCTCTTATCCAGGAGGTCTGTAAGGAAGGGAAGACTGGTATGAGAGTTAAGTGGCAATAACCACATAAAAGTCATAGATTAGCTTTAGCATGCCAACCCTAAAATTAAAGTGACCACTTCAGTGGACCAGTTCACCACTTTGGTCCAGACTGAAATATCTAAAAAACTTTTGAATGGATGGTGATGGCATTTTGTAGGGACATTCATGCTCCCCAGAGGACGAAGCCTACTGACTTTGGTGATCCCTTAAATTTTCCACCAGTGCCACCATAAGTTTGACATTTCTGGTTTCTTTCTTGGGGGCATCTGTGCCTTTATTACCTCATTACCTTCATGACTCTATTTTAGTTGAGAAATGGCAGGAAATGGGGGACATAAACACTGACAGCAGTTCACAATGAACAAAAATGTCTCTTCATGTGGTGCCATCATCAGGTCAATGTTTTAATTAGCCAATGGTAGCATGCTTTCATGCTAAACTAAGATGGTGAACTTAGCAAATATTACACTGCTAAATTAAACATGTTAATGTGGAGCGTGTGAACATGCTGACGTTAGTATTGCTCATCTCTGCGAAAGATGAATCACAGTTCTCCAAAATTCCACTTTCTAAATAATAAGATCTCTCTGACCTGATGCATTACAGAGCTGCTTTTAACAGTTGTTTACGGTGGCTGTATCCATTATTTACCACACCCAGACAGTGAGAATAACGCGGCAATTATTCTGATGCCCAAACAAGTCCTAGTTCTTCAAGTCAGCATGGGTTTGATTCTCTAAGGCTCATTCCATGTTTTATTGTTAACGCCCACAAAGTGTGTATTTTACATCCATCAATCATTTCATGCCTGTTCTCTAACTTACCAAACAGTGTTATGTTAGTGTACTTGCTCTCCTTCCAGTAGTATTGATTTCCATTGTGGGTGCAGTCAACCATGTAACCGCTGACAGGCTCAACAGGAGCCTTCCAGCTGACCAGAATAACACCTTCACGGGTTGAGGCCTGGATGCCTGTAACTTGAGGAAGGCCTGCCAAGTGAGATCAAGTGACAAGAAGCTAATTACTTGATGGCAAACAACTAATGTGCATCAGGGCAAAGCATCACTCCATTAAAAAGAAGCAATATGATCCACAAATTCTGGTAACCCATTAAAAAAGCAAAATCGATAACATTAGAACTCACTTTCTCCGATGGCTGGAACATAAACAGAGTCCTCTGCAAACAGGGCTTCATTATTGAAGACTCTGAGATTTATTACGTGTGCATCTTGGTTCACATCCACATCACAAGTTGAATGGCCACATCGAGTATCCGTATAATCTACTCCAGTCATGTCTTCCTTGTAGGGAGCCTGTTTGATCACGTAGGTTAAAGTGTCTGGACATGTTGAATGAAGCTCCTGCGTAGACAGTTTGAAGCACTTAAGATCAAAAAGTAATATACATTTCCTCCTGAGAAATGCATATTGTAAAGTTACATTATGAGTTTGGAAATGAAGGCAGCGATTTTTAAAAATATGTGAAGGCAGTGATGAGAGGCTTCCGTACTGTCCACATGACACGGACTCTCCTGACTCCATTTTTCTCCAGTTCAGAGACCGTTCTCCACAGGCGCAGCTGGACGTCGCTCTCTGTGAAGCGTTCAAACATGTTCAGAACTATCGCACTGGAATACACACAAAGAAATGCGACACGGCAACGTGACCAGTTAAATAAACAGTTTTGGAGAGAACAGGACCAGAAGCCTTAAGCTCATAGTAACAGCTGGAAAACAATTGTGGGGTGATGGGTGATATTTGTCAGGGTTTGTTTCTGGTTTTCCACAATTCTAGTCCTGTGAAAACCTGTGGCAGTGTCTCCAGGCTTGGAATCATCTGTTATCTTTCTAACTTTGTATTAGGCATTTCTTATTACATTTCCATTCAAGTCCCAACCTGCAACTCAAATGTGTCAGATTTCAGTAGCCCAACCTGTTCTTTCTACCCTCACAGAGCAAGCACTACTGTTTCTGAACTTCGCTCTTCCATTTTGTGTAATAATACTAATAATACTATCATTTTGCAAATAAATATTAGTGTATTACTAAATAAATATTGGTCAAATAAGACAACACAGAAGTGAATACAAACATGAGCTGTCTTTCTCTTCCTCAGTAATAGGCAAACATAAGAGATAAATAAATCTGGCTATTCCCGACAGGGTCTGTGTCTAGTTTAGTAAACGTAGTAGCATTTTTAGAAATAATATCTTACACAAGAAGCCGCAAAACTTGTTGTGTGGCTCCCTTTGTAAGTAATGATTTCAGGGTATTTTCTTGGCAATATGCCCACAGCAAACTATCTAACTTTATTTATTAATCATTTATTGATCCCTGTTAGTCATCCCTGAACCTCAGTGAATCACACTCAAATTATAAAGATGATAAACCCCAAGTGCTAACAAAGAAGAATTGCAATCTGTACTTATTCAGTGCTTCAAAGTACAAAATCAGTCTGAAATGGAGAGAAATTGTCATATTTGGTCTGAAATTTAAGCAAAACCTACTTCAAGGAAACCACAGTGGTGCAAAATCATTGTCTTAGTGTTGCCAAGTGTAGCCAAGGCACAGTCATATTTCATTTACAGGCCTTAAATATTACAACTAAAATGCAAAAACTCAGTACTAGTAATGTAAGATGAATTAAAAATCAGATGACAAACTTTTTAAACCTCTTTTATCAGCTCTGATGCTGACATGTGCAGTTTTCACGTTGTTCTTACTATTTAGTCTGGTCAGAACTGTCTTCTCCAGGCTCCAGTCGCTCCAAGGGGCCTTGTCTAAAGCACAGCGGACTGCAAATCTGTAGTTACTACAGGATTCCACTTTTTCAATGGTCACATTCCCTTGTTCATGAGGGTTTAGAGTCTTATTGAGAACCCACTAGGAAAAAACAAACACATTTCAGTCAGAAACTTTCCTTGAAATTCCAGGGTCCAGAGGGTCCAGATATGCTTACATGATGTTTAACCACTATCCAAAGTTAAGCTTATCTATTAAGGCAGATTTTAAACAAACTTCACAGAACAGAAACATGTGTGTCTTACCTCTAGAGTTCTGTCATTTACAGCCTAGAACAGAAAGGTCATGGAATCAGCCATGAAGGCGAAATGCAGAAAACAAAGGCAGAGCAAAAACAGCTGTACTTGATTTTACACCGTTTTTATTTTCATTAGGAGCAACAAAGATCAGTAAACTGTGACATTCATAACTTGTTGCTCAGATCGTTATTACCGGCAGCCAATTATGATTTTTCGATTTGTAAACAGCCTTCAGGGGAACATCCAAGTCATGAATTCCATTTGAAAGAGTCAGATTTTTCTAAAAACTTCAACATATCCCACTTGGCACTAAATAATAAATAATGTAGCCTCTGAAAACCAAACAAACATGGATTCCACTAAATCAGCCAAAATCCGTTGTTTAAGGTAATTAAACCCAAAATAACTGTACACACCTTGCTGTATTTGACTTGACAGTGACACTTTCTTGAGGTAGGTGACCGGGTCCACTGAACCAATCGATGGTCAGAAAAGGCAGTTAAGTTTAACACCGGACGGATTATTTTCACTGAGGAAACATGATCGTGACGGCAGATCAAAATGCAGAAATGTGCAACATTAAAACCCGGAGAGACAGAAATGTACTTCATGTTACTTACATATGTGATGTGGGTCAAACTCATAAGGGGCGGAGTAAGCTTCCCAAGCAGCAGTTTTCGCTCTCACAACAACAGTGGAATTCTTAATAATATTAATTTTATCTTTAGGCAGATCTTCATAATTGGTTGTGCATGTTGTTATACGTGAGTTGCAGATTTCACTCTGTTGAGGGTAAGAGCCACTGAAAAATAAACATGTTTTATATTAATTCCATAAATCAACGAGACAAAGAATTGTTCTTACACTGAGGAAGGAAATATGAAACCCACCACAGAACAGTGTAGTTTATTTCCAATAAGGGATGAATCTGATGCTCCCAGCTGCACGTGAACCGATGTGGTAAACCACGCTCATCTTGGTTAATATAATACAATATGCATGATATTTTTCTGGGTTTTGCTGCATAAAAAAAAGAAAGCATGCCAGCAATGTAATTTATTTCATGTGATTGCAGGTATCCACATCCACATTCACTACTGGAATATAACTACCAAAATTACTTCTTACAGTACGTTCTGATGATGGTGCCTCCGATGACTTGGTGAGTATCCGCGCTGTGGCATTGTATCGTGGCGCTGTGGTGAGTGAAGTTCCTCAGTGACAGGACTGTGTGTGAGGAGTTGATGGCGTATGACAGGCTGTCATCTATCAGTCTGTTGTTCAGTGTCCAGAAGACTTTGCCATGGACGTATGAGGTCTGGCACAATATCTCGGTATCGGATCCCACTTCAATGTACTGATCTTTTGGGACAACGCTGAAGGCGCTTTCGTGCAGGCCTGCAGGAAATGATCCAAATGTACATTAAATTCCACTATTATTAACAGACCATTACTTATTTGCTTTCTTACCCAGGGTTCTGTAAGAGGACTGATTCTTGAGTCTGTCTGGCAAATGTGTGACTGGATAACAGCAGCTGGTTAACTTTGTTTTGCACAAAGACTGGGAACTAGTAAGGATTACTAGGTTACCCAACATGGTTAACTATTCCTCACAAATATTACATTAGTAGTAGTGGTCTACTTGTGGTTTACAGGAGGGGTTTATGGGAAATAATGGGAATAAAATGGAAATAAAGGAGTAATTTGCTCAGTCCGTATTTACAGTGTCGACCTCACATGTAGATAGAAAGACACCTTTTACCATATTATAAGCTGACTAAATTAAAAACCCTGCAAATAGAAATAAAAAAGAAACATTTTAGTTGAACTGAAATTAAATTAAATGAGTTGACTCATTTAACATTGTATTGAACTGTCCTTGAACAACAACTAAAAGACATTCTCTATGTCCCCCCTCCAAAAACAAAAAACTAGTTAAAAGCACTAATGTAACGCCACATACACATAAATAGTTAATGCCATGAAGATTTGTTCATGAACCGAACTTTTTTGAAGATAATTACCAATTAATTTGTCAAATACATACAATGTGAAATGTGCCATGAGGTTAAAGTGAACAACTAATTTATAAGAGAAATGTTTTAACATAAAGAGTCAGTGTTAAAAGATTATTAACTCCTGAGGAGGCATGCTCAGTGCAGCTACGTCCCACATGGCAACAGCTAGTTAGCTTTGCATTAAGCTATTACCTGCTGGTCAACTGAAATATTATCTAAAATATAAACTCCAAACTTAGAAAGCACATAGTCGTGTAGCTCTGAAGAGTTGGCAGTAGTGTGGACTGCACGTGTGAAGGCAGAATGCACTGTGCATGCAATTTTTCCCATTTAATAGTGGGCAAATTATGTTGAATGCAGTGCATGGTTCAAATTCAATTAGATGGTTATGCTCTTCACCTAAACATGGCATAAGGCCTAGAATTGCTTTTTTGTGCACTATTAAAAGGTCTTTATACTGAAATAAAGCAAAATCTTCTAAATTCCTCACATTACCGAGCTCAATATCCTTTGGAACATTTTCAAAAGGAAATTTTCTAGAAATTCTCAACTTTAGTGGTGTCAGAGGGGCATTTTTGTGGTGTGTGTCAGTATTTCTAAATATTATAAACTGACACAACATCTTCTCTATTTTCCTTTCTTTTTATAAGTAATACTTTTATAAAGTTTTTATTTTTTAGACTGCTTAGTTCACTTGTGATTCTTCCACTCTGCCCTTGCCATATCCGACACTTTGTGCCTTCAATAATTAAGTGCCAAAAAATGTCCAAATCTCCACGTAGACCATCTTCATGTTTTTTTTTTTTTTTTATCAAACACAGTTAGGAGCAGGTCACTAACCTTGATGACGCAACACATCCTGTTGCTGCTTCACAAACAGTTGGAGGTGGAATGCTTTCCACATGAAGCAACGACAGGAACACTTCTGTTTCCATTAGCAGTACATTAGCACCACAAGAAATTTTATTACAGCTCTGACAGTAAAGCAGAGCCCATTATAATACTATGTAGCTTCAATAACCACTCTTACTGGTGCCTGTTGTGAATTACCATAACCTTTGCGTCACCAAAATAATCATGAAAAAGATGGCTGAAAACAGTCGAAATGCTCTTATTCTGTTTGAAAATACAACAGAAAAAGTAGGCAAGTAGGGAAACAGGTTAAAAATCTTCTTTTATCCTCCAGAAAAACAGAATATTTTTTCATCCAGACGTTCAGAAGAACCTTTGGGTGCTTTCACACCTGTAAGTTCGGTTTGTAGTTCAAGTTCATGTTAACACAAACTTTCTTTTTTACAAAGGAACCAATAAGGAGTCAACATGGGGTCAAACAGGCTGTCAGGTAACTCATTGACTCCCTCAACTCACACAATTCAATGCTCCTTATTCTTATGTGTATAGAAATAACTGGTTAGAAGCTTTATTAGTGTTATTAGACTAGAAATCAACAGCAGATGGATTTATTAGCAGTTTAGAGTTTGGCTAGAGACCCACAACTACTGAAAGCTGAACATAATGAAAGTCGTCCATTCCTCCTCTCACCAAATCACCATTTTGCACCATTATGCTTGTGTACTTTGTCTTGTATATACATATCTACCCTGTATTTTTGATCCTCCCCTTTCTAGTTCTATTTCTATAGTGTTCTTATTGTACTTCTATATTTGTTTTGATAGCAGAGGTCAAGCGTCTTGTGGCACACTTGATAGAACTTGAAGTCATCCAATACCAGAGTGTAATTGACCCTGCTGCTTATAGGGTGGGCTCTCTCTATTCCATGACAGAATAGTTTTGTTTGAAACAAGCACAGCATATGTCCACATGTGGTTTGCAGCAAGTTTCTCTACTAATGCTTGGACCTGTGTCTCACCTCCGTGGCTTTCCCCACACTTTTTGATGCCCCTAGACCCTAAATAGCTCAGGAACTGTTTCACGACATGTGACAGGAACACAGAATTAACGAGGCTTTACACTGCACAGCCAGCGCAGTTTGCACTTGACTTATACTGTATGACTGTGCTGATGATCCATAAAGCTTTTAGCTCGACGAACGGGTTTTCAAATGGTGTTGTCCCATTTGATCTGTGTGGGCTTTTTATTTGGATGAAAATGACTTGTGAAAACATCTGCAGCTGATGTTGAGCTCCAGCATGCAGCGGTCATTGGCATTTGACCCTCAGATATTTCTCACAGCTTGTTTGACTTTGAATTTTTTTTAAAAAAGTGCTTTTTTGTGTGAAAATGAAAGCATTAGCAGTAAAATAAAGCACAAAGAGCCTACTTTAATTTCATATCTCTTAGTTTTGTTAGACAATAAAACATTTACTGTTGCCTACTGTTAGATCAGTATCTGTCTTAATATGAGAATAAGAAGTCTTCATCTACAAAATAACTAAAGGGAAGAAATAAAAAAAGTACGCTGCAGGGCTCATCTATAACTGTAAACGATCATTTAAAATGCTGATTTTGGGGGATTTTTCTTATATCATTATTATTACAGCAAATTCAAAACATTTTAAAATAATTGGTCCCCTTTTTTTTACTATCTCCTATTAACCATAGTGAACACTGTTATGAAACCAAAACAAAGCAAGCATTTCCCAAAAGTCCCAAACATGTATCTGACCTGTCAGCAGTTCTACATTTTAACACCACAAGAAATGTGAAACACAAGAGATTTACTCACCTTCACAAACGGAGGGGATCACACACAGGATGACCAGAGGTAGGAAGACAAACATTTCTTTGATCCCATTACCGAAGACAAAATACATTTAGACCAGGGAGGTTTTTTTAGTTCCGCAGGAGATAATGAGTAAAATTGTGTGGTAGGACGGACTATAGATCACACACCCTCCACTCTCAACTCTGCGTCTCTGCCATCAGGCAACAGGAACTGAAGCGAAAGCCTGAAATAAACGGTGGGTATTACTCAACTGGAAACACGGCGAGCTAAGAGGAAGTGAACTAACATGCAACTAACAGTCCGCAAAAACTTAGAGAATGTGTATCATTATCTATCATTGTCACTGGAGAAGGAAAACATACAGAAGAGCAGTTACACAATAGAAAACCACCGCCAATGTGCTCTAATAACATATGAAGACATATATAATGATAAACATGATCTATAAGGCAGTTTGTTAACAAGGTGACAACATCAGCTCCATCTGACCAGGAGTCTTCAGGCTGAGAAGAGTGACTAGTCTGAATTCATTGAGTGAGTTGCCGGACTAGCTGATGTGTCAGATCACACTTATAAAAAACAGATGTACTGTAATCTTCCTGTGGGCCGTTTTCCTTCACCACTAATGTATCTAATAACTGACAGTGACCTCATGCTGTGCAGACAAACATTTTTAAAAGGGCTTTTGGCCTGCTGCCCTTGTTTTATGTTCCTACAGCGCCACCTAGTGGCTAATAATAGCACACAAAGTAGTAAACCAGACTAGCTGTGGAAAGACATTATTTCTGAGAAGAAAATGAATCATTCTAGTTTGCAGTATACATGCTTAAAAGGTGGCTATCTGAATAACCCCGATACTTTATCCTTTTAAACATAAAACCATTTATTATGACTTCGACGGGCAGGACGTTTTAAAACTGGTGTAACGTTGCATTTAGTAAAACGTGTAATATGGTTCGGTTACAAGTACACCCCGGAAGTAGTTGCAGCTAGCCTTGCTAGCATAGTTAGCCTGCTAGCTTTAGCAACACTGCTGCGCTGCGACCTTTGGCCTGTTTGTCTGTGTGCCTGTTTGTTTGCCTTCACGCCGTTGGCTTCGTTAGCTCATGCGTTGGTATGTAAAAATATTAACTTCATAATATACAATGCCAACAATGTCAAGTGTAACGTAAAGTTTACACACTTGCGTAGGAAGTGTTTCCGGGGTGCTTTTGTAACTTGAACACATAACACTCCGCGGCACCCGGAGAACTTGTCCCTGCTGACCTGCTGCCGGTGCTTTCATGTCCACTGCGGTGCTGATAGCCGCTGTTGTCGGCGGTGGGGTGCTGCTCCTTATGCGACGCTTGTTCCCTCGGCAGAAACCTGTGGAGCTGCTCCGCTATTCGCCCGACACCATGCGAGGAAAGACGGTCATCGTCACCGGGGCTAACAGCGGGATAGGGAAGGCCCTGGCCGGGGAGCTGCTGAAGCTCCATGCCCGGGTCATCATGGCCTGTAGAGACCTGCGGAGCGCCGCGGAGGCAGCTGAGGACATCAAGAAACAAGCGGGACCAGAACAGGGGGAGGTGGTCATCAAACACCTGGACCTGGCGTCTCTTACATCAGTCAGACAATTTTGCGTGGAAATCAATGAGGTAAGTTGAAATGGGAAAGCAGGTGTGAGAAAATAGGCCTGCTGAATGAACACTTTATTTGGTGTCTGGTTCATTCCAGCTGTTGTCAGGTCCACAGCACAGCTACTGTATCTGATCTGCCAGGTGACTGTCCGTGGTGCTGAACTTTAGGCTGATCACCTGTCAGATTATTGCCAGCATGTAGAAGTCTGGCAGCATCCACTAGCTAGAAAGTTTGGCTGAATATTGATATGGGAATCTTTTTTTGTAACATGTCAATTAAGACTTTGAAGGCTTTATTCAGTAGTAAGTCAGACTGTATATTTTATTGTTGATTATTCTGCCGGTTCTACACTTTGATTAATCCTCTTTGTGTGTAAAACACTAGAACACAGTGAAATCTCATCCCAAAGTCCAACGTATCGTGTTTAAATGTCTATCTTTTCCAAAAAACGGTCCAAAACCCATAAATATATACATTACTATGATGTAAAAGCAGCACATTCTTACATCTGGGAATCTGAAACCTTCAGATATTTGACCTATTGTCTTAAAAATACACTTAAAAGATGAATCAATATAGTTGATCTATTTATGGATTGATGGACTAACCGTTGCAGCTTTACACTCAACAAATATATTAATGTCTAGCTCTTTTCATGATGAATATATAATCATAATAGCATATTATTCCATACTGAACTTACTAGCATCAATGCTACACACATACACCCAATGTTTTCCTTTGCCATGAGACAACATTTACCACTTATAACCACTGGGTGTCTCTTGTAAGACCTCACTTTTTCCCCAAAGGAATGAATCATTGCTGTAATAAAAGCAGGTACACTGTGAAGATCTGTCATTAAATGTTTAAAACACATAAAATACAAACAGTGCATTAGTCTTTAATGTGATATTAAGTTGAAAGTGTGGAGTCTTAACTGATTTAAATTTCTCTGACCCTCTAGGAGGAATCCAAGATTGACGTGCTCATCAACAATGCAGGTGTCTACCAGTGTCCCTACACCAAGACAGAGGATGGATTTGAGATGCAGCTCGGTGTGAATCACCTGGGTCACTTCCTCCTCACTCACCTCCTGCTGGACCTCCTGAAGACCTCGTCTCCCAGCCGCATCGTCGTGGTTTCCTCCAAGCTGTACAAATACGGCCACATCAACTTCGATGACTTGAATAGTGAAAATAACTACAATAAGGCTTTCTGCTACAGTCAGAGCAAGCTGGCCAACCTGCTGTTTACGCTCGAACTGGCGCGCCAGCTGGAGGGAACGGGGGTCACGGTCAACGCTCTCACCCCGGGCATCGTGAGGACCGGCCTAGGCAGGCACGTACAAATCCCCTTCCTGGCAAAGCCGCTGTTCCACCTTGCCTCACTGGTCTTTTTCAAGAGTCCACTGGAGGGGGCCCAGACTCCTCTCTATCTGGCCTGCTCCCCTGAGGTGGAGGGAGTGTCGGGGAAGTGTTTCGCTAACTGTGAGGAGGAGGAGCTGATGGCCAAAGCTACAGATGACCAGGCAGCCAAGAAACTGTGGGACATAAGCAGGAGGATGGTTGGGCTCGCTGACTGAGCAGAGTCCTCTTCTGTGGACAGTTCTGGCAGGGTGGGGGGGGGGGGCCCATATGTGGTTATGTGCTCTTGGATGAAATGTTTAAGCAGCCCGACAGATTCGGCTCTGCAGGAGGTGGCTTGTGGAAAGACTTATTTCCACCTTGGGGATGTGATCATTTAATTTAATGGCATATTCAGCCAATGAAGTGTGTAAATTAAGTGACTAAGCAAGAGTGCTCTGAGTGTACATTGCAGTGGTTTGATAAGAGAAAGCTCTGATTTTAAGAAATGTGGAAGAAGCATCGCTTTGGGAAACGATGATTTCTCCTAATCTACTTGCTCTGCAGTAACTTCACCTGCCATGCACATGTGTACATGTAAAAAGCCAATAAAAAATGGTTACCTGCATACATGGTTAAGGAATCTGCGTTTTCCTGGGGAAATGAGGTTTCTCTAATCCCCTACCCTGGTTACGGAAAAAGCTGTTCGTTTATACAACATTTAAGAAATCGGTGAAATGGAGAAAGCTGTGATGCAGTAACTGAAGGGCTTGTAAACTAACAGAGCAGGTGTCAAAACTACCTTCAAATCAACATTTCAGTGGAAGTTATTACTAAAACTGACTAATTTTCTGTACCCAGCAACCCCGGCTGGTCTTTGTTCAAGAATACAAATCGTAGATGGCACCATTGCTTGCTGTCTTTTTTTTTTTTTTTTTTTTTTTTTTTATCCAAGTGGCCTGACCAAGATTCACACATATCAAGATCAAAAGGAAAGAACTCATCACCCCCATTGCATTCATGAAAGCCAAGCTGAGTTCTCACCTTTCCCTCAGAGCGCCTTGAAAAGCATATCCATTTCTAGTTCAGCTATTGTACTTGAATGCTAAATCTGTGCATGTATTTTGCAGTGTGGCTGTTAATCTAGTTTCCCTCTGTTGATGTGTTTGAAGTGTAAATGCGTGCTGCTTTGTCTGGAGGAGCTGGAACAATAAGGTTGACAATGCAGATCAGTGAGATGCTGCCGGCTCCCTCCTCTAGATGGATTCAGTCTCGCATGTAAATCTCCTCACACCTCGGCACGAAGGATGAGAGGATGAGAGGAGATGCAGCAAGATCAACAGCGAGAAATTCAGATGCACAAGTGCACAAGACTGAATGAAAGGAAAATTAATGAAACAGATAAGTGTCCTCTATCTATATCTATCTATATATATATATATATATATATGCCAATATAACAACTGTCTGCTAATAATGCTGAATATAGAGGGTTGACTGAATTTATGCCAGCAACTCATAATTATTTTCATCAACGATTAGCCTGCCAATGATTGTCACAACGATCTAATTTCTCACAATCACAGTTTCTTAAAGCCCAGGTGTGCTTTTTTTAGTCCAATCTACAGCTCAAGAGCCAAAAAGATTCTGTTAACAATTGCATAAGATATAGAAAAGCAGCAAATTATTATTTTTGACTGACGGTTTCAGTAAATAAAGGTAAGACCTCAATGGGGCTGAAGCTAGCGATTTATTTTCATTATTATTTATTTCTTCTGATTATTTTTTGGCATTTTCTGCTTTTATAAACAGTGAGAGTAGAGAGTCTCAGTCTTAATGGCATGCGCGCTACCCGGTGAGCTGGCGGGGTGCTCAGTTATTTTTTCTTTTTTTTTTAGATTAAACAACTAATCGCTTAGCCTACAAGCTGTCAGAAAATGCTGAATCCAAGGTCTTCAAATATCTTGTTTTGTCTAACCAACAGTGCAAAACTGAAAGATGTTCAATTTACAACAAAGAAAAGCTGCAAGAGGCTGAAGCCAGTAAATGTTTCTGCTTGATAAAACCAATAATTGATTGCCAAAAAAATTGCCCTGCTTGCTTTAGATGTTTCCCTGCTCCAACACACCTGATTCAAATGATCAGCTCATCATCCAGCTCTGCTGAATCTTGATAACGATTCATTCATTCGAGTCAGGTGTGATGGAGCAGGGAAACGTCCTAAACATGCAGGGCAGTGGGCCTCCAGGACCAGGACTGGCAAACACTGGACTACTTGTTTTGGCCCTACACCTCATTGCAATATATTTACATAAAATAGGTAAATCAGCAGGTCTCTGGCACAGTTTCATAAAAAAAAAAAAGGTACATATTTAGGTATTTTAGTACCAGCATGACACTTGCAATACACAGCAGAAGAGCAATGACTGCCTTGTGCTGAGTATTAGCTGTTATTTAGTGTGTTTTAATATCACTAAAAGTCTCAGTATAACAAACATTTCCTCATAGTACTTCCATGATGACTCTTTGGAAGACAAAAATAAACTTTCTGGTTTGAGTTTGCTGATCTTGGCAAAAAAAAAAGCTTCTCTACTAACCTATTTTTAAATTCACAACAGTGATAAAGCAGGGCTTCGTAGTGACTCAGCAGGCACACGCACCACATGGCTGCAGCAACGTGAGTTTGACTGATGAGGAGTCTCCCTCTCTGTAAATCACTCGACTCAACGCCGTGGATCAGCAGACACGTTATTATCTTAAAGCAACAGCCGATCACACAGACATTAACGTGTGACGTCTCTTTCACACGCTCCCACACGGCGACATCTGAGCATTGAAGGAAGGCTTGGAGCTTTTATGTATAATTTGTGCTTTATTAGGCGAACAAAACAACCAAAATATATAAACATGCATTGTTGTCAAAGAAACGGGGGTTTACAGTGGCTTGATGGGGTGTCGGCATTCAAATCTGAGGTAGAATGGGGGCAGGAAAAAAACCTCTCCGTGGGATAGAGAAGAGCAAAAATCAAATAATACTGACTGCGAAGACAGGTCTCAAAAACGTTCCATCAATAACAACATAACACACCCACCGATACTGTCAAATTCAATCAACAGAAGAAAAACAAAACGGATTTCTCTCATTTAAGTGATTAGTTTTTGTTGTCTTCCTATGTTCAACATTCACATTTAAATCCTCACAAGGCCAACGCTGTTTCAGTCGATTAAAAATAATGACCAAAACAAACGTATGTGCAGTTTATACGGGCATCGATTCCCAATTAAAATACCTCTCTGAGTTTTTGAATATAGGATTGGCAGTTTTTAATTTATATACAAGTTGCAGGCTTCTCAAGTAGATTTGCATTTTGTTTGATTGTTTTGGATTTATTTCTTGCTTACAGCTACATACAAAATATATCACTCAATTTTCAGTTATAAGTAAATATTTATACATTTGTAATTTAAATACATACACATTCTTACAAATGTTACGGGCCGCTTCAGCGCCTCTCCGCCCTACTACTGCCCCACATCCAACTCTTCCAACACGACCCACTAGCCCAGGACAAATGTAGTGTAAACTGTTGCAAACCACTGCCAGACAATCAAAGCTTTTAAATAATCAGCAATAGTTACATGTCTGTGACTCTGAATTATTTGGCCCCCGGCTGCTATTCAAACCATTTTTCGATCAAAATGATCAGGCTAACAGAAGGTGTAGCTGGACATAGCAGGGCCGTGCGTCTGGCATCCTATCAAAGAAGAAACCTGATTGGAAAGTCCTTCAGTTCAGAAGTGTTCCATAAAGCTGGGCCTTGGTCAGACTGTCCTTCCTGGAGAGTCCCAGGGAGCCAAATTTTTGGTTGTAGGGAGGAGGAGGGGGTGGGGCCGGCGGTGGCGACTGGCTCGGCTGTGCAGGCAGACTGTGCATCTCCACTTGGTAGTGCTGCAGCTCCGTGGCCATCTCCAGGGTCCTCTGGTTCAGGGACTCAGTGGAGCTGTTGGGGCTGGGGTCCACATAATCCGTGCTCTGGCCGCCCGCTGCCACATTACCCTCCCTGTCTTTGGAGCTCCCTGAGTGGTAGAGGCTGTGCTCTGACTCCTGGCTGTCCTCGCCTCGGTACAGGTGGGCTTGGCTGTGAGCCTGCCGCAGCCCTGGGCTGCACTCGGGGCTGGGACTGGCGGCTACCCACACTGGGTCCATGGCACCGACCCCGTGATGGTAGTAGTCAGCCCCCTCCTGGAAGCTGCTGTAGAGCGGCCCGAGTCGGATCTTGGCCGGCCGGACGGAGAAGTGCTGCTCTGAGAAGCTGTAAGGTGAGGCCCGACCTGGGCTGCGGTAGGTGTGGGCACTTAAGTCCTCCACACTCAGCTGTCTCCATCGGCCAATCAGCTCCTCCTCCTCGGGGGCTAATGTGCTGCCTCGACGACTGTCTCCGTAGGCGACACTTGGGGAAGAAGAGGGAGGGAGTGGCTCATAGGGCTCACTGAAACAGGAGGACATGGTGCGGCTGTAGACGGGCGAGCTGCCATTCTGGTGGTGGCTCAGCTCCGTCTGCTGGAAGGGATGAGCATTGGCAAAGCCTCTTGGACTGTCCCTCTCCCAGGATGAGTCACTCTTTCTCTCATAGTCCCCTGCATCTCTCCAGTCCATGTAGAGGGAATGGTGGCGCGGGGAGGAAGCTGCACTGCTTGGCGGGCCGTTGCCTTTGTCTTCTGACCCCCCTCCACTGAAGCTGGAGTAGGAGCTGGAGCCTGCACCCAGTGTGGCGGGGAACTTAGCAAAGTGCTCCTGGGAGAAGCCAGCCCTCAACCCCACCGAACCCTCCTCAGGGTTGCTGTCGGTGGAGTTTTGGGGCCCGTATATCAGCTTCCTCTGACCGTGAAGGTCCATGCTGGGCCTCCGCTCACGATGCCGGTCATCAGGGCAGTACAGGGCCGTGTCGCTACTGTACAGGTCAGATTTGTAGGCTGCACGGAGCCCCAGCCGCTCTCCTGGTCCCAGGCTCTCCAAGATAAAGGCGTGGTCCTGGGTTTGGGGGCTGGGGGAGCGGGAGGCCTGGCTGCTGCTGCAGGCCTCGTCCGGCTTCTCGAGCACTTTGGCAATGAGAGAGGCCGGGACAGTGTCGGAGTAGGTGTGACAGAGAGGAGACTCCTCCTCCATGTGCATGGTCAGTCGCTCCTGAAAATCAGCAGGCAGCTAGAAGTGTCAGAGAAAAGAGAAGGGCAGGAAAACAGGTGATATAAGTGTCGCAGTGCCAACAAATGGAGCTGTACTGTAGCATGAGCTCAATACTTGGTCTGCTGATAATATTTTGATATTTTGAGAAGGTTTTTGAGAGGTTTTTGAGAGGTTTTTGTCATAGATTTGTCAAATTGTCATAAAATATTCTATGTAAATATGAAATAGTCTGAATAAATACACATCATTACATACATACATACATGGTTTGTACTTTTTAACAGCATGCTTATGTTTTGTGCCTGGTTTCTTTGTGCTATTTGCTGCTCCCTGTCCTGTCCTGTCAGTTGCTTTTGTACTTTTTTAAAATTCTTTTATTGCGTATTGCGTCACAAAAGCTAGATCAAAAAAACAAAACAAAACTTCTGTCATTTTGGTTCGTGAATGTGTTTCCTGCCTTTTGTCTTTACTAAAAACTGTCATGTTCTTTGTCGTTTTACGTCGTATTCTGATTGTTTGGTTTATGTGCGCGGGTCGTAGCGTCACTTTCCGACAGTAGCGTCAGTATTTTGCCACGGGTTGTCTTTGGTCGCCAAATGTCTAAATCAGTGCGACCTAGGCCACCTTTTTAGATTGACAGCCAAAGATTTTATCGCATATATTTGTAGAATGATATCTGGCTCATGCTACAGTATGTTGTCATACAAGCGCTTCTGTCCTTGTGCACTGCAGAATGTATGTCAGTGTGTCACACCGCATCATAAACATACACCTCTGCATTTACCTGATTTGACTGGAAACATTGTGTTTGTCACTACAGTAAAATCAAAGTGTCATTTTCAGTGACAATTGCCAAAAGAGACAAATGTATGTGAGAATGAAGAGGACATGAGTCGGCGTCATTGAAAAAGAAGGACATTGCTCTATTTTATCAACAAAAAAGCCTCCATAGACTATCTGAGCCTCTCCATAGCAACAAGCATTAAGCCAGCACATCATCAACAGGAATCTAGTCAGTTGTTCCTAATTGGCAATGAGAGCCAAGCTAATTATAACTTTGTAGATAGAGAAAAGACAAACACCACAGAGAACATGAAAAGACATTTTATCATAACAGTTTTATTACAACTTGGACCAAACTAAATGCCGCTTAATTACTGTCCACATATTTTTCATTTGAGCTTGTTTTGAACAAGATCACAATTATCTTTTATGCGGCGTTCACAGATCCGAGCCCAATTGTTTTTACCCTCTCTGTGCTTGTTTTGCAGCAAAACAAATGACTGAGGCACTTCAGTAGGCACTGAAGAGCCACTGCACTTCTCAAAAATGCTGCAGCACCATTCATCAATATGCTTTCGATTAGCTCCCGCCCACAGATCCAGCAAACCGCTGGACATACAGTGAGTGCATGTATAGCCTATGACCCCCATTATGCCTGGCAGTATGCCCGCATATCCGTACAGCGAGGGTGTGCATGCGTTTGAGTGTGCTGTATGTGTGTAGGGGGATTTTTTTTTTTTTTTCACACAACCAACTGCAGTTTGCATTGATATTTCCATTCAGCCATATGGGCAAAACGTGGAGAGGCATTCTATAACCTCGTGGACGCTTGCCAGCTTTAAAATCTACCCTTGTCACATGGGCGAGGCACAAGGCCCAGGGCTGATGCAGCGGAAAGTGGCGCCAAGCTGGCTTGGTGTTAAAACACTTGTCAATACCCACATGCACCTCTTTTTACAAGCAACGGCGGGGTAGCGTGACAAGGCTGCGGTGCACTCTCTCTCTCTCTCCATTTACATTTTGCTACATACTGTAGTTTTAGCTCCTTGAACAGTTAACTGTCCCTCACATCAGTGCACAATTTGCCTTGAAGTAGTTTCCGTAGCCCTTCATGCTTAATCACTGTCAAACAATTACATGATTACTAGACTCTGTGCAGTATAATTACATTCTGACTTTGCAGCTTAGTGAGTGACAGGAGGAGAGAGACTCCAGAGCTCTGGTTTACTTCAGACTCCTGTCTCACCCGTTGTCATACCAAAGCCCATGTCATATTTCAGATAAAGGCCAAAAGATTTCGATAACAATGCCTATTTGTAAATTCTTTGTCATATTTCTCTTATTTGACACAAATTAAATCGACAAATGTATGCCACAGCACCTTAGTTTGCAGGTAAGGATGTATATTCAACGAAAAGCACAGTTATGTAACCTTTAAACCTAAAAAAGTAAGAGTGCCAATAAAAAAAAGTTACAATAATGATATTGTAATAATGTAATGGAAATGTAGTCGTTTCAATAATTCATATAAATGTAAATGGGCAAATAGCAAATGTAATATACAATAGGTGTAGTATACTGTCAAACACAGACGCTTTTTTATTCCATGACCATAGCAATCATGGCTTTCAAAGTAAAACTACTTTATAAAGCAAATCATTTTGTAGATGGTGTCTTTTTTCTCAGGATAAAAGCATGTTATATATGATCTATTAGCTGCCAACTTCACGAATCCTTGCCTCTTTCACTTCTCTCCGGTGAAGGTTATTTAGCCAAAAATGTAACTTTAGTTCTAATCTTCCCGTGAACCACAGCATTCACAGCTCCACCATGTCTCGTCCCTTATCTCTCCCACCTCACAAAGGGCAAGATGACCTTCAGCTACAGTCCAGGCAGCACTTTTTCTTTTTCCTTTTTGCCAGTCTTGTTTCATTAGCTGAAAAAATTCATCTTAGAAACATCTCGCTCACATCTCCTCTTCCCCACAAATCACAGCCATTTCACCAAATCCTTCCCTTTTACTTGGATACTATTGTGCTGATAAATTCTCAGTGTGTCTCTTAGACATGATTATTCACATCAAATGTCAGAGCATAAAGGTCACCTCTAGTTTGAAATTTAAATGTATTCTACTATTACACTCTTCGGGGTTTCATGTGATTGAAATCTTAATACATTCGATGAAAGAGGTAAAAATGTTTGACTAGAAAAGGCAAGTTGCACTAAATTCAACATAAATTAATAAATAGATAAGATTTGAGCTTGATACTTAGACCCAGAGTCTGTGTGGAGCTCACCTCAGAGAGCTGGGCCCTGTAAAGAGCTTTGTTGCACTGGAGAAGCTGAGCAGCCAGGTTACAGTCCTTTCTGTACAGGTCCTGTTGAGAACAACATGACCACAAAGGGAAGACAAGAGTGTTGGTGAGTATTATCATCATCTACACCGATTAGATCTCACTTTACTTCGACCCCCTCAACTTACTTTGCCTGAAACTGAAAATCAAACTGTTAATTGCTGCAAACATCATATTTTGTGTTGCTTTTGTGCGGCATTATAAAGGTTAATCAGAAAGACAGTGTCTCTAAATGCTTGTATTTGATGAGTTTTACCATGATAACCTTAGCCAAGCAATAACAAAAGGGCAATTCCTCATTATTCATTTCTTTTTATTAAGAATGACGTATTATAACAAAATAGTTACGTAAAATTAAGCAGATTCTTGTTGTTCAAGGCAGGAATTCACCACCACAGACAGTGGACAAGGTAACGTAAGGCCGTATTTTTACCCTCTAGGGCTGAAAATAGAAAGAGGCTCTTACATTGTCCTCCCGTAGTTTCTCGATGGTGAGTTTCGCCTCCATCAGGTGGTTGTTGAGGACGATGATCTCTCTGCTCAGCGCTCGCTTCTCATCGTCGTGGTGCTGAGACTGACAAGACAAGACAAAAGTTTTAGAAATCCCCAGCACGGAAAAGGAGACTTTCGCATTGATCTGCAAAGCTCTCCGTCAGAACAACACTCATCAGTCCAATACGGTAATTCACATCACTGAGCACATTTGCCATGACTCATCTGTGTCCAGGTTTATTATTGATATTTTGTCACTGGATATGTGGTTTGATGATTTTGTTACTGGAGGTATTTTTCTCTCCAAATGAAACAGGATTCAGCAACGGAGACTCGAGCAAATAAACCCCAAACCAAATCATTTAAAAAAATGTTAAACAAAATAAAATCTCATTGATATGAGGCTTTAAAAGAGCAGCTTTCAAAACTTTTTTTTTCCATTAAAACTGGTACTCTGACAAACGTGGAACGTAAACAGGGTCTTATTTCTGTAGATGTTTGTGCATGAGATCATGGCTCTAACTATGAATACAGGATGGATACAGAGACACTTAGCAACTTCACACATTGATAGTGTTAAAGTGGCGGCAAGAGATGCCGTAGCTGATTTTTTCTGGTTTCTATGGGTAACCAAGAATCCATGGCGTCAGTAAGCTGTGTACTCCACACATGTAAATTCCCTCTTTTTGTTGGCTGGTGAGGATGAATATTACTAGAGGTGCAGGTTTGTCTTCATGAAGCACTTTTTTGCTTTGCTGTTTGACAAATTTGCATTTCGTGTGATGTTTTAATTCCTTCCTTCCTGCCTTTCATGCTGATTTCCTGTCAGTGTCCATAAACAGCACGAAAAAATACTTTGAGGCTGGTTTTGTATGTGGCAACTGCACTAAAAAAAAAAAAAAAAAGTGGCCTTGTGTTGGTTTGAGTTTGCAAAAGTCTGGTCTTTCTCTCTTCAGACTTTTCATCCTGTAGCTGTGTGAGTAGAAGCCCGTTCAAAGTATATCACAGTGTTTATCTGTCTTGTAATTACATTCTCTATAGTTGTGCAGGGCCACGGGGTCAGATGGGTTTGTGGCACCTCTGGAGTAAACAAGCTTTACGATTTACAGGTAGACTTACTCAGCACCTCTCTCACCCTCGAGGAGGGAATACGTGAGATGAATCAATAAAAACTGATGGGGACGATTCACCAGGAAAAAAAAGAAGCTGTCGGTCGTTATTTCTTTCTTTTTTTTAAAATGACCATTTTTCTTCTCACAAGAAGCCATGGTGACCTCCAACCCCCTTATTAACCTGTTATCTCACCGCTGTAGCGCTGGAATCACGACAACATACGTAACGACTATTATCTTGTGCTGTAACAAACGCATTCAGTTTGAGTTTTCAGCTGTCTATTCAACAGCAAAGACACCTGATTGTCATACAGTGTTCTCAGGCAGGCTAGTTAATTGTATCTTTCCACCGGCAAAAGCAATGTCTGACAAATGAAGTGAGGTGCTGTGCACTGAGGAACAATGGGTTTGCTATCACTCTGCCACTGGAAGGAGGACAGCCAATTGTAATAAGCCATAATTAATGTCAGTGGTACCAACAGCAGGGCATATTCATATTCAAATTGGCTCTCCAAGTGTTCTGTTCCATGTCTAAACACCATGACTTCCTTACGCGCTTCTCTTTCTTCTGTGTCTACAGGTGCTTAACCGCAAGCATGGGAATTCACATGAATACACACACACACACACACAGTCTTTAACACTTACATCTCTGTGGATCTTCTCCTCCAGATCTTGGTTGATCCTCTGCAGTGCCGAGTAGCTGCTTTGTATTCTAAACAACCCAATAAACCAAATTGCTCACTTACAGATGATAGTCTGTACAAACCCATACAGTTTATAGTTGCAGGCAGAAATCTCTCCAAACTAAAAAAATAAGCATATTGGCAGGGTCAGCAGTAGACAAGTCAGAGCAATATTGCATGCTGCGCTTTTTAGTACTTATAGCACTCTACTGATATGGTGATTCACTGACTGTTTCGTTCGGTTATTTGTGATCCAGAAGGCAGAGACATACTGGATGAGCTCCAGATAAAATTGCTCACTCTCTATGCCAGTGGATCCCAACCTAGGGGTCCCAAGATGAATCTAATAGGTCCAAAGATGATTAAAGAAATGATAAAGCTCTGCCACACAAAATGGTTTTTCTATACATCTTGCTTTTTTTCCCTGAGGTTTCAGATAGTTACACTCCATCAGGTTTCTTTACAAATGTTTTGTTTCAGTGCTCACAATTATCCAAATGGCAGGTGTGGACAATATTAAATCCCATAGTTTTATGTTTCATGTTTGTCTTTAGTTGACAGTGAAACCATCCTGTCTAATACTTGATTATTGAGATCCTGCACTGACACACTGCTCAATACACTGTGAGACAACTTGATGCATTTTTATCACTGTGCCTTGCATTTCATCAAATCTCACACCAGGAGAGAAAGAGTTACATACTGTCCTTCTCATTTAGGCTTTGAGGGTCTCCTCTCCTAAAACTTCCACTGTTTATTACATGTCTCCTCAATTGTAAAGCTGCTGTTCAATGGGCCAGAACGGACCACTGGACCTAACTTTAGTTACACATGGGTAAATACTGAAATCTGAAAGTTCAGTGCAGCACACTGAGAACCTGAATGTGTCATCCCAGTGAATGAATTTAAACACAATGCCTCTTGGATGCGACTGTTTTGGATACGTCTATTCACAAGTGTGACTGAACTGTCTTTGTCATTATGTCCCCTGTGTGCCCATGTTTCCCCTGCTGTACTCAGGTTTCTCTGACAATGCAGATTTCAGTCGAGATGAGTTTTAACGATAAACAAGGAAACAAAACAATTCCTCAAAACTCTGATGTTCTGTGGAGTCTTTTTCTTTGCCTTCTATGATATTTATTGTTCATTGTACTTAAATACATTTTTGAGGTACTATTTCCATTTTAAGCTTCTTTACTGTTCTATATTTCAGAGGGATTCGTTGTACATTTTCCTCCACTACATTCATTTGACAGGTGTTGTCACTAACTAATTTTCACACAAAGATTCTACAAAAAAACATTACAACAAGCTCATAAAATACAATTCACTGTTAAAGATGAAACCATTAACCTGACCCTCAGGTTTAAAATCACTGTTTTAGAAAAATAAAACTAGCTTCACCTTAACCAGCTACAGCAGTAACTCCTCATACATTAATGCATCAGTATTAAAAGTTTAAAAAATAATAATAATAAAATCGGTGTCACTTTAAATACCCTTTGCTAATAATACCTCTGCACTTTTACTTAAATGAGAACTCATTTACAGTTCTCCCAGAGTATTACTGCATAGGTGAAAAAAGTTGTATCAAGCGCGTCTGAAAAAGTGACTCAAGCGATGTCATAGTGATGTCATTTGAGTCCGCGTGCGTTGGGCCTGAAGAGAGTTTAACAAGTACAAGCTTGAAAAAACATCTGGGAGGTGTGGAGGTAAGTTTACCAACTGCTTCTCCCTTCAGCTTGAGGCAACATTAACCACTACTAGCGTAACACACGAATCTATTAGCCAAGCGTTGTCGAACAAGTTGCATTGTGGGCAATGAAGGCGTTAGGTTTTGACAAGAAAGTAGAATGTGTGGACTGAAAAACACGATATCTCTGGTTTAAACTGTCCATCATGAGTCAGACAATGTAGAGAGTGCAATATTAAATCAGTGGAGTACTCTTTTGAGTAGGATTTAGAATCCTGGTCTCTGGGGTGTTGTTGTATTGATATTTCAAAAGTACGTAAGCCCACCTGCGCAGTTTATCAGTAAACTTGTCCAGCTCCTCCTGGGCGCGGCGCAGCTCTGTCTCCAGGTACTGCCGTGTGGAGTCAAACTCGCTCTGCAGCAGCTCCAGCTTGTGTGTTGTGTAGGAAAGCCTTTTCCGCAAGTCCTCCTTCTGCTCCAGCAATGAGCTACACACACACACACACACACAAACACACACACACACAGCAGATGATTGTGCTCAGGGCATATGATGGAGCAAACGAGCTTGTAACTTGGGTGTATGTGTATCTAAACTGACTTATAAGGGTCTACATATCTTTTTAATGTACCCCTGAATGGCCATGCAGCGGTGATGAGAACATTATGAGAGGGTGATAAAAGCAGAAAAGTTGTGTGAGAAACTGCTTTGTACGAAGAAAACATGGGACCAAAACACAGATCTCTAATTAAGAATCCAGGCAGGGGTAAGTAAGGATGTGGAGCTTTTTAAGTCATCAGATATTTGAGCATTAGATCTCTGTTTCAGCATTAAAGCTCGGCAGCACATCACAGAAACCCAATAATCAGTAAGATTGGTCCCACTGAAATAAGGGAGGGTGTAATCTGTGATGAAATATGAGCCAATGAACTCTAATACATCATATGGATAGACTGTGAAGGCTCAGATTTACGGAACAGCGATACCCCCCACATGTAATTCAGAGAGACAGCACGGTGATGACTATTTTCAGAGTATGTGCATTACCTGGGCTTCAATCTAATAAAAGGGCAAGTGTGAGTGGGAAAAGAGGAAATGTCTGTTGCCGTGATGGATCTGAGCGTGCACGGCTGGGCTTAATGGACCCTGTATTGACGGACAGATGGAGGAAGGAGGGTAATGACTCTATCTGCAGCCGGATAACAGATAGCAGAGAGTGGATGGAGATGTGGTCACGTCGCTCTTTTCACATCCTCTCTTTGTCTCTTTTTCTCTCTTTTAACAAAATCATAGATACGAAGGCTGGTGGCTGAGAAAGACAGTATATAAAAAAAAGGAATCAGGGACAGGTTCCTTTCAAAGATTTCAGTGGAGGTTTCATCCATTTTCCAGCTCATTTACATGAGGGATAATAATTTTGCAATCAGTGGGATGAAAAATAGAGCTACAAGTATGACTAGATATTAACACGCTGGCCATTTGTCTTCATTTTTTTCAAAATTTTAGTTGATTTTTTTTGTCTTATAAACCACTTTAGCTGGATTATTAATTTTGGACAGTCACACAAATAATACAAATAGGTTATTAATGATGTGAATTGATTCACAGACACGCCGACCACGCAATACCCAATGGTATACAATAGGTTTGACAAATATGTACACAGGATGTATTGGCTTGCTTTCCTTTTGTTTTCTCTCCCCTTTTTAATGTACATTGTACAATGTACCATTTTAGGTGCGTGACACTTGTATAAGAAATATTAATCAGCATATTCCTATGGTGGAGATAAAGCAAATATGTGCTGCACAATGGTTTTTTCTCAGAGACAAAGCTGCTCCAGAGGCAGAAACCTCGCCAGTTGGTTTGAATTTCAGTGAGTGGGGTCAAAGACAATTTCTTGGCTCTCATATCTTCTCATATCTAAATGACAAATTAGGCCATGTGGTTTTTTTTTGTTTGTGCTCCAAAAACTGCTCCAATGAGCGTTGTGTGATCTGATACTCTATGGTGTTGTATGACATATTTTAGGCAACTAATATTTCTTGGTATAAAAAGGGGAAACATTCATGGTTAAAATAAGCTGGAAATAACTGGTTGGTAGGAGAAGGCATGTGAACCATGGTTTTCAGCATCAATGTCACAGGCCTTGAAGGCACCACGGTCCTTCCTAAGAAGGTTTTGTGACAACCTAGAGGTGGAATTTAAGAATCGCTTTTTGGCCTCTATTTAGATGGAAGTTTACACAAAAGTTCAAGTGCCTGAATTTAAATTTTGTGGCCATGTTTTTCTTGTGATGTCTCTTTTCTTTTCATAGCAGTAATAGCTGCTATTAGAAATCATGGTCCTTGCAGTAGCTAGCAAAACTAAAGTCTGTGTTAGCTAGCTGATGTTTCAAGCTCAAATAAGCCACAGCTACAAACTTGTCAAGTTCCAACAGACAACATGGAAACAAACGACAAATAAAGGGCCCTAAAAATATTCAGTGAACAGTTATTTTTAGGGTTGCTAGTGAGCTAATTTGTGCCTCTAAAAAGTCAAAATATATTTCCCTGACAGGAAAAGAAAAACTGAAGCAGCATCTAAACTCACTAAATTCAGAGGAACACAACACTTTTAAAGTTAGCGGCTCTTAAAAGGTTAAAATTCCCCACTGGTGATGTAGTTTTGTCCTAGTTTTAGTGTTTTGTTGTACTTTTCTCAGGGTTACTAGTTAGCTAAGTTGTGCTTCTAAAACTGTGGTAGCCTACTTTCTATTTTTAATTCAAACAATTAAGTATTTCTGCCTCCAGCACAGCTCTGCATCAAGAGATGTACAAATAAAACTGCAGTCACCATTAAATACAGTATTATAAATACTTATATAAAGAAAATACTTTTCTTGATATGCATTAAATTAGAAATCATCATTTTACACTTAGTCTCTAATATTGTTTATTTTTAAGGTGATTATTACGATTTACGTGGAAAGCTGCCATGTCTACAACCAAATCAGTGAGTAAAACGATACCTGCTTACAGAATGATTCAATGAACTTCTCAACAGAGTGGTTGGCATTTCAGTGCTGCATTACCCAGCAGCCCACCTCCTGCTCATCTTTGATTGGCAGGGATTCGCAGGGGAATACAGGTGTTTGTTGTTTGATATAGGATGAGTTTACGTGAAGTGGCTCCAGGGATGAAAAATCCTCCCATTAGTGACCTGGGAGCTGAGTCAGACATAATAAGTGCTTTCATTCCGGTGAGATGAGATGACGAGGCAGCACGACTTCTGGGCTCGGAGAGGCGAGATGAGGCTGCTTTAGCACCACTGGGCGCCAAGAGGAGACACCTCGTGGGCGGATGAACGGACAAACAGATAAAAACGAGGACGGATGGAAAGATGGCGTCTGACAGTTTCAGTCTTACCTCTTTTTCGGATGTTTGCCGCCATTTCGGGGGACTTTTAAGGCAGTTTTGCCAATGTATATCTTTTTCATGGTTTGTCTGTGTTCCTTCCCTCTCATGTGTTTATAGGGGTTGACCACAGGCAGCCGTCATGTGTGTTAGTTTCCCAAAGGAGACCAGCTAAGTCTGGCCTGCAGAGTTACTGAGTGCTCTACTTGTGTTGACCCTGCCAAACAAAGCAAAAACACAAGTTGGCAACTATTAGTAGCTAATAGTTCCTGCTTGAAGGACAAAGTCGATATTTGTTTTGCAACGATTCTCATTTAAATGTAAAAAATCCCCAGTTTTGTCCTTGGCAAGGGGAAAAAAACTGAAACAGCATTAAACTCTGCATTAAATACAGAGCAACAGACCATTTCGAAGGTTAGCAGCTCTTAAAAGGTTAAATTCCCCCCTTGGTGATGTAGCTTTGGGGCTAATTTTAATGTTTTTTTGGTGTACTTTTCCTCACAATGTTATACAATGTTGTTTCCTGCGAAGATCCAGTAGAAGAGAAATTGAAAGTATTTTAGACATCAGTGGTAAATGTCAAGTTTTGGTCTCAGTGCTTCAGGCTTCTTTCTGTTTTGCAGCAAAGTTCAACAATCATATGAGGACAAATCTATCGAGGGAGAGGCATGACACATTCCATAGCTGCACCTTTGCGGGATTTATGTTGCAATGCACTGTTACATCCTCACAAATAACAAAGCACAAAGCATAAGTTTACTTGTGTACTTGACCTGTACTTTTCCCTTAAATGAAAGTAAAAAAAATCGGAAAAAAATATCTGTAGGTATTATTTATTAAGAGTTTAACACTTCTTCAGGACTGTGTGGGTGTGGTTTGATCAGATTTTGACAGTGGCATGGCAACATAAACGAACAGCCCCGTAACTATCACATATTCATCACATATTGATTGAGACAGCATCAGTCGGAGAGCACAGACCTCTGTCAAGGCCAACAGTCCAGTCTTATAGGCTGTATCTGGATACCTTTCTGTAACTATGTGAATGATGTAAGAATACCATATCAAGTGCTTGTTTGTGAGTCGGATCCTGATACACTTCTAGATTTAATGGGTCCGTCTTTGGCCCCTGCTACACCCTTCCACCAAGATTCGTGATAATCGGGTAGCAGTTGTTTTGTAATCCTACTGACAAACTGACAAAGTAACGGCACCCAAAAACATAATCATTTTGGTGGAGGAAAAAAAGTTTCATTTTCATCATATCATTGGTGGTTGATGAAAAGGCCTTGTGACAAGCAGATATCAGACTTATCAGCAAAAACAAACATCCCTCTAAGCCTTTCTGCAGAGCCAGCGTCTTCATCTCATATGTGTCCAAACACAGAGGACATGAACCGACACACCCACCCATTCTGAATGAGAAGAGTTTGACAAGGCCAGTGCACTGAGGCCTCTTTTCCAAATATTCTAGCGTCCCCTCAATCCCCCTGTGTCTCGATGGCGTCGGCAACACAGGTGCAGCTGTCAGGCCGCAGACAAATGGTGCGGGTTATTAGATGAGACGGGCAGTCAAAGCGTGATCAAAGCGCCTCTGATCTGAACGCTGGACTGTCCACTCGGAGAGGAAACAGTGACAGGCTGTGGATGTGACTAGAGCGGGGCGTATCCGAGGAGAGCATCACGTTTGGGATGTTGTATCCGTAGATACTGTACATAACGCTGGGGTAAAAAAACAGATACAAGTATACAGGTATAGAGACACATGTTGATCCTCTGACACACAGTAGTTGGGAGATGATTTATGCTGCTGGCCGAAGAGGCAGAGAGACATGTACTCCTCCAGATGGTGACAGCTCACCATCGCCACTGGAGCCTTCACTCCAGCTGCTCCCCTCTGAGTCATAGCACACCGGCTCTGAATGTGTGTGTGTGTGTGTGTGTATAGGATTTGGTGGGTGTGAGCATGTGTTTGTGCATGCATGAAGCTGTCACTTTGCGGATATGTAGCTATTTGTGAGTTTATACATGGGAGTGAATACTTGTGTGTCTGCGTGCATGTATATCTGTGCATTACACATGCATGAGACTGCGTACCTGCATGTCTCTGTGTGTGTGTTTCTGTGTACGTGTTTGTGTGCTGCGGCATCAGCTCTGCCCATTCAATCCCCTTCTCCCACGAATGAAATAAATCGAAAGCCTCCACGGTAAAAAGTCAAAAAAGACAGCTGTTTTATGACACATCTCAGGCCACGTCAGGTGTCAAGCCAGCAACACACAACAACTCTCACTCCTTCGCTCATTCACTCGCTCGCTCCTTCTCCCTTCAGCTGATCCTCACACTGCAGCAAAACCATAGCCGGGGCTCGCTCAGATGGCGCTGCCTGCCACCCACTCGTGCCATGCTGACATTTGAGAGGAACTCAGAGCATTGAAAAGAAGAGGAAGGGGAGGTGGTAGAGGAGGAGGAGGACATTAAAGTTGGGAAAGGGAGAAGCAGGAAGCGTTGGAGAGGAGGGGGGGAAGGGGCACGCTAGCCAGAGTGGTTGCAATTTAGCCAAAAACAGGAAAGGGAGAGGAGCCATCACCAAATTAGAGATGAAAAACAAAGAGCGTGGGTGTGAAGTCTCCACTGAAAATCATAATTTCTCTCTCTCCTTCCTCTCCTCTTCCCGCCTGTTCTGCCAGGCTGTGTCTCTCTTTCTGCCTTCCTGATCGCATCTACCTCGCAGATAGATTGGCTCTCAGGAAAAACCCTTATCGCAGGCCCAGACCTCAACGTTGGAGCGGGGGAACCCGAGTGGGCTGACTCATGCAGCACCAGCAGAGAAAGAGGGCGAAGAAGACGCTCTCTCCGCCCTGTATGCCTTCAGATTAACAAGGACGCTAACCTGCAGCAGTCACTCAGCCAACTGACATGTACAGTTTAACTGAAAAATCAACTCCCAAATTAGGGTACTATGCTGTGAGTGTATGTGGGTTTATGTCTCTGCTGTTTCTCTGTCCAGCATTGATTAACTCTGGAGCAGACACATAAGTAGTTACACACCAACTACCAACATCATTAGCAGCAGCAGGGGATAATAACCCGCTGAACGGATTTCATGTGCCGCCGATGGCACTCGGCACAGGGGAGTGTGTAATAATGACAACCATCCTGGGAGGATTTGGGGATGAGCGGAAGAGTGATGGAGGCTATCGCTGAGCTCCAAATACAAACATAAATAGACAAAGTTCTGTTCAGCTGAAATCCAGAAAAACAACCACAGGCTGAGTCCATCATCAACATCAGATCAAGTTTAAAAGTGACGTTTAGACTGAGTATGGCACTGCGTTAAAAATCTAAAGGGGTTTGTGAGGAGATGAAATAAGTTCGGAGTTGGACACTTTTAGTATACATGAATGAGTTTTAAAGGAATAGTTCAATATTTTGGGGCATATGCTAATTCGCTTTTCAATCTAGAGTTAAGACTTATACTACTCTAATGTTCGCCTGGCTTAGCCTAGTACAAAGACTGGAAACAGTTAGCCAAGCTGCTTAAAACTAATCAACATATTTTATCTCATTTGTTAAATCTGTCTAAAATCCAAAGTGTAGCAACAACAAGTTGTCGTTTTATTAAAGGTTATGTGCTAGACTGTCTCTTGGCAAGACTCGTAAGGTTCTTTAACATTAAACTAACAAGATTAAAGTATTTCTTGGTGAGTTTTAGAGGTGCTAGTGGGCTAATTTTGTTAGCTTTTAGCAGAGACTGGCTAGCTGACTCCCACTGTTTCCAATCATTATGCTAAGCTAAGCTAACCGGCTGCTGGATGTAGCCTTACTTTTTGCGTATAGACATGAGAATGGAATCATTCTTCTCTCTTCGCAAGAAGCATATTTCCAGAGGTGCCAAACTATTATCAGATCACTGTATATTTGCGTCATTATATACGTTTTGTAGTTTGATTTTCACCAAGATTTTTAAGATTATTTTTCAAATGAAATGTAGATATTGAATACTCTGAATATGTTGTAATGACATGAATATAATTCTACATTTAAAAGCACAAGTTAACATATAATGAGAACCTAAAACTTTAGTTTGTGTGCCAACATAAATTAATCAGAATTTAAATTATTGCCACATATATAATTGACAATAACTGACAAATTATGCAAGTTGACGTACAAGTTTGGAGAAAAAAAAGCCATAAGAGCACTGACATACATACACACACACACACACACACACACATAGAAATACACATCAAACACACAGACAGAAGCACATTCTGTCCTACAGAAAACATTATCAGCCTCCAGACAAGGAAATCATGTTACAGTGCCAGTGAATCCTTCTGAGAGCTGTCCTAGCAAAGCCACCGAGACCTTGTCTTCTTCCGACCCAGAATCTACACACTTACACGGAAACTTCGGCTGAAACCACTCACTCGATTTGAAAGCTCCCTGATGATTACTAAGTGTTCAAAATCAGTGGTTCTGACTTGCTTCAGCGTTTCAATTTTTCCATAAAGTTTAGAGTAAAAACAAAAAAAATCGCACTTCTGGTCACTCTCTTTCAATCTGTGTTCTCTTTTTTTTTTTGTTTCCTAAAATAGGTTAGTAAATGTTGTGGCATTTGACTCCTTTTTACACAAAAACAAGTCTAGTGCTTGCCATCTTTTCAGCCACAACCACAAGAAGATGGGACAGAGAAGCAGAGGCAGCTTTCAAAGGAGTTCATCTCATTAAAAATAGAACAGACACAGGCACACATACATGTACACACATATATGCACACACGGCACACGGCACACGGCACACCGCCCACAATCACAACATATTGTTTACAAGTGGAGCTTGAATGGACAGGTAGTGATTAGACACAACAAAGGAGCCACCTCTGCAAATCTGCTAGGCTGCAGTGTACTGCTCTGCGTTCTGTGTTGATATATTTGTCTGTGTGTGTGTGTGTGTGTGTGTCCATAAGCATTTGCCTCACGCTCTTATATACATACAGCAGGCGGCTCAGATGCACTTACTGGCCCATCCAAGAATCTCAAGAGGCAGCCTAAAAAGCCTCAACTGAGGGATGCATGAATGGAGCTTTTACAAAAAAAGGAGACTATACTGCTAAAATATAGAAAGCAATATATTAAAATAACACTCCAGCATAGTGCCATTAATGTAGCGGCATATAAAAAAAAGTGCATTGTGTAATCTGTGACCTCCTGTTTGGATTCATAGCAGGTTAGAAAGCAACAGAAATCAGAAAGAAAACAACAATGTATGTGTTTAATTTCCTTTAAACTTCCCTCACAGTTTGATTCTCCTCGTCATGTCATTTTACGCTTAAATTGTGTACGTTTGGTTAAAATGAAAGTTTAAAGCAATAGTTAGGCATCTCGGTAAACGTGTTCATTTGCTTTTCTGGTGAGAAGATTGTTACCACTCTCCACTGTCTGTCCAGTTAATATCAGACTACAGCCAGCTGCTT
Organism: Pempheris klunzingeri; assembly: GCF_042242105.1. Taxonomy (NCBI): domain Eukaryota; kingdom Metazoa; phylum Chordata; class Actinopteri; order Acropomatiformes; family Pempheridae; genus Pempheris; species Pempheris klunzingeri. The sequence goes on along the minus strand of NC_092029.1, from coordinate 15,316,527 downwards.
GTAGCGTAGCACAAAGACTGGAAGCAGCTAGCCTGTCTCTGTCTAAAGGTAATGAAAATCCCATTAGCAGCACCACTAAAGATCACTTATTACCATGTTAGATCTTGTTTGTTTAGCCTGTACAAAACCTTGCGTGTAAAAACGTGTGATTTTACAGTAGATACATATATTCTAGTGTATGTACGTCAGCTTCATATTTAGCATACAGACATGCAAGTGGTATCTGTTCAGTAAGACAATGTATTTCATAAAAAAATACTTTAATTTTATTGCAATTTTATTGTTTTAAGGAAATTCAGAGACACATTATATCTCCAACGACACACAATTCACGGTTTTACAACAAACTGCAAATGTGAAAAGTGCACAAACTTTTTTAAACGAACGAGCCAGAACATGTCAAGTAATGAGATTTAGAAGTGCTGATAGTTTGTTACCTTCGGACAGAGCAGGACTAGCTGCTTCCCCCTGCTTCCAAGTTTTATGCGAAAATAAACATCTATTGGCAGCAGCTTTCTATTTAACAGACAGATATGAAAGAGTGTCAGGCTTTCTAATCTAACTCTAAGCAAGTAAGTGAATAAGCAAATTTCCCAAGATGAACTACCTTTTAACTCAAATCTACAAAAAAAAAAAAAAAAGAAGCTTCTAGTCCCTGACATCCCTGCTGCTGTTGTTAGACACAAACAAAAGCACATTAAAGCGAGACTATGTCACTCATAAATAACATCGTTCCTCTTGCAACTGAAAAGCAGAATTGAAAAGGAACAAAATGCAATACGCTCTGGGCTTTTGCTGCTCTAGCTTCATCTGGTCTGGTTTGGCTGTTAGCTTGTGGCTGCTAAGGCTTGAAAACTTGAGGTGGATATAGTCACCTAACACGCACTATGCAGCATCATATCATATCACTCATTTTATGACTCCAATTGTGCTCCATGCATTAGTTTAGCTAAAAGTTACAAGACTCATTTTCCATTTTATTGAATTAGTATCATGTGCTCTTATATCACAAAGGACTTGAGTTAACACATACTGTGTATGCTGTGTAAATGTTCAATTCAAGTCAAAAAATTGAGTTATGGCAGCTGTTATAGGCAGTGAAGCCATTCAGCCATTTACATGGCCGACTGCTTTATCGTCGTGAGGGATAAATCTGACCTGTACGGTCTGACCGCAGGTGCTGAAGAGGGCAAAGGGGAGGAGGAATAATAGGGCTTAGATGATAAGAAACACTTAACGACCCCCAGAGGAGCTGTCAATGCTTCGCCAGAGAGAGAGAGAGAGAGAGAGACCCAGACACAGAGTGGGAGAGAGAGGCTGACTGTTCAAACCACTGAGGGATAGAGGAGAGTATTAGTCTGTTAGACCAACACTGTCCACTTAAACAGATCAGAACTAACCTCTTGCCTCTTCAGACCAGCCACTCTCCCACACCACTTTCACACATATAAATGTCTCTTCATCTATAATAAAAGTGATTCAATGGACACCTAATTCATCAGGGACCATACAATGGCTAGAGTGTTTCATATTTCTAATATTCATTTTAATTACATTGATAATTCCACTGGTAAGGATGAGCAGTGTCTACCACCTGTCATCTGAAATCAAATGGTGGAGTTCAATTGAAATTAAAGGAGTAGTTCGCCATTTTTGGAACATATGTTTATTTGCCTTTCTTGCTGAGACTTAAATGGCACCACTCTTGTACGTGTTAATTCAATATGAAGCCCTTTAGCATAACGAGTGGGACAATGGGAAACAGGCAGCCTGGCTCTATCCAAAGGTAATGAGATCACTAATTAACACGCATCTCGTTTGTTTAGTCTGTACAAAAACCAAAGTGTAAAAATGACAAGTTGCAAGTAAACACCCAAGATGTGATGTTTATTAGTGAGCTTTAGAGGTGTTCAGACAGAGCCTGGCTAGCTGTTTCACCCTGTTCACACTTTTTATGCTAAGCTAAGCTAAACGTCTCCTGGCTGTGGCTTCATAATTAAAGGACAGCCATAATAGAGGTATTGATCGTCTGTTCGAACTCTCAGCAAGAAAGTGAACAAGCACAATTCCCAGATGGTCAGACTATGCCGTTAAAGGGAAAAGCCTGAATAAATGAGTGGAGGCACATTACAAACGCGGAGGCTTTTATACTGGATAGAAAAGGGTCACTGAGTGGCTTAATGAGCGTGAAAGTGATGTGAGTTGTGTGCTGTGGCCTTCGTCACGACCATCATCAAAACGCCAAATCAGGGAATGTCCTTTGGAAGGATCTGTGTGAAGGAGCAGTGGAGCAGTCTGGCAGTGGCCAAATACTTTTCTAAAAACATTTTCTTTACTTTACCCACTAGTTAAATGAATGAATTTTGAAGCTTTGAAGTCCCTAAAGTGCTAAAAAAAAAAATGTAATTTCCACATCTATGTCTCAATGAATAATAGGCCCATCAGCTGATAAAGATCATATGATATGATCAAACGCTCCAGAACAGCAACTAAATTGATCTTGAGGAGAGGGTGTTTAAACTGAATAAGAATATTTTTCTTCCATATCTTATTTCAGTAACTGCAGTGATATTTGATGATTTGAACCTAAGAATTTAAACACCTGTATAAACCACCATTTGATGCCGATATGTGATTTGTTTAAATTCTGTATAATCATGGTGCTTTGAACGAAGACTACTGAGTATAGATTATTCTAAATGCACTTTTACTGACAGTACGGTCGATGAAATAATCGAAAACCTTCAAACTGTGTCACACGAGAGAGCAGCATTCAATTTTGGGCTGTCAATCATCCTCGAAGGGCAGCTGTCACTTTTTTTTTTTCCTTTGATTTCTGCAAGTGTCGATCTCATTTTCAAAATAAAACACTTCAAACTGTTTTCAGCAAAAGATATTTTGGAATTTGCTTGAGGATTCTGACACCACTTTAAAAACTCTTTTAAAACTTTAAATCTGTTTATCCTACCAAGAGGTCTCCTCTGCTCTTGAACTCCCTGCTCCAGTGTGTCTCCATGTAAAATTTACATCCCTATCTCCGCCACAGGGCCCCCGACGCAGGAGCCCGGCCGAGGGAGGGACAGAAATTGCGAAAGAGAGAGAGAGAGAAAGAGAGAGATATTTCAGGACATTTCATCACTTTGACTGGAAGGCGTCTTGGAGATGAGGTATGAGGGGGGTAGAAGATGGGGGCGGGTGGGATGTAGAGGTGTGGCCAGAGTCTCAGGTACTTCCAGCTTCCTGTATAACCTCGTCACGGCTTCTTCGGAGGTCACAGGTGACCTTGTTTCCCTATTTGGCGAAGAGCGAGGAGAAGAGGCACAGGAGCAACCCCCTCTTATCTCGGCAGAGCTGCTATAATTCAATTAAAGCTGTGACACAGAGGTGAGGACAATTGATGTCTGATATTGGAGAAACACCCCGTCAGATTAATTACCCCTCATCGGCTGGTTAAATGGCTTTTAAACTGTAATCTGCCTGAAATCGTAATAATACCATCGGTAATCGAACACAAAAGGGAAAGCTTGGGATCTATTTCCATCTGTGGCGGATTAATAATGGTTCATTAGTAATAGTATCAATTACAACGTGCCTACTGTAGGACAGTGAGGTAAAAAGGAGGATGAGAGAGAGGAAACGTCATATATGCCTTGCTGCTTTAATTCCCGTGTAATGCAACTTTAATCAGAAAAGTGGTAAGCGCTTGTGGTTTCGTAATGAGCTCATCAAAATCTGTTTATGCAGGCATGTGAAGGCATCAGCTCGGTTATCACCTAGGCTTTTTGTGTACACTTGAGACTGTCAGGTTTGTTTGAATACATAGAATTGCTGAATTGCTGTTGCTTAGTTGCTCATATTGGTAAAGCAGTGCTATCATGCAGAGTAATTAATCAGTGTTATAGGAGCATTCCGACAGGTGACTGTCTGCAGAGCAGATATATAAGAGTCGTGGATGGACATGTTTACTACCTTAACACATTCAAGACTAATTTAACAAACCCTCTTGATTGATCCCTTAGAGAAAAATAGCTTTCATGGTAACGCCACATACGCTGCAGTGAATTTTTTTGGCAAGAGATTCCCTGCATACAACCGTCAGCCTTGTTCTGTAAAATACCACCCTTTCATCTTTGACAAACTATCAGAAAAGCAGATCATTGCTAACAGCACTGCATCAATACACAGAGAGCACGAACCGTCGCTGTGAGTGCAGCCACATCACATACAGATGAGCACATACGCGCACACATTCACACATATTCAGCCAGCTTTGTAATCCAAATCAAAGATGCAAACGATGAAGCAGTACCTTCCGCTCACGCACAGCTTCATCCTGGAGACCGAGAGATAAAAATCCTGCTGCCTGAGCCTCGCCGGGAGGACGGAGAAAACCCCTCTCTATATGCTATCTGGATTGGTTTTCCCTTAAAGCTCAGAGAAACCCCACCACCAGCACGCCACCCCACCACCGCTGCCGCCGCCGCCACCTCCAGCACCACCACGCCACTCCAACAGCAACAGCAGCAGGAGCAGCAGCTGAGCCAGGAGGGAAGACGGAGGGAGTGAGGGAGAGAGAGAGAGAGAGAGAGAGAGACTGTGCAAGAGTGGAAAGACAGAGAGGAAGAGTGGGAGGGAAGGAGCTTAAAGGAAGAAAACAGAGAGAATGCGGGGGCGTGATGATGGAGCACTGGAAAATATGTGCAGAGAGAGAGAGAGAGAGAGATGGAGAGAGAGAGGGAGCAGCTCACCTGATGGTGTCTATGCCGTTCATCTCTTCATCAGGCACCTAAAGGAAATGACAGCACGTTAGTGGAGGGGACCCATCAAACTGGCCCGGGAGCTGCCAAGTAGAGCATCGCTGCAGCACACACACACACACACACTCCTCCGAAAAAGAAATGAAACATACATATTCAGCAGGCGCGCTCTCTCTGTTTCCCTCTGTTTTTGTTTATGTTCCGTCTCCCCCCTCGCTCTCCCTCATTCGCTCCTCTCCCTCCACTCCATCCAACGCTCATCAGGCTGCACCTGGCTGTCTACATCTGCACTCACTTGAGGTGAGAGGAGAACAATCATATCGAACTAGGAGTGTGAGAGGAGAGGGCGAGAGGGACGGGGAAAGAGGGGAAGGGAGGAGAAGAGGGAAGGGAGGGAGTGTGGAGGGAGAGCGGAAACCTCCATTGCAGCCAGACTGCAGATACATGGCAAGCCCCCCCATGAGGGATACTGGCAGCAACTCAATATCCTTGTCGGGGTGCTGAATCGGGGAGAGAGAGAGAGAGAGGGAGGGAGTAGAGACAGAGAGAGACATAGAGGAGGGGGGTGGTGGAAAAAGATATAGAAAGGAAGGAGAGAAGGGGGAGGTGAGGGAGAAACAGGTGGTTCAATCTGTTGCATCTTACATCTCAAGCTCCAGACTGTTAGGGAGAATACGTTTTAGACGCGCCTGCTGCTGGCTCTTTTTCTGAAGGCGATGAATTATGCATCATCTTGAGAATATTCCCCCAACATTCTCGTCTCCATTCAGATTTAGGGTGCAGGCCTGATTGAGCGAGGCACCCACGCTGCCGTGTTATTGTGCTCCACGGTTTTCTGAATGCTGGAAAGTGGGCCTACAGCATCAGTAGTTAGCTGGGAGGGATTCATGCATGTGCGCTTGAGTCATTGATGAAGGAAGCAAGAGATTATTTGTTCTCTGGGGTCATTGGGAAGCATAGCCAAGTCAGAATAACAACCAAAAAAAAAAAAAAAAAGCAGGCTTTTAACGCGGGGGATGCTAAGCGAACTGAGTTTGCATCTTCGGTGAGCGCACAGCAGAAGGCCGTGTGCCTGTGAGGAATGTTTTGTTACCGCGCTCGCACAAGTACAAGGACTCGTGTGAGGAGATGAAACTTTGCAGCGACACTCTCAGACACTCACACTCTGCACTGAGATGAACACCAACAGGCTCACATGCCTGCCTCTCAGCCCCCACACCACCCACCTTTTTTTTTTTTTTTTTTTTTTTTTTCAAGCAGTTGCTAAGGTGACGGCAAAGGCTGAATTTTAATCAGACAATAAATTAAGGCAATGTGATCTTCTCCTTTATTATTAAATGACAGTGCTGCTTTTCGGAGATCTGTCAAGTGTGTTTTGGGTTCGGGAGAGAAACACTGACAGACTGCAAATTAGAACTCCTGGTGAACAGTGAAATCGCTTGCTCAGAGACGCTTCTCACTGTCCAGGGAATACAAAACATGGTGATGTCTGAGCTTAAATTAAAAAAATATATATGCTATAGTGAAATAACACATTTTGTAGTAAATGAGGGATAGCAGGATGAATTATCATCAAGCATCACGTCATGCTGAGACTGCAAATACACTCACTTTTGATGCAGTAATTGCTAATTGAGCCTCAGGCCCTGTCTTCCTGTGACACGCACACTGAGACCACTGGTTGCTGCTCCTGGAGGAAAACAGTTGTTTGAACGGGTTCTCTGCATCCACAGCCATTTTAGCAAGGTTATGTCTCAAGCTGAGTAAATGATGGATGTCACACAAAGAATGCTGGTGAGTGGGCTGAGTCAGTAAATGACTGCATTGTTCGGCTCACATTGTGTGAAGGAGCCGCTGATGGGTAGAATTCTAATGAGCATACCCATAAAAGCTTGTTCACTGGTCAGCGTGAGCCAGCGCTCCTGTGCGCACTCACTGACACATCGTCATCATCATCATCATCATCATCCATCTGATCAGCTGAGTGAGAGCTCGTCTGCGTGGATCAGCGGAATAACTTTACACACCAAGTTTATATTTCTTTTGTTTTGTTTTTTCAAAGACAAAATAATTTGAGTATTTTGCCTAAATACACACCCAGCAGTTATGGCGCTACGCTAGCAATCATTTGGAGTTGTTTTTCCAGCCACTTGACAAATCCAATATTGGATTTGTCGAGCCAATATTCACTCTCCTTTTAGCATTGAATTTGTCTCCAAACAGCAGCGAACGGCAGACAGACACAGTTAGCGACCAGCTAGTGAGCGGAGTGGAGCATATAGTGGCTAAATAGCCAGATATTCACCTCAGGAGTTGGTAGAGACCAAAAACAGAGCTAAAAGAGAGGGAGTAATGTCGACAAACACGATTGCCAGATGATCACTAGATATTGGATGTGTAGATAATAATATGGTTTGCACAATGTCAACTTGTGATGGTAAGTCAGTGTTTGGCTTATAGTTTGCTTCAAGAATGTTATGTAGGTTAATGTAGGTTTAAAATGTCTCTTTTTCCTTTGCTTTAAGTGTGTGTATATATATATATATATATATTGTAGTTTTTGTACACATGTATGCAAATATGTGTGGTAATACATGAATACATGATCGCAATATGTCTACCATATTTGTTTTTTGTATTTGCATCCATTTCCATTTGTGACGGCTGCAAGCATTATTCCTGCCTACTTTTGCTAAAATCTTGATTGAAACAGAACCCCATAAACTGCATTAGACAAATAACTTGTAACTTTCTAACTTGCCTATCTATTCATTTACCTCTTTATGCTTTGAATGATGCAGTGATTTGATTTGAGTGCAAAAATGCCCTCATTCAAATCACCCAAAGACTTGATTTATTCAGACATCTTTTCAAACTCGGCGAGAAACAATTTCCGCTCCAATCATAACATATGTTTGGAGGCCTGGCTTTGATTAAAGACTGGGATGACTTTCATCACTCACCATATTGATGCCCCTGGGCAGAGAGGCAGATCTGTAAGGGTATCTGGGGAAGTCAGAATGAAACTCAAACCCTTGACTGAACTGTGGAGGAGGTGGAATCACGGTTTCCTCGTCTATCTCCAGCAGCGGCGGAGTCTCTGCTTTTATCTCCAGATCCTGTGGCTCATCATCCTTCCTCACAGCATCAATGTCGGTCTCCAGGTAGGTTTTCTGTGGGTCAGAGGGAGTCTGCTCTTCTTGGGTCTTCATTGGCTCGACTGAGGAGCCCTGCTGTTGGGCCATTGAGCAGGACAGCCTGGGGCTCCACTGTGTCGCCTCTTGAATCTTGTCTTCAGGCTGAGCTGTGGTTTTAGTGGTGAAGCTGGAGGGAAAGACTGGTTTCCCAAATGCCTGCAGGCAGTTTGGGTCAAGCACGTTGGATGACACCTCATCCAGGAACTGTGAAAACTTTAGTTTGGCTTCAACCTTTTCCTCCAGAAGCCACTGTAGTTTTACACTTTTAGTGCTGCCATGGGTCTGTGTGGAGCCCCTCCCCTGACACAGCCAACCTCGCTCTGGCCATGCGTGGAGTTTGTTGTGGTCGCCCCCTCTTCCCTGCTCCGCTTGTGGATGAGCTCTGCCATGAGGCCCTTTGGAAGGACATCCTGCAAGCTTCCCCCACCTTCTCTCCTCTCTCAGTCGAGTTTGGAACACTTCCTGGCTTTGTTTCTTGATAGAGCTGTGCAGGAGGCAGGTCACTCCCGAGCTCCAGCTGTACAGGCTGGCGGTGCCCTCGCTGCCACTCCTGCTGCCTCCTGAGCTGTTGCTGGGGGCACTGGGGCTGGACGGCTGGCTGGGGTCAAACCGGTGAGATGGGGGGCCTATCAGTTCCTCCAGCCAGACCTGATCGCCGTTTAACATGGGGCAGAGATCTCCAGCGGAGGCCCAAGATTTTGCTGATGGCTGGCCCCGCTTCGCTCTGCCTCTCTGGGAGAGGACACTCGTTGTGCTGCTTGTCCCTTCCATCGGCTTGAGTGTTGCCTGCATGGATGTGTTCCTCCTTTAATTGTTTTAACTGGCACATGATCCACGGTCCAGTGGACAGCTCCAATTTTAAAGAGTTCTACCCCAATCCTGTTTCATTACTGTGTAAGCCTGACCTAGAAGAGATCCAATACATTTCACTCTAGGCTGAACAGATGGCCTCCTTTAGTGCCAGGATAACCCCCTGCTATGTCAGGCAAGGACATCCATGTCTTAAAATTTAATGCAGAGAATTATGGAGTTGTCCTATTAAGTCAGTCTAACAAAACTATCACTGACTTTTTTGTAATAATCACCTAACAAACACTATAATATCTTCTTCTGCTGGGCTAAAATCAAAGACAGTGAAAATCACAGCTCCTCAGCTGTTAATCTGCAGAAGCTTCAAGTTTGGGTTTAATGAGAGGGAATTTTAGCCCAATCCTAGCAAGTGTCTTTGCTAGTTGAGCAGAGCTTTACTCCGAGGGTGCTGTTCTTAATTAGACCGTCTATTGATAGCAGAGCAGGCAAAGCTTTTTCAGCTTTTTCCAGGTCAGTGGTCGTAGACGAGCATTGATCCAACAGAGCACATGACAGCTGACACACAGACTCACAGGCTAATGGACGGACTTGTTGAGTAATGGATTACGGTAATCTTATCAATATCTCCAATTAACAAAATAGTGGTGCTAATGAAAAAACTCTAAGACAGAGAGAACGTTTTCAAAGGGAAACACATTTTCTATTGTGGAGTAATGGCGGAATACAATTTATACTACCGTACATGAAATGTTTTCCACAACATACATTTCTATTGTTGTGTTAATGTATATAATGTGATAGATGTCTTTAAAGGAGAATTAGATGAAAATATCCATACCACTCTCATGTCTACGCATGCAGACATGCTTAGACACGTGTATGCAAGTCCAGAAGCGGAGCCAGGACGCTGTTAGCCGAGCATAGCGTAAAAACTGGAAGCAGGTAAAAACAGCGTGCCTAGCTCTTTCGAAAGTTCAAAATCCACCAATTCGTGGTTTCACAAGCAAGTGTTGGTCGGCACTTTGTTTCTTCTTCTAAACCTTAATTCAGTCATGCAATGCATGTGTGCAATCTGTATCGTGAAGACAGCTTTAACATACTGAACTGTGAATGCATACGGGCATTCCATAGCGCTCATGTTCATCAATATGCAGGTGGTTACATAACTGCATCGATAACACCTCTGTTAGTCTGTGCATGGGAGGAGTGCAGGAGATTAGAATGGCAAATGAATGGCAGCAGTTTGATGGAAATGAAATGCTGCATACACAAGCCCGGCCATGTGGAGTGTTCTTATTGTAAAACCCTAATCTAAAGCACAAGTTAAAAATGAATGCTTGTACAACGTCTGAACTGAAAATGAGGGCTCATTAGTCCTCTAGAAATTGCAACAGGAGAAACCACTAAGTGCGGCTTTCAGCTCTTCAGCTCACAGTCTTCTTTACTGTGCTGTGTGTACTAATGTAAGATAGTCTTCCCACCACAAAAAACATACTCATATTCTTGGCTGTTAAGATTTCTTAACCATGAATCTATAATATTCCAAACCATTATGATCTAATTTGGTGTCTGAGCATAAGATCAGAGAGGAGGCCTTCAACTTGTCCCACATATACAGTCTTTCCCCAAGTCTTTCACTTGAATCAGACGGGGATAATATACTGTATGGTGCATCTTGACATGCAGGAGCCAGACTGTTTCGGTCTCCAGGGGTATCATTAGCGCTGCATCCGATATGTAAGGTTTTAGCCATGACTGGGTGGCCTGCTGTGCGCATGCGTTCCTTCAGACTTGGGCCCCACACCCTGCCTGCTGCTACAGCCGAGCCGGCTCACAGGACACCCAAGGGACCACCCTGTCTGGTACCAGGGAGGAGAACCAAGCCTTCAGCACACAGACAAATCTCTATATCATCTTTTCTCCGCTCCATCTTTTTTCCCCCCCCTTTCTTCAGGACCTCTCCATTTTGCCGTCATTTTTCACCATTTTCAGACTTTCCAGACAGGCTCAGGCCTCTCTATGATGAATGTCTTTAATAATCTCTTTTCAATCTCAGGAGGAGGAGAGGGGTGGGAGCCAATTTAGAACTATCGCCCTGACGGGAGAGACTGTCAGCCCATGGCTGCCCAGAGGTAATGGTGCTGAAATGGATTCCTGCTACAAGCACAGAGGTGGAGATAATTGGTGATGCTTGCTTGCTCAGTGGTTGCACTCTGCTTTCCTGGGCTAAGACTCTGCAGGGGCCACACTCTGTGTCCCTTACTAAGCCTGCAGAGCGGACACAGCTGATCAGCTCTGGCCATCAGGAAGTATGGCCTTGTGCTGCTCAGCTGTTACTATGGCAGTGTATTTTGTCTATGCTCAGCCCGCCTTTCTGACCAGATCAGAGTGCTGCTCTCCCAAGTGTCCACACAGCCTCATGCCAAGCGCTGGCTGGACAGGAGGTAAGTTGGATTCCTCTAAAAATGACAAAAGCCAGTTTAACTTGTGGCTGAATTACAGCAAAAAACAGCACGGAACATTTATTAAAAATGGCAGTGACAAAGAGCGGGCCGATCCCTTCCACACAGGGCAGATAAATCTAAAACGCTGGGAGAAAAAGTAATCTTCTATTTCCTCTCTGTACCATTTAATGTTTTTACCCTACAAACTGATAAAATGTGTCAGCGAATTAATAGCCTGTATGAGAGCACCAGAAAAGCCCGACCTAAAACTTAAAGCAATGTGCTTTCAGCAAGATCGCAGCCTCCCTCTGCTGCTCGCCTTTTAAAGCAACAGGCATAGCAGCGATTGATTTCAGATAGTTTGGAGGATTTTCAGAGAATCACTTAACCTGCTCCCATCTTTGGCTCTGCGTATTGGACGTTCGGGTTTGGAGCTTACCGACTGTCTTGTATCTCAGCTGAGCCTGTCAATAATGGCTAACAGGAACAGGTGCACGTGTGAGAAGCCAAGATGAGGAAACAGCGTGTCACCTGATGTGGCATCAGTAATCCATCTCATGCAGAGACACTTGTCAATGCCTCCAGACCTGTGGGGTCGCTTTCAGAGAACCACACTGTGCAATCAAATGAGAATGGGCTAAATTGAATAAGAGCCAGCTCATTCTGGAGGTGTAGAGATAGGTTTCCTGGGATCCCTGCAGAACACACAGTAAGGTCTGCAATAACATCAGTCAGACGGCAATTACAGAAGCAAATAACGCATACCACATGGGCGATGAGCATCTGTTTCAAACAAGAAGTGTGTTAGCACAGACAAAACCGGCCTATGGTTTAATTTTTACAAAGCATCCACCAACAGATCTGTCCTGGATTCAAGAATATAAACTCTCCTCATGTGGATACAGTACAGTTACAGCGTCTTAACCTAAAGCTTTAATTCTTGTGGGTTCGGAGTAGCATGGATAATATTTCTATATGGATGTGCTGCTGGGGAGGGGGACCAGCTGACCTCAATACATGTCATTATCGTACCACAGTTTTCTGTCAACAGAGCCTGTCATGTCACTGTGTGTGTGCTCCACCAACTCAGTCACACAGCAAATGGTGGCTGTAGAATCGTGCAGCAGACTCACTCAGTTGTAATCACGAGTGCTGACAGGCTTCATGGTTGAACAGATGAAGAAATGAGTGCCACCTGCAGAAACCCCAACTTGATCAACAGAAGCTCAACACAAGAGGACATCATGGTGCTAGCTTCTCTGTGGTTTTCGGGGGAAGTTTCACAAAAAACACTGCGGACAGTATGGGAAACATCTTGATCGCCACCTTAAATTCTAACAAATAAAGCACAAACTCCAGTTTCTGGTTTATTGGGTACAGCTAAAATGAAATGCCAGACTTTCTGTTCTATTAATATTATTAGCATCTAGAACTATCCACGACGACTATTACAGGCTATGCATAAAATTAGATGCCACTTTCTCTGCATTGTACCAGTTTAATAAGGCGTCAACCTGTTTTTTTTTTTAAATGTAACCATAATCTGCAGTAGATAGCAGTAGCTTGCTGCTGTTGAATGACATCTTCAAATCAGTATGCTAAGAAGAGTTCACAGCCATGTTAGCAGCTGAGCAAAACCTTAACATCACCATCAACGTTAGCGGGTTTGCACACAAAGTGCAGCTGAAGCTGTTTTAAGTCATAAAGAAAGGTATTGGAGATTCAATCACATCATCTCTGGACATCATGTTCTTCTGGACATCTCTTCTAAGTTTCAGTTGTTGAGACTGAAGGACCAGAGAGGATCACAGGAAGTCATTAGGCGTCACCCTCTGAGGATCTGTACTACATTTAATGGTAATCCATCCAATAGCAGCTGAGATATTTTGGTCTGAATAGAAAATGGTAGACCAATATTCATAGAGCCACACCACATGGCCAAAAACAAACCTGATTCCAGCCTGTACGCAGTGTAAACAAGAGATGAAGCTTCCATATGCAATTGTGTATGGCACAGTTCACTAAATAGATATCAATTATCTCATTATTATTAATAAATGTTCCCAAGATACCCAGCACGCAGGCATTGAGACACCCACCAAGGTAATGTTGGCCCAAATACATTACTGTCAGAAAACATCTACCTACAAGTTTCTGGCCACCAACCAAGAAAACATATTTAGAGCAAATTGCTTGTCAAGAAGATAAATGCAGCAGCAGAGTACAAGAGTACTGTTTCCACGGTTATTTTCCAGTAACTTTTCTTGTGGCGTCCTCTCACACACACACACACACACACACACACAAAGGTTGCCAATTATAGTAACTGCGTGATGAGGTTTCTCATACTGAACCCCATGCTACCTTTGCCTCTAATCCTTTGTTATTAATTATATCTTCAACAAGCCTACACAGTTCTTGTGGTGTCAGCACCGAGTATCCATGGCAACAGCCGGTTGGTCCCGGCTCACAGGGATGCACACACACTCTGCTGCCTGACAAAATCGTGCCTCACTGCAAAGATGCTCTATTGACAAGATGAATAACTCAACTACAGACAGATATACAATAAAGTTAAATCGTATCTGTAGAATTCAGATCCTTTTACATGAGTAAAAGTTCAAATACCAAGATGTAGAAGTACGCAAGCATTGAAAATGTTACTTAAGTAGAAGTATATGACAAATAAATTAACTACTTGTTTCAGCTGTGTACTTTGGGAAAGTTACATTTATTATAAAACATCATATTTTGGTATGTTTTGTGCAAGCATCTGAATTTGCAAAGTAATTAGAAAATAAAGTTGATAGTTGTGGTGAATTAAAGTAAAATATTTCGCCCTGAGATGTAGAGAAGCAGAAGTAGAAAGCAGCATGAAACAAAAATACTCAAGTAAAGTACTGTACAATTACCTCAAATTGTACTTCAGTAAATGCACACTGGATATAGGTATTTTGCAGATTATTATTTCAATACAAAACACATTATGATCTTATAGAATATACCTTATTACAGATCAAACTATTGAACAGTTGGTGAAATTCTTATAATTAGCTCCGCCTGAACATTAAAGGGGTACTTTGCCCATATCCAACCAGCTTCATATCATTATTGTGTAGGTTATATGTGCAAATGAACGTTACCCTACCTGATATGAGATTTTACTTTAGTCCAAAACTGATGAGCCTCCGACCCTTTTAATAAATCTGAAGCTGCAGGATAGCTCATTAACTTCCAATTAGACCTAATGTTAGTACACCGAAGACTGATTTGCATTTTGTTGTTCTTGCTGTGCTTTGCAGTGATATTTTGGTACCTGTAAAAATGGGCCGAGTGGGAGCTCAGTTATAACAAAAAAGAGGCAGTACACCTCACAGCATTGTACACTTGGGAAAGGAAAACATTGTTTTTTGTCTTTTTGGGGCTGCTTCTTCTATTTAGAATCTTTTTTAGTACTTTATTTTTATTTGTAAGTGTAAATAATGTTTTCCAGTGATGTTTCCCTGATGTTTTTCATTTTATGCTCTATAGTATATACTTATACAGTATACTATACTGTAGAAAAAGTGTACATTAAAAATGGGGTTTCTATAAATTGTTCCTCTCTAATCTAGTTAAACAGGAGCTCCCTCCTGTGGCTTCTTTCATCATGTACATGTAAGATGAGACCCACTCTCATCTTACATGTACACTCTTCACTCTCTGTGAGGGACATTGAGGTTAAATGACAGGGCAGATCTACCTGAAGATTCTGATGCCGAAGTTTCACCTGAACTGGTTCACCTTCACAAGGAAGTGACTTTGCCAAAAACAAGGCTGTAGGAAAAACTGAGTGTTTAAAGCATCACAACAGGCAATTACAGCTAAACAGCACCATCTATTGGCGAGATGTCCAAAGAGCAGCGGTGGAAAAAATAGTCTGCTCACTTACGTTAAAATAACAAGACAAAAATTTAAAAATACATCATTATAAGGAACTTTCCAGCAATTAAAAACCCTACTTGATAGCACAAACATATTACTAGCAAAAATGTATAATGTATCAAACGTGAAAGCCTTCGTTTTATAAAAATGGCTCCTGTTACTGACTGTGACTGCATCATGATTATTATTATGTATTATATCATCCTAAGCTCTTGGTCAGCTGCCCTCAAAGGATCACAAGATAAAACTGGAATAATGAGGTAGAATGGTAGAAAAACTCAATTCTGCAACAAAGAATGTTATTCATTTCTTGGACTTTTCACTAATTTAAGCTATCTCAAAGTTTAGAAAAGACATCATAATTTGGAAAAAAAAAAAAAGGTCCCTAAAAGGGCTTTTTGTAAGTCATAAGGGATTAGGGTTGTGATCCAATTTTCAATATGATAATCTTTCAAAAATGTAAAATCCAGTGAATGTCACATGAATGTAGTGGAGAAAAAGCATAAAAAAAAAAGGAGATGCTCAAGTTACTTACATGTACCTTTACTGTACTTCAGTAAATGTGGTTAATCACTTTCCACTGCTGAGAAAGACCAGCCTCTGGGGTTCCTCCACATTCCTTTATCGAGTCCTTCTACGCTCATTAGCGGATGAGGATGACTGTGCAGGCTGGATAGAAATCAGAGTACAGAAAAGTGAAATAGTCCAAAAGTAATTTCCATGTGTTACCATATGATGAGTGCAATCAATGTAAAACATCACTTCACCCGGCACTGGACAGATATAACAGATATAATGTGAGCGCTTACATTTAAACAAGTGAGTGTGAAAGTGGTACTAACATATTTTTTAAACATGCAATACATAAAATGCAATCTGCAAACACATACAGTATATGTAGTCACTCCTATATAAAAACAGTTAGAGTTTGCTATGCTGAGTGTAAACAATTCACACAATATGAGCACAACAGTCTGAGGAACAACATAAAGCACTGTAGCCTACTTTTTACATTTTTAAGATATTTTTTTAACAAATATGATTCCAAAATGATATGTCATTTTGTAAATAGTGATTGTTACCGCGATGAATGCACAGACTTAAGTGGCAATATCTCAATTTGCACCATTATGCTAATGGTTAAATTCACTCCCCCAATGTACCGTAAGCCCATACATTTGACACAAACCTGTCATTCATCATGTTGATTTTTGAAAGTACCCTCCTCACTTTTAAAGTAATAATTTTATAATGCCAATCAGTGAGGGCATGCTTGTCAAAGTACAAAAGACTTCCTGCTATTGTCAACAAGTTACTACGGTGACAAATCAGTCTCCCACAAAACCTCATCACTCTTTAGATCTAAATATAAACTGCAACGGTTGCATTGCCATTTACATGAACTTTTTCACATTGCTCTTGTGTTTTTATTCTGTGTTTTGTTTTGTTTTTATTCGTGCTGTGCATCGACATCTCATTCTGTGATAGCATCTGTGATGTTAATTACTGAATGACAATAAAAACTAGTCTAAGTCTAGAGCTTCAATACTCTTACTTGGTACCTGTAGTGACCCCTTTTGCCAATCGATCAGGGGCACCTGGTTGCTGATGGTGAGGATGTTTCGACGCGTGTAAAATGACATGTCCACTCCGCTGCTTTGATCCACAATATGGTGCTGTTTATTGTTTACATTCTTCAGTTCCAGCTTCCAATACGAGTCTGACGTTTACACACTTATTAATATTGTCTGCTTACCAATGCAGACTGCAGATTGCCAGTTCAGAATTAAACAAACAAACCTAAAACGCCACAACACGTCACCGCCACGCCACGGTCTAAAACTGTTTGCCTCTCTTCATCAGCCACACCTGGGTGCATCACCTGGCTGATTATATGCCCTCTCACAATTCACAGCAGGGATGCCCCAAGTGGTGGGAAGCTCACAGCAAAAATAAACAAAGGTATCTAATGCAATACAAATGGAACACATGCACAGAAATGGCTCTTACAGTACCATTTCTCCTCTGAATCTTACTTATTATAAGACACATAGTTGCTTCAAAGTCAGAGCATAAACCAGCAGTGAATTGTTCCCTTCATCAACGCTCTAATACAGACCTAAAACTTTTTTTTTCAACCTGAATTTTGTATTTATATTAAAATCAATAACATCACAACATAAAAGCACATTATTTATGCCTGATTATTTAATTTTCTTTTTTTCAAATTATTTTTTCGACCCATCCTCTGATGAGAATAGATCTTGAATCCATTGGTAGAGCATCACCAAACAGAAACAACATCCACAGTGAACAGTAACGAGGTCTGGATCCTGGATGTTGGATTCAGGTGCAGGCACTGGAGCTTGTTAGCAATCATTAGCTGTAGGCTATTAGCTTAACCAGCTATTAGCTTAACTAGCTGTTAGCTTAACCAGCTGTTAGCTTAACTAGCCATTAGCTTAACCAGCTGTTAGCTTAACTAGCCATTAGTTTAATCAGCATGCTGATAAAAAAAAAAAAAGAGGCAGATTTTGGACAAAACAGGAGAAATGTCACTTTTCATGTTACAAACTTGTGCTTGTTGAACAAGTGTCGTAATAAATGACTTACTGGCTTTTACACACCGGTGTGGTTAGTTTCCTCACTATCAGTGACGGTCACTCACTGAGGCAGAGCTGCCGGTAGCCCCGCGCATCGGAAAACAGCATGTGGACCAAACCACTTTGGGGAATAAGGGGGTCATAATTTTTCAACAATTAAGAAACACATTGTTTTACGTTTATAATTAGCACCGCGTGTGTTGTGCTTTTATTGAACATAACTATTGTATTCAAAATTATTTATTTGTGTTTCCAATGATTTTTTGGGGGGGGGACAACTTTATGGAAGGGGGGGTCACGTCCCCCTGTGGCATGGTGCCTTTATTTTTATGTATGGCACCACAATGGTAATCTTACATTTGATTGCAGTCATCAAGGCTTGGCCAGGAGAGCCTGCCGTTTTTGATGACGCCATAATCAAATCGACATGTAAAAAAGTCACAATCCATAATATGTTTATTGAAGTTACACGGACGCTTTTTGCAACTGAATTTAAGAGGAGACATTTAAGTGCGGTGGACTCAGTGTATATTAGACTTCATAGATTTCACTCGACAAATACTATCAGAGGTCTACTGTATTTGCAAACAGAAGACCCAGAGAGATGTGAATCACCTCAGAGTGAACAATTCACCTCTTTCCCCTAGTTCAAATGTTTGAATAAGTACTTGGCAAAATGGGCCAGTGAATACCCAAATTGCGATCTGGATGATCTTGATGCAATGGCTGTTTTCCAGGCCCCAGCTTTAGATGATATTATCAGTGCCGAAGAAAAAAGGAGCCTAATACATAGTTTAATCAAGGATTCCGAGGAAATACTTAAAAGAGAAATGGTTAGGCCGAAGAGAGAGCTTTTGGAAAAATACTTAAAGGACTTGGAGAGTTTCAAGTTTTCAGGGCCCTTGGTGTACCGTTTCAGTAAAGTTCCCAATGACAGAGTGACAATACTTACTGCTTCCTTTAATCAAAATACTGACACACATACATTCAAAACACTGGACTCGGCCATTACAGAATATTCCACTTCTTTGCTTTAAAAAACTCCTGGGTTGCTTTTGCAGTATGTTTTGGATCATTGTCCATCTGTACTGTGAAGCGCCGTCCAATCAACTTTGCTGCATTTGGCTGAATCTGAGCAGAAAGTATATCCCTATACACTTCAGAATTCTGCTGCTTCTGTCTTTTGTCACATCATCAATAAACACAAGTGACCCAGTGCCATTGGAAGCCATGCATGCCCATGCCATCACACTGCCTCCACCATGTTTTACAGAAGATGTGGTGTGCTTTGGATCATGAGCTGTTCCAATTCTGTTCCAAACTTTCTTCTTCCCATCATGCTGTTCCAGAACTGGGCTGGCTTCTTCAGGTGTTTTTTGGCAAAGTCAATTCTGGCCTTTCTAGTTGAGGCTGATTAATGGTTTGCACCTTGTGGTGAATCCTTTGTATTTACTCTCATGAAGTCTTCTCTTTATGGTAGACTTAGATACTGAGACACCTACTTCCTGGAGAGTGTTCTTCACTTGAGTGGATGTTGTGAAGGGGTTTTCACCATGGAAAGGATTCTGCGATCATCCACCACTGTTGTCTTCCGTTGACTTCCAGGCCTTTTTGAGTTCCCAAGCTCACCAGTGCACTCCTTTTTTTTCTCAGAATGTACCAAACTGTTGATTTGGCCACTCCTAACATTTCTGCTATCTCTCTGATGGATTTCTTCTTTTTGTTCAGCCTCAGGATGGTCTGTTTCACCTCCATTGAGAGCTCCTTTGACCGCATGTTGTGTGTTCACAGCAACAGCTTCCAAATGCAAACGCCACACCTGGAATCAACTCCAGACCTTTTAACTGCTTAATTGATGACAGGTTAACGAGGGAAGAGCCCATGCAGCCTTGTTATTTTTTTTTGCAGCCTTCTGAGTCAATTGTCCAATTACTTTTGGTCCCTTGAAAAAGAGGCGGCTACGTATTAAAGAGCTGTAATTCCTAAACCCCTGCTCCAATTTGGATGTGAATACTCTCAAATTACAGCTGAGAGTCTGCACTTTAAGCCCATGTTGATTATATAATTGTATCCTGAATATGTTTTCGTAAACAGCTAAAATAACAAAACTTGTGTCATTGTCCAAATATTTCTGGGCCTAACTGTACCACACTCATCTGGAAGGACACAATTTAATGGCTTAACAAACCGTCACATCTTCCATCTCACCTGACAATGTAGTAAGTCAGATGGGTGGAGGATGGTGGTGGCAAAGATTAGAAAATGTCTCTCCTTCAAGATCAGTGCCATTAATAGACCTTTATCACAGTTGGATTCTGTTGAGTTCCCATACTGGGTTTTCTTCGGGTGCTCCGGTTTCTTCCCACATTTCAATTCATAACATGACAATAAATAAATAAATAAATGAATAGTAGAAGTAAATAATAAAAAAGAAGTAAATAATCCGGCCTAAATAACAAAAATAAAAATGAGTCAATAATAAAGTTTACTATGTTTGTGCTTTTATCTGTTATCTGATGTCTGATGTTATAGATACTAAATTCGGGTTGATTTAAAAAAATAAAAAAATCTGCTGGTGTTCCCCCTGACTTTGAAGCAGCTATGTGTCCAATAAGAGTATATAAACTCTACCTATAAATGTATCTTTTATACTTGGAATATCAGTGAAGTAAAAGTAGCTAAATAACAAAATAAATAAATGATATAAATGTTTCCCTTTTAAAGAAGCCAACACAAAATGGAAGAAATGCTTGTATCTTACCACAAAATCAAATCTACTGTTAATACAACACAAATTGATGACAAGTGCAACGGCACTCTGTGTCACACAGTTCCGCTAAAATAATGTTGGGGTCAGTACTCTGCCTGACACGAACATCAAAATATGTTTGCACCCTTTCTGGGGCAATGTGGCTATGGAGCTGGAGCTGGAGGGCCTCAGGCTTGGACCTGGACCCTCTAGGGTCCATAGGTGAAGAGAGCCAGGTGAAGAGAGAGCTGAGTAAAGGGGAAGAGCAGTGGGGGAACTCTGCTTACGTTGGTTGTGCCACTGTCGTATCTTCTCTGATGATGATGATATGCAGTTGATGAAAGGAAACTTCCGCTGACAACGACTTAGTGAATAAAATAGGTTTATTGCAAAAAGGTCAGTTGTCTAACAGGCACCATGGAGGCCTGGGAAAACGTTCAGCCAATTCTAGGAACAGACAGTGTAACCCCCGGCCGAATCTGCTGTCTCTCTGTCCTCGTCTTCCTCGAGCCACCTCTCTGGTCACTTCTTATACCTCCTTTGACCATACATCCCAACATCTGGTTTTCATCCATATAACAGTTCTATTCTTTGTTTTAGGGGTACAAGGATATATTAGAAGGACACCATCCCCCAGTATCTAGTAAGGGGGAGCAAAGGTCAGATCTCCACTGCCCAGGTCAAGCAATTCCCAGTCTCTCTGTCTCCAGATAATCGATCACAGATCCAAAACAGAGAAACACTGACCACTACCAACATCATATGCCCTAAAGGCACATACCAAACACTACATTCATATTTATACTCACTACAGACACATATCAGACACTACACCACACATTTGACCAGTGGTGGCTGGAAAGCTGGGTCCAGGGGTGCATTTAGAACATAGGTGTGAAAACTTGACGACTCTGGGAAATTACCACAGTGACCTTGACCACCAAAATCTAACCATTTCATCCTTAATTCTAAGTGGGTGTTAAAAATAATGCCAAATTTGAAGGAATCCCCTCAAGGCATTCCTGAAATATCTTGTTCACAAGAATGGGATAGATAGATTGAAAACATAATTAAAAAAGATTTTAAAGAAAATCTACAGATCTGAGATTTTAATTCAAAGTCTTATCTCATCTCATCATCTATACTGCTTATCCGTCAGGGTCGCGGGGGAGCTGGAGCCAATCCCAGCTAACTTTGGGTGAGAGGTGGTGAAGCCCAAAGTGTAGGGGAGATAAGTGGTGTAGTTTTGCTATGTTTCCTCATTTGAAAAAAATATAGGACTGGATGACTTGCAACTCAACATGTTTATCAAAAGTCAACTGGAAATCAGAGGTGATCAAATAAACACAAAAACTGCACAACGAAGAACATGTTTGAAAACTGAAAGAGAAGAAGAGGATGATTGCGCCAAAAGCATTGGTTGGATGTTTATGACGTACACTTCCAGGCTAACTGACACTTCATATGCTCTATATAGTCTGGGTGCATCAACAGCAAAATACAGCAACAATGAAAATGACAACATCAACCCATCCTGATAAATTTCCCTTTAGATCCATAGGTAACATTAACAGGTCTTTCTACGAAAGATCCAATGCAGAAAAACACACCTACTACAGCAGATACATTCTCCCACCTTGGTCATACTGAACATGCCAAGGACCATTAGCAAGATGAATAAAATAAACATGTGTATATTGTATAAAAGTGTAAATAACATGACATTAATCTCAGTGTAAATGAGAAATAAAACTAAAAAGGTAAACATGTATTGAGACAGTACGGTTAAAAGGCACCAATAGGTAATAAATCTGATGTTTCTCTTCAAAACAGACTCAAGTTAAAATAGTATGTGGCACTTTTTGTAACTCTAAATATGAAAATATGTTCCCCCACTCATCAATAACATCCTAAATCAGTATAAAATATTCTATAAAACTCCAAGAGTGAGGAAACTTTGTAGATTGTATTACTAATTAATTACCTTTAATAGATAATTTCGCTTGAATACAATATTTTCTTTTGGAGGAAATCTCCTCATATGCAAGTGCCAACGTAGTGCATATTTGTTTGTTTTTTTAATGATTTCTAGGTTATTCCTTTTTTACTGGCTGCTCGATGAGTTTCCCCTTGTGGTACTTCTGTCCGATCCCATAGGGGACGTGTGCAGATATGGTCCCCAGTTCCTTGGCTCCCTCAATGTGGAACATCTGATCATCAAAGAAGATGTGCGGCTTTATTTTCTGCAGCAGGGGCCCTTTAGGAGCCCCGGCCAGGAACAGGGCCTCGTCGATCTCCAGGCCCCAGCTGCGGAGAGTCTTCAGGACACGAGCCCCGGAGCTGGCAGCACTACGGGCCGTGACCAGGAAGGTTCGGATGGGACAGCTAAGACGCTCGTTTTTGGCGTAGAATTTTCTCTGGAGCTTCCCCAGAGCCTCCAGGAAGCACTTTAAGGGGCCCTGAAAGAGCCAAAGAGTCACATTCATTTAAAATGTTTTGGGACTGGCTAGATCTTTCTTAGGTTGCTGGAAGCATCAAAAACTGTCAACTGATGATCTATGTGCTGCACTGCATAAACTTAAGTGCACAGACACCTTTTACCTTGTTGTCCTCAGTCACAACCCAGGCTGGCATGATATTACTTGAGGTAATTTATTGCACAGCTCCCTCTGAAGCCACAAAAGCCACTTTTCCACATATGCAGTACTACTTTCTGACAATGGACTATTCAGTTTGAGTCCCCCCGGAGGAATCTACAAGGGTTCAGTCAACTGAGGGCAGAAAGTACTGATTATCATTGTTTTCCCATCTAATCATAGCATGCACTCCACTCACAGCCCACTTTACATGACTTACACCTGTTCAACTGCTCCTTAGCTACTAATCTAATCAGCCAATCACATGGCGGCACTGCTTTCAAGCAGAGAGACATGGTCATGACGATCTGCTGAAGTTCAAATCAAGCACCAGAACAGGGACGAAAAGTGATCTAAGCGACTCTTTTTGTGTTTCAAGATGAAGTTCCTGCCTTTCTGTATGACTCTAAACTCTGTGCTGACAAACTATTTAGCCTTGACTAAGAGATCATTGTGAGTAAACTCTTTGAAATACTCACCCAGGAAGATAGCCTTAAGCCACTGATAGATTGAATCAGATTGTATGGTTAAACCGCTTTGTCCAGTTCTGTTCACCCTTTGTCATCATTCAGACGTCTGGATTAGTCCAGCCAACATCCTACTGTTTTAATCCACATTTGTTGTAATGGTATAAAACCTTGCTCTGAATGCTGATCTTCAGAAGAAATGTCATGACTGCAGTGAACTCTCTCTTTCCGCTGTGCAGTGAAATACTCATCATAACCATTTGTATTCATCTGAACTTTAGTAAAGATGCTTTTCTCCAATCTGGGACCTGGATTAAGTTTTCTTTAACAGAAGTTACCTCCACACATAACTGTTGGTCCCAGAATGGGCTGGTTTTACCATTTCAGAAACTGCTGAACTACTGTGATTTTCACGTGCAACCATCTTGTGGCCGGACAGAAAGACAACAGTAACTCAAATGACCACTTGTTACAGGTGGGGTGTGTATCTCTGATTGCACACTATGTCAGACCTGGATGCAGATGGGTTACAGCAGCAGAAGACCACACCAGCCACTTAACTATGTCAGCTTGTATTCTGCATACACAGGACAGTATGCGCACAACGCCTCTCACAGGAACATATACATAGAAAGAGCAATCAGTTACCTGCGCAAGAGGTTTGTTCTCAAACTCCTTCTCGTGCTCAAAGAAAGTGTCCAGGCCGTGTTTCTTCACAATGATCTCTGACTCGTCTGAGAAGAGGACGGCGTCGCCATCAAACGCCACCCTCAGCTGAGTGTCGCTCAGCTCAGTCTCCATTTCCGGCATAAACATAGTGGCTGCGGCGATGCCTGGAGGACGGGGAGGGTTGGTTAAAAACACATGCTGGGATGTGCATCGATCACTCTGGAGTCTAAAATGTGATACCTCACAGCTGCAGGCAACTTCCTATTTCATTAAAAAATGTTTTAACTGCTGCTGCACAATACTTCTGTCTTCATGAAGATGCTCAAATGTAGAGGGAACACAAGCTTAACGACGACAAACATTCTGGCAAATTTCCTTGTTCCTGAAAGACAACACTGTTTTGTTTGAGTCAGTTGCGGGTGTGACACTAAGAATAAAGGCTTAACAGAAAGTGTAAACCTGTTGGCGTACATCAGGGTAGACCTGGTCTGACCAGTGGTGGTACGCAATAGAAAACTGTCCGCAGATACAGATCATCTAACTCAAATGGCGGCATAAGTGAGCAGCAGAATAATGTTTCAGTGCACTCTCCATCTATTCTTGTGGCTGCTCTCGAGCAAGGACAGAGGTGAAATGAATTGTAAAGATTTGTTGGTGTGAAAACAGAATCTCAAACATGCCGCCTACAATGAGGCCGGGTGTAGAGATTTCAAGTCTGTCCGTGTCCGAGGACAGATGTGCCTCATTTGAAATAGCTGCCATGTCTGGGGCAGTGTTAGCATGCATCACATGAGTGTGCACAAATGTGGCCTTTCATATGGATCTATCTGTTATTTTGAGATGCTCAAAGCGGATTTTATTTAAATAACAAACTTCACAAGCAGGGCTGCAGCTAATGATTATTGTCAGTATCAGATAAAAGCAGTAAATCCTCACATTCGACAAGCCAGAAAAGTAAATGTTTTGCATTTTTGCTTGAAAAGCAACTAAGTGGATCATCCAATCGATTGTTTCTGTCAATTAAGTTCCTGTAAAACAACTAATCAGTCAATTTCAGCACTACATCCGTTTGTTTTGTGTGTATTTGGATGACAGGGAGCTATATACCACAGACTGTCTTCAACCTCCTCCTTCTTGCTGCAAACTGTGAGGTCCAGAATGAGTCACACACACAAAATCAAGTGTGTAAATATCAGTGCAGTACGAATACACCTCGAGGCAGCTGAGAGAGACGGTTATTTATTATACAAAAAAAAGGTTTGTGTGTGCCAGAAATCTTACCTTCCTCTATGGCCTCTGTGACTTTCTCTGCATCCTTGGAGAGGTAAAGGTTTGTCATGTAGGCCTTCAGGTAGCCTATAGGACTGTTCCCTCCCGTCATACAGAACCTCTCTATGGTCAAATCTGAAAGCATAAAAACAAGTTGGAGATGTGCAGCGAAAGAAATCCCATTTAAATTACAACAGCAACACCTTCATTTCTATTGTGTAATTACTAGACTGAGTGCTGTTCTGCATCGTGTGTGTTGCTGCAGCGGCTGAGCCACCACCGCCACGCTAAATAATCGATAATGTTTGGTTCAGGACGCAGCGTACCGTAGTGATTAATGCTGTTTATGAGGCGCACTCCAACTTGGGCATGGTTGTTAGTCATTAAGACGATGTCAAACAGCTCCTCGCTGTCTGGGTAGAGCTCCCTCAGCCGAGAGTTGACGTTCATCAGCGCCTGTGTGAGAGGACAGGATATCGTGCCAGAGCATTCAACATGA
Organism: Pempheris klunzingeri; assembly: GCF_042242105.1. NCBI lineage: Eukaryota > Metazoa > Chordata > Actinopteri > Acropomatiformes > Pempheridae > Pempheris > Pempheris klunzingeri. Next base: position 15,290,503 of record NC_092029.1, on the reverse strand, counting down.
GGTTACAACTCACGCATTTCAACATCTGAACTGCAGCTTCATGAATGGAGGATTTATTGCAGGGCTGTTGTTTCAGACTGCACAACAGCTTGGTGTACCTAATAAACTGGCAACTTAGTCTACCCATAACTTCAGCTTCAGCATAATGCAGCTTCTATATTGATAGGTAATAAAGTGTCCTCATTTACAGGATTGAAATCAACAGCTCTGGTCCACAGTTTTTGCTGCTTCACACAGCTGAAATTATGGAATTTCTGCCTTTAAGACACTGCTTGTAGGTGGAAAGGAGCGATGGTGCAATGGAAACGATTAACGTGCTCCGGTGAGTCACTGATCACTCAATACCCTCAATCCAGGCAGGTTTACATTTGGAGAAAGCCAAACCTTAAACCTGCAGTGTGTCTGTTGTCAGCTGTGGTAGCAGATCCCTTGTTACGCAACAGCCAAGGAAGAGAGGTCAACAGGGATGCAATCACCCCAGGGAGATAATGTGGGAGATAGGTGTGGCCTTGGGTGCAGCACAGCCTGTAACATCAGCACTAAACAGTGACAGTGCAAACAACCGAGATGATGAATTTCAGGGACCACACCCTGGAGGAACCTGAACCAGGTTAGCGGTCCCTGGCCTACCTGCACGAAGGGGAAAGCAGCTCCAGGCTTCAGGGGCTCGTTTTCATGCTCCACCTGATGAGCCACGTACTTCTCCACTCCTTCTTCCTCGTAGATCTTCCTGTCGTCCACCATGTTGAAGAGGGTGCGAGAGGAGACGGCGACGGTGACAGCATACCGGGGTTTGGGCTGCGAGGGGATGGAAAGGCAGAGGAGACATTGAACGTGCCTTCAAAACCAGGCTAATTTTTTAGCACTTTTACGGCCACAACATGTACGTAAAAACACGCGAGCGTGATAGAAAGTTTCTCAGCGAGGGACGTACAGGTCTTGGCTTCTGTGTTTTGAGGTTGTCAAAAAAGGCTTTGGCCGCTGCCCAGTCTTTCTCCTCTCCGCTGTCTTCAGTTGGAGATAAATCGCTTGGCTTTATTTCACTCATTTCTATAAACTTGCTTCTGTCCTGAGGCGAAGAAAAGCTCCGAATAAAGGCGAAAGTGGCAGCAGCTCGGAAACTTATACGGAAATCTGGTTAAATTATAGCCAAGGGAGGGGGCGTGTCCGTCTGTAGTGACGCAGACAGAGCGGGGCAGTACTCGCTCTTGATTGGCTGAGCGGGAGAATGACCATAAATATAAAGTATGTGGACATAAAGTGTGTGTGTACTCTGCTTATTTCTTTCTCATCATCTGAGAAAATCAATTCAACTTAACTGTGATTTATAAACATGGCTCTTCACATAGGACACATTAGACATTAGAGGTGACTTATTAAATGCCCTCTCTCAACTAAACTTCAGTCTTGTTGCATTTATTTATATATATTTATAAGTGCTGCTGTACAGTGCACAACTTATTTGACATTTTGGACACAAGCACTTCACCTGAAATTATTTACATGTGTGTAAAATGTTATGACTGATTTTCTTTCTTTCAGTTTTGTATATTGTCATATTGTCGTACTTGTCATATTTGTGATGTTTGATATATAACAGTGTCTTGTAATCCCCTGTGCCAAGTGTTTGGTATGACATGTAAATAAAAATTTATTATTATATCTATTAAAAAATAGATGAACGTAGGTGTGTTTGTATCTTAAGGTCATCTTGTCATGTTGCCTCAGTTTCTACCACCATTCAGGTGACCTTTTGTCTTGCCCCTCCTGTCTGCCCGTACAGTCTGGACGCGTTGGAGTCAGGCACGTCCTCGTGCAGCCATGTCTCTGTGAAACACTTCTCTATGATGTTCTCTAAATCATAGCCATGGCTGCTTTCTCACTCATCTTGCTAGCCAGATATATCACACTTCTATATATACCACACCTGGCTGGTGATTTTTACATCAATGAAAGAGCATACAGAGCATGGCAAGGACCAATACCCAAAAACCAAGATAAATAAAATTAACATGTATATATTGTATAAATGTGTAAAGGAAATGACATCAACCCCTGTGTAAATAAGAAAAAACTACACAGATAGATCTAATTTAACTCCAAGTATGAAAATATGTTCCCCCACTCATCGATAATACCCTTTCCTAAAGAATCCTCAAAATACAGCTGTTAGATACTTTTTCCTGAATACAATATCTGATTTTGGAGCAAATCTCTTCATAATGACAATATTGTGCACATTTGATCAGATTTTTTTTTAAACCATTTGTAGGTTTTTAGGGTTATAACAATATCTTGTAGCCCCATGTACCAAATGTTACACATGAACAAAAAATAATCATAAACATAGATGCATATAGATGTGTCTTTATCTTAAGGTCATGTTGCCTCAGCTACTACAACCATAATACACATTAGGCTATTATTTGATATCGTCTGTAGCCTGTTCGATTAAATATGTCATATATATTTACATTTCTAAACATTGTGTATTTAACATTAGCCTAATAGTGACGCTCTTATTTAAATACCAGTGCTTACACCAGGGGTGTGCGGGCCAATGAAAATTGGCCCGCAGGAAATTCTAAAACTGTATTGTAATACGGCCCACACATGGAACCTGCATTGGACTGTATTGTACTTCTTAGTCTCACCGCTAGGTGGAGTAACTGTCTTGAACGAGGCAGCTTCTCTATAAAATGAGTAACCGAAGAAGAAATCTGCTACAGGTGACCCAAAATGGCAGAATTAAGGAAACGTAAGACAGCAAGTGAGGGTAGAAAGTTTCAGACGCGGTGTGCGATGAGAGCACAGCTAATAACTAATGAAGATCACTTTTGCATTACGGAGGAGCTGCTTGATGCTAGAAGTCTAAAGACCACCATGATGGGTGAGGATGTTTTTGAAGCTGTGCCAGGTGCAGTTGGTATGATGGGACTTAAATGGGACGAGCTGTGTGGAGGTACGACGGATGGGGCTCCAGCTGGGACAGGCCAGCGCAAAGGAATCTACGGTGTCCGCTGAGGGGCAAGAAAGTGGAGGTAAGGCTGTTAATTCGAGCGCCAGGGCTCTAGCACAGACTATTTCAAGCTTCCCTCTCTGATGCTGATGCTGGTTCTTAGCCAGCGCACGTGGCTCTGTGCTGCAGCTGTTTTATTCCCTGAGATCAGAAATCGACCAGTTTTGAAGAGAGAAGGACCTCTTCATGAGCTCAGTGGCCCTCTCACTGAACACACTGATCAAGAGCCTACAAGGCAAAGACCAGCTTGTACCACAACTAATAAATGAAAGCCCACTAATGGAAAGGCTGTTTTTTTTCTTGAAGAATATTCAGTTATCAAGCAGAATTTACCTACATTTGATTGATTTTGCCAACTTTAATCCACTAGAGGTGAGGCGATATACATCACCTCTAGTGGATTAAAGTTAGCAATACAGCTCACTTCTAGTGAGTGGCCCAGCCCTTTGTATGTTTTTCTGTATGTGGCCCTCAGTGAAAAAAGTTTGGACACCTCTGGCTTACACAATCTCTCTCCCCCCCTCCTCACACACACACACACACACACACCGTCCGCTGGCACATGAATGACCTCCCTCCTGCATCACATCACACCCCCCCAACAGTTGGTAGAGTCCGGGACGGAGCATCATGGCGATAGACGGTGAGTACTCCGGTCTCAGGTGTACTGCGGGGACTTGAAACTTTACTCGGGACAGAAGGAGAACGGCTGTCTTTAAAAAAAAAAAAATCACATTTCACCTTCACCGAGCGTGTCATCTGTTATCTTGTTAAATCCAGTTTCTTCTTTTAAAGCACGCCGTGGGTACCGCAGTGCTCCGGAGCCGGGACAGCTAGCAGATGCCGGAGTGCGGACACCCGCAGGGATGCGCGCGTGAAGTGATGCTAAAAGTGGACGGAGACACACATAGTCCCGACACCGCTTGTGAAACATTTGAATGACACACGCATGTGACAGGGTATCGATTCATTTAAACACATATTATTTGGCTTTAAGTGAAAAAGCCGCTTAGCGTCACGTGGCAACTACTTTGTTTCGTTACTGTTAAAGAACTACACCAATTACAGCTAAACGGCGCCATCTATTGGTGAGATGTCCAAAGAGCAGCGGTGGAAAAAATACTCTCCTCACTACAAAAATTTAAAAATACATCATAAGGAACTTTCCAGCAATTAAAAACCCTACTTATCACAAACGTATTACCAGCAAAAATGTATAATGTATCAAACGTGAAAGCCTTCGTTTTATAAAAAAAAAATGGCTTCTGTTACTGACTGTGACTGTATTATGATTATTATTATGTATTATATCTTCCCAAGCTATTGGTCAGCTGCCCTCAAAGGATCACAAGATAAAACTGCTGAGAAAGACCAGCCTCTGGGGTTCCTCCACATTCCTTTATTGAGTCCTTCTACGCTCATTAGCGGATGAGGATGACTGTGCAGGCTGGATAGAAATCAGAGTACAGAAAAGTGAAATAGTCCAAAAGTAATTTCCATGTGTTACCATATGATGAGTGCAATCAATGTAAAACATCACTTCACCTGACACTGGACAGATATAACAGATATAATGTGAGCGCTTACATTTAAACAAGTGAGTGTGAAAGTGGTACTAACATATTTTTTAAACATGCAATACATAAAATGCAATCTGCAAACACATACAGTATATGTAGTCACTCCTATATAAAAACAGTTAGAGTTTGCTATGCTGAGTGTAAACAATTCACACAATATGAGCATAACAGTCTGAGGAACAACATAAAGCATATGCTCTATATAGTCTGGGTGCATCGACAGCAAAATACAGCAACAATGAAAATGACAACATCAACCCATCCTGATAAATTTCCCTTTAGATCCATAGGTAACATTAACAGGTCATATTAAAGGCATAAAACTCATTTCTACGAAAGATCCAATGCAGAAAACCCCCCCCAAAAAAAACACACCTACTACAGCAGATACATTCTCCCACCTTGGTCATACTGGACATGCCAAGGACCATTAGCAAGATGAATAAAATAAACATGTGTATATTGTATAAAAGTGTAAAGAACATGACTAATGATTAATCTCAGTGTAAATGAGAAATAAAACTAAAAAGGTAAACATGTATTGAGACAGTACGGTTAAAAGGCACCAATAGGTAATAAATCTGATGTTTCTCTTCAAAACAGAATCAAGTTAAAATAGTATGTGGCACCTTTTGTAACTCCAAATATGAAAATATGTTCCCCCACTCATCAATAACATCCTAAATCAGTATAAAATATTTTATAAAACTCCAAGAGTGAGGAAACTTTGTAGATTGTATTACTAATTAATTACCTTTAATAGATAATTTCGCTTGAATACAATATTTTCTTTTGGAGGAAATCTCCTCATATGCAAGTGCCAACGTAGTGCATATTTGTTTGTTTTTTTAATGATTTCTAGGTTATTCCTTTTTTACTGGCTGCTCGATGAGTTTCCCCTTGTGGTACTTCTGTCCGATCCCATAGGGGACGTGTGCAGATATGGTCCCCAGTTCCTTGGCTCCCTCAATGTGGAACATCTGATCATCAAAGAAGATGTGCGGCTTTATTTTCTGCAGCAGGGGCCCTTTAGGAGCCCCGGCCAGGAACAGGGCCTCGTCGATCTCCAGGCCCCAGCTGCGGAGAGTCTTCAGGACACGAGCCCCGGAGCTGGCAGCACTACGGGACGTGACCAGGAAGGTTCGGATGGGACAGCTAAGACGCTCGTTTTTGGCGTAGAATTTTCTCTGGAGCTTCCCCAGAGCCTCCAGGAAGCACTTTAAGGGGCCCTGAAAGAGCCAAAGAGTCACATTCATTTAAAATGTTTTGGGACTGGCTAGATCTTTCTTAGGTTGCTGGAAGCATCAAAAACTGCCAACTGATGATCTATGTGCTGCACTGCATAAACTTAAGTGCACAGACACCTTTTACCTTGTTGTCCTCAGTCACAACCCAGGCTGGCATGATATTACTTGAGGTAATTTATTGCACAGCTCCCTCTGAAGCCACAAAAGCCACTTTTCCACATATGCAGTACTACTTTCTGACAATGGACTATTCAGTTTGAGTCCCCCCGTAGGAATCTACAAGGGTTCAGTCAACTGAGGGCAGAAAGTACTGATTATCATTGTTTTCCCATCTAATCATAGCATGCACTCCACTCACAGCCCACTTTACATGACTTACACCTGTTCAGCTGCTCCTTAGCTACTAATCTAATCAGCCAACCACATGTCGGCACTGCTTTCAAGCAGAGAGACATGGTCATGACGATCTGCTGAAGTTCAAACCAAGCATCAGAACAGGGACGAAAAGTGATCTAAGCGACTCTTTTTGTGTTTCAAGATGAAGTTCCTGCCTTTCTGTATGACTCTAAACTCTGTGCTGACAAACTATTTAGCCTCGACTAAGAGATCGTTGTGAGTAAACTCTTTGAAATACTCACCCAGGAAGATAGCCTTAAGCCACTGATAGATTGAATCAGATTGTATGGTTAAACCGCTTTGTCCAGTTCTGTTCACCCTTTGTCATCATTCAGACGTCTGGATTAGTCCAGCCAACATCCTACTGTTTTAATCCACATTTGTTGTAATGGTATAAAACCTTGCTCTGAATGCTGATCTTCAGAAGAAATGTCATGACTGCAGTGAACTCTCTCTTTCCGCTGTGCAGTGAAATACTCATCATAACCATTTGTATTCATCTGAACTTTAGTAAAGATGCTTTTCTCCAATCTGGGACCTGGATTAAGTTTTCTTTAACAGAAGTTACCTCCACACATAACTGTTGGTCCCAGAATGGGCTGGTTTTACCATTTCAGAAACTGCTGAACTACTGTGATTTTCACGTGCAACCATCTTGTGGCCGGACAGAAAGACAACAGTAACTCAAATGACCACTCGTTACAGGTGGGGTGTGTATCTCTGATTGCACACTATGTCAGACCTGGATGCAGATGGGTTACAGCAGCAGAAGACCACACCAGCCACTTAACTATGTCAGCTTGTATTCTGCATACACAGGACAGTATGCGCACAACGCCTCTCACAGGAACATATACATAGAAAGAGCAATCAGTTACCTGCGCAAGAGGTTTGTTCTCAAACTCCTTCTCGTGCTCAAAGAAAGTGTCCAGGCCGTGTTCCTTCATAATGATCTCTGACTCGTCTGAGAAGAGGACGGCGTCGCCATCAAACGCCACCCTCAGCTGAGTGTCGCTCAGCTCAGTCTCCATTTCCGGCATAAACATCGTGGCTGCGGCGATGCCTGGAGGACGGGGAGGGTTGGTTAAAAACACATGCTGGGATGTGCATCCATCACTCTGGAGTCTAAAATGTGATACCTCACAGCTGCAGGCAACTTCCTATTCATGAAAAAAATGTTTTAACTGCTGCTGCACGATACTTCTGTCTTCATGAAGATGCTCAAATGTAGAGGGAACACAAGCTTAACGACGACAAACATTCTGGCAAATTTCCTTGTTCCTGAAAGACAACACTGTTTTGTTTGAGTCAGTTGTGGGTGTGACACTAAGAATAAAGGCTTAACAGAAAGTGTAAACCTGTTGGCGTACATCAGGGTAGACCTGGTCTGACCAGTGGTGGTACGCAATAGAAAACTGTCCGCAGATACAGATCATCTAACTGAAATGGCGGCATAAGTGAGCAGCAGAATAATGTTTCAGTGCACTCTCCATCTATTCTTGTGGCTGCTCTCGAGCAAGGACAGAGGTGAAATGAATTGTAAAGATTTGTTGGTGTGAAAACAGAATCTCAAACATGCCGCCTGCAATGAGCATGAGGCCGGGTGTAGAGATTTCAAGTCTGTCCGTGTCCGAGGACAGATGTGCCTCATTTGAAATAGCTGCCATGTCTGGGGCAGTGTTAGCATGCATCACATGAGTGTGCACAAATGTGGCCTTTCATATGGATCTATTTGTTATTTTGAGATGCTCAAAGCGGATTTTATTTAAATAACAAACTGCACAAGCAGGGCTGCAGCTAATGATTATTTTCAGTATCAGATAAAAGCAGTAAATCCTCACATTCGACAAGCCAGAAAAGTAAATGTTTTGCATTTTTGCTTGAAAAGCAACTAAGTGGATCATCCAATCGATTGTTTCTGTCAATTAAGTTCCTGTAAAACAACTAATCAGTCAATTTCAGCACTACATCTGTTTGTTTTGTGTGTATTTGGATGACAGGGAGCTATATACCACAGACTGTCTTCAACCTCCTCCTTCTTGCTGCAAACTGTGAGGTCCAGAATGAGTCACACACACAAAATCAAGTGTGTAAATATCAGTGCAGTACGAATACACCTTGAGGCAGCTGAGAGAGACGGTTATTTATTATACAAAAAAAAGGTTTGTGTGTGCCAGAAATCTTACCTTCCTCTATGGCCTCTGTGACTTTCTCTGCATCCTTGGAGAGGTAAAGGTTTGTCATGTAGGCCTTCAGGTAGCCTATAGGACTGTTCCCTCCCGTCATACAGAACCTCTCTATGGTCAAATCTGAAAGCATAAAAGCAAGTTGGAGATGTGCAGCGAAAGAAATCCCATTTAAATTACAACAGCAACACCTTCATTTCTAGTGTGTAATTACTAGACTGAGTGCTGTTCTGCATCGTGTGTGTTGCTGCAGCGGCTGAGCCACCATCGCCACGCTAAACAATCGATAATGTTTGGTTCGGGACGCAGCGTACCGTAGTGATTAATGCTGTTTATGAGGCGCACTCCAACTTGGGCATGGTTGTTAGTCATTAAGACGATGTCAAACAGCTCCTTGCTGTCTGGGTAGAGCTCCCTCAGCCGAGAGTTGACGTTCATCAGCGCCTGTGTGAGAGGACAGGATATCGTGCCAGAGCATTCAACATGAGGTTACAACTCACGCATTTCAACATCTGAACTGTAGTCAAACAGGTTTAACAGAGAACACAAAGACTTTAAAACAACACTGGAACAAAAGAATATGCTTTATAAATCACAAAGGCCTTCATCAGGGCATCGTTACATGTTTGCTTAACATTAAGACCTTCATGAATGGAGGATTTATTGCAGGGCTGTTGTTTCAGACTGCACAACAGCTTGGTGTACCTAATAAACTGGCAACTTAGTCTACCCATAACTTCAGCTTCAGCATAATGCAGCTTCTATATTGATAGGTAATAAAGTGTCCTCATTTACAGGATTGAAATCAATCCTCTGTTCCACAGTTTTTGCTGCTTCACACAGCTGAAATTGTGGAATTTCTGCCTTTAAGACACTGCTTGTAGGTGGAAAGGAGCGATGGTGCAATGGAAACAATTAACGTGCTCCGGTGAGTCACTGATTACTCAATGCCCTCAATCCAGGCAGGTTTACATTTGGAGAAAGCCAAACCTTAAACCTGCAGTGTGTCTGTTGTCAGCTGTGGTAGCAGATCCCTTGTTACGCAACAGCCAAGGAAGAGAGGTCAACAGGGATGCAATCACCCCAGGGAGATAATGTGCATGAACACATTCGAGATCTGGAGAACCACCAGATCTGATTGTAGCTGACGCTGATTGAGCGTCCTTAGGTTGCCATGACAACAAAGCAAGCTATAAATTTTACGATCACCAAGTAAATTTACTTTCTTAAAGCAATGTTGGAATATTTATTTGGTGTACTTTTGGTCATTGTCACCTCATAAAATAATTGTTTTAGTCTAGTTTTTTGTTTATTGCTCGTTCTGGTTGATTAAGTTGCATTAAATGTCATGTGACTTACGGCACAGATGCAAGGTGCAGCGCAGGAGAGAGAGAGAGAGAGAGAGAGAAATCGGGCGGGTTAAGCAGCCAATTTTACATCCCGTCTGTTCTAAGTTGTTTTCTGTTGGTCATCCAGGCGAACACGGTAATTATCAATTACAATAAATGTCAATGAACTGTATACTTTGTATAGAAAGAAGCGAGAGATAAAGGTATTTGTTTATTGCCATTTCAAGATTCAAATGTGATTTTGTCATGTTTGTGGTTATAGTTTTCACGGTGTACCACCAAGTGTTCTTCCTTCAGTCAAGATTAAACCTTGTGGACATCAGTATGAATCGTGGACTCATTCAATGACCAGCAGCTACACTGATCATCTCGGGGAAAGACCTCCTCCATTCTTAAAGAAAAAAAAAATAATTCTCTCTGAAGTCTGGTGTGAGTTTCATGACTTGTTTCACTGCATTCCTAGACGGAGTGAAGGAGTTCAGAAAGCACAGAGGAGCTTTAACGCCTTCTTTTGGCCTGCCTGTACATATTTGGCAGCAGGATGAATTAGTTGGTCTAAAAGAGGAATTCATAAGTCGATAAGGAAGCTGCATCAAGGGTGATGGGCGACTTCCTGCAATCTATCAGTTAAAGAATGAATGAGCATCCTGCCAGTTACATTAAGAGAGAGAGAAATTGTCTTTTGATAGGTAGATTTTCACTGAAAGATCAGGCACTGCCAAACACGAAACACCTGCCTGTTCTCAGTGAGGTAGGCCTTGGGTGCAGCACAGCGTGTAACATCAGCACTAAACAGTGACAGTGCAAACAACCGAGATGATGAATTTCAGGGACCACACCCTGGAGGGACCTGAAGCAGGTTAACGGTCCCTGGCCTACCTGCACGAAGAGGAAAGCAGCTCCAGGCTTCAGGGGCTCGTTTTCATGCTCCACCTGATGAGCCACGTACTTCTCCACTCCTTCTTCCTCGTAGATCTTCCTGTCGTCCACCATGTTGAAGAGGGCGCGAGAGGAGACGGCGACAGTGACAGCATACCGGGGTTTGGGCTGCGAGGGGATGGAAAGGCAGAGGAGACATTGAACGTGCCTTCAAAACCAGGCTAATTTTTGGACTTTTACAGCCACAAAATGTGCGTAAAAACACGTGTGATAGAAAGTTTGTCAAAGTCTGCCAAGTCTCTCACCTCTCCGCTGTCTTCAGTTGGAGATAAATCGCTTGGCTTTATTTCACTCATTTCTAAAAACTTGCTTCTGTCCTGAGGCGAAGAAAAGCTCAGAATAAAGGCGAAAGTGGCAGCAGCTCGGAAACTTATACGGAAATCTGGTTAAATTATAGCCAAGGGAGGGGGCGTGTCCGTCTGTAGTGACGCAGACAGAGCGGGGCAGTACTCGCTCTTGACTGGCTGAGCGGGAGAATGACCATAAATATAAAGTATGTGGACATAAAGTGTGTGTGTACTCTGCTTATTTCTTTCTCATCATCTGAGAAAATCAATTCAACTTAACTGTGATTTATAAACATGGCTCTTCACATAGGACACATTAGACATTAGAGGTGACTTATTAAATGCCCTCTCTCAACTAAACTTCAGTCTTGTTGCATTTATTTATATATATTTATAAGTGCTGCTGTACAGTGCACAACTTATTTGACATTTTGGACACAAGCACTTCACCTGAAATTATTTACATGTGTGTAAAATGTTATGACTGATTTTCTTTCTCTCAGTTTTGTATATTATCATATTGTCGCACTTGTCATATTTGTGATGTTTGATATATAACAGTGTCTTGTAATCCCCTGTGCCAAGTGTTTGGTATGACATGTAAATAAAAATTTATTATTATATCTATTAAAAAATAGATGAACGTAGGTGTGTTTGTATCTTAAGGTCATCTTGTCATGTTGCCTCAGTTTCTACCACCATTCAGGTGACCTTTTGTCTTGCCCCTCCTGTCTGCCCGTACAGTCTGGACGCGTTGGAGTCAGGCACGTCCTCGTGCAGCCATGTCTCTGTGAAACACTTCTCTATGATGTTCTCTAAATCATGGCCATGGCTGCTTTCTCACTCATCTTGCTAGCCAGATATATCACACTTCCTGTAGTGCACATGCACATCTTGCATGTGCACGGGCACTGAGGGACAGTGAGGTTTAATGACAGGACAGATCTGCCCAAAGATACGCTGCTGAAGTCTGCCTGAACTGGTTTACCTTCACAAAGAAGTGAACCCTTGCCAAACACCAGGGAGGGGGCCAAACAGCATCATGGTGCACAATTACAGCTAAACAACACCATCTACTGCTGAGATGTCCAAAGAGCAGTGGTGGGAAAAGTACTCACATTCTTTACTTGTGTAAAAAATATCAGTACAACAATGTAAAACACCTCATCATAAGTCATAGTCATGCAGTTAAAACTCTACTCAATTAAGAATACAGAAGTAGCCTTTTACCAGCAAAAAGGTAAAGTAAAAGTACTCTCACAGAAGATGCCAATTGTGACTGACTGTAAAACAGATTCATCAGTAGACAAGAAGCATTTTATTGTTCAGGTCCAGGAAGATAAATCTGGGGGGTCGTCCGAGGACTGATGGGATAGACTGTGTGACACAAATCTTTTATACTTTTCTCTAATCTTTGCATGTTTTTGTGAAAAGTTCCCCTTTTGTGCCATAAAAAGTTATTTAATTCAACTCACGTGCTGTAAAGCACTTCTTCACTTTGTTTGGAAGAGTCACCATTTACCTGGCTGGTGATTTTTATATCAATGAAAGAGCATGCAGAGCATGGCAAGGACCAATACCCAAAAACCAAGATAAATAAAATGAACATGTATATATTGTATAAATGTGTAAAGGAAATGACATCAACCCCTGTGTAAATAAGAAAAAACTACACAGATAGATCTAATTTAACTCCAAGTATGAAAATATGTTCCCCCACTCATCGATAATACCCTTTCCTAAAGAATCCTCAAAACACAGCTGTTAGATACTTTTTCCTGAATACAATATCTGATTTTGGAGCAAATCTCTTCATAATGACAATATTGTGCACATTTGATCAGATTTTTTTTTTAAACCATTTGTAGGTTTTTAGGGTTATAACAATATCTTGTAGCCCCATGTACCAAATGTGACACGTGAACAAAAACTAATCATATTGTGCAAAACATAGATGTGCCTTTATCTTAAGGTCATGCTGCCTCAGCTACTACAACCATAATACACATTAGGCTATTATTTGTTATTTGATATCATCTGTAGCCTGTTCCATTAAATATATCATATATATTTACATTTCTAAACATCGTGTATTTAACATTAGCCTAATAGTGGCGCTCTTATTTAAATACCAGTGCTTACACAATCTCTCTCCCCCCTCCTCACACACACACACACACACACACATACCGTCCGCTGGCACATGAATGACCTCCCTCCTGCATCACATCACACCCCCCCACAGTTGGTAGAGTCCGGGACGGAGCATCATGGCGATAGACGGTGAGTACTCCGGTCTCAGGTGTACTGCGGGGACTCGAAACTTTACTCGGGACAGAAGGAGAACGGCTGTCTTTAAAAAAAAAAAATCACATTTCACCTTCACCGAGCGTGTCATCTGTTATCTTGTTAAATCCAGTTTCTTCTTTTAAAGCACGCCGTGGGTACCGCAGTGCTCCGGAGCCGGGACAGCTAGCAGCTGCCGGAGTGCGGACACCCGCAGGGATGCGCGCGTGAAGTGATGCTAAAAGTGGACGGAGACACACATAGTCCCGACACCGCTCGTGAAACATTTGAATGACACACGCATGTGACAGGGTATCGATTCATTTAAACACATATTATTTGGCTGTAAGTGAAAATAGCAGCAGGCTGCCGCTTAGCGTCACGTGGCAACTACTTTGTTTTGCTACTGTTAAAGAACTACACCATTAGGCGGAGGAATATGGTGTAATATTATTATCGATCAGAGGAAGAAGATCGGTTACAGTTCTTGAATCACTCCGCCGGTGTTAAATCGTTATTTTGAGGATGCAGCTGACGGGTGGTGTGTGTGAGCCTGAATGATGGTGGAGAACAGTGTCCTCGGGGTTTTAGTGAAAGTGACCGGGACACATGGCGGAGCGGCGACTAAAGGATGGAGTCGGTGAGGAGCGGGGCGCGTGCCTTGTCCCGTCCTGTGCGGGCACCCTCCTTATGGTGTCACGTGCAGCCATGCGTGCAGCGGTGTTTGTTGACACCTGAGAGGGAGGGAGGGAGGGTGAGAGGGAGGGAGGGAGGTTTAATAAAGACACAACAGCACTGCCCCGCCATGGGCACCAGCAGCACAGGGGCATGGACACGAAGACATCTGGAGTTCACATCACATACACTCAGCATTAAATTAAAGAGGAGATCAATGCGTTTTTACAAGTCAGAATATACTTGGAGATGTTAGATTAGCCTTTGTTAATAGGGAAATCTTGAATTGAAAGATTAAGACTTAAAGTCTTAAAATCATGTTTCTTAATTGTTGATTCAGGCATCATGTGTTTAATTCTAATTATTTTACCAAGGGTGGAAAGATGAGGAGTTCAAGGTGTGGAGCATGATTTTTATGATCCCATAATGCAACCAGTGTGTCGTGGAAACTTGCAGCCTACACTGTGTATTACAGTGAAGTTGGGCATGCGTTGTGTTCACTATTCATAGATTATGGATTTTCTTTTTTAGTATTCATGGAAGCAACTTAACATTTTTTAGTGGAAAAATCACAGCAGACACGAGTTATTGTTCTACACGTGAAGCTTTAAGTGTGTGTCCTGTCGACCTATTCGATTTCGGGGCCTGCCGTAATGAAGTGGCGCTTCATAGTCGGGACTGATCTTGAATGTATTGTTTTTAACGGATGATTGAGAAAGTACAAGTGTTGGAAATCTTTTAGGAAGAATCGCATCATCAACAGATTTTCCTCTAAACCAGGGTGACTTGTTTAATGGCTTCTTATAAGATCAGAGTTGCTCCAAATGTAGTTTCAAGCTTCCAGTGTTTCTTTCTCCAGAAGATCCACTGATATTCAGAACAAGTTCAAACACAGGTTTACTTTGCACTGACGAGTGCTCTCAGCAATGCAGTGAATAAAAATGTTGAACTATATTTTTAAGCCAGGCCCTTGAACTTACATTCACAGATATTCACATATATACACAAATACGTCCTCCTTAAGGCACGTTTATGTAACCTGATGTCCAAAATTAACCATTTGGTTAGTTGGTTCCAGCTAATCAGTTTTATGTTTGTTGGCATAACCATCTGCTAGCCCTTCCTCGCCTGAGGCCTGAACATATGTTTCTCCAGTACACGGAATCACATTTTAACCTCTGACTCCCACCTTTTCATGTCTTTCTCTCCCAGGAGGGGGGAGGAACTGCGGTGTTCACGAGCTCATCTGTGCCAGAAGAGGTGAGGCCACGTCACAAGCGAGTCGCTACCAGCTCACCTGTGTGTCAGCAATAGCATAAAAGTAGATTTTTGAGTGTGTTTGTTTGTTTTTCAGCCTGATCATAATGATGTTGCATGCTTGGCTGCGCTCCACCGCGCCACTTTGAAAGCACACAAGACTGCAACGTCCAAATATTTAGCCCAAGCTCTCAACCTCCCTTATTCCTGTGAATTTTCCCCGAAGTTTGGTGTGTCGCTATATAGACTTCAGATAGCATAATGTGTGTTTGTGTGTGTGAATTATGCATGGCATATCAAGTTTTTGTTCACTTCAGCAAAAGACGCCAGCTGTGTGTTCATGTTTTATTCAGCATGGAGGTTTTGTTTTCGTATCAGAGGTCCATGTGTAAGCAACATTTCCAGACTGCCTACCTACTTTTTAAACAAGCATTCCTTATAACCTACAGCCAGCTTAAATATGCACTGGTCTAAAAGCTTAAAAGTTGGGCCTTTACGTGAATAAATGAGTGAAGATTAATGTTCACAATGAGGAAATTTGACACAAATTGTTTCTGTCTGTGTCCAAAAAGATGCGGAAACATGGCAGAATCACTTGTTCCCGTTGCTTTTATTTGAAAACATTTCATCTAAATGAGCTCATGTTTCTCTGAGGTTGTTATCCATTTTTACTGTTTTTACATTCAACGCTTCAGTGGCTGCGCTTTCATGTTTGTTAGTCAGATTACTGGAGTCATTACCTGGAAAAAAAAAAAAAAACACAAGCAGATTGAATCCTGAGGCTCAGTTCAGAGTACTGAGTTCAACCTTAGTTCATACGCGGTAAAAAAAACAGAAGATTTATTTGGTTCTGTTTTCTTATTTATTCCGTTCAGACACTCAAGTACATGCACATGCTCAGAGATGATGGAGTAGAGTCATAGACGGGTGTTAAAAAGGTAGAGACTGAGACAGGGAGGTGGCAGAGAAGGAAAACAAATCAATCCACTTTAATCTGCTCTGCTGTTAAGAGAAATATCAGACTTTCCTGAGAATGATGGATATTACATAAAAAAATAAATAAAAATAAATTGTTAGCTGTTTCAAAGGCCGGCTTGCTGCTGCTGCTCTACTTTCCAGTGTACATTGACGGAGGGATCATGTTACCTCAGGTGTCTAAATTATTCAGCTGTTGTTGACATTTACAGAGCAAGGCCATGTATGAAGTGTCATCACATGCTGGGGCACAGGGCCATAAGCCGTTCATTTCGACAAGTGGCCGCCATGCCCGTGGCTGCAGAGGTCACTCAGGCTCAATCAACACAACCGTCAGCAGTGAGAGTTGATACGTAAGCCTGGCAAGTGCTGGACCAGACTAAGTGTAAGGGATTTATTACATGTCGGATTACTTCAGAGCGGGACAACTTTGTTTTTCTCCTCTTCTTAGATCATTTACTATCTATAGCAGCAGAAGTACTGATAGTGCTTTTTGGGGAACAGCTGGCTTTAAAGAGGATATTCATTTAGAGAAGGTAAGCCTCTGCTGCCACATCTCTCTCTTATCTCTCCCCTATTTCTCTTGCCATTCTTGGGAATTTTAGCCTTCATCGTTTTGGCAGTCTGCAGCAGGCAGCAGCACTTGTTGTCAGGCTGCAGTGGTCTCTGCCTGTTGCCATGGTGAAGCAAGTCTGTCCATAAGTTCAGTCTGTGGTCGGGAGGTTTGAGAAACTCAGCCTCTGTTTTCTCTCCTCCTCTCTCATTTGTGCTCTCAGGAAGAAACCAGCTTTCACACTGCTGACCAATTTAGTCAGTGACTGGTGATGCTCGTTTCTGCAATGAACACCTGCTACAAACCACATGCTCCAACACTGGCCTGATACCTGCCACAAATTTATTTCTTTTTTTAAAATTTTTATCAGCCTTCAACGAGCAAATATTTGGATTATCGATTGATTTTAACTGTTTGGTCAAGAACATTTCAGAAAATGGTGAAGGTAACCCCTTAAAATTTCCCAAACTGAAGTTGATGTCTTGTTAACAGTCTGACTGACAGTCAAAAACCCATTGTTATCATTACTATCAAATAATGACAAAAAAAAACCCAGAAAGTCCTCATAGCTGAGAAGCTGGAACTTAAATGTTTCTTGTTGAAAAATATCATAAAAATCAAAAAAATAATCTTTAAGATAGTCGACGATTAATGTTATGTCATTCAGCTAATCAGTTAAATGACTAATCAGTAAATTAATCAAACACACAACATGAAACACACACAAACAAAAATCAAAAATAAAATTGGCATGAAGGATAAATAGAAACTATCACATGCTGGTGACACCTTAAAGCTACAATAATCAATGTTTTTATGATGACAGTGAATCAAATGACTATAAACTACGAAGAAGTAACAGACAGGAATCACACAGTTCTGCAGTCCCTCTGCTCCACAAAGCGTTGTAGCACCCTTTAGCTCATTGTTTTGTACATCCAAACAGCTTGCTTCACTTTTGATGTTACAGGCTTTCAGGGTGAGGGCTAATGTCGATATGTTAACTCCTGGCCTCACATAATGCTCTGCGAGTGGTAAACTAGTTAGCTGGACACTTTTGCTGCTTATGTTAGTGCAAACAAACACAGTTTAATCTGTTCCTCACAGTTTTGTTGTCGTGCTTTTGGTTTTGGAAACACACCACCCCCAAGCTCTTTAAATGCATAGCGTTACTGTACATATTCACCGCCTCGGAGGAATCCAGAGCTTGGCAGGCCTGCCCATGGTTGCTAAGCTGGACACACGTTTTTCAGGGGCGATTTTTAGTGAACGGTCAATTCAGAACACCTGTGTGGAGGTGCAAAGCCTTTAAGATTGGCGGATCTAATACAATACTAAGGGATTCACTGCTGAATATGCCCATGTAATTGTGGGATGAAAAACTGTATTACTCGCCTTAAGTACTTGGACTTGAACTTGAGATGCCGCATATCATAGAGCCTCACTTTCAGTGTGCTTCATTGTATAAGCTGCCCTTTCTACTGAGGCATTTGGTCTTTAGAAATACCATTCATGGTTCATTGTCCACCCACTCCCCCTTCTCTCCAGTTATTACATTGCGGTGTGTCTGTGTCGTAGCCTATTAAGTGCAAGCCCAGTGCGGTTTGGCTGCTTTACTGAGTCTATGTTTTAGTAAGATCCAGTCCCTTTGAGGCTCTAATAAAAATAGCACATCGGCAGCACAGGGCTGCATGGTTACATGAAGTATGGTTGGCCTACATACACTGCTGTAGATTTTATCTGGTATGCCTTAGAAGTGGAAAAACTACTGACTGTTGAAAAGTACAATAGCTAATGCTCCCCTGACAAAGCAACATTAGATTAGTTTGATTCCAAAATAAGATGCCAGTCATCAAATGGGATTATTTGTGGTATCAAAGTGGGGTTGTTTACAGCCTTAAAAGCATTTTGTTCAAAATAACATTTTTTAGCTTGCAGCCATCTGTGTCTTTTTATTTATAGCCATGGGGAAACTGTAAAAATAAAATACTTTGGCTTGGAAATTAAACTGTCACATGCTTCCACAATCAGTATGACTTATGTTTGTCTAATTTTCTCTTTCTCTGTCTGTCCTTCTTCTTCCTCCCTTGCCTCCACTCTTCCCTCCCTCTTTATTCCCGCTCTCCCTCTCCTCAGTCTCTCCTGAGCTTCTGGGTGTCCTGTCTTCCATTGCAGCCTTCATGGCGTTGATGGCTCTGTTTTTTCTTTACCTCAGCAACAAGCTGTCAGTGGAGAGTCCTGACGATCTGTCACATCTCAGTGGCTATAAGAACAACCAGCCAGGTACTTAACACACCTATAGACTCACCACAGTGGCTGCATTCACACACAGAAGGACGCTTATTAGCTTAGCGTTCACTGCTGAATGAAACCAAATTATTCAAATCAGTCACACCTAAACAATTAAAGTCTTAATGATGCATATTGTAATTTTGACTAATATTAATCTGTATATAAAGTGCACTTCCTCTGCTAAAATGACATCTTACAGTATGAATTGGGATTGCAGTACTCCAAAAACAAAACACAACTCATAATATGGCCTCAGTTTACCATTTTATCTTTTATCCTGATGCGTTTCAGCAAACAAGCCATCATCAGAGCACCAACCTCCTTTCACAGAATAGCCAGCAGACCACAGGGCCAACACACAGAGAGACAGACAACCACTCACGCTCACACTCACACCTACGGGCAATTTAGAGTCACCAATTAACCTAACCTGCATGTCTTTGGACCGTGGGAGGAAGCCCACAAAAGCAAAGGGAGAACATGCAAACTCCACACAGAAAGACCCCAGGTGCTGACCACCGCACCACCGTACAGCTGCAATATTATCCTAAATAAGACAAGATGCATGATTATGTTTTCATGGTATATCATCAGTAAGATTCTACATATGTGATATGTTTTATTTTAATAATAAACAGTAATAACGTTAGAGCCAGTCGTACCTTTTCCTGTCCCAATCGGATCAGCTGACCACTCAACAAACATTTCAATCAGCACTTCTGCACAGGATACACCTTTGGCTCCTGTGACGGATTGGAACATCGGTGATGATGGCGGACCTTGATCAATGTCCAGGCCACGGGATGGAGAAATGAGGAGTGAGGAAGGGAGGAGGCAGAATTAATGAGAAATAAATGAGAGCAGAGTTAGTACTGGGGAAAAACACTGAGGATAAGAATGAAATGTGTAAAAATAGAGTAAACCAGAGGCTGTAGTTTTAAGATTTTCTTGTATTTTTGGAGTGCTACTATCCCAGTTCATAAATTAATGTAGATGTTATTGTGGTTGCTTTCTAAAACCATATTATGAGCATGATAGTTGAATACAAAAACACTGTGACAGAGCCCTTGTTACAAAACATTTATTCTAACCTTTACAACCACCATATTGGAGCGTATTAATCAGAGTGTTGGTCTCAGCACACGCAGTGATGCTGGCACCACACCCTGCTAACAACCACATGTCCGTGTCAGTGCCTCTGATGAGGTAATCTAGCGGTCAGCGTGGTGACGGGATCCCCGGCTGAGAGATGGCCTTCTTCAAGAGCTTCCAGCAGAACCTCCCATCTGTCAACATTTCCTCCATCCTGGACTCGGTCACCAGCCGCGTGGACGACCTGGCCAACGCCGTCAGCGATGTCACTTATGCCGTCAGCGACCAACTCACCGAACAGGTCACGACTATCATCAACAAGGTGCAAGACGAGGAAGATGGGGAGAACACCAGCGGCCAGGAGTCTGGCCAGACCTCCACTGCACAGGAAGGCAAGGCCAGCAATAAAAGCATGTGGCAAATGAATAGAGACTCAGACACAAGCAGCGCGGCCCCAAAGACCAACCAGTCCAGCGATACCACGGAGGCAGACAGCGCTCAGAACCAGCCGGAGTGGGAGTGGAGGGACGGATGCTGGCGAGTGAAAAAGACAGAAGCAGAGTTGGCAGAGGAAGAGAGGAGGAAGACAGAGCAGAAGGAGCTGCAGGAGAAGAGAGAGCAGAGGAGAAGAGAAAGAAGAGAGAGGCAGCTGGAGAAAGAAGCCAAGTCACAGAAAAACAAAGAGGAATCCCAAGATGGAGAGCAAGAGGAGCAAGCCGATGCTTTAGAGAAAACAGACAACGGGAAGGAGAGTGACAGCGGAGAGCAATCCAGTGCTCCGCAAAGAGCTGATGAATGTAACGAACCTCCTCAGTCACCCGGGCGCGAGGCTGAAAGCAAGTCATCAAAACAGAAAAAGCAAAAAGAAGAGGGGGGAGATGAGGAAAAGGTGGATGACAGCCTTGACAGAGAGGGAGATGACGAGGAAGAGGCTGAGCTTTCTAGAACTTCCTCAACGGTGAAAAAGAAGAAGTCAGACAAGAAGAAGGGGAAAGGAGCAAAAAGGGGCTCGAAGAAGTCGGAGGAAGCCTCGGATGCGGAGAAGAAGAAAGAGAAAGGGAAGAAAAGCAAGAAGAAAAAGAAAAGCAACCAAGGTTAGATGGTGTGCTGCTTCTATATCTCCACCTGGGTCTCTTCCTCTTCTCTTGGTTTGCAAAATCACAGCCTGAAGTTCTCTCCCTAAAACTCACCTTCCTTTTCAGGGTGTTGCGTGCCAGTTTCAAGCACCTTCCTCTTTATTTTGATCTCATGTAATGCAGATATTATGTTTCGTGGGATCGATGTGACGCTTGAACTGGAGTCTCCATGTGTTCTGTCCAGAGGGAGTTTTATCAGACAGCGAGGAGGACAAAGTCCCCGAGGCCGTGGCCCAGCAGAACACAACATCTGCGTGGGGCAACACACGCAAACAGTCCAGTGAGCAGGGAGGCTACAGCAGCGAGGCCTCCAGTGAACCGGGTGAGAGTCTGCACATGCTGCTGTACTCATGCGACCCATCATTTTATTTAACCAGGAGCAGGAGCCAAGACTGCAGCAACATACATAGAAAAAAAAACAGAAAGGTTACAAAACATACAAGACACACTTTTGATTTATTAGATAGAATAGGAAGAAAATAACGGAGGATCACAAAACACATATAGTGAAAGAACAGTGTGAAGATTGATAGTGTATCATGTAAGGGATAATGCGTGGCGGGGGTGATTCACTGGGTCCTGCATCATCCTGTCGGGGTTCATTTTGCAATAGTGAGCTGATCGCTGTGCAATATCCTGCTTTATTACACAACACATTCAGTTAAAAATGACTTTTATCGATAGCATAGCAACGTTCTGCTATACAGAAATAACAGACCATAGAATGCTGTGATTGACCATCAGAATCCAGTATTCAACAAAGCTGTGTAATAAAACATAAGATATCATAATAAGGATCATAAAATCCTGAAAAATAAGTACTTAAAATGTGGCGTTACGGAGCTATGTAGAGTTCTATATACACTTGTGTACATATTATATATTCATGCAACAGAGTAACCTCACCTGTAAGGTCGGGCACTGGACTCTGTGGTGGACTCTAGTTACACACACCTTTCATATCACATTACTCCTCCTGTGTCCCTCTCTAACAGCCAGCAGCATCCAGAGGATAAAGAAAGACTCCTCCCTCGGTGAGCCCCAGCCTCCCCCGTACCAGGACGAGGGCTCGGCGGCGCGCGTCTCCTCACGTTCCCGCTCAGAGCGTGGGGTACGGAGGGCGTCGTCCCCACAGCGCTACGACAGCCCCCGCTGCTCCAGTGAAGCCAGCGTGGACCAGGACACGGAGAGCTACCTCAACAAAGGCTGTGAGGAGGACATACCCAGTGACAGCACAGCTGTGCTGGGACCAGAGGTGAGGTCAAAGCCTCTCTAGGTTCCCCTGTCTGTGTCCTAAAGCAGCACAGAACAATTACTTTTACACCAAAATTACCTTCTATATATAGCTTATAGCTTATACCTGTCCTGTAGTTCACCATAACCATTATATGAGAAGACATAACTATTAACAATTAATTAATGTGACACTACTTCTGTAATAAGATGACTTGCTCACTGTAAAATGCTCCGTTACAGTGTCAGTTACAGTTACAGGTCATCTTAATGTAAGGAGACAGGAGGATCAGGTGGATTTAAGAAGAAGGTTCTGCTGGTCCACCAGCTCCTAGAACCATAACTGGATCATCTATAAGGATTCTTTTTATTTTTCAACAATAAATCAGGGAAATCACTGGAGATTATTTTGAATAGAAAAAAAATGGTGATTAAGAATCTAATCTAATTAGAACTCCAAAAATACAACACCCTGCACAACACCCTGTAGTTTAATAATAGATTGTTTTGACAATTAACTTAAGGAGCTCTCAGAAGCTCATTTACTGCCGTTTTCACTTCACTCTTTCCATTTCTTGTAAACTCTTTTGAGAAAATCAGTAACTTTCACTTCATATCTAACCAAGTCCGCTGAGAAAGAAGTTAATGAAGGGAGGAAAAGGGAGAGGAGGAAGCTGATGAATATTAAGTTACAGCAACTTTTTCAGTGCCTCTAACACATCAGTCTCCCTCCTCTTTCACACTCATCCTCCCTCTCTTCCTTCCATTCAGGATGGCTCTGGTCCTCAGCTCCCCTACGAGCCAGAGCCGCTCGCCAAATACGGCACGCTGGACGTCGCCTTCGAGTACGACTCCGGCGAGCAGTGGTTGGCCGTCACGGTCACCGCGGCGACAGACATTCCTGCGCTCAAACAGACAGGCAACATCGCGTGGCAGGTGCACCTGGTCCTGCTGCCCACCAAGAAGCAGCGGGCCAAGACCGGCGTGCAGAAGGGCCCGTGTCCTGTCTTCACAGAAACATTCAAGTTTTCCAGGGTGGAACAGGACGCCCTGGGGGACTACGCTGTTCGCTTCCGCCTGTACAGCATCAGGCGGATGAAAAAAGAGAAGGTCCTGGGAGAGAAGGTGTTCTACCTGACTAAGCTCAACCTGCAGGGCAAGATCGCTCTACCTGTCACCCTGGAGCCAGGCTCCGAACTTACAGTGAGAACACTTTGTGAATTTCTGTTTTGCGCTGTGCATAGTTTCCTCTGAGGCAGTGTGGTACTGGTCTGACAATGAACATATAAACTAGAGCAAAGTAGTCTAGGGCTTTAAAACTTAGGACTAACAGTGTTTCATTTCAATGTCATCATCTTGGTCTACGACACTATAAAACTGTGAAAAATATCCATCATGAGTTCCCAGTACCAAGGCAGCGTCTTGTTTTGTTCAACCAACAGTCCAAATCCCAAGAATATTCAATTTACCATAATGTAAGACAGAAAATCCTCCATGTTGCTTTGAGCTGAATGTCGGCATGCTAACAAGCTGATGTTCAGCGGGTTAAATGTTTAGCATCTAAGCATATACTAATTTGCACTAAAGTACACACAAAGTACAGCTTAGGCAGGCAATTGATGAAGTATTTGATGAATCTAAATTCAATAAAGTTATTATAATTAATTCTGAGGGGAACATGAATGTCAAGACTAAATTTCACGGCTATCCGTCCAATAGTTCTGAAGGCATTTTACTCAAAGCCGCAAATATCTTAGCGACTAGAGCAAAAGTCAGAGGATTACCAAAATCAGTAGGGTTCATCTTATGGGGACCATGAAAAATCTGTACAAAATTTTATGGCAATCCATCTCAACTACTTAGCAGCAGTAGTGGTTGAGATATTTCTGTCATAGCTAAAAAGTTCTTTATGTTATTTGGTGGCCTGATTCTCCGAGATGAAAGTGAAACCAGCTTGAAATGCCTTATTCTTTCATCAGGACTCTAAACCAAAGGCTTTGCACACACTGTAAAAACGACTACACCGCTGCCTTCTTTCCCCTCTGAGTAACTCCCAGTGTGTTTCTTCTCTGCAGGGCTGCGGCTCCCTGGTGAGTGTGTCTCGCAGTGCCGGAGCTCTGTCCTATCGCTCCACTGAAGACTCCTCCTCGCCAGAGATCCTCCTGGGTCTCATATACAACTCTGCCACGGGCCAGTTATCTGCCGAGGTCATCCAGGGAAGCCACTTCAAAACCACGGCCTCGGATAAACCCGTCAGTACGTACAAAGGCCTCCATGTTCAGTCGTTTAATTTGTGGGTTTTGTGCCAGCTTGGAATGAGGTGCTGAGTGACAGTGTGTATTTTCCTTTCAGTAAAAATTCTCCCCCTCCCCTTGGTGTGCTGATACACTTGGAAAATGTTTTGGCAAGAATCCCAGCAGCATGTAACAAAAACAAATTGCGCACCATTACATTTAAATGTTTCCTGGCAACAGTAACAACTTTTTAATAACCTAAGCGATTAAAGCTATAAAGCTGAAACAATTGCTGCTTATCAGGGTTCCCATGAAAGCTGCCCTTCTAGTGTGTATCAGTCTTTAAACTGGTAATTCTGACTACTTCCTCTCCTCCTTCTTTCCATCCTTGTGTGCCGTGGTGTGTGCCACAGACGGTCTGTTCTGTTGTATAAAGCACTTTGTAGGGGGACAGCTCTATATCATGAGAGGTAAGCCAGCAGTGAATTACTTGTCATTATCCGGATTATGTGCACACTATATTTCTACGCCTAAGCTAAGCATGCCTAAATACTTGTTTTTTCCAAAATGTTGAACTATTCCTTTAACAATGATCCATATATCCATATAGAGGATATAGAGTACGACTACTCTGCAAAAAGACCTCATAGTGAAGAGTTTCTAGTTTTAATTCTTGGCTTAAAATAGTCCCACTGAAAACTGTCCACTTTAACAAGGACACTAATTCTGGAAAAGTACGTTTCTGTTAATTTTGTGAAATGTGACTTTTAAGGCTGTAAGCATGGCTAACATCTAATCATGAGGGACAGATATATCTGAAAAACTGTTTTCATGGCTAGATGCCAGTAGCAGCAGTTGAGAAATATACTTTAAATTTGTTTTTGTGAACTGACCCTTTAAAACGCATTCTAATGCACAGCAGAGTTTTGGTTTACTTCTTATATTACACAAAGAGAAGTGACCTATTTAAAACCTCTGCTCCATCTACTGGAGATCATGTTTTTTTTTGCAGTACTTACATCCCGCCACTTGATGACACTCTCCCTCCACTCTCCCCCCCTTCCAGACACCTACGTGAAGCTGACCATGCTGGACTCCAAGGGGAAAGAGATGTCCAAGTGTAAGACGGCCGTATGCCGCGGCCAGCCCAACCCCACCTACAAGGAGACGTTCGTGTTCCAGGTGGCGCTCTTCCAGCTGTCCGAGGTGTCGCTGGTGTTGACGGTGTTCTGCCGGCGGAGCAGCATGAGGCCCAGGGAGAGGCTGGGCTGGGTCTCCCTGGGCCTCAACAGCAGCAGCGAGGAGCAGCAGGCCCACTGGACAGAGATGAAGGAGGCGGAGGGACAGCAGGTCTGCCACTGGCACACACTCACCGACACATAGGAGCAAGATTTATGAAGACTGACCTTCCATTAACAGCATTCCTCAAACAGTCAGTGTTGAGGCAGCAGGTAGCACCTTGTGAGATGTGTGATGTGTGTGTGTGTGTGTGTGTGTGTGTGTGCTGCATACAGGTGTGAAGACAGGCATGGGTTCCCAGTCTTCACTGCCAGAGACTGCATGAATACCCTTTAATCTGCCACTTTTCTCTGAGGCAGACAGACTTAACAGGTGGAGGTGGAGGTGTAAGCTCCAGCTCGGGTCTTTTCGCAGACTGAGAAAGGCAACGAAAAAATGAAAACGACATTAGAAACACGGAACTAAGAGGAGAAGGGAACAGTTTACCCTCCACTAACTCTGCCTACAGAAAGATCTGCATGCTCACTAACTGTTTACAAGACAATGTTACGACTCTTCCAAAACATTTTCCGTCTCTGAATCTTGGACCAAAGAGCTCGGTCCGGGACCAGCAGATTCCTCCCTGTGTCTTCTGGGCTTCTCTGGACTTCAGCCGCCACCAGCATACCAGACATTTCTCTATCAGTCATAGCCATTGACAAAAGAGAAGGCAATGAAAAGACTGTTACAAAAGGGCCTACAACATGCTGCAACTACGCTTACGAGCTATGCTTTGTACAGTTTGTTTACATGCACATGACATTATGCAAGATCCATTCATTGGTCTCCCCTTTTATGTTTGTGGATTATCAGTCAAATGGTTTACCAGTCTAATGGGCTTCTCTCCGGAGAATGTATTGTGGTCTCGCATAACTCAGAACACTATGCATCCGACGCCACTTTAAACAAGAGGAATGAAATCCCGTCTTGCGCTCGCCGAGTCTCTGACAGAATTGGACACAGCTCTGCATGCCACCGGTATCAAAGAGCAGCCTCCTCTTCTGTGTAATACAGATTGAGCCTCTCTCACCATTCAGCCTTCTGACAACTCAGCCATGTTCATTCATGTAGAAACACGGTGCTTCCCGCTGAGGAGGAATATGCAAAAGCCTGCGCAGTCCAATAAACCCGGCTGTTCCAGTGAGGCAGTGCAAACGACAGCCTCGGCTGCGTTCGCTGCGAGTGGCAAAAATGAAATCACAGGGAAATGGTAAATCGCATTATACTTTCTCATTACAGCTGAATGGAAGATGTGTTATTAAATAAAGGCGAAAATAAATGAAAACACTGCCCAGGACTGTGAGAAATGTGGTTGTACCTGCTCTGCTCTCATCTGGAACAAATCCAATCTTTAACCTTCATCAGAGGGAGAGAGTTCTGAGTCAGAACCCCCCCCCCCCTCCAAAAAAAGAAAAACTACAGAAGACAAAGCCACACCCGAGTTTGAGCAAAGAGCCTGAAACCCTCTCTCCTCTGTGTGCTGGCTGAGGCCGAGGGGTGTGGGGAGCATTTTTCTCTCTCCTCGTCCCACTGATGTCAGAGCTGAACCTCGTTCCCTTCAGTTCGCACGCAGGCCTGAATTTCTACAAAGTCAAATTCTGTTCAT
This sequence comes from Pempheris klunzingeri, assembly GCF_042242105.1. Lineage (NCBI taxonomy): Eukaryota > Metazoa > Chordata > Actinopteri > Acropomatiformes > Pempheridae > Pempheris > Pempheris klunzingeri. Next base: position 15,262,883 of record NC_092029.1, on the reverse strand, counting down.
TAGAAGATGAATGAAAACCAGATGTGTAGCATTCCACAAGATAAACTACTGGCTTTTGATTGTAGGAAGCGAAACAGCTATTTTAAGTTTTTTTTGTTTTTAATCACAAGCTTGGATTTAGTTTTAAGCACAATGTGTGCATAATTTACAACCATCGCAGGGACAGTTGGACATTTTAGGAAATACTTTTTGATTTGCTTTTTTGCTGAGTTCAATGAAGCCTGATACCATTCTCATGTCTCTGGGATAATTTAAAGCTACAGACAGCAGCCGGTTAGCTCAGCACGAGGAGTGGAAACCATCAAAGGGCACCAGAATTCACCTACCAGTGAATGAATGAATGAGGGTTCCAAATTAACACTGAGTCTTGTTTGCCCTTTTTCATTGTGGTTGCTGCACTGATTAAATAATTTGTCGTCGCTAGATAGGATTTCTTGTTCAGGGTCAGTAACTTCCTGGATTCTCCTCCGGTTCATTTTTACCATTCTGGCACATAAGCAGCATCGGTCTTTTCATCAAACAAGCCAACTCTCGACATGAAAGAAAATAAACGCATTTCCAAAAAAAAAAAAAAAAAAGGTCAAACTATTTGTTTGAATAAAGTTCTGAGACGGAGAAAAGAATGAGGCCATGAGTCAGATAATGTTTTAACAATGTTGAGAGTTTTTATTTCCATTTGTCTGGCCTTCAATAGTATGTTCTGTCAGTCTGGTGCAGCGCGAGCAGCGTTGCAGGTGGCCGGAGCCTCGCCCACAGTCGTGGATCAGACCCAGGAGCACAAAGTTTCACAACTCCTCACACCTTGCAGAGTGACTGCAGCCTTCCAGGGAACTTTATCCTGCTGTGGGCCGGGGAAAAGCAGCTGTGCCTCAGATCCTAAAAGGGGGAATCTAAGGACTGGAGGAACGGGAGTCTCCGAAATACCAGCCGACCCCATCTATGCCCTGAGGACAGTTTTAGAGTCAGCCAGGTAATTATGATGCCTCCGGAGCGCTAAAGCAAAGCTTTAGCAATAAAAATGATGTGACTGAGGGCTTAGGAGCCAGGCTGGTTTTTCTAGTGTGGCTGTATTGCCGTTTTACACCGGTGTAATTAAGAGTCTGTCTCTTCGTTCATCCATTCTAGCAGAACATGACCGATCAAATGTTTTTCTGTTTCATTGGAGGGGCCAGAGAGTAGCAGCACCTGGATCAGGCAGGGACAGAGGTATCCACTGGCTGTAGCAGAAGCTCATTTTATGACTTTTCTGTTACGGGTGGACCTCTCTGAGAAGCAGGTCATAAACCACATTTGCCTGCCCGAGTGCTGCTCCCCGCTCAGTTAAGTTCCCCCTCAAGCATTCAGTGGCACAAGCTAGTTTTCCTTGGCAATAAAATAAACTGACGGCTCAATCAAGTTGGGACCTTTTTGCGATTAGGAATAATAAACTACAATGTAATTTTATTGAATGTGTCATTATCAGTTTTAAAAAAAAATCTTTTTTTTAATAATATATTCAATAAATATACAGGAACCATGGACTTATGAGAGTTTTTGTTTGATAAAAGCATCCTCACAGTTAGAACCTCATTTTGGATAGAAGCCCTAAACTTATCTCAATATCTTTTTTAAAGGGATCTTTTCAGGTTAATCTTTTGTTCAGATTACAGGAATTAAGTCTGACAATGTCAAATAAAGAACTTTGGATTTATAATACATGGGAAGGGCTCCAATGGATTGACTCCTGGTAAAGTACCATGCAGAGTGGATAGGGGTGCATCCCTTTAGCAACCAGTCACACTGTGCACCCTGCAAATTATACTGTAAAGCAGCAGACATCGTACCTATTTGGCAAAGAAAACATTCATCAAGCAATGGTTAAAAAAAAAAAATAAAGACAAAGTGGAACCAATATGGCGAGACTGTAAAGTGACGTTTCTGTCTGGGCTGGGAAAAATTCTACACAGGAGGGTGACCTAAACATGGCGGGACACACTGAATACTTAAGATGTGAAGCTAGAAATGGCAATTTATTCAAGAGAGTAGTTTAAAAAGTTTGGGAATTGTGCTTGTTTGCTCTCTGGTGGAGAGGTAAGAGGAGAAAATAGTTACCACTCTCATATCTGTTAATTACAATAGAGCCCAGATAAAAGGCTAACTGTTAGCTTAGCTTAGCATAGCACTGGAAACGGCTTGTTGGTTTTAACAAACAAGACATCGTGTTAACTGGCGAGCTTCGGAGGTGCTGCTGGGCATATTTTGTTGTCTTTGTACAGAGCCAGGCTAGCTGATTCTCCCTGCTCACAGTCTGCATGCTAAGCTAAACTGGGCTAAGCTAAGCTAGGCTAAGCTAGCATATTTGACGGACAGATTTAAGAGAACTATCGATTGTCTCATTTCACTCTCTGCCAGCATAAAAAAGTGCATTTCCCAATATGTCAAACTATTCCCTTTAAGCCTATAATGTTTACCATAATCCTAAGAGTACATTAAATTTCACTTAAGACTTTCTTTATAATTACAACCTTAATTAGACATCCAAAGCTAGTTTTTGTTGATTTTGGCAGCTGTGATTCTTCACCTTGTAACCGTTGATTGGTTAATATTATTACATTTAAATGTGACTACTTCGACCTCGGACCAACTTTACAAACATTAATAAACACCCTATAGCATAAAAAACAGGCCATTTTAAAACACCCGTCAAAGAGTGCGGATCCTGTAAGCATAACAAAATGACAAAATGGCGGCTGGTTTTCATGACAGATTCGAGGCATTATGGTGACCGCTGAAGTGAATTCCTTCTGGAACACGTGACACTACTGGACATGATTGGGCCAACTCTTCTGTCGAGGTCCTGCGTCGTTCTCAGACTAAAGGGTCTGTGTCTGATCTCCCACAGGCAGAGGTTCTGGAAAATGTTTGTTCAACATGGAGATTTACACATTTAAACAACATTATTTAAAAAAAAAAAAAAAATCAATAAAATACTTCTGACCATCAGTGCTTCTCTCACGTACATGTACAGGAAGTACAGGTTGTAACTGTAGAATGGAAAAAAAAAACACAAACAGTGGCAGCCATGTGCCACTTTTGCTCTCCCAAGCTGTCAACAGGCTGCTGGGCTGAACACAACCTGACATCAGTCTGTCAGAGATTCAGTAACAGAGCTCCATTGTCAGGTACGCTTTATTGTGGGAGAGCTTCTGTACACTCTGTACAACAGCCCTCTTTCCTCAGCAGGCCGTTAAGACGTGCAAATGACATCTGTAGTGGTTGATGATTGAGCATGATTGAAGAACATGAAAAAGGAGGAGTGACATCCACTGAAAAGGCTTATTTTGTTGGCAGTGGTCCCTTTCAGCTTCCACTCTTCAAATTTTCAGTAGAGTTGTGGGATTAGACCACCAGCCAACAGCTTTTAAGGTTAACTTGTCTTTCCCCCGGGGCAAAATCCTACCAGCGAACGTTCCTTCTGTGCATTTACCTGGCAAGTCCGTCCATCTGGCTTCAGCGGGAGCTGCTGTTCTTTTAAAAACTTCCAGTCCTTCGGTCCACTCTGCTTATGGCTCTTTGCTGGGCCACTCAGCCCGTTGCTAGATGAACTTGAAGCACTTGGTCTTGTCGTGGGGTAAACGAGTCTTAAAGAGCACAGAGTCCACACGGAACTGCGTGTACAGCAGTGGCATGTAGCCGTACACCTTGACGAAGAAGTTGATGCATTTGTGACGTTCGTGGAAATGCGAGTCGTCGTGAGAAAGGGCCTGAGGGCAGCCGGGACAGCGGAAAGTCCAACGAGATGTGACCTAAGATACATGGAGAGAGAGCCAGTCTGTACATGAGTGATATTTACTCTGAGATGTATTTGTATGTCATTGGTAGTTATGGTAGCTGAAAAAAGAAAATTAATCCCTACAGTAGTAACCACTTGTTACCACAAAGGCCAAGAAGCATTTAATTCGCTAACTACATTCATTTGTGAGGTTTATGGGTTATGCCACAACTTCCACTGTGATGCATTTCCTCGTGGAAGCCGATCCTGAAAGCTATCCAAGTTTAGCACCGTTAGCGGCTTTTTGTTGGATTTTAGGAAGTTTAGACTCCAGCAACCCCATCCAAACCCATTATCCGAGACGGCGTTATGTTTACAGAACAAACAAGCCGCTACTGTCAACTGTCCTTATCCTAAAAGCCTGTCCTCTTGTGACACTTCATGTGAAAACAGAGTTTCAAAATATGAACAAGTGTGTTACCCAAGCAGCCAAAGGGGGTTGAATTATGATATAATGTATGGTATAATACCAGTTTGGCCTTCGATTTTACTTAGAATACTAGGATTAACTAGCTGTACACTGCAATATATGAACAATGCAGTTTCTCTGAATGGTAAATGGTCTGGATTTGTATAGCGCCAACTCAAAGCCCTTTTACATCATATCCTCATTCACCCATCATTCATACAGGAGGAATCTATGTTGGAGGAGACTTTTCTTTCACACACATTCACACTGAAGCTGTGCTTAAGGAGCAAGCTGGGGTTCAGTGTCTTATCCAAGGACACTTTCACATGCAGATTTGGAGGAGCCGGGGATTGAGCTGTCGATCCTGCGATTGATTGACAGCGAGACACTGAACCCCGACTTGCTCCTGAAGCACAGCTTCAGTGTGTGGAAAAAATAGTCTTCATCATTCATCTACATCAGTGGGACATCATCTACATCAAATGACGTGTGAATGGATGACTGTGGATGTAATGTAAAAGCACTTTGAGCAGTTGCAATGACTAGAAAGGTGCTATACAAATACAGACCATTTACGGTATAACTATGTCTTCTACATGGATCATCAGCTAGTGAGGATGCTGACTTTTTGCCGGGGACATGCTCTCTCTTTAGAAGATTCTAGCTTTAAAACTACACATCCTGAAACATTCAAAAGTCATCTGAAGCTAGCTTTTTATACTAGCTCGGGGGGGGGGCACCCTAATATTAGCTTAATTAGCTGTTGGCTACAGCTGACAAAATCAGTCAGCCGGCTATCAATGGTGCTTTTTTCTCCCACTGGGCTCATTGACACCATTATTAAGTAATCATAGATAAATCTAAATGCATTAGTGCTCCATAAAATGGGACAGGGCTTAGCGGTTGGTCAATTAAAAAAAGAACAATAAGGAACAGACTACAAAAAAAATGTTCAAGAAAAGGAAAAACATTCCCAAAAATTGAGTTTAAGTGTTAGTTCAGCAGCAGTGATGCATAAAAAGCAATTCATCTTCTGTTTTATTTGTCTTATTTGGACCAAAAGCGTAACAGTCTGTCACCATTTAAGACTCCACATTCAAACTTGCCCCAAATTCATTATTCACAAGGCATTATTCCTTGCAGTGAATTGCCGTCATGCAACACACTCCATCAAAGCCGTCCTTAATTCCCCTCTGAAACACCCTGAATATTAACACCCCACTAAATCAAAAAGAACTTAAACTGAGGGCTGCGGCGGTGTTTCTGTTCCAACAGCTTCCCTGACTTGATTGCTAGAATTATTTGTCTGGCCATAAATTTGCATTTCGGTAATAAATGTCCTTCCAATAGAAATCCAGGGAAAAAAAAAAAAAAAAAAAATCCAGCATAATGCAAGAATTCGATCTTCTGTTTTTGATCCATCATTTGTGTGGAGTATTGGAAATGTCAGTTTGAGTAATAGCAAGGCAAAGTGGGCAAAAATATAAATGTGCAGGACCTGGGGGACACAGAAAGTTTACCGGTGCTGAGCCGAGCTCAGCCGGACTGCGTGCTCTGACACTGACCTTGATGGGTGGCTTGCGGGTGATGTGAGAGACGAGGAAGTTCATGGCAATGTCCTCGCAATTGATGTACTCGTCCACCATATCCCTGATGGCCTGGGGCATCACGTAGGAGTACAGGTAGGCATAGTACTACAAAAACACACGGGGGAACGTGAATGACACGGCTATAAGGCAAGCAAAAAGGTACATTTGGCTGAATGTTGTATGCTTTTATTTTTGATTTTTTGGAGGATGTGGGGTACAAGATCTGACCTTGTGGAAGAAAGCAGCTCCTGTCAGGACCATGGAGAGCTCACAGGAGTAGTTGGAGTTGTAGAGCCAGGACTGATGGTTGACGTCCCACGCGTGATACCTCCCAGGGAAACCCACGATGCGATCTCTGGCCTCGCGCCACACTCTGTGAGACACCGCCACACACAGCGTCAGCAGGATTCCTCGTTTTCAATCAATCAATTCAGGCTGACGATGCGGAATATAATAAATGTTTTATGGATTACTTTTTATTGCAGTTTATTGTTACTTTTTTTTATGGTCATTAGTGTCTGTATGTCCATATGCCACCCTTTTACATCCATCTGTTTTAGCATGTCGTCTATATAAGCAATGCGACGACTATTTGCCTCTTGGGAGCAATTAAGCAAACATTCTGTTGTCTTCTATTAGTCTGACAGTTTTTAACACGTTCAAAGCCAAAGTGGTACTCTTGGCTCATATTTAGTGTTTCAGTATATCTGATTAGACACTTTCTTTCTACAGACACAGAAGATCCAAGAAATCTCAAAGAGCCATCTAATGTCTCAAATGAGCTCAGGCGAGACATCTCGCATGTGTAACACACTCAGCTGCTGACTGGTTTTTCCTCTTTGGCGAGAGTGGAGGTGAGGAAGCATTCCTGTGTAATTCTGGGGGAGTTTGAGATAATTCATGACAAATGACCCCGTACACACACACACAGAGCCAAACTTTGCCTGCCTGGACAAGCTGCTACAGCACCAAGTCGTAGACAAGTCTGGAGAGGGAGGCGTGGTGCACCAAAATAACTTAACGGCATACACGCTCATTTAATTGGCTTAAACATGGCCTTCGCATTCAGCTTGTTTGAGTGCAGTATTAGCAAATGAATCATAAGTACAAGGCCTGGGCAGCATGTTCCCCTTTTATTTTCTGTGGTTCTGTCCCAGGCCGTTGGTGCAGCTTCTCTGTCTAATTCAGTCTTTTCAGAAATGTGACACTTCTGCATTTTTTTTTGGACATTTTCACTTCTCACGAGACATGAACCTTTCCCTTCTAGCTTTATAATAATAATACATTTTATTAATAGTGCACTTTACATTTGGAGGCACAAATCTCAAAGTGCATTTTTGTGCTCAATTTCAACTTTCTTCACAGCATTACTCCTGAGAAAAACACAATTATATCTAAGAAAGCAACTTATTAATTTCCTTGCCAATGGGCAGCTTATAAAAAGGTGTCTACTTCTGCAAACAAGTATTTTATATTTCATGGGGGCAATTCATTTTAAAGAGATTCACTGGTTTCCAAATTGTATTTTTCAGACCAGTTGCCCAGTAAACATTTTTTTATAAATGAATAATTAAATGAATTGACTTCAGGCTGGAAGACAATAAAATATATAAACTTTCAAGATGGGTGAACACTTTTCATAGACACTGTAAAATTGCCCAAATGTTATCTATAGTGTGCTTCCCTTGCATATGTGAATCCTGAGAGGGGGATATTTAATTAAAAATCAGTTTCCTCAGACAAAGGTCTGGAACACCAGGATGTCATAATGTCACTCAGTTGCCAGTTTATTAGGTACACCAAGCAAAACTAATCCAGTCTAATACAACAGCCCTACGTTAAATCCTCCAGTCCTCCAAGGTTATAGAGTTTAGTCTGTGTCTGTTTTAGAGAGGTGTTGGTTCAACTGTATAATCATTCTGGAAGATGTAGTTTTTGGTGCTGTTGAACTGTGCATTATACAGAGAGGTGTTACACTTATTTAGCTTTCCCTCACTAATATAAATAGGGCTGACAAAATAATACAAACACCTGCCATTATGACACAATACAGTTCAACAGCACCGCAGACTACATCCTCCAAAATCACCATACAGCCGAATAAACACCTCTCTGAACGCAAACTGAGCTCCAATGATAAATATCTCTTTTCTCTTTGCAGTTAAAATAAGGGCTGCATTTAAAACCAAACACAGCATTCTGATGGATCGATCCATTGGATTTGAGATGGTATGTTTACTAAAAATAGTTGTGCTTGGTCTAATAGTGGCGTTTCCACCTGCGCTTCATGCTCAGCAGCACGTGAGATGATTTACAACATATGGAATTCGTACGAGCAGCATTGAAATAGAAATATTTAATGATTCTCGATCTCCATCTAGAGCCTTGCATCTCCTGTCGTCATTACTGACCTGAACCCGAACATGATCTCATCGTGGCGGAGATGAGCGTCATCATCAATCGATAGGATGGCCTCCGTTTCCACGGCGTCCCAGGGAAGGAAACGGTTGTTAAGGCTGTTCTTTTCTGTGCGGACAACCTACATTTGAAGGACAGGATTTTGTTTAGCAGGAACATTTCTGTGTTCTGTCGTGACACTTCTCTGTCTAACACTCACAGCAACTCTAGTCAGAAAAGATCATTTTGTACATCTACCTGACCCATATAAAGCTACAGTACATTTTCTTGACAACTTGGGGGCAGCAGAACAAGCTGTAAACACAGCATCGACATATTATCTACCTTTAAAGCTGATGTGGTGAACCTGTTAGCAGTCGATTATGTGCACATTCAGAAGATGCAAATCAACATTAACACTCATTTCAGCTGCGTTTCTGGCCACCTGGTAAATGTAAGTCAACTCCTGACATATCCTCCTGATAACTTGTCTCTTTAGTTGCTAAATGCTCCACTATGTTCACCAACAACAGCTGCCTTCAGTGGCTGCAAACGAACTTCATGAGAGCAGTGAGAGTGAAGCAATACAGTAGAGTTGCAGGAAGGAAATTATGTGCAATAACATAATTTCATCCATTGCAAATATAAAAATATTGAACAGAGCAACTGAAAGATCTCTACTAAAGAAAAAGCTTGTGACTGATTCATGGTATGATGCATATGACTCATGATTAAACTGCCTCTTCAGTAAAATCAGCTTGGCACAGACTTGTAAGTAAGTGATATTTAGGTTTGAATATATTCTAAGTATTCATTTGCCATATAATAACAGTAAACATATTAGCTTGGCAAAAACAGCTAACCACTAGTTCACAGTCTCTATCACAAACTAATGGCATCAATATTTTATTTTTCAGGCTTAATTCAAAAGCTAACATTTTTATCATTCATGGACGTCACACTTTTTCACATCCTTTGATAAAAGCTGCTGATAATTTGTATGGACCCTTTGTGTGGAGTTTCAAAGAGGTGCTGACCCAAACAACTCAATGTGATGTACTTAAGCAAACTCTGCACCACCTCTGACACATCAGAAATGTTACTGGTTACTTTTTTTGCTTTTCAGACGGACGGTATAAAGAAGGAGATGTATTTCTTACAAAAGAAACCAACACCCTTTAGATGACTGTATATGCATTTGTTGAACTGAAAGAATTCTCTGAAGGAGCACTCACCACAATCGGCAGACCAATGTCTGGCCATAGTAGGTCATCTGATGGAGGCTTGGGCGAGTTCCATACCACCACTACCTTGTTGAGGTATGGCAGTCCATTCAGCCTCTCCAGTGAGTTCATCAGCACCTCCTCCCTTTCATACGTCAGCATGACCACTGTGAATTGTTCTCGGGGCACGTTCCCTCCTAGAGCTGCCTGAAACTCCTTCCCCGAGCCACCCGTGCCTCCACCGATAGGCCTGAAACCAGTACCCGAGCCAAGGAATTTGGCTTCAGAGGGCAGCACAGGGTCCAGAGGAGTATGCGGAAACAGATGGAAAGGCCCTGGTGCCCGGTTCCATGCTCTGTAGGTGTCTGCAGCTGTATACGTGAAGTTGCGGAGAAAGCGCGGAGAGGCGTACGGTGGCTCTGTCTCGACGGGACCCAAATCCAGGTCACCATTGTCAGCCAGGTTGGCATCGGTTCCTGCCAGCTTCCCTGCTTTGTGAGGAATCTCTTGAGCGGGCTCTTCTTTGATGGGTGCAGCAGGAACCTGGATGCTGGTTCTGATGCTGGCCAGAAGAGTGTTAAGAACATTCTCAGAGGTGGAGAAGTACGTCTCCCACAGAAAGCGGCCCTGCCGCCTCATAGCTAACATGTCGTTGTCCGATAGGCTGCGCAGCAGGAAATGTAGCTCTGTGACACGAGGCTTGGGGACTATAATGGCAGCTTCACTCCATCGAATAAACAGATGATATGGTAGTCTGGAGTGGTCCCCCAAAACCACTGGGATGGTCCCTACCTCTAGAGCCTCAAAGAGCCTCATCCCACAGCCTGCTGAGGCCACCAGCTGTCCATCCCCTGGAGCAATCACCAAGGCAAAGGTTGAAGCCTTGAGCACTTCCAGCCTGTCCTCCCTCTCTCCACAAAGAGCCCACTCAGTCGGCAAACTTGGCCGTGGGTTCTTGCAGGTGAACTCCACCAGCACCTGATCCAAGTGACTATCCTGCACTGCCTTTAAGGTGCCAATAATGCGATCGTCATAGTCGGCTGGTGGGTCTCCTTCTATTTCCTCCTCAAAAGACTGAGGGGGTGCCTCCTGTAAGCTACTCCTCAGCGACTCCACCCTCTCTCCCTGGAAGGTAAAGAGGTATTTCCTCTTTACAGGAACCTGAGGGGGCACTTCCAAGAAGTTTGGTTCTGAGAGGGCATGGACCAGTGGGGACACAACCAAGTCAAAGCCCTCACGGTACTGCTGTTCCAAGAAGGTGGATTGAGCGACTGCCGCCCGTCCTGTGCTCACATTATACAGGAAGTTCTGTGTCATGGACTTTCTTGAGAGATGCACCAGCACATGGTTGTGTCCATCAGATCTCCAGTAAGGAAGAGCTTTTAGTTGCTTCTCCAACTCTGAAGGAGATGGCAGTGGGGAGGAGGACTCCTGTAGCTCCCCTACGAGCACCAAATACAAGCAGGCAATGCTGGGATTATCAGTTACATAAATGTTGCTCTTAACTGACGCTGCAAAGGCCTGCTTAACCAGTGGGTCAAGATAGTCAGCCCATGCATAGGAGCCTGTGTCATAGACATACACAGGAAACCCAGACGTAAGAGGACAGCGCGCATAGTCGAAGCAGGAGCGTAGACGGCAGGAGCGCGCAGACTTGGGTGGTGGCAGTCCTGGGTCCTCCTTGTCTGGCAGCAGCCTGACCGGCAATGATAGCTTGGGCTGGTTCTGGGCCATTAGTTCTTTATAGGAGTGCTCTGTCTGGCTGATGACATTCTTCAGCTGCAGCAGATCCTGCTTGGCGCTGTCAATGCTACGTTTGCATGCCTCAATGCGCAGGTTGAGTCGGGCGATCTCCCCGTTGAGCTCCTGCCTCTTGGCTTCCAGCTGCAGCAGCTCCTCGCTGACCGACTCACGGATGCGACACAGATCCTGCACATGCTTAGCCTCGCATAGTTCACCACCGGGCCGCGGCCCAAAGATGCGCTTATCGGGACCCCCAGCCTCATCGATGGTAGTGAGGTAGTAGTGGGCAATGAGTGGGAAGAAGACCAGGATGAAGAAGAGCATAAAACTGAGCCAGGTGAGACGCACACGCCGCAACACCCATGGCTGGCCACCGGCACCCACCCCACCACCGTTACGCTGCATTATTGGCTCTCTCAGTCTGCTCCTCGCCCCACCAAGGAACCGTTGCTATGGAGATCAGCAGCAGCCATGGTACGACCTTGTCAGCAAGGCAGTGGGATGGACACTAAATCATCAAAGCTGGGCTGTAGCTCTGTCCTTCTGTAAAGGTCATCTGAGGCTGTTTACCTCCTTTTAAAGAGTCTTGTGAATATTGGCTAGAGGTTCAGCCTCACCTGTATTCTAATATGTACACTGCTGTGTTATAGCCCACACAAACTAATGCCATTTCTATTATGAGGTTCAGCTATCCTTCCTAATCTATGTCAGAAAACAGTCCCGTATCTGGAGAGGGGTTCCCCTCAATGGGTGATGCAAGGAGGACATGGCTGCTCACAGGTCAGTGAGATAGGTGGGTGGGCTTGTTGCTTCCATGTGGGACGTGTTCATTTTCTGGCCCCTCGTCAGGAATACGTTCAGAGATGCGACCTCAGAAATCGTCTCGTCCTTCTCAAAACAGGAATCTGGGAGAGAGAACAAAAGAAAAATGAGTGACAATGGTTAAATAATTAAATCTGTGGCAACATCAAAGTGATGCCTGAGCAGCATTTAATGGACTATCTGAAGTGGACCCATTAAAAGAATCTTAATTTTGAGCAGTAAAATATCTAATTCTTTCACGCACCTCTTAATAAAATACACATGCTTCAATGAAATGAAATTTTTTTTCCCCATGGAACCAAGCTGCACAATTCATTACATATGGCCTAGATGTCACTTTTTGCCTTTAAATTAAAGAGGACTGTCATGTTTGCCATTACAGAAACACAAGAGGTGACAGGCTGCAGGGCCCTGATGTAACATCCACAGTAACATATATTAAGTCTGTCTTTCCACAGTCACCCACTGTATAGGTTTTTTTATAGAGCAAAACTCTGCAGCTAATTCTGTTTTTCACTGCATTCAGTGCATGATTGCCTGGTCCAGGGAAGGAAAAAAAATCATCAGCGTGCTGCAGAATACTTGGGGGGGTTTCCGTTTCTTTCAATTTCCTCTCTTCCAAGTCACACAGAAAGAGCAGAAAAAAGGGTAGAGCCATCACTAGTAAACTACACGCAGCAGGCAAGCCAACACCAACAGCATCTCCAGCAAATCTCATTAAGGGCCTCCTCCTGCATCCCAACCTCATCACTGACTCAAATTACTGAGCACCCCTGATAACAGTCCATCTCAGAAAGTGATGTGAAATTATCTTCACTAGCTCTGAAGAGAAAAAGGCTTTCAGGAGGGAAACACGCTGTGACGCACACTGCTTTACACTTGCCAGCTTTATTTCAAAATGTTCCTGAGGCAACTGGAGGTGAGTTTTAAGGATACAGTGCTGCGCATTTTATCTTCTGATCATTGCAAGAACGTCAAATGCATCTTCCTCTTCAGCTCACTTAGAAAATACAATGAACGTAGGAAAAAAAACACATCAGCAGTTGTATTCTCAATGTGCAGATGTTTTGAAAAGATAGCCCTGGGTTAAAAAAAAAAAAAACAAAACACAGCAAAACTGGAAGTTGCAGTAGCCCCACTTAAACAGGTGAAAATGTCTGGGAAAGATTCTTACATCGTGGGCACAGTCTAAATTTCAGCACAGATTGTTTAATTCCACAAGCAGAAAACAGTCTGCTTTTAACAAGCCAAGAGGGTGTCAACCAAAGAGGCAAACAGTCCTTATCAAACACATAACTAAACCCACAATACCAAGAGTGAGTCTTGATTAAGCAGTGCAAGTTCAGAGTGACTCAGTCATGGACACCACGGGCGAAAAGGAATGCAGGTGGTGTTTACCTTTTTGCGATATAACAGCTCTTCATGATAAGGATGTTATTCCCTGGGTTAATGCAAACCTCTGTGGTTGCAGCGCTTTCATTACTGCCTGCTTAGATCACAACGTAGACCGATACCATCTCAAAAACAAACACAGCAAAAAGCCATCGTTCATCCTGTCCGAGTCAAGTAATCACTTCTCTGTGCTGCTGCCATGTGACTGGCATGTCTGATGTTTACAGATTACTACTGCCCTGGCTCTGCTGAAAAACAGCATCTTGCAATACAGCTTGTGTGTGCCCGTCAAAGAGAGGAATAAGGAAAGGTACTGGCAAATCATGACGGCCATATGAACACACCTCTGGCCACACATTTGTCTTACTGTCACGTAAAAGTAAGTTTCACAATAGAACTGCAACTAAAGATTATTTTTATTAGCAATTCACTTCCAGATTATTTTCTTGATTAATGGATTAATGAAAACTATCAAGGTAGCATCTTCACATCAGTCTGTGTTCAATTTACAGTTATAGAGACAGAAAGAAAAACAGCAGCATCCTCACATTTGAGAAACTGAAAATTGCAAATATTAAGCTTTTTTCCTAAAGGCTTAAAATCCTTGTCAAATAGAGCGGAGTTATCTGGCAGCATTTAGCATGAAGGCACTTGGATACATCGGCATTTTAGACTTAGACTTCTTTTATTGATCCCCCATAGGGGGGAATTTGCATGTTACAGCAGCAACAATAGACAAGAAAATGTTCAGTGCTACCACAATGTTACCAAGCTAATTTAGATTTTCCAAATGCCAGCTTAAGTGGCAACAGAGCATCAGTATGCATTAGACAGAGAAGTGAATGTACAGTCTATTATTAGCTACAAAAGGTGCAGCCACAGTCAAATGAGGAAACGGAGCAATCCAGGTTAATATTAGACAAGGGGCCTTGGTCTTGCAAAGTAACTACAGGCCAGTGGTCTTTGGTGTAGTCAGGAATGAACATGTACAATAAAAAAACTCCTGGGACATATGACCCTTTGAACGCTGACCCTCATCCTGCTGCTTAGTGATGTGCCTGAGGTGCAGCGTGACCGAGAGACAACTATCACAACAGTCTGATTAATTGCTGCATGACTGCCAGTGTCACAGGGGTAATGGCAGACAGATGTTGGCAAATGCTGCTGCTAAGCCTAATCTGCAGCCAAAAACATGCTGCTTTAAAGCTCTGCCTGTGGCTGCTGCTGGGGAACAGAGCAACACACGCACCGATAGAACCTAAATCTCAATCTCTTCAGATGTAGATTTCTAATCTGCAGAATGTCTTCGCCCCGCTCCAGTCGGCTTAATCTGACTGCTTTCTGCACGGAGAGCACACAGGAAAGCATCGATCGCTCTGGACTTCGTTTGTGGGGATCAATGATAATGCCATCATTACCTACCGCTGAGCTGCAGCACGGTCTGGTGTTAAGCACCTAAGGGGCTGCTGTTGTAGCCATTTTCACATGTAAGCTTCAGGCACACAAGGCAGCAAAGGTGTGAGAGTGAGCTATAAAAAAACATTTGCACTCACAAAGAGATACTGACATGCCCGTCCTTGCCTTTATCTTCAGTCTGCAGTTGCAGTGTTAGATGAAGCCACTGCAACATATTAGAATTATTTTGATAGATTTTGCCATTTTGAATTACTTCCGCACAGATGACGACTAATCTCTGTCTATTATAGCATAAATATTCCATTACTCATGCTGAAAATCAATACAGATTTGATATACAATCCAGCCCCCTTTCAGAGGGCAAAATCCTGCAACATCTTCAAATAAAGCCGTCAGTGCTCTTCTCAGGGGAAAGGAGAAGCACAGCCGCCTCGCTGATGACCCAGATAGAAAACCTTTTGCTCCACATGGTGAGCACTGAGCAAGCAATGACTTAGTCAGCAAATTACTGGTCCGGCCTATGAATAACGCAGACTGCATTAGTCTGGCAGTTTGTTAATTTGATTTAGAGGTATGAAAACCCGGCGAGATGCATTAAACACAGGCTTTAACATCAATCAACATCGAGTACTTAGCTCATGCCAAGTCAATGAGTGTGAAAGAATGTAATGTAGAGTTTGCAGGCGCTCAGAGATGCATCATGTTGTGATTAATGCCAAGCAGGTCTGGGCAAAATACCTTCATCTGAAGTGCAAAGAACAACAGCAGCAGGTGCTGAGCTCAGAGTCTGAATGAAGAAGTGGGACGCTGCTTCCAAGTTCCCAGACATTTGAGGGCAAGCGCTTGTATAAATGTTTGAACAGTGTCTCTGCACACTGGCTGCGCTTTCTGGGACAGTCCTGAAATTCCTCTCTTCAGGAACAGAAAGCACAGACGGGACCGACATCCAGATATAACAGGTTTTTACTTGACCGCAGTCGACTCGACTCAAGGGGTTGCATCTCATGTGGGGAAGATGAGAAAAGGCGGCGGGAGCAGCTTGTGAATGAGTCAAAGCTGAAGTTTCTGAAGAGTGGCATATCCTGCGACAAAGTTGAGAGTGAGGGTGTTTGCCGTTTTTTCTGCCTGCCTATGAGACGTCTGACTAAGCTTTTGACAGATAGTGAGACGAATTGAGGGATTTGAGGGCCAACAGAAAGATCACACGGCTTGTATTTTTAATAAGGACTCGGGTAGCAAGGCGCCAGGAGGGAGCTACTGCAAGGTCTGAAATATTAAGGATATGGATTTTTGATTTTTCTTTTCATGTCTAGAAAAAAAAAAGTTATCTTCTAATGATAGGAATGACAGTGATTTTCCACACCACTTCAAACACGCTCTTTTACTGCTTTACCTATGACTCACTGCTTAATCGAGCTGAAAATAAATAAAAAGGCAAACTATGATAAAGCAATGTGTTATTTGTCAGACAGTCTGGTTGGGCTTCTAGTCTGAAGTGCAAAAACTGAATCCTGCAGATGTACTTAGACACAATGACAGCAGTTAAAATATTTTATTTTGTTTAGTTTCATGGAAATGTATCCAGTAATTGATTTATTTCAGTCTGGAGAGTGGAAAGTGGTGGAATGACTTACTGACGGTGGCATCAGTGTTGCCATCAGCCTCACAATTCATTCTTATATCTGTGACACGCACACACACACACACACACACACAAAAAAAAAGCTGCCCCCGCATTTGCCACAACCCACAGTAAATCCAGACCAAGGACACAAGAAGGACTCTTTCTGCACTGTCACGAGATGAAGTCAGCCACTTAGCACTTCCACTGCAGCGGCAGGAAAGTCAGATGTACTGTAAGGCTGGGACCACTTATTGTGAACGTGAAATCAATAAGAAAAACAACTTTCTGTTTTTTTCCTTTCTCCATAAATAAATGTTCTCCACACGTATTACGTTACAATATGTGCTTATGAGCACTGAGAATGTTTGTTTTTTTTAAACCTTCTTTTTTTAATCTTCTTAGTTGGTCATGGGTGTGATTCAGCATTTGAATTGTCATGTGTTGTCTTTAAAATCCTTCCATTCTGTCCCTAACATGGAGCTGTACTGGAGCTAAGAATAGTCAACCAATTAGTCGATTCGCAAAATGGCCAATACATCTTACTTCCAGCTTCTCTTATGTGTGGATTTGCTGCTTTTCTATTTTGCCCCCATTCATTGTTTTCATTTTGGCTGTTGGTTGAACAATACAAAGACTTCACCTTTGGTGTTGGGCAAATGTGGCAGGTATTTTTCCACTATTTTCACACATTTTTAAGACCCAACGATGAATCGAGAAAACAATCAGTAGATACAATCATAACTAAAACAAGAGATAGAAGTGAAAACTGAAGCATGTGTAACTCACAACACACACAATAGTAGCTTTTACTGTAGCAGTGGGCACAGGTCTCTGGGGGCGATGCTGCTGTATTTCAGCCTGCCTGCTGGGACTCCAGGTTACCCCGATGCTTTTTTCCCCACTTAAGGAGCTCTGGCTCATTGTGCTTGCAGACAACAGTTCCCATAATTAATTGTGATTTCATGGAGAGGATCGGAGTAGGGTATTCCCTGTGGAGCTGATGGAGAAAAAAAAAATGGAGGCAGCTGCAGGGGAAGGCACAGTCATAGGGCTGTGAGGGGAGCAGCTGTTACAGCCATGGATCACAGCTCATCTGCAGACGGCTGACCGAGCCATCTCAAGGACCTTATTCACTGCTGAATTACAGAGGTGACTGTTGGGCTGTGGAGTGGTCCTCAAACGGTAATGAAAAGTCAAAACATGTAAGAATTTAACATCTAAGACATCAAATTTTCCTCCTCTTGAGGACAAAGCATCAGGTGTGACCTGATTTAGTGCTGGAAAAAAAAAACAGTCGATCAATTTTGATTATTCAGATAATCAAATGCGAAGATTCACTTTCATTTTCCTCTTGTATATTCTTTGTTCATTTTATTATTAGTGGGTTATTTAACTGGTATTATATGTATGGTTTAAAGAAAATCTACACTGTATGTAGATATCTAGTTGTGTAATCAGGCAGCTGGATGAGAAAAAAATTTCACATGTGACTGAAGCATAAACTTAATTCACGTGTCTGTGTTGGATTGTTTGACCCTGAGCTTGTGCTTTAACAATGCAGTATGTTAAGAGTTTCTGGGGAATTGTGATTGGCATTTCTGACTAATTTTTTGCATCTTGCAGCTTAAACTGTTTGCATGGATGCTACAGGTGTCAGAAGCCTGGTTATGGCCTTATTCTGGTTTTGAGAAACTTGAATATGATGGATGTAGTACTCCGAATGATGCTGGGATGTCGTGAAATGTGAAAACCTAATCCTGGTTTCAGTTCAATGCCTGCAAAGCCCTCAGGTGCGGTATCAACCCCATTATGTAGCAACGCGAGTAAAATGAAAATGAATTATGTAATGCTGAACAACATGCATAAATGAAGGGGCAAACAGTAACAGCAATACAGAAAGTAAAATATGTTGCTTTGTTCATTTTTCCTTACCCATAATTAGATGGAGAAACTAAACCCAAAAGAGCATAAAGTCCAACAGTTAGAGAGTCCAGATAGACAGAAACCAGACTACGAAGGAGTCAAATACATGCTTGCAATGATGAGGGCTGCCCACCCCCCAACAGTCTGCCAAACATTAGTAGATGAGAGGAGTCTTTGTCGAAGTTTTCATTGGTCAGTTGGTCACAGGAAATGGCGACGCTCAGTCAGTCATGGACAGATATTAGATAGTTAGAAGTCAGGCAGGAGATCCAAAGTGTTGGATCATTTGAGATGAAAGAGGACAACCCAAAAAAGGTGGCAATCTCCTGGCTAGTTTTTCCAACACATTTAGAATCATGACTGCATTTGTTGGTGTCGCTGCAGCTCTCTGAGCACGTTTGTCAAGTTTCTATTTTAAAGACCCATTATTACAGTTTTGTACAGTCCTCTCAGCCCTGGAGCTCAAGCCATTTGCTGATGACCCCCAAAGATATTCATTTAAATGAATAACTTAACATAAATGTGTGGCGACGATTCAACTAATGGCTTAAACTAGTGACTACTAGTCACTGACAATGACAGTATCAAATTCTAAGTACCAGATCCAGTATGAGCACCGAAAACCTTCCAGAGATGCTGTAGGTGCTGCTCTCTGCAGTTACTTTTATTATCTAATAACGCTGAAGAGATGACAATGAGGCCGTTATGATCATCAAGAGTATCGGTGTAGTGATGACCCAGCGCAAAAGTAATTAAGATCGCCCTCCATGTGGATCACCTCCAACTTAGTGCAAAATGTATGAGTGTGTTGACCTTTCTCTCTCAGTGTGTGCATGGGGAAGTGAGAGAGACAAAGACAAACGGAGGCAAATAGAAAACCCACCCTTTACCGTCTTGTTGTTTGGAGACAAACATCACACGCGACTTGTCTGGTGATACGTATTTATAACTTTGCCGAAACCCAGCTCGCACAGACAGAGACAGAGAGGGATGTAGATAAACAGAGAGATACAACCGGGGGGGGGGGAAAGAGAGGGAGAAAAGGAATGAGTTCATAATGACAGATGGGCCTGGGTGCCTTCCAACCTCCAAAGCTCCCGCAATACGACAAAGATTACACAGGAGAGCATTTCAAAAAGAAAGGTGCCCATGTCCTTGTGGGATTAAAAAACAATCCAAGATACAAATATAAAATTCTGAGCAAAGAGAGATCACCTGCAAAACCCCCAAATATCGTTCCGGCAACTCGAGCATGTACGCCGACCGATGAGTGAACGCCTTCAGTGACGAGGTTCTGGGTTTGTAAGAGCTGGAAGATTGATAAACGAAATGCATCACACTGACTCTGCAGCGAATGCTAATCTGTTACTGGAGCTTCTGCTGTAAAACTGCTGTGGCACGGGCTGCCCTGCCAGGGTGAGGCGAGGAGAGACTCGCTGTGTTGGTGAGAATTGAGAATGTGACAGCCAATTAAAGTCGGAGCAGACGTGCAGACACACAGGACTCCCCCCTCCTCCCCCATCCCCCAACAGCTCACACATTTTTCTAATGAGCTCCCACTTCTAAAAACCTCTAAACGGATACTCTGACATTTTTAATTTTTCCTTGCCTTTTATTTCTCAGAAACTCACACAGTAGGCACGAATTTAATTACGTGTCCTAAGGTTTCCCAAAAATGGCTGGTTAGCATTGTTACTTTGCTCCTCCCTTAAACAAAAAGGGAAAAGTTGGCTATTTGCAGCTGGGTTTTCATCTTTCCTTCAATTGTGGTTCTCCTGCTGTCTGTTTTTGAAGTCTGATACCCACGTGCCCTTGAATAACAGCTTGCCAGTCAACAGAGGAGAGCAGGAAGGACAAGCGAATGTGTTCAACTCAATCTGTAATTGTTCAAATACAGATGGAGGAGATAAGTCCAGAGAGCTGACTCTCAACAAGACACACAATTAATTGTTCTTGATGTGGTGTGAAAATCAACATTTGACCATTTTCTTGCCTTTCCCACTAGCTTTTTGAAATTCCATTTACTCGTGAGCTGGATTGCAGAGAAATGTCTTTGTGAAGTGTCTGTGTGGAGAGGATTTGCTAGACTTTCTATAATGTCTGCCGCCTCTGTAAAGAGAACGGTTGTGGCACTAAAGCTCGGACCGACTGGAGAGTACCCCTGAATCCACGTCAGCAGCTGCTATTGACTTAGTTTTCAATCATTTTCACTTTATCCAACAGTGCAGAAAATGTCAGAGAGAAAGAGAGGATAAAGTGGAAAAATCACATCTGCAGAGAAGATAAACCAGAATTTATTTCTAATGTGTGGTCACAAACAGTAAGCTGCTGTATTATTTGTGAGTGCACATGTTGTTTATGTGTAACTGTTTGCTCTCTGATCCTACGAGTATTTTAGCTGACCTAGCTTTCTTGATTAGTCTACAGAGTGGGTACTGCTACGCTTCCTGAATTAATCAGTGATGCCGGGCTGATACTGTTGACTGATCAGAGGAAGAAACTACATAATCATGTGGTTACAGACGGTATCACAGTTGTGATATTCATCAGTATTCTCATTTCAGTAGGGTGAAGTTAGCCTTTTAAAGCTTAAATTGTTACCAAATTTATGGACACACAGTGCAAGGTCAAATGTTTGAGTTTTCCCCCCACAAGGTCCAAACTGTGGCTTGGCTAAACTAGACTTGTCTGGTCTTGTTTCTTTGCAGAATGTAAAAACCTTGGAAAGTAACACTTGGGTTAACAGCTCCTTTGCACATGGTGAATCTTCATTTACAGGCTTTTCTGACTAATGTTTCAGGGTGACAAGATACTTCCCTTCTGAGCAGCACAGCCTGGCAAATATTTTCTGTATGAACAGCTCTAATGTTCTGGGAATCTCACTGACAAAACATTTTTGGCTGACCCAAGTTCAAACAAGCTCGTCCATGTCCTGTGACGGGGCACGTCGTTGCCCCTTGTGACGCGCCGACTTTATTGTCCGGCCTCGAGGGAATTTCTGTGCCTGAATGCCTGCGACTGGTGTTTGACGCATTCATTACCAAAAATCTAATTACAGGCTGCCACACGGTACTCATTTAACCATTTGCGTCTGCATAATTACTTCAGGCAGAGATGAAAAGGGACAGAAGAGTCTGAGGCTGCACACAGAAAAAGCGTCACCTAAAACAGAATCAAAAACCTATTTCAAGATGAACACGGCTGCATTTACCAGCATTGCGTGTGCCACCTCTGTGACTCACATGACAGTAGTATCGTTTCTGCCTACATTTGTTTTCATACTTTACAATAACTACTAATGCTTCTTTATTTCACCTCTTTACTTAAATCCTCTGTAAATAACTCCTAAAACCAGGACTCGTTCTTTTTTGTCATCTTTTCCTCTTGATTCACTTTTATCTTTCAGCGTGTAAAGATTTGGCACAGATATCCCAATATCCCCCCTCATGGATCAATAGTCTTTCCCTCCTTCAGCATACGTTAGTAGAGGATTAATAGAATTCAGGTTAGAATTTACTGCTTCAGTTATACTCGGATTTGGGCCAAAATAAGACAGGTTGTCTGAATTTTTCTAACCAGATTCTTATCAAACAGAGTTAAATCAATCTCCACACTCCTTTCATTAATCAAGAGATTGGGACATTTCAGTCCAAAGTCCAAATGTCACAATTTTGAAGGGCAGGGCCGACGTTAATTGGGCGCCTAGGCTATAATCACGCTTTATCTGGAGCAAAGTGAATCCAGGCGTCACGACTGCAAGAACTTCAACAGCTCAGTGTTACAACAGTGTGTCCTGGACGGGAGGAAGAAGAATGAGGACAGAAATGAAGAGTCTTTTTGTGTTCCAGAGTGGAAGAAGCTTCTGTGATTGAATACATGTCAAGTTCACAGCAGCAGAGGCTCTCACGTGTCAAAAGAAAACTCTCTTTCTGTCACTGCAGCTACATCTAAGGACGCCACAGTGTCCAGCAGATTCTGCTTCTCTATAAGCGAGTCCTTGTACAAAATTGGAAATACATAATTTTTTTTTTGGGGTGATTTTATGTTGCAGTATAATGGTTGAATAACCAGCTATGAATGTCTGAAATGTCAAGGTATGCCACCACATTGATGCAAAAATCACACCAGTCCTGCTGTGGCTTAACACTAGCAGAGATCTCAAAGGGGGAGCTAACAAAGTACAAATGATACGGCACAATCTCAAATGTATAGCATTTCCCTGCAGATACTTTTCCTTGTGAGGAACAATTCTACAAATGTTAAAACGAGTTTGCAATTTCAAACAATAAATTCTTAGATTCAAAATATACAATGGAGTTTCTATTAATCAAACAAACCAGTTAATAATGTTTAGATGCTGCTCCAATGTACACTGGAAAATCTTATTAAATCTTGTGTATGAACAGAGAGGAAGGGAAAGTACCAGCTACAACTTAAACCTACTAGTCCTCCTCTGATTAACATAATCCTTTGAAGATGAACAAACCAGTACATGAAGTGGTTTAAAGCAGCGCTTCCCAAATGCTTGTATATCGTGGACCGCCAACTGTGAACACATTGGGCCAGTGGGAACAGATATAACTAACTTTATCCAGGGGATCTCCATGCGGTGGTAAACAATTGCCCGCATGCGAGGATCAACGGTGGCGGTGACAGTGAAACCTTTGATGACAACAGCTGTTGTCACCTGTTATCACACCCACTGTCTGCGCTCACCATCTCAGATTTCTCATGAATAAAAAGCTGCCATGTTAGACAAACATTTAAATGTCTTTTCCCACAGCAGGCGCTGAGTCAGCGAACACAGGTGTAAAAAAAATAAATAAAATGAATACGTCATAGCGCTGGCATTGTGCATAATGGCTCATTTGCACGGCCTATTTCGAACAATTGCAGACAGCACCTGCCTCACTTTGAACATTTTCTCCGCTCCCTGTGTCACATCCACGCAGGACAAGGGAATAAGTGTCTGACAAACAAGTTGTTGTGCCTTTCTCCTCTGTCTGCCCTCAAAAAGTTGTGAACAGCTGTGCACTCTGAACAGTCTGCAAATGGAACTACAACTCTAAATATTTGCTTTGACGACTGAATCTAATTGTAAGCTCTCTGCCAATTCCCTCTCCCAGCATCAACAACCACTCTGTGCCAGCCCTGCAATATCAGCAATTTGGCTAAATCCATAAACAGGACTAGTTTGTAAGCCATGATAATCACTTAGAAAAATAGCCAATGCCTGGTTAAAACTCAAAAGTGATTTAAATCCACTGAGTACCGTCCTCGTTCCTTTAATAAGACCAATTTAGACATATATTGCTTTGATGCTGCTTGCATAAATATCCTGACAGTCACTGACATCTCCTTTGTAGATAGGAAGCGTTTTATTTTTGAAAAGACCGACTGTGGCTTTAAGTTAGAAAGTAGAAGTCGCCGGCCCAACATAAAACAAGCAGCTGACATATTCAGACTGTAAACGTAGTTAAGTCTCTTGTCAACAGAATAGCTTAGCGTGGAGATTATGAGATAGAAATATGAGAAGTCCGTGCATTTAAATCAATATTGGTTCCAGTTATTTGGCACACTGCAGCAAATAGTAATGTTTCTATCATTTATCTCTGCAACTAGCAATTATATGTATTATCTTATATATATCTACTGATTATTTTCCAAATTAATCATATCGTTTAGTCTATAAAATGTCAGAAAATAGTAGAAAATGTCAATCACGTGTGCCCAGAATACAAAATCATGCCATCAAATGCCTTGCTGTTCCTGACTAGCATTCAGAAAGATATTCAAAGACATTCAATACATACAGACATAAAACAGCCAATCCTCAGATTTTTTTCTTTACTTGATAAATGCCTTAAACAATTACTGAAACGATCACACATTATCAAATTTGCTGCCGCTTCATTTTCTGCTCATCGACTAACTGTTTTCGCTTCACCGCCAATAGTTTTATTGTTATATTGGATTTATAAAAGCCCTCGACCTGGCTTTCGCCTGCAAATATTTTACAGAGAAAACAGCTAGTGGGTAACACTGCAAAATTAACACACAGGCCCTGAAATTCTGCCCTCCTAACAAATAAATCCTCTTGTTATCTTGCCATAGCAGTGGCAGCAGCCTCGCTTACTGTGTCCTCCTGAGAGCTCTTCCTCTCCCCCTCCTGTGCAGGCTGGCGTAGACCATAACAGATTGACTCAGCCCGACAACAGCTGCCAGAACCCCGCAAGCCCCGTCCTCCAGACACTGATGGATTGCGGGAGGGGAGCCAGGGTGATTAGCCCCTGACATGGGAGAATTATTGCAGTGTACCACCCCAAAAGAGATTGCACCTGAGTGTCAATGTAGGGCACTCACACTACTTTAAGTCATGTTGTTAATGCCCATTCAGCCTTACAAATGCACTGGGCTTGAACTCAGCGTGACTGTGACAACAAGTGGCAGGATCGTGCGGTGGCACCGATCAAACTTATTACCTGGAGTAAAAAATTAAATCGGGACGACGATGAAAAACAAAGTGACGTCCTCATTGGGACAGTGATCGCAACAAAGTGTTTATTATTAACTGCTTCTGCCATTTACCCTGAGCTTGACAGTGACGTACACTAACTAAGGTCCACTGGAGGTAGGCAAAAGGTGCTTCTATTTGAGGATATTCTGCTGCTTGACTAGCAGGCATGGCACAGAGAGCTGCTGTTTACTTACTCTGCCAAAAATAAAACTAGCCCTTCCATCTCTCTTTTTTCACAGCATTTTCCTCCTCTCACAGCTACGAGCTGCCGCATCCGTTCTCGTCAGAACTTTTATTCATGCCATTTATTTCTCTCTTGGCTAGCGCAATAAATAAAATCCCTCTGTTATTCAATAAACATACAGAACAAGCTGTCCTCGGGTTAATGTAGCCTAACTTTTCCTGCCTCTCGAAGCAGATGTTCATTAGAGTAGAAGGGCTCGTTCTGCACACCGGGAACACTCAACTATTCAAGTAGAGCTAAACCTCTGCACTTTGTCAGACGAGAGCGGGACACTTTGACAGAAAGCAAGTCAGGAAGCAGCGGCTCCGTTCGGTGATTCATCCAGACCCTCATTACTCGGACATGGCAGTTAATGACTAAGCTTCAAAGTTCAACACCACAGCCAAAATTCTCTCACTCTGGCCTGTGAAACTTTAGCAGATTAGAATGACGAATCAGGGCTGCAATAAAGATGCATGCTCCGACCCTGGTTTTAGTATAGTGGCGTGCTGTGCTGACAAACCACAACTCTACCACATCACACGCCAGCCGAAAAGTTCAGAATAAAGGTCTTTAATTCTGCCTCGGGAGCAGGGACCTCCATGACAAAGGCTGCTTTGGGTGGACCTAGTTGTGCTGTGAAGCAGCGGCTGGTGAAGCAAAGTGCCCTGACTGCCCCTGTTCCCTGAGGTCTATGTCCTGCCACATGTCCCATCACATGGCAGCTGTTTTAACAGTGTCACTTGTTCAAACATTCAGCTGTTTTTTGGGGCAGATATTTGCACTCGAACAGCAAAAACACATTTGCATTACCCTGCTTTTTACAAGCAAAGATGAGAGTCAGGGCAACTGATCACATCTTAATGACGCTATATTAACTAGGTATTAGGGTTGTGCAATGTCTGCTGAATCGGCATATGCCGATGTCCACAGTGAAACATCATGATGGGTGATGATATTATTGTCGGGGGTGAGGGATGGTGTAATCAACAGAGCTGTCCCTGCTGGCATTATAAATGCATGAACAAATTGGATTAAGGGAGCTTTTCTCCTTATAAAAATTATACCAGTAAGTGTCCGAGTACCGAGAATTTGGCCAGACGAGAACATGTCAAAGACCCAATCGAACAACCAACCAGAAGATGTACGCATTAGCAGGGACAACCCTACTAGGCATACTGGCACCTTCTATCACGCCTTTGACAACAGATGGAAGAGCTTTTTAGCTCAAGTTCCGTTGGCTATTGACACAATAAACCCTCCTCCCAGCAGCCATTTGGCATGTCATGATGAAAAAAAAAAAAGATGTCACAGTCCCAGGGCATTGGTATTGTGCATGCTGGTTCACTGGCATGGGTTACTGGGACAATTCAGTGGAGAAGAGCGTAAATAATGTTGTCAGTTCCATCTGTGCCGCTATGACATGTCAAACTGTCTTCTGTCTATTACAGACCCGTGCACACACTTTGTGGCATTTTGTCGGATGACGCCTTACATCTCACGAACATTCAACACTTGGAAAACGTGTAACTAGGGCTGTGCAATCTGACCAAAATCACACATCTTGATGCAGGTAATTTCATATGCAGATAACAACACATATCACAATATAGCACATTTTCTGTAAATTCAATGAATAAATGGATCATATGAAATTACCAGAAGGCCTGTTTCTTATTACATTATTATATACTCAGCAAATCAAGGCATTTACTGATAACAGATTATTCTTTCCTCCTTTCATTTATAATTTTCATTTGTTTGTTTCGAGTGTTTGAGTCTGTTGTGGGGACCAGTCTGCCGCATAATGTGCAAAGTACGGTTTTCTGCTCCGTGTCAGACTTTTCATACACAAACCACGTCCATAGAACAGAGGCAGCCCCTCTTTTAGGTATGAGCTCCTCGTGTTATTGGCATCCTATCTGGAAGTATCCTGTTCTTTGTCACGTTCACTCTTCTCCATGTTTGTTTGTGTTGCCTTCATGCAAATTCCCTACTGGCATCCATGCTGAGTGGAAGACCACGAAGTGTCATCCAAATGATGAAAAATATTGAAGTTAAGAGTGTGTTTTGCGACACAATGAAATAAATGACACAGCATGATATGAAACAGTAGACATTTTTCTCTCGCCTATATCTATATCGACATATGGCATATCCCTGGGTGTAACTACTGATGTTAGTAATGGCTGCACTTCATTTAAACCTGCACTTTAAACCATTTTTAGCCACTTAGGGGGAGCAGAAAAGGGTTGGGAACACAACACTGACATATTATCACCACTTGTCAGCAAGAAGTTGCTTGTTTGCGCATCCAGCAGTTACAGAGCTACATTATCATCCATTGGGAGCCCCGCTACAGCCCACCTGTTGAATGTTAGTGCAATATTTCCTCTCTTTTAGTTGTTTTTGGTCTTGACCAACTCCTGAGGCTGGCTTTTTAGCTGCCAAATGTTCCGCTTTGTTCGCCAGCTAGTCACCAACTTCGTCTGTCTGCCGACTGGTGATGAGCAGGTAGCGCACGATGTCCCTGTGAAACCGATGAGGGAGAACCCATAAAGTTGTGGGCCAGAGAGGTAAACAATGGGCGAAAATTTGCCATCAAGCTCAGTAAAGGTGAGGGGAGCCGCAGATTTGGTAACTTAGTTCATCACTGCGAGCGACCCCTCACACATCGTTTGTCACATTGTCATTTGGATACATTGTTATAAAAATATCGCTTATATCCAGCTTTTAATAATGTGGTAAAATGAGTGTGAAACTGGCACTAATTTGAATTTTATTATGATCAGCACCCAAACTGCAGGTTTAATTTGCAAGAAAATGCTGCAAAGCTTACACAGTCTCCCTGCTCAATGGGATTTTATTTCCCTCTAATTATCTGCATCTGTATCAGACCAAAATATTCTACAGTGATCAAACACTGCTATTTATACCACTAGAATGTCCTCTACACATGTGAAAACTAAAGAAAATTGCAGCAGTAGGCAGGTGCCCAAACTCTTCGATGAGGGCAGCACATCTACAAGCTGTCACAGGATGAAATGCTGATTTTGCTATTATTCTGCATTGTGGCATTTGTTCATTACCACACGACCACAGGAAAAAAAAAAATCATTCAAAGACAACGTAGCAATCACACCACTGTGAGAAAAAGATCAATAACCATGTCCACAGTGGGATACACAGGGGCCCGATCAGTCCATATTAATACAAGCTGTGGTCCAACCTAACCATAGCGAGGACAAGTGTGATTCATACATGCTCCTTATTGATGGTTAGAAATAAAATTCATATGACCATTTTAGTTTTGGACAGATCTGTACTGATCTGACAGAATTTGTTCAATCATAGCTTTAATTTTGTTTAGTTAATTGAAAAAAAACAAATATCAGAGACGGAGGAGTGCCTCCACATAAAAACACTTTTCAGTAAGCAACACCAGCGTCTGCAGTGGTAAACTGACGGACTGCAGCACTGACTGAGAAGCATCCGACCTACAAAACCTATAATCTACACTTCGGTCTGTACTTACTGCCACAGAGACCTCACACATCTCGCACAGACTGACGAATAGAAAAGAGATGAATGTTGGTTTGGAAGTGAGAGAACACAGAATCCAGACAGCAGTGTGAAATCTGAACTTTTACACTTTTGCTGCCTCTATACGTCTGGTGAATATTTTATGTTCTACATTAAGAATCCCTTTGAGCCCTTTTAATTTCTCTGCATCGTCAGGACACTGCACAATGTTCGTGCTCTGAAACTTTATTTTCCCACCAAATTTCAGACTTTGAGAGCCACAACTTCTAGTGTGTAATGAAACAATCAAATTTGACTCATATATTCACTCATTTTCTATGATGTATTCAGTGGCTTGACCAAAATGTCCTCCTGTCAAGTAAAACCTGCACAAAGGCGTGCGCTGGGGATGCGTGCAATCCCCTGCAGCCACGAACAAACTGACCACACAGCTCTGGGCCAACAACTCTGGTAAAGCAGCTACTAAGTGCTCAACTTTGGGCTTAAAAACCTGAGTGAAAATGGATTCACTGGTTACTGAAACATGTTATAAAAGCAGTGCTCCTGGCAGAAACCTCAGTGTTCCCACAAACATGCTAAGCCGTGCCTTAATAGCAGCTACTGGGGCACATTTCCCAAACTACAAAAGGCAGTCTTCACTCATTCAACTCATATTCTCTGTGGTGCTGTGGTTGGGCTAAGCTCCTCTGTCCCATTGGTGGATGACTGCAATACAAATCACACAACATCTGCACTCAGTTTCCACTTCATTAGGGAAACCTAGCAAAACCTACTGCA
This sequence comes from Pempheris klunzingeri, assembly GCF_042242105.1. Taxonomy (NCBI): domain Eukaryota; kingdom Metazoa; phylum Chordata; class Actinopteri; order Acropomatiformes; family Pempheridae; genus Pempheris; species Pempheris klunzingeri. The sequence continues at coordinate 15,233,474 of NC_092029.1, read as the reverse complement.
GTCACATACAACAGCCCTGCAAGACAATCCAGCCCTGTCGGCTGTAAAGGTCAGAATTTGGTTGGAGTGTTTTAGAGTGGCGTCAATTCAGTTTTCCGGTCATTTAGGAGTTTTATTGTGCCGCTATGTTCTGTGTGCGTTGCACTGAGAGGTGTTTCCAATTACGGCTGCAATAAACAATTATTTTCTCAATTAACTGATGCGTTGCTTGATCTGTCAGACAATGGTGAAAATGCCAATTAGTGCCCAACGGGACGTCCTCACGTGTTGTTTTGTCCAAAACCAAAAGATATTCACTGGACTGTGGCAGAGGACTAAAGAAAGCAGATAATATTCACATTTAACACACTGGAATCAGAGAATTTCAACTTTTTTCCCTTAAAAACCTGCTCTTAAACCAGTTATCGAAATAGTTCATCACTGGTCAATTGTTGCAGCTCTAGATGTAATGTTAAGTCTATCTTCATAAACAGATTGGATAGCAACTGAGACGTACATTTTATTTGTTTCATACATTTCTGTGATAAACATAATAGCAACAATGCACATTATCTCAGCAGCTCACTCTAAATCTCATAGCACACGAATGATTATAGTTAATGCAACTTTTCTGAGTGGCAAAGGTGCAACATGAGTGAGATTTCAAAGCCCTCGCCTTTTACTGAACACAGCAAACAGAACTTCCATTTAAAAAATGTTAATTTTATAATTGAACGGTGTTCTTGCTTTGAATGATACAACGATGGCCAGTGCGTCACAGAAACGATCGTCGGTGTATTTAAGCATATTGACCTAATCAGAAGCTTATTATGGTCATAATAATCGGCATAAAAGATCATGCCAGTACGTTTGCCTTCCTTTAAATAAGTAGATATTAATTGCCATTTTTTTGAATGGAGTTCGGCGTGACGTTTCACTCCTACTAAAAGAGCGGCACGCTTTGGCTTAATATTAAAATATGTTTAGAAAGCCAACATTTTTGGACAAGACCTGGCAGTCACAGACAGACTGGTTACATGACGGTGAGGCACCGACTACACCGGCTTGGTTGACGTGTGGCTGAGCTGACATCAAAGCAAAACAGACTCACGACTTGCAGCGACTACAGAGAACGACACAACTGCTTCAAAGTCTTATAAAAAAACCTACCAGTCTTTTACATGTACGCCAGCTAGAACCATAATGCACAATGAGTAGAGGAGGACTGAAGGATCTAGAGTTAAAAGTGGACAGGGGGGTTGCAGGGAAAAGACACAAGGGGCCATATGTCTCATCTGGCCAATTAGCTAGCCTGCTAGCAGCAACGGTCACAACAAAAATGCGTTTACTCTCTTCTACATTGGCAGACCGACGCTAGCTTCAGCAGCTACTCACCCCAGCAGAGGAGTCCAGGATGTCCTAAAAACTGAGCCACAGCCGCCCGCCACGTTTGTCAAACCGAAAAAACCTCGCTGTGTTGGATTTGCACGACTACGTTCCCCGGACAAGCCTGCGGTGCTGCTGCGTTTTCGGCTCGCACCGCTCACAGCACCATTAAAAGCTGCATTGTTGGAGAGACGGCTGGACAAACAGCAGCGACAGCACGCCGCAAAGCATGGTGGGAAACGGTGTTGATTAGCTGTGCCGTTCGAACCCATGAAATATTGGGAGAGTGCTCCACCTAGTGGGCACCACGCAGGAAACACAGCACGTCCAATGAGATAATATATACTATTCATTTGTATTAAAATATAATAATAATAATACATTTTATTTATAATGCGCTCAGTGTGTGTGTGTGTGTGTGTGTGTGTGTGTGTGTGTGTGTGTGCAATGACAAATAAAGAACTAAAACATTAAATAGAAACTAAAACATTAAACAAAAAACTTTCCATGAAGGACTTCATCATCTTCCATCTTTATAGATTGATATTCTTCATTTTTTATTTGTTTTGTTTATCTTATTTTCCGTATTTGTTGCTGATTTTAATTGATTGGGAAACACAATGACATTGATCACATGGCACTGACCTCGGCAGCTCTTCAGGACTCAGACTGTGTATAAACAAAAAGAAAAAACCCATAAAAAAGAAAGTTGTAAACATACAGTAACACGATTTATAACATTCAGTACACTGACAATAAGTAAAACATACCACAGCCTTACTTATGATCTATTGATCTGGATGGAAATGTGTAATCAGTCTGCAAGTCTTGCTCTCAGAAAGCTTATATTCATAAGCAAACAAAAAAAAACAACTGTATTTCTTATCTTATAATTTCTTTTTCTTTTTTTTTTTTTGGTTGCCTGTACGTTTATTAGTTTAGTTATTCTAAGTACTTTTTAGTCAGTCCTTTCTGGGCTGTAGCTTGTAGTACAACTCTATGGGTGGCAGTAGTGAGCCCCTTAAAGAGCAAACGGACACAAACGAGCCGTAGAAGAAGAAGAAGAAGCTCGTGCAGGCGCGGGGTGATGACGTAGACACTGGAAAATGGAGAGAAAACACATGTCAGCCTTTGCTTTGTATCAAACGCTGTCAACAGACGTGCCTCCTCCTTCTAAGAAGCCTTCCCTGCAGGTAGACACGATTGAAATAAAGGCGCTGGGTGCTGGTTTACTGCTCCGGTGCTCTGCTTCGTTATAGTCCTGTCTGTCACAGCTGATAGCTGGTTAGTCTTTCAGCCATGCTATCTTCAGACTAACCGTGTTGCTTGACTGTGTGCACTCTTAATTTAAGTTGTATAATGTTCTAGGTGACAGCTAAGAAGAAAAAGAAGAAGGAGAATGGGGCTAATAAGGTCAGCACAGTTAAAGCTCAATTAAAGTCTGATAGGAAGAAAATGCGAAAGAAGTTCCTGAAGTCTGCACAGAGAGAGGACAGCCGGAGAGGAGTCACAGAAGTAAGTCTGCACCTGCTGCAAAGATACAAAACAAATAGATGCTATGTTAATGACCACCTCCACCTCTGCCTCTGTTATGACCCCTAAAGCAATGCTCGGACTGTTCGGTTAGGCTTCACGGAGTCTTTATGCTTCAGGTGCAGGAGGATGAGGAGGAGGAGGAGGAGGAGCAGAGTGTGAATGGAGATGGTGAGGATCTAAAACCCTTGCTGGCCAAGCTGGCACAAGTCAACAACAGCAAGGAGAGAGCGAGCAAGCTGTTCCAGTGGCTCATCAACCCCGTTCCTGCCAAGTCCTTCTTCAGGTGCAGATGAGTGTGTTGGCGTCTGTCTGTCTGTCTGTTTGTGCAGAGATACAAAGATTATTACAGTGAACTAAAACTAAATTAAAAGCTGAAACTAGCTGTAGAAAAAAGTGATTTTAGTTAAACTGAAATTAAAAAAAATTTAAACTAGATTAAGCTGAAGTGATTCTGTGTGGTTGTGAAAACTGTCTATAATAAGATAAGATAAGATATTTCTTTTTTAGTCCCACGACGGGGACATTTACAGCAGACAGGAGGAGATATGAAAATATGCACAGTTAAGAAAAAAAAAAGAAATGGGAGATATTAAAAAGTATTGCATGTTGTGAAGACTGCAGGAAAAAAACATTTTATTTGTCAGTTTGGTCAAATTTGTCAACACAGTAAGCATGAAGAGGCATTAGTGCTTTTGTTTATTTAGACTGGGATGTCTGTATGACTGTAGCTTAACTGCCTTCAAGTCTGTGCTGTACTATGTTGCCCCTGACAAACACTGCCCATGTAATAATACAAAAACAACCCAAAAAACAGGAACTAATAAAAAACTAAACTAAAATGAGCAAAGCCACTCTAGGAACTAATTGAAAGCAAACATAAAAACAAAACAAAATGAAAATGACAAAACTATGATAACTCTGATGGATGCATTCATAATACCATGTGTAGTCTTCCATTCTCTGGCTAACATTGTTCCTGTGTCCAAAGGGAAACGTGGGAGAAGAAGCCCATTCTTGTGCAACGTCAGAATCCCGGTTACTACAAGGGACTGTTCTCTACGGCGGAGTTTGATCGCATATTAAGACAGGTGAGGGTCCGAGACCGTACCCAGACACTCATCCATCCATCCATCCATCTGTCAAGTCATCTTCTCCACCCGTGCTCTAAGTCATTGGTGTGTTATGTCATAAAATACCGTAGGACTCGTGGATGCAAGTGTAGAGACAAAGCAGACAATTTCCTTCATTGAAGGTGGGAATGTTTTTCCTTTTTGGGGAAACAAGTAATCCAAACCACTGGAGAGTGGTCGCATAATCACCTGCCAGAATCTGCCAGCAGTTAAATCCACACAAAAATTCAGACTTGCATTGGCAGCTTTATTGGCACTTCAAGGTTTGTTCTCTGCCACTAGAAGTCTCAGACAAAACCATGTTTTTACTGGATTGTTCACATCAATTACAGACACTGCTTCTCAAATCACACAGACGAATAATTATCAAGAACGTTCTGTGAAGTTTGGTCTCCTTTTATTTTAAAATTTAGATAAAGAAAGAAACAGAACAGGAAGCAACTATTCACATTTTCAATGCCACCTCAGTTATGTTGCATTTAAACTGTACATCCGTTTATTAGTTGGTTTTATTTCATTTCTAATAGTTGTGTACCAGGATTTGTTCCTCAATGATTAACTGCAAGATTTAGTCTCACGTTGCATTCTTTTAATAGTTGATTTAAAAATTAAAAAAAAGAAACCTGAATGAAGCCACAGATCTGTCCTACTGACGCACATGCCTGCGTTGTTTGACTTCAGGAGGATGTCCAGTATGGAGTGAACCTGGATGTTACGAGCTACACCAACGGCACGAGGGAGACGCACAACCCTCCAGGGAGAGCTCTGCCGTTCACTGTGTGGGACTTCTACGAGGTGAGGCCACACGGGATGTGGGAGTGGGTTTGTGTTCAGCGTGTAACCATCTCTCATGCACCACAGCTGCGATTCTGCATTCCTGCAGTCAGGGTTTGTACGATCACACTCACAATAATTGGGCCCTTTGCAGCAGGCTAGCTGCACCAGCTTTCTCTGCGGAGGTCATTAAAGTTTCTTCTCACTTTCACATTTTCCAGGAGCACATTCATTAAAAATCAGTTAGGTGCATGTTTATGGATTAAGCAGTATGTTAATTTTAATACTTTCGGGGCTGCGAGCGCGAAGTCTTTTTGTGTGGAGTGCACCAACCGTATCGATGCACCATCTGCTCTCCTTGCCGATTAGTAATCATCTCCGCATCTCCTTTTCTCAGAGTGGCTGCTCCCTCCGCTTGCTGAATCCCCAGGCTTTCTCCTCCACCGTGTGGAACGTTCTCTCCATCCTTCAAGAGCAGTTTGGCAGCATGGCAGGCGCCAACGTGTAAGTGTAAATTGGGGCCGCGTCCGTCTGGGAAAAACCCTTCAGGATGCTCTCAATCACCATTAAACGTGCGTTGTCTGTGAACCAGATACCTGACACCGCCTGGAACACAAGGCTTTGCTCCACACTATGACGACATTGAGGCGTTGGTGGTTCAGCTGGAGGGGAAGAAGCACTGGAGGGTGTACAGCCCACGGTGAGAGATAAAACCGATAAAACATCATGTCATGTGCACTAATTATTTGCAGTTGCCAGCTATTCCGGTTATGCTTTAAATAGAAGTGCAAGCAGGCAGAGGTTAAGTGATACCAAGAAGTTGTTTTTCTGACTTTTTCTCAGGACAGAAGATGAGGTCTTGCCTGTGCTTTCAAGTCGTGAGTAAAAAAAAAACAAAAAAACAACCTTACTCATTTACAGATAACTGTTTACTGTGTGTTACTCGCTGTACTCAAAGTATCTCTGCACTGCTCTGCGTTCCCTCTCCAGCGAACTTCGATCAGGCGGACATCGGGAAGCCGATCCTGGAGGTGGTGCTGGAAGCCGGGGATCTCCTCTACTTCCCCCGGGGGTTCATCCACCAGGGCGACTGCCTCCCAGACGCTCACTCCCTCCACATCACCATCTCCTCTTACCAGAGGAACAGCTGGGGGGAGCTGCTGCAGAAGGTGAGACACTCTGCTCAAGGCTCTCATTACAAACCTACACGGATGATGAAAAGGCAGCATCAGGGGACATCAGCAGGTCCCAGTTATTTACTGATTAACTGAAGCATCACGGGCACAGCGTGGCAACCAATGGCAATTCCCTTGTGATACTAGTGTAATTTAACCTAGAGCCACTTTATGAGAGCTTCTACATTTGCTGATCTAAACATATTCAACACTTCCTGGAAAATACTTGGACACGCAGAACATTATGCATTTTTTTTCTTTTTTTTTTTTGGAACACAGAAGAAGAGCTAAGTGCTTCTTGTTGAGCTGTGGCAACACATGATCTAACAGCCCATTTAAAAAAAAAAAAAAACATAAAACCAAAGTTTAAGATTATAAAGGGAAACATCTTTTAGTGCCACTCCCTCTGTGTTAACTGTCTGGTAATCTGCAGACGGTGTAATGCAAAAACACCACAGCAATAAGTGCTCTTCAGCAGAGACAAAATCCAAAATATAAGAGCCCCATGGATTAATGTTTCAATTTCAGTTCAAAAATAAAAAAACAAACAAAAAAAAAGACAAGCCAAGACGGCTTTTTAACCTATAAATGAAAGCAAAGACTCGAATCAGAAACTTAAGAGCTGAACAAAGTGCAGCATTAAGGCATGAGTAAAAGGTCATTTTCACATTTTCCGTTTTGATTCTGTTTTGGATTTGAATACTGAGCATCACTAATCTACAGGCACTTAACATGAAAATAAGCATTTTATGGTTTTAGTGACAAAAGTGTGTTTTGGAATAAGCGAAAGAATAACGGACCTGAGGCGAGAGAGCCCACATGGTTTAACATGAAGAAGACACCCACATTTAACTGGAGGTAGAGAAACAAATCCTGTCTGACCCCAATAACATATTTATGTTGAAAAGATATTTTAAAAGTGCATTTTGCATAATATGGGACCTTTAAACAGTTGACCAGGTTTTTGTATTATATTTTTTATATTTAATTTCCTTTTTTCAGGTGGTTCCAGCAGCATTGGAAATTGCAATGGAGGAGGACGTGGAGTTCAGACAGGGTTTACCTCTTGAATACCTGACATACATGGGAGTACAGAACTCAGACAAGGTAGTTAATCATAATTATTTCGTATGTACTCGTCACCCTCCGCCACCATCACCACCCTTGGCGTTTGACCAGTATCACACAAATGATCAAAGTCCTCCTTGCGTGTGTGTAGGATGACCCACGCAGGGCAAAATTCCTCTCGCGAGTTGACGGCCTGATGAAGAAGCTAGCAAACTACGCCCCGGTTGATGCTGCCGTGGATCAGAAAGCCAGAGAGTTCCTCCATGACTGCCTTCCTCCCATGCTCACTCCTGGTATATGATGGAAACTCGCATTCAGTTAATTCAGAAGAACTTTTGCATGAAAGAGTTTTTTTAGGGTTTCATAACTGTTTCATACCTTCTCCCACAGAGGAATTGGCCAGCAGTGTGCGAGGAGCACCTGCTAGGTGGGAGCGTGGGCAAGTTATGGACGCGGGTGCACACATCAGTGCGCAGACCAAAGTCAGAGTCCTCCGTGCTGGATGTGCCAGGTAGAACTTTTTATTGCATTTCACAGCACGTTCACACCAGGCAAGTTTGGAACAGACTATTCTAAATGTGGAGTGTGTGTGTGTGTGTGTGTGTGTGTGTGTGTGTGTGAAGAACGCCTGCTTCTACGATCCATTAAAGCAGAAACATCAAAAAGAAATGTAAATGAAAGCGATTCAGCTCATAAGCTTTCTCTCTTCCCAGGTTATGCAGTGATGGAGAAGCTGTTCATCTTTATTACACAACAGACAACTCCAGAGTTTACCACAAAGAGGAGCTCAAGAGTTTCGAAATAAAGCCAGAGGTAGACAGGAAGATCTGCGTGAACCTCACGATTTGAACATAGCGTTCTAATGTTGTTGTCACCGCCTGATAATTGTTTCTCACACAGCACACAGATGCCATGGAGTTTCTGATCCATTCATATCCCAAGTTTGTGACGGTGGGAAGTTTCCCATGCGATTCTGCAGAGGACAGGGTATGTGGCACCTATTAAAACACAGCTCATTTTACATAGATATTTATTCTGACAGATTACCATTTAAGCCTGTTTTTCTGAAATTAGTGGTTTGAGTTGTTATTCAGTTGGTTTTATTTTCTTCCTCCTAGATCACTTTGGCTGAGCAGCTTTTTGAGAGGGGGATTATCCACACTGCAGAACCTCTGTAGTGACCAGATTCTTCAGTCATGCTGACTGCATGAACAGATTCAAATTGCCCTTGTACAAAATAAGATCCTTAATGCAAAACACTTCGTGTCCCAAATAGTCTTCACTATGTTGACTGGAATGATCTGAACGACCCATTTATGACTTTTCTCTCTGTTCAGCATCAAATAAACTTTTTTTCTAAAAAAAAGAAGTGATGTCATGTTACGCAACCAAGTATCAAATGATTTTGATGAAAGGGCATTTTTATTATCAGTTGATACAACTCAAAAACAGAGATACAGGAGACATAAATATTCTGATTTCAGAGCCGCTCGTCTGTCATTCACACTGTAGGATGACTGCACACATTCCTAGTAGGGGTAGTCTACTTCCAAGTCACCTCCTCGCCAGGCTTCAGTTCCCTAAAGAGAACAGAAGTTAGAAAGTTGCACAGGTGACCTTTAAGCACGTTTCTGATATACTTACTATCACAACCAAACAGAAAATTGTATATGGATTTAATGTTTTAGGTGTACTGAGCTCAGCAACTGGGCAAGATAACACATAAAACTAGAGGCTGGAATCAGTTTCTTTGATACCACACTGAAATGCACCTGATCCTTAATTCACTTATGACCAAGGAGTAAATGTTTTTACTTTTAAACATGGGAGGAAAATGGCTTTATAGTCTTACCTGCCGAACAAAACACTTTTGTTCCTGAAAGCCGTCAGCTTCTGGTCCTGTTGTTTGTCGAGGTACCATCCAATCACAAAACCCATGGGCACGAATATGTTCACCCAATGCTCACGAGCAAGTGCTACAAAGTTGACCATGGCTCCTACAGAAATAAGCACAATACGGATTGTAGCATGAATAATGTGGCATTGATTTTATAATCAGATCTAAGACAGACGTGCTTATATTTGCAGTTAGAGGGACTGACGCTTTCACATATCGACTTCCAGTGTGCTTAAAATTGAATCATTTCGGTTCATCTAAAAACTGTGACGTTCCTAGTCAAGATCATGACATTGTTGCAGCTCCTCTGCAGTGCAGATCTGCAAGTCTCAGCCCAGTGCTGCATTTGCATAGTAAAGACTACTGGATTCACTGAAGTATCCACATGATATGATGAGAGAATAGCAGTTTTTATTACGTTTCCTGGAAATTCTCAGCCCAGTGTAGTAGGCTGCCCTCTAAATAACTCTAAATAAAATGTCTTTACTTATATACAGGACTTCCACAAAACTGTGTGACAAGGCTGCAGATGTAAAATATTTAAAAGCTTAAGTGTCCACAAGCTTATGATTGTGGACACATGATGGAAGGTAAGGTTTCATATGTTTCATTGTTGCTTACCTTTGTCACCAGAAACCTGAGTTAACTAAAGTTAATAGAGGGTAATTTATAAACCTCACTAATTAGACATCTAGTGTATCGAGTGTAACTCAGCGATTAGTTCAACCGTACGCGCGGGCGCTGTCATTTCATCATTTGCACCATGCATTACATTACAGCCATCCACTAATAGGAGCTAAAATGCTGAAAATATAAGCCAAGTTATTTACATCACAGCCAGCAGCTACTGGCTAGCTAATCAGTTAGCTAGCTAGCATTAGCAATAAGTGTCACGTTCTCGTGAGGAACTGGTTTCTTGGTTAAAACAATTAATTGTGTTTTGCACAGTTAACACGTTACAGTAGAGTTAAATGACCCACATTATAAAAACACCCCACGCTGGAATATATAAATGTTACCTTCTGTTTACACCGAGTCGTGGCCTTCAGCTCTTCATTCACCAGGCAGAGGACATTGGACTCTACCAACTGCACAAACACGGCGGTGATATCTGAACAATACAAACATTATATTTAGCGTAGTTGCCCTTATGGTAGGTTATTATATCATTTAAAAATATGATTTTATAATAGTTAAACACATTTCTACTCATACAATACGATAAAAAGTTATCATTACGTGTTGTCATACAATTACTTCGTATTAACACCACCACACTTGGTACGCTCCTTTGCCCTTTCACACATGACGCAGCGGCTAACATGTCTGCTAGCAAAAGTGTGCATTCAAAAACGTTAGACAAAATGTTGGAAAAATAGAGATAATCTGTTTGTTTTGTTTCTGTTCTAACGGGAAGAATTTCACATCAGCTCGTATTTAACGGTATGATAAACGTTCCTTTGTTGTTCGGAGTCACTTACATGCACAAGCTAAAGTGTAGCTCGCATGCTAAATAGACAGACTTTGCCGGGTAATTTGTTAACGTTATGTCTTGTGCGAACTAGCTGTGGATAGCAACTAAACTTTTAATTTACCTATTGTTCCTCTACTAGCCAACTACATATCTCACAGACCGAATTTACGCAGCATTATAGTATGATACCAAGCAACCCGTCTTGTTATTTGCTGTCTTTGATTGAATTGAATGGGTTTCATGGTCAGCCCGTACACTGTTCAGCGTATGTGGCATCGTTTTGTTTGCTATGTCTGCGTTTCTCTCTGCATAATTCAACGCTAATGTAATTTTCAGCGTGACTGCTGAAGAAAAATGACGTCCATTATCAAGCTGACAGCCGTGTCAGGGGTCCAGGAGGAGTCGGCCCTTTGTTACCTGCTGCAGGTGGATGAATTCCGCTTCCTCCTGGACTGTGGCTGGGATGAGAACTTCTCCATGGACGTCATCGATGCCATGAAACGGTGATTATGGCCTCCGTCCATCCTCTGATCGCATCAGTTTCCCCTCTTGTCCTGTGTGTCGAAACGAGCGTGTGGTGTCTATGTTTCCCCTCCAGATATGTTCATCAGGTCGATGCTGTGCTCCTCTCCCACCCTGACCCCATACACCTCGGAGCCCTGCCATATGCTGTGGGGAAACTGGGTCTAAACTGCACTATCTATGCTACAATCCCTGTCTACAAGATGGGTCAGATGTTCATGTACGATCTGTATCAGGTGAGATGGGGTCGCGGGAAATGTCATGCATGTGAAGTTATTTATTGATAATGCATGGTTGCCGTTACGTCCTTAATCATTTCCTTCTTTCTTCTTAGTCTCGAAACAACAGTGAAGATTTCACACTGTTCACCCTTGATGATGTGGACTCTGCTTTTGATAAAATTCAGCAGTTGAAATACTCTCAGATTGTCAATCTGAAAGGTGAGTTAGTTGCATACTCTCATAGATCAGGAGCCCCCCCCCCCCCCCTGTTTATATCACACTAAAATGTTTTACCTGTTTCTTTTTACCCGACAGGGAAAGGGCACGGTCTTTCCATCACTCCTCTTCCAGCTGGCCACATGATAGGAGGCACCATTTGGAAAATTGTGAAGGACGGGGAGGAGGAGATTGTTTATGCTGTGGACTTTAACCATAAGAGGGAGATGTGAGCACAGATAAAACATTCATATGAATTGGAATTTAGTTTTTAGTTTGGCTGCTAGTTCATACCACCTTTTTTTTTTTTTTTCCCTCCATTTCTCTTCTCTAGCCACCTCAACGGCTGCACGTTGGAGAGCATTAGTCGCCCTTCCTTACTCATCACAGACTCCTTCAATGCAACATATGTACAGCCACGTCGCAAACAAAGAGATGAGATGCTCCTTAGTAAGTATTCTTCACAAGACTGTGGTAGTGCAGTATGTATTTAATTTCATATTTTTTCAACTTAATTGATAATCATTTAAGATGGCCTAACAATGTCTCAATGGTCTCACAAATGAAGCTTAGAATCCCGGTTTCTATCTCAAAATTGAAATTCAAAGGAACTATGAGACTCCCCAAACTATTAGCACTTCTGTTAAACAAGGATTAAACTGTTCCTTTATAATACTCCTACGTTTTTTTTCTCAGCCCTTCCAATTTCTTTAACAGTGCCAAATTGAAAACTTATATTTTTTTACTCACAGCCAATGTAATGGAGACCCTTCGTGGTAACGGCAACGTCCTTATTGCCGTGGACACAGCTGGGCGTGTGTTGGAGCTGGCTCAGCTCCTGGATCAGATTTGGAGGACAAAGGATGCTGGGCTGGGAGCTTACCCACTAGCTCTGCTTAACAATGTCAGCTATAATGTGGTGGAGTTCTCCAAGTCCCAGGTATCAATCAGAGATTTTCACACTTAAAAGACTCTGTGCTGTTCCTTATTCATTTAATATTATAGTTAGAGAGTCACACTATTGGCCAAATGCACTGATTGGTAATCTTCTGGCTTTTTGTAGGTGGAGTGGATGAGTGATAAGCTCATGAGGTGTTTTGAAGACAAGAGAAACAACCCCTTCCAGTTCCGCCACTTGACCCTCTGCCACAGTCTGGCCGACCTGTCCCGGGTTCCCAGCCCCAAGGTGGTGCTTTGCAGCCAGCCGGACCTGGAGTCCGGCTTTTCCAGAGAGCTCTTCATCCAGTGGTGCCAAGACGCCAAAAACTCCGTCATCTTGACCTACCGCACTACACCTGGAACCCTGGCCCGCTACCTCATCGACAACCCCGGAGAGAAGATGCTGGATCTGGAGGTGAGACCTGCTGCCACGATGCTGGTTCACCATGACAGAGAGTTTTTATCTCTTCATGCAGCGTTTGCCCCATGGGAAGCTCCCGTCTGTCACATTCATACCCAGCTGAGGAAACAACAAAATGTGTCATTGTATCATTTGCACCATACCCATCTTTCACCCTTCTCATTATGACAGGTGAGGAAAAGAGTGAAGCTCGAAGGCAAGGAGCTGGAGGAATATCTTGAAAAGGATAAAATAAAGAAAGAAGCAGCTAAAAAGCTTGAACAAGCAAAAGAGTAAGTCCCAGTAAAAACAAACAGGGATTAACTGCGCGCTTAAGGGTTGGGTGTTTTTTTGTTGATTGTCTTGCTGATGCTGCTTAATGCCTGACAGTGTAATAAAACATGTGATTTTATATCATTTTACTTTCAATTATGCAAAAATCCAACAGAAATGTAAATGGTGCTCTAGATTGCAAATGTAAAACAGGCTATTTAAATGGAAATCTGTGAATGGGAGATGAGTCATGACACTTAAAAAGATGCTCTGCAACAGAACAACCATCTGTTGTCTGTCCTTGGTAAAAATTCAACTTGCATGCACACAGTTAATGTTGATTTCATGCACCTGCAGGGTGGATGTAGACTCCAGCGACGAGAGCGATATGGACGATGACCTGGATCAGCCAGCTGCGGTGAAAATGAAACACCACGACCTGATGATGAAGGCAGAGGGGAGCCGCAAAGGCAGTTTCTTCAAGCAAGCCAAAAAGTCGTATCCGATGTTCCCTTCGCACGAAGAGAGAATCAAATGGGATGAGTATGGGGAAATCATCAGGTACTACGACACTGCTACACGCGATCATCAGATTACAGAGTGCAGAATGCCATCGTCAATCAACCATTATCGTTCTCCCACAGGCTAGAAGAGTTTCTGGTTCCTGAACTGCAAGCCACAGAGGAGGAGAAAAGCAAGCTGGAATCCGGGTTGACCAATGGAGATGAGCCCATGGATCAGGATCTTTCTGTTGTTCCCACCAAATGCATCTCCAGCATAGAAAATCTTGAAATTAGGTCAGTGATCCTTTAAATCTGTCTGTGTCTGTTACAAGCTCCTGTAACTGCCACCAGAGCTGATCAGTGGCCAATGGCACAGCGCTGTGGTGTGTTGGATGGCCTCCAGGTGTAAATGAGCGCTACTGTTTGAAAGGGCAGCAGAAAGAAAAGGTTATGTCTGCTCAGCAAACCTCTCTCTCGCATAAATGACAAGTCTATCAAGAAATCTTGTCTTTGCCTGTATTAAACAATGTTTGACAAATCAGCAGTACTAAAAAGCGTTGTTCTGTCTTCCTCCCTCCACAGAGCGAGGGTAACATACATAGATTACGAAGGTCGCTCTGATGGTGACTCCATCAAGAAGATTATTAATCAGATGAAGCCCAGACAGCTGGTGATCGTTCATGGGCCTCCAGAAGCCAGCCTCGACCTGGCTGAGTCCTGCAAGGCTTTCAGCAAGGACATCAAAGTCTACACACCCAAGCTGCAGGAGACTATAGACGCCACCAGCGAAACACACATCTACCAGGTCAGCCTCAGCAAAGCCCTACTTGGTTTACTAACTTGGTTTTGTAGATTCAAGTCTAAAACATTCTGCTGTGAAATAGTAAAATAAATCTGTCTTTATCAGGTCTTTTTTTTTTTTTTTTGCATTTTACAACCTGCTTGGCAATCGAGCCGAGAAGTTAACTGCTACATGGTTGATTTCTTTAGCAACAGCTGAAGCATAAAAGCAACCATTCCGTGACCGCTCAATGTCTTCATCTCGTCTCATCTTCTCACGGTAAAGGTGCGGTTGAAAGACTCCTTGGTGAGCTCTCTGCAGTTCTGCAAGGCCAAAGACACTGAGCTGGCCTGGATCGACGGCGTGCTGGACATGCGCGTGGTGAAGGTGGACACAGGCGTGATGCTGGAGGAGGGGGTGAAAGAGGAGGCAGAGGACGGCGAGCTGGCCATGGACATCGCCCCCGTTTTGGGCATCGATCACAGCGCCACGGCGGTGGCAGCACAGCGTGCCATAAAAAACCTGTTTGGGGAGGACGAGAAGGAGATGTCTGAAGAGAGTGATGTCATTCCCACGCTGGAGCCACTGCCTCCACACGAGGTTAGCCCAACAAACACTGTCAAGCAAAGTTGTTGCAATGATATATCATTAGATTCTCTCCACATTGCTTGGAATTATAATTGGTGTCTGATATTTTTTGCCCACTGAAAAATGTTATATTTAAATCCAGCTCCCTCTCCCTAATTGAAAAATCCAGAATCTATGAATACAAGGATTTCCAGGTTTAAGAGCTGCTTATTAGATGTCTTCCACTTCACTGAGGAGCACATTTTCCTACGGGAAGAAGCCTTAATGGAGTGCTTTATCCTGCTTCTCATTTGGAAGCTAACCTAATAATAAATATGGCCTGTACAAGCAACCGATCACTTTTACGTCCCAGCAGCTGCTGCAGCTGATGGCCAAAAACTTTTTATTTTTCCATTTCCTAAGACTCCTTGTCAGGAAAGGATAAGGGAACGTTTTTCCCCAAGGTGAGTCTAGAGGTGAACAGAACAGATAGCCATGGGAAATGCAATTCTGGTGCCATCTATCCACAAGGGCGCATGAACAATTCACACAGCTACTCAGCGCTCTCCTCCGTTCTCCCTCCAGATTCCAGGGCATCAGTCTGTGTTCATCAACGAGCCTCGCCTGTCTGACTTCAAGCAGGTCCTGCTGAGAGAGGGCATCCAGGCTGAGTTTGTGGGAGGGGTGCTGGTTTGCAACAACATGGTGGCCGTCCGCAGGGTGAGTGTCCTTCCCATTGGCTCTGCAAGCATGCTATCCATCAGCTCCCTGCAGCGCTAGTCACCACTAGCCCTCAACAGGGAAAGTGGCCAACGCAGAAGACATATGGCACAGGCTTGTTTTTCGCCAAAACCACGCAATTAAAATGTTGAGCTGGTATTAGTCCATATTTATTAGTCCATATTTAGGACTCTGTGGACAGCACTTGCAGAGCTGATATATAGCAAATGCTTTAATGAAATTAAAAGAATGTAGAATTAAAGGACCTGTACAACACTTAAGAGTATTAAGTGTCCAGACAAGATGCCTCCAACAAAACTTTAAAGGCCTTTCACATCTCCTGTCTGTATCCTCCAGGAGCTTCTATTGTACCCTTCAAAGCCTTCGACACTACTCGAAGAGAATAATTAATCACTGCAACAACAAGTAGGCACAGAATGAATACATCACTAATGACAGGAGTATTTATTGTCTTAGATTCTGTTGACTGTGAGCCATCACAAGTAGCGGTGCACAGTTGAAAACCGTCCCCATAAGACACACTAATACTGTTGTAAAGCAGTATGACACATTCAGCTTCTCCCTTTGTTTGGTGATTGATTGTGCATCCCAAGCAGTCATTGCTGCTCAGCACAGTGTGCAGGTTGTTTTTCAGCAGCTTAATCACTAGTCTAGAGAAACATGGACCAAGGCATTAGGTTGTCGATTATATATGAAAATCTTTTGATGTGTGGTATTGGTTGTGAACCTAAATCAAATAACAATAATTACAATTACGTGGTGTTGTGTGCAATGGAGTATACTGTTTAGAAATGTGCTTTGGTCAATTTTAGGGTAAGTATTTACAAAAAAGTTACCTATGAAGATAATAATGTCTTAAACTATAAAGCACAAGTGTGTTTCTTCTCAAATCAAAGCAAATGTGTGCCTCAAACCTCCCTCCCCCGTTCCCCCACTGCCCCCGTGGCAGCTCCATGGTCAGGTCTCTCAGCTATTCTCACTGACAACCTCTCTTTGCTTTTGTGCTACCTTGTTAGCTCAGTAGCTTAGCTGAGTCTGTTGCTGGGCAGCGGCTCCGACTCCTCAGCTCTGTGTCACTGTGCTACAGGTCTCCTCACAGACTTGCATGCACTAACATGCATGTGCGACCAAAGAAAATGAACAGAAAATATCTAATTAGAACACACTGAATGGCTGTGACTCCCTGCTCAGGGTACCATTACTCCACAGTGTCTTTACATAGCAAATAGTTGTTTAATGCTATATTAATGTACTGAATGTCCTATGGAGAACCTTTTAATGTTTGTTTACGTAATACTATACCATTGTGCTTAACACAAAATGGAACATTAAACACAAAGAGAAACAAATACAGCTCTCTTAAGTAGGATAAAAAAACCCCAGTGGCATATGAAAACATCTCACTTCAAAAGAAACACGCAAAAAAAAAAGACTCACAGCCAGAACTTAAGACCTAAAGTAAAAGGAAAAGTAGGAATGAGCCAGGATCCCAACAACAAAATGCATAATTGACAAGAACTTAAAATAGACGCAACCCAGAAAATGAAATCAAAGAGAACTAAGGCTGTTAAAGGAATGTGTGTTTGTGTGTGTGTGTCTGTGTGCGCTATTTAAATGGGAAAACTTAAAGTGGATTGCTTCATTAGACATTTAAATCCCAAGCCTGTGAACATCTGTTGAGACGAATTGAAAACATGTTTATCTTAGATGTAGGCAGTGGGCTGTACAGGACTTGCACGTCCACATTTAAAGGTGAAACCATGTTGTACAGAAGCGACAACGCCCAACGAGGTGTCCATTATCAAGAATTAATGGACGACGCAGAGGCTGAAGAACCATCCTCAGTTGCCTCCACGGACTCCATTAATTCCTCATTATGAACATTATCCTGTCATCCCATGGTGAGCATGAAATAACATGATAATGGGGAAAAATGAAGATTATTAATTGATATTTTCATGCGTTTGCAAGTAAAAATCTATTTTTTCAGAAACCATTACTCAGATTTCCTGGTGCAACCTTAGGGCTTGACTAATACCTGGAACAATCATTACCTTACGATTACATTATGATTTTTAATGCAATACAAATGTCATTCACTACTCCAGTAAATAGGACGAACCATGGATGCGACTTAACACTGGGAGATATTTCTGGTCTGGACAGCTCATAGAAGCCTTTGGCTCAGCTGTGAACCAGAAAGCTTGCGCTATGCTAATAAGATTGAAAGTCATTCATGCTGCATGCGGTTGACAAACATATTACTATTATAATATATAATATAATTACATATTAAATATAAGTTGACAGTATGTTTACCAACAAGAATAGCTAGCGGGCCATGTCATTGTCCCCAAATCAATGTCAAGATTTTTAGAACAAATATGAGCCATGCATACTGTCAGCTGCAGCCTGAAGAAGCGAGGTGAAGAGCGAACGGGATATGGGATGATCGCTTATGTGATGCAAAGTCTTAGTGAGTTCAGAGGGGCAGTGTACTTCCTGCAGCTTCTATTTTACAATCGCCATCCTGTGGTGTTCAGAGGATGAGGACCTGAAGGAGGACACACACTGTTGGAAATAATTCAGATCTTTTTTCATGCAGTGGTTACTCATGTTAGATACTGGCTGATACTATGTACTTAGTTTAGATCGATGAACAACACACTTTGACTGGAGCTACTTTGTAGCTGTCCATTATCAGATATTAATGGACAACCCACAGCCAATCAGAATTGGGTATTCACCCGCACTATAGTAGAAAAATTGAGTGACTGTTATACAAGGACCCATATGACCTTTGCATCTTGGTCCTCTCTGTCCAGACGGAGGCTGGACGCATTGGCCTGGAAGGCTGCCTGTGTGACGACTACTATAAGATCCGGGAGCTGCTGTATCAGCAGTACGCTGTGGTATAGCAGCAGCAGCAACAGCAGCAGGAGGAGGAGGAGGAGGAGGACACGCCGCAGAAGAGCATACCACAGCAACACAGAGACAATCCTCTACGAGGACTTTACCCAGAGGAGAAGAGTGTACCACACTCAGGCTACCTCAGCCTCATGGGTGGCTCCAGCTGTTTCACTGCAAACCTTATTGTACATTTTCCCTTTTTTTATAATTTTTTTTTCAGATAATATTTTTTTTTTTTTTTTATTGTTAGTTTACCTCCACAAAGTGAGAGGCAGATGCTTTCCCCAGGACTCTCCGTGTGAACAGACTGTAGAATCCTGATGTTCCCAAAACTCGACCCACTGTACAGTAACATCCTAATGCACTGGCTGGACTACAGGATGTTGTCCCCCCTCCTATTCTGTCATTAAAACAGTCTTTTTCTTTCACAGTTGAATCTTATTGCTTTTTAAGTGCTGACCAAAATGTGACGGCATCAATCATCAAAAACTGATATATTGCATCCTATTGTAAAGCCATAGTCTTATTTACATGTTTTTTTTCAGCATATATTTTCAGGTTATTGGGGAAAATTTAGGCATTTTATACAGTATTTTATTTAAGCAAAGTTCTTGTATGGCTGCTTTTGCCAAGCCAACATTAAAGGGGTAGTGCAGTGATTTATTATGGCATGAAAGTGGGGGCCTTAAGCGAGACAAACTGGAAGAAAATAGTCTAAGGCCACGCTATCCTGAGTTTTAGCTCCTTGTTCCAAAAAAAAAAAAAGAAAAAGCCGGGTCCTACACTTTCCAAAATGCAATTTGATAGCATCTTTCATTGAACCTTCATCCAACCCTCCATGTTGCACCTTCAGCTTGTAACGCAGGATACATTCTGTAACAAATTTGATGTCTCAAACCCAAACTGAGACAACTCTTATGACGTCATCAGGCTAATTTACTCAATTTTGACAAATCTCCTCCAGAGCCACAGGAGAGAACCATCTACGAGGCTCAATGAGCATCATGTGTACTCTGAATTTGGATAATTTCGTTAACTGAAAAAAAGTTAGTATAGTTCAAACCAAGGTAATGAAAGGTATCATTCCCAGCCCGATCCATATTTGATGTGACCTTTTTTTTTTTTTTTTTTTGCATGTGCTGTTTATCTCCACACAAGATTTACCGCCTACTAGGTCAACCAGTAACTGCAGCAACACCAGATGGAGACATTTTTCAGCTGTATCTAACCGGCCTCTGAATACCCATATCAAATCTGCCCATGCAACAGGACCATCTGTAATACAGTGGTGAGATGACATTGTCCCTGAAGTGATAACTGGGATTGAATATTATTCAGCCTGCTATGTAGTGAGCCAGGATTACCGTTCTCTCTGTATTTTAGGCAACTGTCTCTCGCAGCAAAAAAAAAAAAAAAAAAAACTGTTCAGCTCCCCGGCTGTTTGTGACGGGGTAAAAAATAATGAAACGGTTCAGCAGTTTGTTTTCTTATCTTTTCCAGGCACACATGGATGTACAGCCTCACCTCTGCTGTGCTCCAGTGAGGTCTAACCGGTGTATTAGAAAGTTGGGTGATAAGAGGGGAATGTTGCCGGCGTTGAGGATGGAGGGGAGGCAGGGTGTCATTGCTGGAGAGATGTGTCCACCGCAGCCGTGGTGGCACATTGACTCGGTTGATTACGTTTGCAGCGTTGTGTGAATCCCCGGGGTAGATCCTTAACACAGGCAGCTGCGGAATGCCACTTTTATGGATATACCAAAACAACCCTCCCTCCCTCCCTCCCTCCCTCCCTACACACACACACACACACACACACACACACACACACACACACATACACAACTCCTCTATATCGCCCTCAACTCTTCATCATCCCATGTACATCATAATGGTGACTCCTCCTACACTGATGGCCTGTTAAGCAATCACAGAGGGGTGCACACACACATACACACACGTAGGACAGTAAAAGCGAGCAGCCTTACAGTGTGTATGTGTGGGGGGGGTGATCATGCACATGGTTGGAGGAGTTAGACTTGAGCACGGATGGCTGGCTGACGTGCAGGCCGGGTTTTTATACAGTTGCATAACATACAGTTCTGCACTTTAGAAACATTAAAATTTAAATGCTCTTTTTTAATCTGTGGCTCACACACAGACACACACAAACAAAAAACTTTCATGTCCACAAACACATCAATGATGCCATTATTTATTTCTTTTTTTTTTTCTTTCTTTTTTTTTTTTTTTTTTTTTTCTCTCCTCGCCTAAACCTCAGTAACCTGTGACAGACAGGAGCTGAGTGAGAGATAGAGAGCGAGAGTGGAGATGAGGAGGAGAGAGAGGAGCTCTTCTGTACCACAGAGCATGCCAGCCCTGCCCAGTCACTGCTTTTCATTTTGATAATTGACCGGGAATGCCAGAAATGTCCATCAGCTAATCCTCTTAGCTTTCATAATGCTGACTCTGTCACAGAAGCCCCTGTTTTAATGTAACAAGCAGCTAAGCCCAGAGCACAGGGCAGAGTCGCCCTAGGGCACTGAGGCCGCTCTGCCCCCTGGAGGCCAGAGGGAGATCTGCTCTCAACTCAACAAGTGCCCTGCCAATCTGTCAGACCACGTCAAATCATTAATCCATAAAAACCTGGCTCCAGGGTGACCACCCCTCTGCATTTCACACTGTACTCACTGGCAGGAAACGGTACTCAAAACGGAGCATCTTGGTCGTGTGTATCCATTCATCTGTGTGGATTGGAGGATGAATGAGTTTAATCCCTTTTGAATTCCCGGTCTACTCACTAAGCAGACCACTTAATGCCAATGACATCAATGTAATAAAGTGAAAAGGGGACGGATTTCTATGAAACCTCACAATATTCAAACATAGCACAAGGCACAAAAATCCCATGATACCCAGCTCTAAAAATGGAACTTGTCACTCTGCCCAAATGGACATCACGTTGATTTCGGGAGCTTTATTACTGGTGTTTTACAAGCTTAAGCACAGGTTGTAAATGAATACAAAGCAGTCCTTTGACATAGTGACAGTTGCTAGACATTAAAACATTTGTAGCTATGCCTCCTTACTTTTGGTCCGCTTTCATCTCACCCTTTGACAAAATGCGAAATAAAGAGAGAACGACAAACAGTGAGTCAGGAAACCAACGATGCAGAAAGGTTAAAGAACTAGTTTGACATTTTGGTTTCCTGCTAAGAGAAGAGGGATACCATTTTTATGACTGTGCCACGCTCATGTCATTTCGTTTGGTTTAAAACCAAGGTGGTGGTTACATCTAAATAACATCCCATATTTAATATACAATAATGTGTTAATGCTGTCAAGTTGATATGATGGGAGGTTTTACTGGTCTTCTCATTCTTCCAACATTGTGCGAATGCAGTATTTACTAACATGAGTAATGAGATGATTAGCTTATTTTAGCTTAAAGACTGGAAGCAGGGCAAACAGCTAGCTTGGCACAACATTTAGAACCCAAAAGTAGTCTTTTGAAGGTTTTTCACCCGCTGGTGAGTAAATTGAAACTGTTCGTTTTGCTTTTTCAGTCTTTTCATTTAATCCCCCCCTCACACATTCCCACTGTTCACATTGTAATTCTCCTCTAGGCTTCCTCTTGCTTTTTCCTCCATCTATTCCCCAATGCCTGCCTCTGTGGTTTAATCCCCATGTGCCAGCATCGTCCCGTGGTAATGGTCCTTCAGTAAAGGAGCCATTCTTGCCCACCCACTCTTTAAGATACACACAGACAGGCCATGTTACGCAGGAATCCTGAATTACACCATTATGGAGGTGATCCTCTTATGCAACCTGCTCTTCACACCCATCCACAAAGCGGGAATGCTCACGAGCACAAATCCACGAAGGCACTTGCTGCCAGATTATCCACGGTCCACAATACTGCAGCTGCCATTTTTCCTTTTTGATAAAACAAAGCATTTTGTTGGGCGCAGTCATAGCTGGGACTGATCCTGACTGGTTCTCTGGCAGGGATGACTTAGCCGTCATGTGTATGTGACTAAATATTTAGGACAGATCATATGAGATTGTTTTGCTTGGCCTGGGTACAAAACAGCACATTCTTCTCCTCCCAGAGCAAAACAAACATGACCAATTGGTTGTCCGTAACTTGAGGCGACGTAGGCAATAGGATCAGGAAACACGTTCTTGGATGAGGGGAGTATCAGCCTCTTAGCAAACTGCATTCAGGCTGACATGTGGTTCCAGCCAGTCAGCAGAATGCAGCCTGGCTGCCCTGCTCTTTCCGCTCAGCACATCAGAAGTAACCGGCCTGATCCGACGTGACATGCTTGACACCGCCTTGAGAGCTGTGAGGAGACCCTGCCGATGATTAATTCAAGCTCAGAAAACATGATGAGGATTAGCTTTCTGTGTTTATCCCTGCAGACGTCTCTCCTAAACTCAGGGTGCCTCTCTGGCATGACACAGGGCCGTGTAATAAGGCTGAATCATCTGCAGTGAATGACGTTGATGTGAAAACAAGTAGAGGCCTGGCCGAGGAGTGTGAATCCAGAGAAGTGACTCAGCACTACAACTGTTTATCTTCATGCAGTTCAGTTTAGATGCCAGCACTCTGAGCGGTGGTCTGCAGACCGAGGTCAGACAGAATGTCCAAATTATTCTGCTTGCTTTAACTTGTTGAACAACACAAGCGAGGCTCAGACAAAGTCTGATAGTGTCCCATCACAGGAACGTATGCCACAATTTCTTTTAGATTGGCTAAAGCTTTCTGTCACTTGTGTTCTCTTTTGGGGCTTATTCTAGTCATCTCATGCCAGATGCAAAATATATGTAAATATATGTATATGTGTATATATATATATATATACATATACACACACACACACACACACACACACACACACACACACACACACACACACACACACACACACATATACATATACATACATATATATATACACATATACATACATATATATATACATACACACACACATATACATACATATACATATATATATATATATATACACACACACACATATATATATAATATGATAACTTCAAGGACTGTACGCTTGAGACAGGCGCCAAATTTAAGCCTCAAAAAACGTCAGCTTTGGTCCAACCACTGTGGGAGTTGACCTACTCAAGGCTGGCTTGAGACCTGAGCAGAGCAAAAAATTCAAGTCTCAAGTTTTTATGCGGTAAAACCTAATGCGATAAAAGAAATACACACTTTGAACATGAAATTATTATTATTATTAGATCTATGCATTTAAAAGACTGCAAAATGTAATTCTACCCAGACCCCCAGACAGCTGCCCACTTACCCTGGTTGCTAGTCCAGCATTAAGCCACTGGATGAATGTATCATTTTAATAGGGGTCATTCACCGGTTACTTTACTTCCTTTTATCATTGCACTTTCATTAAGGAGGAAGAATCACAAGAGGCAGAGGTTGACCTTGCCCTGCAGTCACTAGTAAGGGTTCATTCATACATTTTCCATACTGCCTATTCTTAAGGGGGAGGGGGGCTCGAGCCAATCCCAGGGAGAACTCTAGTATGGGTTAACCTTCAAAAACACTGGATCCTACAATTCCCACAATTCAGTAGCGTCTTGGACTCTCCCTGCTTGGTCTTTAAACCCACGTCTTTAAAATCACAATAACTCAGGCTATCTGCAAAAAATTTGACATTGCGGATCCAATCTGAAATGTTTCATCAATTTTTTATTTTTTATTTTTTGTCACAGAAGAAACGACACCACTGTTTTCACAGCGCAGCACTCCCAGTGGGACGCTAACTGATCTCCATGTGTAAAATTGTACCGGAGCACAAGTCTACTTGAACATTTCTGCTAACTTTTTCATCAAAAGGCACATTTCAGTCCTCGTGCCTGCTTATGAATAATAACACTATGACATTAACAACTCCTACTCATCCTCCCACCACACAGTGCCTATAACTTTTGTGTCCAGTATGGAGGTGTGCGTGGTGATGAAATCACACAGCAGGGAAATTTACTGGCTCGCTGACTTTATTGCGCACCCCTCCATCCCCAGCTCCAAGTGTATGAAGTTGGAGAACTCACCCTCACTTGCCCTCTGTTTCAGGGTATACTGCTGGCTGTATTAATATAGACTTTGTGGCCCTGTCTCTGCAACTCTGATGTTATCTCCCCACAATGAATGGGCTGCATGTTTCTACTGGCATAACCTCTTTGGTCAGGCTGAATGGGACTCTCCACTGTTCTTTGCAAAGGGGAAAAGGTTGCTCTTTGCCTGCCTACCCGTCCCTTTCTTCTCTGCAGACAAAAGAATAATGAAGTTATTTATGTGCAGCTCATTACAAATGGCTTTCAGATATGGCCAGTCTTTTTCCTCTGGCCACTATCCGTCGTTAGGCAGCAGAGCGCCTAAAACAGTGAATGTCGTCCAATTTCGTACAGTCGTGATGCTCAAGCTCCAGTGGAAAAAAAAAAAAAAGCCGATTTGATATCTTGAGCCGAGGGTACGAGTGTGACGTTTTGATAGATGAAGTGCAGTTTATTGAAGGAAAGTAAGTGAACAACAAGAGTGTTTGGTAGAACTGGTGAGTTTGTCACCAGAATAATGAATTAGAAGTGACAGCTTGAGGAATAATTAACACAGAAGTAAAACAACAAGTGACGAGATGAGATAGTTGGTCAGACGTGTTGAAGAGACATTTTATTCTACAGTAGCAAAAGTCTGCTTCCTGTTATCAGGCCCAGATTTGTCATATAAAATGGGTAGACAAAATAACACGAACACCCTCAGCGCGAACAGCAGCCTCAAATTGAACATGAAAGTACATTCTTGACCTTGAAACAGTAGTTTTGCAACAAAATCTCAAATCAAGGCTTCCAACATTTTGTCGGAGCTTACAACCCTGTATTTCACGTAGCCACAGCATAAAAAGCACTGCATGAAACGTAAAGTTTAGTCCTGATTTTGGCTCTCTGGAGTTGACTGAGTTGCCTTATGTTGTTGACAGCGGTATGGGTGAGTTTTCATGTCATGGAAGATGAAGCGAGCAGTGCAGGAGATGACTTCTGCCTTCAGAATACACAGATTAGACTCTGTTGCTCCTCTCTGCCCTGTTTACTCTTCACACCTGAGCAGGCATACAAATAAACCTGCAGTGCTGCCACAGAATGCTCAACACTCTTGATTAATATTTCATTTTTCCTGCTGCTGACTGAGGAGCTTATGCAAGGAGTAAAAATCAGCAGGTCTCCAGAGACGCTTCCTGTGTGTGTGCATGTACGGCGAGCTTGTACTGTACTGTTAGTACCAGCCGTTGGCTAAAGTGGGCTTTGGCAGTAGTTGGCAGGTTGAGAGAAAAAATGGTTCAGAGCTGGGGATATTTCTCCCTCCATCTGTCTACTTGCTTCAGATAATTAGTAAAATATTCGTTACAATGCCAGCAGTGCATTAATGGATGGTGTCACACTTCCTTTTTTGGCTCAGTGTCACCTTGTCATCTCTATCCACCACAAACATACCTCAGCAGAATCAGCCTCACTTATACACGGGATATCCCAGCGCCGTGTAGCTACTGTGCAAACACTCCGAAAGGGCGTACTGTATTCCAACTGCCCTTTTCTCCCTTTGTGTCATATAAACACAGAGAATTTAAAGCTATACTCACAATTATATTGGAGTTTTTACAGTGTTATCTTAATCACAAAGTTTTTGAATGCTTGAACTTTTCTGATGTGACGAGACAAAAACAAGACAATCTCATCTCGAGATCCATTTTCTGTAGCACACGTCCTCAAAGTTAAACCAGAAAAATATCTGATGACACCATCTGCGGGACGACATCATTCGTCTGTGCTTTCCAAAACTGCTGCAAATCTCTGTTGAGAAATAAATGCATTTATTGCAACAATACAATGGTGGTTTGGTTAGGTTTAGGCACAAAAACTAATTTGTTAGATTGAAGGAAATATCAAAGTTTTGGATTAAATAACTGCTTTGTTTTTGGGTTGGGAACAGTAGACAACAAGGACTCTTACTTTATTATAACGTCACTTGACTTCCTCTTTTGTGTCCATCACAATTATTACAGCCGTTAGCATTAACCAGTAAGTTCCCCACTGTTTTGGGGAACGTATTACCTGAGTTTGTCCTGTTGTCATGGAATTGCAGATTTTCAAATTTGCATATTTAATCCTTAAAGCAAGACTGTAACTTTTGTTCCCTTTATTGCCCAAGATGCTCACAAGTGAGTATATTGAACACATCATCATCTAAATGAGAGCAAGTAATACAACCATAAACCATCAAAATATTAATCAGTAATCTGTGCTAAAATGTTGTTTTACAGTTACACAAATAGAGAAAAGTCATAAAGACATAGATAATCATCAGATCATAAAGTATGACTTGGTGATTTCAGTTACACACCAATGTTTATTTAAAGTTTGCTACCATTAGACAACATAACCAAAGGCTATTGGTCAAGCCAGACCAAGTAAGGCTGTAGTAGCAAAACCTTGCAGTGTATTGAACTACACCAAAGTGCATTTTACTGCATTTTGACTCCTCAGTTGTAATAGGAATATTGTGGCGTTCAAGGTTAGTTTTTCTTTAAAGTGCTCAGAAAAATGGAAATGTGAACATAGAGGGAGCAAAATCTATCCCAGCATCTATCACAGTAAATAGAAGCAGCTGATAATCATTCACTATTTAGTGATAAACCTCTGACAGCATTAAGTATCCACAGTGTATTGTTTAACTGGGACATACCCTCAGTACTTGATTCAAAAGCCTACATAGTAGATTTTGTATTGGAAAAATATGTCCAAAATGTGAAAAAAACTGAACTGTGCCATTGTTCTGCCGTACAGCCATAAAAGACTGGATTTTAATAACTGTATTAAACTAGTGAATAAACCACATGAATCATCACAGCAGTGATGGAGTTGGACGCTGAAATGAGCAGGGCTGAGTCAAACAGCAATTGTTGTGCAATACTCACACAGCTCATTGTTAACACTCTTGACATCAAGTCATTTGTGATCTGCTGTGCAAGGACATGACACATGCTTGGCATTTATATCAAACAACACATTTACATTACACTGACTGCTCCTTTTGACATCTGCGCACATTAAAACACTCCTACGAAGCCAATATTTCACCTTCTCCCCGCAGCTCAAACCACAGTTCACACACATTATTATCTCTGCTGCAGATAAGCGGCCATTCAGTCAGTCCTGCAGACGGCAAAGGAGGCCATGTGTGTATGTTTGACCAAGCCAGTGAGTGTAAAGCAGTGGCTAAATCTCTGTAAGCAGGCCCTGGCATTGCTTCGCAATTGCCTGCCTGCTGTGTGGGCAGGGGCCTGAAGGGGACTAATCCCTTGGCACGGGCACGGGTCACACATGTTGACGTGTCTGTGAGTGTTTGTGTGTGTTCGTGAAGACCCAAGCTGCAGGATAGAGTCAAGACCTGCAGACAGATTCCAAAAGCCCAGACTAATAACCTGCAGCGCCTTTTACACTCAACCAGTAGCCCACACACCAAGTCTTGGATGCTCTTGAGAGATGACGACTAACGTGTTTGGAGGTCTGCCTCATACTGCACCAACAGGGACAGCACTGATCTTACATAACCTTGGTCTGCAGGAGATTGTGTCGGAGTGTGAGGCTTTTTACCCTTACTTGCTGCTCGGTTTTTGCTTAAGTGGGCAGCAGTGGTGGCTGGAAAAGTTGACATGCTGTTTCAGCCTTGTCAACCTGTATGAGGAGATGGCTGCGAGGGCACGGCAGCTTTCCTGTCTGTTATCTTGGCAGTTAAGGTGACCCACAGCAGGCCTGGAGGCAGCAAGAGCCGCCTCTGCTCTGCAGCCTCACAAGTCCTGTGACACACACACACACACACACACACTCACACACACATGCATGTGTGTGCTGTTTGTGATTTTGAGACACGATTGAGTTAACGTGAATAGCACTTTGAGATCTGTACTGTCAGATATAAAGTGCATTAGAAATAAAATGCATTATTATTAGTCTGACATTTTGGGAAATGTGCTTATTTGCTTTCTTGACAAGAATTAGATGAAAAGATCAATAGTTTGTTATCAATAGTTACAAAATATGGTTACAACAGTTTGTTGAGGACAAGACGTGACTGCACACTGCAAAAAAATAGTCCATCACATAACCCCCCTGTAATACCACAAATTGTTATTCTAACACTTGAGTTTTTGCAAAGATTAATCGAATAAGCTTTAGAGGTGCTGGTGGGTGCAAAGGTACCTTCAGACAGAGCCAGGCTAGCTGTTTCCCCTGATTTCCAGTCTTTATGCTAAGCTAAGCTAACCAACTCCTGATTGTAGCATTACACATAAGGTGACAGACATGAGAGTGGCGTTAATCCTCTCATCTAACTCTTGGTAACTCTTCAATAAAGGCTTAGGTGAATAAGCACATTTCCCAAAAACGTGGGACAATTTCTTGTAAATTTTTCTGAGTGGAAGTGCTTTTAATCGAATGGGCCAAACAATTAGAAGTTCAACAATTGGAAGAGACTTAATCATTCCTGGAGCGGTCTATATATATATACTGCTGTGTAATAACGGGGGGGGGGGGCCTGCATTAGAGAAAACAGCAGGGCTTGTCTGTAAAATTGTATCTATTAGCAAGAGCTTTTAAACAATCAACTTTGAATCTCACTCTTTTAAAGAGGGGGGGGGGGGAAGCAGTACAAGATAAGATTTTGGGAACATCCAGTCTGTTTGTGATGTATTTGTCCTGAACACAACATTAGATCACCCTTGATTGGATAATTATAATAACTGGCTACTTCTATTAAAGTGTCTATTAACATAGTGATCTCTCCATACAATGTAGGCTGCATTTTAGAGTCGAGGGAATGAAAATGTCCAATTACCTCCTCTCCAGGAGGCTCCAGGTGATAACAGATAGCACCAAGTAACAGGTGAGCAGTGGCACCTGACCTTCACAGATCACTGCCATGGAGTCTCCCTGGCTCTAAGGAGCCCTCGGTTGGCCGGCACGGGTGTCACATTTGCAGAGCTGCCAAGTATCAAACACTTATTAGGGGTTTGTGGAGGCTCAGTCCAGCTGGACTCACAGTTTAAGCTGACATGTACATTTGTGGAAAATTCACGACACATTAAAGTGAAAGTCAGGCTCTTTCATTTTAATGCTTTTCTGAACGTACAGCGAAATTGATTTTTTTTTTCTTTCATATAATGGTAATTGTTTGCCTCTTAATGATCACTGACTGCAGGACATATTTACCCACATTTAATTTACCACTGCCTCACTCACATAAAAGGTCCCCATTACATTATTCATTTCTACTATGTACAGCCTCAACAGCTCTGTTTGCGTGAAGCAATTTTCTGAAGGGCAAAACGTATAAACCATTACACTCTTGGCCAAAAAAAAACCTTTAGGTAATGACTAATTATTTCATGGTTGTAGATTTGGGAGGGGAAAAGCGGGCGCTGATGCCCGTGAGCCTGAAGATCTATAACCTCAATTATTCAGCATGATATCAGAATGAGGATAGCAGGTGAGTTGTAGGCCAGTTATTAAAGGGGCTGTGCTCGGGACCCAGAAAGATATTGGATTTGGTTTCATAACACAGCGGTGGTGGGATACGGGTGTGTTGTGTTGCGCTTGTTTGGAGCAGCATGATAGGACTCGCCTCGTCGCACAAATCCAACCTACACGTTTGAGCTCACGGCGACGCGCAAATAACGTGACACTTTGCCACACTCCGGGGTCCAGCTGATCGATGGGCGGCTGTCCGGAGGTTTCAAGGAGGACAGCGGGGAGTTAGAAGAAAGGAGAGCATGATTTTTTTTTTCCTCCCACTGGCTGTTTTCACATGCAGTCCTCGGGAAAGTTAAAGGGGCCCGGTCTCATTGAAGGGGATGAAGGGCGCGTGGTAGGAGGGCAGCTGATGGTCCTCTCTCATCAGCTCGGCTTTTCTGCACTGAGGAGGGATTCACGTGAAGGGGGAGGCGCCCGAGCGAGGCACGACTGCTGCCCGAATTTAACAATTAACCTTGATGAACACAGATAGGTTTCACTTAACAGGCGCAGGTGCGTGGGATTCGCGATACGGCGCAGCTGAGAGATTTCACGTTTATGACCGGACACTGACGCATTTTATGCCAAACACAGAAACTACACGGATAGAGGATATTGCAGCTGTTTTTTTTTTTCTCCCTCACGGGACAGGATGCACGTTGCAATGGGAGCCCGTCCGACACCCATCCTCTTGCAGAATCCGAATTCAGGAGCGTCGCTGAATTGATTTGGAGACCTATATCGGAATTTGACCGCCGTGTCATTGCCCAGGCTACCAGTCCCAGCAGCGGAAAGGCATCTTCTTAGAGACAAGAAGAAGAAGAATAAGAAGAAGAAGGAGGAGGAGGAGGAGGTGGGGGAGAAAACTGTCCGCTTCACTACTCTCCATCTGCGCCCTGGACGGCTTGAAATGAGGACCACATCCCGGCTGTGTTCCGTGTGAAGAGGCAAGCGGGGCGGCAGTTTCTTCGGCTCTCAAGGACGCACAAAAAAAAAAGTGGCCGCCGGCCGAGCTGCGAAGCATGGAGCGGGACGACACCGACACCGTGAGCGCGTCCAAAAAGACAATAATTGCGAAGATATTTAAAGTTCGCAAGAGGAGGGAGATGCTTTTCGTTCAGGTGTGCTTTATCTGCAGTGTCCTCTTCGTGGCGTGGAGCATGTCGGCGCTGTTGACCAAGACAGGTGAGTGGGGGAGAGACTGCTGAGATGCACCGGGGCGCAGGGAGCTGAGGACGGAGCATGTAGCAGCTCAGAAATCTGCAGTGAAATCACGCACCCGCACGCACAGCAGTTAATGGTGATCAGAGCCACATTCACACCGATCACTGAAACAAACGCGTTAATGTCAAGGACATGGGATCACAGCGGTGTGTTCGTGTGTGTTTTCAAATAGGAGCAGGTCCTTCTTCCTTTCCAAAAATGTGTTTGCCTCTGATTGCGCGTTTCTACCCCCCTTTTTTTTTTTTTTTTTAGTCTGAAGTCTGTAATTTGGGTAAAAATGCAGTAAATGGCCCAAGATGCGTTCGGTGTTTCTGGCCAATCACACTCAGTAGTAAAAGTCAGCTGCACATGTTAATGTCAGCTCACAGCCTCTTCTTTTTTTAATAACACCTCAGTGTTGGAGGATACATGCGTCTGTTTGTCCGTAGCCTGTATGCCGCAGTGTGCGCGCCGTGGCAGCGGCACGTTTTTAATTTGCGAGGCAGGCTCGTAATCACGGCACACTCACACGTCAAGCTCCACATGCACACATCGATCAGTGACCGACCCCTGAATGCACGCAATTTTTGATTTTTTTTCCCAAGTATATATATTTATATTTTGGCGCCAGGCGCATCCTCGGTCACACTACACTGGAGCTCAGGATCGTAGTTAATACTGGCATCATCGCGTCTGGCCCGGGGCTTCGCACACCATTGCACACACTGGATCACCTCAGTCACTCTCGAGCATCGTCATGCTTCCAGGTTCCACCGAGGGATGCTGATTTTACGCAGAGGCCACTGACGATCATTTAAAATGGAGTGTGTGTGTGGTGGTGGGTGGAGGGGGGGGGGGGGGGGGTAAACACCAGGCTGCTTTTGCTTAAATGTTACAATATTCATAGCTGATGCCCGAGGTGTTCGCTGAGCAAACGACTCAGATGGCTGATCATGCGTGATGCGTGTGATGCCCATGCAGGCGCGCGCACAGACACGCAGAAACGGACACCCCCAAACAGCACACCCTCCCATGCACACATGTCAAAACTCTTACCTCAGGCCTGCACAAACACTGACACGCAGAGCATCCCACACACACACACAGTTATGTAATGTAACGACCAACCTTGACATTTTGCTGGTGAAGAATGATATCTGACACACACCACTGGGATCACAGGTTAACTAGACAAAACACACCCCTAGGACTGTGCAGTGTGTATGAAGGGAACAACAAGACGGTGCCAACATGAATATTGCAAACATTTTTTTAGTGCAGGGGAGATTTAATACTGCATTTTAAACATGTGTTCTTGCATGTGGGCATGAAAGGGAAAAGGTCTCTCTTTGTTTTTGTTTTTTTTTTATACTCAAAGTGCCTCTAACCCTAAGCCCCAGCCCCACACACTGACCTGGGATCTGTCCATCTGCAACCACTTAGGCCCCATGGCTGAAAGCAGCTGTAAATTCGCCACAACCGCTGCCTGACTGTAGATCTGAAACTGATGTATTGGGAGTTTTATTAATTACATTAAAAACAACAAGAGGCTTAAAAGATTATTCTGGAATGATATCATACAGGCGAGTGCAAATCTCTTATCTCCAAAGGCAGGCACTGGGAGCCAAAGTAAGCCCCCTTGTCACTAATGGCTGGCCTTTTTTTTTTTTTTTTTTTTTTCATTTAATCAAGTTTGCCTGACCCACACAGTGATGGCCATGTGAGGGTGTTGACAGAAGGCATTCCTCATGAATTCCAGCCTATCTGACCAGCAGTAGGGGCAGAGGGATGTCAAGGTGACATGCACGAGAAGTGTTTTAGAGAGAACCAGATGCCCCCCCCCTCCCTCTGAACCCACGAGACCCAAAAGCTCGCCATAATCAGATCTGTCTAATTGAATAGCTGTGGCCTTCTCATCTTTCAGCCATCACATCAGGAACAAGCGTTTGTCATGTCACAGTAAAATCTGTGCCCCGTGTTTGCCACCTCTTTTGATTGATAGTAGTGTGGGGGAGTGTTGATGTGCTGAATGGTCCAGATGGATGGGATTTGATGCACTGCTCCTGGGTTACATCTCCATAAAGAGGGGTGGGGCGCAACATGCTGTTGTGCATGCTGATCGGGCTGCGTGTGAGTGCAACAGGGCTCCACATGGGGGACTAGAACAGGTGTGTTTTTTTTTTTTTTCCAAGAGGCAGGGGCAGGGCTCGGATCTGACAGGTAGCTGCAGCAGGCTGATGGCAATGGCCAGCGGGGGGGGGGGTTATGGTGCTGTGCTGTGCCGTGCTGTGAGATGTGACACTCATAAGTAGAGCATGTTCATCGCACATAGATTGATGGATGGTTGTCCTTGGTCCCTCTCCCTGCTGAGCTGATTGAACAGACCTGGAGGATGACATTACCACTGTGCTATTATTATTATTGCTTGCACCCTCTTGTCTTCCTCTGCTACTCAATATAGAGGTGTACTCACAGCCTTTTGTTTTCCCCGTTTGGTTTCTCTGTCGCTGCTTTAAAGTAGCAAGTAGATTTAATGTCAAATATATTGCCTTTTTTTTTTTTTTTTTAACCTGATAAATCAAAGATCCAATTACCAAGGTAAATTGAATGGTTCTTGGCTCAAGTTCCCTGTCCACCAAATTCCACTGACAAACACACAAGGATTAATCAAAACCTCTTAATTTACAAGAGGGCACCAAATCAGTGGTCATTGAACAAGAAGAATAAAACGATTGATCAAAGCAAGTCGTGCCCCACAGCAGGTTGAGGCCCTCATTTAACCCCCCCCCCCCCCCCCCCCCCAGCCTGCCTAGAAGTACTACCAGAATCAGGTCTTCACTGTTTTTCCTCTCGGATGCTTGGCAGGGTGCACTGCACACTCATGTTCACACGCACACATGCAGTTGTTCTGCCTTGTGTAGTCTTCCAGGAAACATCTGACTCTATTTTTAAAAATTGGAAGATTTCATAGTTGCGGCGATGCGTTTCAACACATAACCGCTTGTACGAATTAGATTTAGATGGACTGTCGTGTCATTTTCCAAAACAATGTAAATGATCCACTATGTCCGAACCAGTTTGTTGTTTGAATGTGAACGATCCGGCCATGTGCAACGTGTTTGTTTGTGTTTTGCAAATTGGCATCCATGTTGCTCTCCTGGCACTAAATTGGACAGTGTTGTTTTTTTTGTGAGCCTTGCTAGAATAGGATTAAAACAAAAAGGAAAGACCAGAGGCAGTAGAGGAGTGAATCTGAGCTGGTTAGTGAGGAGGAACAGGTTGGAGCGATGACTGGAGGGTTTGGTCTTTTGGATTGGACGAGCTGTGGGAAGCAGCTGCAGTCGCCTTGTGTACAGTCTGTTTGTCCAGCGCCTGCTGATCGTCAGGCTGTCTAACTATACTGGATAGAAAGCCGTTTAATGAAGTCCTTTCTGTGTCAGTACACCAGGACTACTATTAGGTGTTTTTTTTTTAATTTATATTTGAAAAATGTAATATTTGTTTTTCACACAAGACCAATACTGGATTGTTTTCCCTTTTTAAATTTAAGGTATCTTTATCAAATCAAAGTTCCCATTGGCTCCACAGAGCATCTTAGTGTCTTTATCTGACGGACATGGCTTTAGCTTATCTGTGCTAGAGTTAGCCAGCGTGTGCCATGATACTGATGTGTCGGTTGATTTACTGGTCCAATTTTACTATATTATTACCGTAAAATGTAAATTACTTCTGTCTTTATGGTGGCAATTGTCATTGAAGGACTTTGACCTAGAAAAACAATTTAGTACCCTAAAAGCAGTCTAGGGGACGAGGGATTTCCAGGGGGTGTGTGAGAGGAAAAATGGAATGGCTGTCCTTGTATAGTATTTTCTTGCAGAAAAATGCCCTGACAAGGGCCTTGGAAGCGTTCAAATGATCGTTCCGAAATATAAAATGCTGATTTACATAAATGTGTTCTTTTTGTGAAATTATTTGCTTTACTCCGATTTAAAATATGACAGCATTTTCCCCTATCTTCTCTCATGATGTGCCTGTGCGTGTCGGTTTGCTCTTGCCATAGCCTTCATAGCTATAAATAGGCTGTTCTTTGTTTAATTTTTTTTTTTTTTTTTAAAAAAGGTGCGGGAGATTGGGAGTGTATCAACCTGGTTGGGATGTCGAAGGGGGTGTATGGTCTAAAATGTTTAGGAACCGCTGGTCTAAACCATTACTTCCTCAAAGTCGGGGCAATTGGCCTCCTGAGACTGAACGGTCATATGAGGATGACACATTGTCAAGGAGACATTTACATGAACAGATCATGTGAGTTCACTGCTACATGGAAAGTCTTTCACAACCATTGCGTAACTGACAACAAAGAGCCAGATCTAGGTAGTCTGTTGATGAACAACTTGTATACGAGTTGAACACGGACCATTGGTTTATTCCCTAAGCTCTTATACAGAAATACTCTCCATCATCCTGCTTCGCCATCTCAACGTTGCGTTTTGTATGGAGACATTTTATGAAAATTGCAAGTCAAAAACGCTGCTCAGCACGTTGGTATGATTTTACATAAAAGATTTGGGACAGCAGTTTTTGATGCCCTCATTACGGAGGCTTAAGAGCCGTTTAATGAAAAATGAAACTTGCATGCTCCTCCTCCCACTCTCCCACCCCAACACATAATGGCACAGCAGCTGCATGTTGATGTGTTATTGCTGCCGCCAGATGAAAATTTCATATCTACATAAACGAAAAACTTTTAAGGGATTAAAGAACTGCAGCCTTATTTGGATTAATGACCGTGATCATGATCATGGATGTTTTGGGTCATGAAACAGACATACTGCGCCAGAGCGGCCATGTTAGTTTTGATTTCTCATTTTAAAATGTGCAAAATGGAGTTTTGAGGTTTCCCTGCAGCATAAAGCAAATGCTTTCAGAGTCATTCCAGGTGATCTGGAGCATTAAACTCCAACATGTTTTGTGCTGTAAACTTGCATACTCTGCTATAAGTTTAGACATGTTGCATGTATGATAAGCTAAGCTGTTTTTGTCTTCCATTGCAGGCCATGGCATGCTAGTGGAGGGACATCCGAATGTTGAACACTGGGGAAGACGGCTAATGGCTTCGGAACCCGACAATAAAACGGAGCAGAAGAACTGTTCAGAGCCAGGTATGCCATTCTGAGATTACAGCTGCACTCATCATGTTTTATGGTCAATGGGTTAAATTACTTTAATGCAAAGCAGGTCACTCGTAGTGATGGCCCAGCAGAGAGTTATTACACCACTCTGCATTTTTCCTCAGCTCCACAGTGCGTTTTTAGCCTTTTCCGGTTCATTATTTTGGCTTGTGACGTAACTGCCCCAAGTGGGCAAAGAAATCAATTATTGCTTCTTTAAATCAAATCTTTTATCAAGACTCGGTGTGAGTGAGGGAGGTCTTTTATTTTGTTGTTTTATCTTGATCATTAGATACACAGATGTCTATGGGTGAACTCTTTGTAAGGTGATTTATTGTTCTAGGAGAGAAAACAATACATCAGTACAATTGGTGCTAAAAAGTAACTCCCAATAGAGCCAATACTAAAGTTTTTGAGTTGTTACTTTGCTTTAATTCAGCTTGACTCTATTGTTCTGACTCAGTTTAGATCACTTGTGCTGTTATAAGCACTGAAAGTGCTATTAAAAGGGTCATATTGATTATGTTACAGCATCTTTGGTACGCTTAAAGGAAGCAGCAATCTCTGTAATTAGTCATACTGGCCTGTATGCTGACACTTCCACTGACACTGCTGATGTCTGCATCGGGCTACGAAAATCATTAAAGCCACGTTTTTCATGAAATTATTGATTTGAAATGGTGCACAAGTACCGGCAGCACCGGCAAGACATCATTTGTTTGTCTTGCTTTTCATTTTCATGGCATTTGAATGGCCACCAGTCCTGACTTTTGTTCTACATCCACTGGTTCACTTGATTGTCATGTGATCCTGCCAGACTTTGGAGAGAAACATGGCACCCAAGGTGCCAAGATTAGAGGTTTGGTCCCCTTAGGACATTTTCTGAAATATTTGTACTTCTTGTGCTGTGATATTAACTGGCTTTAGAGAATGTAGGAATTAACTAGTAATAATTAACTTCCTAAATTGAAAATGTAAAGGATTTTTAAGCCCTGATATTAATGATGTGCAACTCAACGTTTGTGTTACTATTTGTATTTGTCTAGCACATAGAAGACGACACCAAGGTGCAAACATTTAGCAAGTGATTTGAAAATGTACCCTTTTTTTTTTTGCAGCAGCAGCATTACAAGTGACCCAGTAAGGACTAACTGGCTATTACTTCATTAGTGGTCACAGCAGGCAGACTCCTCAGAGATTAGTGAATCACTGGTGCTGTAACCTGCTATTTTATATTCAAACGAACATTTTTACACCAATGATAATAAACTATTCAGTTGTCTGAATGCTTTGAGAGTTCACCGCGGGGTCCTATTGAAACGAGTGCCAAATGACAAGAT
This sequence comes from Pempheris klunzingeri, assembly GCF_042242105.1. Taxonomy (NCBI): domain Eukaryota; kingdom Metazoa; phylum Chordata; class Actinopteri; order Acropomatiformes; family Pempheridae; genus Pempheris; species Pempheris klunzingeri. The sequence goes on along the minus strand of NC_092029.1, from coordinate 15,195,667 downwards.
TATGTGCTGAAAGTTTTCCTCCTAATCCTTCAGGATTACCTTTTTTCCATTCAAATGTCTTCCACACTGGAGGCACCAGACTTGACTTCACATTCCACACATTTCTCATCGGCTCTAGTCCTCCGTCCTCTTATCCCACCACCGCTCTGCCTCGTCGGTGTGAGCTGATCATATGACTCTGTGTTCTTGGGCCTTGGTCTCGTAGTTGCAGATTTGACGCACCTCAGTTGACAGGACGCTCTGTTTTGGCTAGCTGTGGGCTGTATGAGTGACTCTTAATTAAATTAGATTAATTTATTTGTATGCTAAGTTTGGGGGAATTTCTGCCTTTTAATTGATAGTGACAGTGACGCTGTAACCACTTGGCTACCAAGGCACTCCAAGAACATGAATTTCAAGTAGGAATGAGGACCAGTATCTTAAGACAGTCAAATCACAGCATAAATGTCAAGAAAACGGATTTATTCATTCTAGACAGATGATTTGTTTTTAATAAGATAAAATCACACAAGCTTTTTTTCAAGACGTGATTCATGGGACTGTTTTTTGCTCAACACAGTTTTTCACTCTGACTGCCAAGTCTGTATGTACAAACTCAACTCTACAAGGCGAGCAACACAAACACAAATATCACAAGTAGATCCCTGTAACGTTGGCAACAAGCTCATCCTGGTAGGTAATGGCTAACAAACCAAACTTAAACCACTTCAGACCTTACCATCGATGAAAATAATTGGTGCAGTGGTGTCAAAAAGTTGTACTCTTTTGTTAACAGCAGATAAACCTGTTATCTTTTAAAAGGAAGTTGCTTGAAAACTGAGGTTTGAATGACGGCAATTAACTTATTGTTCATGTCGCACTTGTCAGGGGGAATTATTGTCAGTGAAACAAAAACCCAATCTGGGACACAAAGGAGTATGAACCAGAATGGCTGCTGGTGATCTGTGCAAAGACGGTCAAATCTGTCTAGGATGACAAATTTGTTTACCATCTCCAGTTTCCCTAAGAGCTGAATAGACGCGTCTGTTCATTGTGAAGGACCTAACCCACTGCAGCTCTATGTGTTTGTCCTGGTTCCCCATGCAGTCGTTTGTCCAGAGCTGATCCAGCAGTGGACCAGCGTTGGCACTGGCGTGCGACCCTCCGGGGGAAAGCACTACCCTGGCTCAATTGGATGAGAATTATTATTGGAGGCTTTTCGTTTTATGCTGAGTGTGTGCAACATCTGAAGCTCCCTTTTAATTAAGCTGCTGTTTGTGGGCTGCATAGATTACACTCAGCCAGCATTGGTCTCCCTTCCTTTTCCTCATCATTATTTCTGTGATCAGCAAGGGAGCCCTTCTCTGGGTTCATGGGGTGCTAATGTTGTTCTGCTTGTCCTGAAACTTGTGCTACTAAAGCAGCCATTCATCATAAGTGGCTCTTTTATTGGCCATTAAGTACTAGCTCTTGGAAAGCACAAGGTGCTGTCCAAACGTTTTTTTTTTTTTTTATGCTCGATTACAAAGCATGCTTGTAATCTGCAAAGGACTAAATCACACTGCAGAGGGCTCATACATACTCTAAACAGTCACATGCAGACTTTGAGTCACACCATCCCATGAGATACACTTCCCCTGTAGTGATCCCATGATAGATGGAACAAGCTCACTCTCACTTATTCAACTAAATTTTACAACTTGGAACATGAACAAAAGTAGTGGCTGTTTTTTTTTTTTTTTTTTTTTTAACTTCCTAGAGTTGAAATGGGCTTTTCCAGACTGTGTGGGGAGTGTGACCAAAGAGAGGGTGAGAGAGAGAGAGAGAGAGAGAGGGAGGGGGGAGTGGCGGTGGGGGGTGCGCTGAGAGGTTTGCTTGGGGACACAGAATATTATATGTATTCTGTATGTATCTATATGATTATTATACCCACCCACCGACGCCAAGTGTGAAGCATGAAAAATTGGAGAAGGGGCAGAGCACCGTGGCTAATGTTCTACAGGAGGAATAATTTGCTTTTAACAATGATGCTGCTAATAATATGTATTGAACTCCCACTTGAATGGCATAATTGGCCTGCTAGAAGAAGGCAACGGTGCAAAAAAGTAGAAGTGAACAAAGCAATGTTTTTTTTTTTTTTTTTTCACGATGGATTGGTTTGTGCTATGAATTAATCTGACTGGATTTGATTATAGTGGTTTTAGATATGGCAATAATCTGCTCACGGACAGGGGCTGTGAATGTTGCATGTCAGTTAACGACGGTTCTCTCCTCACCCACGCCACTCCTCATGCCGGGGGCCCAAAGCGGTGGCGCCATGGCCCTGCAGAAGCTGCGGTGTTGATTTGGTGTAAATGTTTGCTAGTGAGTAATGTGCGAGTTCTGCTGTTGGCAAAAACAAAAGGCAGGATTTGAGGCAAACATGGGATCTGACTATTCTCGCTCTCTTTAGGGGGGCAGTAGGCAGGAAATTTGCCAGCAACATGAGGGGCAAATCTGCCCGCGTGTAGCGGCCAGTCCACGTTGGAATGCAGGTTCCTCAACTCCAGGGAAACACCAGAAGGAGGCTTTTTAAAAGGGAATTACACAAGCGGGGATTATGCTGCTGTGCATAATGGAAACTGACCTCGCTTTGCTTCTCGCTTGCATGCCAACGGTGGAACAATGCTGCGAGAGCAGGCACGAGCACCTGCACTGCGCTCTCCAACTGAGCTGTGCAGTTCAAACACGCCTGACCTCTTTATGTATTTATTAATTCAAACTCTGCTCAGATTTGCCTTTTTTTTTTTTTTTTGGTAACTCAAACGTGGATCCTGTCCTGATTTTGGCTATATATATACCTTTTTTATGAAAATGGAGGCTGGAAAGGACCTTTCATGGGGTCTAAAGACATGCAGTCACAGAAGCAAAGTGGCTCTGTTCGCTCATTGCCGTCGCAGATCCATACCTCACCCTGAGGGAGTCGTTTACCTCTTTCTCCTGTGCACAGCTAAATGCGTATGTTTCACAGCGGTGTCCCCTTTAGGTTATTGAACCAGGAGTCTTCTGGTCCACCAGCTCGGCCCCTTTCAACAGCTTGACTACTCTCACTCACACACACCATCGCATAAAAGCTGAAGGGAACTCGTGCTAAAAGTGGAAGTGTAATAGGTATTTGAGTGTGTTCATGCAGGTGAAATTGCGTGTGTTTAAGTGCTTACATGACCATGTGAGAGCAGTTGTACATGTGATGTTTGAGCATGTGAAAGTATTGACCTAAAAAAAGTAAGATAATCACGTGTGGTTTGGGTTTACCGAGCCCCTGCTCCCAACATATACAAACTTCTGTACGGTTTCTGTGAAGCTCAGATTTTTTTTCCAACAAGGCGACATTGTCATGTTTACAAGAAGCTGATGTCAGACGCGGTCAAGTCACGCTGCTCATTGACGTCTGCCGGAGCAAGATAATTATCTAATGGTCTAATAATGAGCCAGAGGGATCGTTCTCCTCTGAAGAGTCTCTTGACTACTGTACTGGCGTGTCAACTATATTCTGTTAATGACCTGGCTGGTCTGTGGGTCGGTGCGCGGGCTATGACAGAAGGTAGCACCAGGCACGCTGCCAAAAACATGTTGCTCGCATCACAATATTTCGATTCAGCTGTTTTTTGTTTTTTTTAAATAACAGCATTTTGTTTTCCCCCTGAGGCACTGATCTATTAAGATTTAGTAGACGCAGTATAGTAAAAACCTTTGTATGAGTGTTGGGTTGAGGACGAAGACAGGGCGCTCATTACTGTGATCCATTATGCAACGGCACCATGATATCTGGAATATTACCAGATTATGGAATCATAATTGTGCAAATGTTAAATGTCGGGCATGCTCTGACTTTAATCATTAAGGTTATCTGAGGGGATTTTTATTTGCAACTGTGACCTTTTTATCTAGAGACAATATAGTTATTTTCTCTGAACAACTGTAGGGGTAAAAACATCCCCGCCAATTGTACATTTAGTAATTTTACTAGCAATTAACTGATTTTTGGCAAACATAAGAAAGAAGTCTAGTGCGTTTTATATAATGGAAATTACTGCCTAATGACATGTACTGGGCCCGTCAAACTGGTCAACATGACATTATATTAGAGAAAAAAAATGTTGTACATGTCATATAAAGCCGGCCCCTATGTGAAACATTGCTGTCATGTGCATATGGCAAAGGGTTTTCACACTAAAGCTATTATTAACTATCTGATCTGAAATAAGATACAAACCTGGTGTGAGAAAACAAAAGAAAATGACCTCCCCTGATTTCCTTTCCCCCTAATAATTTTCACATTGTCCCTAACTGACCTCAATTTAAGCAGCGATGGCATCTCTTCGTCTCCTGAAATCCTCCCAACACTTCTTGCGAGGACTCTGTGTGGACTTATAATTACTTCTGGGGTTGATGAGATAAGGACGGAGGGGGTTGGGGAGACGGATGAACAAAAGCGTTGCCAGTAATTTCTTGCATAAGCGGCACAGTCAGGTGTCCAAACAGAGAATCCAGGGTTTATTTTTAGATTAGTAGCTTAGCTTCTGAAGAGGACGTGTTTTTTTTTTTTTTTTTTTTTTTTTTGTGTGTTTTTTTTTTGCTTCCCGCCTGCAGCGCCCCATCCAGAAGTCCCTCGTTCATGCTCTCCCTCCCTTGTTGCCACTAAAAGACAGCAGCCCCATGCAAACACAAGAACAGCAGGATGGATAGGATTGTTTTCTTTTCAGATCATAGAACCTTTGTTAAGAACAAGGGACTTTATTATGAAAGCAGCTTGCTTGGCACCACTCATATTATACATATTTACCTGAAGATTCAGAAAATGTGGCGTGAGTAATAACAAACTGGCATGTCATTTGGTTCAAGACGCCAAATATTTATATATCAGCAAGAGTCTTAGTTGCAGTCTAAATGCATTTGTGCTGAGGTAAAAACATGTCAGGCCTGTAAAGGCCTTAGAGTGATGAAACTAAACTCTATAGCTTTCACCTGCAAATCTTTGCATTCAAATCGTTTCAATGATTTATCAAACTACCAAATATTGGAGCTCATTACCTTCAAAAAAAATACATCCACAACACATCATAATTATGTGTCCTCTCCAATTTATTTCTTTGCTCTATGTAAAAATGACACTTCGATGAATGATTCAACTCGGCAACATAGCCTATTATTTATGATTCTATTTATGGGCCTCATTTGAGATGCATCACTCAAGCAATCTCTGTTGCTGTGTGTGTGTACATCCTGTCCTGTGCTCATGTGGGAAACGGCTGTGGAAGCATGTTCATGTCCTGTTTGACCTCTACAGTGAGGAGACAGACGAATCCCGTAGACGCTGTCTGGTCGACTGTTCACAGGGACTGGGAGGTGACCCCTGCCTGCCTGGCATCTCTCTGCTGTCCCAGCGCCGGCGCCCTTTAAGCACCTTTTTATGATTGCCTATTTTTAACGCGCTCCCAGCCAGACGTGATTGTATACAGTAAAAGGGGCCGAGCAAGTAACCTAAAGGACATGGATGGCAAAGGCATTTCATTATTGATTAATGGCAGACCTGCAGGTTTGGTAGCTGGACATGGAAGCGGGAGGTAAAAAGGCTCGAACTGCAGACATTCAAACCTGATACTTCTCCCGTGGTTTTCAGTGTTTATATTTTTCAGAGGCTCAACAGGAAACCTTCATCAGCTACAGTGATGTGTGGTCGTGGGGATGTTTTTGTCCATGAGGTATCAGTAGGAATTTAGCTGTCTGCATTGGCATCAGCCGGTTTTCAGTCACCTCTGAGGGTACACCTGACAAATCCTGCAATTGATTGCGCCTTCGCTTGTGGCCGTCGGCTTACCGACGTCTTTCATTCAGCACATAAACCTGTCAGAAAATAAATGAGCTAAAGCTGCCCGCCGCAGTCAATGTTGCTGTGAGACTCCAAAGTCATGCAGGTGTTGTGCAGTTACATTACGTTTTAAGGTCATAACTTTACATTACTCATGCATTCAAGTTTTTATTATTCTGTCACCTAATCGGTTGCATGTAAGACACCAAAACTCCCTACGAATCAAGGTCGGATTAGTTTGTTTCCCACTGCCAGAAATAGTATTGTAGTTTCTTTAGTGGCGTGGCTTTTTGTTCTGCTACGCAAAGACGATGTGCTGGATGGCATACAGAGATACAAAGTGTGCCACATTTCCATACATGTGATGTAATTGAGTGAAATCCAGCAGGCATGCTGTTGATTAAGTGGGCTTGGACTACATACTGTGGAGTATTTGATTTGCCTGTGCAGTGTTCCAAATGCTGCGCTGATTCAGTCATGTGTGCACACCATCGAATGTCATAAGAACAGGCAACGGTGAGGTTGGGACAGATGCAGCGAGAAGTCTCAGGTGAGCACTGTTCCACTTCACGAGTCCATATGTGACAAGGGCCCGAATCTTGCTTTTATTTTCTGTTGTAAACAACATTGTTCTGCTCGCTCAGACTATAGCATTTTGTTCTCGCATCATTTGAATTTTTCAAAGTGTACTATGCATAAGTAGTACCACATCAAAGCGGTCTCATCTATTTCATTATTATTTTACAGCCATGCTGGCTGGCGGCATGGCTCTAGGGACGCCAAGGTTAGACGGTCCACTAAATTACAATATCTCTGAACTGTTGGATGGATTGCTGTGAAATTTTGTGCCGACATTCTCGGTGGTCGGAGGATGAATTCTACCGACTCCGGCGATCCCTTAACTTTTCATATAGCAGCATTATGAAGTTGACATTTGTTGCCTTTAGTGTAATGTCTCAACAGCACTTGATCCAGTTTGGTACTTATAGCCATGTCCACCTCAGGATAAACTGTCACAGTGAGCATCTCTTTAATTGACAGCACTTTAAAAAAGGACTAAACCTTTTCTCTTTTGCTGTTTTTTATGATGCTGACTGATTTTTCAATTGTTGATTTGCCTATTGGTTGATTTGCTAATGTAAAGTGCACTGCAAATAAAATGCATTATTATTTTATCAACACTAGAGTTAGGTCAGACTCCAAATGATGGTGCACCTCCAGCAGAGAAACTTAAAGTACACAAAATCAAACGATGTGTGAAAGCCACATCACGGTGACCAATAAATCACCGCAGAATATTTAAAGGTGCAAATACAGCTGAAATTACAGAACTCCTATAACTTTAAACTTCAGCATGAGCTCGAAATACTGCCATGAGTTTTTTTCAGTTGAATAGTTTACTGTGCTTGCAGCATAAGGCTAACTATAGCTTAATGATAGTCTTATCTCTCCTTGTCTGCAACACAACAAGCAGATTGCTTACACAAGCTAAGACGTGAGCCTGCTGCTCTGGCCCAACAGGAACAGGTCGGACAGAGGCCGCACACCACAGATGCTGGGTCCCGTCAGGAAGACGGCCAGCTTCTGTCTCCAGCCAGGTGCACTGCGGAGCGGTTGTGCTCCCAGAGATCGGAGCCGTATGGCGGTACCATGATCACACTGTGTTCCAGCTGGAGGTCTGGATGATGGATGATGAGTCCTCAGCATGAGAGGTTTTTCTGCCTGCTTGCTTTAATTCTGTATGACTTCAGGCTCTTAATATAGCCCAAGCTTTTACATCAGTTTTGAAGAGATGTGATGGTTGACTGTTCTTGTTCGCTTTTTTTTTTTTTTTCTTTTCTCCATGAATAGGTATGAAGTCATTTGTTGCTGAGTGGTGTGACACACTGCAGACAGACATTTCAGTCCTTTTTTTTTTTTTTTAAATTCAAAGCCTGTGATGATGTCTGAGTTTCCAGCTTGTGTTTGGATGATGATCACAGGCTGTTATTTAATTTGCATTTGACCTCTGGCTGTGACACCCTCTTTTTTTTTTTTTTTTTTTTAAGAAGACATTTTTGCTGTATTAGATAATCTAGTGGAAAGAGATGGAACAAGAAGAGAAGAAATTACACTCCCATAGTTACCAATACCAAACTAATTCAGTGTAAGCCTTCTAAACCAGGCTTATGAGCCTCCCAGGCCTGCTCCTCTGAGACCGGCACCCATCATGAAGTCACGCAGTCCTCTCAGAGTGGGGTGGGGACATGTATCTTGCTGTCATGCTGCTGATGTGTGGTGACTGTGACATTTCCTCTGTCCTCAGCAATACACGAGTTCCCTGATGACCTTTTCACCAGTGAAGAACGAAAGAGTGGGGCCGTACTGCTGCACATTGTGGCGGTAAGAGGACTCTTGTGTTTTTTTTTTTTTTTCCCAATTTGAGCTGCTGCACCTGCATCTCCCATCTCACTGGACCCCAGTCAACACTCTCATTGGAGCTCAGCTGGTTGCAGGTGGCTTTAGAAGCTTTTCGCATGGCAGCCTAACTACCTTCCGGGCTTTAAAAGCCAAAAACAAGCAAAGTGGGGTTGTGGTAGCAGTTTTTGTATGCCAGATTGCAAAGATGCCACCGAGGAGTCTTTTAATGCTCAAATGATTACACTCGTATGATCATATTAAAATCAGCATGCAGCCATTTTTTATGTAAATAGATAGGTGGGATCTCTCACACACATTTATTTACTCAGGAAGAAGTGTTCCATAGGGGAAGAAAATGGGTAGAACAGTAAATACTAAAAGGATCTTGCCAAGTGAGACCATGAGTCGTACAAAGTACCTGGCATTTTGAAAATTGTATCTCAAATTTCTCGCCAAATTATTGGAGCCAAGACACATTTAATAGGGCTGGTAGACAACAAAGGCTTTCTAGCACTAGATTACAATCAGACGTAAAGCCATTAAAGATGAAATGCCATTTGTGTAATATATAAATTAGTCGTCTTTTGAATTGACTGAACACTCATTGTAACAGTGGAAAAACTACAAGACGTCATTAATTTGTTTCGTGTCGGAGTGTTGTAAGCGTCTCTCAAAGGAGAGCGCCAACTCAGGAGTGTGTGTAGAAAGCTTCATAAATATGGCAACAGTGCTCTGTGGAGTATTTTTAGTCAGTCAGAGTTTAAATTTAAGGATGATTCATTTGAACAATGCCGAGACGCTTGGCAAATGCAGGCCCTGGTCAGGAAATATGGACAAATATCATTTAAATAGCCATTATTCATATTGTATGAGCTGCTTCTCCACATGGAAAACCGTTATTGTCTACGTTCAGTCATGCTAAGCTCCGCTGACTTGACATAAAGACACAAGCTCACCTGTGGATTTCCATGGAGTTATTCAGGATTGCTCAGCATGAAGTATTGCTCTTCATGCTGGATTTAGCTGGCTTTAAAAAGTTAAATGGGACCCAGTGCTGCAGCCAGGGTTTTAGGAATGGAGGTCTTTTTTTAATAATGTATTTTATTGTATTAAAGGACAGGTCAATTTTTTTTTTTTTTTTCCAAGTCCGTCGCAATTCTTTTTAATATTATGCCTCCACTGCAGCTCAACAAGGACACACAGGGAGTGTAGACTGTGAGTGAATGAATTTCTATCTAACTAAAGGGGACATGACCTTATTGTCATCAATGGCAGCTATAGCCTTGAACACACAGTGTCTTTTGACCTTTTTATAGACATGACAGCAAACTGACATGATGAACGAGAGCCAGTTTGACCAGGGGTGTAAGAACAGTAGTACTTTTGTCTTCACAGCATGTTCATCTCAGAGATTATGTTAGCATCCCTGCCGAGGATACGCGCTACGTGGAGGGAAGTAGCCCACATTGTTATGCCTCCACGCCAGCAGCAGCCGCGGCCAGAGGTGTTATGCTTTCGACTTGTCCATCCATCCCATTCTCGTATACGCAATATTTCTTTAAAGTTGGCACAAATGTTGGACTCAAGGATGAACTGTTTTTAGGTTTTGGTGGTAAAAGGTCACTGTGACCTTACAAAACACGTTTTTGGCCATAACTCAAGAATTCATACGCTAATTATGGCAAAATTTCAAACAAATGTCTAATAGGATGAAATCATGAAGTGATGACATTTTATATCCAGAAGGTCAAAGGTCAGCTTCACTATGACGACATAAGGCTCTGGAAAAACACTTTTCTGGTTGTTATTCAACGCCATAACTCGGGAACAGAAGGGGAGATTGTGGCCATATTTCACATTCGGTCACATACTGAGTAGGTGACGCTAATCTGGGGTCTGGACAGACATGGGTGTGAACTGCGGAGGCACACAGCCATGAGGTGGTTATTCTAGTTGTTGTTATCTTCATTTAGAGGTGGGCAAACTATTCAGAGCCTAACTTGAGTAAAATGACTAAAACCACACAGTAAAAATCTTTATTACAAGTAAAAGTCATGCATTTAAAATCATAATGGTAAAAATATGCAAGTGGAATCAGGAAAAATCACAGTATGAGAAGAATTTTATTGCTGGACAAATATTACTTACACATTCCGCACGGGAATATTTAACACCCTTGTTATAATCACTGCAGTGTCACTAAAAACATCTTTGTTCTGAGAGGAACCTACTGTATGTAGAAATGCAACCAGTCTTGGCCCAAATCTAAGTGATCCAGTCTCCCACCCTGACCACCACCCGTTTAGCGTCCCCAGCTTAATGTTGCACACTGAGATGTGACTTGATCTTGTCCTGGCTTCACTGCTGAGAGGAGGATAAAATATGTGATGGGGGGGGGTCTGATCGCACTGCAGTCCTGCACTGCCCCCTGTGGATAGCATAGAGCAGAGCACGCCCGTTGGAGCTGCCGGGCCATGATGATGTCACACCTGATCTATAATTTATAGATCTGGCCTCAGCTGCTGAAATAGGCAGACCTCCTCTCTCAAAGCAGCGGGAGTATGCGGATCCTTTTAGATTTCTCAAGTTGTAAGGGAAAGCAGCTTGTCACTGAATTAACATTTGAGTTCGATGCAGGTCCTCTTTCAATTAGGTGCCGTCTTTTCAAGATTCCCCTTCGCCTGTCCTCTAGCGAGAGAACATCTTCCTCTGCCAAGGCTCTATTAACTCACCTAATCTCTGCTGATCAAGGATGTACCTAATACATGGACACACATTTATTCTCACTCTGTCTTGCCCTTGTGACACACACACTTTAAACTCTGCTGCTTCTGTCCCCTAGACACTCTACATGTTTCTGGCCCTCGCCATAACATGCGACGAATACTTTGTGACGGCGCTGGAGAAGATCTGCGAGGTACTTTTAGTCTCCTCTTTCAGTGTGACAGTTGCACAGTGCTGGTTTGTCGGTGTAAACCACTCATCTGTGCTGTATTTCTGCAGAAATTAGATCTGAGTGAAGATGTTGCAGGAGCCACCTTCATGGCAGCTGGGAGTTCTGCACCAGAGCTTTTTGCATCCGTCATTGGTACACACACACACACATACACAGACACACAGAGTATGTGCATACACTCAGACGTTCCCAGATGGTTGGTGTCACCGTTGATTCTGATTGGCTGCCTCCCTGTGTGCAGGTGTCTTCATCACCCACGGTGATGTGGGGGTGGGGACCATCGTTGGCTCAGCGGTCTTCAACATCCTTTGCATCATTGGTGTCTGTGGGATCTTTGCTGGACAGGTGTGTGTCTGTGTGTGTGTGAGTAAGGGGGAGGCTTCCTGCTGCAGCGGCATCATTCTGTTTATTTATAGACAGCAGAGCAGCACATGTGTGGCAGAAGTTTTTTTTTTTTTTTGCTGAGGGGAAACAAAGCCATCTGCTTCAATTAGTTTTTTCTGTACTGGTCTTAGTAGAAATGCAAACGGATCATTTCAAACGGTTCTCCAAGCTCTTTCTGTCAGGCGAAATTGACACATTAAATGCTTTTGATAACGCCATATGTATTAACCAAAATGCTTCACAGAGCTCAAATACAGATGGATGCAGCTGAAAAATGTCTGTGAATATGACTTTTCCCTCTGAAATCTCAGGTGGTGATATTGACCTGGTGGGCAGTTTTCAGGGATTCCTTCTACTACATCCTGTCTGTTCTGGCTTTGATTGCAGTAAGTTTGGACAAGTTACAAGTTCACCACATGCATTCATTGATGAGCACTAGCTGTGACTGTCTTCTTTGAACGTTTAGTTCTAATCTAAGAGAAATGCTCCCTTTCTTTTTTCAGTTCATCTACGACGAGAAGATAGTTTGGTAAGTTAAGCTGTAAATGTGTCTGTGTATTTCAAAGCAAAGCTAACTTTTTGATGATGACTTTTGGAAATGACACTTTTGTTCCTCTAATGATTTTGAAAAGCTGAATTCGATCGTCACTGTAGCCCTCACTGTGTGCGTTTCCCTTCACCAGGTGGGAGAGTTTGGTGCTGGTTGTCATGTATGCTGGATACATCCTTGTCATGAAGTGAGTTCTGCACGTCTTTAAATCAGTTGTTACTCACTCAAGCTGATTGATAACCAACATCTGGTCAACATCCTACTTAAGAAAAATGTTATTAAAGTGTTATTGGCTATAAATGTACTGAAAGTATCCAAAGAAAAAAGTACTTATTAACTAGGAAAATGGCCCCTGACTGGTATATTATAAATGGCATTATTAGATTTTCAAAATGTAGCTCAGACCCCAAGTCTGAGGCTCATTTTGAAAAATGTTATATTGGGGGCGAGGGGTTGAGGGGAGTGGCTGTGTGAGGGGCTCAGTGACATGATCCCCCACAGAGGGCTCTTTGGCGGTGGGAGACTCTTCCCCTCCAGAGTGCCCAGAAGCAGACATTAATGTGGTGGAGAGCCGCGGTCCTGAGTCGTATCAATTTGTCACAGCAACCCGAGCTTTTGGCTCCAGTGTCAGCTATGCACGAAGCTGCAGCTCCACGTTCTCTCTCTCGCTCTCTCTGTGGGCACGAGCTCCTTTCTCCCTCTCTCTTCTGTCTCATCCTCCTGTAAATAAGTGTGAGACCTGTTTTTTTTTTTTTTTTTTTATAAAGTTCATGCTGTAGATACGTTCCAACTGGTCGATTTATCTCAGCATTGACCTTGCAAGCTTCTAGCAGATTGAAAATGGCTCAGTATGCCTGCATCTACCGTTTCAAACCAATGCTTTGCAGATTTTTATACATGGTGTGAAGATTGGCACCAGCATCAATGCGTTTTGTTACAACACAGTTATAGTTTATGGATCAAAAAACATGGTTATTACTGATGCGTCAGTGTGTGAGCAGTGTTACTGTTGCAGTAGTTCTAACTAGCTCCACCTCAAGTAGCTACATCTAGTTTAGTCCACTAGTTCCCAACGTAGGGGTCAGACCACTCCAAAGGCTCACAAGATAAATCTGGTCCAGAGATTCAACCCAGCAGCCTCCTGGTGGACAGATTGCTCTTGGAATGAGTCAACTTTTATTTCATTCAGTTGGGCCTTAAGTCTAATTTGTGAATAATTGACATTTATATTTGGGATCAAAATGTTATGACATTAATTTCAAAAAAGATCCACATATCAATTAGTAGTTTTTAGAGTCAGCACATATCCACCATTAACACCAGAAATAAACTGTAAATCCTTATTTTGGATGTATTTTATTTCACAGAACCGTTATCCCAGGGCAGACACTTGAATCTATCCCATTTCAGCCTTTGTTTTGAATTTGACGTTGTTCTAAAAGGATCAGTGAAGTATGTCTTTGTAGTCAGTTGCCTGGGGTTCGTGACATCTGGTCACAATTTTGGGTTACAGTCTGCCCCCGAGAACATCTTGTCCCCTGTCTCTTGCACTGTATCATGGAGGAAAAAAACAAAACAAAACAGACTCCCATCTATTACGCCATGTTTGTGTCTTTTATAGTCCAAAGTGCATAATGCCAACCACGTCGTCCTGTGCCGCCGTCTCTGTCCAGCTGATAATCTGTGTTACACTCAGCAGCAGCCTGCTCTCTCCCTGCCATAAGAGTTTAATCTTTCTCCCTCTGCAGTGGCTAAGAGCACAGGCTTAACCGGATCACTCCTCTCCTTTCTCATTTGGAGGAAAGAAGTGCTTACTGTAGGATATGCTGTCATATGTCTCCCCTTTCCTAAAATATCCACTGACCATTTTGGGCCGTTCCAGTCAAAATGGAGCAGAGTGGGTTTTATTTAGCTCTGAGGTGACCTTTCACAGCTCAGCTATGATTTTATTTTTGTTTTTTTTATTTATTTCCCTCCTCAAATAATGTGAATGCAGCCAATTGTAAAGCAAATAACCGCACAGGGAGAAATGCAATGAAGCAGAATAACTTGACAAAAATCTCTGTTAATGCTTTTGAATCTTAAATCACACGTGTTTGGTCGTGGATGTCTGTGGCTAAATATACTGGGGGCCTCAAAGTGGGGAAAAAATGTGCTGTACAGAATGCATTTAGCAACAGATGCACTGCTTTTATCTGAATAACATTATCTCAGTCGTTTCATCATGTCTTCATCAAGGACTGCAAGGGAAATGAGTCTTAACACCACACAGTGTAAACCATGAACATTGCTGGCTCATGTAGTTTTATGATGAAAGTCACAGCTTCAGCTAAAATATAAAGATTATTTTATTATTTAAAAAAAATGCAATGGTAGTACTTTCACAGCCATGCGCCGTTTTGTGTGCGCTTCATTCCTAATCTGTATAAAATATAAACTTAAACTCTTAATTCAGGTTTGTACCCTCAAAATAAGACGTTTTTAGTTTTTCAGCGTTTGCTTCTGACAGTCTAGGACCTCCTGAACAAAATGTGTGCAGAGGTAACACTGGCAGCATCACAAGAGCTTCAAAAGGCAGCAGAGGTGTGCTAAGTATTTCTGATAACATTTTTATGTAATGGCACTCAAATGGTTTTATGAAGGCCTGCGTGGCTGATGAAAGCCTTGTGTGGGCTTCTGGGAACACTTTGACTGTTTCCTCCTTTTATTCTTTTATTCAAATTTTGGGCACTTTTGTTGTAAAGTGTAATGCTGACGCTGTTTTTCTTTTTAGAAAGGAGGCCACCTTAACTGTAAATTCATTCTATAGTGGTATGAAGAATAAACAGGTTATCCTGGCTAATTAATACATACCATATCTATATTTATATATAAGTTGGAGCCTTTCATCTGAAGCTCATAAACCCTATTTGCAAATGGGGAATCTTGACACAGAATGTCCCAACTTGTTTATGTCTTTTGCCTTTTGGACTTTTAGGCTGAACTATTTTTGTATCTCTAATTTAGGGATTATGTTCCATCTGTTTACTAGATTCAACTCCAGCATGCAGAATTTTTTTATGGGCAAGTCGAAAAAGAAGAACGTGGCCAACGGTAATGCTGCGGCCAGCAGTGAGATGGAGGACGGTAATACTAGTTATGACTATGTTTGGGATGACGACCCGTCATCGCCTTTACTCTCAACAGGTAAGGCTAATCAGACAGGCTGGGTACCAAAGACTCCCCTCTGCCCGCAAATGAATCAAATATTCTATGTTGAAGAAAGACTGGAGTTGTCTGGGCTACGAAATGGAAATATTTTAGAGAATGTGCCTTTGATTATCTGGAGGAATGCAGTTGTTCCCTTCTGTTACAGGATCTGTGGCTTTAATCCTTGCTCCTTCCTGCTGATCTAACACGAATCGCTTCAGCTTGTCCTACATTCTGCTGAAATGTACACAAAGCAAATAGTTTGACTTTTTGAGAAATGCTAATTTGCTTCCTTCGCTGACAGTTAGATGAGAAGATCGATACCACTGTCATATCTGCCTGCTAATAATAAGGCTACAGCCGGTTAGCTCAGTTTTACATTAGAGACTGGAAAGCGCTTTTGATGAGGCGTACAGACATGAGTGGCCTCGATCTGCACGACTCTCAGCAAGGGAACAAAATAAACGCATTTCCCAAAATGTCAAACTATTCCTCTTAGATATGATTCTGCAGAACGACACTTTGCCAGGTTTTCCAAAGATCAAGAAAACTTCAGTCCTTTCACCTCAGTGAGCTGCACTACCTGAAGAGACGGTTTGTCAGATTCTCCCCTTACTATTTTCTTGCGGTAATTTTTAAAGTTAGATATTCCTCCATTGATTTTTACTGACTGCTAAGTCGTTTTCTGGATAAACAACCAAAGTTTATCAGAGAACACGGGGCACAAACTAAAAGGCTCTTGTTTACAAAAAAAAAAAATCTCTTCATTATGCTGTTCCCGTTTTAATCTTCCTTTGGTAATGCAGTTTAATGTCAGAGGACTTTGCTGTCTTGGGTTTCAAACTTATTAAAAAAACTTTGACTTTTCTAAATAACATCTTTTTAATGTCATGTTTTGGTTAGCATTCCTCGTAGCCACAGTTCTCCACTTCTTCCTTTCTTGCCTTTTTGACCTTTTTCAGAAGCGACTAATCAGTGACATTTTAATCCCGCTCAGAGATTTAACCCTTCCTACTTTTGTCTGCATTAGTGTTAACATGCCTGTCTGTTTAGCCTTACTAAACTTGCTCTTGCTTATTGTCAACAGTGTTGTGCTGCTGTGTGCCAGTTCTTTTGTGCTTGCATACTACTTTTCTTCTTCTGCCAGTCTCTGGGGCATAGACCCACTCTCTCCTGAAGTGGTAATGAATTTCACAAGAGGAAATGTTTTATGCCGGCTCTGTTTACACAGTTAATTTATGTGCATTCTTGCATGCATAATAAGTCAAATTAAGCCCGAGTTAAACTAATAAGTGCACTGTAGAACTTTTATTTCCCCATACACTGCACCTTATAGCTAATTGTGAGCACAGAGCAAATGAGGAGTTATGGGATGCCAATAAAACATTCTAAGATATGTGTTTCTGTCAGAGCCCAAATTGTCTGAAGTGGACTGACCGTATGTTTCAATGCGTCGGCCACCTGCATAACAGTTTGAGACCGTCTGCTCAAAGATGCCAGAGGTTATATCTTTCATGTCACAGATTTTGAAATCAATCTTGGTCAACCCCATAAATATTTACAACTCGTAGGCCAACTTCAAAGCTGCACCAGGCAATTTGGGAAAGCCATTTGAATTCAGTTACCAGAAATCATGCGATGTCCGTACCTGCACACAACATGCTGATGTTAAACCCAGCTGGTGTGATATTTTATACCAAGGGGATGTGAGGGGGGGGGGGGGGGGGGGATTGGCGGTTTATGCTGCTGAGCTGAGAGGGCGAAGATCATTTGGGACTGTTAATCATCAGTGTTGATCACACCTCAAGCCCAGAAGGGGAATTTTCTGCAGATCTGTGAGGGTCACATTCATATTCACATATAAACACCTGTGCCATATCCAGCGAACATATGTGCCATCTATTATCACATGTTCACAGCCGAGTCTCTTCCCACATGGTCCCTGTCCAGTGAGAGGGCAATCTTTGTTCAACCCCCACAGCAAATCGGGTGTACTGGCAAAATTAGTTGTTTTTCAGCTGTGTTCAATGAACTCCAACAAGAACAATTGAAATGGCTCAATGCAATCAATATTACAGGTGGTTTCTCCAAATTCAACGCACAATACCGCTCTTAATGACTACCGCTGTCTCAATTATTCAACCCCTACTTGACAAGCATCACTAGAGCACCCTTTTGCTGTTATGATCTGCAGCAAACGTGATGCATAGCCAGACACCAGGTTCTGACAGCGTTCCTGAGGAATCTTAGCTCATTCCTCATTGGCAATAGCCTCCAGCTCTCTAATATTCTTGGGTTTTTTGCGTGCTGAAACTGATCTCCTTTCTTAACTTTTCGAACAATTCTCTTGAATTCTCTCTCAAGCACACCTGATGCAGCTGATGAGGCCCTTGATTAGTTGCGTCAGGTGTGCTTGAAACAACCTCTTATTTGCAAATGAGCGCTCTTATGAGGGATTCTGTTCAGGGAGTTGAATAATTTTGAGACAGCAGTAGTCATTAAAAGTGGCATTTTGTGTTGCATTTGGAGAAACCACCTGCAATATTAGCTGCGCTCAATGAACGACTCAGACAAGACCAACTTCAATCGCTAAACACAACTTAGTGCATTTTGAGTGCAACTGCCAACTCCGAAGTCAGTGATTTATTGTGTTTCAGGCTATTTTAATGGTAATCATTCTTAAAAACCCACTGGAATATTTGAAAAAGACAATGATCACAATGATCTTCCTTATGGAAGTTAATGTTTTGGAGATGTGTTACACGTTACATGCTCTTAGTTGACCCATTTACAGCATGTCTGAGCATGTGTTTTTTTTTTTTTCATGAGATATTGGACTTAAAAACCTTAAAAACACAGTTGATCACTTATTTGTTTTCTGCAAAGACGCAGTGCAAACATTCCTACCAAAAATCACTTCGCTCGTCTCTGTTGAAACAACGGGCAACACGAAGGCACCAAACATCAATTTCCAGATCAGATGGGAGTTGAGTGAAAGGAGGAATGATTTTCAGAGCCTCAGAAAGTGCCCTGACTTGTCTAGGTGAGACATTTGCGTTGTTTAGGGGACGTTTTTTGCACCGAAGTTTTGATTTGTGTCGGCATTGAGCTGTCCACACTGAGCCCGCTTTCTGATTTAGGGTAATTGGAAAGTTGTGAGTTGATATAAAAATCTTGCCTGGTGCAGCTTTATCTCTGACATAGTGACAAAATGGCTCTGGATCAGCACCCATGAATATTCCTTAGTACACTATAGTGCTGCAGACTACATTATGACACTACACACACTTATAGTGCAGTACAGAGCTCTGGATAGCGGCCCCATCCTAAAAATGTACTCTTTTTGGGCGTGGCATGTTTTAATTTGCACTTTTTGTTCCAATGGGGTGTAATTGACTTAAAAATTAACTTTATTTCACTGTGAGGAAAGTATCAAGCGCATGCACGTGAATGAATAAATAAAATGGATAGAAATGAATGAAAATGCAGGTCTGTGCTTGTCTCATCATCCAGTAGATTCATGCTCAGTCAATCAGTCATTAATTACATTTGTTTTTTACATTTGCATCATATCCCTCCACCCCTCAGTCAAGCCCGGCAAGGCTTATAGTCGCGGATCTGTGGTGATGGTGGACGAGATCATTAACGCCAGTCCTACGAAGTACAGGTTTCCAGAAGCTGGCCTCCGGGTTATGGTCACCAGCCATTTTGGACCCAAGACCCGCCTGCGAATGGCCAGTCGCCTCATCATTACTGAGGTACAGCTGGACGTTGTTGCTAATAAGAGGATTCAGCTGCTGCTGCTTATATGTCAGGAGTTTCTTTTGAATGTGTGCCATTTTCAGCTTTGTGTGTGACTTCAAAGTTTTTATAAGCCCCAAAGAGTTTCCTTATCTCACTCACACAGTACATGCGTGTGTGTGTTTTTTTCCATTCATGACTGCAGAAACAAAATGCATTTGAAAGTAGCAGTGTGCCTGCTCATGTGCTCTTTGACTTAGTTTATTTTTTCTGAAAGCGCCAGAAGTTGGTGCAAGCTGCCAATGGAGTGGAGACACAAGTGATTGATGGGAAGGTTGAAATCGAGAATGGGAACGTGCCAGAAGACAAACCCACCGAGGCGGAGGAAAACGAGACAATCTCGCCGTTTCATGTTCCAAGTGTGTATTTTACTTGATGTATGTGTGTGTAATTTGGACTGAATGGATGGAGACTTCAAGGAGGTCAAAGTGATACAGGGATAACATCTTTGACACTTCAGACACACTTGTACATCTATTTTTACGTCTTTTTTGTGTTGCTTATTTAAGAGCTTGAAATAAGCAACACAACCTCTGTAGTTATTGATGCCCAGTTGATGTCAGAGTAGGCAGTGGTTTCACATTATATAAACAAAATGTAAGAATAGAAAGAGGTCAATTTGTCTGCTTGAGAATTACATTAGCAACCCAGTTGCTGGAAGGAATAGTCACATAATCGATGAGGG
This sequence comes from Pempheris klunzingeri, assembly GCF_042242105.1. NCBI lineage: Eukaryota > Metazoa > Chordata > Actinopteri > Acropomatiformes > Pempheridae > Pempheris > Pempheris klunzingeri. The sequence goes on along the minus strand of NC_092029.1, from coordinate 15,175,872 downwards.
GAAACCAGATTCGATTGTTCTTCTTTTAAAGTGTCACCGACACAAAAAGGAGACTAAAGGTCAATGTGATCATAATTTAACTGATTTATTAAAATCGAAATTAATTCTACAATGTCCCCTCGTGTTCAAGGAACCCTTCGTTTTACCTACTTTAAAACACACCACATTTTTGCTGTCTGGGTGTTACTTTTTTTTTTCTTAAAGAGCATACATACTGTAAAATGTTTTGCTCAATATTTGTTGATCTAAAACAGAAGTAGGCTAATCTGTTGTGCATTTCTGCTGCAGACGGAATTGGCAGCAAGGTGAAGTGGCTGATCTCGTGGCCTCTGCTCCTGTTGCTGTTCTTCACTGTCCCAAACTGTGCCAAGCCTCGCTGGGAGAAATACTTCATGCTCTCCTTCATCCTGTCTACCTTGTGGATTGCCATCTTCTCCTACTTAATGGTCTGGATGGTGAGTGGGAATGCTTACCAGGACACCTTGGTGTTTACTTTTACTTACTAGTGCTGGAATGGTTAGTCGGTCAACATGAGGATGAGGTAACTGCCTTAAAGCCAAACAAGTGTCCAGACGGTTATGGGTGGTTATAGTACAAGTCACGACAGCTTTTGCTCCGGATAATATAGATGCATCTTAATCTGGCCACCCTTCCGTTCAGACAGATTTCCAGCTGACCTGGCCCAGGTCGCGCCTAATCACAATTGTTCATCTAAAATGGGGCGGGTTTGATGTGATGACTGACGGAGCAGTGCCGTTGAGGCATTTTCGTAAACATCAAAGATGGCTGCCGCTGATGTGGAACGTCAACACGCTAGTATTAAACAGACTAGACGGTATATTTTCTCTAAAAGAACAAACTGCACTTAATGCTTTGGTAATGTCAAAGTTTGCTCTCATTGCTTGTAGGTCCCTCCAATTGTGTCCAGAGGCATCTTTGTCTGTGCCCATTGGAAATCACAAATGAACCGAGAGGATCCAGACTTATTCACATTTTGCGAATTGGCTAATGGCGTATACATTCCCTGAGAAATTCAAGAAGTGATGACTGTTTTAATACCGATAACGTTTAATTTCAAATGGCAAATGGACCACAGAATAAAGTCTCCTCATAAATCAGCTGTGTCTGCATCTAAGGAGTAGACCTGAGCCAGCAAATGACTAAAAAAAGTAACCGATTCCCATCATCTTGTCCCTCTGGTGGTAAATAGCAGCTCCTGGTATTCAAGTGCATTCCTGTTATGCCATCCATCACATTTACTCTAAAATGATCCAACAAGTAATGCGTTTACCAAAATAGCCACTGAGACCTGCTGAGGCTTTTCTGGCTCTTACATGTAAAACAGAAACAGCCTGGAAAATCTATCTGACCTTTTTACTGACAAAAATGGTGTCTGTAACGATGTTAACTGTGTTTGAGCCGTATCTGTAGCGGTTGCCACTAACAAAAGAACATTTGACTGAAACAATCAGCGTGTGGCAGATGATTGTCTGCGCGGTTAATTGCGTTAAGTTAAATAAGGAAGCATTAAACATGGGGAATTTGGTCGAAGCACAAACAGAGAATACTATTTCTGACTGTCAACACTGTATGTTCCTCTCAGGTGACTATAATTGGGTACACTCTGGGAATCCCCGATGTCATCATGGGCATCACTTTCCTGGCAGCAGGCACCAGTGTCCCAGACTGCATAGCCAGTCTGATTGTGGCTCGGCAAGGTATACCTTTCCTTCTAAAACATTCTTAGACTGGCTCTCCAAATATGCAGAAAAATGTAAGTAAAGATGTCAAAGTTAGCTATAATTGATAAAACATCTGTTCACTTATACAGAGGTGCATTTTGTTTTGCTTTTACAAAGCTAGTGCAACAGTGTAGTGTAGACATGTGGGTACAGAATACTACAGACCATGGGAACAAGAGAAAATAGTGCAGAGCTGTTTATAGACATTATGTATGCATGTCACTTTTGTGAATATTAGAAGGTACTCAACAGCAAAATGTTGATTTTCAATAAGACAGTGGCGCATCTGACCTGAAAGTGTAGATGAAAAACATCATATTGTGGCTCAAAGCTAAGTTGCTGTTTTAATAATCTTATCTGGTTTTGTTGCAGGTTTGGGAGACATGGCGGTGTCCAACACTATTGGCAGTAATGTGTTCGATATCCTGGTGGGACTGGGGGTTCCCTGGGCAATACAGACCATGTGTGTCAGCTATGGATCAGAGGTGAGGACTTGTTTTATGTTTCCCAGCTGTGGTCCTGAGGGCCCAGTGCCCTGCATGTTTTACATATCTCCCTGCTCAAAAACACCTGATTCAAATGAGTAGCTCTTTGGCAGGCTTCTGCAGAGCTTGACTATTTCATCATCTGAACCGGGTGTGTTGGAGCAGGGAAACATTGCAGAGATGCAAGGCAGTGGGCCTCCAGGAGCAGGATTAGGAAACGCTTGTAAAAGCTGTGTGTGTACACATGTTTAAAAACTTGTTCAAGTCCTCACGTATTTAGTAGGAGTGAGGACATTTGATCCAGTCCTCACAACTTCACCGTTTTTAAGGTTAGCGTAACGGGCTGAGGAATGCATTATGACAATCAAGTTTGCGTGTGTGTTCCTGTACTTGTTGTTGTTTTTTGTCAGTCGTCACAGCTGCAAAGGGCTATTTGAGGGCTAAGACTTGATTTTTAAGGTTAGAATTGGGTTCAGGTTAGGGTAAGGCGGTTATTTGTGATGGTTAGGGTAAGGGGCTGGGGAATGCATTATGTTAACGAGTGTCCTCACAAAGATAGAAGTGTGTGTGTGTGTGAGAGAGAGAGACAGAATAACAACCAAGATTCAGTTATTCCACATCTCTGTTAAATGTTGAGATTAAAGAGCTGCAGATGAATTGATGTGTCCGTCTGATTCTGTCTGCAGGTGATGATTAACAGTCGGGGCCTGGTGTACTCGGTGGTGCTTCTGCTGGGCTCTGTGGCCCTCACGGTGAGCAGTACTTAATGATGTTTAGTAGTGGTGCACGTTGATAAGATAACCTGGCTGTAGGTTGCTGTAGTGAATCGCACAGGTTTAAAGCAAAAATATGCAGCTTTAATATAGATAACATCACCCCATTTTTCTTTTTGGAATAAACAGAGATTACAGATTACATTATTACGCTACCTTAAATTATAGAATGAATCCAGAGAAAATGTACTAAATGTACTCGCGGAAAACATGTTGGATTTTCTGAGTATTGCTGAAATGCAGTAAATGTCTACTTCACAATGTGATTATAAAAAAAACAAAATGGGGATTTCCCAACAAATGTTACTTACCGTGCACGTTCAGTTTTACACTCTGGCCTGCACAAGCCGTTCTGACGTATTTGTACACGTGCAGGTGCTGGGGATCCACCTGAATAAATGGAGGCTGGACGTGAAGCTGGGCATTTACGTCCTGATCTTGTACGCAGTCTTCGTCTGCTTCTCCGTCATGATCGAGTACAATGTCTTCACCTTTGTCAACCTGCCCATGTGCATGGAGGATTAGAGCACAGCAAGCATGCCTTGGATACCAAAACCTCAACGCTCCCATAGCAAACCCCAAATCTTTTTTTTTTTTTTTTGTTTTTTTTCTCTCAATAATACTGGACCTATCTGCAGACCCTTTCTCCTCCCTCACGCTCTCTTCCTCGTAATCCTTTTAGTCCCAAATATGAATTTCATTTCCAAGAGGCAGTACACGCCGGAAGAGTGGACTCCATTCTATGTCTCTAATTTGTCCTCTTGTCACACAGTGCCAGTCCTTAATGCCCATTATTTCGGGCGTTGCCTGTTATTGCAGTAAAGTCTCTATTTCTTTTGTGCGCCTGTTAACTTTCTACCCATCTAGCATGCCTTTTAGATGTCGGGGACCTTCAGAATCATAAGTGCCCCTGTTGAGTGTTGGTGTGTGTTTTCACTGTTTTTCACATTGTAGATTTCCACACACCATTTCCAAAGCTTTTCCACATACCAAACCAGAGTCTGTGAAGAAAAAAACAGTCCTATGATTACTACCAAAATCCCCACATAGAGAAAACTCTCCTTGAAGTCATTCCTAAAAGAATTGCAGTTACCCCGGCACCCAAAGAAAAGACGTACACTCCTTTTTTCCCCCCTCTCGACCCCCATGGAGGAGGGCTTTGTCCTTGGCAGCTCCCCTCCTCCAGCCTGGACCCAACTCCCCTGGCATGGCCTTTGGCATCAGGGAGCAGATACTGTTAGCGCTTTACTTCACTTGCCCTCCGCAACTCTTCTCAACCCTCATCTGCTTGATCAAATCTGCTTTTGTTTTCTTAAAAAAAAAAAAAAAAAAAGACATTTTGTCAGGACACTTTGTGTCAAGATGTATCACAGTCCAGATCGATTGACTGTGAGGGTGTTATGCATATGCAGCACGGCACAATGTAAACTTGTAAACACTTTTTTTTGTTTTGTTTTGTTTTTTGTATTTATTTTTTCAGAACAAGGTTTTGTCTCGTATGAAATATGGAGGAGAGCTTGTTGTGAATATAGGACATTGCCTGTTTTTCACTGAAACAAAATTGCACATGGAAATGCTTCTCTTGCTTTGTGCTGCAAGGAGATTTGACCACTCAGAGGGATGTCTGGCTGCTGGTGGCGACTCCACTCCAGCGTTCTTTTCATTCAGTGATGGGTTAGTCAATTTTTCCCCTCGCACAACTTCAGAATGAGAAAAAGGAAAAACTGTCTCCAGATCTGTGGGATGCATCTGATTTTTGTCATCATCAGGATGTAGTTGTTTAAAAAAAAAAAAATGCAAAGAAACCAGACGGTTCTCAACACTGATTGTCTGCTATAACACCCTCTGGCCAGTAGGGGGTACTGCAGGCCCTCTACCCAGGGCAGGGGTGCCAACCACAGCCGTCGGTTATCAGGGAAACTCAGAGATGGACAACTCCAGGAGGTGGCCATGGTCTCTTGATTTTGAGTTACATGTAGATATTGCACTTTAACAGCCGTCCTCTCATTCTGAATCAACTAGTGCTTCCTTCTGTGCGTGTGTATTTTCAGTGTATATGTGAGTGAGTGAGTGTGTGTGTGTGTGTGTGAGCGAGAGAGACCATTTTGTGTGTGTGTGTGTGTGTGCGCGTGTGTGCGCGCGTGCGTGCCCAGTATGGGGCCCACGCTACATGTCTCACACCAGGTTCTGGACTCTGGATCAGACCGGAACCTCGTTAACACCATGAGCACACCCGCCTCTGTCTGCAGTGCATGCTGGGACATTAAACGCAGCTCCTCCACAGCACAGCAAAAGGCTGAGGGCTTCCGGGCGTCTCCATGGAAACCGCCCGACCCACTTTACAAAAATCGGCAGCTACGAGCTACACTGCAATCAAGACATTTGACATCATGCAAAAATGCCTGTGAGGAGTCCACAAGTAAGGTGCAGAGACTAAAAACAACAACAACAACAAAAAAAATGCGTGCGAGGAGTGTTTTTAAGTGTTAAATATTCCTCTGCCACAGTGATGGCAGCAGGCACTTGTATATGCAATCTCAATTTAAAGAATTCTATGTGACAGAAGGCCCCTGCGAGGTCGCCATATAAAGACGGGGGATCCCATGGAGATGTGACGTTGGTTTGTCTAGTAGTACTTGATGTGTGAGCTCACAGGTGTGTGTTTTTGTGACAGCCCAGGGACCGAGCCCGAAAGGATGGACGTTTCTGGAACAGCGACTTTGAGAGAATGCTGATTTCCACCCCCCCCCCCCCTACATGCATCACTTTTTCCTCTTTCTCCTCCCCCCCTCTTGTCCCCTCTTGCACAAGGGCATTAACTCTCCACCAACCCCAGTTGAAGGAGCAGAGGGGCAGCAGGGAATACACTCATGGATGGATGGATGGATGGCTTTCCTCCATCATCCTTAGGATGTTGCTGCTTTTCAAAGGACCTGGATGAGAGCAGATTTGAAGGAATTTTAAAAAAGGGAGGGTAAAAAAAGTCAGACCCCCTTAAGCTGCTACTCTGTTGGGGTTCAAATGGCTGTTTGCTGGACGGGGGTGACCACACGGGGCCTCCACACACCCACTGACATCCTTGTGCACCGCCCTCAACTCCCCCCCTCTCAACCTTTTCAGCGGGTCTTCTGTACATGCAGGACCTAATTTTTCAACGCTTTCTGTGGGGAAGGCACGTCCGTACTGTACTGTACTTGAGTTGATTCAGAATGTGCAGTGTTAAGGTTTTCTTTTGGGTTTTTTTGTGTCTATTTTGTTGTTGCTCTGTGTGGTCATGTCCCGGTTGCCAGGTTTGACTGCTGACACCACAACTGGGGGGGGGGTAAACCACACTGCTCCTTTTCTTTTGTCCTCATCTTGACACACAGTGTACGTTTTCACCAGTTTGTCTGACTCGCATCTTTGTTACCAAGTCCCTTTTTTTTTTTTTTTTGGAAGATGGGGAGAGTAGAATTCAGATGCCATACTCGTCGTAGCGCTGCGTAAATCCAGATTGTATGGAAAATCCTGTGTACAAAGTAAGACGCACACACTTTAGAAAACACACATTTAGAAATGGCAATTGAACACGAGAAGACTGGTATGTGTTTCTTGATTGAATGCGACCTGATGCACTGTGAGCTCAATGTGACGTGGGAGTTGTTTGTCGAGAATAATAAATGATTAAAAAATATATTTAATGTAAAGTTAGTTACTATAAAACATTACCGAGGACATCTGTATAACTTATATGAATGTATTGTCTTGCTATACTGGACATATCCAACCAATGCATTTTACTGTAAAGCAATAATGTGAAGAAAAAAAAATAAAATGGCAAAATAATTCCTGTACATTTGTCTCATAAGTTCTTGGATTGTTTGTGAAATGCATAAATTAAATGAAGCCATTTGTACATGTATCTTGCTTGTGCTGTTTTTGTTTTTCACAGCATGAACTGATGTTTTAAAATGACTTTAAAGCGGAATTTGACCATTTGACCTCACTTTTTGGATGAAGTCAATGGTGCAAGTACTGTACTTGGATACAATTTTTAAGGCACTTATGAGTAATTAAATTTGCTGCTACTTTATACTGTTACTCTACTATGTTTCAGAGGAAAGCAATGCGCTGTTTACTCCACACGAGTCCAAAAACACTGGTTTCTACACTTCCTATAATGCAACTTCAGACTTAAGAGCAGAGTTTCCCAATCCTGGTCCTGGTCCTGGTCCTGGACGCTTCCCAGCTCCATCACGCGTGATTCGAATGAATGGGTTGTTATCGGGCTTCTGCAGAGCTTGATGATAAGCCGATTATTTGAATCTGGCGTGTTGGAGCAGGGAAACATCTAAAACATGCAGGATAGCGGGGCCCCAGGACCAGAACTGGGAAACAGGGCTTTAGAGAGCTCCTTCCTGATCCGTCTGGACAGACTGCATAGAACACATTCTAAAATATGCTGAACTTCATGTGTAAAATCAGGACGAGCTGTAATGGGGTATTTTTACACCGTTTTATCCGTAATGATCCTCCTTCTCACTCATTTCTGGATACTTGTTTAAACCACTACTCTAAATGTTAATTTCTGTAGTTACACAGAACAGCTTCAATTATCTCCAAACAATATCATGTACAAAATGTCCTCTGTAATTTATTCGAATTAATTACTGTAAGATTTAATTAGCAGAGAGCGAAAACACTTGAGGACAACTTCAGACTTGCTGACTTCAGGTTTCTTTGCCCTTAAGTCAGAAGCCAAATGACACAGTTCAGCTTTCACCGTTTTGATATGATCAGTTTAAGATATGTAACAAATCTTTCTTGAAATGACCCTTAAGGTAAAGTTAATGAGTTTGATGTACTCCTCATGGCCACTCTGTTGCACCAGCAGTGATTAAAGCACTTTTCAAGAAACATAGTTCATGTCCCCCTGAAAAACTATTTAATATATTCTGGCCATATCACCCTGACTTGATTGCATCCTTTCTTTTTTTTTTTTTTTTTCTTTCTGCTGGCGGTGCTTTCCTTAAGTATAAAATTTACAGATTTTTAATTAAAGATCCAACATTCTTCCAATCACATCAGCAGTGGATAAATTCACACTCAGCCACTGCTCAAAGTAATGCCATGCAACAATACTTTTAATTTTTGGGATATGTGAGAGATCAGATCAGCGAATAAATTATCTGCTATTCGGTTGAAGTATCCTCCCTGAAAAGAATATCTAAATGAATGTGTCCCACTTATGATTTAAACATTGCTGCAACAGCATGTATTTCTCCCTGAGTGAATGAATAATGATTTATTGCTCCTTACTGGGAACTTGTCTTGTGCAATAATCAAGCTGGAGAGCCCCGTACTTAGCCAGACAGGGTGATTGCAAACAATTTGTTATTTATAGTGTCGGCTGGCAACATGTGAAGAGTCCATTGAGGGGCGAGTGATGGGAAAATTCATGTTTTTATTGCATCTCGTCTCCATCAATCTGGATTTTTAGTCATTGGCGACAGTAGGGGGCAATGTTGCAACGGGCTTCATACCCCAGTGTCACAGACAAACTTTGTTACAGCTCAGGATGAAATGAAAGTGGAGCTTCTTTGCCCAAGTGAGTAAGACTCACTATGAAGTTTCAAATATCAAACTGTGACATATTTAAACCATAACCGGAACAAATGATTTCCACATGATTTCCAGCACACAAAAAAAAACATACTGTACATAATTTGTTAATGATGAATGTCCATATCCTCCATCAGCCAGCGGACAGGCAGCCATCTGGTGAGACCAGCATGGCCCATGCAGGGTACTGGTGCTTTTCCCTAATGAGCCACCCTCTTGGCTACCGTGCTGCAGTTAACAAGCTCCTCTGTCAGCCGTGATCTTGTGCACTGATGAGTTCCATCTCTGCCCCCTAACAAGCCCGTTTGGGCAGCCACTGCATGTCTCCCCTGAATGCCGGCTTAGCTCCCCTCCACCATTTGTTGTGCCACATTTAGAGACAAGGCCCACGCACCCTGGCCTCGACTTATATACAGCACCGTAATCCTGCTTTGAAAAGTTGTTTATCTGTTCGCCCTACCGCCCCCACAGTTACAGTTTGGGGACATTTTCTTTCCTTGTTTGTGCCTTGCCAGTATTTTTGACTCCACTCTGCTGTTTGGGTAAATTGCTGTGCTGCAGTGATGGATGGTGAGCAAACTGGGTTGCTGCTGCCTGCTGCAGTCCTCATAGGGCATCCTGCGCTGCTGAACACAAGGAGCTTTGGGTCGCCCCTATGTCCTTAAATACTAGTTTGGCTTGTAGCATACTGACACGGTTGTGGTGGTGAACTTGGACTCCTGGTTTAAAGAGTACTTTAGTTAGATTACAAAATAGGGATTTTCTCACTTACCTCCAGTGGTGTTTATCCATGCAGGTTTTTGGATATTATCTGTGCTTGCAGTCCAATTCAATGGAAGTGAATGGATTTCTGTTGTGATGCTCACAGCAATAAAAAAAAAAAACTCATTAAAAAGAATTAAACAGCAGTACCTCCTTGAGAAACAATTTCCTGATTAGTTAAGATAATCCACAGATCTCACAGTTCTCCGCAGCTACTTTTCACCAAAAAAATGTTGACAGAAAGTAATTTGAATTTTTTCTGAGAATAGCTGTAATCTCTTGCTTAAAAAAACATGTATCACACTTTTTAACATGACGTTACAGTAGCCTGATCACTCGAACGGTCTTTTTGCCATCCCTCCCACATAAATGGGACTCGGTGGGGGTCACCCAAGAGACATTTGCCTTCTCAAAGGATTTTCAAGTAAAATAGTCTAGGTGCCTGAATACGTAAAATGACCCAGTAATTCACAAACAAAAAGTGTCTAGAAAAATAAACCTGGTTGTAGCATTAATGTAGAAGTGACAGTTTGTTTTCTGCTTGATCAAATCTGTGAACCCATACACTTACCTTGTGACCCCGGGGTTGAGAGATTGAAAAGATTGAAAAGTGATTCACATGACAGACTTTAAACACTGTGACAGTGTATTGTGGGACATGGTTTTGAATCTCTACGATAACTGTCTATAATCCTTAAGTGCTACATTGCTGTCTTACTCCATTACCACCATGTGACCTTTTCCTGGTATTTAAATTGTCGGCAAACTTTATAACCAGATGAAATTTAAATAAACTGAATAATGATGAGGACGGTGACATTATCAGAACCTGTGAAACTTGTGCTCACTGGCTGTTTTGGGGTCTTTTTTTTTAGTAGCAGTAATAGTATTATAATAGTAATAGTATAGTAGTAATAGAAATCAAGCTATAAACTGAGAGGACAGTCAGCTGTTTTCACAACTAACAGCAGGACTTTCTAGCGTGATGCTCCCTCAGCTTTCATTTACCCTTATAAGTTTATGACAGCTCCCACGGTCTGTTCCCCAGTGCATTGTGGCTCAGTGATTAATCCATTCTGCACACGCTGAACAGTTCATGAAGGTAACACAATACCTTCTTATCTATGTATGCATGAATATTAAGTAGTCAGCCCTGTGAAGCAAGCCGTGCGCAATGGAGACTGATGGTTCTGATAAGACCATCTGGGAAAAATCAACTAATGGTGAGTCATGCACTCAGCCTTTAAATCAAGGTTAGAGTTAGGATGTGCGGCGCGCCATAGATCAGAGTCCTGTGGACTTTTGTTGGGCTAAGGAAGAAAGACATCCATCATTACAAGAACACATTAGTGCTGGAAAGAGTCCAAGTTTTGCATTTATTGAAGCCTGAAATATAGATTCACACTTAGAATCAAATTTAGTTTTAAATGAAAACACAAAGCTGACTCAGACACTTGGTTTTCAGTAGAGACCATTGTCATAATTCAGTGTGTTATCCATAATTAAAATGGGATATTCCAGCTCCCCTGTGTCTTCCTCAAGCTCAGGTCCTCTACAAGAGGCCTGGGAGTTTGTGTGGAGTATCTTGTCTGTTCCCAGGATTGCGCTCCCTTGGACAGAGATGTCAGATGTTGTACCTGGACTCTGCCGGAGCGACTCTCCCAGTTTGTGGGTCACCGCCCCCGGCGCTCTGATCACCACTGACACCACTGCTACCTTTACTCCCCACATCTTTTCTAGCTCCTCTTTCAGCCCTTGGTATTTTTAGAGCTTGTGTTCCTTCTTCTTGGTGTTGCTGTCGCTCGGGATTGGTGCATCTATCACCACTGCCACCTTCGTTTGTTTGTTGATCAACACAATGTCAGGTTGGTTAGCCATCACCAGTTTGTCAGTCCGGATCTGGAAGTCCCACTTGATGTTAGCTAGATCACCATGGCAACTTATGCTGCAAACTTAAGGCTGCAGTAGGATATATAATTAAAAAAAAAAACTAACAGCTAGCTAGTACACGACGAGCCAATCACAGCAACTTTGTACAAACAAGAGTTTCCATGGTGTCATAGCTGAACAGTGTTCCCTACTTTACAGCTTTAACCTGGTCCAGAGCAGGTTATATTCTTCAGTTTCAGCTTGAATTAGTTGTAAAAAGCAACGCCTTTACACCGATCACCTCTTTTGGAAAGGGCGCCCCGATCCTTACAATATTCACAGGGACACAGTGTTGTGAGAGTGGATAAATCTGCTGGCGTTTCCTAATGATATTCTCCATAAGCGCCACAGATTATCAGCGGAGCAAACATGTTACATATGCAAACTTCTTGAGCGGCATGTTGCTAATGCCATGAAAAGAAGCCGTGCAGTCACAGCATCTAAACCTGAGTGCATCGCGTCTCCACAGGGCGCTACATGCATTCAGCTGGTGATGCAGAAAATCTGTAATATGACACACACTAACAACATATCATCTGCACACTAAAAGACTGAAGGCAGCTACAGGCCACTTTGGATCATGTTTTTTTGCTTGCTGTGCCAAGTCCATTTTACACTGCTGGCACTGAAGCAAACAGAATAGATTTAAAAATTGATTAGCCTATTGGTATTTATTGCGTATAATATTGAATCAGTAAAATTAATTTCACTTTGATTTTGCCAAAAACTGAAGTGATTTCCATGTATCCCAGTCAGAAATGCACTTCTTCATTATTTTTAAATCCGCTTTATGAAGTTTAAAGTTTAAGAGCTTGAGAATGTGCGGCTGACAAGTTAGAAATAAATGTGAGAAACATATAAACTTATTCTGGTTGCATCAAATGTCCAGTTTTATGTCAGAGATCCTGAGGAAGAAGACCTGGGTTAATAAGGACAGTTGATAGTGATACCCAGTATCCATGCCTGCGACTCTCTCCACAACTGATAATTCTGCCAGATTTGAAAGCAAATAATTGTGTGATCTAAATTGCTACTTAAACTTGAAAGAAACCGATGTGAATAGTCTGTTATTAGTATTGTCACACACAGGAAATGTAAGTATAATCTTTATTCTATACTCTTGAGTCTAAAAAGTCCATAAATCTGCTTAAAAAACACTGAATAGAATTTGTCTGAGAAACATCATGTTTTTAAGTTTTCTTCTGTGCCAGAGGAATTCACTGATAAATGCCTGTACATCAGAGGGAACATTGCAAACAGAAGCTGGAAATAGTTAATTCGGGATACATTTAATGGTACCTATTTATTAAAATGTGACAAATACAGGCTAAATGGGGCTGAAGTTGTAGCCAGCTAGCTTGCTTTCCATGGCAACATTATATTACACAGTTTGATGTTAGGGTCTTCTTTTTCCTGAGTGAGGTCAAACTTTGAAAATACCCGCTTGTCTGTCATGAACAGCTGTGATTATGCAAATATATAGCTGCAGAAAAGTCATCATCCCGAAAACACTTTGTCAAGCCAACTTTTAGCACCCTTCAGTAGGACTGAAGGTCATTGTTTTGTTGACCAAGCCTCCAGTGGATAATAAATGTGTTGCTATTTTATGATAGAAGCTCAGTCAAAGAGCGATTTCCATATAGATTACTGTGCACTGTGGGTAGTACAGTTGAAGGGGTTTGTAGCCTGCAAAGTGATTATGGCGTGAGAGTCGAGACAGTTACAAACAAGTGTGAAGCGGAGAGATCAACTGGTGAAGCAACTGAGTGGACAAAGTCCTAAAAGTCAGCAAATCCAAAGGTGGTCACGAGAGCGACTGTAATAATGGAAACGCCACCTTCATCTGATTGTGTCTGATTTAATATTGCAGACACTAAGTGCTTCAGGAAGTCATGGATGCACGGTAAATTACAGACAGAGAGGAGAAGAGTGCTTTTACCGACTTATTACATATGGAGAGAGCACAATTACATTCCTGATTTGCAGGCGTGGTGATTTATGTATGAATCCATCGCTCAGAGGGTCTCTGAAAGGTGATCTGTTGCAGAGGCAGCCACAGGTAATTTATTTCATTCCCAAGTTTGCCATTTACTTTTCCCCCCTTCAACCACTTGTGCCGACAAGATTTATTCAAACAATAGTGGCATTATGCTGTAAGCCTAACAATGAGTTGTGATCCATACAACAAAAATGTGTGCTCTCAGTCTCTGACATAAAGGTTCTAAATAGCACCAAAGATTGGTTCTGTGGCTCTTACTCATATAGGGGGACATTTCTAATTAAATGTTGGACCTGGTTGTCCATTCCCATTCCTTGAAAAAAAAATCATTTTGCCGAGTCGATTGTTGAGACGGCGTAGGAGAGATTTAATAATGTGAGTTGCACCAGAGAGCCAACCAGGCCATTGGCTATCAACTCCGAACACTCAAATACATCTTGTCGCTTCACAATGCTGCATCTTTGCTTCTGTTTGAGTTAAAAGATAATACTGGTGTCATTTCACCATTTAGAGTTATAGCCTATTTACATTTGCACGACAAATCATTTTGTGGTGCATGAGGTGTGTAATTAGATTTTTTTTTTTTTTTAAATCTACTTATTTATGTTGCACGGAGTCAGAACTAGATTAACTGCTGTCCCCACTAACAAGGGTGTTCTAAATATAGAGACCTGGGTGTGACAGTAAAGTGTGCAAGGTGACAGGAGTTTGAGGGATTATTTATTGGGGGAGAGTTCTATCTCTTCCTGTGGGTGACGGAGGATTGACAGTAAACAGTGCAATGAAATGTTTGCATTAATGTGAAAACAGTGACTTTAGACACAGGGAAAAAACCAATTGCACCCTGGTGCCCAACAGCACATTATGTATTGATGCGACAGTGATGTCCGCGGTTTATGTATATATTAAAATTTGATTTTAGTTATGAAAAGTACTCACCACAGTAATTGCAAATTCGAATGAGGCAAGAAACAAACGCCTTTGCGTGATCAGAATGGTTGTAAAGAAGACAACAATCTCAATTATCTCAGCTACCTATCTCAGGGCAGAGCTTCACACGAGGCTTCCTGGTGTGTAAAATCTGTAATAATTGTACTGTTCGCCCTGATTTTCTCTTCTAAATAAGGCTGGCAGGGGGGCTTGTTTGAAACCTGCATGATTGTCTGACCATGATCTTTTCTTTTATGCCATGTTCCCAGATCTCAGCAATTTACATGGTGAATACAATATTATTATCACTGCTACAGTACGAACCAGAATGATACCAAAAAACTGGAAGACTGAGGAATTATCTGAAATTAATGCTTTTTCTCTCTTTGTGTCTCTTTAATTATGTTTTGTCACTCTCAGTTGTTTGCCTGCAATGCACAATTAAATAAATAAGAGTAAAATATAAACACCATATGGTATTCTGTATATAACAAGCCGTATAAACAACTACCTAAAACTATGAAGTTCTTTATAATTATCAGCATATAGGAAAGAATTCAATTGTAGCAATTCCCCAGCAAATAGCAGCAACACGACACCATGTCAAAGCTACGTAATTTCTTTCCTTTAATTAAACGTTATGGGGCAGAGTTACTGTAAAGCAGCAGCTGAACTGAAAAGCCGACCACCAGAATTAACTGGATTTGCCCGGAGAAATACGCCTCAGAAATATTTAATACTCCACTGGCAAGAACAATCAATATGTTGCTACAGAGGAGATTCCAAGAGAAGAGTTTGTACAGATACTGTAAGCCCCAATCTGATCCTGCTCTCCCACTTAAACGATTGGTTGTTTGATGAGCTTGAAGAAACAATATAGTGGGCGTATATGGTCTGCACATCAATGTGTGTGTTCAGTTTCTTGCAGCGCTGAAACTCCTTGAACAAGATTTTGTGAGTCTCTCTCTCTCTCTCCCTCTCTCTCTCTCTCTCCCTCTCTCTCTCTCTCTCCCTCTCTCTCTCTCTTTCTGTCTCTGTATTTTGCATATTTTGCAAAAACAAACTTTGTAAGTAAGCAAATATACTGTAACTTGGGTCTTGTAACAATTTGCCAACCACGCACAATTTAACCTGAATATACATAAAAAGGTAATTGAACTGTTGCAATGGCTGTCTTTGCTCTGCTAAGGATATGTGGCATTACAGTAAGCAAACCAACCTACATCTTCCCCCTTTCTGTAGCGTTGCCCATGAAAACAGTTTAAATTAATGATAGTTTTAATGGCAAAGACTAAATGCAGTGTATGTATGTACTTTAAAAAGAAAAATCATTGAAGTTCAAATAGAAACTGCTTTGGACTATTTTGTGAACCCCGAATGAAGTCAGAGTGATTGTTTTGATGATGTCCAACATTATGCTTATGTGAAGTAAAATGAAACGTCACTCCTTTGGTAACCAGCCAGTCTCTTTGTCACTCTGCAGCTGACAGTTAATGTTAATGGCATGGGGCCATTCGGTGTGTCTCTGTGTGCTGAGATCAGCAGTTAACCTTCGTTAACCTGACGACAGTAAAGTGACTTTCCTCATGTGGCTGACCTCTCCCCACCTGCGAACACACCACTTGGGTCAGCTAATAAAATTCTCCACGGAACATGAAGGCAATTCACGGGCTGTAAAAGCTCTATTTGATAACTGATACCGGATCAGTGCAGAAAAGATTGGTGTTCAGAGAACAAAAAAGCGGGAAGGTGATAAAGGGAACTCAGAGGAAACTGCAGAAACAATTTGAGAAAACGTTCATCCATTTTTATCACATTTTAAAGATAAATTCATTGCCTGCTTTCCCCAAATGTGGTAGCCTGAGGGGTAGAAAATTATTGCCAGAGTCCAGGAGGAGGCTGCTCAGCCTAAATATTTATGTGCTGTGTGGATTCTTCAACGCAAAACAGAGTAGAAATGGCTGTGCTGTTGCTGTAGTTGTTGTAGTTGTGTAGCTGTTGCTTTCAAGTACAACAAGAGCATCAAATATTCCTTAATTTAGCTAAAAACACAACACTTATTTAATCATAATTAACAATTTTGAAAAAGAAACCATGCTCTCATCATTATTCTTTTATTTATACTTTTATTAAAACACCATTGGCCTCCAACAAGTAAAGAATGTACATAATAATAATAATAATGCTAATAATAATAATAATGATAATAATAAACTGAATAACATCAGAAAGAAGTATTTTCTTTTTGTATGTTATTGTATTTTATGTTTTATCTTTTGTCAATTCTTCAGTTAAGTGTTCTCTGGACTCTGATCTCTGCATTCTCTGACTTCAAGGCTTGAGCTAGTTTTAGAGGAATGTACAGTACAGGAAACAAAAAAATATCTTACCCCATCATCGTATAGTTTTTTTTTTTTTTTATCTGACATCTCTACATATTTTGTCTCATTTGCAATTCATCACACACATCAACCACTCACATCTGTTCCAAAATAAAAATTTAAATGACCTAAACCTCCCATTGTGACACTTGTACATACGCTTGCAGGCAAACATATTCTATAGACTAGTGTGCGTGCACGTAGACACATGCACGCACACCCAGTAAAGCACACGCTTGGATGCCTGCATTGGACCGTATAGTGCTGAGCTCCGTTGCTTTAATCAGACCTTTGGTCGTAAAGAGTCACACTGACGGAGGCATCGGGCTTCCACAGAGCTTAAACACAGAAGGAAAAGCATTCGTGTGTCACCAACCTTGTTCTGGCAAAGCACAGTTAGCCCCCCATGACTGACCCTTGTCACTCCCTGCTCCTCCTCTCCATCAGTGCCTCATGCTGAGTGCTGTGTCCTTTGATGCTGGAATTCAAAGGAAATGCCACAGATGCACTGTCGAAAAACTGACCTTTAAAAAACACAAGATATTCACCAAGGGGGACCAACTGTCCATATTACACAACATAATGTCACTGGGCTGCGCAGTGTGGAGATTGTCTCTTAATAAAAGTTTGAACTTTTAAAACATTTTAAACAATTAAAAACACAATAGCACGATAAAAACCTTTGACTTGATTTTAAAGTCTGCACGCTGCACTCAGAGTCAAGTGTAGGTTTACAGTATGTTCTGACAGGCAGGTGATGCTGAAAATCTCTTTTATGGTTTCACAGCAGTTCATGTGGGCTTGACAAGAGCAGAATGTCATCCTGTCATGCAGCTGATTTCTCTATCTACCTCCGCTCCTGGAGCTTTCATAAAAAGCAGTCAGTTTCTAATGGTCTGGTGCTCAGTGCAGCGCTGGCGGTCATGTGTCAATGACGTCCTGCGCTGGCGAAGGTTCATGTGGCAAACTGGTGGCATTAGGCAGCGGCTGCGTGTGGCTGACAGAGTTCTGCTGCAGCTCTAGCGCCATAGCGTTCTGCGGGTGGGGGAACTCCTTCACCTGTCTGCGGTACTCCAGGAAGGTGGATGCCTTGGTGGCGATGGCCACCACGTTCTTTCCGACGAAGATGGTAGAAACACGGCTGTCCTGAAACAGCACCATGTTTACACCTCGTATGAGGATGGTGACCACGTTTATGGTGACCAGGCTCAAGACTGGGTACAGCATCATCTTCTGGGGCGACATGTGCTCCCCCTGCATGCTGATTTCACTTAGAGACACGCAGGGCAGGATGAGCAGAAGGATGTAGCAGTAGAAGAACATCAGGCCCTCGGCCCAGATGGGCAGGCCTGTCCGCTGGGGCTCCCACAGGTTGGCTTGGATGTCCAGCAGGTCCAGCAGGTCCAGAGCCACCCAGAATAGACGACTCCTCATGTCCTCCTTCTTCCGGAAAGTTCTCACATATTCCATACTATCCAGAGCCACTAGAACCAAGTATAAGCCTGGCACACATACAGATAATAATAACGTCAAAGCCTTCCGGGCCACTGTCTCCAAACTCTTCCTGTCTGCCTTGCAATTCTGGAAGACAAAGTACAGCTTGATCTCCAGGACAAAGATGTACAGAAACCAGAGGATCATGGCGTATCCTCGTCGGGCGGTGCGCACCTCTGCGCCGACCCACACTGCCACATATCGCAGCACTATGAGGAAGCACACGTCCCCTACCAGCACTATAATACACACACCAATCTTTCTGGGACCCTGGTTCTGCTCCACCAGGTAGGCGTCCATGAAGGCCATGCTGGTCATGATGACGATGGTGGTCAGGCACACGTGGCGTTTGTCTGGGGGCGGCAACACCATGGCGAGGGCACCTGCTGGCTCTCACTCTCAGTCCCCACCTTTCAAAAGTGAAAATATTCCAGAAGGTAAATACGGCACTGTGGCCACTCCAGTCCTTTGCAGTGGGAGAAAAAAAGGTCTATTTAAAGTACTCTGACAACTCTGGTGTGCACAGGAGCAAATGTCCAGCTAGTGTGTCTAATATTGAAATAATACTATAAGTCATGGCACTAATAGTCCACAGAGGAGGACGGCTATTGTAGTGTAGAAGCAGAGCAGTGTGTAGAGTCAGAGGAGATATGCAGGCTGCTGATTGCTCTCAGACCATGTGAAAACAGGAACATCACCTCGTTACTCAGCGCACTTCCATTGATCCGCCTCTGCCCCCGAGCATCAGCTACACCGAGGGCTCTATAGCTGACACACCATGACTGATAGTAATCCACGCAGAGTCAAATGGAGAATACTCTGAGAGCAGGCTTGGTCTGTGGTGATGGGATTGCAGGGCACGGTGCTGCAGCGGAGAGATGTTTATGTGGGTGTTTATTTTTGTATGAAGCGGCGGATGTATGCGAACCCGTGCTGCAGCTCAGCATGTGCCAGGAATTCCTCTTTGGATACTCGTGTAGATGGTGGTGCAGTGTGTGTGGCTCCTTGCAATCCTGCTGTGTGTGTGAAAGGAAATGGAGGAAAGAGAGGAGAGGAGTCTGCAGTGGCCAGAGGCCCCCAGCCGCCATAAATCACGGAGACAGCAGGTCAACGGCCCATGAGGCCTTGCGTCCGGCGCCGGCTTCCCTGGGGGGAGGCTCTTACACCGGGCTGAAGATCCATCCTTCCCCCCTCCTCTTGCCACGTGCCATCCTCTCCACAGCCTAGAAGAGGGAGAAATAAAGAGGAGAAGAGGGGGAGGGCAGAAGAGAAGGAGAAGGAGAAAGAAACCTGTCAGCACTACTGGGCCATATAACACAGTTTTCATTGCCAACGGCCCTGCACATATGAGGAGCCAAGTAATGTGTCAGCTCGGCTCAAATATAGCCTGTTTCACTATTGATAGGGCAGAACAGATTGCACATGTTACAGTACGACTGCTTCAGGATGTCATTACCTCTCTATTGTCTGTGATGTGTCACAAGACATCTGGATGCATGGCTTAATATGCTCCAATGGTAATGTTATTATATTCCACATACTTGGGGCCATAATACCCAATAGTTTAATTTTGGGAGTTAAATTAATAGAGGATTTATTAGGAGAAATTGTAGAAACCAATTTTAAAGTCTCATATAGTAGCAAACTGCTCAGCACCTCTTTTTGTCTGCATTACTTGGCACTGCATTTTCTTCCTAAGAGAGGGTAAATGGGGAAAGGAAACATGGCAAAGGGTTCATTTGAGGCAATCTGGTGTCCATAAATTTTTAAACTGAAACAAGAAGATTATGATTGCAGCATGTATGCAGTGTAGTTGTTACTGAAGGATTGCTAGGGTGTCAGAATCTGTCTCCTTTATGCGCGCTCAGTGTCTAAAACATGTCAAACTGTATATTGATAATGATAATATTCCTCATGTTTTTATTTTCCCTGCAATTCAAGCTGCATTTACAGTCTGCAATTACAGTCCATTTTTGTTGAATGATGCTTCAAGGTGTTTCTGTTTTGACCTGTTTAGTATTTCAGCTGATGTGTGTGTCGAGGCGTGTGACAGGTTTGGTCAGGAGGTGTGTGTGTGTGTGTGTGTGTGTGTGTGTGTTTTTCTAAAAAAAGAAAAAAACAAAAAGTGCACAGAAGCCGAGTGCTTAACTCGCCAGCAGGAGCCCACTACCTTGTGCGCTGGCCTCATCCATAAATAACACAACATGTCTAAATATTAGCATACAGAGAAAACAAGGCTGGGTAAAAGAAAAAAGGAAGTGAAATGTGTTAATTGAGCAGAAATGTCTCCCTCTGTTCGAGTTTGGTGAGCTTCAACAGAAACTAGAATTTCTCTGCCGCCCTTTTCTGTTCTGTTCATTTCTGTCTGCTCCTCCTGACAAAGGGTCCTTAGGCTGAGCACAAATAAATCACATTAGTGTTTCTGTCATTTGAGGTTCAAATCAAGGTATAGCTGTATCATTCAGAGAGCACCAGCTGCAGTCTCTCTGCGGTATGCAGCCATTCCAAAACATCCCACCATCCTCACAAAAAAATGCAACGAGCGGATTTCTCTTGACATACAGACCAAAGCAGAAACTAATAATGTTCAGTCTAACAAAGTAAAAAACAGGTCATATCTGCCCTGCAGGTAGGCCACAGCGTAGCTCAGTATTTCTGAACGTGTGTCAATGTGATTAGAAAAACGACAAGTTAAAAGCCTTCAGTGTATATAAAAACTGAATACCAATCTTGATGGGGTACTAAGGCGAGTCAGTATTGCGTTTCTAAAAAGATGATGGAGTTACAAGAGTCAGGTTTAAAAAAAAAAAAATCAAAATCAAAGCAAAAGGGTGCGATTAAGACACCGACCGTGAACCGCAACGTCCCTGGTTTGAAAGTGATTGGGGACCTTTCATGCGTGTCATTCCCCATCTCTCTCTACCCTCAGTACTTCTATCGCTATCTAATACAAGCATAAAATGATGACAACATCAAGGTTATTTTTTTCAGACTTAAGAGAACTCCCGCCGCGGCAGAAGAAGACTTTATTTAACCATTTTCAGGGCACTAATTAATACTCTCCATGACAATTAATTTGAATATGATGTCAGAAAAGTGCCTCTTTAACGAAGATAAGAGGACAACTTTCTGATAATGCACCCTTTGTAAGATAGAACTAATGACCTTATCAACGTTTAATTGTTATTTAACCAAGTCATGTATGAATGACTTAGATATGAGTTAGAGGCCATTATTAAGAAAAATGGGTTGCCAGGTTGTTAAAACTCTTATCAGACGGTCTTTATCCCTTCTTCATGGTAATCATGCAGTTATAAATGCTACTAATTCATACATATGTAGCTGGAGCCTGCTTAGTTTAGCATAAAGACTGGAAATAAGATGAGACAGCTCGCCTGGCTCTGTTCAAACATAACAAAATCATATTGCAACCAAGCGTTTTTGTGTTTTGTGATGGATGAAGTGTCTTTATGTTGAGCTACACTCACTGGGTCCTGACTTCGGCTACATAATTCCTGTACATGCATGAGAACCGCATTGATCTTCCTATCTAACTCTTGACTAAAAACCAAATAAGCGTAAGCATTTCCCAAAATATCAAACTATTCCCTCGCCAAACAGATTTTATGTCCGATTTGTCTGTAGCGCATTCCTAGAAATGCTGTTTAACCAGTCAGGAGGAGATTTTACAATCTGGTAACCCCTTTGTAAAGGGTGCATCGGTTGGAAAGAAAGGAAATGTCACAACCTTTATTTGTCACCAACAGCAATTTTAATGAAGAAAAGTTTAAGCAAAACAATTGGCAGCTTTTAGTGATACTGAGTGGATTGGATGTATTAGAAATTGTTCCTTCATTATATTTACTTTCCTAAAATCAAGGACTTCAATTTCCTTTTTATTTTGACAAACTGAGCTCTTGATTATGAGTGATTTAAGAGGGTGATAAATAATTGTTTTCAGCCGCTCTGTGTGAAATCACCAAAGAAGAAATTAGCTTTTGAGCTGTTTTGAATGAGATCCACAGATTGTGGAGAGGTTATTATTCAACGGAGATAAAAACAAAAACACCCCTGTGGAACATGAACTGTACGAACACCCATAAAGGATAAGGCAACTTGAATGAATCCTTGCAAAGACTTCAATGGATGCATTGTGATCTGTCATTGCGACACATTCTTCTGTGTTGAAGTTGAAAAATAACACGTTCCATCTAATAACATCTCAAATCAAAGGCTGTCAGCGGAAGCCCAGTTTAAGAAGGGCATGGAACGAGCCTCATTTGTAATCCAAGCATGGATTTGAATGTTTAAAACCCATTATGTAGAACAGAGCCTAAGTAAGAGATTAAATTCATAAGATGGTGATTAATTGACTGATTAGCAGAATGCCATGGATCATTAACATGCTATAAGGAAGCCTGCTCCCACATATACAGTACATCACATCATCATTTAAATGCCATTAATTATCAAAAAAAGACTTTGAGGTTGTTTCCCTAATGAACGGATTACAGCTGCTGTGACAATATCAGGGTGCAAAATTGGACGGTTTGAACCTCCCAGGAAATATGATTTCAGCCGTGAAACGTTGAAACGAGATGTCATCATTGTGATTTGCCACCGCATAGGCGCCCTACGAAACAGGAAGCTGATGGACTTCGACAGTAATAGACGATTATTAATACTCTCTGTCATATACAGTAGGAAAGCACCTTTGTCTGTGTGAAATGATGACAGGAGTGCACTGCTCTGTTTTGCATATTCAGTTCAACATTTATTATGTATAATTCGAGGCAGAAGATTAGCCCTGGGTGTCACCGCAGCAGCAGAAAAAAGAAAGCAAGAAATGTCCATTGATATGTGATTTGACAGCTGTGACGACTATCGTTTTACATCTTTATGTGACTTTTTTCCCATGACAGCATGGGGCTCCTCTGGTTGGCACGTTTCAGCCTTACTTATATGCTTCAGCTACAGCGCATTACTATAAATAGGCAATATGGAGGGCTGTGAACTGGCAGTACAAAATTTCTTCACACAGGGAGGCTATTATTGTGTCTGTTGTCCAGGCCATTATCTCTCCAAACAGCCACAATTTTCTTGTCAGGCAGTTATATTAACAGTTAGCCTCCCTGACTGTCCGCAGGCTTCCTCATGGATCACAACAAGGACAAAGGTTGGGGCAGCAAGTGGCATTACTGCTAGTTTTTGTTTGTTTTGCCAATTTTTATAAAAAGAAAAACAATGAGAGGGTCAGTTTGGGCCAAAGAACAAGACAGTGAGTACAACTAGAAGAACAGTATTCTGGCACAGGATTCTTCCACTCACTACCATGCGGAGAAAAATCAAATCAAAAGCGTATAGATTTAAGCTGTTCTATTTCCAGGTGCTTCTTTTTGAATATACAAGAAAACCATTTCCTTTTTCAAGCACTGGCTTAGCTTAATTACCTGTGTTCTCTCCATTGATGTTTGTCTTTTTTGTCTCAGAGCTTAAGGATATAAAGTCTTCCCAGCTTCAAGAAGCTTTTCTTTCAGCACTGACGTGTTCTGACACTTCATACACCTTGTGAGGGCTGTGAGCTAGCACTTGTTTACAGCAGCATAATCATTTCATCCTGCAACTGTGGATAGTATGTTCTGTTACCTGTGGCCTTCAAAGAAGACTCAGGTGTTTATGCTTTTGGGAAGCTGCATTGTTATGCATTAAATGTATCATATCACATCCCCAACTCTGCTTTCACTCCACCCTTCTGCTCTCCTCCCCCCCCCTGCCTAAAAACCCCAAGCATGATCAAATGTGTACGTCAGTTGCGGCAACGCTGTAGTGGGACGGCGCAGGTCTCCTGAGCGGTCCGTTTTGTCCGATATTTATGTCAGGTTGTCTTCATTAGGGCCAGAATGAGACCCATATGTCGTCTTGGCTGCCAGCCACCTCCATCATCTCAGCAGGTGTTCTGCGCCGTCCTTTGTGTTACAGTCGGTGCTTGGCTAGTTTTGGGAGAGGTGGCAGATTGCTTTGAATTCGCTCAGTGCACAGTACAGCTCAGCACAGCTCAGCTGAACAAATGCTTGTACACACACAGGAACTCACCGCACACACACACACACACACACACACACACACACAAACATGTAATGCACAAGTATGCGCACCTTGCACTCACATGTGCATGTAGAAAAAGCTCGAACACGTGCACTGTCCCTTCCTTGAAGGTTGCTGACAGGATGGTAATCTGCAGGCCGTATTTTTATCCCGTCTTTTACTGCCTGATAACACACTGTAACCACACAATGATCACACACGCATCCAGCACTGATTATAACATCGCATGGTGTTATATCCCCAAATCCCTGAATACATGTTAAGACGTGTCTCCAATAACCCGCCAGGCTGTATTCGAACGTCAGCTTGATTCCTCCAGCGCTGATGAATGCGTGTGACATCTCCGAGGCGCTCAGCACATTTCCTTAACGTATTTAAACCACCAGACTCAGCTGCCCTCACAGGGCTTAGCCTTGTCTGCGATGCATTATACACACTGTGTATCTACTGTATCTAATGGGTCAGTGTGGTGCTATGTTGAAATTCTAAACATGTCTGTTTTGCTTCTTTTTTTTTCCAAATCATTATTCTCGACAGGTTTAGTCCTTTCCACCTGTTTTTGTGCAATGCAAAGGCACACACATCAATTAGACAAAACACAAGATGCAGGGCTTGCATGTTACTTGCCGCTCTTAGATTCCAGTTCTCTCGTTCTCCTGTCGTCCCTGCATAATATGCCTGTAATTGCTTATGAGGTTGCAGTGGGTTAGAATACTGAGGAGGATCTGAGACTAAGACGAGGGCCGTGTTTTGTTGCAGTGGCTAAGCTCATTTTATCACCCATTATGGTTGATTAAGGCTGATCCTCACTCTACTTTGCCACGTCACATTGTGTGTGTGATAAGCAATGAAGGTTCATTTCGGCACGTAACTGTAACTAACCCAATCTGTATTTGGGCTGTCTGCGCTTTTAAATAGCTGTGGGTGTTGATCAAGCGCTGCCGAAATCAAACACGTTGCTCGTGACAAAGGATAGATAGTTGCTGTGCTGGGTATGCTCCCATAATAGGCATTGTGTAGGGTTAGATGTTGAAAGCAGCTCAAAAGTGCTTTCCTCCAACTTGGCCCTCAGTAGCAGAGACAGGGGCCTTTTCAACATGACAGACGTGTCTTTTTCTCCCCTGCCAACTCTCAAACGGCCATAATGTGCACAGCGTCAATCAAAGTGTATTCTTTATTCACAAAGCTGGGGAGAGGATCAAAGGCACCATGCCACAGTGAGTCATCATCAAAGTGAAGAGCAGCCCTCTGACATCCCACCCGGCAGTTAGTCACTGACACAGGGGGCGAAGATGACTAGTTACCCAACATATACACATACGACAAGACACACTTAAAGTCCAAAATTTGCACTGTTTAAGTGGTTATGGCTGTGAAATGTTGAAGCGCTTCTTTAAGAACTGTAGAAATTCTGTACTTGGAAAAGACTGATATCAAAGGTTTGAGGTCAATACACAGAGTTACTACTATGTACGGACCCCTCGCCACTGGTCTGTGTAACTCAATGCAATCTCTCATTAACCATTTCTTTCATCTGCCTCTCTGAAAAAGTGAATCCTGGGGTTTACCATCCGTATTCTACTATCAGTGAGTGTCTCCTACATCACTCGCTATTAGATTTTGAACCCTTTATGATTTTATCAGAGATAAAACATGGCTTATTTGTTAGCATTCATAAAGCCACAGTCCCCTTTAGAGACTGAGTTCCACCCACACGCTCTTCTTTCCAGCTCTTTAGCTGTAACCTCTGCTGTCTAAAAAATGCTAACCATGTTCTGTTCTCCCTTTGTTCACATCGCACTCTGCCACTCAGTCTGGCCTCAGTCTGTCAAACCGGTGACATGTAAGTCATGATGGTCGTGCTGCTTAGTTTTTTCGAAGTATTTCATCACTTTCTAGACAAACGGAGTGAATTGCATGACATACTCTCGAGCAAGGCTACGTTCCAGGGCTGGATTTTTGTGCAATCTGCATTATTACAAGTGTCAGTGTAATTTTCTGTGAATCTGAAACAAAATATGATTGTTCTGGATTCACATCAACTCTCTGTATAGCATTGGCAACTGTGTCTGTAAATATCAATAACTGTTTGAAAGAATGAATCACACGTTAATGTTATTACAAACTTGCAGGGCCAAAAAAGAAGGGAAGGAGTCAGCTTGAAAAGAGACAAGAATAAAACTGTAAATAGTTTCTGAAAAAAGCTGTAAAGCAGTATTAATTGGTTGTTTAGCACGTGTGGGCAACTGACAAAAATATGACATAGAAGTTTGCAAAAACTGTCTTTTACCACATCCAGCAGAAACCAAAGAAACATTAGCATTGATTTGGAATTTTGTTTCTGAGACCGACAGACTCTGTAGATTCATATGAGCGACCCTTTTCACATTACGTGCAGCCATTGGAGCCATTGTTCATATAAAGATATTGATTACTACAGCTTTAAAGATAAAAACATGATGTTCTGTCAATACTTTATAAACTGATGGATGCTCTCTCTCAGTAGACTATGAACACCCCTTTGGCCATTGTTTAATAAGACCCAGTGGGAATAAGAGAAACACAGACACTGTGGGGAAATCCCACTCATTTTAAGAATTATTGCAGGTTAAATCCGTGGTCTTGGACATTTCAGTTGACCTACAAAATACGCTTTAATACCCAAATGTGCTTTAGCCTCTAATGCTGCTGTCAGCTCTGATCAACGAAACATAACGTCACCCCCTGGAAATAACCCTTCATTTTCTCTCGCTTTTATCAAAATTCCCAGATTGCAGTCAGTGAAGCAGGACCACATATAAATCCCAGCTGCTTTGTCCCTAGCTTTTGGCTTTGGGACTTACTAACAATTAGGAATTCCTGAATAATTAAGTCCAGCTTACTTTTAATGTCCTCTGCTGAAAAAAAAAAAAAAACGACCAATGGCATTCTGTCACTACCTCTCACACAGATAATTGGATTGTCCCTCCAAGTGATTGTTGGATGCCCCTTTAATTTTATAAATTGAGGGCCACAAAAAGAGCATAAAGTGCCGCAGTGATTACCATTACCCCTCATCTATGCACACACACACACACACACACACACACACACACACACACACACACACAGACACACACACACACATGTACCATGGTAACACATTATTAAGCACTCCTCTAGCTTTTAATTCTTCCATGCACCAATGCAATGGTTTAACAAGCATATTGATTTAGCCATGCGATACCAGCTCTTATATTCATTTCTCTAATGATGATTTGGGTGTGTGATCACCCAGGGACAGAAGTGAGTTTTACAGGGAGATCCATTTAATCTTTGTGTCAATAACCCACTCCCTCCTCCCTCTCTCCCTTCTTCCTCTCCTAAGCTTGCTCTTTTGCCATGCCTTGCAATTCCTCCTCCTGTGTTCACTGTCGCCATTTCTAATCTGGCCACCCTAGGGGAGGTGGCATCCATACCCCATTCCAGTCACGCTGCCTTTCTGTTTGCTTTCCATCCCACTTGAGGGTAAAATGACTTCCCAAAGACATCAAAACCTGGCAGATCCTATTCAGAATTTATCATTCTGGATTGTGTTAATGCAGCAAAAAGTGGCTACATGTAGTGTGTAACGTAGGAAGTAAGAATCCCCTGAGTTCTGTCAGGTAGTGTTCAACCACTAAAGCTCACTTTGTTTTCTATCTCAATTAAACACCCACTCGCTCTGCTGTTCCCTCTAGTTTGCATAAAACAGATGTGTACTGGCAGGTAAAAGGGCAACACCAGTCACCTTCATGCACCGTCCTCTGAGGGAAAAGTAACCAGAGAAAAAGAGACAGGAGACGACATGGAGGGAGACAGGGGGAGAGAGGGACTGATGCAAGAGAGCAAGGGTTGCTGTTCCACGTGATTGAATAAGAGGCGAAAGAGATGCGATACAAGGAGGATTTGAAGTGCTGCTAATGAGCTGGGAGTTAAAACGGATAGCTTTGCAGTGGAAACAGATTTGAATATTACCAGCCAGGGATTTATGATGAGAGTATGAAAAAGACGCAGAAAGAGGAAAAAATAAAGTCCCTTTCAATAAATCATTTCATCTTACATTGAGTCTTAAAAACTTATTTTCCATGAAGCAAGTGAAGAAAATCTATTGATGGTGTGAAAAATGCTCCCCATTTCAAGGATGATGGGTTTTTAAAACTGAACACAAGATCATTTGCCTTTAAGTGGAGATGTTTGGCAGCACATAAGGATCTTTGTCCGATTCTGTCATGCGGCGTCTATTACATTTGTTAGTGAAACTGGGTATTAGACAAAGCGTTGCAAAACTTTGAATGTGTCTCATGGGCAAGGTGTTTTGTTGAAAGCGGCACCTGCTTTGTATGATAATGAAAAAAAAAAGCAATATTTCACTCAGGATTAGACAGTTGTTTGCGGTGCGACTCGCTGAGGGGTGTCAAATTTCTTGGCATCTGCTTCCGCTGAGGTGCAGTAGGGTATGACTCTTAAGTTTTAGAAGTGATGTGCATCTCTGAGAGAGGGATCCATGCAATTTAGATTTACTCACTGGAACTTTACCAAAACCAAAATAAATGTACAACTGTGAAAACTTCACTTGTGGTTGTTGCTGTCAAACGGATGTGGCTTATATTCAGCATAATAACAGTCATTTCCTTCAGGACTTATTAGGAGTGTCTGCTGAGCATTTTCTAGCAGCTGTGGGCTGCGACTGTGGTAGCTTTTGGTATGCTGTTGTGAATCAGCTCAGCAGTGTGCAGTTGTTGATGGGTAATTGATGTTGATGGAATAATTCAGAATCAGAATCAGCTTTATTGGCCAAGTATGCAAACACACACATGGAATTTGACTTTGGTTTTTCCACTGCTCTTGTGTATTTACACGTAATCAGACAAAAAGGGAGACGAGAACAACAAAGCTGAGCAAAGTAAACACACATTTAAGTTAAGCAAAAAAAAAACATTTACAATTAAAAAAATAAATGTACAATCTAAATATGTGAATATATATATATATAAATATAGGTGTAAAAAAATGTGTTGTGCTGTTTAGCACTAACACATACATACAGTGTTGGGCAAGTTACTTGAAAAATGTAATCAAATACTAATTAATTATTATTCCCTAGTGACTGCACATAGCACTGAATACTCATCTTTTGTTAGAGGCTTGCCCTCTACCTCCACTCACTACACAAAGCTAACACATCTCAGACCTGTCTCAAGTGTTGGGCAAGGTACTTGAAAATGTAATTGGTAACTCATTATGTATTACTCATTGAGAATAAAAACCCAACAACCAATAACTCAACAGCAAAAGTAATGAGTTAGTCTTAGTTTGTTTGATGAATTCTGTTCAGATCTTGAACACCACAGGATGGCTACTGTAACATAGAAGCTGCAGGAAGTACCCTGCCCTATTGAACTCACTGAGACTGTATCACACATAATGATTGTTGCACATGGGAGTGACGCCATACTGTCTGCTAGTGGAAACTCAGGGCTACAATCCTGTGAACTCTGAACTCAGCAAAATTGATCATCTCACATCCCACATAGCTTCTTCAGGCTGCGGTAGTAACGTTATACATGGCCTACCATTTGTTCGCAAAAAAACGTGATATTAATTTGGGGAGAATGTCGTTGCTTGTTAGCCAGCTAGTCTTGTCTATTGACTATTGACTTTGAATCTTGCTAGCAGTTTTTAGCTCATAGCTGAGCCAGAAGGTCCTATGAGCGGAGCGGACTAGAAATATCTTACATTGTCGAATCTGTGGTTCATCCTATGTACTGGAGTAATGAACGAAGTTTCTATTGCATAAGAGCTTTATGGAGTGGTAAGGCTTGTTCCAGGTACTAGTCTAACCATCAGGTGTTACCAGGGAAACCTTTGTGAATAACTTTAAATGTCCTTTGAGGTGTCCATAATCTGGAATAAATTGATTCTGCGGAGGCAGCTGTCCGACGGTTTTCTGCCTCAACAATTAATTCCTGATAATGGACACCTCGTCTGGCATTATCTCCGACGTCATATACAGTTTTAATCAGAATATGGGCTGTCACAATTCACTCCATATTTACCATATAGTGCATTATATATATTATGTCTGCTGGTGTACTTTGTCTGAATGTCTAGATTCCAATTTATGCACCGTATATTGAACTCCAAACCACCTACAATGGAACATAAAAGCTATGTTCATGTCACGGACTTTAATGCGAAAATGACAGCCATGCAGCACCTGAAATTGTGCAAAATGATGATGATTACAAAGCATCTGAATCTCAATTTATTGCTCACTGGAGTCAACTATTGAGTGTCCATCATATAGGGAACAGTGTACGAGTGTACATGGGAGAGATTTCAGTCACTTACATCAAGTGATATCCTCCATGCTGATCAGAACAACATCCTGATCCAAAAGCCAAAAAGCATTAACGTGACTCCAGAATTTGGCCAACTTGTAATCTGTGATACAAGGTTTCCTTGTACCACTGCTGCAAGATTTTGGTCCACAATGTTAGCTAAGAGGCCAGTGTGTGAAGATATTCATCCGCAGTAGACACTCAGTGACAGGGGTTGGACATTTCATTATGTGCACTTAGAAAATAATCATGTCAACTCTCAAATTATTATGAGTAGAGAATATAAGTGTCACTTTATGCAATGATCAAAATGTTTAACTTGTGCCATTTAATGATGATAATGATGCACGTAATTAATTTAACCATGTGTGCAAAAACTAGTGTGCTGCTTAGACCTTTCTACACAATGAGCTTTGTCAAATCCATCAAGCACCATTGACATATTCTGCTATTTGTAATGCAAGCATCTTCTTATCAATTAGGAATATTTGATGCCACCCATCAAAGAATGACATGAACATCAGGTTGTCTGATGTAAAAAGCCCCCACAGAGGCCCTCTAGCAGATGGGGCATGCTAATAAACGTCTGTTATGTCATGCTCTTCAAACAATTTACAAACAATCGTCAATGCAGAGGAGCCATTACGATAAGCAATTAAAATCTGAGGTATTAATGATGTAACTGTGAACAATAAAACATTGGAATATAGAGAGGATCTTGCTAAAGCAATCTTCATTCAAGCCTGTCAGGAAAATGGATATTAAATGTTAGTTTGTGCCCAATAATTTATAAGAATGTGCTGCTGAATTCTTGCAGCTTGAGGATGACAAAGAATGCAAAAGAATCTGTGACTCAAACGTATTGATCTGGCTAAATGCCTTGATATATTGTGATGTAAAAATTGGATTATACGCATTGAAGGGCTGAAAAACTCTGCAGCACCGAATGTGTAACTTATTGCACCTTAAAGTGTATCGAATAAGAAGCAACCAGTAGCTTACCCGCACTTCCACCAGCCATGACATAGTTTTTGCAGCACAGGGAGCAATCAACAGGCTGCACAGTTTATCTACCTAAATCAAGAATGCATCCACCTCCCAGGTTACGTTACTCTCTCATGACTAAGGCACTAGAGCTCTAGTTTCAGAGAAGTATCTAGAGAACTATTTAGACTGTTCTATTTTACTGCTAGCAAGCTGACAAGCTCCTCCTGCACCAAAATAAAAAAAAACACTAACCAGTCTACCACTGTTGTTTATTGATGTGCGGGCGATTGTGCAGGAACAGTTGTGTGTGCATTTTGAAGGTCAGAGCATCCATTTCATTGGTTTATTTTACACATTTCGGTTCCTTATGTAATGGAAAGCCAAATATCTTCCTTGCATGAGGGTAGATTATTTATTTATGCATGAAAACTCTAAAGCCAATTAATGATTTCAAAATAAAATGTGACGCCTGTGCACGCTGGCCTGCACAAGAGGATTAATCAGCATTAAGGGGTCAACCCATCATGGCGTGCTAAGGTCTAGAGTCTAACTACTTCGAGTCACAGCAGTAAAGTGTGACATAAACTGGGTGGTGACAAGGTCATATTCTTACTTTGAAACTCCATATGCACAGTGTAAATACAGCCTGCGATGCAAAGAGGGTGCGATAAGCCTTAACGGAGGATTCTCAAACTACCCTCGGATTTCCTGTGAGATTTTAATGAAATAGATTATGTTATGCTGTCTAACTGTACATTAATAGTAAATGTACAGGATGTTGGAATATTTTGAATCAAACATTTGCATAATTGTACCCATAGTTCAAAACCATGTTTGATCTGATCTTATATAATGTATATACCTGTCATGTGACAAATATTTAGGCAGCTCTTCAATGTTTAGGCATAACCTTTGTCTAAAAACTAAAGCTGAGAACCAAATAATAGCATTTTGTCGCACATTCATTCTTTGCTGTCAAAGTTTTATTTTCGTTAGACCTAACAGTGCTGGCGTCATATTGTGAACACTGCGTCGTGAATTGATTTGATGGGTGAGAAAAAATATCGTCCCATCTTTACTCAAGGTCTCAGATGAAGCTTGGGGGGATTGTTGTGAGCTAAAAAGTCAATCTGATCAATCAGCCAACCGCTGTCAGCCTTTTTAAATGAGAAGAGACTCCATCTGTAGAAGTGCTACGCTGATGTATATACCCCCCCCCCCCCCCCCCCCCCCACACACACACACACACACACACACACACATACCTCAGGCTTGCCTGCACCTTCATAGGCAACAGAGTGTATAGAGGAAGAATTAAAAAACAGCAATTTGCTATCTTTTCTTCAGAGTGTGCTCTGTGTTTCCAAATGCGATTCTGCCTTTGGGCTGTGCTGTCGTCTTTATTAACAGATTAAACGCCAAAAAGTAATTGAGAATTAGCAAGTCATCAGCAAGTTATTGGCGGTTTGGTCTCGCCAAAGTGGGTCTAAAATCATTCAGGCCATGGGCTCCCATTTTAGCAATCCTATTTTTTCAGCTCAGAGGGGGAGTCAGTGGAAATACACTGTCGCCTGCTACTGTAGTTCTTTTTGAGGTTTGTAATGTCCTTTGACAGAAGCAGAGCCCTATTTAACTGCCTCCTACATTGACACGCAATTTAGTTTTTGCTAATTATAGGGTACAGCGGTCATAAATTATTCCCTGCTCTTTAGCTCTCCCTCACCCACTCTCTTTCTTCATACACAGACAGAAACACACACACCCACACTAACCACACAAACAAAATTACCCATCTGCTGATTTTCACACTGAGGCTGAATGTCACGTACAATAGGATGCCGCACACTGACTCTGGGTGGGGGCTGAGAGGCAGAGAGACGGAGAGGAGAGAGCAGGCAAAGAAACGAGAGCAGGGAAAAATCCAACAGTTCATCTCTCCCCTGCTGTTAAAGGCCATTCATAAATACTCCGCCTTCACTCTGCCTCACAGTCAAAGACTCCAGTGCCTCGTCACATCTCGAGCAATGCTTTGAATTATCATAACACTAAAAGTTGAAAACATAAAAATGCATCTTGACAAGAGGAGAGGGGTAGGAGCCGGAAAAAGGCAGCACAAAAGTAGCCTGCTAACACCTCTGGCGCCGGAATAGGTGTTATAGTAAAAAAGTGGCAATAACATCTAAGAGAGGAATTACTTTTAGAACGCTGGCAATATTGTCTGAGCCTATGGCATCTAACAAGTTAGACCTTTAAATCCAATCATAATCAACCATTGTTTAAATTAAATGAAATCAAAGTGATCTGACATTCAATAAAATTTCAGTGTCCCGAAAATAATCTAAAAGAATCAGGTGAAATTTTACATTTCTACTTGTCTGGATGAGGCTGTTATAATCTATTATAATCTATTTATAATATTGTCTATTGGTATGCTTTCAGGCATGCTGGATTTAAAGACTCCGTTTTAATAGGCCATGAATTTTGATTCTCTTTGAACGATGTCGGAAAAAAAAACAACATATTGTGCGGTTGGTTGGTCGGCTGATTGGTTACAGCGTAGCAGTTCTCAGAGTGAAAGCGTAAGGGTCTGTATCAACGGGAGCCAGGACGCTCCTTTTGAGTCAGCAACCCCTTGTCCTTAATTACCTACCGCCAAGGAGTTTATGTTTCCTGTACCATTTGTTTGTCTGTTTGTTAGCAGCGTTACAGAAGAACTTCTGGCCCCATATTCATGACTGTTGGTGGAAGTGTGTAGCGTGGGCCAAGGACGAACCCCATTAAATTTTAGACCAGCTCTGTATCCAACTCCCAAACAAGCAGTAACATTGACCAAATTGTGAGCTTTAGAAATATATCCAGACATAAAATATATAGAGGTTGCACTTGCAGATTTGCATATCATAGAAGACTGGATTGTTGGCCTTGGTGGAGGTCTGTGCTCTCTGGGGGAACCTTGTACTTTCTAGTGTTAGACGAGTTTCTCAGAAAAGCTCTTTGGCTGACCCCTGCACAGAAAAAAAGAATCATTTTACCATTTTTAACTGGAATACCTTTCTTACCATATTCTAGTCGATTAAATCTTAGCCTATTATGTCATGCAAAGCTGGATGCCCAGTATCTAAAAGTATCTAAAAGATACTATTAGATACTAATGCTGTATGTCTTTCTGCTGTACACGTGCGATACTGTGCAAATGTGTCACCATGTCATGGAGTTAATAAGATCAACACAGCCAGGCAAACGCACAGAGAGACAGTAGGTACATCTGCAACATGTTTTTTTGCCGATTTTTATATTACTTAGGCCATCTAGGAAACACAAATGCTTATTACATTATTATTTGTTAAGCGTTTATAACGCAGACATGGAAATCATCCATGAGTCCCCAATAGAGTAATGGCTTTTGGTTTGCACAGAAGCAAACACACCAGTCCAGTCTCTAGAATTACAAATATATCTGACAATTCTGAATGTCACGATTTACATCTAATGCCAATGCAAGAAGTACCTTGGCCATAAAAGTTCAACACGTTAGAAACAAGTAGAGGTCAATAGCTTGATCCAGGGCCTTCAGATGAGGCACACATTTGTTTTGAGACGCTGAGTCTTGTGTATTAAACCTTTAACCACAGTTTATTTGATATTCTTGGCAAATGGGTGGGATACATTTATCTTATGGACAAATTACTCCAGTATGACTTTTCACCTTTTCAAAATGAAAGAGGCTTTTAAAAAGCAATGTGATTTTGGCTCTCTTTGATAATTTAAGCAGGTATAAGAAAGTTTGGTGGCATTAACTGCAAGATGGTTGTATATTTCCCAGTGACCGTCCTGGATCTGTGTTATTATTTACTGTGCCTCAGCTCTCCTTCACGTCCCCCAGGATGACTCATGTGTCGGGGAAAGAGCTGGAAAGCTAACAGTAGAGGAAGGATTTTGCCTAAAATGCTAAAGAGAAGTGCCTTACTCTAATATGAGAGTGACAAACACAATCGCAGACGTAAAGAATACACATTCTGAGTCTTTTTTTTTTCTTCTCTCTTCTTTCTGTGTCTCTGTCTGGACATAAATGTTGAGTATCCACAAGGGGGAAATGCTCCAATTCTCCCATTTCTCTCCTTGAGCAAGCTCACAGATTCCTCCCCTCCATCCCACGGCCCCTGTCTCCCACTCAGCCTCTGCCTCTTTGCTGTTCTGATTTCTTCCTTACTCCAAAGAGCCTCTTTGACCTGCGCTAAGGGGATACGACTGTGCCCCCCTCACCACACACAGAGCTAACAATCCTGCTTCCTATTATGCTGAGAATTCACGGCACACACCTCGCTCAAGGTCATTTATTCAAGGCAAAGCTCACGCTGTTCATGTTTGCGTAGCAAGAGAGGAAGAAAAAGAGCCTTCCCAACATGCGTTATTTTTTTGTATAATGACTTTAAACAGTAATGTACAGAGGAGGCTGAGGAGCCAACTAGTATGGCATGTTTAACAGACCATGTTAAAGCCAAATTCCTTTGTTGCTGAGGCAACTGGTCTCTTGGCAGAAACTAGGGTGTAATATTGAAGAACAGGGCTATAATGAAGACCTGGCTCCCTGGAGAGAAAACACTCGTGGCCAGTTTCACAGACATGGATTACGCCTGTTCCTAGACTAATTTGCCTTTTCAGCGGATGTCTCTGTTGAGAAATCTCTTTAGTTGGAGTCTATGCGTAACCGGCCCCCTGTGTCTCACTCCTGAACTTATTCTTCAGTTCAGCTGTCTGGCCTTTTGTCTGTCCTGTCTTTCTAAAAGTCCTGGACCAACATGGACTTGTTCCGTCTGCATTCTCACCCCTCTACCCCTGCCTAGGACTCTAGATTTAAGACCTTAGCAGATATCACAAGTTGTACGGCTCAGGCTTATTCATCATGTTAAATATCCCTTAGCCCTCTCA
This sequence comes from Pempheris klunzingeri, assembly GCF_042242105.1. Taxonomy (NCBI): domain Eukaryota; kingdom Metazoa; phylum Chordata; class Actinopteri; order Acropomatiformes; family Pempheridae; genus Pempheris; species Pempheris klunzingeri. Next base: position 15,139,393 of record NC_092029.1, on the reverse strand, counting down.
GTATCCCCTTGGTGTAGATTATTCAAATGACGGCTCCTTCATATTTGGAATTAGGCTGTAGACATATCGGCTAATAAATTGACTCTATCCGACAACACTCCCCAGCTGCAAAGAACCCCCGTGATATATGCTCTTGTGTGTCATAATGTACTATTATTCCATTTTGAACATGCTAGTGGGTGCTGCGTCTGTGTCAGCCACCCAGATTAGAGTCATAAAACTTGGCGCTTAGATGATGTGACATTTCGCCCGGGCTGTAAAATCTCCGCAGGCTGATCGTACTTTCACACTGTAAATTCAAAGCCTGCAGTAAGAGCACTGAGTCAGGCGTGTGCATACTAATGGTAGGTTAAATATGCACATACAGTACAAGTGGGTGTGCGTATTCTTGTTTATATGTTTACGCCATTTACTTAAAGTCATCCTTTGGTAATGACTGCATGTGTGACTGAATTCATACACCTTGGGGCATCTCACCTGTCTTTTTTCTGCCGTGTGCACTGTAGGCAGTATATGCATGATGGCGTGTTTTCATCTCTCTGTCCTCCTGCATGTGTGCGTTAAACTCTGAAAGAATATTCATCATGCTTTCTCATTCTGTGTGTGTTTGTGTCTGCGTGGCACTATCAGTATCTCCCCAATCCATCGGGTGGGATGGCAGCGGGTTGTGCGAGGGAAGGGACAATGAATGACATTGACAGGCAACGTGCTGCTGAACGTCTCCCCGTTCCAGGGACACTGAGCTGATCGCTGATAGCAGATGTGTGTCTAATTGCGGAGGGGTTGGGCGCCCTGGATACGTCTCTGTCTCCTCTGTCTCTGCCTGCCAGGAAGCTAAGCCCCCTCTGGAGCCCCCAATCACTGCTTCTAATTAGAGGCCTTATCTCTGTCAATCACTGTGCCTTTCGCTCTCCTCTGCGGCCCGCCACACGGATAACAGGGCAATGGGATTGGCCAGGATGTCGTGGTGTGGTCACAGAGGACGAGAAAACAGATAAACAGGGAGGACAGGGAGAAATGCTAAAGGGAGCCGACAGAAGGAGAGGGAGATTTCAAATAGGTGTGTGTTTCTATGACAAAATGTGAAGCAGTTTAATTCAAGTAAACCTCCTCAGATCTGTCCATACAGATCCATTGAGCTACTCCACTGGAGCAATTGGACATTAAGGGCTTTAGGCCAACGAACAATAGCTATTGAGAGAGAGGAGAATAGTTTGCGGTGAGCTAACTCACCCACATTTTATCCTTGGGAATCACATCTAAATCAACTCACAGATAAGTGCTGAAGCCCATTCAGAAACAGTTAATTGCTACTACTGTATGGAGTATAAAAGGATAGCTGCTCGGTATTTGTCAAATTACAAACTCCATATAAGTCTAAACTTGGGTCTCACAGGCAAACTTCACTCCTTCAAATGTACCTCTTGGTGGCAATTGTGGAAAAGACCGCCATTACATGTGCATTTCCGCACGTCCTCCCTGGAACTGCAGCAAAAGCGGTGGGGCACCTAGTGTATCGCATGCTATAGTCATTTCACCTCATTCTAAAATCCAGCAATCTTGCAGATCACTCACTTTTGAACCATACAGAGGTGCTGTAAGAATATTATGTAATAAAAAGATAATAATCATTGCAGATTTTGGCTTGAAATGACTATTGTGTTTAAAGAATTTGGTAATGTTTCACGCTTAACCCCATTAACTACAAATCACATCCTCTACATTGTGGCCATACATTTTTTTTGTAGAGCAGACTGAGATAATAGCGAATGAGATAATCACGTCGTCGGCGCATGTGAACAGAAAGCGGGTGCAAAGGGAGGTGAGAAGTTGAGGTTAAGTGGAAGAGATTGAAACAAAAGGACAGACATGTGGTGATGGAGCTTAAGTGTAAGATAAAAAGGAAGATTAGGCCAGAGGTGAGCAGGCCTGGAACATGTCCAAAAGAGAGAGAGAGAGAGAGAGAGGGAGTGAAAGAGAGAGGAGATAGAAGGAGGAATCCTCTCCCCTCATCTCAATGTCTCTCCATGCTGGTTCTGTCTGGGCACCTCTTCAAAATCAATTTAAGAAATTACCATTCAGCCAGAGTTCCGTCATTAGGATTTTATAATTTCATCTTCCTCCTCCAGTGCCTTTATCCCAGAGCCCCTCAGTTCATCTCTGCAGCACAACCCCGGTGAATAATTAACCGCGGCCGTGAGCAGAAAGGCGATGAGCGACACAAGCGTTCTATCATTCACACACAGCCGCACACCTTCAGCGGCGGTGGCGATGTGCTTTTAAGTCTCTTCCTTCCTGCTTCTGTCTCTCTACGGTTTTACTCAAACCTGACATACCATGTCTCTTGCTAACACGCTACCATGCCAGCACTCTGAGACGCAAACACAAGTTCTCGAACACGGGCTCAGATGGCGAATATGTCTCACGCATGCACAGATGCTCAGACGCCCATACAAAGACTCACATACACCTTATCATCTGCACACACACTTACTCACTGTCTTCCTCCTCCACTCCTCCTCTATTCCCTTAAGACATTTTAGCTGAGGAAGCAGAGGTAGGTGGGGCAGGAGGGTTTTGGGGATGGGGTTGGGGGTGTGGGTAGGGTGAGGAGCTAAGAGCAGCACCTCACCTTCTGAGATCCCTGTGTGACACAGCAAGTTGGCAAGCCTCTTTGTGCACACGAGTACAGGGAGACATGTTGAGGCGGGGGTGGCAGAGCCCTCCTCTGACCTCTCTTGCCTGAAGTGTAGAGCTCCGTAAGCCAGGGTGGGGTGGGAGAGAAAAGGGTGAGGGACCTATTGGAGGTGGGTACTGGTTAGAGGTAAACAAGGTGCAGGTCTTAGCCAGGGCTTAGCCTTAAGACTAGATGTGGGCGAACATATTTTTGGACAATCAATAGGCTGGCTCAGCTGGATACTCAGCAGTCTGGCTATTTCCAGGCCTCAGGGGCCATTGGACTCTTTGTGGAGCAAAGGTATTTATTTCAGTGTCATTTGGCTAATGGACCGGCGGTGTTTAATATAAGCAGAATGGTGGCTATTATTCCTTATATTCTGCTAACACAGGTCCAGCATGTCTCAGAAATGTGTGCTAATGTTTTGCAAAGAATACTCTGTGTCCAAACTGGCAGACTGATGCAATGACACGCAGTCGGGGCCTGAGAGGTATCTATAATAGATTTAGTTCCGCCAAGTGAATACATTTATTTTATTTACTTTACTCCCATTTGCTGTATGCATATTGTTGTTTTTTTATCTGGTTGAAAGCTTCTTATTATTTTAACTGCGGCTGCTCATTTTGTTGATGTCTTTAGGTTATCTTTTTAATTTGTTTCTGCCTTTCTTCCTTATTGTTCTATCAATGGTTCATGTAAGGGTGATATTTGTGTTTTCTTTAAACTGAAATGTCCCCCTACTTTTTTACTGCACACTACGTTTATCTTCTTAACCAAACCAGCAGCCTAACACTCTAGGCAGGGCAATGTTGGGTTTTTTTGTGGTCAGTCCACAACTGTCCAATGAAATGCAAAGTGTTATTACAGTTGCAGTTTAAAGTGCTCTATGTTTTTAAAAGAAACAAAAAAAATAGTTTTATCTATATAGTGACAGGAAAAACAGAAGTTGTTCTGGCAACCTCTGGAAAGCCTGCTAAGAGAAACTGATTGGTTACTGTCTTTGTCTGGAATCATAACACTGCAGACAAGGGACACGGTGCCAAAAGAAAATCATTCCAAAGGATGTAATCTGGGAACAAATCAGTCAGGAGCTGCTGTGCATCCAAATCACAACTCTCGGTTTTGATAGCAGTAGTGAGAGGAAACCAAAAGTATTAAAAAGTTAAAAAAGTGGAATATTTCCCATCCACTTGGCTTGGTTTATGTAAGTTGGTTTACAAATGGGCAACACTTAAGAGGAAAAAAACACAAGTTGCAGACAAATATGTTTTCCTAAAATATATATATTTGTCTGGATATTTAGCTGGCATCCTTTTCAGCATGAAAACAGGATTAGCTCCGGGAATGTTGCTGGCATGTGGGTATGATGTGTGTGTGGGTTTAGAGTGGCGATGTCAGTCTGACTGAACGGCCTGCTCTCACATCATGTGTCGTGCAACTAATCAGCAGCAGTTACAGTAAAGTTAGGCTGTTCGACAAGTGTAAAAACTGTTGGACACGTTTGTTTTGACTGCTGCAAACTGGGTGGAATTTACAGATTGGAAGTGGCACGCTATCGTTCTTAATAATGCACATTCCCTAAAGTGTTGACTAATTGGAACTATTAAAATCTTGACACCGGTGGTTAATTTGTTTCCTTGTGTTTTATAGCGATCATTTGTCCCATCGGAAAGCTCTGATGAAACATGAGGTGATTACGCCAGTAAGTAACTCTGATGAAGTTGGAGCGGGCTGAGCGAGGCGCTGGCCAACGTCTCACACCTCCCAAAACCCCTAATGTCATCAGTCGCTGACATTTTTGTCACATGGATCTACTGGGCTGGTGGGCCTGCATCGTTGTCGTCGTGACAAACAAGACCTTTGTGAACGCTCCGAGACCTAAATGAGAAAATAGTCAGCTTGACCTTTCTGTGAAATCCTTGAGGAGAACACAGTAAAATATCTTAATTAGAAAGAGATGGAGTTGCTAGGTACACGCATTGATCAGGCAGAAACCACAGTTGTGGAGACGGGACTGGCGAGAGGGAGGGAGGGGAACATAATGCAATGCTGTTGTCGAACAGTAATCATGAATCATGCTTTGGAATGAAGAATGAGGTGGCTATCTGTGCAAAGTAATTTTTTTATACAGATACAGAATGCTTCAAGGCCACAGAATGAGAAGACTCAGCTTCTATATAAGTGGATTTCATGTGATTAAATCAATTCTTGTTTATGTTCAATATAGACTTCTAACACAATTACGAGACATCCCTGTAAACTCTAGTGCAATCCGATGCTACAGCCATAAATTCTACTTTAAAAAAGATAAGAGAGTTCAAAAGCTAGAAATATACTTTCACATATGACACGGAAAAGCAGCGAAACCTCACAGCAGTCATGAATAGTGCCACGTGGGCTACAGTTGACATAAGTAAAAACCTGTTTGATGCATGTTTTTCTCATTTTTAGCATGCCTTTAGGTTTCTTAGTTGTTTATTTTGGTTGTTTATTCTGAGGTGTTCAAGCTCCTTGATATTTGTCTTACTCCTATCCGTCCTAATTGGTGCATTTTCCCCTCTACCTGTGCTTCACTCCTGTTTCTTGTTTCTGTATTTTATCACTGGGCAAATACATACTATAAACTCCCGTGTAGTCCCTGTGGGAATAGTTAATGTTGTGCTCTACCCATTGAGCTTCACTATACAAACCCACAGGCTCCCAAGTGCAGTCAAGAGAGCAGCAATGTCGCTTGTAGCTTGTCATAGCTATTGACAGAGACCTTGTAAAACTCGCTGAGTCCAGTGAAGCAGGGCACCAGTCAACCTCCGATTCACCTCCTTGACTCCTGTTGACCAGCTCTGATGTAAACAGAGTGCCGGGAAAGCACTTGTTTGACCAAAACAATATGCTGTCTGTCTGCTGCTGTGATGCAACCCGTCCACTTTACAGCCTGCTGTTTGGATTTTCCATCAACTTGCATCACTGTGAGTGACTGCTGGGAGCGTTTCATTATTATTACACTTCAATTATTGGCGAGAGATTAAGCGCTATATGAGATACAAGAGATATTATTTGGCCTGACAGCATTCAGAAGAAAAACCTACCGGAGGATCCAGATGCTGCTGGTTTCATCTGACAACTATAGAGATTTTTGAGGTTAAAAAAAAAAATTCATTACTACAAAGTTTTAGTGACTGTGAACAGACGGACAGGGAACGTAGTGATATTGATCTGCTGTGGCTAAGAATAATGTTCAAAGGCATCAGGCTTCAGGGAGTAGGCTGGTCGGGTTTCATTGAGTGTAAACATTTTCAAGAAAGAAATCGCCTGAAATGAGAATGCGAGATGAGGGAGAGATAGAAAACCAATGAGAAAATAAAGACAATTCATGCGCTTTTCTTTTTTTTTTTTTTAAATCCTCGAGCCATCTCTTTTACTCTGTGGCCAGCTCAGGATAGATGAGCGTGTTTGCTGGATGATGGAGCTTTTCAGCCCTGGTGGTGGCTGCAGTCCCTGTCTTTGGCTCTGACATGAAACTATGGGCAGCAGCCCCGGGCCCGCACTGCCAGAGCACTGTGTGGACAAGGATGAAGCACCCGCCACCGCTTTAGCTCTGGTTCCAGTAACAACACCCACATAAATGGACTATATGGGCTTTTAATAAGTGTTTCAGCAAACAGGCACTTGCATCTGCTTTTGTTTGATGTGTTTCAAGGGCATAGTAGTGTCTGTTTGGCAGAGTGGGCTTCCACCTGCCGAAATGCATCGCTGGGATGATAATAGCATTTGACTTCAATTGAGGGCTTTACGCCGGGCAAGGCGTGAATTGTTTCATCTTTGTTTATCAATGTTTTTCCCATGGTTTTCGGCTAATTGCAGAGCAGAGTGGCTTGCAGAATGCCTATTAGTGCCGTGCTGAGTTGAGAGACAGACCAGTAAGGGAAAAAAAAGAAGAAAAAAAACAAAACGGCTCATCACTGAAAACAAGAAAAACCCACAAGCACTTACACACATTTCTATGTGGAATATTTCTTTTCTACTTTCCTCTAAGCCTGCGCATGCATACACTTGCTTGTGTGCCCCCCCTCCACACACACACACACAGACACAAGCATAAAGACAACAGCCAAAGATAAGAAGGACAAGCCTTTTGTATTCGAGCCCACACACAGAAAACGAAGCGGTACACGTGAGAGTACATCACTGCCGGGTGTGTGTGTGTCTGTGTGTGTGTGTGTGTCCTTGCATTATCTTCTGCCTGTTGTTTAAGTGCTGCTAAGAAAGACAGAAAGAAAGAAAGAAAGAAAGAAGGAGGGAGAGGTGGAGGATAGATAGGGAGCTAATGGAAGAGGGGGGAGAAGCAGGGGTGAGGAGCCCTGTATCCCAAGAGTCCCCCTTCTCCAGCCCAGGGGCAGTGACACAACAGCAGCTGCTTCTGCCTCTCAGAGCCACAGTCATACGAAGCAACGTTTACCCCCCCAGCAACAGCTACCAGCAGCCGATGTGGACTAATCAGTCCACCAGTCCTGGCTTCAGCCCGGCCGAGGGAGTCCGACTTTCCCCCTCGTCAGGCTTGATCTCTATCGATGCTGATATACACAATAGTTACTGCGCTCGCTGGGCTGAAACGTAAAACACACAGGCAATAATGTCCTACAGACGGGTCAGGTGGCCCCATACAGCAGGGTTAATTCCCTGCCATGGTGGCCACCCTCCTGCACCTCACAAAGCCATTGAATTTGCGGAGGGCTGGCAAAGGCTGGCGAGTGACAAACGAGGGGGGAATACAGAGAGCAATACAAGAGAGTATGAGACATGGTCTGCTGGCTCACTGTTTTCTGTGTGTGCATGTGTCTGTATGTTTCTGTGGTAATTAAATCTCGAAAGCCTCTGTTTTGGAGCACTGCACACATGGAGCCTAGACTGGCTTGGGTGCTGACTCCGTGGGCCTGACTTAATTACAAGCAAACATACACACTGTAATTACACACAACTACACCTGCACAGCACTGCCAGCTCCGACAAAGGTTGTCCAAACAATATTTTCTGCGGGAACAGTTTCAACTTGCTCTAATAAGCATAGTTAGAGGACGTTCCAATGACGTTCCCTTATTATCTACTGTTTTCATTCAGCTCGGACAGTGCTTTAGCTGATACGACCTTCGCTTTGGCTGTTTCTGTCCATTAGTAAATAGATAAACAGTACAGCCGGGTACTGTCAGCACAATATGTTGTGGCTATTATGATAATATTTTTGTGTCCTCCAGCTGGGTGAAATTTGTCACTTATGTGCACATGCAAACTATAACTCAACTTACTGGACCAGACCATAATCAGTTTAAGCAGCTTACAGCTGTGCAGGCAGACATATGGAGGCAAATCATTGCATGTACATATACACACACACACACACACATACACACACACACACAGCCAAGCAGACTTCCCTTTAAGGACATCTACACACTCACACTTCACAATACACAAATAGTCAAATGTGCCTTTGGCCCTTGATGTACACTTTCCATTAAACTGTGTCTGGATGGTTTTGGGATCAGCTTGTTTTTCAGATCCACTCCATTCGTCTTGCTTCTTAACCAGTATGGCAGCGTACAGGAGAGGCCACCAGAAGCCAAGCCTCCTTGTCACCCTGGGACCGTGATCTGAACCTAGCTGTCACTTGCATGCTAACAGAACACCCGGCAAAAAAGAAAAAGTGGAACATTTCATAACTCACTATGAAACGTGCTATAAAATATTGATGTCCCCAATCTTTTGTGATGCGATGTAGTAATTATTCCCTGCACTTGTGACCTGTGATACCCCAAAAATGGAAACCTCTCCCATGAATTATCAATTGGGCTGAGATCTGGCAATTGCAAATGCCATAGCATATAATCACAGTTCAGTGAAAACCATTTCAGTCAATCTTAAACCCTATGGGTGACGCTTGGTGACGAAGGGGCTTTTGAACAGAAGTACTGGCAGCAACAGTAGCAGCATATGACAGCATAGCTTGGTGAGCGGTATGGCAGCAAGCATGGCATCAAAGAGTGAGAAGAGCACTGTCAGTTTAAGTACACCGCCATGGTAGAAAGGGTGCAGTGAGTATATGTTGCAGAGAGAGGAGTGTGTCATGTTGGCTTCCTTAGATCACTTGCAGATTTTACTTCATGTAACCCCAATTTGGGGGATTTTGAAACCTTGAACTGCAGGATTTTCTGTATTTGTTGAGAAATTTCTCCTACTTCCTAAACTAAATAAAGCATTTCAAAACCCTTTGGATTATTTGAAGAAAAAAAAAAAGCATCACCACAAAGCTGAAAACAGGGCTGCTTTTCATAGCTAATGAGAAAGTGATGTTTGGAAATATATGACTCGCATAGATTTCATGCTCATTAAGCCATTTGCATCTGCATTCGTTATGTTATCCATTTATTTTATCTGTCATCTTTCTCCAGTGGGCTACCAGAACTCCAGGGCCAAAGAAGCGAAAAATACTTTTCGCTCTAAAATGCTCACTTGATTTCTCTAGCCTTTAGTGTTAAATTAAATGTTATTTGTTGCACAAAGTGATTCATGGTTTTCAGAATTGGAAACTATTAAATGCCTTGTTGACGCCTCGCTGTCACCGATGGGGTGCTTCCTAGCCTCTCTAGAATGCACAAACACCTTCTGTTAAACACAAGCACAAAACCTAGAAACACAAACATATGCTCAACCACATACCAAAACAAGCTAACACATACTCTCACAAACACATGCTCAAGTAGACTCCCACTCACATTCACACGGACTATATTCTCAAACAGGGAGAAATGCACTCATACAGAGAGCACACAAATGTATACGGACACACACATCACACATCACACACATACGCACTCACTCCTGCAAATGCACACACTTACCATCTGGACAGATGCACATACTTGCAGTAATGATAGGAGAGCATGGAGAATCAGAAGCAAACACGAGCAATCAGGAGCGAAACATACGGTACAGTTGATTTCCTATATAATAGTATTTCTGTAACAGAAACAGGAGCACTGCTGTGACGCCCTTGTTATGCATGAAAGCATGCATGTGCACATATGAATACACAGCCAGACAGACACACATGCTGGCAGATTAATGCGAGCGCTTGTTATTCTGGCAGTCCAGGAGTCGAAGGATGTGAGGTTACGCTTGTTGTAAGCTGTTTCCTGTAAGAGCGGAAAAAAAAAAAGTGAAAATGTAAGTGGAGCATAGACAGACACACATTTCCTGTCCCTACCTCCTGTCAAGATGAAGCCATTGAGAACTCTGCATGAAAATGGGTTTATATTCCTACTTAAAATCATTATAAAGGAAAATGTCTCTGTGGGATGATACGGCATAATAATGTCTATGGACACTTGAATCCTCCAGAAGCCTCCAGCCACAGTACAGTACATTCCCATGCCCTGTTTATTTTGGATTCGGCTTGGGCCAAAACTGCCACCATTGCACCTCATAGCACATATACGCAGCTGCAGAGGAACAATAAAGCGCATGAATTAGATATGAGGTTGACAAAGAGATGTAACAGATCTGTTTGCTGTTTGCCTTCATGCTGCATCGCCCATTTTTAACTGCGCCAAGCAAACACACAAACGGAGATAGATAGATAGATAGATAGATAGATAGATAGATAGATAGATAGATAGATAGATAGATAGATAGATAGATAGATAGATAGATAGATAGATAGATAGATCAACAAGTCCTCATATTTACATGATGAAAAAGACGACGTCCAATATGATATGTTATACACACTACAATTAAAAAGTGGAACTTGACAAAGACAAAAAAAGCTTTGTGTGTGTTCAGCATGTACTTAACTGCTGGGAGTGCTTGCAGCTGCAAGATCAACACATAATCAGACTAAACAGGCCATACACTCAACATGTAAGAATATAATCAAGGATCTCATTGTTGTTGTTATTATTGAGAGCAGTAAGAGCAATGCGTTTCGTTCAGTGCTTCATCAGGCTGGGGTGCATGCACACAGATTGTTTGAAGCATTTCAACAAATAGCCAGTGCCGTCGTTTTTCGCACAATCGATGTGTAGAGCTACTGCAGGAAGGGCACCCTATGTACCAATATGGTAAGCAAGGATGGGTTTTTTGCAGTGGTGTTCAGGCATTTCGCAAGTAATAAACATTCACCTTTATATTAATCCTAACCACAATCAAGTGTTTTGGTTGGCTAACCCTAACAATACCTTAACCACAGTTTATTTGCCATAAGCATGATCTTTCCCTACCCATAACCATATAATAGTTGCCTTGTGCAGATATTGTAGAACGTGGGAATAGATAAAAAGATATGTACATCCATCCATCCATAAATAAATAAAATAAATGCTTGCATATTTCGGTTCAGTGGTTAGATCAGTGAGCTACAGACATCAAGGCATGCATCTGGAAAAGACAAGACTCCTTTCCTCACCACAGGCCCGGCCACTCCACTTGAGCTGATTGATTTCCCATCAGTTCTGTATCCCTGATAACTGCATGCCTGGAGGGCTGCAATGGCTCCAATATTTCATCGCTATATACCCGCACAGCCACGTTCTGTTTAAAGCATGGTTTTCAATGTGTGGGTTGGTGTATGGGAGGCTGTAACTATGTAGGTGTGTGTGTGGGGATGGATCCGTGTGTGTGTGTGTGTGTGTGTGCGTGCGTGCGTGTGTGTGCCATATGGTAACATTTGTGCATGTATACTCAACAAGAAGAAGCTTTGCATTCAAGTGCAAAGCAAATCTGTTGTTTTCTTATCAAAAATCCTCCAGTGGAGCAAATTAGCTGAGCTGGTGGCAAGAAAATACCCACAGTCAAAAAAGTGACAAGGAACCAACCGCCATGCAGACGGTGCAGAATTTTTATGATACAATAACCCCTACACGTCTTACGTCTTAACAGTGGCAGTTGTTGGTCAAAATCCTGCAAAGTCCTCTCCTCTGTTGACTTCCTCATATTTGAACTCTTTGATTTACAAACGTCCAGCGTAGCTATCGCAACTCTGCTTTATGAGACGCTGAGCAGATTGCCAAATCGCCCTCCAACAGCGGAAGTGCCATTTAAGGTGGCAGTGATTTTTTTAAAGCTGGATCTAATCATACATCAGTTCTTACTGTGTTAAAGTGTGGTGCTGACAGAAAGATAGATGTCTTATCTTCCAGTCAGGGCAATTTGCCTCTCTGTTGGAATAACAGCAGTTACTGAACTCTAGCTGTGACCCTTACCTAGTTACCTTTCCAATTTGTATTCTTGCCAAAACCATTATGTCTTTTTGCTGTGCATAATATTATCTCTGACGATGCTACAGACGAAACATTTCAAACAGCTGGATAATTCAAGGGCATTTATTCTGGAATGTGAAACACTCCAGTTGTTTCCGCTCCGATAAAATTGCACAGAAGTTTTCACTGCTTCCTTGTTACATATAAAATGACCGTTTCATCTGTGCGTTCTCTTAGCTAGGCTTGGATCAAAGCTTGATTAACACTTAAAAAGCAAATGAAGTTTTTGGTTCCTCAGGGAAAGCCACTGAAGTGTTAATTGAATAGGTTAGATGTGTGAACACTAACAGTTAGTGTTAGTGTTAGCTTTCTCGCCTGATTTTGAGAACCTCTCATTTGTGCAGAAGTGAATCAAGGAGAAGTCAAGGAGGGGTATTTTAAGGAGAATTTAAAATTTCATGAATGCAATGAGATTCTCATCTAGATGGAGTGAAGCTTTTTTCTGACCAATCATGGATATTTGCTAGGTTTTACACTGTTAAGTATGCAAAGTTTTATATCTCAGTTTTAGGTTTACTTTTGGGCTTCTGGGTGCATATACTGTGTGTGTGTGTTTGCACGTGCAGTGATTAGAGAGAGGCAAGCAAGCAAGCAAAGTGGTGCCAATTTTTTTTTTTTTTCCAACTGCTGTGCTTACATTAGCATAGATCATGCAGCAATCCATAATACATGGCTCGTTAACAAGGTTGGTATTTTTGATCCATAATTAAGGAGTATATTTTCAAAGAGTATCCAGAGTTAAACATGTGATGGCTGCAGGCTGCTTTCCCCTCTGCCACTCCCAGGCCACGTTATTGTACAGTATGGTACCTATTGATTCACCATGCCATTTGGCTATTGATTGGAGTGGACACCATTATGTCAGGGAGATTATAGCCCTCCGAAGCACAGTGATTCTGAAGTGGAAAACCAGTGGCTGAGAACCGATGAGATGAGCTGAGTGCTTACTGCATCGGGTGCAATAGCAGCTGTGTTTCAGTTAATGACACAGAGCGAAGCACAGCACAGCGCAGCACAGAAGAGTACAGCTTAGCATAGCATAGCATGGCACAACCTTGCCCAGAGTGGAGCCTAGCAAAGCAACCACTTTCATTTCTCTGGTTTCTATCTGTGCCAAAGGGAGCTATAGAAACAGAGACGGAGTGAAAAATCACATTGACTATTCCGGACTCAGATTTTTTATTGGTGCGGCTCATTGCAGCCTAATACTCTCTGTGACAGCCATTGCCTCCCAGATTGTCTTCGGTTGATCATTCAAATTGACCACAATTCACTATGCAGCAGGGCGAGGGGGAGGGGTTTTCAGAGGCATGGGATGATTGGGAAGGGGGTTGTGGAGTGAGGAGGGTGAGTGGGCGTTCACAGCCTCGGCCCGCTCTATGGCTTTCACACCGGCCTGTCATGTAGTTATAGCAATATTGACTTTAATTGCGTTTCTAGCTGGGGCCTGGATTTTAAGAGACCCATAAATGGAATTCCAGGCATGCAGTAACATGATCCACTGTGCAATGAGCACATAAAGTGCACACTCATGAAAAGCAACTCGGTCGGCAATCTGCGTAATGCAGAAATCTAAAGCAGGGCCCATCAACCTCATGTGTCCTGGTTGCCAATGAGGGCTCTTAACTACTGACCCTGAGGTTCAGTGCTGTACCATGTTTTTCAATGAGGGACAGTTAGAGACTGTGCACCAGTTAGGAAGTAACCCTCTGGGTGGCAAAATGACTGTTAAACTGGCTTTGCTGTATAGCAGCGTCCAGATAAACGTCCTGAATTCAGCGTCTCAGTCGCCCTCCAACCCTGAGAGCTTCATTTCTAACCAGACAAAGGCAGTTTAGAAAGAGGTAACAGGCAATTGCATGGCCTGCCCTCTGTAGGGCCACCATTCACATTCAAATTCATAGTCTATTTATTGGATAATAAATTGAGCATGAAAGATTAATTTGCATTCATTTCATCATCCCCATGATATAGAGCAGCCATTCCTATACAGTAGCGTCTAGAGCTTAATAACCCACAGGCACAATGGGCATATCAAAACCTGCTTTCTTTCTTTTAAGGATAGTAGAGTGGAGCCCTGTGGCAACATCTCCACTGTGATTCACACGTCTTGCTTCCTCCCACTAAATTCTTGTCACTCACAGTCTGAGCCGACATATCAGACACACTTAACACGGAGCCGAGAGTTATCACACATTCAGTGTAATCAAAATCCTAATGAACATCATTAAAATCAAGGCTTGGAAAGAAAAAAAAAAAAAAACTAGGCTTACATCACTGTGGGTTCACACAGTCAGGGTGTGTGTGTGTGTATGCTTACGTGTGTAAGTGTGTGTAAATGTGTGTTAAAGACTATCAGAGCCTGTTAGAGTGCCGCAGGCAAAAAACACACGGGGGTCACCTCTTATTCAAAGCAGGCCTGACATGGGCATTTTTCTTCCTTTACATTTTCAGAATTAATTTCTTCGTGCAAAAGAGCTGCAGCAGACAGTTCAAGCGATGCATGGAGCAAAGGAGAAAAAAACCCAACGCTGGGTGGCCGCATCAATTTCAAGCACCCGTCTGCTCACCAAAAGGTCACATGTTTAATCCCAGCAATGGCTAATGTGCAGCAGGGATTACAAGGGTGTCAGATAAATAAATCATTGATCTTGACAGTATCTACCAACACTTCCAACCAATATTTTCATCATCAACTAATATGCTGACTATTTTCTTCATTAAAAGATTCAATATTTAGTCATGAAATTACAGGAAATAGTGAAAAATGCCCATTATAATTTTTTTTCTTCCAACATCTAAATCTCCAACATTAAAGTTTCCAACCGCATATAGATCTCCAACCACTTGCCACATAACACAAAGCAGCAAATGTTCACAATCGAAAAAAAGGGCTTGAATCCATTAGCAAAATAGTTGCCTACTTATTTCCCAACGCCTAATGATTAATTGACTAATCATTCCAGCTCTTTCTATCACTGCTGTTTGCCAAGATATTATTCTCTGGTTGATCAAATATCTTGCCAAATACCCTACAGACATTTGTGGAACCCAATACTCCGAAACACTATAGGAATTATGATGGATAAACCTGCAAGTGTTCAACTTTTGAACCCACTTAGTTAAACACTTGGCAGGTGCCACAAGAGCCCCACAGGGAGGGAGGGCCCGTGCGGCAGCCATGTTTTCCTGCTGAAGTGCCATTGAGCAGAAAAACCCACTCACAGTAAATCCCGCTGGATTAATAGCAAAAAAAAAAAAAAAATGTTTTATAATGCAAATACATGGGTTAAGAGGGAGGAGCGCCCCTCCTGTGCTCATTATCAGACAGTCAGTCTGAAATATGGGTGAGGAGAGAAGGGGGTCGTGAGGGTTATATATTTTCTTAGTGACTGTTAGCTGCGTGCCTTGGGGGTGGTGTGTGTGTGTGTGTGTGTGTGTGTGTGTGTGTGGTGGTGGGGGGGCCTGAGAACATGGATGGGCTGATTTTCAGCGCAGACCGGAGGCACGAGCCGCTGCTGCCTGAGCACGCGCTGACTCTTCAAAATAGACAGCTGCCTCCAATAAAACTGACGGAGAGAGAGAGAAGGGAAGCTCACTGTCCACCCTGGTGACTATTAGAATACTGTTCAGCATCCTTTGCCACATCACACCTCCTTCACTATCAGTGGGGCTGCAGAGCGCCAAAACACACTGGTTTAACATGGTGAGAAGAGCGGCGGAGAGAAACTAGACCGGTAGAAAGGGATTTTTTTTTTTTCTTTCTTCCTATAAACTCACAGGTTGAGAAACTCGGCTGAACTGCCTTAAAAAAAAAACAACAAAAAAAAAAAACAAACTAAAATGATCTCTCTCAAAGCCAAGACTATTCCCATTTGCAGGGTCTGGCTTCTGTATCTATCCTGCAAGTCCAGCATGTTGAACACACTGAGGGAGAGTGATTTTTGAAATTCGCAGTTACCAAGATGAAGACAAGAGCATAAAAAAAAACAAGAAAAAAAAACAGAAAGCTGCGGTTCAACTCTGCTGTCTTACCTCCTGCGGACGGTCAGTCTGTGTCCAGGGTGCTGAAAACGCTCCGGTCGCTGTCCAGGGTGCTGAAAACGCTCAGTCTCTGTCCAGGGTGCTGGATCTCATCGCGGGCTCCGGAGAGAGGCTTTTTGTAAATCCGCTGCGAAGGAGGCGCCGAAAACGCCGGTCCTGACAACTGCCGCCGCCTTCAAGTTACATTAAAGAAAAATCCCATTCCCAGCGTGCGCGTCCGACGCAGCGCAGACAGCGCCAGAGAGCGGGGCGCAAAAAGATGTATTCAGAAATGTGATGTCAAATCTAAACGGTGAGGGGCTCAGCGCGGAGCCTGCTGGCTGCCAGGAGCCGCTTTGGCAAGTGCAACTGCTGAGGATTCTTCGCTAGTTGCTTCTTCCTCCGGATGGGCTCAACCATCTCTCTCTCTCTCTCTCCCTCTCTCTCTCTGTCTCTCTCTCTCTCTCTCTCTCCCTTGTCTCCTCGCTCTATCAATCACTATTCAATTCAAATATGCTGGAGTGACAAGAGGGAAACCAATAGCCTCCAGTATCCTATAATCTAGATATGAAAGAAAGAAAAGAAAAAAGAAAAGACTGTCATTAGTTATAGAAATCATTTGACTTTAGCTTTATTGGCAGCGATTTGATAAAGAAACATTCAATTTGGCTTAATTCAATCAGACCGCGCCAAAAAAAAAATGATGTTGCTGCTGCATATAAGCTACAAGATGAACACAGAGGTAGTACATTTTTCTCTCTCTCTCTCTCTCTGACACACACACACACACACACACACACACACACACACACACACACACACACACACACACACACACATTGGGGAATTGAATTGAATTTATGGTCAATTTACTTATGTAGAGAGAACAGCCATCTGTTTCGGGCACCTCCTGCCCCGTCATTTTGTGCGTGTTTGTCTTTTGTTTTTTTTTTAAAAGAGCAACAGTTTTCCGCAGCATATTCTGTGGTTACAGTAAATGACAGTCAACAGCACTGGTGGAAGGATTAGTCACGAAAGAAAAAAAAAAAAAAAAGAACTAATGCGATAATTAATTTGGGAAGGGTGCCATCTATGTAAGTATCACAGCAGTACAGTGGTAGCTGCAATATTATAAGAATGAGTGATGTTATGGGAGATCGGAATGATTAACTCCCAGACACTCAGTAAGTCAGTGTGTATTATTAAATGCAATATAAAGTCTGATAGAGTCACAAAAACCTGCTGTTGGGGATCAGAATCAAGGCACAAGACATTAAGACTATTATCTATGTGACATGATACCATAAGACATTAAAATGCCCCCATGCAATTACATAATCATCATTACAGAAATAGGAGATGAAACAGTTAACGAGACAAAGTGTGTGCAGGCCCTTGCGGGTTGATGAGGCTGTACTACATAATGACAATTTTAACAAGCTGATATTTAGCATGTATAATGTTCACCATCTTACTTCAGCACATTAGCATGGTAACATCAGCTAATCAGGGGAACTCTGTGCGTCAACCCCCCACATCTAATATTTCTGAGAAGTATATAAACCAGGGGTGTCCAAACTGGTCCAATTTTCATTGGCCCGAAGGAAATTCTAAAAATGTATTGGAACACGGCCCACACATGGAACCTGCACTGGACTGTGTTGTACTTCTCAGTCTCACCGCTAGGTGGAGTAACTGTCTAGAACGAGGCAGCTTCTCTATAAAATGAGTAATAGAAGAAGAAATGTGCTACAGGTGACCCAAAATGGCGGAATTAAGGAAACGTAAGACAGCAAGTGAGTGTAGAAAGTTTCAGACGCGGTGTGCGATGAGAGCACAGCTAATAACTAATGAAGATCACTTTTGCATTACGGAGGAGCTGCTTGATGTTAGCAGTCTAAAGAGCACCAGGACGGGTGAGGATGTTTTTGAAGCTGTGCCAGATGCAGTTGGCATGATGGGACTTAAATGGGACGAGCTGTGTGGAGGTACGACGGATGGAGCTGCAGCTGGGACAGAAGCGCAAAGGAATGGCCTCTACGGTGTCCGCCGAGGGGCAAGAAAGTGGAGGTAAGGCTGTTTTATTCCCTGAGATCAGAAATAGACCAGTTTTGAAGAGAGAAGGAGCTCTTCATGAGCTCAGTGACCCTCTCTGGTTGGCATTTTTAGTGGATCTCACTGATCACCTTAACACACTGAACAAGAGCCTACAAGGCAAAGACCAGCTTGTACCACAACTGATAAATGAAAGCCCACTAATGGAAAGGCTCTTTTTTTTCTTGAATCATATTCAGTTATCAAGCAGAATTTACCTACATTTGATTGATTTTGCCAACTTTAATCCACTAGAGGTGAGGCGATATACATCACCTCTAGTGGATTAAAGTTAGTAATATAGCTCACTTCTAGTGAGTGGCCCAGCCCTTTGTATGTTTTTCTGTATGTGGCCCTCAGTGAAAAAGGTTTGGACACCTCTGATACAAACACTTCATAAATGGTCAATAACACATTATAATTTACTGTAGTTATGCACAGATCTAACTTTTTATTGATGTATTTCTAAACAGCTATCACTCTGTGTGCACCCATAAGTGGAGGCTGGTGTATTAACAGATAATGAATAACAATGTACCGTAATAAGGTACCGTTGAAATAATATAAATAGTAAATCATAGTTATTCCACTCGAAATCACTGCGTTCAACCTCAATGTCAGGGAATCACCAAAGTCATTAGGATTCATCCTCTGGGAACCATGAATGTAAGTACTAAATTTAGCCACTATTTGTTGAGATATTTCACTAGATAAGTGAAAACTTTGAGCGCTGGATGAAAAGTAAAAGACTCAATAAGATCCATCCTCTGGGGACCGTGAACCAACCCATCCAGAAGGTTAGGAGACATATTACTCAAAACAAACAAAAGTCTGCCTCATGATCGCACTGGATGGAAAGTCTAGTTAACACCAAAGTTGTTACGATTCATCCTCTGGGGACCATGAATGTGTGTACAAAAGTTCATGGCAATCCATTTCAAATCAGTTTAGATGTTTCCGTCTGGACCAAAGGACACATATAAATTCATGCCTCTGGGTTGGCGAAAAATAATAAGAGTAATGAATCATGTAAACCTGCTACTGAACAGCAGAAACAAGGCACAAGGCAGGAAAAATATTATCGATGTTACATGCCACCATAAGATATTTAAAATGCTATCACATAAGATAAGGTCAAAGCTTCACAGTTGAGTGCATGGATGCATAATTACTGGCTATCTCAATGCCACACAGTATTATAGGAAGGGGAGATGAAATAGACAGGACAAGGTCACTCTTTATCAACTAACATGGCCATAGTATAAGTTAGTATCGGAGTAATACATATTACATGATGCCATTAAAGATGCATTCAAGCACACTGTAAAGTCCCGGCTGAAGCACCATACACAGTCCATAGGCTTGCTATGTCCCTCCAGGGTTATGACAGGAATACTGGTATGGATTTGACTGCCCCCTTCCCCCGTAGAGGAGAGGAGTCTGCTCTCTCTCATTAGCTTTCAAAACCACATCTGTATAGAGTGACTGCACAGAGCTACTTCAAATGAAGTAGGCACAGAAAAACCCTCCTGCACTCACCCCTCGACTCAAAGTCATACAGAACCCTTACATACCGACATCAAATTAAAAGTAATTTTCAATGATTAGGGATTTCATAAGCCAATCAGCGACGATTAGATTCGGGGATAGAGGGAGATGTGAGGCGACTGTCTGAGCTTTTATGGGGGAGATCAGAAGGTTATTCCTCGGCCGAGTCAAAGTGAATGTAGGATGAGAGGTGTTAAATATTGAGGATTCCCCTCCTCTTCCCCTGTCAGATCTCTAGATCCAGCTTCAGTTTTATGTAACGATTTTCTTGTGTTTTTTGGTTGTGGGAAAAATTGTCCTCTAGCAGCCCAGGAGGGGAAGTTGACTATATGATGCGTGCTTTCATCATACAGGGGCGAGGCCACAGTCTACGGTGTTACCTGTGTGTCTCCTGCAGAATGTAAAGTGCCTGAGAGAAAAAAAAAAAAAAAAAAAATACAAATGGTGTCTGTTCTTTACTGAGCCTTAACTAAAAGAAAGCAGCAGTTGTATCATAGTACAAACTTTACTTTAAAAACCCATTTTTATATTCACAAAACTCCAAGGTCTTCTTGTGCGCAAATCAATTCTCAGTATTACATAGTGGAAGATCCTATTAGGGAACTTATCTTTGGGTTCCACATTAATCGCACTTAGGCAGCATGGACAGATGCTTCTCTACCATTGACATACACAGTACACCCAGATACATCTTTTTGTCATTATAAAACATTATCTGCAATGTTTTACAAAATCTATGCAAGTAACCAGTGAAGTAACAGATAAAGTGACATCGGCTATTGACTTTGTAACACATCAGCTTCACAATCACTGGAAAAGGATTAAGATTGTACAACATCTGTGTCGCTGTGTCATTGCCTAATCTTGGGGCCAGACTTTGTGTAACAGAAATACAAGAGGATCAGAAGGTGCGAAGATGAAGCCCAAAGCTGGAGGCAATTTTTAGCCCATATTGCCCAGTTGCAAAGCAGCTTATTTCGTTGGCTCTGTTCACATCGCAATTGATTTCGCCTTCAGATTACATCTGGTTTGTGTTTGTTGTCCAGTGATTAGCTATGTGGACATCACAAAAGAGCTGAGGAGTCAGTGGAGACCAAAAGCAGAGCTAAAAGGGAGTGAATCCTGGACTTAGATTCAATGGGTTAGCAAAAACATGACCACAAATGAATGACAGTGATGCTAGATTACTGCTGGATGTATAAATACACCAGTCGGGTTGTGAGATTGATTGTTTTTGTATTTTTATTGTATGTCATAGTACTACCAATCTATAACAATAATACTGTTGTATTGTTGTGCTAACCTGCCCTGGGACTAATGCTGGAAAAATAGCAACCTGCTAAAACCTGGCACTGTACATCTGTCCTTGTTTTAAATAAGGTTAATGTTCTTTGTACATTGTCCATGTTCAATTAAGAAATTCAAATTCAAACTCGTTTCCTAAAGTATCAAAAGTAAAAGTGCTTGCTGTGCAGAAAATTGGACAAAATGAAAATAAAGAGACTTTTGTATTGCAGTATAGGAGGTTGGCCTTGGCCCCACTGAGTTAAGTATATTGGTGGATGCAGTCTCAGTTTCTTCTTCCAAACAAGAGAGAACGTGCACTGTTTCAAAATATAAGTGTCAATAGTTACTTTACTTTTTTATGTTTTCTCCCTTGCTTCACAGTTTGAAACATCAAGTAACCATAAAACAGCTAACAAGCAGGGATCATATTCACAGACAAGTTTGAGTCAATGTAAATTCAATCATTTAAAGTCAAGTTTGAAAAAAGTATTCTTTCTTTCTCCATCCATTTATCTATATGTTGGTCCTTTATTAATTCTAACTAGCATACGAAGATATCTGACATTAACTGGATGAAATAGAACTGAAATAAAATTGCATATTTACTGTGCACTTCTTTGAAATAATAAGAAATGCTCTTCCCTCGTTTTTTGGCAGCAACTGTGCATTTTTCATCGAACCAAAGACAGTTTAGTCAAACTTTCATCACAGTTTGCAAAACTTGAGAAAACAAGTTTCTCTGAATAATGTCTCTGAATAGTAAAAAATGTCTGTTTTTGCGGAACAGTTGTCGTCTCTTGAAAAAGTAACATTTGCCGTGACTTATCACAGCTTG
Organism: Pempheris klunzingeri; assembly: GCF_042242105.1. Classification (NCBI taxonomy): domain Eukaryota; kingdom Metazoa; phylum Chordata; class Actinopteri; order Acropomatiformes; family Pempheridae; genus Pempheris; species Pempheris klunzingeri. The sequence continues at coordinate 15,117,618 of NC_092029.1, read as the reverse complement.
ACAATTGGCAAATGTTGTTTTTCTCACACAGTAATCGTCACTTGTTCAGAATGAAGTGTGCAAAGCTTTTCAGTGCTTGAAGAATAGTTAAGTTTATTGGCAAAATACTCAGAAGATTATGGCAACTTCAGTAGGACACAGTAAGAAGGTCTCCCTCTGATGGATGCCTTTCCCTTCCGGTTGTTTTCTTTGCCTCCATTTTCTGTCTCTGCACCAAAAAACTGTAAAGAAGCTGTGGGCCGTGCTTTTTTTGGACTTATATTCTTTCAATTTTCTTGAGTTCTGCAGCAAATGTGCATTTTTAACGCTTCATGCACGCACTGCTACAGCTGCAAGCGACCCTCCAGTGACCAGGAGCGCTGAAGCCATGGTCTCCCCTGGCCTGGCCCAAATTTACTTGGGCTTAGAACTTAGGTTGAGCCCTCGGGAATCAAACAGAAACTGGTGTAAATGAGGTTAGCGTTTCAGTCGCTGTGTTTGTGTGGCCAGCAGCTACTTCCACAGTTCCAGCCTCTCCCCATCTGCCACTGACCCTCGTTTTGCCAAAAGACCAATTGTAGTTTGTGGCTGGCAGATTAGTCTGTGGTGACATAATGATTTTGCCCCACATAAGGGTGATTTGACATGCTCTGCTTGACTGTCTGTTGCTTGCAGGCTCTGCTCCTCAAATCCAACACTCGGCCTCTGCCTCATTACTGTCAAACACATTATGAGACGGTTCCTCCGTTTGGTGCACATTAATTTGTGTGTATGCATATGTTCCACCACATCCACTGAAATCTTCCTTTCAGTTATGTGTGCCATATTGTCTGCTTTAATGCAGCTCTTACAGGGAGCCTGCTATTTGTTCTCATCTGCATGATTTCTACTTGCTATCCATTATTCATGCTTTCTGTACACACTACTTGCTTTTAGGCCTTTTTCTCATGTTAAGCCTTTATTTTCCTGCAGCTTCCCTTCTGTGTTTGCTCTGAGCAGCGCTTTGATGTCGGTTGCCGGCCCAGCCCAGCTGTCTGGACCAGGTGAGTGTGGATTTATTCTGAGGTTCCTAATATCAGTTTAAAGTACTTAAAATTCATTTGAACTTAAATACTTTTCGTCGGCAATATGGTACATACACACACATCTTGCATCACCCCAACCCCCCCTTTTTTTTTAACCATTTAAAGTGTACTGATACTTCATTAAAATCAACATGTACGCCAGACAAGACTTGTGATTTCTCTGTGATTCAGGATATCTGATAGGGTACAGTAAGATGAAACTTTAATGCTCCCCATGGGAAGACTGGGCAGTGTGGTGTAACAAAATGTAGCAATGCAGTCTATGTAAAGAGAAGGAGGCTGCACTGATCTGCTCTTGCTTCTCACAGATGCATAATGCACATGCAAGTACACACAAGCACAAGTCCACACTGGAATGCAGAATGATGCCGGTATGAAATGTGGCAAATATAGATTTGTGCTGAGCATAGCCATTTACAGATTCCCGTTTGGATGTCTATGCATTTTGTACCTCTCATTTTCACCTCTATGTGAACCTGTTTCATATTTTGTTTTAGCACAGGAGAGATAGAAGGAAGACAGATAGGAAGAAGGATGCAAACAGATTGAGAGAAATCCTTCCAGGTAAGTGGCAGTAGTTTAGGTGCAGTGTTGGCTGCCGAAACGAGTCCGCTCCCCTCTGATCCTCCCTTCCCCTTCCATATACACGTCCTCCCGCCACCCCCCCCCTCCTCGGCCTTGTGCATCTCCTCACGGCTCACTTTCATCTGCACTGCACTATAAACAGAGCTTCTTACCATTTCAAAGCTCATACCTGTAATGTCTCCTCTCTCTTGCCTCCCATCTGCAGCAGCGTCGGCCCAGACAGCGCTAGGAGGGACAAGGCCAGAGACGCCCCCATAAGAACAGTGGGGACCGGACCCGAGCGCACAGGTGGTGGGATTTGGCCGGGGACAAAGAGTGTATGAGGGATGATGAAGAGCCAGGGTGAAAACACAGAGACAGTCAAAGTAAAAGAAAATTATACGTGCAGTAGAAAGGATTATACTCCATACAGCACAGCAGGTTAACAATGAGGTGGATTTGAGCGAGAAAGCAGTCTGACACATGTATCCTTGGCTTGTTTATAGTCGACGAATGTGTAAATGTGGGAGGATTTCAATGAAATACGGGAGGAAGCGGCTGCATGTCATTATGTGTGTGTTAATGAATTTGTGTTTGTATTTATTAGGCAGGCATTTGGCATTTGGAAGCCAGCTTGGGGGCTTTGAAGCATATTGTGTGCATCCCTCTGTGTGCACACTGATATGTGAGTGGAGGTGGTGGTGTGCATTAAAAGCCTGCCTGGCACTCTCTGTGGAGAGACAGGGGGCCTGTTCCAAGATAAAACTAGACTTAGATCAGCATGTTGAGTTTTTGGCAGAATGAGCTCCCCTTAAAAAAATGATTTGCATATTGATTGTATGTCTGATAAAGCTGAATGTAAAACATAACAATATTTATTACAGCCAAGGGACTTGTGGCACATATGGCTTCATGAATATGAATCCTTTGTTCAAAACGTACTTTGGCTGCAAGTAAATTTGATGGATTACCAACTTTAATCCTTACTCATATTAATGGCCTGTTGTTTTATGTTTTTCCATTCATTTCGTATACACAGTACATGTTTTGGCAAGATAAGCATTTCTCGTCCTGTGTTAATGTAGCAAATGAAATTGAATTGCAGGGATGAACTGAATGGACGTATAGGATGAGAGTGAGAGTGAGAAAAGGAGGTGGTTGGGAGGGAGTGAGATTAGGTGGGGAGGGAGGGGGGGGGGGCAGAGGGATTAGTAAAGGACAGAGTGAAAGAGAAAGAGTATTGCTCTGCCAGGTGAGCTGTGAGGTGAGCCAAAGCTTTCAGAGATTATAACAAACTGGTCACAGGTCAATCAGGGAGACACATTGTCAGAAACCGGCAGGCTTTTTTTACCTCCCGCAGCTCAATCACTATAGTGACCCATCGTTCGTTTGTGCCTCATTACCTGTCCATGGATCAGCATGTTCTGAAACAAGTTGCTGAGGAGTGGGAGCAGTCGCTGATTGAAGGGAAGTTGATAGATGTTGATGGAAGGGCGAGAAACAGGATTGGGGGGGGGGGTGAGATGAAAAGGGCGGGCTGGGCTCAGTCTAATATTGTGCCGCCGTACCAGTAAAAGATGGAGGGCTGAAGTAATTCTGGTCAGAAAATGTGAGGTTACATGACCTTTTCAAGCTGAAAAGAGCACTGATCGCCTCTGTGTTTAAAACAGAATTGTCTCCCATTTGTTTTCTGTCTGCATAGAGCAAGTCTCAAAGAATGTAATTGAGTAAATGAGAGTTATTGTATTATTTTGGTAGTAAGATATACAGGAGGTGGACAGAAACATAAAACCTCCATAAAAAGAGGCTGAAAGGCTTGAAATATTCTATTATTGTCAACGAATCCCATGAAAAGACCAAAACCAACAATGCCCAGAGCCCATTCTTTTCTCATCTTAAAAGATTCCCTCTAGACACGTGTTAAGCCATACTGTATTAAAATACTTGCTTGGAATCATAATTTGAATCTGGTATGTTCCTGGTGCAAAAAAAAAACGAAACAAAAAAACTCATTGAAACATATTGAAATTATCTCCATACCTTCTCCCTCACTCAGAAATCCTTCCTCACTCATCTTGAACCACAATCGTCTTCCGCACTAGTAATGATATAAAAAAAAAAAAATGCTTGTAAGAACGTGTCTTAAACTAAAATTTAACGTGAGCCTAGAAAAACTTTCCTGCTTCAGCAGATGAATGTGAAAAGAAGTTCCTAGTATCAAACTCTGCACACACAGTGAAGTAGTAATGAGCAAAATCTACTTTTGAGTGGAAGGGGGTTTGAAAATGGGTGAAAATAAATATATACTTTCATTGTTAATAAGGACTGAATAAAAGGTTGGGAGGGACAGGAGGGAGTAGTGTATGAGGTTGGTGTATGAGGGTTTGACAATGTTGTGGCTCTGTGGTCTTTTTTTTAATCTGAAAAACAATGGGTCAGGATGCTAACAGCTGAATTTATTGACAGTAACAAAACTATAGAATATCACCACATTTATCCTTTAAGCTTTGAGGGAACTTAATCACTACTGCAAACACAGCTACGAAGGTGGTTAATGTTGTGCTGCATGCCAGCCAATTAGCAGTGTCAACCCCATACAGTGTGCTCCGTTTACTGTAATGTCATCCCCGTAGGTTAGTTTGACTTGTGACTACAGTCTAGCTAACACGACCCACCTTTGATTTTAGATTTTTACATATTTCTTTCTCCTCACAACATCCATTGAGGAGTTGGTCTTGACTTGTGTGAGCGCTGCCGTCATTCTGACTGTGGCTTCAAATACAGGCAAAGACGCCTGATGAGAAGACCTTAAAGACACATTTAACATTATCTTGTAAATGTCAGTGGGATTTAACGTTCTCTTTGGTAACAAATGGAGCGACGTTACAGCAGAAACGCAACAGCATATTCATGCAAGCTACATACTGAGAACCGTCTAGAGGTTTTGGCCTCTCTTTCTTTAACAGGATTCCTTCACTTCATATTGTCTGGTGCTTCACACACAGTCCCAGACCACCTGTTTGATCAGCCTCTAGTGGCGTGAAGGTGCAGCCAGCTAAGACCAGATGGAGCAGAAGGGGGGCAGAGACCTGATATGATTGTCCCTTTGTGAACACAGCATGGTATGTGTGCACTGACGAAATCTTGTGTAAGACAGCTCAAACGCACACTTCCCTTACCATTACAAGTACTAATTAGCTTTTCCACCAGGCTTTCATCTCGCTTGGATTGACGCTGTTTCTTTTGATTGACACTCTCAGATTGCCCATTTGCCTGGAGGTAGGAAGGCTGATTAATAACTTGGGTCTGGATGTAATTAGTGTGGTCTCCGCAGCGACTGCTGAGGGGCTCTCGAGCACAGCGCTGAAACCCAAATTGTTTAAGGTGCTGTAACAGGTGAACCTCCAGCCTCAAGAAATTTGTGCTTAGATGGCAATGTGCACATAACAGAGGCTGACAAGTGGAAAGACAAATTTCAGAAAATCAGCCGTTGGCCGTTTAATTTGTGGATAGTTGAAATTCTGATGTTTATTATAAGACTAAAATTCTACAACCACGCTAGCAGCCGCGAGGCTGTACTTATGATTCAAGCCAACGCACTGCTGTGCCTAAAGTCACCAATATCATTATTTTTGAAGGCACCTGATATATGGAAGGTTAAGGGATCAGCAAGTTACAATTATCACCATTCATCTTGAGGGCAGCTTGGATATTTGTACCAAAGTTCATGAATATCTAACCGTTGAACTGCTGTGACACATCATTCAACACCAAAAAAAAAAAGGGAAGAGTTCAAATTATCCTCCTTGGAACATGAATGTCTGTACTTAATATTATCACAGTCCATTCACCAGTTGCTGACATATTTCTGTCAGGGCTACAGTGGTGGTCTAGCAGACATTGCTATTCCTGGTGTGATGCTGCTGGCGTGGCTAAAATCCATAAGCACAGTGTCTTAGTTCCACCTCAGCCCTCTCTGCAAGTTGAAAGGAATGCAAGCATCATTTTCAAAATGCCATAAAAGCGCCATCATATTTCTCCAAACAGCTTGAGCCGCATAAGCTGAGGAATTTGAAGAGCTCTGCTTGCTGCTGTAGAGTGAGACTGACTCGGGAGCATGATGAGAGAGTAAAATATAGCAGAGAATGAGGTGAATAGCAGGGTTTTGAGTCCACAGTGCGACCATCTTGCTGCAAAACACTCAAATTGTACTCAGGGGTGTTATATAGAAGGGAGGGGAGCTGATAACCACAGAAGACACTCAAGTGACATGTCAGCCCGAGCTCTTTCGAAGGGATGTGAGTTTAGTATTTTGTTATTCTTTTCTTCAATTTATAAATGTACTGCTAAGCCGAGAATTACTACGACTCCGTATGAGGGCCATTGTACTGGGAAAAATGAACAAATGAAATTAAAAAGATTATGGAGCTCTGAATATCTGAGATTATAGTTGTAAATTTTTCATGAAAAAATAATTACATGTTCTCTAACGTCATAAATTTGTGACAAAAAGAGATTAAAGTTACAAATTTACAAGGCTGATTCAGCCTTTCAAGCAGAAGCACTGAGGTTCCTTGACAACCTCCCCGCCTCATAAATGTACCGCTTTAATCTCAAAGAATATCAATTTTTTTAAATTTATGATTTCAATCTTAGAAATTCAGGAATATTCAGAATATTGGTTGGGTGTGTTTTTTTTTTTTTACCCTATATTGGCTCCAAATTGCCCTAAAATACATTACAGTATGTTCATTAATGATAGATACATTCTATGGGTTACACATTGGTGTATTTTGATCTTACAAATACATTTGGAAGGCAAACCAACAGTGACAAATTGCATTTTCTAGAGGAATTACAAGCACACAAATGTATATTTCATTGGATTCCTCCTTTCATTTGTGAATTTTCTCAACTCAGGGCCTCTTAAGTTTGACAGCCGGTTTTGATTTTAGACACAAAGTCAATTCATGTCCAGAAGTCATGAGTTAATGAATCTTATTGACCGTGCAGCTCACATTTGCTCGGCTGATCCTTAAGCATACAGTTTGATAGCAGCAAAAAGAACCTAAATGTCTCTTGAGTTTCTTGCCCATAAAACTTGAAGTAATGCTAACACCCAGTCTATAAAAGCTTGTTCTTGCAGTTTTTTTTTTTTTTTTTTTTCAAGAAATCTCAGTAATAAGACCCATTTGAAACAATGGAGTGTTTACATAACTCTGATTCGCAGCCCAATTAAAATACGAAACCTGCATGCTTTATGAACTGCTGTGCTTAATCTAAACTATTTTTCAAAAATCATTTAATTGCATGTGTAAACCACAACAGATAATACATATTTTGATTCTCAACATTTTTACTTATTATGCAAATTCAATAACTGGATTAGCTTAAGAAAAACAGAAGCTCAGACAAATAACTATTAAGAATAACAACGTTGTGCTGGATAAGCTGGGTTTTTGTGAGGTAATGGGCATTAATTCTAGCTACGAAAGCAGTGATACAGTTAAAAAGTGCGAAAGGTCCAAGGGCTAGTTGAACAGATGATGGATAGCACTGCAGAGGGACGAGGAGTGCAGGTGAAATAATTAGAGGACAATACGAATGGGAGCAGAGATGTGAGTGTAGATAGAAAAGAAGAGGAGGTGAAGGACAGAAGCGCAGTACAAGATACTAAAGTGAGCAAAAGGAAAGATAAAGAGCATTGATGTAAAAGTAAAAGAAGGAAGAGTCACTTGTGTCATATTGACTTCATCATTTGTTTGAATCAAGGTTTTAACCTTTATGTCATGCCCCCCCCCCCCCCTCTCTCTCTTTCCCATTTGTCACAGTGACTCATTCTGGCTGGCTAACAGTGCAATAATGCTTAAAATTCAAAAATCAAAGGGAAGCTTTGTGGTTTAAAAGTATAAATTATATATCCATCATTTGTGACGTGTTAAAGCTGTGATTGCAGATTTGTGTGATTATACTATATTATGCGACCCCCATCTTCGCTGCAGTGATATTTTTCCACAGTCTACTTGCTGTGGTGATGTTTTATTCTTTTTCTTTGTTTCTATTGATGAGGTTAAGTTTTAATAAGAGGCACCGTTTTGTTGCCTGCTTGTCCAAGATGGTCATTACTGTTAGATGATGCACCTGCTGGAAACAATAAAAGCGTCACTCTTTGGCTAAATAAAACCTGCATTAACATGGCTAAAGTTTTTAACCGCTGTAGTTGTAATTAGCATCAGTCTTATTTGATATTAAACAAAATATGTTAAGATTTTGGAGTGTTGTCAGACAATATTTGATGATATGAACTTTACAAAATTATTATTATATCACACTTTTTTTTTTTTTTTGACATTTTTATACCAATTGATTGAGCAAGGAAATAATCTACCAATCAAGCAAAGATGCCAATACATTTTTAGTTATGTATAGAGTAATAAAGTCAGAATTCAATTTATTGCTTTTAAAATCCTTTAGAAGTTCATGGTTCAGCTGTAAAGGGCTGTATTTCTTGCATACAATGCATTCCACCAGATATCAAATCTAATCATTGAGTTTAATTATTCTCATTCTGTGTCACACTGACCTGTAGCCTATCCCAGCCTGCACAGGGCTTCACACACAACCAAACATTTTTTACCTCTATTGGCAATTAGAGATTCAAACTCACCTGACCTGCGGGCTTTTAGGCTGCAATAAGAGGCTGATGCAGCTGAAGATAAAACCTGGACAAAAAGCTGCAAATTCAACAAAATGTGAGATTTACGTACACAGTATATCTTCATAAACTTAAGAAAGAGACAGTTGACCTGGTCAGGCTAGAGTAGGAGACAAGGCCAGAAACAGCAGGGTGGCAGCCAGCTCTAGTGTATTAGCCTTCCGGCGTTGTAGTGATAGATTTACACAATACTCAATCTCTGACCTTTCAGTCTTGCCAAAGCAGCAGAGGACGCCCACATTTCTCTCTCTGTCTCCTCCTTCCATCTCTACCTCTCTCTTCTCCCTTTTCGGAGCCCATAAGCAGCACTAAAGACTCTTTCCCTGACTTGTCTTTTGCACCACTTTGTGTACATTAAAGAAGAGTTTGATCTGATTTAACTGCTGAACTCTGCTGGAATAAGAAGACGAGGACGCGTGAGTAGAGTTAGCTCAGGGACTTTTTCTTTTGCATATTGTTTACCGCCTGATAGGAGGCCATGCAAGCTGAAATCCATTCGCACTCCAGCCTGTGTCGGAAAGAAAAAAACAAAAAAAAAACAACCTTGAATCCATGGCTGCCTGTAATCACGGCTGCTTTTCCAGGAGGTATCAAAAAACAAAATAGCAGCTTATTTCTTCCCAACTGTGCTTCTGCTCCCTGTTTTTTTTATTGCTCCCATTTTTTATACTCTTATTTTTCTGCTATCCTCTGCTTCTGCTTGTCTCTTTCACATAGACCACATTCTCATTATTTATCACTCTTTCTACCTCGCTGCTTATCCTCGCTCGCTTCTCCTGTCTCTTTACCTTCTGTGCCACTCTCTCACTTAAAAGCATGGCTGGGTGGAAACTCTCCTCCCAGTACCAGTGACCCAATTACTCTAAGTTGTCCCTCCCTGGTAGGATGTAGCAGTGTCCCTCCCTGGAGACTCAGCCTGCAGCACACAGACGATCCATCACTCTCCGATGCCACCTCCCTCTCACCACATTTATTACTGTCACACACACACACACACTCAGGCTCAGAGGCATGCACATTCCCCCACATGCACGATTGCCCCCAAATGCTCTAAAAACCCGACATACACATCAATAAAACACAAACATATGCATAAGTGGACATACATGTGAATTTAATTTACATGCATACACATATATATATATATATATATATATATATATATATATATATATATATATATATATATATATATATATATATACACACACACACATTTTATTGCATAATTACTGGTGGGTGTCTGACACATGTTGGTAATTATTTCTTTTTTCTCTGACACCTCATCACACCTCCACTCTTTGTTTGTATAATCCTGTCTGTGCTTTTCACAATCCTGCCATTAGAGTTTTATGAAGGGCGCACCCGTCATGAAGGCAGCGTGCAACCATTAATTTGCTGAATCCATCCCTTGCTGCTGCTGCTGCTGCTGCTGGTGGGGAAAGATGCTGTTGAAAATAAGGGATGGCAGGTATGTTGCATGTAAAAGGTTTTCATTAATCTACCCACAAGAAAGTTGGGAAGTGCAATCCATTAGAGTTACGCTGTAAGAACAGATACACGGGAAATCGAATGTTTAAAGGAAATATTCTCTACCTTAGATGAAAATTATAAGAATGCTTTTAAATGGGTGCAAATTTACTTTATTATTTACAAGAAAGCTCTGTTGGAATTGTCTCTTATTTTGCAGAGGAGGGTAAAAGTGGATGGTGCTTCCTCCAGTTTAGACTATCCACTTCCCTCCATTCCCCAAAAGGCTAGTGCTGCCGAAGCAGTATCCAGTTGGTCAGTGGTGCAAATGTGTGTCAGAGTTCATCAAAGTTACATTCCAAGCGAAAGCTCAGTGCAAATTGACGTGGCTTCTGCAAGCAAATGGACTGTTTCAACTGCATTGAAATTAAACCTGCACTGCTTTGGCCACGTGGGGTAAGAGGAACATATTGTAAAAACAATACTGTTTAGTAACAGTATAATGACAATATTGATTTGTGCAGCTTTAATTGACTTCTGGCTGAAATGTTGCAAATGCTGCTGTGAGAGTATACACTCTAGATACTTTGTATCTAGATTCACTTTCTATTCACTTAGTGCTATAAATGAAATAAATCAAATGACCTTACAGCTATTGTCGAATCTACATTAACTACCATATATTAATCATGCCTACTGTTCAAAGCAAGCATAAAAGAAAAGTAAAAATACAAAAGAAATTTGAAAATATCTGCTTTGTTTAATTAAATCTTGATAACCTATTGATCACTCTCCATTATAACCCATTGTACTGGATACATCGCTTTTGCTAAGTAGCTCAGACGGCCATCAGTACACACACTCATCAATACTGTGTAGGACGACAGGCCAAGCCCCAGCAGAGCATGAGCACAGAGCATGTGACAGTTTGGGCATGTTAGTCTTTCTCAGCAACTACTAGCTCTGTCAAATCAGCAAAGAAAGCAAGAGTAAATAGGGCATGTTGGGGGAAACATGATTATCTCCAAGCAAGAAACTAGACCAGTCAATAAATGCTAATAGATTAATGGAGACAACAGGGGACGAGTTCCATCCCTAAGTCTGGGCATTAGTTTAATGATCAGAAATGCTGAAACAGGCTTCGATTGAGTTCAGCCAATACATTGCCTGCTGGACCTCTAATGGGTCCAAAGTAGGTTTCTACTTCTGTCTCTCTCTCTCTCTCACTCTGTGTGTGTGTTTCTGTCTCTAATTCTTTGCCTGTGTGTCACTTCCCTCCTGGCAGCATTTCTTCTTGTGCTCCTTTTGGCTCACAGGCTCCACGGTGATTGACAGACACTGGGAAAGGAGGCAGAAGGGTTATCAGCCCATCTGACAATCAAAGCCCGCTTAAAGTAGCAGCACACAGAGTCGCACAGGAAATAGGCCCAGAAGTTGGGAGGAAAGATGTACTGAAGTTTAATGGATGGTATTTAACCCTTTTTACCCAAGAGGGCGTACAAATAACACACTTACACACTCGTGCTTGTGCACACTGTGAATAACATGAGCAACTTCATAGATACAGTGTCAGGTGTATCATGGCCAAATGGCTCAGATTTAATGGAAAACTACCCACGGAGGTCTCGGTATGGGACCTTGACTGATGTGGAGGTCCCCAGGAGAGGAACTTGCTGCTTCATGTTCTCCCAGCGTGGCAGCTCTCCAAACAGGTGGGTTGGCTGATCCTTGAAAATATGTCCCACTGAGCATAAAGGGGGATGAGCAGGGGGTTACGGCCAAGAAACCCAAATACCTCCTTGGATATCACCTCCATAAATTGCAAAATTGGTCCTTTGATACTGGATCTGCTGCAGCTCCTTCCCTTTTTTCTTTTGTCTTTCTCATTGTCATCCTCACTTGTCATGTCTGCCTGCGGCTGAACAATGAATTTGGCAAATTCTTCCTCTTGCGTGGATGCTTTCGCCGCACAGGCTTTCTGGGCTGGAGATGTTCCAGGCGGTAGTGGGGAAGCAGTAAGTTGCGGTCTGTCCACATGCTCGCAGCCTCAGCCAAGCCTTCAGATACGGCACTGACGGCTGCAGCCTAAACTGTGTGTGACTTGCTTGGGCCCTGAAACACCTTTTTAACTAGCTAGACAGTGCACTCTATCCATAAATGCCGCTGGTGGTGGCAACTTTGCCACTTACTGAGCGATATGCCTGAGGTAGTGGATGTAATGCATTTGTCATTTAATGTGAAACAGAAAAAGCTACCTGGCGATTCCACTAAAATAACATGATCTTTCATAATGTTTTGAATTTGAAGATAAAAACCTCTATCCTCGCTAGTGCATATATTCTTTTCCTATCCTGACAATAACTGGCTGCTCAGAAACAGAGGCTGGCCTCCAAGCCACCAATCTTCCACCTAACACAGCGCAATGTAGATGCAAGGATTCACTTAAGTTCACAGTTTCTGTGGTTTCTGGTTGCACTCAGTTATAGCCCATCAGTTCACACATACAAAGCCATTACGGCGAAAGCAGCTGTAAAACAATGCAGAACATTTACTAACTATCACAAACAGTCAGGATTTAAGAAAGTCCAAGGAAAAGCTAAAAGCCCTGACAAGAATATTATCATCGTGCCATTGGAGTATGGATTCCAGAGAAGGATACCAACATGGATTTGCTGTGGGCCCAAAAACACAGAGTGCGAAAACTTTTGTGGCGCACAGTCAACGACGTTCATCCGAAGAATTCTGGTGCTATTTGGAACTTGGCACATCGAACACAGAAACAGATTGGCATCCCAAAATGCTCTCATCCCACTCAGAACCAAACAAATCATGATTGTGCCTTTTGGCCATAAGCCCCAATTCCTCCAAAATAAACAGTGACACTGTTATTTGAAACGTTGATTGGGGGAGATCTCTTCTTCTCTAACAGAATAATGAAGTCATCTTTGAACCCTGATCGAGCATACAAACTTAGTGATGGAAGATAATTGTCTCACAGTTCTGAGTTCAACATTTATATTCATAGACAAACAAACACAGTAACCACTGATTATTAAGTTCAGTACTGGGAATCGGAAGTGCAGACATGCTCACTATATGACACAATCATGATATTTTTGCTCGTGATAATGATATCACGGCACTGGAGGTTCCTAATCCTACTATGATATAGCACCGTATCTGTGCAACTGATGTGAAAAAAGAAAAAAAACTCACATTGTCGACTGAGGAAGCAATACAGAGGTGAATGCAGACCTGGCCTCATCCGCCCAGAGATGTCTTTTCTGTGAGTCTATTGCTCAGTTTAGGAAGCGAGTGAGTGAGGGACTGAATGAATGAATGTGTGTGTGTGTGTGTGTGTGTGTCAGTGAATGAAAGAGAGAGAGACACACACACAGAGACGGACAGACAGAGAGAGAAAGAGTGTACTGAGTAGACATACTTCAGGCTGTTAACTCAAGCGTGTCCTCCAAATTTGCTCTCGTCTCTGCAGACAATGCTGTTATGGCCTTGGTGAAACTAGGCATTTCATATTGTGCATCCAGGGTCTGGGTCAAGTCTCAGAAACCTTCGTTTTTTTAACGAAACTTCATCTGAACGTTCAGGGTGATGTCATTATGAGGCAATGCATATTTATTGTACTCCTTGTGTATCTTAGTTGCCCTTCATAGGTTTTATACACCACATGTTGTTTGTCGATTGTGTTTGTTCCATCTTTGTAGTAGAAACCAAAGTGCTGCCAGAGTTTTGACTTGTTTGAAGGCGGCACTTTCTTCTCCGCCATCTCCACCGTGTGGCATCTTAGGTAATGTAAGTATTAAGTGTGGTAAGGTCAATGGGCAAAATGCAGGAAAATCTCAGGCTACAGCGCTTGTCAGTTGAATAAAACGCACGGAAAATGATTACGCATCAAGAGAAAAAAGGTGATGATGTATCTTTAATTTATCTTTATAATTATTTGTCGCACCCCTAATCAGTACTAAGCTGTTTATCCTTGCATCAGCAGCTCTCGAACCGTTCAAAGGTAAGAAAATGGAAAGCATTCTATATATAAGAACATGGCAAAAAAAAAAAAACCCTGCCAAACATTACATATCAGTAATCCAGTTGGGAGAGGAGTGTTTGATTTTCACTGGGTTAAAAATACTGTAGGGAGTTTTTCTGATAAAGTCACCCACCACGAGGCCATAGTCTGACAGTAGGTCGGACATTAATCCTCTGGGCCTCAAAGGCCTGATTTTATTGGTGCTCTCAAACATCATATTACATTTTCAAACATTTTATGTAGTAGGTCCTCAAGGCGCAAATTATGTATCTGAGGCACAGAGGACTGTTTTGGTACACACTGTGCTGTCTGTACACACTAGCAACATGGGAGTGATGGGGAATGCTGCTCTGTGGCAGTTCTCTGTACCTTTCTGTTCTTCCCCACTGTCCTCTGCAAGCCACAGCCTCATTTGTAAAAGAAGAAAGGCCTCTCTTAGCACGCTGCGCCCTTCCCCACGAAAGGGAAAAAAAAAAAGATGTTGATGTGAGCAGGGTTAATTTGACGTTGTGAGGAATCTGTGCAATAATGTGGTTCATATAGTCAAAGTATATGTATCATGTGGTATATTTCCATGTGCAAGTGTGGGCGTTCACACAAAATGAATGTCTGTGTCATTTTCTTTTTCTGTGTGACGTTCTGAGTCACTGCGTGAGGAAATGAAAGCTTTGCATGTGCCCATGTGTGTGCGCTTCTATCTGTCTAAACGTCAGTGCGCCACTGTGAGTGTGTGCGCATGTGTGTCACTGTGCTCCTGTATGGGAGCTCAGCAAGACAAAGAACCCATTGAGTCATTGCGTTAGACTCCCATTACAAGCAATAGCTCCTATTTTCAGAGCTCCCTCGCTCTCATTACGGGCTCAGACTGCAGACAGAATATGGCTGACATTTAGCCATTATGCTCTGCCACTGTCCCAGCCTGTCCTAGCTCCTCTGCACTAATCGACTGTGTTAACGAGCGGGTTAAAGACCATAGTAAATGGCATTAATGACAGTCCTGTGAATACAGTGACGGGAAGGAAGTCTTTGCATAAGTCTTTTCTGGCTTTAAGGAGCGGGTTAAGGCCAGCTGAGAATCAGTGAGTGGGTTTAGCCAGGAAACCAGGGGCTTTGTAAACTCTCTGAGGATACAGAGCTGTGCTGGCCGTGATCTCAGGGGGTTTTAAAGGGGTACTGCACCATCTGAGTGTCACAAAGTCCATGGCAAAGCAATTAACACAGAGGCACTTGGTGACCTCAGTATGTATGGCAGGGGAGCAGAAAGCAGTGTGACATTTGTGTCTGAGATATGTAACTGCCCTGCTCTGCTACAGAACATGATTATTTCTCTTGTCAGGATGTGATTATCCACTCTGGGCTCACACTGCCCCCCCCCAACCCCCCAATTATGGTGCTCTGAGGGGAAACAACGATCACAAAGAGACATGAAGGCATGTTGCAGGAACCAGTGCAACTTTCTCTCCGACATGCCCCCTCACTAGGAACGGAAGGCAGATTTTTGTGTTGGTACTTTACATGTTAATGATGAGCTTCATGATGCTCATTATGGGTGTGAGGATGTTCTGCCCCGATGCTTTCGTCAGCTATGTCCACAAGTCCACCACAGTAATACAGAACAGCCCACCGGTATGAGACGAAATAACTAGGAGCAAAAAAGTGAGTGAAAGAGATAAAAAAAAAGAGAGAGAGAGAGAGAGAGAGAGAGACGGGGAGCAGGAGGGAGGGAATGGCTGAGCTGACTGTGCCCAGTCACCATGGCAACCCCTTTGACATGCAGCTGCCATACCTGCTGCCAATGTTGGAGCTTTACTCAACCATTTACTTTGTGTCTTTGTGTAGTAATAATACACTCCCCATCGTATATAAAGACATAAGATTATGCTTAACGGATACACGACGCAGAATTTGTGTGTGTTTGTGTGTGTGTGTGTGTGTGTAGGAATATTTTGATATTTTCAGTCTGTCAGTTTTAATGTATCTTGAGTGCATGTAGTAATTACATCTAGTCTGTGAGCTGGAGTTTGGCAAAAAAAGGCTGCTTTGAAGGGAGTTTTCACAGGTTTTTATTTTAAATTATTACCATAGCTTAAACTGAGGTGGCCTGCTGGATGCATATGTGTGTTTATAAGAGTGTTTCGTGGTGTGTGTTCTCCAATGAAAAGGTAAGGCTTCAGGGCAGATTTCAGAACTTAATACACCTCTCATCTTACCTGAAATTCACCCTGTGTGGTGCAGCTCTGTGCTGAGGAGTTGGCACTTTATATCAAAGGAGGACTGCCTGTTCCGAGTTGTGGAAAGTGACCAGTAGGTACTGCCTGAGGGTGGGTGACATCTGTACACCCTGACAAACTGACAAAACACCTGCGCCTTCACAACCTCTGCGCACACACTGCATGCAAACAACTTATCCTCACTGAGTTTCCTGTGATATGGATGGATTATGCATATATGTACACGCCACCAGACAGCTTTTACCTGTACGCATCTGCAAGAGCATGCGCACCTACATGCACACTGACATACATGCACAGAGGAAACAGGAGTGCTCTCACTGGGCCCTCAACACCTTGAAAAACACCTGCAGCGATACAATTCTCCTCTGAGTTTTGCAGAGCTGCTGTGTTTGTATTTTAGTAGAAGTGTTGTTTTGGCCCCAAGAGATACCAGCAAGCAAGTACACACACACACACACACACGCACACACACACACACGGACATTCAGAAATACAACCACATAGACACACAATCACGTGTCTCCCTGCTCACACACATGCCAACCAAGAGGGATGCTTTCAAGCTTTGACAAAAAAGCTAAGATTCATAAACACACCAATGAATTAATGATAGCGCCGATGTCAAGAGGAACTCTCCACTCATGCCGCTGTATCCAGGCAAAACCCTCTTCACACGACACCCCCTTTTCAGTCTCTTCACACAGGGATCAAGACACAGATGGGCATGAAAGGCATCAAGTAAAGCAGCATTTCTTTACCCCAAAGACAACCGGGCCACTTCCTGTCAATATCATTCTTTACACAATAGTCAATAATCTGTCCGGCCACAGTCTGCATTGTTCTCTGTCACTGTCTCATGTTTCCCAGGCCACAGACTTATCCCCGAATTGCCCAAACATGCCATTCTCCAAATATCCACCGGATGCCCTCGGATTTTCCCCTCCTCTCCTCATCACCTGACCGCCTCGCTCGTGCACACACCTGCTACCACTTCTCATCAGCCCTGCAGTAACCTGAGCTTCTCCACCTATCTCCCCACCTGCAGCTCATTCCCCCGATCAGCCCTCTCTTCATATACCATTTCACTTCCTTTGTTCCCTGCCAGATTTCATTGCGTTAAAGCACCGCACTGCACCAGATCTGCCTTAGTCATCTGCATTTGGGTCCTTCCACTGTATTCCGGTTACCCTGCTTGCACCTGTCATGACATGAACCCTGTGAAGTGACTGACAGCACTAAATTAATTAGAACTGGGATTGAGTTGAAAAGCAAATTCTCCTTTGTGCTTGCCATGTGTACAGCATGAAAACAATTAATTTCCTTAAGCGACAAAGTAAGAGGAACAGGAGTGAAATGTAAAGTAGCGCTGGAGAGTGGCTACATGTTTACTATGATATGATCTGTTGTCACATTAAATTATATAGGCGCAAATGTGCTAATTAGCGTCTCCGTACAAGAGCAGATTTACATCTTCTCATTTAAATACTCTTTGATGGAACATGCAAGTGGGAGAGACAGATGGAAGGGGGGGATAATATAGTCGTTTTGAGATTTCCAAGAAATTATTTCAAACATCAGTGGTTTTACAAGTGAAGGCTGAGTGTGTGTGACAGACAACAGCTTTTATCGCCGAATACCAGCTTTCACATAATAATGGAAACGAAACAGTCCCAAGATGGAAAAAGTTGTTGCATAAACATTTGATTTGCAGTCGGAAAGATTGCTGGATGGTTGAGGTTGAAAATTACATTTTAAATCTGTGTTTTTACAGCAGTCAGATTATATATGTTGAAAAAAATGACCCCTCTTATACAACACTGATTCAATGGCTTTTTATAAATCTAACATTAAACCCCAACTTTGCTGCCAAAATAGATTAAATTAAGTAAGGACTTGGGAACAACCATATTAGGGAGCCTGGGACACATGAATAATTTTCACTTTCACTGGCCCAGTGCACTATTAAATGTTAATTTTTCTGAATGTGCTCAAACTAGCAAAATGATATACACCTGTTTACTATTTTGTAAGGCTACCTCAACAACAAGATGTACTGGGGTAGTTATGACTCTCAATCCTTTGGAGAAACACTTCAAAATTAAATTCAAATTCAAAAAATTAAAGTTGTCCTTGTCCTCTCCATTAAAGGGAAACTTTTCTGTGGGTTTCTTTTTAGGATTCATGTTCAGAGTAACCGCAAATCAAGCTGTCACCTTCTGTGAGACTGGTGGGGGCGTCCTACACAACCTGCACCTGACTTAATTACTATGGTGACCAAATTAGCTCTCAGTTGATGAATATGACATGTAATATACACAGTGTTTCTTTTGTTCATAAGTTGCCGTACTGTCCGTTAAAATTCAGCCCAATACGACCACTGCAATCAAAGTGCATTACAAACTGGATACTTTTCTGCCTACCCTCCCCTTCGCTCCAACCAGCCACCCTCTCCCTCCAATCTGTCAAGGTTGGACCTCTGGGTGATCTACGTAAAACCTCCACCGCTACAAATGGTCTACCCTGAGCTTCAGGTTATACAGTAATAAAATAAAACAGCATTAATAAATTAGAAATAAAGGAGTGCTAGCACAACTGTGGCCGGTATGGATTTAATGTGCCCCATGGTAAAATAATTATTTCTGGTTTTGTTGAAACGGGGCTTCATTCAGTAGAGTGGATGACGACTTCTGTGTTAACCATCAAAAAACTGAACAATGCTCTCTTATTTCTTGTTTTGAATATTGACAAACTGTCCTGGCTGTGTAGAAAAATCATTTTCAGTCTGTGTTTTTTAACCCGGAGAGACAGAGCTTGAAGAGTGATCAAGCAGATTTACTGACAAGTGCATGATAGAGGATATAAAGCCTTTGGCAGTTTGACCCCATCAAAATGACATGTATATAGGAGGTAAAGATGTATCATTTGATAGGAGCACTCCCCCGATGGAGTCTAGACGCAGGGGTGAAGAGTGATGCAAAGTCCTGAATGATGCAGAGCAGACTGCTGATGAGAACGGCTGAAGGACCCATGGGTGATGAACTGATGAGGACTAGAGGTGATTGGGGTGGAGGAGGGTCTCATTAGTTTGGCTGCATTGACAGGTGACAGTGCAGAGAGAGAGAGGGAGAGCTTTAAACTTTTCACAGCCATGAGAGGATTGGCTCATGAGGGGTTGAGCGAGAATTTGATTGGTTTTAGTGCCAAAGCGGAAATGCCTACTCTTAGCCGATGTGTTAGAGGCGAGAGAGAGAAGGTGAGAATAATCATGACTAGACAGTCTTCGTGGTTGAACTTTTGCTAAGCTTCAACACCATGGAAAAGTTCAGATCTTTCAATCATGAAGGTCTTTGCTGGGTTTAGTAGTGTAGCATCATTTCCAAATCTTAAAATCTCCCATTCCTTTTTTCTTCCTCAGTTTTTGCCTTCTGAGTACTACTGCACTGCAACACACAAAGATGGTGCAGCTGACCTTCAGCGATTCAGACGTTTAATGGAGAGAAGCGTAGATAAAGAGGACTGAAGGAAGAAATAAATTAGTTGCAATGAGAAGAAAATTCTCCTTCCTTAAGCGTTTCACTCACCGTTTAATTTGCACACGCTGTGAAATTTGACTTATTGTGAAAGTATGAGCTAGCAAATGTATTTTTTTAGTTGAAAGCTGTAAAATGTATAAATATAGAAAATGCCTGGTTTCCGCGAGAGAATTACTCGAGTTAAAACGAACTCAAATTCAAATAGTTGGGAAAATGCCTCACATTTTGATGGTATTTTTCTCAGTGATGGATGGGAATTTCAATTTTCTTTGCTTTGGCACAAAAAGAGATGTCAGACTAAGCGATAATGACAAGATTTTAGTTGTATTCAGCTGAAAATGACTGTGGTTTGAAAATGTTTCTCTCAGCGAGTTCTCTCAGATTGTGCCAGAGCAGACAGACCCCTCACGGACCTGGAGGATCAGCTGCTGAGCCTGGAGGATCTTGCTCATATGTGAGCCAAGGTGGCAGCATGTTTGTACCTGTCCTTATGTCTGAGTGGCTGTTCTAGTGTTGTCTGAATAATATCCAGTGTTTATGAAAAATACCAATTATTTTTGGGAGTTATCCAGATGATACGATGACCAAACTGAAATGTAACTCTGATGGTTGAATGACTTGAATGATCTATAGGCAGGGAACACGATGAGCCTTCTTGCATCTCGTCAACTTTTATTATGCAATCCCACTTTAAGTAGAGGACCTCTTATAGTGCTGTCTGAAATTTTATTCCAATTCTTCCTTTATACCCTAGTGTGTCCTGATTTTAACTCATTTATCCACAGCATTGCTTTCCTGGGCATGATTTCCTCTGTATGTGAGACGTCCAGCAACGTCATCATCTGACTCAGAGGGGTGGAAAACTTAGATTTTACTGCGGTGACCTGGCTTTCATCACTAAAGGCAATTTTTCCTCCCTAGCACATGCCAATCAACACATTTCTTTCAACCTCTCTTTTGACTGAATGTACTGTATCCACATGAGGTGACTGAAAGATCCGGAGGCCATAATACGCCACATCTGTCATTCTTCAGAAAGGCACAAATTGAGATTTTAAATCTTTCATGAGCTCTCCCAGTTGGATTACACAAACTACTGATGATCTCATTAATCTATTTTATTTTATTAACCTATTTAGTCATGTATGCCTGGTTGTTTTCATTTTACTTTTATGTCCTAAGTAGACCAGTAGCAAGGAATAATCAATCAGTGCCAACACAGAACTCTGTGAAAGGAAAATGTCATGTTATTCTCTAGCTAATACTGTCAGGAAATGTTCAACCTAACCCTGGCCCAGATTTTAATTGTTTGAGGACCCACTTGTGAGTTTAAAGCTAGTCCAGGGCTTCGTATTATCACCTAAATAACCGAAGTCCACTTCCTAAATTGGATCTAGTAAAAATCTGGGCACAATCATCTGAATCAGATTTTTATTTTTTTTTTTTCTGAATCCTGGCTAAAGAAACCTGACAATGTCGGACAAAGACATTGCAGTTTAAGGGTTACAATGTTTTTATTGTTGCGACTGTCCAAGAAAAGGTGGTGACGTCATTTACATTTAAAAAAAAAAACAAATTTCACGCTACAATCCTTTCATCAGTATCTCTCAGCAGACAATTTGAATTGCTTACCATGAAATTGAAACTTCTTAACGGTCAATTTATCACTATTGTACGTTGTTATAGACTCCCAACAGCAAGTAGTGAGGCTTTATCACTGTTGAACAAACAACTGTTGGCCTTAGATTTTAATGAGATTCTCCTTGCTAGGGATTTTAAATGGGCCCGGTTGTCCCCGTCTGTGACAGTTTAAAATCTGTGTAAAAACTGTGACTCTTAATCTTACACAACTAATTAATAACTTAACTTGCAAAGAAATTCTCTCTTTTGATTTGTTTTTACAAATGCGCCTCACAAAACAAACATTGGTATTTTTGCAAATCATTTGAGTGACCATTATGCTGTAGCTATAGTCAGCTGCCAAAATCAAGACCACGAATTGCTCTTAAACATTAAGGATTTAAAGTTTTTCTGTGAGCAAGCTTCTCATCGTGATTCGTGGGACTTTGACTAGAACAGGATGTCTTTTATTTATGATGTAGAACTAGCTTGGAAATATTTTTATGATGCTTTTACTGAAATTATAAATAAACATGCCCTTTTATAAAAATTTAGAGTGAAAGGTAGAAACATTCCTTGGTTTTCCCCTCAAATGTTGAGTCTACATTGCCTGGGCTCAGGACAAATAATCCAAATCCCAAGCTGATTTTTGGGTAGCTCCAAATTAATTTTACCATTCTCATCAAAAAGGCCAAATCTGCGTTCTACCTTTCTAAAACTACTAGTGACTTAAATGACCCAGGGAAATTTTGGAAAGTAAAAGAATCTTCATCTTCCTCCCCCATCCTCACCTTATTACCAGACGTAGCATGAGCCATAACAATGGCCAGCGGCAAGATGAATTCAGGTTGTCATCAGGCGGGACCATCAAGGAGTTCACATGATCAAAAGATCCCTGCATGTGATGTCACACATACAAAAATATAATTAAATAAAAAATGGAGCTAGAAAAAATGAGCCAACGTGGTCTTTTCTCATCGTTTGAAGGTCTCTAGACACATCGGGGTAACGTTCATGTTGAATTTCCTTTTGCATAATATGTCCTACCTTAAAGTGGTGTTCAATGCCGACAAATCCAATTACCTGTGATTTTCAAATTGCCAAGGAGTTAATATGTAATCTGCCAAAGATCTCAATTGCTCAAGGGCTTGAAATTGTCACAACCTAAAAATATTTAGGTGTCATTGTTGATCTGAACTTGTTTCAGACCACACACAACCTTGTTCTAAGCCAGGGGTGTCCAAAGTACGGCCCGCGGGCCAACTGCGGCCCGTGGTCCAATTTTCATTGGCCCGCAGGAAATTCTAAAATTGTACCGTAATACGGCCCACACATGGAACCTGCACTGGACTGTGTTGTACTTCTTAGTCTCACCGCTAGGTGGAGTAACTGTCTTGAACGAGGCAGCTTCTCTATAAAATGAGTAAGTGAAGAAGAAATGTGCTACAGGTGACCCAAAATGGCAGAATGAAGGAAACGTAAGACAGCAAGTGAGTGTAGAAAGTTTCAGACGCGGTGTGCGATGAGAACACAGCTAATAACTAATGAAGATCACTTTTGCATTACGGAGGAGCTGCTTGATGTTAGCAGTTTAAAGAGCACCACGACGGGTGAGGATGTTTTTGCCAGTTGGCATGATGGGACTTAAATGGGACGAGCTGTGTGGAGGTACTACGGATGGGGCTCCAGCTGGGACAGGCGAGCGCAAAGGAATCTACGGTGTCCACCGAGGGGCAAGAAAGTGGAGGTAAGGCTGTTAATTCGAGCATCAGGGCTCTAGCACAGACTATTTCCCTCTCTGATGCTGGTGCTGGGGGGGCTCTACCATCCTCATGGGCGCTGGCTAAGTCGTGGCTCTGTGCTGCAGCGGTTTTATTCCCTGAGATCAGAAATGGACCAGTTTTGAAGAGAGAAGGACCTCTTCATGAGCTCAGTGACCCTCTCTGGTTGGCACTTTTAGTGGATCTCACTGATCACCTTAACACACTGAACAAGAGCCTACAAGGCAAAGACCAGCTTGTACCACAACTACTAAATGAAAGCCCACTAATGGAAAGGCTGTTTTTTTTCTTGAATCATATTCAGTTATCAAGCAGAATTTACCTACATTTGATTGATTCACCTCTAGTGAATTAAAGTTAGCAATACAGCTCACTTCTAGTGAGTGGCCCAGCCCTTTGTATGTTTTTCTGTATGTGGCCCTCAGTGAAAAAAGTTTGGACACCCCTGTTCTAAGCTGTGACTAATGGTAGGTTTCTTTTTTAGGAACAAATCCTGTTTCTCTCTTCATGGTAGGAAACATTTGATTAAGGCAACTTTTTCTTACCACATTGAATTACAGTGATCTGCTCTCCATAAACGTACCTGAAGAAACTAAGTGGCATGCTAAGCGGTGTTCTTTGCCAGTCTGCAGACTTTTGCATTGGTTGGTTTTCATATATAAATCTCTCCGTGGGCTGGTTCCTACTAATGCTGGTACCTACATGTGTAAAATCCAAAGTCACTGTGCCACTATGCTCTCTCTCTAAATATAGAAGAACAGTTCAGTAAGAACTGAATTAAGCCAAAAAGCTTTCAAATACACTTCCTCCTCCTCCTCCTCCTGGAATAAGGCACAGAAGGAGCTGAAACTGTCAGAGCTAATCACTGTGGGGGAATTTAAGTCACTTATAAAGGATCAGGAAAGTAATACCGACGGTCGGTGTGATTGTTTCTCTTCATTGCCAAATAACTTTAGAGACTGCACCTGATCTATTTCATATTAAAGGGATATTCTGTTCACTCGTTTGTAGTGTACGTTTCTCAGTGAGAGTTTTACCTGGTTAAATGAGGGATGCCACCACAAATAGAACAATTCATTAATTATAATCACTTTTCAGCACTTACATAGATGTTCATCATGTTCTGTCCCACCCAGTCATATAAACAATGCCCCGATGCGTCTGAATTCAACACTGATTGGCCTGCGCCTCAGTCAATCAATGTATCATGTCAAGGCTGTTGCTAAAGCTTGCAGTTCTTCCCTCCAGAACCTGTCAGTATGGTAGCGGTTAGCTGTCATTCAGAAGAGAAAGTCGACATTTTTTAAAGAGCTCCAAATGAAATTGCTGCGCTCACAGTGTCCATGATGTTGAACGATGCGTTCGGCAGGTGTGTTGAGTGCTAAAACAATTTCTACCCATCCTGATGTCATTGCCTGTGGTGCGTACATATTGAGGTCCTGATTTGGGGTGTGGAAATTATGGGCCCCCTTATTCACTGGAGACACCACAGTGCCGGAGCAGCAGTGTTTTCTCTCTGTAGCCTGTTACCGGTTTAACAAACACCTGCACATTAAGAACAACCTGCATTCTGTATCTAGGCTGTATACTGCATCCTGCTTAGAGGCGCAGGAACCGTCTCCACAGGGAGAATGGGCTGACATTATTTATTCATTATTTATTCTATATTTATTAATATTCTGATTGTGAAGTCATTATTTTGTAATTCAGAATATGATTATGGTGTCTTAGACAGTGGAAATTATTCATTAGACTGAACGTTTCAGGGAAAATTGAAATTATGTAACTCAAATGAAACCCAACATTTAGGATTAATCAGCCTCACATGTGAATGAATGGAAATGACGATAAATGATGTAAAAATGTTTGTTGCTGACAGACAGACCTATTCTCTCTGACTTTTACTGCGCCCATTATAAAAGTTAATGGGGAAAATAACAGATCACGAAAGGAAAAATCTTTCTAATAATGAAGAACGTTGTTGTGGGCCTTTTGTTGTTCAGATCCACAATTTAACTAAAGATTTTTAACTAAATGGAGAATAACCACTGACAAGTGATGGTTAGCTTGGCTGTGTTCACTTATACGGGAATCACCCGAATGTGTCTTCAATTTGTGTTGGACGTCTGCTGCTGTCAGCTTCCCTTTTCCACCAAGTAAACTTAAGCCCGTGTGTCTGTGTTCCCTTGCTGCAGAGACGTTGTAGGCATCAGCCCAGGGGCTAACAGATAGGTAAAGATAGGATTGGTCGGTGATATCATACTGAGGTGCTCCTGTCAGATACATACTTATCTGCATATGGATCCTTTGCAGTTTTATTTCTCACTGCGTTTGAGCTTCAGAAATGCTCGGGAAAATAGCATGTGTGGAAGCTACTGCACCACTTGATCTATAAAAGAGCTAATCCACTGAAAAGCTGTTTCAAAAAGCAGTGATGCTACCACCACACTAATGAGAACTGCAGTTAAACTAGTAACCCCATTACTTGTAGCGCCTCTACTACCCAACACTGCCGGCTAGTTAGCATGTCATCAGTGGATGTGTTTAAATATTTCAGTAACATTACATCATCATCAGAGGCTTTTAGCCTACAGAAAGTTTTCTCATAACAGAATGTTTTCTTTTTTTTATTACCAGAAGCCCAGTTAAGATACACTCAAGCCAGAAATAAACATTTGTAATATTCAGGCATTTGCACATATGAAACGTGGCCTACACGATTAGTTTTAACACAAACCAATGTCTTGATTTCAAAATAGGATCAGGATTTGATGCCTGGTTATTGGTCTTATAATATAACCTCGAGGGAGTCTGCCTGAGCAGAACACATGCCCTGACTAAGTCTGAATAAACATTGAATTAACAGCAGTTCTACCCACAACAGCACCAAAATAAGACAACGGAGAAAAGCTCTCAAATGTGGCACTTGTTTTCATAAGCACACTAGCAGCTTCAAGTGCCACATCAAGCTACCCCGATGCATCTGCTCAGTCTGTTCCGCGACATCAAAAGAGGACCAAAATGACTAAATTCCATCTTTCAAATCCTCCCTTGAAAAACTGACCGTTCACTGGGCTGCTGCTGATGCTTCTAATGTTCCACCTGCAAAGCTGAGAGGACTGGATTAAAAGCATGAATAACAGGCATTCATTAGTGCAGTTATTTCTTATTATATCCAATGCCTCGAGAAGAAATGTAAGCATATTTATATATATATATATATATATATACACACACACACACACAGAGGCTGTAAATGTGAGCTTAGTCCCAAAGCTGGAAAAGCAGAATCCGTAGATGCTTACATCTATATCATATACATTCTGCCTGAACAAAGAAAGTGAGTTTTTGAGGATCCCAGAATTGCTTGTGGGATTTGTGTGCCTCTGCTGCAGAACGGTACAGTGTTTGTTATTGTTAATCATTTTATGTCTTATTGGCAATTCAGTATTGTTCACTAACTTCATATTGTTATTTTGTCACTCAAACATGAGTATTTTACTTCAGTAAATCTAATTTAATTTGGATTTGATGAAGCAACAAAGGGAGAAACAGAAACTGTGACACAGGGAGCCAAAAAAGAAAAAGAGACACGGACAATATTTATGCCTAACTCTGACAGACTTGAGTCTTTTACATCTCCACTGACTTTGAAAAGTCATGATTGGAATACTGAATATGAATATTCGCATTCTCTTTTCCACTGTGTGCTTGTGTTTTGCCACAACACTTCAAGCCCCCAAGACTGACACTTTCAGCAGCCTATATTTTTTTGCTGTTGAGGCGATACGGTAACTGAGATAGAGGGTTTTGTTGCAGCTCATTGCATAATGTCAATAGACAATTAGGCATTTACTGGATTCTACCCGCAAGCTAATTAGAGCTACGTAATTAGTGGAGTGAGACTCTTAAGTGTTCCCAAATGAAGCACCAGATAGCCACTTACGCTGTGCTGTGCTGTGCTGTGCTGTGCTGTGCTGTGCTGTGTTTCGGCTTGACACTCCAATCACTGCCCCAGAGACACTCAGACAAGGACTAGAGGTGCTTGACAAGGTTCAACATGGCGTTAAGTCAGGATAAGTGGTGTTCAGTAGTAACAAGACATGTTTTTTTTTTTTTTTAAATAGATGGTGCTAATTCTCTATGGCCTGAACTTGCATTTAGGGAAAAAGTCCTCAAGCAAGGAGATAAAGGATTGAAACTTTCAGGCTTTATGTTTGATATTCAGTCTGGAAAGGAGTGCTGTTGGCCTTTGGACAGTTTTCTCTGAGCACACCACCTCTGTACAATGACAGCTTTCTCAATGTCTTAGTAAAAGCTGACTAAACAACCGCTGAAGATGTCAAATACAACTTTTCTTAGTTACACATTCCAGTCATGCTCATCCCCTTGACCTCGTCTAATCTTACAACTCGGCTTGCTTCTTTGACTCTCTCCCCCATCTGTCTCCCTTGGGTTCGTTTCAAAAATGCCTCAACTCTTTTCCTCTGATGAACTTCCAGCTGTGATGCAAGGATTTTCAAGACCGGCGTGTCTCTTTGCATTGCCACCAGTGCTCCGGCCTTTGCGTCTCTCAATCTATCCGAGCTCCTCCCTGTGATGTGCTTAAATCAACAATTCAGTCACATCTATCTCTTGCTCTCTGTCTCCCGTCCATCAGCTTATTCGTGATTCTTTGTCTCCCCCCCCGCCCCCCACCGGCTCAGTCTGGGGCACCAAATGCCAAATTCAGGTCAGGCAGGCAGGCGGCCGTCAAACATAGCTTTCAACTGTGAATGAGAGGAGCACGCATGCGAAATGACATTTCTATGATAGAGCTGGAGGTAATTGTTATTGTGCTACACTTGAACTCTAGCTGGTTATTAGACATTTTCAGAAGCACTAATTCTTTCTCAAAAATAAGGAAATTTAGTCAGTTAAAGAAACAACAGAATTTTCCTTAGACTGCAGCATCTCTGAAGTCAAATGAAACAACTAACAAAAATAAAAAATCTGAATCCACATATAAACCAAGACATACTGTGTACGGTTTGTTAAAAGGAAGCTAACTCACAGGATGAAACAAAAGACCCTCACCTGGTCCCAAAATAAGACTCGAAGATGCACCTTACAAAGTGACAGACCGCCAGACTAAAAAGAATGTATGGTATCTACAATTGGATCAGTTTGGTGGTTTTCCAATGTTATTCTCCCAAAAACAACAGAGCATCTCGCTTTTGCAGTCTTTTACAGTTACAGTTACTCCTGTAATATCTAAAACTGACTGCTGGAAAATGCACTTGTGTCACCAAAATTGTCGCGAAACAATATTTGTTAGTAAGTAAGTAAGGAAGTCACAAAGTTCTTTACAGGAGTAAAAGAAAATAAAAACATAGTCATAAATAAGATCATAAAAACAATAAAAGAAACAGCAACAACAGTCAGCCCAAGTTAGGCCAGACCTCAGTCACAAACAATGCATTCACTGCAGTTGCTTCACAATAAAAGCCGCCTTTTGAATGTCAAACAAGAGCAGCAGGAAGTGATCGCTTTGAATTAGAAGTCACATAACATAACAGATGCAGTTACAGCTGTGGGAGAACAATTTGAATTTGAATGTGGACGAAAATGAACAAACTACCTTTCAGCTGAGGTACTTCTTAGCTAACTTGCAAAGACTGACAGGTGGATCGGCAGCTTGGTGACCCCTGATGTGGATTCTAGCGGTCTTTCCGGCTCATCCAGCTGCATGACACACTCTTCATCAGTAGCTGTCGTATATATGAAACTGAGCTTGCATGTCAGATCAGATCCATCCCCACGACAATTCTTCAGATTCACTAAATATCTTGTTTATTTAAAATCCTATTAAATTCTGTAAGAACTTCTACAATTTTAAAGTTTGTTATCTGAACAAAGATGGTTTGAATTATTTTGCTCTCTTGAGGGGAAATCAACTTTTTATTTTGCTGTGGGAGTTTCATGCGGATTAAAAAAACAAATCAAACTATAATCAAAGCAGTTTCACTGTTTCACATCACGGCTTCACATCAGTCACTGGTGTATACACAACTGCAGAGAAGAACATCTATTAATGGACTAAAACAAACTCAAAATGTCATATTATCCTCTATTAGTACCAGAATAATTACAGTAGGCCTATGCCATGGGTCTGTACACATTTTTCCTTGTTCAGATCTCTCTCTCTTTTTAACAATCGTTCATATTCTCTATCCTCTCTTGATTGATTTCCTCCATCTCTCAATTTTCTGTTTCATGCCATCCACAAGTGTAAGCAAACCCTCTAGCCAGCGGTCTATACTGCCAGCGGCTTGGATTCGGTCTCCCCTCTGAGCGGAAAAGGGTTTCCATTTGGACTCAGGCGTCAAGCGTGAATCTGTCTGCTCCTGATAGAAGCCTCAGCCTCACTTGTTATCACCAGACACTTCATAAGTGATTCCCAATTGGACATGTTCCTGAACTGGGACCCAGAAATCAGATTGTGAGTGGCTGTGACACTGCAGTGTCCCTCCAGCAGTGTGTTTAAACCGCTCTCCCTCCCGCTGAATGTCAGAAACTTGCCAATAAACCCGTTTAGTGTTTGACGTTCTCTACGATGTCTGCCTGGACCCCAAGTCCTTATTAGTCTCTTGCAGTGAACCTCTGTTTTCCCTTGATGGTCAATCAAAGTCTGCTTTGCTGGTGCTGCTGGCGGTGAATCTAGTTCACTTTTGATACACAGAGGCTGGTTCCCATCCAAGGAGTTCTGCAGCAATGATGGTTCATTGGGTTATAAAGCTCAGAAAGCTTTTGAATTCCAGTGAAGATTCATCAAATATTTGTCAAACAGACAATTACTGTGGTCTTTTTTCTGAATATTTCCTGTGTAGAGTATTTCATCTGAATTACCACAATCATTGTGTGTGTTTTTCCATTTTTAAATGAGAATAAAGCCAATTTTGGACAATCAAGTGGAAACAATGTAAGTGGCTGACTGACATATGAGGGCCATTGTTGAAGGGAAGGGAGGCAGACTGTATGTCCTACAAACGCTGAGAAATTTTTCCCCCGATTTAGCGACATAGCAATTGTCATGTGCCATTTAGTCGCCTCACTATACTCAATATTTGAGATGAAGTTTGTATTCCGCTCAAGATAGTGAAAGCTAGCAAGACAGGATAACTAATTTGCCCTCAGAAATTGGGGGCTAGTCATCATAGCTCGCTAACATCAGTGCTAATCCCCTCAAGGCATTACTTTTCTGTCAGTGACACAGCATCATTGGCAGATAATGTGCGGTTGGTGCTGCAATTGCACCACATTATTAAAAGAAGAGGATCTAGCTAGCATTAGCTGCCTCTCTTTTATTCGAATCATGCACCCAAAGTAGCATACTTAGTCACTCAGTAAATACAGAGTGTTCAAATCACTTAACCCCCAGCTGGTTAAGTGCCTGTGTGGCTGCTGGGATTAAAGCGATGTTAGAGATCATTTTTAGTGCCTCTCCACACACATATTGCACTAAAAAAATTATGTTTCAGACACTGAAAAATGTATGCCATCCCCCTCCGAGCAATACCAATAAGGGGCAGATGTTTAATAAATGTTACATATCTTTTTGGTACTCAATAAGAAATGAAAAATCATCAGTGACAGAAAATACAATTTCAATGTGACTTTTAAGAGCATGCACACCCATACAGGTGTTTTCATTTAGTCTTGCTTATTAAACCTCCAACCTTTCCTCAGGTTGACAGCAGGTGGGACCATAATGGGAACGATAAATGTGTATTTTTGTCCCACCCTAACAGGTACTACAAAGCTAACAGAATAGCACTGGAGATGCAAATTAAGCACAGTTTGTGCTCAATTACGTGCAGGGCTTTTTGAAGTGAGTAGAACACTTTCAAAACTCACGACAATAAGCAGAGACAAATTGAACTGGCAAAGAGAAATAGAGGTCACAAGTTAAAGCGCCCTGAAAAGGAAGGAGAGACACGGCTGCAGGACTGTTTAAAATCTATGTCTCGTTGTAATTGCCTCAGAACTGGCAACACTACCTCCATACATAACAGAATGCTGTCATTCAGATGCCTGTTATTTATTTATGGTATTTGTAAGTCAAAATGAATTTTTATCCAAGGCCCAATATATACTCCCCTCCAAAAGTATTGGAACAGTGAGGCCAGTTCCTTTATTTTTGCTGTAGACTGAAAACATTTGGGTTTGACATCAAAAGATGAATATGAGACAAGAGATCAACATTTCAGCTTTTATTTCCAGGTATTTACACCTAGATCTGATACACAACTTAGAAGATAGCATTATTTGTAACGGAACACCAAATTTTTAGGCGAGTAAAAGTATTGGAACAGATAGACTTAAAATAGATTAACGTGAAAAGACTAATATTAAGTTGCAAATCCTTTGCTTGCAATAACTGCATCAAGCCTGTGACCCATTGACATCACCAAACTTTTGCATTCTGCTTTTGTGATGCTTTTCCAGGCTTTCACCACAGCCTCTTTCATTTGTGGTTTGTTTTGGGGGGTTTCTCCCTTCAGTCTGCTCTTTAGCAGGTAAAATGCTCTATAGGGTTGAAGTCTGGAGACTGACTTGGCCAGTCTAAA
The DNA here is from genome assembly GCF_042242105.1 of Pempheris klunzingeri. Classification (NCBI taxonomy): domain Eukaryota; kingdom Metazoa; phylum Chordata; class Actinopteri; order Acropomatiformes; family Pempheridae; genus Pempheris; species Pempheris klunzingeri. Next base: position 15,085,983 of record NC_092029.1, on the reverse strand, counting down.
ACCTCCCACTTCTTGCCCCTGATGAACTCCTGTGTTGTTTTGGCAGTGTGTTTTGAGTCATTATCTTGCTGCACCATGAAGGATCTCCCAATCAGTTTGGTTGCATCTTTCTTTAAATTGGCAGACAAAATGTTTCTGTAGACTTCTGAGTTCATTTTGCTGCTGCCATCATGTGTTACATCATCAATGAAGATGAATGAGCCCATCCCAGAAGAAGCTATGACATGACCTCCACTGTGTTTCACAGATGAGCTTGTATGTTTGGGATCATGAGCAGATCCTCTCTTTCTCCAAACTTTAGCCTTTCCATCACTTTGGTAAAGGTTCATCTTTGTCTCATCAGTCCATAAAACTTTGTCCCAGAATTTTTAGGCTTGTCTCTGGACTTTTTGGCAAATTCCAGCCTGGCCTTCCTATTCTTCTTCTTGCTAATGAGTGGTTTGCATCTTCTGGTGTGGCCTCTGTACTTTTGTTCATGAAGTCTTCTGTGAACAGTAGACTGTGACACCTTCTCTCCTGCTCTCTGGAGGTTGATGCTGATGTCAACAGTTGTTTTAGGGTCTTTCTTTACAGCTCTCACAATGTTTCTGTCATCAACTGCTGCTGTTTTCCTTGGTCTACCCGTTCGACGTCTGTTACTTAGTGCACCAGTGGTTTCTTTCTTCTTCAGGACATTCCAAATGGTTGTACTGGCTATGGCCAATGTTTGTGCAATGACTCTGATTGATTTTCCATCTTCTCTCAGCTTCACAATTGCTTGTTTTTCACCCATGGACAGCTCTCTGGTTTTCTTGTTGGTTACGCCTCTAACTATAAATGCAGTCTGCACAGGCAAAACCCAAATCTGAAACTGAACGTAGACATTCAGCGCTATTTATTGTTTGAATAATCAATGTAACAGGACACATCGGGGCAACAAAACACACCTGTCAGTCACATGTTCCAATACTTTTGCTCACATGAAAAATGGGTGGGTTCAAACAAAAGGTGCTAACTTCTAAGTAGTGTATCAGATCCAGATGTAAATACCTGGAAATAAAAGCTGAAATGTTGATCTCTTGTCTCATATTCATCTTTTGATGTCAAACCCAAATGTTTTCAGTCTACAGCAAAAATAAAGGAACTGGCCTCACTGTTCCAATACTTTTGGAGGGGAGTGTATGGACAACATTTGGTGGGCAGCAGTACCCGGTAACATTGGTGATTCTGGCTCAGTGGACTGTGAGTTTTTCAGTCCGGTTGTGCAAAAAGACAAAGTTCTTAATTACAAGTCAAGACCATCACATCGAGAGCGGAGTATTAAAGATGGCATTCGATTAAATGATTATTCTCGTGAGGAAATGTTATTGCTGCTGTGGCAGAAAATTATATTTGGGGAGGTGAAAATATATGCAATATAATCACACAACTAGAGTGGAAGGAAGAAAAAATATTACATCGAAATGCTAAAAGCAAGGCTATGGCTGTAAATAATTTTCAGCTTCTTCTGCGTCTCGGTATTAGAAATAAATGGATAACAGATATTTGTGCTCTTTGTAACATGATAGACAAATGATTATGAATAAGCCAAACACAAAAATACTTTCTGATGTCAAAGCTACAGAGGAAAACTCAGGATATCCTCTCTGCATGAAATAAGGCTTATACTAAAGGGGGGGGGGGAAAGTCTTATAAGGCTCATCTGACCAAAATATTGCACTCATGATTGACGGATCCTGCAGTTAATATGCAGCTATAGACAATCAAAGGGCCATTAGCACAGTCAGCAATAGCCTCTCTGTTTAATAGAGACTCTCAGAGTGGACACATGGTTATACTGCAGATGTTTATTCCCTGTCGAGTATTATTATCTTTAGAAGGTGTTTCAACTGATCCATAAATATGTCACTTCAATGATGACTCAATTTTTTCAGTTTTTTTCCTCCGACTGTTTTCACGCTTTTATCCCCTGTCACCAAAAGTGCAAAAATAAAAATAATTTCCTCTAGCTCATTCTGGCACGTTTCGCTGATCAAGACGAGCGCCAAAACCTGCATCCCATGCAGGAGCATGCGAGACCGGCAAATCTATCAATTTACGATAGCGACATGGTGCTGCGTTTTACCTGCATGTCAGCAGTGCTTGGGGATAGCTGTGCAGCGTATGTTAGCGTTGTGATGTACCCAGCTTTGTGATACCAGGAAAACCTGAGTTACTGTGAGCGTGAGGGCAGCCGGCTAAGCCATCAGTCTCACTCTATGATGCAGCCCCCAGGTCTGATGTTTGTGTCCAAGAAATCGATGCACCATGAGGTGCAAACGTTGTTGCCTCATGATGTTCCCATATTCCATGAAGCTGTTTTCCAGCACAAGCACAATGTGATGTCAATAGCCTATCAGTTCGCCAAATGTAATTAACACTGATCCTTCGATTAGGAATTAGATTTTCTAAATTCTCTACCCTTTAAAAGAGCTTGAAGCTTGAAGGAAAGTCCGATATCTACCAGACACTAAGCTAAGAAAGCATGTGACAGAAATCCAAAGAAGCTGTTCTGAAGACAAATGGTGACCCCACTTTAAATTCTCTTACATTTTTCCAACTCCCTGCACAATATGTCTGTGGGTTCCTTCCTCCCCACCCCTCATTCGCTGTCTCTCAATCTTTGTCTCTGTTTTGGGTGTCAGGCCGTACTGGCATTACGGAATGGGGTTGCTACGCTGTTTTGTAGCTGCTGCAGAGCTGTCAACCTGTCCCCACCTGTCGCCTGGGGAGGACGACATAAAGACAACGAGACGGGAGTGGCACGCAGGATTGAGCTGTCATACTTACTGGGAAAAGATTTCCGTCATCAGGCTCTGTAGACTACAACAGGTCACACGCAGCAGGGCTCATATTTACTCTGAAATCTGTTTGCTCAGAATACTCATTTGATGCATTAGTGATTGTACACAGGAGATGAGTGATTTTTATCATATTACCATGGGAGACTTCAGCGTGCTTGTGCGGGACTTGACTTTTGTTTAATGTTGTGTGATATTACAGTTGTGTTTCTCTGCTTAATATGCATGTGCGGTTCTGTGAATTGAAATGCTTTTGTGGAGGGTAATTCGGGGCTGTTAACACATTGTTTGATCCCGTTTGTGCAATAAGCAAAGGGTAAATATGGTCATATAAATCCCTGACCGTGCGTTCGTGAATATGTAAAAGTAGAAGTGAGTTGCGCTGTGCTGCATGAACATATGTATGATTATTTTCATGCTTTATCAGTTTGCATAATAACAAGAATCTGGTTCAAGAAAAAAATCAATGATTCAAAAATCTGCATAAAAATCCAATTTTAAAAATACCACTCTAGTTAAACAAGGAATGCATAATGAGAAGCTCATTTGCGTTCCCCCCATTTTTCTCCTCACTTTCTATTACCAGAAGCTTTTTTGAGCTGTGCTTGTTGCTTGTTACTTTGAAAGTGAAAGTTTTTAATTTGAAAAAAAAAAAAAAAAAAAAGTGAGGTTCACGAGGACATAAAATACGGGTGAAAATCAGTTCAAGCCAGTCTGGTCTGTGGTCTGTTTCACGGTAAAAATTGCTTGAAGCCAGAGTCGACATCTCTTACGTGGACTTTCCTTGCCTGTTGCCAGCGGTTGTTATGTGCATCTGTACACTTGTGTGTTTGCTGTGTGTTTGGCTAACATGGATTGTCTGCCGTGACACTGATAAATGGCGTTGCACTTTGAGTAGCGGCTCTCGGAGACTCAATCCCTCCTGGCTGTCTTTGCCCATTGCTCCTTCCTATTATTTATCTGCGAAGAAGAGAGGTGGTGGGCCGGCCTCTGTCTGTCAGAAGGCAATCCATCTGCACGGAGCCCCAGTCCTGTCACCTGGCTGCACCTTCCACTGCCTCTCTCATTTCCTCACCCTCAGGACACCATGGCTCCCCGCTGTCACACAACACTTTTCCACACCCAGTAATTTTCACATACACTGGACTTGAAGTTGATAGAAGTTGAACCACCACTTTGGTGTCCTTGTACAGCAGGGGTTTCATATACAATGATGATGTTGCTTTAATGCTGAAGTTTGAATGGTTCGAATTGTCTTCATTTTTTCTTTTGAGGCAGCTATTGTGCTCCATTTTTAAAAACTGTATAAAACTGTTTAAAAACTGACTAAAGCCTGTGTGGACGTTTCCACAGCAGCAGTTGAATGACATTTGACGGCTTGTGTTGCGAAGAGATGTGTTGTCAACTTTGGTGTTCTGTTAACAACGATTCATTGATACAAGAGGATCCAGCATTGGTTTTGTTCCATTTCAAGCTGCAATCCATGCGGCCTGTCCATGTGCAACATTCAATATTTGGATTATATTCCTCTTGTAACATTATATTCCACTTGTTCACACCCGCTAAAGGCTGCTGTCACAACAACAGCAGGAAAAACACAGTTAGTAATGACTGTTATATTCAAGTGTCCCGGTGAGCCATGCCACCATGAACAACCATGCCATCGGTAATTTTATTATTCACACCAGTGCTTTTTGTATTGTGACATGGCAAAACGTCTTCTGTGACAAAGGTCTAATAAAATCACACGTACACAGAACAAACAGGATGTATGTAGTGATTTCTCAGCAATACTGAAGTTTTAGTTCAGTCCAACTCTAATTACAGCTGTTCTATTTACTCACCGGTCTACTTAATGCGGTGCAGTGGCAGTGTGTTCCAGATGCAGTGCAATTGCACAGTCCTTGGTAAATTAAATCAAACTGGTGAGAAAGGAATGCTAATCTGGGAACATGAATAGGACTGTTGTGTTTAACTTCAAAGACATTCTTGTGTTACATCTCCACCAGTATTTTAATTAACTGGGTCAAGGACCAGTTTGAGAGCTGTTATGCATAAACAATCGGTTCTGCCCGCCAGGCCTCTGTGTTATCTGATCGCTGTCACCTGGTTCACAGAAATGGCAGAAAACTCTCTTTTTTTTTTTTGGACATCTTCAGGCATTTTGTGTGGCCAGCTGGGGAGAGTGAATGAGGAGACAGATGATGTGGCAGCTATCTTCATTTGAGAGGAAATGCTTTGGTCATAATTCAGGATGACTCTGTGGGGCTTTGAGATCCTTATGAAAAGCCAGATGTTGCTCTTTTGACTGTCAATTCTGTGGCCAGAGGGTCAGAGAGAGGGATGTGCAGAGGAGAAGTGGCAGATATGGAGGGAAAGAAACAAGAGGCTGTCGATAAAGGTACCAGACAGATGGACAGAAACCGCACGCAGGCAGGCAGGCAGCTGCATCCAAAGAGAAAGTAAAAGAGAGACAGCGCAACAATGAGGGAAAATTGAGTTGGGGGGCTTGGGGGTTAACGAGAGCAACCGCTCACTTCACTGGCAAACTCTTCTCCTATGATCCGCCGTCCACTGGCTCCTGTTCTGGGCATTCATTCCCACCATGTGAGTCCAGCCCGCCAACCTGCTTTTTGTTCTGCATCTGCCCCTTTCACATTCAGTCATGGCTGCAGCTAATGGATTTATTCTGTATGAGAGTTCAGCTGTTGGCTCGCGGATCGAGTGAGATGTATAATTCAGCTTAAAGAGCAGTCAGTGTGAAAACAGGTAAACAAGCTTTTTCAAACCTCTTTTCTGTTCAATAAAACACATTTTTAGCCAAAAAGATTTTTCACCACATTGAATCTATATACTTTCACTGACACTACTTTCTTGTGTATTTTTAAGTAACCCAGAATTAGGAAAAGGACGTTTAAACTTCAGTTACGAATCCAACTCAAGCCTCAAAAATGCACAAAGAAATACAGCTACATTCCTCTGAATGGTAAAAAAGTTATGCTCGGTCAACTCTGGTGGCATGACATACCAGTTCTTAATTATTTTACCTCCATTGTTCTTTGCTTAAGTAAATCCTGAGGCCTTTCTCCCAACTTTCCATCTGTCCCTGCCAACGGGTAAAACGTTGATAATTTTCATTTTGCTTTCTCTTAACGAAATTACACTGTCATTGGTGTGCCACTGCCTGCAGGGTTTGGGAGCCCATTTTTCTAATTTTAAAAATGAGTATAAATGAGAAATTAACTTTTTTCTCACTCCACTCCTGAATAACATACTTTCTGCAGATATGACTTTGTCCAACATTATTACTATGCAATGTGAGGGCCAGCTGGTTATTGATATGAGTTGAGGAACAGGTACAGTGGCCGGGTTAATGAGGGTCAGAGCTACTGCTGGCCGTCAGAAAGCTGAAAGCGGGGAGGATACAGTGCATATTAACACAGTTAATTGTGCCTCTAATGCAACATAGCCTAGGGCTGCCCTTCCCTTGTAAAAGACCTGAACCACACCAATGGCCCTGTCTCTTACACCAGCGCTTCTCAACCCTTTGTCAGCCGCGGCACACTTTGAAAATATGCAAAATCTCAAGTCTGAAATGGGGCTGTGGGGTCAGTAAACGTGACTTACTTTCAGTTGTAAACCTGACGGGACGATGCACACAACTGCTGTATTGTGGTGGGGATGGATGAGATTCACACTTCATTATCACTTCCTCTTGGTGTTTGTGTTGGTTTTTCAAACGAATAAAATACAATGCGTCCTTGCTGGCTAGTGACGGATGAATTGTTGTCAGGTGTCTATTAAGTTTGCTCAGATCCATTACTTGTTTTGATTTCATTCCACACACCAGGCACAGAGGGAGAGGGGGATGATGGATGTCTGGTAAAGATGAATCCATACGACATGTAGCCGTCATTCCAGTGTCTGTCCTTCGTGTTGCTGCTGGCCGCAGATATTGTCCGTGCCGCACCAACATTTCTGGAGATTTTCTTCTTCAAAAACTGTTCCATGCTAGTTTGGCAGCACCGAGGGCTTTATTCAGCCTGTCATAACAATGAAAAACAGGAAGTACAGGCAGTAAATAGAACATTTGAAGTGAAAGGTGTATTGTAGCTGACAGAAAATGTGTCTCCAAGTGAATCATCTAGATATCACGTTTTTACAAATCACTGTTAACAAATAAATGTGATACCCTTATGGTTACACTATGGTTTTGTTAGGTTTAAGCAAAAAAAAAAAAACCTACTTCCAGGAAGAAAGATCAATCACTTTACAGTATATTGTGCCTTCTAGCATAAATTCAGGAATTCTATGAATCCTACAGAGCAAAATGTCCTGTGATATATTAGACATTGAATGCACATGATTAGGATTTATACATTTTGTTTAGTTAAAGTATACTTTCATTATTGTTTATAAGCATTTAAGATCCTCCAAGTAGTATGAAGAAAAAGTGCACAAATTCAGATAATACACATTCTGAAAATGATACGGCCTGTGAAAAAAGACTACACTGGATTTGTAATTTTTATGTCGATGTACTGTTTGTATGTGTTTGGCAGGACAGAGCTGGCCTGAGGACAGAGTTAAATCAACTGTATCTAAATATGACCCTTGTTACATTTAGTATATTAACTTAATATCATAGCTGACCAGCGGACTGGAATTTTATATCTTTATGGGTCTTTTTTTTTTCTCATTTCCTGCAGCCATCTGCATGGAATACAGTCACATCTTCCTCGGGGGAACCTGTGAAAGCTAATCTCACTCCAAAAACTTCAAGAAAGACTTCGCTGAGAGCAGATGCGACTTTATTGTTGTTGGTGCTTTTCCAGATGCCTGTGATTTCATCCCCCACTTAACAAAGAGGAAAGACTTAACACCTTGAAATACAACTCATCTGAAAACTAACTGCTCTGTAGAAATGAAAGATCCATACTCAGTAAAATTGTTCCTGTCGTCCAGACATTTCAGCCGTACTGCTGGCAGCCTCTTTCTTTCTCCCACATCAGGTCGGGTACGTGGAATGCTGTCTGTCCTTCCTTGTTTTCTGAAACCTAAAGTACTCTAATGATCTGCCTAATTATATCGCACAGTAGTAACAGATGTGTAATGTATACAATATAAATTCTGCAAGCAGCACCATGGGGGTGTAAAGTCATTAAGAAAAGCAGTTGTCTTTATGTACTATTGACAAACCAGGCTAATAATTACCAAGTATATGTTGATACACTAATGCTAGGTACTAAATGTGTTTGAAAAAATAAACAAACAATAGCCTTCCAAAGAAAAAAACTTTTCATACATATCAGAACTATTCAAATACAGTTGAGGGGTAGAAGTGTAAAGGAAATTGATCAAAGGCAGGGAAAGCATCATCAAAAAATAGAAAGTTTTTGCAGTTGTTCATCCCCTCAAAAGAAATCCTACTAAGCCTATTTTCTATTTTTATTTTTGGCACATTTTCTCCTGGGTTTTGGTTGAGGGCCCTGGGTTTTCTTCCAACTTATCTGTCCAGGCGTCATTTTTCCAGTTTAGAACATCTTGGCATTTTCCTTCATTTTTCTTTTCTATTAGGTCGGACAAAGGTTCTCTTAGAGCAGCATTCACATCACTTATCCGTCTCATCTCTCCTGTCGGCTGTGGTGATGGCCCATTCGTCTGGCGTCCTGTGCTTCTCTGCTGTTTTCTTCTTGCAGAGAGCCTGGGTGGGCCGGCAGAACAGCTGGCTGCGCCTGAGAGGAGAGAGTGGCTAAACTTTAGCCGCTTAAGGTTCTCCCAGGCAAAGCTCTGTCTTTCTGGATGGCCTCAACATCTCCTCATGGCTGGGTTAGGGTTAGGCACAACAAGGCACACAAATCTGGCACAACATAACACATTTGCATTGTTAAGAAACAGCCAAAGAGGAAACAAATAGGAAAGAAAAGTGTTATGATCATAGACTGAATAGAAGAAGTGGACGTAGCTGCCACGATATCATTCGTTTGTGGACTGCTGTTTTGAAGCCTTGAGTTTGCCTTTATGGTTGTCACCATCTTGGTTTCATGGTTGCCGCAATCAATTGAGAAGTAGGCTCATTTTCTCATAGACCTCCATACAATCTGACTTCTTTCTGGAGCCAGTGGAGAGTCGCCCACCTGCCGGCCAATAGAAAGAATGGTTCTTATTCTCTCTGCAATTTAGTTTTGCAGAAGCAACTGTAGCGACGGTTTACTAACTCTCAGCCTAGCTAATATTTGTTGCTGTGCTGTTGTTCCCTCTATATCATGTTATTTGTCTGCGCAACGTTTGACAAAGGTTTTAAAGCTGCGAACACACATTTGCTATAACAGTGGGATTATTTGGATTGATGCACAATTTGAAAAGTTATGCTAACTACCGCATGATAGCATCTCTGCTTTTTGCGGATGATGTTGTCATGTTGGCTTTGTCGGGCCGAGACCTCCGGTGTGCACTGGGGCGGTTTGCAGCCGAGTGCGAAATGGCTGGGATGAGAATCAGCACCTCCAAGTCCGAGGCCATGGTTCTCGACCGGAAAAAGGTGGTTTGCCATCTCCGGGTCGGTGGAGAGTCCTTGCCTCAAGTGGAGGAGTTCAAGTATCTCGGGGTCTTGTTCATGAGTGGGGGAAGGATGGAGCGTGAGATCGACAGGCGGATCGGGGCAGCGTCTGCAGTAATGCGGTCGCTGTATCGGTCCGTTGTGGTGAAGAGGGAGCTGAGCCAAAAGGCAAAGATCTCGATTTACCGGTCGATCTACGTTCCTACCCTCACCTATGGTCATGACCGAAAGAACGAGATCTCGGATACAAGCGGCCGAAATGAGTTTCCTCCACAGGGTGGCCGGACTCACCCTTAGAGATAGGGTGAGGAGTTCGACCATCCAGGAGGGGCTCGGAGTAGAGCCGCTGCTCCTCCACATCGAGAGGAGCCAGCTGAGGTGGCTTGGGCATCTGTTTCGGATGCCTCCTGGACGCCTCCCTGGGGAGGTTTTCCGGGCATGTCCCACCGGAAGGAGGCCCCGGGGAAGACCCAGGACACGCTGGAGGGACTACATCTCTCGGCTGGCTTGGAAACACCTCGGGGTCCCACCGGATGAGCTGGAGGAGGTGTCTGGGGCCTGGGAAGTTTGGGCATCTCTGCTAAAACTGCTGCCCCTGCGACCCGACCCCGGATAAGCGGTTGAAAATGGATGGATGGATGGATGCTAACTAACATTATCTTCCTTGCTAGATTAGCTACAAACGTAGCATACGAGAAAAGTGCAGCTTTATACTACTGGTTGCTACTGTTCACCTTATCAAATTGACTTCCATCAGATGTCTGGTTATTTCATTGGGATCAGTGTTTCCGTTACACAATATCCCAGTGGCCACTCAAGCATAGACATCACTGTGTCCTATTTGATTTACTTCAGTTGCACTTGCAACATAGAATGACAACCAACTGTTCTCACTCTCTTTTCTGTATTTCATCACTTGATTTGAATGAGGATACAATGTGTGGGAATGACTTCAATGACCACAGAAATTCTGAAAACAAACACCTCTCTCGATGGTATTCCTGAAATTAGCATTGAAAATGGAATGCATGACTGCGAAAGTTTTGAGGAAGATGCAGCAGCAGAGCTGATACCATTTTCAGAACTCATAAAAGTTATCTGTGAAGATGATATAGTTTGCCTTCCTCCAATGACCTTGAATTACATCTGCTTGAGGCAGCTTGCGGAGTGTCTCTTCATTCCTGTCAGCACATACAAGACATGAGCCCACAAGACTGAACAATATTGTGGTCCATCAAAACCATTTAAAGTTGTGATACATTAAAGGCGACTGCTGCAACTACTAGTGGGCTTTGTCACTTGAACGTAAGCACATGCTGTTTTGGGATACAGAAACAACTGATTCTCCTGGGTCCTTCTTTTTGGGAGCACTGTCTCACTTTTTTGCTAGTTTTGCTAAAGCAGACAACTTTTTCAAACCAGTATAATGTTTGACAAGTTTTAATGTGGTATGCAGAGAAATAAAACAAGACTGCAATGGAATGATTTTTATTAACAACATTTATATAACACTTTTCATTCAACTTTTTCCTCTCGTTCACCCATTCACCAACAGCAGCTATGCTACAATGCGCGCTGGTCTTATCATCACAAGATATTGGGGCTCGGTGTTTTGCTCAAGGACATGTGGCAAGGAAGTTGCAGTCAAACCACCAACCTTGCTGTTAACACACGGCATTCTGTTCCTGCTGAGCCACAGCTGCCTTACCCGCTTTTTTCTAAACTGGATTGTCGAAAATTACAGCCATCTCAAATGAATCCCAAGGTGGAAGACCAGAGTGCCAGTGCTACAGAGGTCTGAGAGCGATAACATTTTCCAAATTGTGCTGGCTCCATTGACAGTGATCATTCAGTCGTTCGGGCTCCACTATATCAGGGTTGCAGTACTACAACCGTAAAGGGAGCCATCATGCTCTTGGCTGTTGTTTTTGCAAACTACTGCTTCCAAGTCAATAATGTTGGTGCCTCTGGCAAGACGACTAATTCTGGTACACTCTGTAAATCAGCCTTTCGACAGAGGCTCGGACAGCTCCCTGGTAATTCCACCACCCACACCTATTGCTGTAGCTGAGGACCTGGGACAAGGCTTTCACCTTGAGATTGTCATCAGAGCAGACACTTGAGACAAGAGAGAAGCTGACCATGTTTTGCCCCTTAGCAGTACAAAGTGGAGTGACATATCCACCACTGTAAAATTGCAATTTCCAAGTGACATAACATCACATTTTCTTTTATTTCATGAAGACAGATACATTCAGGCTTGAAAAAAAAAACATTTATTAGGCTACATTAACCTCTTATCTTTCTCCCTGAGCCCTTGCTCCTCTGAGCTTAGGGCTCTCCAGGTCCAAAAGTAGTGTTCACAAAGCCATGAACCCATGAAGATGTTTTTAGATAACAGACCATAACTGTTTTTCACTCACTATATCTCAGGGGGAACACTCACTCATTCTTACCTATCATCCCCATCATATGTCTACAGTGTACACACCTTATCAAATCCCAGCACAAGGAGAATGACCTGTTCCTGAACTGGAGTGGCCTGACTCACTGTCGATAGACCACAGAAGACAAAATCGGCTGCTAAATAGTTTTTACTTTTCTGCATTCTTTTCATTAATTTTAAAAATAACTACTGTCTGTGGCAGTTTGCTCCTCTTCAATGCTGGCTTAATTCAAAATGAAATCAGACATGTTGCCTCTGATATAACAGTAATTCATACGTCTGTGAAAGGATGACAGACAGACTAAATGAAAAACCTTCTCATTAAGAAACTGACTTGTAAAATAAATACTTTGCTGGTAACAACTGTGGTGAAAGGGTGTGAAACATTCATCCAAATATTTCTGTTCACACTCACAGGCCTGCTGACAGATGAGTGCTGCATAGAGAGAGAAAAACAAAACATAAGGCACAGCCAAAGATGATGTGCTTCATGCACAAACCTCGCATTTACATTTTGTTAGTTAACCGTTAGACTCTCTGAGTCCCGAGGGTAGCGTGGTGTTATAGATAATGGATGAATTTCGTTTCAGCACTATAAAATGTCCTGACAAAAGCATGGGGTAATTTACTGTTACTTCAATACAACTTCAGAACTAAATTTCTTTCAAATATGATACCTCACAGACTGAGGCCACCATTGACTCAAACTACTTTAATATTCCTTGGTATGATATCAAAATGACTGAATTGGCAATTCTTGTCATTTCAGGAGTTTTTGTCAAAAACAGCATGAGGAAAAACAGATTTTGCTCTCTAAACCACAGAGACACAAAAGTGGATCTATTGACAACCAAAGAACTGTGGGCTTTAAAAGTAGATTTCTTTTTTTTTTACACAAGTAAAAAGCAATAAAAATAACCTGCTTGCTTATTGTCAATTGTAAAATTTTATTCTAAATAGAACATAAAGGAAGTTTTTTGAACTATGCAGAGCATTGAATCTTCGTATGAACAGACAAATAACACACCAGCCTCTGGAACTAAATATTTCATAAAGACACACAGATTCATTTTACTGTTATACTTTCTGACGTGACCGTGGGCCTTATTGTCAGTGGCAGCGGGCTACTTCAACTGTGGCAAAAAAACAACTGACATATAGACAGAATAGTCCAGAATATATCTCATAAACAGCGGTTTAAATTTTAAACACACAAATTAAAATAACTTCTAATCAATCTGTGTCATATAGAAGCTGGTAAGTTTTCAGCTTCACTGTATCCGTCTTTTGTAGTAGGAGCCATTTAAGAACTGGCAGGAGGCTTCTGGCAAACAGTGCCTTCATAATTTGCCTCATCTAATACCTATTTGGCATCTTGCTCCAAATGAATTAGAGTGTCAGGCTGGTTGGATCCATGGCACCTGGTACCTGGTATCATCTGGCTCCAGGAAACCTGCAGTTATGGTTGAGCCAAAGGGCGCACTATAGACCAGGGCAGAAGTAACAGAATCAGCGAGCCCAGGAGGGTGAATAACAGAAGTCGTGACCCTAGAGGGGGGGCTTCAATGATGGAGAAAGGTGTAAGTGCAGCAATACTACAGAGAATCACTGGACCCAAGACTCTGAGGTGCTGTATTCATGGGGGTTGAAATCAGAAAGGGAAGAGAAGGGGCTAAACATGTTCACAGCAGGCATGAACTGATAGATAGTGGCAGCAGGAGACAATGCCACAATGGTGTTGCAGGCAGCTGGTGTCTCTCGGGTTGAAAAAAAGGATTTGAGAAAGATGGAATCTGCAGGAACCTCCAGAGTCGTCTCAGTCTTCTGAAGAAGAGTCATTTCCTTCATCTCTTTCCTTTTTATTATCAGTACCTCACCCCACACTTGTTTGCTAGGAGTCAGTACATTTTCCCGAGTTACGTTTGTGACTCATGAGGAGGGACTGTCATCTGCAGGGTGCTCTGCATTCATAGCACTGTGTCCTTGATCACTCTCAGACGTCTTGACAAAACTCTTGAAGAGCCTCTGAACACACCTGGGGCCAGATGCATAAAACACTGCGTAGATTCATGACTAAAACTGTGTATGCACAAAGAAAGAAATATGCATATGTATTCTTTTCATCAGATTTATAAAGCCACACTCTGGTATGCTTAGGAAAATGTAAAAGCAAAGTAAGTGTACAGTATAAGTGTTAAAAGCTTGACTGTCCTTAAAGAACAGACCTTTCTTTGTGGACCTTTGAGATTTTGTATTTTAATACCCCTGATTGAAACCATCACACTGTCGCTGAGACCTCATTCCAACTAGGCTGCTTACGGAAGCCTTACCCATAGCACTTCTTTACTAGATGTGATCAATGTGTCTTTATTGACTATATACCACACTGCTATAAAGTAGCTGGTATTAAACCTCTTAAAGCCCACAAATGACCTCTTATGAGTTAGAAGTGACCTTGTGCATCAGAAAAGTAACTTCTCTTTGCATTTGTTTTGTTAGATCTCAGTGCTGTATTTGACACCACTCACCATCACATCCTACTGCAGAGACTAGAACACTTAATTGCCATTAAAGGGAACCACATTTACGTTTAAGCCCTATTTATCAGATTGACGAACGAATGATTAGTCCTCCCTACACGCCAAAAGAGGAGTTCCACAAGATTCTGTGCTTAGACGAATACCATTCACCATATATATGCTCCCTTCAAGTAATCTCATCTAGCAATACTACGTTTTGATTGTTATGCAAATGATACCCATTTATAAACACATTCGAAACACATTGTCTGATGATTGGTCAAGGCAGACCACCAAAGCCAGGTTCTCAGGTATCCATTTGTTAAAGGGTAGATTTCTTCCCTGCCACCTTTTGCCAAGTGCTTTCTTAATGAGGAACTGTTGAGCCTCTGTACATTAAAGAATTTTAACTATATATGACTCTCGATGAAAAGTGCCATGAGATAACTTGTTACAATGCTGTATAAATGAAAGTGAGTTGACTCGACTTGATCTTTTGTCTGTTTTGGAGTTAGTTTTTTATATATACCGTATATATCATACTTCTTTTTTCACTTGCCTAGTTTTGTTTTATTTTTAACACTCAATATGAATGCATTCACATTGTGCGAGTGATTTGATTACATATTTGTTGCTTTTCCTTGTTGCTATAGTCACTGCTGATAAACATGGACTACTGACCTGTCCAGAATGTACCCTGCTTCTTGCTCCCTGTGGATCGATTTTAAGTCCACGGTCAAAACTGATGAAGTCCGTTATTCTTCACTCTGCACTGTGATGCTTTAATGCCGTGCCTCATTTTTTATTTTTATACTTTTTCAGCTCCAAGCTGTAAATTTTGCCAAGACAAGTTTCTTACAGCCAAAGCCTCTTTTTTTCCCCCTTGAAGTTTCAGTTTCTGTGCCAGTTTAATGCCACCCTTTCAATGTCCAAATAGTAACATTCACTGTTTAGGCTTTAAACTTTGCATACTTTAGAATATTAGCTTGAATACCAATGAAGATTAAAAACCTCTGCTGCACAATAAAATACATGGATAGTAAACCTCAACTAGGTTTCTTGAAGACTATGATGTTCGTCGTTTCTTCTGTGAGCATGTGATACACTGTGGTTACATAAGGCTTGCACCCTGAGGGGGCAGTTAAGTTATTAAACCCTAGTTAATGTACATTTTCATGACTGTACAAGATAATTACACCTGACATTTTGACACCAGACATCCTCAAAGGTGCACCTTTGATTGATTTGAATTACTGCCACATTGCATGTGCAGTCCCTTGGTAGGTGTGTGATCTTTAATTAGTTGAGGCAATTTCCTTGTCTGGTTAACATTTATATCCCTGCATCAATATTAAATTGCTTGACAATCCATCTAGTTTATTCTTGCATGGTATTTCCATAAACTTATTTATCAAAAGTGATTTCCTGCCTTGAAAAGTGTGAAACAGGCTTGGAGAGCATGTGTTTATGGTTTTTGATGTTTTAATTCACTGGAGCCCTATCAACTTCAGACCTCTACATCGAAGTGAGGATGAGAATAATAGCAGCTCAGAGCAGAGGAGCAGTTGCTAAAAGAGAAATAAAATGCAGCAGGTCTCACTTAGCATACCAAATTATTTGTTTGTACTCCTTCACAAAACACAGGATAAACAGAGACAAACAGCATGTACTGAGCAAATGAATTCACCCATGCTCTACAGTTTTCTTCCAATGCCATCATTTGTAATTTCAACACTTTTCAATTATTTTAACCCCATGTGATAGCTGAAATGATGGATAGACATTGTCCCCGGTCGACTTGCCCACACACAAACACAGACAGATACACATTCACCCTTGACTCCACTCCAAAGTAATTTACAACTGGGATAGCCGCCATCTCTGAAATAGCCTCTTAGTTTGTTTGGAAGAGAAACAACATACATAGCCACAGCCAGGGGCTACTTGTCTGTCAACAGTGAGCAAAACAAAGCAAATATTCTCTATTAATCATTTACAACTTATTCTCATCAATTATTTCTATATTCTGTCAAATGCATGCACCGACATGAAGGTGCTGTATCAACAATGGACTCGCTACAGCTGCAGAGCTTTGACAGGCCATCCCCCTGGCTGTGAGTATCAGTGTTTGCTAATCCACCCAGAGGGTGCATTATGTTCCTTTCTGAAACATATTTCCTCTGGCTACAATCTTGCCCAACCATTTCTTACATGTTCTCCACCCTGCCAGTCTTCCATCTTGCTTTTTTCCAAAGGAATCGCAAACGCAAAGCCTGTCCTATCCACAGGGGGGGATTACAGAGGGTTTCGTGCCGAGGAGAAATGTCTAATGCACTAATGTACCTTGCTCCGGCATTACGACTGAAACCTGTGTGTGTGCAAGCGTGTGTGTTTTGTGAGTGTGTGTCTGTGTGACATTTTGGGAAGCCTTCTTGCTCCAAATAGCCCGACAGAGCTGTACTGTACATTAACGGACAAATTGCCAGTTAATGTACCTCATCTTTGTTGCCGGGATGCCTTCAGATGCTGCTCCTAAAATCGTCTGTGTGGACTCTTGGCTGTTTTACACCCTCTTATCTCACCATTGGGGTTCTCCAGAGCCTTTGTAGTCCCCATCATGATGACTGTACCCCACCTTTAGAGATTCTTTGGTGACAGAATCAGGACAGCTCTGCTGTCAGCAGCATCAAAGCTGTAGCGAGACGGAGATGGATTAATAAGTAAAGAAAAGTGTGACAGAACAAGAAAGGCGCCCAGATCACACAAAGGCATTAAAGTCACCTGGGGCTTCTAAAGGAGAAGAAGTTTTTCAAACCTGTTTGTTTTGTCGCTCAAAGAGTTTCTACGCATGAGCATCTACCATTCCAGGAACAGCAGGAGCAGAGGAGGAGGGAAGATGGACTGCCACTGCTGTAGCTGCCATACAAGAGTTTGAAGAGCATAAAAAAAAAGTCGTGCTAACACCCGCTTTCACCCAGCATGCCGCTGTTCATTATTCCACCAATCTGTCAGCCCCCACTGCTGAATCAACGTGGTGGCACGGAAGGAGTGTGCCCAAGCGTCCCAATGCTTACAGTAATTTTTGACATTTGAGGACGTGAGGGGCTCATTGATTGTAAAAGGGAATTTGAACACACATTGATATGCATGAGAAAAGACCTCAAGTGACTTCAAGCTTTGTGCCTTGAAATGATAGTCTACTCAATGGCACTTTGGATTTGAATTCTTCTTATGTTTCGCCCATTGTCTTCTCCCAAACTTGTTCTGTTTGCTAATTCTCTTTCTCTTTGTCCCTTTCCATTTCAATTTCTCCTATCCCTACGTTTCCTGGTAGCTCAGCAGAGCCTGTTGAATTTTACGCTGTCTACAGCAGCTCATCTGTCATAACTGCAATAGAAATTCTTATCTCAGAATTTGAGGCAACACTTTGTGGCTGAGGCCCTACTCCTAGTATCAGAGTAGAAAACAGCTGCAAGCGCCAACGCTATATTTCCTCTGCAGTCAATCACACTGAAGTTCAACTCTATTAAAAAAAAAGTACATCCTGATGATAAGGGATACGTTTTTTTTCTTGTTTTGGTATCAAATGTGTTCTGCTTGCAGCAAGGGGTTTATGAGGCATCACTGTTTATCAGCTGCTATCTGGTGTTTAAGTATAATCTTTATGACACCCAAAAAACAGCTGTGAAATTTACAGAGCAGCGGTAAGGTCACCCTGCTGATGGGCTGTGGCTAACTGCTGCCGGAGCTGATCGCCTCTCCAGTGTCTGGCCAGCCGCGACCAATGAAAGCCTTAACCCGCCCAGCCACTCATGTCACAACAACCCGACACCTATCACGGTTTATTACCAAAGACACACAAACAGAAATAAGCGCACAAAGGCACAAAGTCAACCGCTGAAGTGCAGGCGTGCAGCTGCTACTGTATGGAATGGGATCATAGTGTTTTATGAAGTCTGTGGCAAAAACACACAAACATTGCACTCCCACGCTTAACTTTCCGTGATTTTGCTTGACCCAGGAGTGAGGGAGTGACATAATAAAGCCAGCTCTGTTCCCTTCCTAATCTGGCCTGACAGGTTCTGACTCTGAGAGTATGATTAATGTGAGCTGCAGCTGCAGCCGGACTCATTTAATGTCATCTGCAACATCACCCCGCTCCAACAAATGAGGGCGCAAATGTCATAAATTCCTGTGGCACGTTGTCCATATCCATTAGCAAACAATTTATTGCAGAGGTGAGAGTTTTGTTGTTATTTTCTGGTATGCGGTGCCTCCATATCCATCAGTCAGTCAGCCCCTGAGCCCTGGAGTGGCACAGAAAGTCAAAGAGTGATAGCCTGTATCCAGCTGCCATGAATCATTCCTCTAGTATTCGCTCATTAACCAGGTGGTGGTTTGAATTAGGCTTTTCTTGGGACCCGTCTGGTTTCCCCCAGACGAAGCAGCAGGGAAGCAACCTGAGCATATGGGCTATAAGTGTTCACACCGGACTCTGTTAAGTTGGTCTCCCATGAGTGTTTATGACCCTGACTGGTCAGGAGCAAATTAAGGGAAGGGAAATGTCACCGGTCAATGCAATGATTAATTTGAGGGTCATCAGAACATCTGTAATTGTCCAAGGATTTACGAAATTCATCTGGTATCGTTAAAAAGTCAACTGAAGTGTAAAGGAGTTCACAAAGTTGGATCCAAGCTGTGAGTAAGCAGATGAATTTTAATCTGAGAGAGAAACTTTCCTATCTGACTCACTCTTGGCTGACCTTGGGCGCTTAATCTTTGAGTGTTTTGTTTGCTTTGTCTTTTGTGAAATCCCACCCTACAGTCTCATCTTGATAACGTTACACTCGCCGCCAAATAGCCCACACTGATGTGTTTTGAAGTGTGTGAACACCTCTTTTCAATTCTAGTCCCCGACATTTAGCGGTTTGACTCAACAGAGCTCTGAAAGTTGTAGTAAACAAAAGGGTTTCAGGCTCAAATGGATAAAGTAGCACAAATTACAGTTGAATCACTGTTGATGTTTCACAGTGTTGCCCTCAATCCGGCAGCCATGGCACCTCACGTAGACACCACTTGCCGCCGCTCCCCACCCCCCAAGCCCAACTCCAACCCCCAACCCCCCCCGACAACTCAGCCTTGCAATATTTTCTCATTCACTGCACGTTGCACGGTGGCACGCATCTTAATCTGAAGAGACGGTTCCATTTCAGCTCGCTCCCGATAACCTTCCTATTCATCGCTCCCCACGTACACCTTCAGTGAAAAGAGGGAAGCGCCCAGAAATAGAAATGAAAGAAGATGATTTCAGTGGCTGAATCATAGATTTACTGAAAACAACTTGAGAGAAGTAAAAAAAAAAAAGAAATAAAAGGGAGAGAGAGGAATAAAAGTGAGGGGAGCAAGTACAGATGAGAAGAAAGGAAATGAGGAGATGCGCGGGGAGAAAAATAGCTACCGTGTTTGGCTCTGTGGTGTATTAACGTCCTCGGGTTGGGAGTATTAGAGCTGAATCTTATTGACGTCGCTGTCTGCCTGGTTGAAAATACGAGGAAGCAGTCTTTCGATATTTGAGGCGAGGTGAACAGAATGTTGCGTCAAGACAAATGGACTGGTTAAATACTCCACTCCCTCTATATCATCTTGTTTAAAAAGCAATCAGTCTGCTCCCCTGTTTTAAGAGACAAACCCCAAGGGTGCATCCGAAATTTGAGAGACAAATGAGATTCAAATCGGAAATGAAACAGTCTAGAGGAAAGTAATGAGTGGATCTTGCTCTCCTGATGAGCTTTATGCTGCTGACAAATTACTGGTAGACTTAATATAGAGTGCTGATAGACTGTGTGCTGTGGTGAGAAACCCTGTGGAGACTAAGGACCTGTGGGCTCTTTTCAGTTTCTCTATTGTCTCCTGGAATGAAAACATAAGGGAGGCTAATAAAGAGTGGCCTTGATTTAAATGTCATTGCACCATATTTTTGTTGCTATGGAAACATTCCAGTCAGACTTTGTTTATGTCATGGCTGCTTGATTGTCTTGAGCAGACCGAAATAGGCCACAGAGGCTGTATTTGAGTATTACTGCTGTACTTGTCCCCTTCTAATGGACAACCTCAGCAGGGTTTTTGGTCCAGTGAAGAGACACTGAATTTGTGTAAGAGAGAAAAAGGGGAAATAAATAACAGCTACTCACCTTTTTTCTAGCAGTGGGGTGACGGAGCGGCGAGATATGTGGTTTTTGTCCTCAGGCAGCCAGAAATGTCAGCCACACACACCGGTGGTCACTAGCATAGGTGGCAGGAGGGAGGAGGACTGAATGCTGATGAGAAAGCTGGAAGGAGCACAAGGCAAAGACTTTGCTTACTGCACATACGTGTCCCTGGAGGCACATATGTAAACAGACGGCTGGATGCACACTCGTGCCCGGAAACAAGCAGGCGGAGCAGAGTGCCAGCTCAAAGGAGATAAAATACACAGACACGCATACAGTATGTCAATGCAAAAACGCATACAGTAGCCTCAGTCTGACCTCCCGTAGCTGAGAATCGACTGTCACTGAGCTGTTGTAGAGAGCAGCAGGAGGAGACAGCACTTCTGAGGAAGATGACCTTTTTTCGCAGCACCTCCGACCTTTTGCAGATCACCTGTTCAGTTCAGCTACATCTCAAGGGAATGTTTGCTCTCGTAAACCAGTCACAGTCCCTTGTTAGCCCACTCAGAGAGCACGCTGTATTGCTGATGCAGTAGAGACACTCATAAAGAAATGATAAATCCAATAAAGGAGCTCCAAGAAAGAATTCATACACAACGCACTAGCACCAACTCAACTCGATCGCACTTCCAAGGATATGTTTTTTAACCCGTTAAACCCCACTGACCTGCCAGTAGGCCGGACATTACAAATGCTATGAGGCCAAACATTGTTGAAACTCACAGAGCTTCTTTAAATTCTAGTGAAGATCACAAAGTTTTGAAGGATACCAAATATACAGGGATGGAAAAAGATAACAACAACATTTTTAAGTAACTCTGTGCTCTTGCCTCTAGTGTGTGTGTGTGTGTGTGTGTGTGTGTGTCTGTATGTGTGTATGACCCATACCTCTCCTGCTAGCTTGCCAAAAACACATACCATGTCAAACTATCCGCAACTTTCCACACTGATTACCGTGTGCAATGCTGCCTGAAAACTTTACATTCTTCAAAATATACAACTGTGGCACGAAATGTTGTCGGTGGTTCCTAAAATGCTACTGCTCATTTAACAAGGCTGCATGAGCACAAACAGTAAATCTGCTGAGAGGAGCCGCCAACACAAGACGAGTAACGCTAGCGTTAGGTAGAACTAATGCTAATGTGCTGTTTTATTTACTGGGACGTGCTCCCATACAGCGTCACTGAAAATGCCAAATGCAGAGGAATGATGACACTGATCCAGGAATCATAAATAACTGATGTTTAAAAGATTGATGTGATCCCTCCCACCCCCCCACAATTACAACACACTATAATGCAGTTGTACCCATAATTGGATAAGCGTGTAATGAATGAAGATATAAGACAGACCCGTATTGCTCTAGAATATGTCTTTATAGTCTTTATACAGCATGTCTTTGTTGACATATGTGGCCATAAAAAATACATAGGGTTTGGATATTTGTTTCAGTGAAAGCAGAGTTGGAACAAGCCAAATCCATAAATAAATGCTACTCTCAGTGTAGAATGAGAGAATAATAAATAAAAAAAATAGACATAGTGAATGACAGGCCATTTAAAAATAATCAGAATTTAATCTCCTGAACTGGGCTGCTACGTATGACACCTGAGAAAGTTGATAAGTCACATACAATGATATTGTCAAATTAGTGAAATGTAATTCCGGGTTAAAACTCACTTTATCGCCGCTTTTACAGCCCTCATTAGTGGTTTCACAAGGTAGATAAACAAGAGCCACTTTTCCAGCAGAAAAACCCATAACAATTACGGAGTAGTGTTTTCTTCACCTATCTTCTTTCTTTTTGCCCCATTTCCAGCCTGGCTACCTCTCCAGGGAAATCACAAACCGTCAACAGATTCGCAAATCTGATTGTTGCAAAATGCTGAATGTCTGTTTTAGGGGGAAGAAATCCTCACATTCACACTCTTGGTGCGTGACAATCATGATCTAATCATCATCTCAGTGGAAAGTTGTTACTACTGTAGTTTGTGAAGATGTGAGAGAACTTGTAAAATCAATAACATCTCCTGATGAGCTTCACCTCTACCCAAGGCCTTACGTTCAAAATGGATGGAAGCCTATTTTTTTTTTTAGTGGTTTCACTACATCTCAGAACATCACGGTATATGTGTTCATTACAGGCCCCGCCTCCCCCGTTACCCTCTTGCGCTTTTGTCAGCCTCATTGCCCGAGCTATCGCTGCCTTGTTGAGCTGTCTGTGTCCCTCTCGCCTGTCTTTCTCTCGCCTCACTCCATCTCCTTTGCTGGTAATAGATGCTGAGACCTATTGATTTTTATCCCAGCTACTTCTCACTGGGCATCTGGCTGTCTCTGTCACTTATGCTGTGAGCATCGCAAAAAGGTTTTTTCAGGTCAGACAAGGAGGATCAATTACACTGCCTATTGGATTTTAATTTCCCAAATTTTAATTCACAAGGTGCAGCTGTCATTGAAGCATCCAACCAAGGGGGTTGTCAAGGTTTTGTTGTGAGGTCTCATATTAACGCGCCCCTGCTGAGGCACTTCAAGGACTAGCTGCCTACTAAATGATAGGACAGTTTGGAGACCATTTGTCCCCTAAGCGCCTCATAAAAAAAAAAAAACTCTAATGTTGTTTTCTCCCCATTAATCCAAAAGTAGTTTTAAATCACCACAAATTGACACCCTTGAGCAGAAAGGTCCTAGATGCTCTTTAGAAAACGATGCCTCTCCTCTTTTCCTCACTGCACGTGGTAATGAGGGGAAATTGAGCAAAATGTGTTTTTAATTAAAAACAATAAAGCGGCCATATTTCATGCCTGAAATGCACTCTGAGATTAAGCAAAGATGCAAACGAGAGCGGGCAAGTCAACAAAGTCACAGATAAAGCACGAAACAAAGGGAGCAGCGTGCCCAGGCATTAATCAGGCTGTCAAGGGGTGTCCAGATAATAATTAGACACGACGCACATCATGGCGGTGTGTAGTATTTAATTACTTGACAATCTCTGACTCTTGGACCCTGAGAGGCAAAGTGGATGAGAGCAGCACGAGCGCAGCCGCCACTCTGCCTGACGCCTCTGGGCTCTTTGTTTGAACAGTATGATTTTTCTGGTGTGCTGCAGCTCAGTGATCATTACTCAGAATGGAAACAGATACTATATCCTGGCCAGGGACTATTGACGAGGGTTATTTTTACCATGCAGTTTGGCTTGAGGGAAAGGATAATGATTATAACACATGTATTACTCTAAAAGGTTTTTCCTGTCGCCCTCTGCCCTGCATGCACAGCGGATCAGAGGCTGTTGTAAGGCGGTCCAATTACCTCAGTTACTTAAAGAAACATTTGCGCTAAATAGCCAATTAGTTCAACCATAGATCTAAACCTAATTATAACTTAAAGATTGAATGTTTTTATGTATGGATCAGTGCCAAAGCACGAACAAATGTCACGCTTATAATAAAGCACACATTTGGTTCCATTTAAAAATTTTGCTTCTGGTTGATTTCTCTCGAATTATGGAGGGAATCCCTATAACCTGGACGAAATTGGGTTGCTAAACAAAGTGAAATTCAATTTCAGGTTACAGAAGCAAGGACTTCGTTCTTCCTCCCTTCCAGCAATGATATAAAGCATGAAATGTCATCTACAATTCATCGCAATCCAAGGTTGCACAAATAGTGAGCTATAGATGTGCTTTGGCAAGAAACCCGACCTACAAATGTACTGTGATGGTTAAATGTGCAATTAAAGGTTTCTGTCTGCCTGTACTTAAGTGGTGTAAGGAGCAGCCCTCTGCTTTAAATCTATTCAAAGATAAATTGTAATGTGAAATAAGGTGTGAGGGAAAAGTGGTTACCGAGGGTCCAAGCCACTGGGAAGTATTACCATTTCATGAACTCAGGTAGTACAGTGCATTAGAAATAAAGCGATTGTCCGATTTATAATTCAAGAATGTGAGTGAATGTCACTGAATACCTGGAGCAGAGCTATGAAATTTGAACTGTGACAAATCTGTGGCATTTGAGCTGTGAATAGTATCCGAAAATATCTGATGGAAAAGTTTAAGCCCTGTGGAGAGAATAGACACAGTTAACCATCAGTGCTGTGTGAATCCGTGAGGACAAACAGATGTGTCGTGTGGATACTCGTACTTTTCAAACATTTACAGAGCCAGAAATATTGAATGGAGTATTTTAAAATCAGCATTGCTCACTTCCACATTTCCATGAACTGGCCAGCAGCTTTTGTCCTCCCTTTGTTCTTTGTCCTTCTGCCGGTGCATTGCTGCATTTCTTGGTGTCTGACTGCCAAACCATCAGCAGTAATCAAACACTGCATCAAACACTGATGTGATGTGCACGCACATGTCAAGTCCTGAGAGTTTAGAAAATGCTTTTGTTTTCATGGTTAGGAATATGCTTGAATTTAGATGTACTCCCTGAAAAATGTTTGATTTTTCATCAAGCATTGATGTTTCATCTACACAATCACTGATGTAAACCAAAATGAAATTGAAATTAAACGAGCCAGTCATCATATTTGTTGGTTATCTCTTGGCAGCTCCCATCAATAATGATCATCAAAATATACAATCAAAGGGACATTATACATTGATTGCCACGGATGTGAGTGAATTCTTTCAATTGCATTTATAGTAACAATTTAGATGTGATGATAAAGACTTAGAGAGTCTGGAAATTCTTGGTTTAGATGCCCTGGCGGAGCTTGAAAAGTGCGTTCATGCTAATAAAGGAACAAACTATTTCAGGCCTTGGTTACACAGGCAAAACTTGTTTGTAGGATTAATTGATTGTTGGTTTTGGTCCTCTCATGGCATTTATTGATAACAAGAAATATATAGAGGATCAGCAGACTTTTCCTTCAACAATATAAAGTAAACCCAGAAACAACAGGCTTCATAAAAAGTGTAATGGACTCTTCCTCATGGCTTCAATGTACATGTGCCCGCTGTATTGGTCCACAGAGCAGCAGAGAGTTCAATAACCGCTGTACTTAACTACCGATATCATCAATAATTTGGTTGTCCATTTTAGTGGACAAGCACAAGACCAAAGGCATAAAACATATCCTTTCTATTTCTGCACTCTCTTTATATCTGACGAGGATACACAAAGACACAATCACACACACACACCCACACACACACATGTACCCTTCTTGTTATCAGGATATACTACAGATGCTGGAGGAGTGAGTGATCTGTGTGTTTGTGTGTATGTGTGCTTTTTAGCTGGATGTCTCTTGCTCAGGCAGTTGGCGATAGCAATTTTCCAGGAGTGAACAGTGACCTTTGACTCCATTACAGCTGATTGGATTGGTTCTCCTCCCCACGGCTGGCCGGCTGCCAGCACTACAGCCTGCGGTGACACGGCCAGGGCCACACACTGCCTTCAGTCCCTTTTACTAACCCCCTCCCTCCATCCATCCCTGTATCCATCTACCTCGCCTGTCCTGACATAGCTCCTTCCAGCTCCCATTCATCCATCTCTGGCTTCTCCTTTTTCTTCCCAGCCGCTCTTTCTTTCATTCATACAAATCGTCCTCGATGCCTCCCACATTTCCTCTTTTCCTCTTCATATGACACATACAGTATTTCGTCTTCATTCATCCATCTCTATCTTTAACGTTCTCTCCCTTCCTTCTTTTATCGTGCTGTCCCTCTGTTCTTGCCTTCCTCTCTTCCACTCCTCCGCCTTTTTTTTTAAACATACTGGCAAAGGGTACTTGGATACCCAAACATTGCACCCATATGTGATGTGAACATCTCATTCCAAACCAATGGGCAATAATAGTGCATCCACAGCTTTCTGTGAAAGTTTTCCACAACCTTTTAGCACCTGGCTGCGGAGCTTTTCTCCCATTCAGCCTCGAGAGCATTAGTGAGGCTGAATACTGATGTTGGGCGATAAGACCTGGCTCACAGTCCTGGTTCCAATTCATCCCAAAGGTGTCAGATGGGGTTGAGATCAGGGTTTCGTGCAGGTCACTGAAAGAGTGGCTGTAGCTCAGTTGGTAGCAGGTGGGCCATTAATTGAAGGGTTGGTTGTTAAATTACCACTCAGCTTTCCACTACGACCCATGACCTAATGGTCAAGAATAATTTCTTATGATGGAGGGAGTTAGCCAGTTGCCCCAAATTACATGTCGTTGCAAAGATGAATGTATAAGCCTCAGAGTTAAAGATGAATAATCAACAATATTTTTACAAAGGTGTTGATGAGTAAAAAATCGTCCTGAACGATCAACACGAGATTAGAAAGATTTGAGGGACAACTGCTGAGTGAACTTTTAAACACGAAAACCTTTAAACACCATGAAAGCTGCGTCTTTCATCGCCGGGTACCTAATAAAGGAAGGAGGAAGCCTTCTGCAGCTCTTTAGAAAAGGCTGGCTTTTTCCTCGGCACGGCAGCCAGCTGTTAGCATACTGAAAAATAACGGCAGAGAGCCCCTCAAGCCTCATAGCCCAGCAACAGCCTTGACGGTGACACATTAATTGAGTGGAACACATACAGACCAATCATCTATGAATTCAGACATATGGTGCATTAGCGCTGAAAACAAGAATAATATTAGAATCATTATCTTTATTGTAGTGAAAACCGGGAAAATGTGTTAGTGAATGTTGAAAACCAGGACATGGGACATCGGAAAAAACTGGGACATCCAGCTTGAAAACAGGACACTACCGGACAAACCGTGACGTCTGGTCACACTTAACTTTTGGCTATATAGTCTCTCTACGTCTCTCTTTCCCCTCTCTCTCTCTCTTTTTGTCGCTGTTATCGCCTGCTGTCTCTCTCCCTTTCCCTCTCTCTCGGTGTTCCAGCTCATAGCCCAGAGCTTTGTTTCCTGGTTAAGGTCACTGTCAGCTTAGATTAACTGTGGCTCAGTAAGTCCATCACCCGAGCTGTGTCCGTGATTCACACGCACAAAAACAAACACAGACATGTCGCTCTCATCAGGTGAGTTATGAAATGTTATGTCTACGTCCAAAATGCCAACATTAGCACTGATGTATTTGAGATTTTGAAGGAGCGTGAATGGTTTGAGAGTCTTTGAGTGCGACAATGAATTTTGTAAACAGAGCATTTTGGTTCTGAGCATTTTGGAAAGTATTGGAAAATAAAATCTTCATAATACTGCTGCATTAAAGCGCCGTTTCTGCTGTCTTCAGCCCGTTCCGGGATCATATATTAAAAGGGTATTCTCTCTGTTTTATTCCCCACATTCTTCTTCCTTATTAAATCTGAGATGACCTGATGAACACAAATCAACCGTTGGCAGTTTGACATTCAGGTGTGTTATGCTATTAGACAGCCATTAGATTGGCTGGACTCGAGCAGAGTGGCCTCTGCACCTCCAGATTTTATTCATTTTCAAACTTGATGCCTTCAGCCCAAACCAGCACTGACTCTTCATCACTCGAGGACGTTTATTTGACTTCATGCAGGCAACAGCTTCAGCTTTAAGTGAACTTTTTTCACACATGCAGTAACACACTCTGAGACCTGTAAACGGGCTTTTATCCAGGAGGTAACATTCTGTTTATCATGGCGCTTTCAGTCACCAGAAAAAGAAGCTCTGCTGCAAAAAGCTACAGATTTGATAAGTGACACTGATGATAGTGCTCTGCACAACATAGCCATGAAAAAAAAAAATGACAGAAAAATGGTTACAAAATACATAGAGATAAAACTTAAATTGGGATTTTACCTTGGTCCTTGTGAAAAAAAACCCTGAATGCTCTTTGCAACTGCTTCTGTAGCTTCCACGCTGCACTAAAAATGGCATCTACCAACTGATGATTTGTTAGGGAGAGACTAGCCAAAATAAGTGCTCCTCTCAAACAGAAATTGGCTGACTTGAACACTATGTCAGGATGGATGAATGAAGTGGAACAAAATGACAGTTTATTCTGATTGGTGGTGCAATAACTACAATAGGAGGGTAAAGAAGTTCTTGTTTTTCAAGGCTGTTTATGGTTAATGTCAATACCTGACATTAGTGGCAGATGCTCCTCAGGAAATGTAGGGTTCATCTGGTTTTTGACATGAAAACACGCTCCTACTTCTGCAAATACCATACCACTGCTCCATAGAATACATTCATCAAATTACTGACGCCTATGGAACTCTTCATCCCTGTAGGTTGTGCAGACACATGTGCATAAATGTAAGTGTTAAATTCATGTCACCTTCGATAATGTCAGCATGTAGATTCTCTCCAAAGAAAGCACGAAAAGAAAAATGGAAATGTTCTACCTTTAGACATGATGTGTCTACAGTCTCTAAATATCAAGAGGAAGCTCTGTGATTATTGTGTGGTTTATTATCATTGATTTACAGCCTGTGTGACAGGCACGTGCCCTTTTGCCCTCTGACTGGATAAGTGCCCTATATTATATTTCTTTCTCTAATTATACATGTTAGTTTGTAAATTTGGCCCACAGCATCATGTCTCAATTAAAAGTGTGTTGTAATCCCCGTCAAATGCATTTTAGTTCTAATTTGGTGAGATCGCATGAGCGCCTGTCCCACCTTCTCTGACATCCCATGTCATAGGGGACACAGTTAACACAGCATCCTTCACATCTCCCTGACCTGTTTTCATTGGTGACAGCCAGCCAGGTAACAACAATGTTTGCCCTAAGCATTTCTTGTCACTGTTGTGAAATTACACTACTATTAAAACATTTAAATACAGACATATATATATATATATATATAAATATAATAGCCCACCATTAGGCTTATTAGCTGAGCAATTAGTCAGCTGATGTAAAGTAGTTTGTCAATGAAAGCGAGTAAATTCTGGTGGGTTAGTTCCTTTGTCAGCCAACTGATACAAATACATATGCATTACATGGTTAATGGGCTATGCAGTCATGTTGCATCGTATTCACTGTGTGTTTATATAAGGCAGGTTGTTGTGTGTGTGTTTGAGAGACCGAAAGAGAGAGAGCATGGCAGCTGTGCTTAAGGTGGATCTAAGAAATAGTAGCCTGGGGAGGTATCATAGGTAGAGTCCTGGTGTGAGGAGAGGAGAGGAGAGGAGAGGAGAGGAGAGGAGAATTAAACAAGGAAAGAAGTGTAAAAGAGAGGAGCAGAAAGGAAAGAGAGGGGAGCAAAGGAAAGATGAGGATGACAGAAATAAAGAGGTGTTGGAAGGGAGATGAGAAGAAAAGATGGAGAGGAGAGGCAAATCAAGACAACATGAGAAAAGGAAAGGGGTGGGGAATAAAATGAAGAGAGGAGACAGAAATGAGTAGAGGAGAGGAGATGAGAGGGGAGGAGAGGAGAACAAAATGCAGAGAGGGGAGCAGAATGCACTTACTCATGCTGGGTTGTTGGAGGGGTCATGGGAGTTTTTGTCAATTCAGTCAACTTGTGTTTTGTGGACTTGGAGAAGACTTGTGACCACGTTGCTACGGCAGCATGGGGTACCAGGGCTATTGTTACAAGCCATTCTGTTCCTGTATACCAAAATGAAAACTGTGTCCGTGTTCTCGACACAAAGTCAAACACATTTTAATGGATGTTAGACTGCGCCAAGCCTGGTCACACATTCTGTTTGTAGAATTCATGGACAGGATCTCAAGGTGCAGCCGAGCTCAGAAGTTTGTTTCTGTTCTTTGCAGATGATGTGGTCCCGTTGGCTTCTCCAGACCGTGACATCCAGAATGCACTGGGGTGGTTTGCAGCTGAGTGTAAAGCAGTTGGGATTGAAAGTCAGCCCCTCTAAGGCAGAGACCATAGTTTGTGGTGTTTGTGGCAGTAACTCACGACCAACCTAGATTATCACAGGGTCTTGTTCTTGAGTGAGGGTAAAATGGACAGACGGATTAATGCGATGTCAGCAGTTGTGGTGAAGAGGGAGCTGAAGGCCAGAAGGCAAAAGCTCTCAATTTACCAGTCAATCTACGTTCCAGCCCTCACCTATGGTCATCAACTTTGGGTAGTGAGCGAAGTGGATACAAGTGACCGAAATTAATGTCCTCCGCAGGGTGTCTGGGCTCAGCCTTAGAGACATCAGGAGGGAGCTTGGAGCAGAACTGCTGGTCCTTCATGTCAAAAGGCTTAGTCTGCTGCCACTGCAAGGATAAGGATGAACAGCAGAAACTGGATGGATTGATGGATGGGTTGTTTTATTATCTTATTTATTCAGATAACAGCTTTTTTTCGATTTTGAGTACTTATTTTATAGACCACTGACGCATGCACAATGTGGCATTGTTTTCTTGTGACAAACATAGAAATAGTGAATGCTTAAGACCGTCATCTCTGTGTAAATTGCTCACTTTGAAAACATGCGTAGTAGTAAGCATCTGCATGAGTGTATGGGTATTGAAATGAATATGTAAGTAAAAGATTTACTACTGTATGTCTCTTTATTTTCCATGAGTGATTATGAAATGTTTGCCTTTTTTTCACTTGAGTACTGGCCCCCAAAATGTATGTGCAACAGCCCTGCACTGAGAATGAATTGAAAGCTGTGTGCTCTGCCTTTGCTTTTGTTTTTAAGTGTGTCGAACGAACAGAACAATAAAGCTGTACAGAACTTAATTTATGTATGTGTTAATGGCGCTGTAACAGGTCACCAGGCATTGAGGTTGTGAAATTGCTTTGTGCTTGTTTATGTCCTTAAACCATGTTTTCGATTTATTATTTAACAGTGAATTCAAGTAAAGCATTGAAAATCTGTGTGGGTGTATGAAGAATGCTTCTGTATGTGTGCGTAAGAATCTATTATTTAACAATGCATTCAATTAAGCATTTCAAAATATGGCTGCACACACATGCAGTGTGTGTCCTTGCATGAATGTGTGTGAGTGTTGTGTTGGCCATGAGTTCATCAATCGTGGACTGTGGCCACAAGGGCACCGTTAATGAACCAGGAACTTGCTGCTATTACTGAAATTAAAAACGCAGCGTGATTTACATGGTAATGAAAGTGTTTGCCGGTCTTTGACACAGCTCCAAATGGACAGAAAACAAATATCAATTAGCTCCTTTAATCCTTTGATGTCTTTCATATTCAAAAGCAGTTGGAATGGGGGAGAGGGGGACTTGTCCACTTTGTGCTGACAAACACCAATGAACAAATGGTGATGATAGCTTTTGTTTTTTTTTACTGATGAAACCCAGTGTTTTGACATGCACTGAAAAAATAACTCTACCAGTTTAGAATTGCACTCCTATTAACAGTGTTGGACTCATTGAACAGTTGCTATCAAGTTTTTTAAAAAAAAAAGATGAATGCAACTGAACCAGAGATATTGCCTTTTTATTTCACTTTCAGTCTTCAGCCCCAACATAAATTGACTCAAGTTACATCACTTTGTAGAGTTCCCCTTTAAGTACCCAGGTTACGTATGTAATTGCAGAATGGGTTGACTGATGCCAGAGTTAGAGGAGAGCAGAGCATAACCTTTCCTGACAGGGCTAATGTGACTAAATTTACAATTATTTATAAATTGTAGAAACTGACTTATTCAGAATTTGAGTGGCTACTTTGGGTTTGTTTCAATCTTAGTCAAACTTATGATGGATATGTTTTTGAATAGCAGAATGCATTGCATACAGTTATCTCTAATAATTATTTCTCCTTGCATCCATCCCATCCGGAGTTCAGTCTTTCCCCACGTACATGGCCGAGAAATTGTGGTTTTCCAGGATAAATCTAGCTGGCAAATCAGGTTTCTCTTCTCCTCCTCCCTGATTACTGACACCAGGATTCTTGTTTACGTGATATCTAAGAAATCTAAGCTATCTAAGCTTATTGAAGAAAGCTGTAACCCGGTTATTCGACTGCGCGTAAACATGTGGGTTGTTTCTTAACAAGGTAGCGGCTGAATCAGAATCAGATCATCACATTAAAAAGAAGGCGGTTTTCAGAGTGAATTGAGACTCTTAAAAAGCAGCAACTCAAATGGAAAATTCCATTAGTGTTGAAAATATGCCTTAGCAATGTGCGTGGGTGTCTGAATGTTTGCAGTTCGTATAAGCTATTCCCAGAAACTCAGAACCCTCTTTAGAGCAACAGAAAAAAAAACTGTGTGCATATATTTTTCTATAAGAACGTATGTTTGTGTTTTTAAACAAGTGTGTCCTCTCTATTGCAGAGTGTGTGTGAAGGTTATCTCAAGCTTATTTTGAGTTTGCCCTACAGTCTTTGACAAAGCCCTGACTGGGCTTTGATCACTTTCCTCTCTCGCTCCCCTCCTCATCCCACTTTCTGTCATCCTCTCTTTCTTTTGTTTTTCGCTTTCTTTCTCCTGATCCCACATTGCTCTCTCTGTCTGGAGCTACATCCTGTCTCCTTTCACTTTCTCCCACCCCCTGTTATATCTCTATCAGACCTTCCTGAACCTTTTTGCCTCCTCACTTGTCTTCAGCTCCTCTCGCTGACTGAACTTATTCTCCACGTTGGATGAGAGAGGGGGAGAGACAGAGGGAGAGAAAGAGAGACATCCGTCTAGAAATCAAAAGTGCGGGGCGTTGCGTCTCCACATGAATTCCTACACACCTTGTAATTGCTGTCAGCGAGCCCTCCGACAACTCACTTAATTGCCTGCCAACCAATTTATGGCGACATTGGGGAGGTGATGGGAGTCTGAGCAAGAGAGGGAAAAAAGCAAAGAGAAATGACAAAGGGAGTAAAGAGGGCAGGGGGGTGGAGAACCAAGCCCGAAAAGACGAGGTTGCTAAGCACTGAGAAGAAGAGCTGTGGGTCCATTATGTTCTGGCGCAGATGAACAGAAGTGTGAATAATATTTGATGAAAGTGGGGATTTTCATGGAATGACGCACAGTTTGGTGGTTTGGCTTTCACCCACATTCAGAGGGTAGAATCTTAGAATGGGCCTACAATTAGACGTATTAGTGACTTGAGGTAATGATTCCAGGTGGGAGGCTTGCTCAGAAGCAACCATTGTTCGCACAGACATTCTGCTACAGTGTAATTGGTATAAGTGCAGTGCAGCCATTAACACTCCCATGTGGTGTACAGTATACTGTTGTTGCAACACCTACTGATAACCCTATGTACCAGAATTACTGGAGTGTATCTGTAGTTTGACTGTCAGGTCTTGTATCGCATCTGCAGGTAATTCTAACAAGGCTTAAAATACCACAGGCCAGAGAGAGTGTGTCAGAGCTCTGCCAGAAAAGTAGAAGATGATAAATAAACACCAACAGTGATCACCAGCTAGTGCTGAACTCATATACTAATCCACCCAAGGGATCTAGCTCCACAGATGCACATGCAGAGCCATGGCAAAGAGTGGAAAGAAGTAACAAAAGAAGGATGCTGTGTAGTTACTGTAGGCTCTCACCGAACCCATGTTATTGCCAGATAACTGGTGAAACATATCAAAATGCATCCTTTGTTGTTCGGTCCTTTTATTCTCTGCCTGTCAAAGCTGAGTCGACCCTTATAGATTTTAGCTTCCTCTGATGTCAGCAATCTCGAGAATGGAAACTTTCGTATGCTAACAAGCACAGAGACAGGCTGATAGCAACAATGGTAAGAAAACAGCAAGAAAAATCAGTGATCCACACCTACATATTCAATCATCATTCTTTTGTGGACCCCCTTGAACTGGGGTTCCCTGACAAAGAGGCAAATAACATCAACTGCCTGCATTAAAAAGTGTTCAACACATATTCTATTCTATATTCATATTCTTATATTTTATATTCTTTATATTTTCTATTTAAGAAATATAAAAATCCAATCTAAACGTTTATTTCAATGTTTATATAGTTATTTCCTCAATGATTCTTTTTTAAACACACACAAAGTGATGTTAAAAAGTTTCAGTGGAGCTCATGTGCGTCAGAAGCAGCAGCAGAAGAAAGATGAGGGAGAAAGACAATGACAGAAAAAGGCTTTACACAACTTTCTCTTAAGCCCTTTAAAGTCCACAAGCCAGCCTCAATTATCGGGTGCACCTGCCAGACCCTCCACTGTGGAGGATGGCGCCGGCAGCTGTGGGCCACGACTTTGACAAACACTGAGGATGATTAGTCAGCAGCCACACAAAAATACCACCATCTTCTTTGTTGAAACGTGCGACAGTTTGCCTGAGATCAACAGCAAGGGGAAAAAAATGAGGCCACGCTGGTGAGTGTGACATTTAGGCTTGTGCCGATCAATAACTACTCATGACTGAAAAAACAATCAGTCAGTACTTGCCCATTTTAAAGCAGTTTATTGGGTGGTGGGGCAAAAAAACAAATCCCCAAAACACTAGTGGCAATCCACTAGTAACTTCTTTAATATTTGTTTTCCATTTATTATTATATATATATATATTTGCTTGTTTTGTGTGGTGCATTGTGAGGAAAGCTAACATTATGGAAATGCACTTGTAAACTATCAAACAAGTAATGCTGATATGTTCATTTTGTCTTCTTACCTTTTCAATGGGCCTTTCCCGAGCTGCCATGTGTGTGAGTTACACCTCATGGTTTCACACACTTTAAAAAGTTCAACGTGACATTTTTATGCCTCCGTGCCAGTGACAGCCTCAGCCAGAGGCATTATGTTTTCAGGTTTTCTGTCCGATTCTCGTTAGTGTGATATCTCAGGAACACCTTGAGGGAATTTCTTCAAATTAGGCACAAACATCCTCTTGCAGTAGCAGTTGTTGATGACTCGAGGGGCCGACTGGCAGGTTAAGAGGAGCGAGGAGTCGGCCAATCAGCAGTCAATCAGTTAGCAGCATAAGACAGTCAATAAGATACATTCTTTTTAAACTTTTACTGCAACTGTGAGAGGTCGGTGAGAATACAGGCATAAATGTGCGCAAAGAAATAATTGGCTGCACTGAGTAGTGCAGTTATGCAGGAGGGACCATACTGTATGTAAGCCACTGTTGTGAAAAGTAGCTTTTATTCAAGACTTTACACCAAACATAACTGTATCTACCGTCAACATGCAGACACACACACGAGGACAGGCACAGGACTGCATGTTTCCATACATGCACATGTATAATTTAGTCCCTATTCATACGTTACAGACATTTCAACAAATTCAGCCTAATTGCCAGCAAACATATGCAGCCACACACAAAACACGCTGCCGTGAACGTTTTTTATAATGCAAGTTCATCACCAGAGTCAGACTCAGTAGATGGAGGAAAAAAAACAACCACAGCTAGACATAAACCTAATGTTGTTCCCGGAGATGAAGTGGCCAGTCCCTGCAGTTCATCGAAATGAGTCCCCCTCTGGGTGCTGGCCTCACCTTTGATGAATATTCATTAGTGCATCGTTGGTATGAGGGTGGGGGTGAATGTTAAGTTCACTGAAGTGTTGTACGCAGGCAGATACTATATCAGATGGCAGCAGGATGTGGAGGTGGTCGGATCGAAGGTTGTGCTTGAGAAAGCGCGTGTTTGGATTTCATTCTCCGGAGAATGTGACAGAGGAGAAAAAGACAGATGAAGAGGTTGTTGCCGTGAGGACAGTCGAGAAATGAATCAGCAACACATTGAGAACCCAGAGGTCAGAGTTCACAGATATAACACGTAAACATGTGGGTGAGTGTTATTGTGTTGTGTTTCTGTGTGTGTTATTGTGAATTGGGCATTGGTGGATGTTGTGGGCTGTGATATTCCTTATGTCAATTCCTTGACGGGAAGAAAAGCAGGTAAGGAAAGATTTTATATATATATATCAGACTGGTGTGCATTATAAGTTGCAGACTTTTAAAGTTGTATAAGGTGAGGTTATTTTTATGGCATTCAGTTGTTTGAAATTTAACAACAGTGAGGGAAAGGAAATATAGCAAAAGGATAAAGTCATGCAATAAAGTTTCCTTGAGTTGAATAGTTGACTTTGCGAGTTAAATGGTGTGTTTCTTAAAGGATCCACACAATGGCAGTGCTACAGTGCTACGCAGACAGTGTCATAACACTGCACAAAGAAAAACCATTTTCCTGTTTGTCATTTCATTATGTTCTCTCCCTTGATTTGGCCTTGACAACTCTGTGCACTTCTGCTGCCATCAAATGACACAACATTACAGGATGTTTAACTGCAAGGACACCAGAACACCCACAGAGAAGACTACTGAAAGGCAACAACTCATAACCACTGCATCTGATGCATCCAAAGACTCCTATAACATTTTGTATTAGGACTAATTACCAGCATTTAGTTGTATAGTCTGTGAGTAAAGACTCTTGGTAACTGTTAACTACTTGCAAACTTGTGCATCTGTTGCACTGTCCAATCAAAATCAATCAACTATCTAAACAGGAAGTCATCAAAAGTTTGAGCATAACTTCCCAAAACTACAGTTTCTGAGTGCAAATACCATAAAATAAAAAATACAGTAATAGAGTAGAAATGGTGTGAAAATACTCCATTACAAGAAAAGATCCTGAATTCAGAATCTTACTTATTCTTATTAAGTGAAAGCACATATATATTAAAGTATTCATTTTTTTCACTTGCTTTAAACACAGTTGTTCATTCAGAAGTTCCATTTTCATAACAGGACCAAAACTGAAAGTCACAGACCAAAATGACACATTGTGTTTTCCAAAAAAAGACAACACAACTTGTGGCCAGATTAATAAATCCTTTCAATAAGTCATTACACGAGGGACAACACAATACAAAATACTGCCTTTAGTATTAGTAACCACTTCAACCTTAATTTGTTTCATATGCCTGTGCCGTTTTTGACACTTTACATACACATAGTGTGTGCCAAAAAAGGTAAGCAAGCATATCACAGCATGAACTGTGGTGTTGATCTTAGTCGAGATAACAAACTCTGCTGTAGGCTACTCCGCACCTCTACTTTTTACACCTTTTCGAGATGCCCTGTTGAAATTCTGTTGTAAAAAGATTCCTTATTTTATTTTATTGTTGTGTGAAGGTCTTCCCATAAACCGTTGTTGACACAAGAGACCTACACTGTAGGCAGCTAGGCTAGAACAAACCAATAAAGAAATTCATTCGAACTCAGAAATGCTGAATTCACTCAATAAGAATAAAATAAACATAAAGGCAACTTATGAAACAAAACAAAATCTAGTTGAAGTACTTGGAGCTGATTTGTTCATGATGATTAGGCCACAGGTTCTCATCAACATTGCACTGGGTGTTTTCCCTTGCCATGCACTGAGGGAAAAACTGCAGTCCTCTGCACCCATCGCCAGGCAACCAGAATTCATTTCCTCCAGGAAGGACATCTGGACATTTTTGGTGATCATATACATTCCCATCTTCAAGCAGAATTCTGCAATGGGATTCAAAAATTCTTCCCCACAGAGTATGAAGGGAGGAATTGCATCATTATAAAGGGCTGTGCTGCAAATCATGCGTTCACAAGGTGAGAGCGGTGGACTGGTGTCCCAAATGATGGTGTACACAATCATACCAGGCCTCTAGGCAGCCCTCTGTCTTCGAGTGGATTCAATCCGTCATTCAGTTCTTCGAGAAGTGTGGTGAGGCGTTCTGTACTGTATGGGCAGATTGTCACGAAGTCTCAAAGGACGCCATCATTGGAGATGGCAGCACAGATGGTGATATTGGAGCTCCTCTGACATCGGCCTGTAACAGTGATGATCTTCACACGTCTCCTCACTTTAGAGAAGCAGAAGCAGGCGTCATCCACATACATGAACATGTGATGTGTCCCTTCAGCTTCAAGCTCCACTAAAAAGATAAAGAAAATAGATTAAAGAAAAAGATTCCACTTGCATGTAACTGTATGGTATGACAAAGAAATACAGTAAAAATTCTTTACCTGCACATACTGAGTCTTGCCTCCTTCACAAGTTTTTTTTAAAGGAACTGTTTACAGCTGCTTCATTCCACCATGGTTTTGTGTAGGGACTCGATCAATAGTAGCCAAGCTCACACTGTAGAATTTTCTAAATGCTTCCTGATCTGCAATTAATGCTGCTTGGATTTCACACAGTCTGATCGCAGTGTTTGCCATGACCACATTTACTATGGCAGCCTCTTATTCAGCACTGAATATCCTCCCTCTGCTGTGTTGTAGTCAGTCGGAGTCTAAAAAGTAAATGTAAATGACAGTAAGACTGATGAAACAACAGCATTACTGTGGACACAGTTTGTTCTGCCAACAGGGCAATACAGTGAAGCTCTATAACCCTGTGGTATCCACTAACATTGTTATCTAACTATTCTCAGTCCAAAAAAGTCTGAAAAGATACCAAAGTGCTCCAATTCATCCTTTGTCCATCCGCCCTATAGGAACGGCCATGATAGATGACATGGTCAATAATTGTGCCTGAATTTCATTTGAAACAATTTTCTGCTCTCGCTGCAGCTCCTCCACCACCACGCATGCAAACTGTTCTTCCTCGGGCCCCCTCTGCCATTACCCTCCTTCCGTGCCTCTGGCCTCTGTGATCCACACCTGCTAATAGCGGCACATAGGTGGCATCTTTCATAGATGGATACGGACTGATTGCTGATTGAAGAGTTGTGCAAAGGAGTTTCATGCAGCTGCATTAGAGATTCATAATTATCGAGTAATTTCTAGCAGCTGTGAATAGATGTTTTCCTCCTGTTTGGCACAGTTAAACCAATAGATTCTGGGTCTTTCTGATCTTTGTTAACTGTTTTGAAAAAAAAATGTGTGAAAAAATGTGTCAGATGAATTGAATTAAAGTACACAATTTAGAAAAATGGCCAGAAGTTTTATCCTATTACGACATATTTATCAGTAGATCATTATTACTCATAAACCACTGTTTTACTACCATAGTTGAGGAGTTTATGGAGAGTTTATGTGGTGCGACCTGTTTTAATTTAGTTATGCTTAAATCTCGACGTATCCAGGTTAGTTATGAGGAATATTACATCATCATTAGCGGCTTCAGCCTCTCTGTAGCCTCGAGAATGCGTGAGAATCGTCCTCCTTTAGTAGATGTGATCACAGAGACTGTAACCTGTAGCGAGCAACAAGTGTGTTGACAAGTAGAGACACCCCTGGGGTGAGCTTGAAGGACTCAGGGCAAACCAGACGACATCAAATTGTCTTGTCGAATCTTGGCCCCCAAAAAATTCTGGGTATTTTTCAAGGTGACAAATTTACCTTAGGAAGTGAGTGCTACATTACCACCTCTACTACAAGAAGAGCTTGGAGAAATGTGCAGTTTACAGTTTTTGTGATACGAACTTGAGACTTGGTGTAAAAGTTGGAGGGGTAAGATTTAAAGATTTGCAATGCAATTATATTTTTGTGTTTGCCCTCATACCACATACGAAGTTCAGTTCATCGTTACCCCAACTTTGTTGTTACTTCTACAACACAGGGAGGAAAGTAGCAGGAGAGAGGAGGCAGAGGATAAATGGGGGTAGCTGGAGGGATGGAAGGTGGGTGGGGAAGAGAAGAAGTAGGGGAGGGATCAAGGGAGGAGGTACAGTTTGAACAGCAAAAGACAGTTTGAATTATGGTGGATCAAAGAATATTGTTCTAGGCAACACAAAGAATCAGACCAGTGGGACAAAGACAGAGACTGAGAAAGACCTCCAAAATCTCAACACTGGGGAGACAAGTTTCAATGATTTATTCAGCAGAACATCTATTAAATCGCGGCATAATAAAAAATACACTTTATAGCTAATAGTTAAAGTGTGTGTGTGCTTTGGCAAGGGAACAGGTGGGATGGAACAGAGGTTTGAATGCAGATGCTACCAGCTGCACAGTGGGGATAGAAGCCCGTATCCCCAGAAGCCACCGGAGAGAGATGGAGCTTTAATGGATGGAGGGTAAAAATAGTAATGGCACCGAAACAGAGACCGATCCACACTGCCAATATTATCCTGTGGTCCTGTGGAGGGAAACCGAAATTCAGGCTGGCATGGCTGCCAACACCGCCTCACATCCCCGTGTGTCTACAGCACCTTAGCTTCACAGTCAACCTGGAAGGGTTTATGCTTCCAGCTCGCAATGCTTTAATGAAGTGTATTGTTCAGAAATGTGCCACTATCTATCTATCTATCTATCTATCTATCTATCTATCTATCTATCTATCTATCTATCTATCTATCTATCTGTCTGTCTATCTGTCTGTCTTCACCCTATGGTTTCTAGAGTCTCCAAAACAGTTTGGGTCCTGGAGGCAGTCACCCTTTTTTTGTTGAAGTAGGCTTAAAACTTTCCTTTTTGA
The DNA here is from genome assembly GCF_042242105.1 of Pempheris klunzingeri. Taxonomy (NCBI): domain Eukaryota; kingdom Metazoa; phylum Chordata; class Actinopteri; order Acropomatiformes; family Pempheridae; genus Pempheris; species Pempheris klunzingeri. The sequence goes on along the minus strand of NC_092029.1, from coordinate 15,045,257 downwards.
TGGACTAGCCCCTAGTTATGCTGCTATAGACTGCTGGGGGACTTCCCATAATGCACTGAGCTCCTCTATCCTGGTTCCTGTGGATCGTGGTGGCAGTGCGCCGAGCTGCGGTTCTCTTGTCTGTGTTGTTGCGGACTGCCTGCTGCCACGGGCCTGCGTGACTACCATTGCTTCTAATGCTGTTATTGTAATTATTAATTATCAGTCATATTCCTATCATTATTATAGCTGTATTGCTATCATTGGTGTTGCTGTGCATGTCTCTCTCTCTCTCAATCAAAGGGTTGATACAGATGGCCGCCCACCTCTGAGTCAGGTTCCGCTTGAGGTTTCTACCTGTTAAAGGGGAGGGTTTTTTTTTCGTCACTGTCGCCAAGTGTTTCCTCGTGTGGGGATTCTTTAATTATCTATCCATCCATCCATCCATTGTCAATACCGTTTATCCTTAAGGGCCGCGGGAGGCTGAAGCCAATCCCAGCTGTCTTTCACCAGTCACCAGTCAATCGCAGGGCCGACAGACAGAGACAGACAACCATTCACACTCACACTCGCACCAATTTAGAGTCACCAATTAACCTGCATGTCTTTGGACTGTTGGGGGAAGCCAGAGTGCTCGGAGAAAACCGACGCAAGCACAGGAAGAACGTGCTTAAATCATTGGTCTTTGTAAATTCAACAGTGTGTGCTTGACTTGCTCTGTATCAGAAGTGTCACTATAAAACTGCCACTATCTAAGTAAAGATGGAATTTAATCTTTTCTTTTCTAATCACTGGGTTCCAAGGATGGAAATGCCAGTCTTTGGAACTGAAATATTTCTGTCTTGAACCACTGTATGGATTTCCATGACACTCTGTACAGACATTCACGAAGCCTTCCGACTGGTGATTCTCAGACTTTTCTTCTAGTACCACAACAATGTTGTCACTTCATTGTTACTTTTTTACAAAACTATCTCACCAACTATTGGATAAGGATTGCCATGAAAATGGTCAAATCTTAATCATGCTAATGCACTACAGTAAGATGGTAACAGGGTGTAAAAATTTATTTATTACGTCTCTGCAGCTCATTTTCACATTTTTGCATATCATATCACATACAATATCAAAATCTCACCAGTGACCTAAAATGTTGACCTTTCTGCTTACACCATTTCACACAAACTACAGAACACTACCATGCATGTTTGGTTTTCTTTACAATGAACATTACAGCTTCACAGACACAATTGTCTGTTACAGAAAAAAGGGCGTGTGCATTTGTTCCATGTGAGCACTGTCACAGGTTTAGCACAAAGTGTTCAAACACTGTTTCTTTCGTCTTTTCATGTTTATTCTCATGTCCATATTTAATAAGGAACACAGTATGATAGCAAATATAAGCCTGTCAGAGCTGACAAGGGAAGAGGGAGGCCTTTAATTGTTTGTCTGTATTGTCTGTAATCAAACATGCTACAAAGTCTCATGCCTTAGACCTCAGTTGGAATGGAAATATTTGACCGTCACGGGACCCACATGAATGACTAAAGGTTACAGTGTTTGAATAAAAACTAACAAGATTAAAGACTCCCACCAGAAATTCATATTTGTTCTTTCAACCTGATGTCAGTGATGTAAAACATAAAAGAGCCTGTCTAGTTTTTTCTTTCTCGTAGAGAGACAGTCAAGATGTCAAGGCTGCGCACGGTGGTGCAGCTAACGAAGAGGTATGGTTGCATGCCTGCGGCTGCACCAGACACATCTGAGGTCACCGCGATATTGTCATGGCACTGACTTCTTAGTTTGATTACCACCGGCCTGACTGACTGGAGAGTGTATTGACTGAGAATGTGAATGGGCTGTCTTAGATATTTATGACTGCCCTTCGCTCTTGCATTCCTCATGCAGTACGATAGGCCACAGACAGATTGAGATTGTTCAGTGAATGGTCTTGGCTTTGTGCGAATATATTTCTGAGACTAAATTTGTGTATTACATTTCTGTGTGTACAGGCAAGGATGATACAGTATGCATGGGCAGTAATTTCTGTATGGACGAAGGTGTATATTGGAAACCTTATCTACTACAAAGAAACATGGGCTCACATTCTGTATGAAACATTCAGTATTGTGCTTGAATGTAGACCCGTTCAATATTTAACCACAGTCTTTCCCTATAGCCTTAACCAAGTACTTTGAGTTGCCCAAACATGACCATACAACCATTAATCACGCTTAGTGCGTGGAGCAGAGATTGCAGCGAATAAGAGCTGAAACGATTAATCGATCGGTCGATCAACACAATATTAATCTGCAACCGTTTTGATAAATGGTTAATCATTTAAGTAAATTGCAAAAAGCTTTCATTTCGTACCAGAGGGAAAACCCAATATGCTTTACAAGGAGATTGAGAGGAGAGGAAAGGAGGAGAGGAGAGGAGAGGAGAGGAGAGGAGAGGAGAGAATAATAATGATATTAACAGGAACAGCAATAAAGGGAGACTCACATATGGATTATTCAATTACAAAGGATGTATTACACATCGAATGGCAACAAACATGTTTTACGACTAAAAAAAGAAATGTTTTAAGCATTCCAGCTTCTCAAATGTGAAGATTTGCTGCTTTGCTGAATATATTTGGGGTTTTGGACCATTGGACAGACCAAACCAAACTGAAGACCTTATCTTGGATTCTGGGAATTTTCAATGAGCATCGGTTACTATTCACACAAATAAGCCATAGATCAATAGACGATGTCGATTTTTGGTCAATTTTTTATGTCAATATGAACTTTGTGCAATCTGAGCGAGCCTGACACACTGAGCACACAATCCTCAACACTGATGAACGTGAGCACAGAGAAGAAAAATCTCATGAAAGGAAAGGCTGACAGAGTTAAATTGCGAGCAGCAGGCAGAGCGAGAACATTGAGTGTTGAAATGAACAGAACAAATTAATGCGTGAACAGCTTGCAGATGCATTTCCTTTTGAAAAATAATATATGTACCTATATATGTATATATAATTGTAATTCCAATGAAATAAATTTGTTTCTGAACATTCGTTGTAGATCACTGTAACTTTGAGGAGTTGGCTTTGATTAGTAAACGTGCTTCTATATAAGGTATAAGGTTTGTCTAAGAGCATCATTCTCGTGTCGTGTGCCTGCTTGTATAAATATGTGTATTATTGAACGAGGCACTCCACTTTGTGCGACATTTGCTTTTACCAGCGGCTGCCACTCATAACTCATTGTCATGTTGCAAATAGCTTTAAAAAAACAGAGGAGGGGAAACACGCACCCGTGTTATTTTGTCACTGTCAGTTGTTCGACGCAGTGACAACGATAGGTTGGGTGGGTTGAGGAGGAGGAGGAGGAGGCGGCGGGTGGGTGGTTGGACCTTGAATTCAAGCATGCAAGAGACCGGACCCAGCCGAGCAGCGGGCTGACGAGGCAGGCGAAAATAAACAGCGGGTCTGAAGAATCAATTCAGCGTGCCTGTCAGAAGACTGTCAAACTCCCCTCCATGATGGACAGTCTGGATGTTCACAGTCTATTTGCCGCCAGGCTGTGGAGCGGTGAGTAAGTGAACCATGCCGGGCCGAGCACAGACAATATGAAGAGGGAGTGCAGAGCAATATCTGCTGTTGCCATGCTGGATCAGCATAAACGTCAAGGCCACTCTCGCATGGCCTGAGGGGTCTTTTGGGGAGAGCAATATGTGTGTGTGTAGATGGGAGGCTGTGTGTGCCAAGGGTGTCAATATGTGTGTGCCTTTTTCAATGTGATACATATTTATCAGTGTGTGTTTGTAAGTGTAAACTGTTAACATAAATCAAGCTTGAAATCTTAATTAACTCAGTCCATCTGATTTGGTTTCACGGTACATATACACATATGCATAGACGCCCACATGAGCAACCGAGATGAATTCACTGAACATTCAAGATAGTGACACTGAAATAAGTAATTAACAGCTGGTTTCTCTAAATTACAAATTATGCAGAACAACCCCAAAACAAACAGTATCATCTGTAATTATTCGTAATTATCACCCATGTGGTAGCCATGCTGTGCCACCCACAATAACACTTTTTTTTTTTAAACTGTCTCATAATGGAGTTCATCCAAGAGCTGGTGCCAGACAGACAATATCAGTCCTTAAGTTCTGCATTCAAATTTTCTCCCTTGAGCTTGACTCATCATTGCTCACCGGTGATTGAATTTCAATATAAACAGATCACTATTTGAAGATGAAACCTCCAACATCAGCCTCTTGCTGAAGTTTGCTAATGTGCGTTTCTTTTCTTTGCTTCAAAAATTAAAGGCTTTACAACCTGCAATTTGTGCCAGTGTTTTGCCAGTCTGTCATCTAAAACCATTATCACTAATTACTGCACAATTTGTAAAATGATAGGACCTGTTTGTGCAAATTTCGTAATCATTAAAGTAATTATAGATTTTTTAGACAATTCTCTTTCTACTCTGGTCTTCATCACTAACGGCAGCTCAGCCAATCACACAAAACACTGACAGGATGACTAAAAAAAAGTCTCCTTTCCTTTATGATGATGAAATCTGGAGCCACAATGAAAACCCCTCCATCCTGATGCTTAATAACTCTGTACATCACTCTTTCCTGCGAACAGACTCCTGGGCATTGGCATCATTCCCCAACATGAGATACAGGGAAGGGGACAACACATTCCTTCACAGAGATGGATTTCAAAAATTCTAATCCCCGACTTCACATCAGTAAACAACTCAAGGCGGTTGTGTGAATTCAAAGTTGTTTTTTTGAGATAAAATGAAATTAAAAGGCATAAAACAAAAGCATCTTGACCGACATGTGGCATCTAATTATGTTTTATTTTCAGGCGCTTTCATATTTTCGGATGTATCAGAGCTTTCACTGAGCTATTTGAGCCCTGATCAACTTCTCACAATGTGCTCTGTTGTCCCTTTGCTTAAGCTACTCAAGTCTTTCCCTTCAGGCAAGAGTTACACTGTTGTCTGGCACCCTACCTACCAGCTGATTAATGCTACCAGTGTTCAGCAATCAGATTACTGATGTGATCGCAGACAATCCACAGCCCCCCAGCCCTGCAACAGAGCTATATACTCAAAGTGCCATTAATTAACTTGGATTTCTACACATTTTACCATATCCTACAAAAACAACACATTTTTATGTCACACTGCTACACAGGGTGATAATGAAATGATTTGAATATTTGAAAGTTTAAACAAATATATGTGATATACTGTATGTCACCAATACTGATTGGGACAACAGGTAAACAATAAATTACACTATCCTGAACATGTGTTTTCCAGTTCCAGTTCCTTCTTTTTATTTATTAATAAACATATACATTTAACTGATGCAATATATTTCTGATAAACTCAAATTAGCCAGTAAAAGTTGTGAGGTTAAAGGTGTCTTTTGACCCTCTAATCCAGGGGTGGGTGTCCAAACTATGGCCCACGGGCCAACTGCGGCCCGTGGCCCAATTTTCATTGGCCCGCAGGAAATTCTAAAACTGTATTGTAATACAGCCCACACATGGAACCTGCACTGGACTGTATTGTACTTCTTAGTCTCACCACTAGGTGGAGTAACTGTCTTGAACGAGGCAGCTTCTCTATAAAATGAGTAATAGAAGAAGAAATGTGCTACAGGTGACCCAAAATGGCAGAATTAAGGAAACGCAAGAGAGCAAGTGAGTGCAGAAAGTTTCAGACGCGGTGTGCGATGAGAGCACAGCTAATAACTAATGACGATCACTTTTGCATTACGGAGGAGCTGCTTGATGTTAGCAGTCTAAAGAGCACCACGACGGGTGAGGATGTTTTTGAAGCTGTGCCAGATGCAGTTGGCATGATGGGACTTAAACGGGACCAGCTGTGTGGAGGTACTACGGATGGAGCTCCAGCTGGGACAGGCGAGTGCAAAGGAATCTACGGTGTCCGCTGAGGGGCAAGAAAGTGGAGGTAAGGCTGTTAATTCGAGCATCAGGGCTCTAGCACAGACTATTTCAAGTTTCCCTCTCTAATGCTTGTGCTGGTGCTGGGCGGGGGGCTGGCTAAGTCGTGGCTCTGTGCTGCAGCAGTTTTATTCCCTGAGATCAGAAATAGACCAGTTTTGAAGAGAGAAGGAGCTCTTCATGAGCTCAGTGACCCTCTCTGGTTGGCACTTTTAGTGGATCTCACTGATCACCTTAACACACTGAACAAGAGCCTACAAGGCAAAGACCAGCTTGTACCACAACTACTAAATGAAAGCCCACTAATGGAAAGGCTGTTTTTTCCTTGAATCATATTCAGTTATCAGGCAGAATTTACCTACATTTGATTGATTCACCTCTAGTGAATTAAAGTTAGCAATACAGCTCACTTCTAGTGAGTGGCCCAGCCCTTTGTATGTTTTTCTGTATGTGGCCCTCAGTGAAAAACTATTTCCACTATTAGTAGTCAAAAATGACACAGGACACCTTTACATTTTAGTTCACTAAATTTAAGCAAGGATATAGCTTGCATTTATGTAAAAAAAAAAAAAAAGAATACACAGACTGCAATTGTACAAATAGCAACTCCAAATTGTGTTCATTTTCTTTCAAAAGCACAGTTTCACAGTAAAGTGGAGTGGTGAGGTGGCTGGTAGGCTGCCTGGGTGACATGATGGTTTGTATTCATAAGGGTTCATAAGGACAGAATGAAAAACAAAAAGAAAAAAAGAACATGGTCGATTGCCCTCTCTGTCCTTTGTGGGCCCTCCTCCCTGTTTGTATCACAGCGCCGGATCGCTCATGCTCCATTGCTCTGGTCTGAGCGCTCGGCTTGCCTTGGGGTGTCTGGGTCCTGCAGCACAAGACAGTAAATCCTCCCGAGTCCTGATGGCTATTGATTAGGTATTCAGATCCTGCCTCCTGCCCAGGAGAAAACAGCACTGGCCTCCACTCTCGCTCCCTCATCATCCCCCTCTCCCTATTCACAGTTGCACTTCTACCAGCAGGGCCCTCACACAGATATAACAGCATACAGTATATTATGCAGGATACAGGCACAGCTTCTCCTGTTTTTTCTCAGCATCTCTTCAGCTCCACAAACATCTCGCCTCCGCCTTTGTTTATCTGGCAGGATGACTCTCCTCTTTTCTCTCCCGTTCTCTCTCTGACACTGTCTCTCCTTTTCTCTTTTGCCACTCTGCCTCATTTCATTCGTCTTTCTTTCTCCGACCTGTCACCCTCGTCCCAAAGCTGCTCCGGTCGGGTGTCATCCCTGATCACGATAATATATGCAGATGAGCGGACAAATACGAATAGAGTGTTTCCCACCGGTGGAAGGTCTAAACTTAGCTGACCAGGAATTTACCTCAACCACTCGGTGACACCGACTGCAAAGTGCTGAGCGAGCAGCGCTGGTGAACCCAGCAGCATAAACAAACAGGCAACCCTCAGTGGAGTCCAAGAGTAGCTGTAGTTACACATGGAAACTCACAGACTTCAAACAGACAACAAAGGACCAGCTCGACATGATTAGTGCATTTCCCTCTAATGAAAAAAAAAAAAACTCACTTCCTCAAACACTAAAGCAGTGTCAAAGAATGGCAGTAAAGGTAATTTAGGAGAAAATATTGCAGCTTAGCTATTTATAGCCTGGATGCGAGTAAACAGTACACAAGTGCGAGTTACAATCAAAACAGGAATACATCATTTTTATTTGCTCAGTATATCTCCATGCTGCAGTTTACTGAGTGTATTTACAACCCCTCGTGTCATATTTCAACACACAGCTTTTACCTAAAAATACGAGTGTAATATGGTTTCCAAGTGTAACTAGATTTTTAGATTTTTCTTCCCCCCCTTTTTTTTTTTTTTTTTTTTTACTGCATTGACTTGCTCTCATCAGGGGGTTTTGTGCTCGAGTCGGATGGGTGTTTGTGTTGTGTTTATGAATGCGTGTGTGCGCGAGAGGAGACAAGGTGTGCATTCATGGTTTTGTGTGGGTGAGTGTGCGGCGCACGAGTGAGCAGAACAGTGCACGTGACTGTGCGCATTCATGTCTGCGCGTACGTGTCCGTGGGCGTGTGACAGAGGGGGAGATGGGTAGAGAAAGGTTGTTTATTTATGATTTTCTGTGTGAAAAGTGGAGTTGAGTGTGCGTGGGTGTCAAAGTGTGACTCTGCGTGTGTATTTGCATTTGTGTGTGTGTGTGTGTGTGTGTGTGTGTGTGTGTGTGAGTGAGAGAGAGATGAGCTTTCGAGATTTTGTGTAGGGATTGTCACTGAGGATGTCAGAGTGTGTGTGCATGTGTGACAGAATTGGGGATTACTGTATGTGTGTGTGGGTGTGCATTATTCTGCCTCTGTGTGTGTGTGTGTGTGTGTGTGTGATTGTGATAGAGAAAGGTACGCTTTCTAGTTGTGCAAGTGGGTGTGTGTTTACTTGAGAGACAAATGAAGATATGTGTGTTTTCAGGATTTGCTGCTCGTGTGTGTAAACAGGCTTGCATATATATATATATATATATATGTGTGTGTGTGTGTGTGTGTGTGCGAGACGGAGGATCCATAAACTGCCAGTCCCTGAGCTGGAGGGCTGCCCAGGAGCCTCTGCTAACCCTCTCTTAGGTGATTTAGGAAGCTATCGATTTCATAGTCCTGCTTTGTTTTTTCCGCTTTCTCATAAATAGCAGATCAAACTCGCTATCGCCCCTGTTTGTTTTGTTCTCTTTCTCCTGCGGGCTATTTACACTGACATTTCCACCGCTATCCTTGTTACATGGTGCAAGAAAATCATTTCATTTCTCTGCACCTCTGCAGACTATCAAGGCAATAACAATGATGATGAAGGTGATGATGATGAGGATGATGACGATGAACAATGGCATACCGGAGATGAAAACGCTTTTTATGAGCACATAGATCATGATAAAGCTAATAGAAATAATAAAAATGATGCCGTCGATGTTAATTTAGGGGGGGGTTTATACCTTGTTCTTCTAAACGTTAAAGGGTCAGTTCACCCAAACAAACCAAAAGACATATTTATTTAGTTAATGCCTCTTGTGGTATCTAGCGGTGAAGACAAATTTGGTTTTGTTTGCCCAGATTTTGACATACTCGCGTCTCCGATTTCTTGAACAATGGATTTGACCGCAATTTTGTTGTAGTACCTGCTGCAATCTAAATTCAATTTGATGAAAATGATGACTATGAAGAGGTGAACAATATGAAGGCTGATTGCACTGTTAATATTTGCATCATGGTGTTAGTTCATGCTGAACACTTAAGTTGCGCTTCACAATCACTGGCTCATTCATCGGCTGTTTGGCTTCCGGCTGACAAGTCGCGTCCAATCACATTCATGCAGGTGTACAGCGTAGACATTTTAACCCGACACTTGTCACTCTTACTCTGCAGATTCGCTCACGCTAACACCTTTTGTGTGTCGTAGGTGTCTTTTAGGTGTTGGTGTTGTTGAGTTAACTAAGACTCAAAAGTGCCTGGTGTAGGATTAAGTGGCATCGAGCAGTGAGGACACCCACCAGCACACCCGACCCTCTCCAAGCGTGTAGGAAAACCTACGACGGCCAACGAGGATTCACACTCCCTGGCTTTTACTTGTGCTAAATGATAAGCGTGATCCTCCATTTATCAAAACTTCCCACGACGATTTTCCTCTTCTTTCTTCTTCTCTGTCTTCCAACCAGTGCATTCACACCACCAAATCCCAGTTGCAACTTCCACTTAAAAATGTAAAAGGCATCTAGTGAAAGGCTTGTTTGTCCATTCTGGGCTGTTGTAGCAACATGGCCGTGAAACATGGGGGACTCTGTGGGGACTCTATGGAAGTGGATCTGCTCCCTTTATAGACAAAAGGGATTCACTCTGAGCCAACAGAAACAGAAGGACTCTTGGTGTCAGGTGATTATACAATACTGAAAACATAGTTATGAATATTATAGTCCACCCCTGCCATTAGGTGGCCCTAAATCCTACACATTGCTTCTTTAATGTTCCTGGGGAGCCTTTTGATAATGAGCAAGAACATGATGACAGTGTAATAATACTAATGTATGAAGTATGACATTTATGATGATGTTCATTATGAGGCTGATGAAGATGATCATATGCTGTCTGTAGTAATGATGACAAATAAGCCGGAGACGACCAATGAAGAAGGTAATAAGGTTTTTAATAATAACAAGTCCATAGAGTAAGAGTTATTTGGGGGAGTCACGTGTTTGTCTGACTCATACAGGTTTATTTCACACCTGCGCCCCTTTGGTATTTTGGGGATTTGACACAAGCATGACTGCAGTGAAGGGAGAGGAGGGGTGTATTTTTTTTTGTCTGTGCTATTTTAAGGTTTTAGTCTGAGCTATGATATCAGATTTCCATATGAGAGTTGGTAATGTCTGAGACTATTGTAATGTTCTGACATAACATGAAAGCTATGTATCAGCATGGTACAGTATTATTCAGTTATACAAACTGAATTAAACTGTGAATATGTGTTGCTTGGTGATAAATAAAAAAAAAAAACATGGCCATGAAATTGTTTATGAGACAGGCTTCGGGAAAAAAAGATACCATCAATATGTCACTTTTGTCTGTCTGCTACTGGAGGGATGTGCTGTAATTAAGATCTACTGAGCTTTACATAGGGCTCACTAGCTTGTGTTTGTAAACTGACAACCTTGTCATCCACGACTTTTTGCAAGGTAATAAAATGAGACATATGAATGACAATAGCACTAACAAGCACATGAAATTCAAATTGTGGAGTACAGTTCTCTTCATTACTGCCACGAAACAGGATATATTTGAAGACCTTATGGTTATAGATTCAGCCTAAGGATTCCATGAAGATTATTCAAAATGAAAATGGCTGAGTGGAGCTCATGGATTTGAGTTATATGGATTTTTTCCCAAAGTTTATTGTTAAACAGCTGATAACAGCAAAATCAGCAAGCTGATAGGCGTGAGGTTAACCTGGGCAAATTTTTGTTTAAAAGTTTGAAGTCTAGATTACATGTGTCCTTTGTTTGCACAGCATTCCACAGCATACTGTGTTATACTTGAATTCCTTTTTGAAGCACTTAGAAATTGAAATGCACCAGAGTTACTCTGCAGGTTTACAAGTGACATAACACAGCAGTATAACCCGTACAGGCGTATAACCCAGATTAGTCTATAAAACCACTTTATTTGGGATTATCTTTACCTGGACATTTACCTGCTGAAAAGACCCCAATCCAACATGACATCAATTCAATGCCATAATATTGTGATACTCGATTATGTCATCATTACCCATCCATATTTCTATATGATAATGGTACCAAATAGGTTGTTGCTGATGAATGAGGTGTAAATGAGGGAAAGTGATGATGACTGATAAACTGATATGATATATGAGACAATGAAGAGTAAAGATACCGACAGGAATGACATTTTAATCGGAGGGAACAGAAACTACTGGCAGGCTAAAACTAATTGAGGTCGTTTTATGTCTAAATAATCCTTGCAAGTCAGCAGTAGCTCATTTCCATGTCAGGGCAACAGCACGAAAAGACTGCTCCCTCACGATGAAACAAACAATATGGAAAGCTGAAAAGCAACCATAGCAACCATTTATCTCAGTATAATATTACTGATGGCATAAGGGTCCAAATTAGTTACAAAGCGACGATTCATACTTGCATTTAGCTAATTTCCCACTAAGTTATCATCCCAATTTATCCTACAAATGGCATTCCAATTTGTCTCTCTTTTTAGGGGATTCATTGGGGTTTTGAAGCGGGCCCTATTCGCTGCGGATAAGCATCTCCATGAACACAGATGCTGCGTTGTTTGCTTCGCCGAGAGCCTCCAACCACCCACAGATGTGCTCATTTCCCTAGGCAAGGGGTAATGACATGCCTCTGTGCAGAATTTGGACATTTTCCCCACTAATGATATAGAAATACACCACTAAGCAATTCTGCTGGGGACAGATCCTGTCTCGGCTGGCAAGAATGTTGTTGTATACAGCTCTATGGCTCAAAGTGTGTCCTTGTGTCACTTTCAAGTTCCATTGGTAATTAGGTTGGAATCAGAGGAAAAAACACCCCATGTTGTGCGATCCATAGAATAAAGTGTCATGGGCGTTAATGAATGCGCAAAATGTGGGCACACATGCTCAAACAAAAGAACTGAGTCAAAATTGAAAGAATAACTGTATTTAATGCACCTCATCAGCCATTGATTGTGGTTTCTCCAATTGTCCGTGGTAATTATTTTGCTGAAGCACCGCAGAGAGCCGCTGACCACAACCTTGCCCTAGGACACGCCGCCTGCAGAATAATAATAAAGCACGGCAAGAAAATTGAGGCCAGTCTCTTCAGTCTCAGGTCTTTCATTTGACATGAGTCAGACAGCAGAATGTGTTTGTGTCATTTTGCGAAACCTAAATTAAATCTAAGTAGATGAGAGCAGGCACCCGGCACTCTAAGGATTTTGTTTCAGTGCGAAAGAAGGAAGGGGGAGAATTTAATATGGCTGAAACATTTGTGTTGATTGTCTGTATGAGAGGGGTTTAGAAGAAGCTAGGCCAGACTGAACCAGTGGAGTGAGCTCTGGGGATAAGATGAAGGATTAAGGGAAAAAGGGAGAATGAGGGAATGGCAAAGTTTTCGAAAGAGAGTGAGTCTACAGCGCGCAGAGAGGGAGGTGAGCGAGAAATGAAGATGAAGTGAGGCAGAGAGAAAAAGGGAAACTGTCTAGAACGTGTGTAGACAGAGGATGAATGTTTGAGGCTATAGCTTTTAAAAACTCCAATATAGCCAGCTGGCTCCTGGCCGCATTGGAAAATGGAAAAAGGAGGCTTTGAGTGGCGAGTCCAGGGGCCAGTGGAGCGAGGCGGGGCCCGGTGAGGCCGAGCAGCGGGGCAGCCTTCCTTTGTGAGCAAGAACTCATTTACAATGGTTAAGGCAGGGTGAGCCGCACTTAGCTGGGCCAAAACAGAACTGTAGCTTTCATCTGCAGTTTCAACAGGGCTCCAATCCATCATGTGTTTGTAATGAAAGACTGGATTTTCACAATACACAATTACTCATCATATTCCTACGACATGAATATAAGCACGCTTTTCCTTTCACCGGCTCTATGCATGACTTGTATACAGCACAAAGCCTTGCCTCACAGCAGCATGGGGTGAAGTTGCAGAGGAAATGAGCCTGCTGGGCAATGATATGACTAAGAAGATGCTCCGCTCAGAGAAAACACCAATCCTGTCTGCCCGTGCTGCGGTAATGACTGAAGACTCCTGCTGTGGCCTTGCTGCCCACTCCTCGCCACCTTCAATATTAACAGCTTTTTTCAAAGTCAGGCAAAGGTGAGGAAAGCATCTGGTTATGAGTTTCTGTCATTCAACCTCCAGTATGACAATGTTCCGTCTAAGTCAGATGTTTTTAACCTTTTTGGCACGTGACTCATTAAAGAAATATTTAATTAGCTTTTTTTCCTTTTGCTTTTTTTAGCTTAGCTTAGCATAAAGGAAGGAAACAGCCAGGTTGAGTCTGTCTAAAGTGATAAAATACAACAACGAACACCTCTAAAGCTCACAAATGAAGACAACATGTTGATATGGACCCATATTTTGCTCATTTTAAGGTTCCTACTTGTATTCGGAGGTCCTGCTAGAACAGATTTACATGATTTAATGTTAATGCTGTTTTCAGACTCTTTCTAAATGCTCTGTTTTGGAAGAACAGGACAATCTGCTGCATCGCTCTCGCCTTCCACATCTTCGTGTTAGCTGCCGTTAGTGAGGTAAAAAGCAGTGAGGTGGATTCAGGAGGTTTTAAGTGGGCCTGCTGAAGAGCTGGAGGGGTTCACATCCTCGACAAATACCCTTATGACATCATAAGGGGAGGCAAATCTAAACAGTGTGTCATGTGTGGTCAGGCCATAAACTGATTATATTCACCTCAGTAATGTGTTCACATCATTCATTTACATCTGCTTTCATTTATATTCCTTCAAAATAAAGCAATGTCTGTGACTCAGTGTCACAAATGTCTGAGTTATAACCACATCAACCATGTCACTGATTTGTTTTCCTGTTTTATTCTTTTTAGAGGCTTGAAGAGGTAATACAGATTATCCATTACCAGACAAGGGAAAAAGCAAATATTAGACGGATCTAATCTTGTGTTGCATAAGTACTTCTGTGCTTTTCCTATCCTATTAATCATCTTGTCACCTCTTGGATTTGTCATGCGATTTCTTAGGGGGTACCAACCAGGAAACATTGCCTCGTGCCATAAGCGCGTCAAGTACTTGCTCTTGAATTGTTTTGCAGTGACATGAAACCACTCTCGGGAGGACAAACTGTTTATTTTTGGGGCACAAACACTGCATCATCCAGGCCGAAAGCACCTCCTCAGGGTATAATCAATGTTTGAATATATTTGGCAAAATGTGTCTTCTATCTATTCCTATCGCAGTTTTCTGATACCCATGAAGTGTTGAAAAGTTAGCAAGCGAAAAACAGAAGAGTTATTTCTCTGCCAGAGCCGTATAAATATTTCTTCCACAGTCTTGTCTTCTTGGCAACAAGGCCCTCTCACTGTGATCTGCAAATATAGAGCAGGACGGGCTTCATCGTCGGAACTGCCACCGCTGACGCTGAGCAGTGCAGACAGATTGAAAAGGTGCTGTATGTTTGACTGCGAACATCCTCAGAGAGGGCGTGAGTCAGTGGATTTGGCTGGAATTAAGAGCCCGTGCCCGCTGAGAGATGGGTCTCACCTCACCGTTACCCATAAATCCCAAATGCTCTCATTATTAAGTAAATTCATCTTGTCAGAAGCCGGGACGCGGCTCAATTTAGACTCCACATTGCCGTCCAGCTTTATTGAGTGGTCTCTCTCCTCAGTCAGAAGGAGGAGATGCCCTTGCCAAATGAGGCTGGCGCGGTGACGGCGGCCATCGACATCTTTACAGCTTCATCCTCCACTGACTTTGCATACGCTTACACCACATACTCTCACACTGTGCTGAGTCACGGTGATTTGGTACCAGGGATTTGTTTTGTTATGGGGGGGTGAAAGAGTGTGCGATTGGGTAAATGTGTGGTTGCTCAAAATATGTTCGTTTATAATATGAAGTCATGCTTTGGATCCTTTCCCTCTGCCGCTGAAATCACAATAAAATGACAGTCGACCTTTGATTATTTCAATGCCACCCAGTTGTTTACTTTCCCTGCAAATGCACAGAAATCAAAGGCTGGACACACAAACATGCACCTCTATATCTTTGTGTCGGGGCATTTCTGCAGGTGGTTTGTCATTATTCTGCTTTGCGTCCTCTTTAACATAGCTATCAGTGAGAGAGGAGCCCCGTTTCCAATCCTGCTGGTTAGCAGACTGAAGCCAGCATGGCCACCGTTGCATCCATGCTTGTCACGCTGGGTGTGTTATCATTAACGGAAGGCAGATAGCAGGGAGAAACGAAACACGTGGCAACTCGGCCGTCAATTTAGCAGCTGTCTCTCCTTCTCTCTCTCTCTCTCTCTCTCTCTCTCTCCATCTGAAACTGTTAGGTGTGTTGTTCTTTGGCGTCATGGAGCTCAGTGTGTCTTAAGGTTGCTGAATGGTCTGTGTGATAAGCTGGGGGAGGATTTATTTGTGAGTGGGTTTGTCTATTCTTCCAGAAGAAAATCAAATGCAGTATTAGTTAATTGTCTGTTTGCTCAGGCTCAGCTGGACTTGCGGAAATAAGGTGAGGGGGTTGGGTACAATGAATGCCGTGGCAAGGTTTAAAGGAATGGTTTCTGCTCATGTAGTCTCAGTGTAGCGGAATAGAGAAAACTATAGGGTTTTTAATAGTTGTTCATACTGTGGGAGCAGATGGTATCTTTAAACGTACCCTGTGAAGTTTTCTCGTAAACAAACACAGTTATATACATTCAGGGTTTCTCATCATCGAGCGGATCTTTGTGGCCAAACAAGGATCAATGATGGAATGAATAAAAGCTTTTTTTTTCCCATCGTAACACATTTAAATGTTTTGAAACTTTTTTTTTTTGGTGGTGCATTGCTAACTGTCTTAGCACATAGCCGCCACCAACTGCCAATCATAGTTGTGAAACCAAAGGAGGTGATCATTGAACGTCCATCTTTATTTTAGTTTTAACATTCCGACCACATCATTGTGACATCGTTGGCATCGGCTTTACACCCACTAGCCTTTTTCTAATTACCAGTGAGCTCATCTGTTGTTAATGTTGTGTTGCCACTCATTTCTTTTGTGTTCTCTGCAACTTGCATGTCACATTTGAGTTGTTTTTTTTAATTACGGTCCCTTTCTACCGTAGGAACTTACACTTTCCTGCCTTTTGGACAGGAGCCTGGGTCTACATTTAAATCCTCCGCCATTGCTCCTGGTGCCAAAAACAGTCCTGAGGTCTAGGGTTAGACCTTTCCAAGGGTGACTTTTGGTTAGAGGACTAACAGCTGTACAACTTCACTGATGACGTACATGTTACCATCGTTAACTAAAAGATTTACTTGAATATGCTGCATATATTGCTTGTACAGATTGATTACAAGATTGCTACTTCAACAGCTCATGAGCAGCAGATGGATTTATTAGTAGTTTAGCTTTTGAATTAATGGTAAAAAAAAAAAAGAAAATCCACAAACCACACCAGAATCCTCTTGGAAACACACACTGGGCCCTTCTTTTCATACCTTGTTCGGTCCAGACTTGCAGAAATGTCAATTTGATCCAAACCAAAACGACAGGTAGGAAACAAAGTTGGATAAAAAACACCTGCTGAGAAAGAGAGAGGATACAAGAGGTATTCATTTCCACTTGGTTTTGGTTTAATATTGCAATTATGCAAGTGCACCAGAGAACAACACATGACAGACCCGCCGTATGTTCTGTAGTCATCACCTACGTGAGCTGCATCTCCTCACGCTCGCAATTGATCATTTTGTAGACAGGCCCGCATCTGACGTCGACAAGTGTTAAAATTCATGCGAGCTTTTTTCCAACTGACTCTTTATAAAGTCTTCAGACAGAATGTGAATTAAACATTTGGTCTCCTCCTCTCCCCGTGTGTTACCACAGCTCACTTGGTTTTGTTGCATTATTTTTCCTTTTTCCAGATCTGACAATAGCTGCCAGAGCCTCCTCTTAATTGGCCTGAAAGTCCGAACGATTCCAAAAAAAATAAATATCACACACTAGAAACGAGCCAAACAAGGTTTAATTTGATGTGGACCAGACCACCTGTTTTCATTGGGCCACAGCTGGACTGTTTTGGTTCCTGTAGCTCCACCATTTCTGAAGCCGTGTGGTTGAGAAGTGCTTTTAGTTTGAGTTTATTTTGCAGCAGTCTTTTGAAATTCAGCATTTGTGTTGTGGCGGTGACGAGGTTTTCATTTGATGATGTTTTGTCTAGTTTTTGTACGCTGCCGTATGCTGAACTCTCGCTTTCATTATTTTGTCTCAAATCATATGAAAGCGGTTCAAAGTCAAAGTCGGTCTCCTTAATTCTTTCACACCTTCTTTACCAAATACATAGACGTTTGAAGTCCTTGAAGATAAATACATGCTCACAACTTGCTGTGTGCTTTGTAAAATGCTCATACAGCCCTGCACAGGCATGCAGAAAACGCTGATACCTGTGACACACAGTGCACACAATATAAACGGTATTTCTCCAACCATTCACTGCCGCTGCACCTCCCATTTACAGGAAGAGATCTCCCAGATAACCCACTATCTCACAAATTAGAATAGTCACTCAGCCAGCTCCTCTTCAGCACATTCTTTAACAGCTGCAGATTTGTGACAGTCTCAACCACCAGGATTCAATTTAAATCTCCACTTGACATGCTGAGTATGAGATGGTGCTTTAGCACAATCTTTCCTGCGGAGGTGACAAGGATTTTCCACCAAGGCGAGTTTCTGTGCTGAGTACAGTACTTGATTTGGAAATGCCCTCATGTACACTGCTTGACCTTACGTGCTTGTTTTACAGTGCAGTGAAATTGATGGCATTTTCGAAGCCAGTGTAGCTACTCATGAGTTTCATAGTTGCACAGCTTTACTTCCTCATTAAGTCTAAATGTCAGGCACCGCCACAGATGGAAGAGCTAGAGTCATTTAACCTAGCATGTGACAGTAAACACAGGTTCTGCCATTAGCCACGAATTGGTGCAAGTACAACGATGAAGGAGCAGATGTCAGCTTCACTGCCGATGGAGAGCTCTTCAAATCATATATCATAAACGGTGAAATTCCTCAAATTAGGCCTACTTCAAAATACTGGAAGATGTTGATCTCAAGATATTGTAGAGCAGTGTGCAACAGAGTCATTCACTACATTTACTGCCATGTGACTCAGCAGCTTTTCTCAGAAATAAAAGGTGTGAATCACACAACAGAGATGAATTTGGAAGAGCTGTCTGCATTGAAAATGAACAAATGCTGGGAACTACCTGCAAGTCAGTAAATGTAATGAACCCCCATGAATCAGTGATGAAATGTCTGACAGGCTATACAGCAACTTACTTAATACAGAGGGGTGAGAGAACATTGATTGTTTCCAATTGAGTCTGCAGCCAACATTATAAATTAATACATTCTGTTTATTCTTTGTTATTGTTCTGTCAAAAAATTGTCAGAGATTTGTTTAAAAATGCCCATCACGATCTCCCTGAGCCGAAGGTGCATCTTCTAATGACTTGTTTTCTTCAACAGTCTAGAAGCTGATGACAGAAATAAATAAAATAGGCCTGGAGAAAAGCAGCAAATCCATCAAGAAGGGACTAGCCAATGCTGAATCTAGCAAATGTTTGGTTAAAAAGACTTAAAATATTGATCAATTATCTCAATAACTGGCAATTAATTTTTTGTCCATCTACTAGTCATGTAAAGCCGTTCGATGTCTTTAGCCAACAAACAAGTTCTGACCTCAAGTTTGAAACTTAACACAGCAAAATTAGAGCTGAAAAAATTTATACAATTTATTGATAATCAGATAATTATTTCAAGCCAGAATGCTGAATATTTGTTTGTACCAGCTTCTCTTCTTTATCTTAAATGGGAATAAACAACATTTCCTTGCTTTGCGGCTGTTAGGTGGACAAATCAAGCAATCCGAAGATGTCATCTTGCGCACTGGAAAAAAGTGATGGGCATTTTCTGACATTTAATGGACAAACGTCTACGTCTTTCCATCCCAGTAATCGCACAATCTTCGTACCACGTGTATATGCTGCAGGTATGTCGTCATGATAAAGTCCTACACGGTTTGAAGAGGGATGATGATAACGATGACAGCGATGATAAAGGTGATGAAATGGTGGGGCGCAATGAGAGTGGACATGGATAAAGGTATGGTCACAGAGGTATGGTGGAGCCCGCAGCGAGAGCTGTGTTGAAGTGTCAGTGACACCTGCTGGAGGAAAGGCAGCCGTGAGAAAGAGCCTCCTGTAGCTGCAGCATTTATCTAAATTTGACCAACAGTGCAGTGTCATGTTCTTTCCTTAGTCAGTTTATCCACTGGGAACATTTGCAGCTCTGGTGAGGAAGTACGTGTGACATGAAAAAGACTGAAACAGAGAGTGCATGATAAAAGAAAGGATTTCACAGAGTGTAATCTGCACACACAGTCTAGCACGATGCACAGTTAAAATACAATGACCAGCATGCATAGATGCTGCTGTGGCCTGCTGAATTTACAGTGTTTTACCAGCCTGTGAGCGGACAGACACTGTGCAGACATGATGTAACACTGCCATCTACTGCTTAACAAGCAACATTTAATTAAAAGGTAAATGTCACTGGATATTTAATTTCCTGAGGGTTGCTTTCACATCCAAAAGCAGTATGTTGTGCATAAAGTGCATTTGGTTCAGATCCTAATGTTTTATGTGATAGCTGTTTTACAGCTGTAATAGGAATAAATGGGGTGTGCGACCCAGCGTAATTTGCTTGCGGTTTGCGAGGCAGCTGTGGCACCATCGTGTGATTCAGAGGCCCCAGAACAAGACAGGGGCCCTGCCACATGACGGGGACTGTAGATATTTATTATGCCAGAAGTTTAAGTGTTGCACCAGACCAATCTACTTTCATCAAGACTGAGCAGATTTGCTAGCAGTTATACAATGGCGCTAAAAGTCGTAGTAAATCCGGGATCTGACCTCGCATGTCACATTAGCACAGTAACAAAATCTGCCATGTTACATTTTTGTTCCAACAATAGATCCTTCAGCAGTCTGCATCAAAAGGAGAGTGGACGGTCGCTAACGTTACAGAAAGAGAAGGAGCCCATCTGTTTTGATTTAAATCGACCATCCCTGAACAGAAAAACCATGACACCAATTATTAGCTACTTACAGTGCTGACATCTTCACGGAGAATTCATGCCTTAATTCACGTGACACCACTGACTCTCAAGTGGCTGCCATGTAATCACTCTCTTGTGACAGAAGGATGTGTATAACCCCCACAGGATGAAAAGCCTGAGACTATCAACTTCTAGAAAAACGACCTTTTTTTAATTTAAAATGTGTTGAATACACATTATCTATTTGAATTAATCCTCACCCTCTGATTTATCCTGTATTCATCCCTTTGCTACTACTGCTCCCTCTATACTTGTGTCAACCTTAATTTGAAGCACTTTAAACTCAATATGTGTACATAAACTGATAAGTTGGGTCATTCATAATTGGCCTTTTTTTCTAATTAAACTCATAATTTGGTTGTATTGGCACAGCAAAACTGAAAATCAGACAATATTTGCTCCCAGCGAGACATCTTTATTGAAACAGTTGGCAGGACATCACGCAATCAAACTGGCATATAAAATTAATGAATGAACATTTCGTGATTTCTTTAGATTGTGCTTTATCAGGATTGGAACATTTAAGGCACATTTATTTTACAGATGATTTTCATTTTTGGTTTTCATTGAAAACTGTGCTGATGCTTAAACTAATTCACTAATATTATGCTTTAGCAAACAAGTTGTCCTACCAAACCTCAGGCCCCCAAGGTTCACGTGCAGCATTAACTGCATTTCTAGCCTACCATGAAATGTGCCATGAAATTCTTGACATGCACAAAATGCACCTCCGGGTCTGAAATGTCACAGAATACACAAAGTAATTAAATGTAAAAAAGTAATATTAGTTTATCAACACCACGGTCATTTTGCAACGCTTAGGAAAAATGCTCTTTTGACACACTGGGGAGTCTAATGTGTTTGAAACGCATTTGATCCTCATTCAAAGTGTATGCAGTTTTATATTATGAAATGACGGCGTATTCATTTTTATTCAATAGTAATTGGGAAACTATATGTATCATATAACCAGACCAGGATGTCTGTTCTTAGCTAATCCACCAAATTAAATACCTAACAAGTCAACATAATCATATCATGTAATAAAGCAGCCCTACTAATTGATTTGTAATGCTGCCTAATACATGTAAGCAATGTGACAAAATCTTCAACAGTTGTCAAATTTACATCCTGTCATGGCATCAGTCACTACATCACCTAAACCTTACGCACAGTGCAGGTTAGAGGCAATAAATGCTCGAGTGTCAAGAAAACAATTAAAACTCATCAGCATAACAAGTCTGAGAATCTGAGAAACAGACTCATGCAAGCGTCACCTCGTATCTTTGGTGTAACAAGTGCAGCTTGGCAGTAATGGTGTTTTCTACTTTATCCTATCTCAAGTCCTCATACATAAAATTTCTTATCACCGCCTGACATATAGGTGCATTCATGTTCACCGGTGTATGACTGGCACTATAAAATCCTCACTGCATTAGTTTAAAGTACAGAGATGTCTGCGTGCTTCTGTTATGATACCAGTTCCATAGCTGAGATGTATACAAGTGCATACATGACAATGTGTGCAACATTATGTATAAAATAAATCGATGAAACGTGTTTCACTGTAAGCACTACATCGGACAAATGTCCTACACATACACAACAAACCCCTCATTTTTCTATCAAAAAAATTGGATCTTTAAACTAACAACACAATATTTGTGAAACACAAAGAAATGACATTATCATAATACAATAGCAAATACAAATGTTAACATACAATAACGCTGAGTTATCTCCCCGCCCTTGATGGCTGACTATACGGCCCAAGCCTCACCCGTAAGCACCTGAACGTCAATACAGGATTTACTCAGCTGCAGCGAGCCGTCGAAGCAGAAACGGCCTCACTAAATGCGCACCATACATCTGTTTCTGATAAATCAAAACAAATATTTATTTTTCGGATTCACACCTACTTGTAACCTAAACTACACTATCCCACAGCTGCGATTCTCACACTGAAACTAAACAGAAACTGCAGAAAAATTCAGAGCCAAAATGTGACCAAGCTGGTTGCACAGAGTAAGTCCACTCTCTGGCAGATCTTACATAAGCTGGCATCAGTATCAGCAACAGAATCTCAGGCACTGTTGGGAATCGCTCCTATAAATCTCTATGTTAACTTGACATGCAAATTTCACTATGCAAAACTGCTCACAGAAAATTATTGTCTGCAAGTTCCCCATGACAAAAACATGTTGTGTCATATCCTGAATTGAATATTTTGTGGAAGCCAGTGATTCATCCTCATTTTGATAAGCTATGAATATCATTTAGATAAAAAACACATTACTTATTCAAATGTTACAGTTCATCTAACTGGCCCTCTCAATAATCAGGCTTACAATATTAAGAATTTGATCAGACTAAAAGGGAACATATAATGCAAAATGCAGTTTTTGAGGTCTTTTCAACATAAATATGGTAATAAGACCACCCTTTCTCTTTTTCCCCTGCTCCATCTGTGTGTGTGGAAACGCTCTGTTTAGATTTGGCCCCTGTTGTGATGTCACACGCAGGGAACTGTTGAACATGTGACCTTCAGCCCTTCAGCATGCTGTCGGTCCCGACCACTGAAAACTTGAATCCACCTTGCTGCCGCCACTGCTATGTGGCTAACGCTAGCTCTGGTAATAATATGCTAAAGGTGTGAGCAAAGTGCACAACATGTGCTGTTTTTGGCTGCAAAAATTCACACAACAGTCTTCATTCAACAGTCCTCCCACCATCTGAGGAAGTGAGGACCCAGCGGATTTACTTTATTTTGGATGAACTTCCGATGGAAATGTCCTCACAATGACTGTAAAACATGACGGGTGTGTGCGTAATGTTATTTTACTCAGATTACACTCTTAACACGGGCTGTAAACTGTATAAGCTCAAGCATTGGGTGCATACCGGCTGTCTGGGACCCGACCTCAGACTTGGTAGCTGTAAATTTTGTGTTGTTTGGCTACTGTGGTTTGGCTCCCCTTTGGAGCCACGGGTGTAGTATATGAACTGGATACCAAGGCAAAGATGACACCTATTCCGCTCACCTGGCGCATAAACTGGAGAAGTTCTTGTGTTTTGTTTTGGGTGCTGTTGCCCACTGAATATGCACAGTGGTGTTCATCCCAGTGTGCCTCTAGCTCAGCTGCACTGGTTAATGGCTCATGCCACAGTGATAACACCATTCAGAAAAAAAACGTTTTTTGGGCTTTTGAAAAGGCTGAGCGGCGGTCCCGAATGTTCGGAGAATATACAATACACATAAATACAAGTATGAACCTGAAAATGAGCAAAATATTTCTCCTTTAACATTTCACTTAATTGCAACTCCTCCGGGTATTCAACCTTTAGCTTGTTCTCCCAGTTCCAGGAATTGTTTTGTGTAAAGAGTCCAAGCTTACAAGACATTGCTCTGCTAATCGTGCCTCTTGAATGCTGATGTTACAATCCCCAAACTGCTCTTCAACCACAAAGCTCCTTGGCCAGAATTTAAGTAGGGATGCTGCAGTTGCGTGTTATGAATTCAAAGACCATAGACTGCATTTAACATATACTTCTTCATTGAAATGTATGACGCATCTCATGGAATATACCGTACCATAGAATATATTCTAACAAGTGCCATGATGATGCATTCCCTCACAAGTGTATGAAATTAATATGGTAATGATATTCAAATGACACTCTAATGATATTTTTATCATTCTGTTCCATTTTGTTTCTCTTTGAGAGCACGAGATGCATATTGTGGCATAATAATTTTCATTTCAATTCAATTTATTTGTATAGCCCAATATCACAACAGAGTGTCTCATAGTGCTTTACAAAGTTCACTGAAATAAACAAGTGTAAGCGAACAAACAATCTAATAAAGAGTCCAGCAGTCGATGAGGCCAATGGATCAGTCCACTGGATCAGTCCTTCTTCGGGAAGGAAAAACTCAAAAAACCCAGTGGGAAAAGAGAAACCTCCGGGAGCACCACAGTGAAGGAGAGATCCAGCTCCCAAGGACAGACAGGCTGTAGCCTTGGACAGACGCACATCCATTGGCTGATGGAGAACCACATTAGCGGGACCAGGACCAGAATCCATAGGAACCAGGGAAACCACATCAGCAGAACCAGGACCAGGATCCACAGGAACCAGAGAACCACATCAGCAGGGCCAGGACCAGGATCCACAGGATCCACAGGAACCTGAGAGATGAGAAAGCACAGAAACGCTCCGGGGAAGATAGCAAGTTAGAGGCAGACAATAATAACGCTTGTCCCAGTATGACTTGGTGCTAGCCTGCTTGCAGACCTCTGGATCGCTGGCCATATCTATGATTTTCTTTAAAAACTAAATTAATTTTGATCACCAGGCTACATTTGCGTACATAAGGCAGCTTCATACCCTCCACACTGGTTCCACTCCAGCTTTTCTTTCAGGTGAATAGAGTTCACAGGTTCTCCTCTAGAAACTCCTCCTCGGTGTCTCAATCTGAAAAGTTCAGCAAAGATTAAAAGGTCAGGAGTGATCGAACCGCCTCCGCCCCACTGAGAACAACACTGATGATGATATCACAGCTTGCCGTCAATTTCAGATGTGCGTGTGTGATTGGGAGGGTGGGGGTGGGATGTAGGGTTTGTTGGGGGAGGTGTTTCTCTGCATCAGTGCATGCACAGTTAGGGTTTTTGCATGCATGTGTGCCAACAAAGATTAGGGCTGAACCTTTGAACTGTGAGTAATTACCCCAGATATTAGATCAGTCTTGTAGATGACACATAACTGAAAGGTCTTCTGAGTCACATTTTCTCTTTGACTTAATGTCAAAAATGCCCCAGACTGCTTCACCCCCTCCCCTCTCAGAGACAGTGCACTAAGGTCTTTGCACCGCATGATGGTGCTACTGCATCAGCTTTAGCAGCCAAGACCGCCTGGTAGGATGGAAATTATGAGTGTTTCAAAAGTAGGTGAGGGGGTGTTGTTGTGATTCAGCTCCTCGCTACCGGAGTGAGACCTCTCAGAGGCACGCTGGATATGTTTCAAAGATGGATGGAGAAGCAACAACAAATGAAAAGCCTGTGGGTATTATGAATATGATTTTGTGGCTTAATTCTCCAGTGAGACTGAAAAAATAGGCGTAGAAAAACATCCACATACAGTAGTTAACAGAGAGTGGTACAGTAAATGACATGTTCAGGGGCAATCAGGGAGCCTGTTTACTGTTTCACACACATTCTCACGCACGTGCACACACAGCTCTTGTCTTCTCTTTCCTTTTGTCACAATTTGCATTGCTTCCCATCCATTGACCCTTTATTTGAATTTTGGATTTTCATCCTGTATGCTTTTTGCATCTCCTTTTGTTATCAAAATGACTGAACTGCATCCGCTCTGCCTCTGTCGCCTGCAATTGGGTCCTATCAACTGCATTCCTGCACATCTAAGTTGTGACGCCTCCACACCAGTGTGGAAACATACTTCAGGGTTTACTTAAGGGTTTAGCTTATGAGGATTAAATGGATATTAATTCATACAAAATGGAAGCTTCTGTTGTAATATCATTGTTATGTTGTGGCATAATAGTACTGACATGAAAAAGTATGTGAGACGTGTGTCTTTGTTGAGTCAGTTTCACATTAACGAACATTCCTGCTGGATAAAGTTGATCAGGTTCGTATTAAAATGAATGTCATGTATGTCTGAATAAGCAGAATTACTGAACAGGTAGGCCTCCACAAGAAGACTGCTGAGTGTGATATGTGCAGCCTTTACGTCAGTGGTTCATAGCGGTGTAACTGATGACTTGTCCACTCAGGTACGCTATTTACAAATGGAAATGGAGGCAGCTTTGCACCAGAATTGTGTAATCTTTACAGTATATAAATAACCAATTTCTCAAAAAGCTGACCTGTGCAGAGTTGTAAATTGCATTATGTAAAAAGATACGAGGACTGGTGTTCAGTGCTCGTACTCATCCTATAAGTTGCACATTATCCATTGTAGGTTTGTTTCTTTCTGTTTCTCACATGCTTTAACTGCTAAACCGATGCTCTACAAGACAGTAAGTCCTTTTCTGAGTTCCATCTAGATATCATTATTAGAACATATTAAATGTGAACTATCTGAGCAGAGAATTGGAGCAATGACACAGCCTGATGTGCATCCCCAGTCTCCCCCACTTGGCGAAAAAGCTGTAGAAAAGTTGTTTCTCCTGTCTAGACATATTCCCAACTGCACTGAGTTTAAACAAGATAACAATTGGATTTCAAAGCTATTTGGTTTCTCTTATCACTCAAATGAGAAAGGATCGAAATATGCTGATTGTGTTGGGGAAAGAGAATACGCCAGCAGTAATCTTATAGGTTGTAACAGATGAGTGATGGAGCAGAGTGGTGCTCTTAAGGGAGGATGGGGGGGGGGTAACATGATCACCAGGCTGTAATACTCCAGCGTGCAGGGTGTGTTAAGAGAGGGTTTGCCCTGCACAGACGTTGTGCCAGGTTGAAGGTCAAGCAGACTGTCACCCTTCGGGAGGAGTCGTGCCCTCCATCCCGCCGGTGGCACCAGGTCTGTCAGTCTATGAGCCCGACTGCAGTACAGCAACCTGACACTGGTGTGCGCACTGCAGCTTCCACTTCATCTCACTCCCATCAGGGTCTGCATCAGCCAGAGGCAAGCCAGCCAGCGAGAGGCGCACACAACTAGGAAATCAGACCACGGGGCCTTCAAAATAAATGACATAATCACTAACCACTAAAATAGTTAATTATATGGGGAATACAGCCACTGTAATTAAAACGAGCCCTTGTTAAAATATCTAAATCTGAACACAGAAGGGGACAGTTTCTTTGTAAAGCTGCTTTTAAACACAGAGGGCATTTAAAGACATTAAAGGCATTTACACAACGCATTAATATGTGTAAGATATTTACCTATTTAATGGGACAATAAAACCTACGAAAATGACCGAGTGAACATTTATTTCAGCATAAGTAGAGAGGTTGTATAAGGTATGATTATATGATAGCCTGTATTTAAGACAATGGTTGAATCATATAACGTGGTGCTAAGTTAAATGAGTTAAAACCAAACAAAAAATGGGGAAACTGAAGTTTATGTGTATTAATCAAATATATCTCACTACACCTAAGTGAAGCTCAACAAAAAAATCACACAAAAATGTTTATTATGATGATCAAATATTCAACTTGTAGTGCACACTCGGAGCACATCCACTTGTCCACTTTGTCTTGCTTTAACAACTATAAACTGCCACTAAGTAGCTGCTGACACCAGACGCGTTACATTGTATCGTGACCCCACTTTGGTATCAGCACAGCCTCTTAGTTTGAAAAGCTCAGACCGGATGTGAAGTTTCCCCCCTCGCTGGTCTGCGCTGACACCGGCCATCCAGCACAGAGCAGCCTCGTCTGCCGTATTCA
Source organism: Pempheris klunzingeri (assembly GCF_042242105.1). Taxonomy (NCBI): domain Eukaryota; kingdom Metazoa; phylum Chordata; class Actinopteri; order Acropomatiformes; family Pempheridae; genus Pempheris; species Pempheris klunzingeri. The sequence goes on along the minus strand of NC_092029.1, from coordinate 15,017,435 downwards.
GAGATCCAGGCTCTCTCCAGTTCCTGTTTCCGCCGCAGCCTTTTTACACAATTTTCCGGAGCAACAAATCTCGGCTGCCGCTGCGTCAGACCCAGCCCCCGCAGCCTCGGTCGGATGCCGCTGGAAGCCGGTGTACCATGTCAAGGTAGGTGGCGATAACCCCGCTGCATGGCGAAAATGTTGGAGGTACGGAGGCAGCGCTCAGCCCCGTAGATCACCCCGCTACATCCCGGCCTGTTGACTGCGTCGCTGCTGAGATCACAAATAGCGGTCACGGTAGGAAAGGATTTCTGGAGCCGTTATAGCAGAGCCGTCACTCGGCTGTATCTCCCCCGCTTCGGAGGGATGTTCCGCCCATACCTGGGTGGGCTACATCCACATTAGCTGCCCCGCGTCCCCCTTTTGTTGCTTATTCGCGTCGGGAGAAGCAAGTGGTCATGTTCTAAACAATTGTTTGTTTTTTTCCTCGTATAGCGAACCCGCGCTATGAGCACGGTAGTTCGGCTGAAACCTCCCCGAAGACCGCGGCACATTACCTGGACAGGCTGCGTGAATGAGCGGGGCATTAAAGCGGTTTAATGTGGCAGCCGAATTAAAGGCTAAAGACATCAACAGTGCTGGAGGAGTGTAGCCTGTAAGCTAGCCGTCTGTCTGTCTGCCTGTCTGTCCGTCTATCTATCTATCTTGTCTGGCTGTGTGCGTTTGTTTTGTGTCTGTCGTGAGCTTATTTGACTTCCCACCGTTAAACGAGAGCGAAACGCGTCTGACCTCCACCCTCCCGCACACAGCCTGGAAACACAGACACATGACACAGGGCTTTGCCTGGCACTCGTGTGTGTGTGTGTGTGTGTGTGTGTGTGTGTGTGTGTGTGTGTGTGTGTGTGTGTGTGTGTGTGTGTGTGTGTGTGTATCCTCCGGCGCGCTTTCCTTGCGCCGTGTGTTACGTGTGGCGTGCAGACAAAGCAGCTGCCCCGCGTTTCAGCCTCAGTGCGCCGCTGCCAGTATTGGGGATTGCTTTGTAATAATCAGCACAGCAAGGCGTGCGTTTGTTTTCGGTGTCTGGAGGTGTGGTTACCGTGCAGTCAGGCCTTCTGACATGTGATTACGACAGAAAACAGCTCAGGTCAGTCCATCCTCCATCACGCCCGGGACAGTCAGGGGCAGCTGGGAGGCTGATTTTTTTTTTTTTTTTTTTTTTTTTTTCTGCTCCCCTCACAGGCACACTCTCCAAGGCTGATGACAAAATAGATGGCAGCACCCACATCCAAGAGACAGTATGTGGTTTTGTGTTCAGTCTAGCTCAACTGATTGAGTCTGGCATCAGCGCTGGTGAAGACTAAAGGGTTCAGTTCCCAGCAGGGGCACCCACAACAAGATGTATGCCTTCATAGTGATGTAGAAGTGCCACCAAACGGCTTGTGATGGATGCACAGCTCGCATCGCAGTGTGTGTGATTGAGTTGAACGTTGTCGTGGTCTCAAAACTGAGGCTAAGGTCACAGCATGTGAAGGAACAGTGCGCTGCAAAGCTCCTTTCAATCTCATTTGATATGACAAACTCAATGGAAAATAAGAGCAATATTCTTTTGCTACCCACGCAATCGGTTTGTGATGTGGATGACGTATGGCTCCCCCCCACCCACCCCTTCTCCTTAACTGTAGTTTTTCTTATCACTTAATGGCTGCAGCTGATATTACGAGACATATTTCATTCAACCCTGCGAAGCACACCGTGATGCTTCTTTCTTTGACAGCACGTTGTTTAACAGTGTTTTTTTTTTGTGCCACAATTATCCCCAAGGTTCGATCCATTTCCAGCTAATATCTATTGTGTTCTCATTTGAATAGTCGTTGCTGACAGGGGAGAAACTCAACACCTATGGACAAGTAATGCATCATTAATGCTATCTAATAAAGTCGGCCCTGGTAACTGGAAGCAGATTGATTGAGTTAGTAGCTCTAACTCATTCATGAATAAGTAAACAGCTGTATATATTGCTGCGACTGCAGTCTATGCTGCTTATACTGCTCCTTCTGTTCCAGTGGCGAGGAATGCTTCAGATAGGGTTTGAATTTTTAACTGTCAGGAGCCAATTATTTTACATAAAGCAAAGTGACTTGTTTTTTTTTTTGGCAACAAAGTGCTGCGATCAGGGTTTTGCCATTTTTGGAATGAATAGGCATAGCCATGGGTGGAGCCATTTATATCACACGTGTGCAAATAGTGACATTAGAGGAGTAAATTCCAGACTGTGTCATTTTTGATGAATCACTTGTATTAAATAGTAGTGAAAACACTCAACTAACCCTTGAAATTTACATGACAGGTTTTTTTTTTTTTCTTTTTTTGCAAGAATGCATCCTAGATTGTGTCGTTTCTGCTTGTTGAGTTGATTGCACCGGACCAAATGTTGCCTTTTGCCACCGTGTAGCTACTCCAACACATGATACTGCATCTATAATACAGGAGAGTGTGCTTTCTAGAGAAGGAGCCCCCACCTCATTTCAGCAGGTCTATTTTCTCTCCTTCCCACTTCCTTCGTTTCCCTCCCTCCCTCTCTGCCCTTTGTGCTTCCACCTTCCATGCCTCATGCCACTGTCTGTCTTCATTTTTGACTAATGAGTTCATTAAACATATTAGTGTTGCTCTGCCAAAGAGGTTAGATGCGGTGCGGTGAGCAAAAATGGGCGGTGACTCATTTCATTGTTTTATCTGTATTTAACACTGTGCACAGTTGTCACGTGGCAAGCTCCATTTCTCTGTTTGGTTTAGCGCAGCAAGCCACTGCCAAGTGGAGTTTTATTTAAAATAGCAGTTGGATTTGTTTTTCATTTCAGTTCTGTCTGCAATACCAGGCTGTTACCTGAACAGCAAGTGCCTCTGTTTGCATGAAAAGCCATTCTAATTTCAAGCATCACAGTGTTTTGGCGCACTGTACAGTGTGTGTGTGTGTGTGTGTGTGTGTGTGTGTGTAAAGCCTGATATTGGCTTCAGTGTGCTGTTTATACATCCCCTTTTTGCGCCCTGTTGTCCCAAATACATCCTTCTTTTTTTCCCCCCGAAATTGTCAGAAGGAGAAGAGAAAGATGAATTGTGCCATGGAAGAAACGAACAACACATTTTGAAGGCATGTTCCCAGTTTGGGGGCATCATGCTACAAGCACAAAGAACATTGAAGTGAAGAGGCTATGCAAGACACGGCAATGCTTGTAGTAAGCTGCAGTAACAATGCTACCAAAGGAGGGATGTTCATCTGGAAGCATTGTTTTGTTGGTATTGTTAATCTCTGTGCAGGGTATTTCTGCTCCCCAATTCAGACAAGTACTGTAAATAGAGCAGAAGCCGCCGAAAACAAGCTTTTGTCTTTGTTGTTGCTCTGAGAAAGGGAAAGACTGAAATGATTACATATGGATACATGGACACACACCCATTCCTCTGTCTTATTAAAGACGGGTTCTCTCAAGACAAGAAGGATAAATAATAGCTGGTTCATGCATATGGTTCAGTGAGCAATCTCTGCATGCCCAGTGCTGGCATTTGGCTGGCATTTTTAATGTGCGACGTGTGTGTTTAATGTCCGTTTTCTGTCCGTTCTGTCATCTAAGCTTTTGAAGACACCAGTAAAGAGATGCAGAAAATAAAGATGTTAATGACTTTGTGAAGAGTCTTAGTGATATCTTGTGCATGATAGTAGGGCTAGCCAAGTGCACGTCATGTGCAGGAACACACCTGTAGTCTCTAGATTCTTGTATGCTTGCTGAATGCAGCCTAAAGGGCAAAATCTGTAGGAAAAACCCCTCTCTGCCATCACTCTTCTCCTGCTGTCATCCTACCGGAGGGCCATTATTATCTGTATTGTAAGACAGAGTGTCTGTCTAGTGATTGTACGAGCCAATCACAGGGCGAGTGTGGGGCAGGTTTCCATGGAGAAATGCGGGCCGGGCCATGAGGCTGCTGAAGCTCAGCTTGAGCAGCCCAGCCTGATCCAGGCTGATAGCATTCTCCGGCAGCAGAAAAAGAAAAGGCCCCAGCAGGCCTGCCCTGATGCCTGCCTGTCTAAATGTCTCACTGCTTGTCTACCTGTCTTACTCAGCTGAATGTCTGAAGACAGGGCAGAAGAAGTGGGGGGGGGGTTCAGAATAGGAATTCAGTCAGACAGGCACAATAGGAGCTTGGCCCGATAGCTGTGTGGCATCAGATTGGATTTGTGTAGGGACTGGATCTAGATCGCATAATGCCTCAGCCACAGCTGTCTTGGGCGGGTTTGGAGGATGTGTGAATGTTTGTTGGGTTTGGGGTGAGGGGTAGACCAGTCAGAGCCCCTGACCTAGACTCCCCCCTCAAAGAGTGTGCCGCTCCAGCTCTGTTTAGCCCTGCAGGGAGGCTGCTCAGCCTGCATTGCACTCACATCAGAAAAGATGTGTATTTGTGTGTATGTGCGCATTCACTTATGTGTGCTTGCTTTTGCTGTATCTCGGGGAGTTATTGCCGCTGCAGCCTGAGCTGGGAAGTGGGTCTTACGACATTTCTTCTCGGCTCATTGGAGCCGTCTAGAAGTGGGCATGTACCCATCCACATGCAGTGCTTAAATTCTCTCCTTCCCCTTTTTCCTCCTGTTCACAAGGAAGCACTCAACTGCCATTCTTGCGCAGTCTCTTGCGTGACTTTGCATTCATTTGTGTCTATATGTATATGCGTGCCTTTATATATCTATGAGACTGTGTATTTATTGTAGTTTTTTTACTGTATCTCTGTGAATGCTTCGCGCCAGGATAAGAAGAATGCAGTGAAGTTTGTGGCACCTCCTCTGTACGAGGAACCAAATTCACATGGATATGACACACACTGAGAATTTTTAGCTCATCAGAAGTTGCTGAGGGACTCACTGTGGGACACAAACAACCCCCCTCTCACTGCCAACCACCCACCCACCTACCCTCAGAATCCCCTGATGCTCTGTGCCCGTGGCCCATCAAACAGCCTTGTCAGCCCCTCTGAGTCCACAGCTCAGGCCAGGTTTAGAGCAGGCATGGAGGGCTGGAGGGACTCAGGGATGTTGCTAAAAATTCTCAGCCGCCTGACAAGATGCTGCACTGTCTGGGTCTTCTGCACCCCACAGCGTCTAACTTAAAACAGGATCTAAACCTTCTTCGGGCCCTAAAGGGCATGGGAGCCTCCTGACGGTACAAACCCACACTCGTGGCATCTACGGATGGATAGGACCGAGATTTGGATTGTAGAAGAGGCAGATGGGTACGGAGGGGAAATTAGGAGAGAAGAGAGAGGTAGTAATTGGGACAGCTGCGCAGCTTGAGGCGCATGCAGTCGGATCACCCACCTCACTCCCGCCTCCCACTCTCCCCACCCCAAAAAAATAAAAAAAGAGCGCCAGAAAGCCAGATGCTGGCCATTAGGATCACAATGACAATAGCCCAAATTCATTCTGCAGCCAGAACACAGAACGCACAAGCCCACAAAGACACACACATAGGAATAGGAAAGAATGAGACTATGAGCTCATCTGACAGAATGGGTGCATTTCCCACACTTGGGTAGAGAGGTTGTGTGACAGGCCTGCCTCTGCATGGGGGTTTGTGGATATTATTCTGCTTTCAACAGGATGCCCAAAATCCCAGCAGCCACTCCACCTCTACCCACACACATGAGGACTATTGAATGGCCTCCATTTAGCCAGTGGTTTCTGATCCAGTACTGACCAGTATTGGGTGTCCTGTGTGTGACCTCCACACAGGTCCAGAGAGGGTTCAACCCCAGGCCCCTGCAAAGTGGGACCTGGACCATGATGAAAGGCCTGCATTATCTGTGTCACAGGCGGGGGGCTATTTATGTCACTGGTGCCAGTCCTGCTTCCTGGAGGGTTTGTTTGCCATGGTGGGAGGAGTGTCTGTGGATTTTTGCTTTACACTATTGATCCCCAAGGGGTAAATTCATCTCTGTGACCTCCATTGAGAGGTCAGAATGTAGGGTCAGCTGCACTGCACATCCCCTGTAGCCGTGTTTCACATAGCGCTAAGCCCCCTCCAATGTCTGTGCCAAGTTCGCAGGAGGTGAGGTGGTTAATGTGCTTGCGTCCATCTCCATATCTATCAAAGAGTTCATTGTAAGTGTGTGTGGCATGTGCAGTGTGTGTTACAGATGGCTGGCGGTGTAGGGCGGCGGCTGAGGGGATTGTGAAGGATCGTAGAGGATTGGCCTGATTGGATTTCCGTTGCAGGAGCCCTGTCACCTGGCCCGGCATGGCGCTGTGGAAGACAGCAGGGTAGCAATCAGACAGGAGTCACACTGTGAATATACAGCAAAATCTGTATTCGTGCACTGCAGACACAAGCACTACGCCAAATGTAGAGATAAAGTTGCTGATAGTCAAGCCAAGTCAGTTTTTTTCTAATATAATCCAGTATCACAAGTCACATATAGGCCTCAAGGGGCTTCACAATCAGTATTCTTAGGCCTTCGTTACGTAAAAGGAAATAAATCTCCCCAAAACCCCTTAAACGGGGAAAAGAGTGGAAAAAACCTCAGGAAGAGCAACAGAGCAGCGATCCATCTTCCAGGACAGGCAGACATGCAAAAGATGTCATGTGCACAGAATAAACCAGCGTAAAATTACCGTATGGACAATCAGAATGACAGAAGTATGGTAAACGTGTAAAAAACAAAAAAAACCACAACATGACAATCATTACAGGTACAAGGCCTGGGGTAATGAAAGAATAATAACTAACTGGCATTAAGGTGAAGAGATGAGTGTTAAGTTTGGATTTAAACGCCTCAACAGAGTCAGACTATCTGATATCAGAAGAGAGGTTATTCCAGGGGAAGGGGGCTCGGTAGGAAAATACCCTGCAGCCAGCTGACATCTTTTGCAACTCTGGAGACAGACGAACGCCCTGTATTCTAAGAGCCAAAAGCAAAGTCATCAGAAGCATCTGAAAGTCTGCCATAAATCCACCTGATTGTCGTAAACAACTTTTACCACACCTTTTGATTCAGTTCTGTCAAGAGGAGTTAAAAACATATTCCCTTTATGGAAATGGCCACCTTAAAACAATTAACAGTAGTGGTTAGTTTCTGGAACCATATCATTGCTGGTGGTATTTTTGCTACTCACTACCAATCTTACCAAATGTAGAGGGTGTCATGGCATATTTTCCTCTTTTTGACAACTCCAAATGTAAATGTATGGTTTTATCATCCACCCCTCTCAATCAAACACAAAAGACTTTATTTTTGAACACTTGCTCAATGATTGCATTCTGACAGAAGTGCACAAAGCTCTCGACTAAGAAGCTGTGATATGCTTACTATCTCCTCTTCTCCCTACATATAGTTCTGCAGCCCACAGCTGAATAGAACAGCTTGTTCCATTGAGCTTGTCAGGCGTTTTCTCTGGGGGTTGTTGAAAAGCACTCTGGGAAATATAGGAAATCACTAACTGAAGTCAAATTAGAAGAGGAAGGCTGAAAGAAAGTGGGCCCAACAAAATAGTAATTATAACAATCACAGAATAACTCCTGGAATACATTGTTCATCACATATTGATGATTTTCAACAGCGTGTGAGTATCTGAGGGTGGATTATTCGCTTTAGTTCTTTTTTCACAACTCCTCTTCAGAGCAGAGGTGGATTTAATTTAGGACATCAGCATCAAGGATCAAGGTGGTGTTTGAGAAGGACTAGAATGTTAACCAGACAACCATGAATGGTTCATTTGTAATCAGCAACATACAGGACAGGATACAATCCACAAACCTAACATTTTAGGTTTTGTGTTAAAGATTCAAATCAATTTCCTCAGAATGTAGCAAATATTCTTTGAATACTACGATTGGCTTTGAGTTGGATGCACCTGGTCACTAAATGTATACAGCAGAACTTTTGTTTCAACAACTATGGTGTCTTTAATTTTATTCATTGAGTGCATACCCCTGAAATAGGCGGATATACCTGTACAAACGTAGGGATCACAGAAGTGTGAAGGAGCGGATTACACCGTGATCTTTGCAGTGATTTGACATTAATTCATACTTATGCTATTTGCTCACCCAAAGACAGAAGAGAGCACCACAAAAGTAGATCTGCAAAATGTGGACAAAGCATCACATCAGCGTTATTTTGACATACAGTGCAGCTGCAGTCTATTTGAAGAATAGATTTAAGGTTATATTAACTTAATAGATGTGACTTGAAACATTTCCAGGAGCTTTCCTTTTTGGATGATTGTGGGACTGTCCCCCACCGGACCTCGCAGTGATGTCCAATCTCTTGTCGCTTAATGATATTTCTGGGAATTACGGAGTTCGGTGTGCCAGAAAAGTCTCATTGCCAATGTTTCAGTTATCGATTGAGTCATAAAATGAATTTACAATGCTCGTGTTGCAGGCTTTGCATTATAGATATTGCATTCTTTTATACTGCAATATCAATATGGATTTTCAGCCCTTGTACAGTGCAGCTGGCAGGTGTTTGTAGGTTGTAGGATCAGTTCATATAAGTAATGTGCATGTCTTGTGAAAAGTAACATGTATTTACTCTCAGGACAACACAGACCTCACTTGGCTTGCCAGCTGCTTTTAATCAAAAGGGAGCAAATTGATTTTTCAGTTCCACATCACCTCTTAAATAAATAATAGAGGAAATGAAAAAGGCTACGCATTTTTGTGTAAACAGTTACCATAATGCTGAGGGCTGTATATTTGCCAGGAAGCTGTGTGTAAGTTTGACTCATTATCTTTGTCACATGTGATCCCCTGGCCTCTGGCCTCTGTCCTCGGTCCTTTGCCTTACAGAGCGCTGTGCCTCACAAATAATGCAGATGTCTTCCTGCAGTATGTCTGATTTCGAATGCAGTGTGGAAGTCTACCATATTGGGAATGCCCTCCCTATTACCGTGGTGTATGATTTAAACCAATCTGTCTACAGGATATAATCTCTCTCAGCATGGAGCTAGTGACTGATACAGTGGTACTCTGGTGTCTCGGCATCAGGTTGTCTGGAGCTGCGCTCTCACACATGCAGCACGCAACATGAGATTGTGTCAGACGCATTCTCACCTACTGGATATACTCTGTTTAGGACTGAGGTACAAAAAGTACAGGAAAGTACTGAAATGTTTTGTTTACTGCATGGTAGGATTGTACCGATGCTGATTTTAACTTACTACCAGAACTCAGAAAAACTGCTACACTGAGAAAAAATATTTCATAAAAATACACTACTGAAGAATTATACTACTGCTACTACTTCTTCTAAGAATGTTAACAGTATTCACATTAGAAATGTAATTATTCACCCATAAACGGTACACAATGATCAAATTCAGTAACTTCATGACTTAGAAATCAAAACCACTATACATTTAAATCAAGAGGCCGTTCGGCTGCCGTGCTGTAGCCCCCTACGACCCCTCAGCACGTACACAAAGATGGCTGACCAGCCTACCGACTCACCTGCAATGACGGCTGCTTTTGCGTTGATGTCAGTACTACATGTTTTTGGATGTATTTGCAATATCAAAGAAAGAGTGGATAGAAAAAAAAAAAAAAATTCAGTTTTATGCCAGTCACATGATAGAAACATCAATGATCTGCTCTATTACATTAGCTGGAGCTGGCAGGGTAAAGTCTGTCCCACTGATTCAGACATTTCTCACATACAGCTCCTCAGGATAATGTTTGGATAAGTTCAGGGTTGCAGTGCGTGTGTAAAAGAGGCTGCAGTGTATCTAGTTTAGCTGGTTTCATGTGGGGAGGAGTGTGACATTACCAGCGTGAGCCTGAGCCTGAGCCTCAAGATTTTGTGCATTTGAGGGGCACAATGATAGTGTGGTCTTTTGTTTCTCTTTGCTGCGTTTTAAAGGCTCCACATGCTTTCTTCTCTCTCCAGAAATGTGGAAAAAAGGAACCACCCTCTAATACCAAATGCCACAAATACACCCAGCCCTAATCAGCACTTTTGTATGAACTGCAAGCTTGTTGAGTCCTCCTTCAGCATTTGTGAGAGTGGCAGCACTGGCATTCACCTATGGCAAAGCCCGTAACAAACCAGCATGAGATCATTTGCATCTGGCATGCCTGTCATGTAGCCCGGGGGTCTTTGCATCACACGGTGTCACCTCCTCCCCTTCCTCTCTTTTCATCTTGTCATGATACCACCCTCCACTACAACCCCAATGCTCCTCATTGCCAGTGCTATCAATGCAGAGGGGACTTTAAAGGGCCCGCTTGGCAGACCCATTCCTCAGTTTTAGCTGTGGTCTGGGAGAGCAATAACAACATGCCAGTCAGATATAAGAGCCCCTAATAGGACTCAATGAGATGACACAGCAGTCCAAGGCCTATTATACTGTTGGAGCTGTGAGACAGACGAGGAGAGGAGGGGAGAGAAGAGAACAAGTGCAAGTGACTGACCACATATCAAAAAAAAAAAAAAAAAACGATAATGGAAACGGCAGGAAAGTGCGACGGAGGGCTGAATAGACAGGATGGAGGCACTCTGAACCAGTGGGACGTGTACTGTCTGTCTGTTGGTGACCCAGAGCCAGCTTTGACGAGGAACGAGGAGACACTCATGTGATGCCAGCCGCACTACCAGGTTTTCAAATATGCATCTGTAAAATAGCTGTGTGACAAGCTGCTCCAGAGAAAGAAAACAGCCTCCCGTAGCCTGGTTTTCACTTTTCTTTGATCTCGTGACAACAGCCAAGAATTGAAGTTGGCACATCAACTCAATGAGGAGCTTTAAACACCCAGTGAGGGCTTTGCCTCTTCACTTTGATTTGTGGAGTAAATGAAGGATTATTATAGATGAATCCAGTGTTGTGGTTGTCCTCCAACTCAACAAACAAAAACCGAAACCACCTGAACTGCCGTGCTGTCAAATTAGAGGATGAATGAGGCGTGCCACAACCCTGTATGGCACACTTAGTCATCATCATTCCACATGCACAGCATAGAGAACCTGTTATTGAGAGTCATAGTGGTACCTCATAGTCATTGCAGAATAATGTACCCTGTCTGCATTTGAGAGCTAATTACATGTTCGCTATGGAATTACTTGTCTCAGTGAGTGGGGTAGTCTTTACAGCATGGAGAGGGTCAAGGCTGGCCAAGGTCAATCTGTAGGGGTCAAGCTCCATCTGTAAGCCTACCCTTCTATTTGAAAGCTGACCCATTCACTTGGTTGAAATAACAGTGTGTCTTCTGTACTCTCTTTCTCTTCTTGGTTCATAGCGGCATCATCGGCCTCACTCAGTCTTTGCTCTCCTCTGGCAATCTGCGCCCTAATTGAGGCACTCTTGAGCCATGTTTATCACCGTGGCAACGTTGCCCTGCAGATAATCATTGTCTTGTGGATTAGCATAACAACAGAGGATAGGCTTTGCTTTAATTCCGCTAACACTGGACCAAGCTCCTTCGTGTCGGCTCGCCTGCTGGGCTTGTCTTAACTGGGATTAGAAGCATGGGTTGCTAGCGCCCGCCAGGCCCCCACAATGCGCTCATGTCTCTGGCTGCGTACTTGAGTGAACCCTCTTCGTGCCCTTGGATGTTTCTGAAGTCCCTTTCATGCTCTGCAACCCAGAATATAACTGGACACTTCCCGGAACAGCTTTATGTGCATGTTTCCAGTAGGGCGCGTCAGACACGTACAATTTCCTGTTGTGTGCTACATGTGTGACGGCGTTACTCTGTTTCTGAGAAAACAAAACGTAACTTTGCTCACTTAGCTACCTATGTCACCAGCTAAAAGCCAACACAATGAGAGTCACCCTCTCAAAGTCAAGACTATCCCTTTTTAAAATAAATGCCGAAACATCTGCCAACCTCATTGTACACCATTAGGGAACTATGCTAACTTTTTTTGTGTGTGTGTGTGTTCTTAGATAAAAAAAAAATAATTTGGTGCACAGTGAAAAATGTTCAAGTAACACAGAGTTTCATACGAAAAGATTTATTACATAAATTGGGTAATATGGCTCACAAATAGTATTGCAATATTTGTAGGCCACGCTGCAATGGAAGACATCACAAACCTATAAATATTAAACAATACACCAAATTATGTTAATGTAGTTATGTTATATTTTTCAGTAGCAGTAGTAACTAGACTAAGCAAGATTAGCACCACTGGTGGAATGTAATGAAGTACATTTACTCAAGTATGTGTACTTGAGTATTTCCATTTTGTGTAACTTTATATTTCTGCTCTAGGGAACATTTTGCTGCAAAATTAAAAGTGCAAGTACATTTTGCCGTAATACTTATATACTTTTACCTTAATAAGGTTTTGAGTGCACAACTTTTACCTGCACTGGAGCATTTTCAAAGTGGAGTATTGGTACTCCACAATACGTCTGTCACTTCTGGTCTGCACACCCACACTGTGACTGCGTCTTGTGAATAACCTGTGTGTGTGCAATGGTGGTTAGAAGGTTTCTTGTGAAAGTCTCTCTGGTGTGTAAGAGAAGTAAGATTACCGTCACATTGGTGCAGCCGCAAAATAATTCATGCAATTCATGGTAGTTTCGCTATGTTCTGGTTGCAGTATAACAGGAACTGACAGGCGTTGTGTTGTATTTGCTGCCACAGAAAAGAATTACAGAAGTCCCTGTTTATGTGACATTGCCACAGCCTCTTCTAATAACATTAATCTTCACAGCAGCGTTGGTCCGGACTGTGGAAAGCTAACATTAGTTAGCAGCTAAAGTCAATTAAAACAGCCTACAAATGGTTCCGTGCTGCGGGGGTGGAAACTGTGGTTTGTCACAGAAATCTACACTGTGCCTGGAGTAGTGTGGTTTGTGGAAAGTGGGACTTAAAGTTTAACGATTAGCAATTGAGGGGGAAAAAGATTATAGTAGGTTGTGCTATCTATTTCTAGGGACAAGTGCGAGTGAAATAGTAACACTGTAGAGCCCTGAGCATCAGACGCTTATTATCCACCTGATCGTTTACTTTACGAGAGGTTTCTTTGTCCTTGAATCCCTGCATGAACCCTTCATCCCCTTTGAAGGAAATCGTGTGAGCAATTTGCGGGTTCCGTATGTTTCAAACTAATTCATACAAAGTGTCATCCGTCTTGATTCAAGTGTTTAGAACTGTTCTGAATGGCCAAAGTCAAAGGGGTGATGAAAAGCTTGCTGTTGTGGAGAGGGATGCAACATGACGAAGTGTTCAAATGCAACAGCACACCCTTTCAGACAGCCTTTCTTCAAAGGCATTCATGATGTTGCACTCGCTTGTATACAAAAAAAAGTCAGAGGTATACTTGTGTGAGAGTCCAGATCCTGCATACTTTCTCAGCTCTGCACACCTGACCGATAGCTCCTTGATGTGGGCATGTTATTCCGATTTTCTGTTTCAGAAAGTTAGAAAAATTGTCAAATGCAGTCCCTTTTATTCAGATTTTGGCAAGGTGTGGGGGAGGGGATTTCAGACGCCATTAGACGATCTGACAGGCACTTTGTTTAAGCCATGCCGGTGCTTTAATCTTTGTTGGAAATCACAAACTATTAGACACCAAACTGTAACCCAGAAAACTTGAAAAATACTCCAGATTATTAATTAAAATCATGACACATTGAATTGGCACGCAGAACTGCTTGGCTGGTTTTTATTAGAACACAGTTGGTAGCAAGTGGGTTCGGTTGGCGGCAAGTGCGGCGAGAGGAGGCAGGCTCGTAGCAGGAGCGTGCCATGCTGTGCTATCCTGATCTGTCGGTGCAGCGCAGCAGGGGCTTTATGGGAGACTGGGTGTAACCACTTGTCTGTTTCTGCTGCCAGAGGGGAGAGGGGAGCTGGAGAGCATCGAGGCGGGGGATTTAAGGGTAGGGGAAAGGCGTTTGGTGGAGTGGCAGCAGCCGCTGACCTCGTAAACACACAAGATTAAGAGGAATAATAAAAAGGGGTCCTGGCTGCGCTTCACTAATATGCGTGGTAATTTAAAGATGCTCCGAAAAGAAATGTCAGTGATATGTGGGTGGGCACATTTAATGTGTGTGTGTGTGTGTGAGAGAGGGTGGGAGGGAGAGCGAGAGAGATGCACACATCAACAATCTCCATGGAGGATTCCTGTGGTAAAGCATTCTCGGCTTCTCAAGCAAACAAGTGGTGAGCCGTGCAAAAGGAATTTCAGGCCCTCTCAAAAAGATGACCGCACCATTGCAAGGGAGCTCCTTTGAAAGATTAGGAGAGTCTGTTCTCTTGCCACACACACACACACACACACACACACACACACACAGAAAAACAAGTACACACACTTCTTTGTCTCACAGCTGATTTATTTTATACGATGGTGGTTTCACACTTTTTACTTGTGGCTGACATTATCTAAGTATGTTTTCCTTTGCCAGGCTTCTTTCCAGGCTAATTTGCTGAGTTTAAGGCTACCAGCCCACCAGCCAGCAGTGTTTAATTCAGTTAAACACACAGTGTCAGTACTTGGCAAGGCCATGGAAAACATAACATAGCCAGTAGCTCTGGATAACATTTCTCTTCTTGGATCTGAGCGACTGTTGTGGACACTTGTGATCACTCCGTGACCCAATTTTCAAATCTTGATTTTTGTCAAACAAAGTAATAAGGTAGAACCCAGATCACCAGCAACACTGTGGGCTTCTTGTATTCGCCTCCAGTGCGGTGCTGTTTACAAGTGGGCAAGTGGTGGGGGAGGGTCGAATGGTGTGAGGCAGGCTGCTGGAGCAGGTGACATCTGTGACCCAGCACAACAGCGATGGATGCCGGACACATGCTCCTTCCTCAAAGGCTACTGGCACCCTTTCTGCCTCGTTGGGCTCATGCCCACATGCACACCCTCAAACACACACACACACACACATTTGAAATGCTTCATCTGAGTGAATGCACTGTACATAAGGTTATCATGAAACCACCGTGATTCAACATACCTTTAGGATAGAAAAAGCTGAGAAATAATTTCCTCCCTACATAGTCTTTTTGTCTGTAATCTCTTCTTTCATTTTAGACTGTTGACCTGCACTCTACAAGGTGCTAACAGCTGCTTTGTGAATATGACAGACTGCCAAGCATCAGGATCATTGACGTACAATAAAT
Source organism: Pempheris klunzingeri (assembly GCF_042242105.1). NCBI lineage: Eukaryota > Metazoa > Chordata > Actinopteri > Acropomatiformes > Pempheridae > Pempheris > Pempheris klunzingeri. The sequence continues at coordinate 15,002,340 of NC_092029.1, read as the reverse complement.
GACATCCCTATATGTACAGCTAAGAGCTGATACCAGGTCAGATTTTTCATTTCACGCAAACATATAATGGAAAAACCCGTCTCAGGAATGGCCGCTGTCCTCTGCTCTATATAACAGATAACACATACCCACACGTACACAGAGTACATACTGTACATACATCCGGGACTGGGCACACGTAAATGTGAACTTTCTTCCAGCTTCACAAAATGACAATCAGATGATTGATCTCGCTCGCTGAGTTATTAACCCATTATATTTACCCAGCCATTAGCAGCTTGATAATTGGACTGTTAATTAAAACAAAGGCCTTAGTTTCCCCCTGTTGAGTCCCAACCTCCCCTTGCTGAGCTGAAGACCATTATATCCGGTAAAGAGCAGAAATGTACAGTAAAGAGCACATTAGCACATTTCCCTTAGTTCCCATTTCTTAGGATTGTCCAATAAACTGTTTCCACACAGGTTACAAGTGTCACAATTTTGCAATAAGTCAAAAAGTGTTATTATTATTATTATTTTTTAATGCAGCTAAGTATGATTTATAATTTTTATGATTTATAGTTTTACATCAGCCCTCCCTCCACATTGCCCATCCCCTCTCCTCCCCTCTCCCTGGAGGGAGGGAGTTTTTCCTCCCGGTTTCTCGTCATATTCTGATAAAGCAGGCTCTCCCTCTGATGTCTCTTATCTCCCCTCATCTCCTGCAGTAAAGACGAGCTCTGTTTGTTTTATGCTTCCTGACAGTTTTTCCTTTCCCCATTTGTTTTTTTCCCCCCTCTTACCTCTCTGAGGTGACGCCCAGTGCCTCGCCCCAGTATTGTGTGCAATGGATCAAAATTGTCAAAATAATTTTATGGTGTGCTGACCTGCCTCCTGACCCCAGCTGTTTATCAAATTCTATCATACACTGTAGCCAGATACCTCCACCACCACCACCACCTCCACAGCTTCCCATTCTGTGAGAGGTATAGATTTGTTGCTCCATATCTCTGGCAGTGCAGTACACTGCTTGCTTACTGCTTTTGACAGAGTGTGTGTCCAGTGCAGGCTACGCTTGGCTGCATCAGGGTAATGCTGCTGGCTAGCTCACATCCAGCAAACAAACAACATATATTATATTGGAGGCAAGGAGAGTGGTTGTATAGCCAAGGGGCCTCACTGTGTATGCGGTTGTATGCATACTAGTGTGTTTTTCTACATGGTTGTGTTAGTGAGGACACTGACCTACAATGTAGGCACCACTGCAATAGAAGCAATACACCCAGACTGTGTCAGACCTGCTCTAACTGTGCTTAAGGCAGCGGTGTAATAACAGCAAAGTCAAACTTGCCAGAAGTGGAAACAGTCAAACAAATTTTTTTGTACGTTTTACTGCAGCCCCGCACTGTTTGTGTATGTGTGCTCAGTGGCTGGAGTGGTGCAGGAGGAAAGGGGTAACCACAACCCCTCGAAAAACAGGAGATAGAGCTGAAATCATGAGTCCGAAAATTAAGTTTTAAAAGCTTTTTCACATAAAAATGTGGTTCCAGTATGAATGTGAAGATTTGCTCTTTGTCTTTGTTGGATTTGATAATAAGATGAGCATTTGGATGTTCTGATTTTTTGCTATTACTAAACAATTAATGGAGACAATCCTCTGAAATCGGTAATGGAAATAACTGTTAACTAATGATTTTATATCTTTGGATTTTAGAATGTTAGACAAAATTAGCCATTTGAGGACAAATGGACATTTTTCACTATTTTTCATTATTTCAATGACCAAACAATCAGTTGATCGATTGAGAAAATAACCGCTGGTGATAATAATCGCAGCTGTACAGGAAAGAGGTGAGGTTTCAGTCTCTTTTACAGTCACACAGTTGTTCAAAAGCCTCAAGAAAAAGAGCAGCGCTGGTGAAAAGGCAACATGGACAGTTGAGAGAATGCTGACATGAGGATTTGGCTGGCCATTAAAAGTGAAGGTATCCTTTTAATAAGCAAATAATACCTCAAAATGATTAATTTTGAAAAAGCTGACTACAGAGAATGAAAGAAGCCCTGAACCTGGAAAAGAAAATGAAATCTCTACAAAGCAAAGTAACATTTTTTTTTTTGTATTTAACAAAAGGGTTCATATAAACCATAAATATAGGAGTATTTAATTAAATGGATGAACCAGTTGAATGAAAGTGTGCATTAAAGAAAGTCACAGAGGGTGATTCTAAACGGATTCTATACCTCAAGTCGTTTATTTTAATTTTCAGCCTTCTCTACATTTTTCTTTGTAATGGAAAAACTGGGGAAAGGACATATTAAATGACATATCATAAAAAAAAGTCTCAGTTCTGGTATCTGAAACAGAATAATTAATTTTCTCATGCAGAGTATGAGTGTGAAGGTGCCTTACAGACAGCTTTCGGTGCACCGCTGATGTTTTCGTCCAATGGCACACACACACACACACACACAGCGGAGACCTGTTTGCAGAGGATTTGACTGGTCTAGCCTGCCTGTCCACACTGATGAATCTTACACCAATACAGGGCTCTGTTTTCCAACCCTAACCCAAATGTCTCCTTCTGTCCCCAAGAAACCTCTGAAATGAATTTTAACTCTACGTTTACCCTTGACTTTAGTAGGTGTAAACTGTCGGGGGAGGAACCCTCTCTGTGGACCATTCCTGCTACTTTTCCATCCACTTAGCTGTTCGTTTTTTGTTTTTTTTTTAGGGGCAGCACTGACCCCATTTGATTCCACGTCTTTGAGTTAAAAAAAATCTAATGTTGGGGAATTTCGCTCTAATTTTTCCCGCCCTGGCATTCCTTTCCTGCCACACTATCGTTCTCAGTAATCAAATTTGTCGTTTGAGTCAGAGGTTCTGTGGCATGTGAGCGCGTGGCTCAGGTCATGTGATTAATATCATAGGAACAGTGTTTCTGTTTAGAGACGCCCCCTTCAGTATGATCTGACTCACTTTTTTTTGTTTCTCCATCTGTCACCGGTCCTCACGCTTTCTATATTTATCAACCCATTTTCCCTTCTCTTGGTCTGTTATAAACGCAGGCTGCTCACAGATATGCAGAATAGTGTTAAACGGCCATGTGAACACCACCTCTTGATACCTGTAATATTCCTTGTACTCAGTCCCTCTCTGTCTCCGTCTCCACACGCACACTTGCACACAGGCAGACACTGGCCTGAGATCAGGTGTGTATTATGAGGTGGCAGTCTGCTCTCTCTGTTAGGTCCTCAGCTCCCACCAGCCCTCCAGATGGCACACGGTGTCAGCACCACACCTTTTGCCCACACGAACACTCCCTACATACTATCACCCCCACCACAATTACAAATTAAGCCAGAGTAAGATTTCTTGTGCAAAAGTCCACATTAGCATTAGTCTAGCATGGCTACAGTTTAGGGATTTCTAAACTTCACCTACGTACAAGGTGCATGGAGAAAGGGAAATGGTGCGAAGAGTTCAAAATACTTGTATGAAGAGACGTTATTGTGGTCACAAGCCAAAACGCTCATAGTAAAATTTATTTACTCTAAAAGTGTTTTCTCACAGATAACTATCAAGTGAATGGGGAAATGATCTTGAGTGACATGTATGTTAAGGCCTCTGGGGTCTGAGCCATGTTTTTGCTATTACTGGGGCCTCGACCCTCTCAATATATAAACGTGTATAGATTCAGTACTTTGAGGCGCAAGCAAGTAATGGATATCATTTTTTTCAGCACAATATGGGCTATTTGAAATTTCTATGCTGCAATGATATCACATATTATAAAAAGTTATAAGGCCAAGAAGTCAAAAAATTTAATTTGAATATTTGATCATTCAGCTTCAGGTAAAAAAAAAAAGAAAAAGAAATGAAGACTATTACACACAGAAGTAGAAATATCTACAATTTTATCACAACTATGCATATTTCAACAAACAGCTATGCGCAAATATTGTTTTTACATTTGTATCCCGAGGCCTCAGGTGAAAAAACAAGAAAATGAAGTAAAATCTCTCTTCATTGAGTTTCTATTACACAGAACTATTTACATTTGATCACAACTGTCCATATAATCCTTTTTTGTGTTTCTTTTATTACAACAAACAACTATGTGACTGAGTCACTTCCGCCAAACTGATGTAGCAGTTTCTAAGAGACAATAATCAGCACAGCCACCGGCGACTTCATTCATCCAAACAGTAAATAGTTGTATGCATAGTCAGCGTTAGATAAATACTCAAAACATCGAATTATCGTTTTTGTTATTTTTCAAACAACATTTTCATGCCTTAATGGATTATGGAGCGACGGATTTCGTTTTTAAAGGAAGCCTTTTGCCAGTAGCAGTGAACTAGTAGGGTGGCCTCCTTTTAATTGACCATCATTTGATGAAGAAACTATTCAAAAACGCAAACAAATCCAAATTATATACATTGCAAAAAAACTTTAAAAAAATTTCAATGACACACAGTGTTTGCAATTTAGTCATATGCTATATATTGTGTCAATGTATATATTTAGCTGTGATTTTTAAAAGAACTTAAATGGCAAGCAAACATAAATGTGAACAAAGCAGAAGGCTGTTTGGGTTTTGTAAACAAGTCTTATTTTTGACGTGAATCCAAAGCCACTTTAAAAGACCATTTGAAGTGGACCAAAAAACGTAGAATCAACAGCAGTTTCTGTGTGCAGGAGGATTTTTTTCCTGTGAAGGACCTACCAGATACCTATTTGCTTTTTATAGGAGAAAATGAAAAAGCTTTCACAAACTGCCCATAGATTGAATTGCCGTGGTGTTGGATCAGTCAGCAACAGCAAATAAAAATACAGACTTTTATTTCTTAAAATGCACATCATTAAATTATTCAGTGAAAGTTTGCAGAGGATGTGCGCTCTTGTTCTGCAATGCCCTGTTTCACATTCACACAGCAACTCAAATTCGCTGTGGGAGTTCTGCAGGAGAACCACACGTTTGTTTTCTGCTTGTGCTACGAAGCAGCTACACCGGAGCAGGTTGGACAGCCTGTGCTTTCCTTGTGGGTATGTGTGGGTGTTGAGGAAGCGGGGGAAAGGGCCACTTCTGGTCATAATATCACGTCTTGGACTTGTTGCTGATTTCTGTTTTTCCGCCTTTGATGCAGTCCACTTGTTCATCGTTTAATTCTGCTCCCATCATCGCGCCTTACAGTCATTATTTCTGCGAGGTTCGGCTATTCAAAAGCTGTATTCCCATTCGCTCTGTGCTCAGCAGCACCTCTTTTCATTAATGTTCTTCATTCACACCGCGCTGTTCTCTATTAATACATTCCTCCTTTCACCCCTCTGGTGAATTCCTCTGTGCTGTATATATAAACTCCCCATTTGTTGCCCCTATCATGATCATCTCTCCCACTGCCTTCTCCTTCTTTCCTCCCTACTCCTCCCCCCTTTCAATCTTTCTTCTCTTCGCCATGTGCTCTCTGCATCCGTCCTCCCCCTCTCCTTGTATTTCCATCTCTCCCCGCCTGCCTCCATCCTTACTGCAGGGTTGAATCATCCCCGTTTCTGCTTGCCTTGTCACGTTTGGGCCCCACTGCACGTCTGTCCAGGCCTCATCACACGGCGATGGCGCTAGCCGGGCTGACATCTCGCCACAGCGCTAAGGGCCTCTGATGTCCATGACGCTAGCACTGACCTGTCCCTCACTCCTCAAAGCATTGACATCATCAAAGTGGGACACGGCTCTGCCCTGGGGGCGATTAATTGCCAAGTATGGTATGAGCCACATTTTCATCCATGCCATTTCCAGATTAGAAGGGGAAGGAGACAAGGGAGCTTTACATCTTTGTCGTATTCTTTCTCTGTTATCAAAGATATATTCTAGCTGGCTGCAGAGTTTTGGGCCTTTTCATGTAGTTCGTATCCCGCCGTCTCCTCGCTTGGTATCATCTGGCTGTTGTCGGAGAGAGGGACCACATCAGCACTATTCTCTTCAGAGCTTTCCCTCACAGGGGAGCCACCGCCTCCCCACACAATCCGCTTCAAACGACACACCTCAGATCACACGCGCGCATACGCTCACTTGCTCACATGCGCGCATACGCTGCAAAACAGCAGAACCTCCATCCTTGATGCAAAAAGTGCACGCAAATGAAAGCCCCAGCATCCTCCTTGGTGGAAAATTGAGTCATGGTCCTTCTGCTCGCGTAAACTGACAGACAAGCCAAGCGAAAAATGGAATCAAAATGTCCCTATATTGGGGAGTGTGTGGGCATGAGCAGTGGCACTGTGTGATTCTAAAACAAGCACATGCAAATCCAGTCAAACCAACCCCAGGCTCATTAAATAAAACATGGGAGTAAGGACAAAAGCCTGCTTCTACTGTAACCTTGCATATTCATAATGAGCACTCTTTCCCAATGGGGAATGGAAGGATGTTAGGCAGGTTGACATTATGCAGCTCGGTCCTTCTTGGGGTGTGCGCTGTTGTCCTGCAGACTCTGACTGTTTTTAGATTTTCTCGACTGAGGATGGCAGACTTTTGTCACATGAATTTTGACCCTGTGCTGCTGAATGTTGATTAAAGTTAGAACGCAACAATGCAGAATCTGACTTTAGAAGTTACTTTACCTCCAGCAAGGAATTTGCTCTGTGAAACAAAAAGGTATTTACAGTAACTGAACACATGCACTTCACTGTAATGATGTAAAAATGCAGTGGAGAATTTTAATTACCATTTTTACATGCACACGCAGTAGTAATGTTAGGGCACACAAGGGTTTTACTGTTATTCAAGAAACAGAAACTTCATTTTAGTTGTGATCCACTGGAATCTCCCTGGTACAGTAGTATCATTATTACATTCTCTCTTCCTTGTTTGCTCAAGTGTTCTTTGTGCTGTTTTTTATCATAAGGAAGTAATGTAGAATTAGTTCCCTATAAGTTAATGAGAGACGTTCATATAACATCATTTTTGAGTTTATGAGTTTAAGAGATTGTGGTGTAACTTTTTTCCCCCCTATTAATTTCACCTAAAGAATTGTTTTAGTGAAACAAAGGATTTAGTGAGAATCCTGCAATTTGTGTCATGTATTAAAGTACATGTAGGTACATTCGGCGTGCCGGTGTTATTTTCCAAACTTGAACAACTTCACTTGAAAACTTGCACTGTACTGAAGTGTATCCTTCCCCGAAGTTTTGTCTCAATCTGACAGAATGATCCAAGTGTGAGACTCGGCTCACTTTAGTCCTGATTTTGACCACCGAGGTAGTTACAACGCACACATGAGGGAGGTGGGCAGAGAGGGCAGTGAGAGGCCAGGATTAGATGCCTCCACTGATCATGGCGATCCCCAGCCAGCAGAAGCAGGACGCGAGGAGAGAAAAGTAAGAGAGAGCCCATTTAGATCAGGCCACGCTGATCCATCGCCCAGAGTGATGGGTGAGAGATCCGCAAAGAGGACTAGGGCTGTGACAGGCAGTGTTCATTAATGCTCCAGCCTCTGCTGTAGAGTCCAATCAAGGGGCTCCACACACAAGCACCCTCAAATACTAAAGCGCCCCCCCCCTCACACACGCACACACACACACACACGTGCACACACACACGCTGAGCTATCCATGCAATGAGACAGGCGGGCGAAGCGTGGGCACTGATGGCTTCACTGCCTCAATTGATGGGTGCTTAGAAGGGAGTGAAAAGGGAGAGCTGGGAGATACGGGGCCAGCGAGACTGAGTGCGAGAGAGATGGAGTGGCGGGTCTGCTCTATCGATGACTCTCTGATAGCCTAAGCTTAGCACCACTTGTGCTCAACATGCAAAGCCATTGCATTAACCCGCATTCTGCCCAGCTGTTTCCATTAAACGCTTCAGTCCTGAAAATCTCTTTAGGTGTCACCAGATCCCCTGCAACCCTAATAAAGCGTTTTCACCTCCAGGTGCTGAATTATGCTAGCAAAAAGCTCTGTTATGTTTTACAGATATTAGGCGTTTAGCCAATGCTTGTATCCAGAATGAGTCACAGGGAGGGCAACACTAGAATTAGTTTATAGACGTAAATTGCCAGCATTAGAGGGAACCAATATTGCATAAATATCAGTCTCTACAAGGAACTGGCATAGCTGTGTTGTGGCAGAATGTGCTTGTGAATCTACAGTTGCTGCCATGTGACAGACTTGGCAAGGCACAAAGCAGTGTCTGTCACAGTACTGTGCCTGTTTGTACTGTGATTCAAATGTTTACCTCCCAAATACCCATCTGAAATGTAATCAGCAATGTGTGCATTGATTGTAAGCCTGTTTGGTGGTGTGATTGACTCAAACGTTGGACAAACAGACAGAGTGCCTGTGAGCGTTTTCCTTAGATAAAAAGGACAAATTCTGACTGGAGGCGTGTCGCCCCTGATCTGTCCTTGACCCAGCTGGTAGGGAAGACAGTGAGAAAACGACACTGTGCAAAGCAGACAATGAGTGCTCTGGGGGGGCGGCGAGAGCAGTTTGCTTCATTCAAGTAATAAGAGCTAGGATAGGACAAGGACAATTCCCGCTCAATGGCTTTTGATTATACTGCATTCTTGTACTGTGTAAAATCACTGCAAGCCATTTTCTTACATTTTATATCATTAAATGAAACATTTGCTACCTACTTGTTTTATTCGTTTTCCACTGTCAATATGTAGCATCAAATTCTCCATAAACGCACCGTGTAATAACCACCGTGGGTGGCTATTCTAAGCTGTAATTATGTAAAATCGAGCATTACTCCTGCAAACTGTAGTCTGGTTTGTCTGTTGGCCCAAACAGGAGGCGGCTCCATAGATAACCACAAAAACGTCTAAAAGAAACAAGCAGAAAGCGGAAGACAGGCACTTCCTCCTGTCTCATTTCAGCTTGTTCTCAAATTAGTGCAGCAATATGAAACAGAAGCTGGAGCTTCTCTCAAAAGGTGCCTGATGCAATTTAAGTAAATGGATTACTGAAACTCAAGTCTCCAGTGGTGTTTTTCTTTGACATTTGGAATTAAATGGCAGCAAAGAGATTTGGTTAAACTGATTGGAAAATGTCTTTAATCCAGGTGCATGCATGGATTTTCAACTTAACGCTATATTGACTGAAAATGTAAAATAAAACCCCTCAAATTATGCAGAAAATGGCCTTCTAGACAAGTGTCATATTCCCCAGAGAGCACTTATCTGTTTCAAAAATAGTTCCCATACCAGTCAAATTGCTGCCTTCCCTCTATTTAATAAAGGAGAAAATATTTTCAGTTGTCTAATTGGTGACATTGATATTAACAGCCTTTATCGAGTCCGTTTTTTTGGTCTTTGAAACTCACAATCTTTCAAAGGGATAAGTGAAATGCACCACTTAAGATTTTTTTGCTCCTCTTTCCTCTAATTTGCACGGATCATGCTTTTCTGTCTGCGTGTCTGCGTGCGATCACATGATACAGTAGGAAGCAGGGACAAGACCGATCCGTCTCACTAGATGAGCTGATATGTGTCTTTCTACTGTGTGTGTGTGTGTGTGTGTGTGTGTGTGTGTGTGTGTGTGTGTGTGAGTGGCTACCGGACATGTCACAACCAGCATGTCTGTTTGATCCAGAGCCCCCCTCGGAGTGCATCCCTTTGAGCGGTTGGGAATGAAAACGGATCAGGTTTTGCTCCATCAGGAGTGTGGGTGTCGAGCGGGGTAATGAATTCCAGGAGGCTGAGCATGCTAACAAGTTCATTATTCCAGCTTGGTTTGGGAGTAATTACCATGTTGCATCTAAAGCCATTCAAGACTCGGTTGCTCTTGTCAAATTAAGCCAAGTGTGAATTCGGATAAATATTTGCATAAGCAAAATGCACAAGGTGGGCCTCTGTTACAGCCAGAGATTGGTGTGGCCATGTGGGATTTTTTTTCGCACACCCTCAGTGGTGGTGGTTTGTTAATATCCACATACACTACTCACAAAAAGTTAGGAATATTCGACTTTCAGGTGAAATTTATGGAAAATGTAAAAAGTGAATGCTACAGTGATATTATATCATGAAAGTAGGGCATTTAAGTAGAAGCATGCAATGGTAATTTTATTCATCTTAAACAATTTATTGAAAGAAAAGCTAACAACAGTGGTAGGTATACCACAACAAAACATTTCAGTGTCTCAATAAATTGGGATGTGGCCAAAGGACGTCCACTCCTCTCCTCTCTGTGACTCTTCCAGTCTCTGTATCACTGTTACAACCTCCTGATGACACTCTGTGACCCTCTAAGCTCAGTGAACACTTCCGTCTGAGGACTTCCTGTTTGAAGCCTCCAGTGTTGAGGTGCTGCTGATCAACTGTTAGGTGTCGTCTTGGTCTCATGATGTCAGAATGTGAACAGCAGGATGAGGAGGACTGTTTAAATACCAATTCTAACTGAAGCAGGAAATGTATTGGTGGATTCATGGATCCAACCTGTTGTGAATTTTGCTGTTAAGCTTCTTGTTAGAGAACAGCAGCTTGTGCCAAAAGTACTGAAACACTGAACAGTTGGACATGTGCATTCAAAGGTTTAGAGAAGGTCACATTAAGTTCACCTGGAAAGGTTAGAATGCATTTTAGGTTCATCCTGAAATTTCACCTGAAAGCTGAATATCCCTAACTTTTTGTGAGTAGTGTATATCCAGGAGCTGAGGAGCAGTAGGTATATCTCTGGAGGACCAATTGCTTCCAGGTTCAGTATCTGATGATGGGAACATCACTGAGAAGCCTGATGTGAACTTGCGATTCATGCATGTCTGCTTTCTGGCTCTCTGATAGGCCATTTTCATATTTTTGCATGAGATTGATAGGGCACAATCCTAATAAGCAGCCATGCCAGCCTGCATCAGATAAGAAGACTCATTTAGTTCTCAACATCATTAATTAGAAAAAAAAGATCTCTGTGTCGGTACACTTATTCCCTGACCTCAGTGAGTGTATAGTCACAATGGTGAATGTGCAAATCTATCCACGAGCTCTTCTGTGCATTATATAATCTTACAGAAAATTTCCAATCAGTTTAACTGAAGAGATGGATTCAAGTACGTCCCAACTTGCACAAAGAGAGAGAGAGTGGTTCCCTAAAATGTCAGTGGTCTAACAACCTAAGCACAATCTATAGCATTGACAGGAAGTTTACGAGACGTGCAAATTTTAGTTCACCCACATGTCACCTTCATTTTACAGAGCCCAGCAAATTTTGTGAAAATTGCAATTTGCAATTCCAACCCTAAAATTAATAGTTTGTGTGTATTAATCCCTTCAAATGTATGATTGTTGCCTTTGAATGTGTAATGGTTCACTCTCTTTTACCTTAAACGTGTATTACTTGAAAGTCTTTCATTATACATGCATATGTGAATGTATGAAGCTGAAATACACATTAGACCTGTGATTATGCTTCATTATCTCTAACGGTACATCATATAGTATATAACACTTTTTCTCTCTACCTTATATGAAGCTGCATTCCTGTAGTGCCCATGATTAGAGTACATAGGGCCCCTGCAGCTGTTATTAACGGATACACAATATAGCGGCAGAGAAACATGCTGTTCAGAAGAGTGAAAAATTAGTCATCAAAGCGTCGCTGTTTCTCTTAAAAATGCTTTTAGCAAGCAAACGGCATAAAGACTTATTTTCACAAATAAATTAGTAATATGTGACCTGAGACGTATTCTGCAGTGGTCAGATAAAAATTCTGACTACACAACCACAATGTTGACTGTGCGCATTGTGAGTCCCCACCCAATGGTATTTATCACAGAGGCCCTTTGTTGTCTTGAATAAATAGACATATTACTGGGAGTCCAGAGTTCAGCCCACACTGCCGGCTAGCCACAGGCACACGCTCAGTCTTCAAGGGAAAAATATGTGTGCTGCTTGAGCATTTGGACAGAAACACCACAAGTCAGTCTCAGTATGAAAGCCCCGTAAACACAGTACAAATGAAGTTTCCTAATTGGGATATAATGTGTTTCAGTGAAGACTCCTGCTTTAACAAAAGGATAACAAGAAGTTAAATCAAGTGAGTATTTAATTACTGCTTGTAAATGAATAACTTTAGAACTCTTTTAGAAATCCAAGCAGTGTTTTGAAAATGTTGAGGAAAGCGTGCCTAGATTGAAATCCTCTTTCTAATTTGTTTTCACTTAACACCATTGCATGCACAGCAGTATTGGTGCATTTGGTTGTGGTTTCAGTGGTTATTAACACTGTTGTAATTCATACATCTGCACTGAATTACCCGCGGTGTCCCAGCAACGGTTTCCCCCTGCAGATGTGACGGAGGGATGTGCGTTTCATTTGAAGAGCATACCACTTCTTGTGCACCACTGGGATTTGTAAACTTGAACTCACAAAGATGTCTTTTTTTTTTCCTCTCTCAGAAATATGAAACTTGGAAAGAAATAATAATCTAGTGGATTTCTGCAGGGTGAATATTTAGTTGCTAGGCAACAGTTGTTGGCATTCGACAGGAACCCTCAAGTAAAGGAAATGGTGAAAGAGGCGGGTGGGTTGGGGTGTGTTTGTGGCAAAACGGAAACATGAGTGGATCGAAATGGGTTGTATGGACAAAATGGCAATTTCCCCAGGCCTGAAGTGGCTATGTTGTTTTGACAAATTGGCCCACATGCAGGACAGTTGTTTACCAAACCAAGACCATTTGAACAGCATGGCCCACCATTATTGCAGCCATTTTAGAGAGCACTTATTCGAAGCTCTAAACTTTCAAATCTTCTTTTCTTGGATTTCTAACAGTGATAACAGTCAGTTTTTAAAGTGATGTGAAGCTGCCTTGCATAGAGCAATTTCAATTGCTAAAATGCAGGGGGTCTCTGCTAAACACTAAGGTGTCATTTTTTTATCTTCACACCATCGGTCTTCCTCACAAAACTCTCCCGCCATCAACTGTAGCTGTCCATGTTAACCCTCTCTCACCGCCATTGTTCTTTGCTCTTTCAGCTTTAGCTTGTTGTAGCCATTACCCTCATCTATCTGCCCTCCGGCAACAAATGAAGAAGTCCATGACATTGATGCAGGATTTTCGTAACATAGTTCCCCATCCGAGCCCATTTTCTTCATCAGATTGTGAGTGAGGATATTTATAATCTTGGGGCACCAGCTAATGGTATTTGCAGAGCAAAATCAGTTTAGCGCGTGTTTTCTGTAATGGCCTTGACTGCGTGGCATTGCCAGCGGCCCTGTCTTGAATGGTGGAAGGATGGCTCTAATTTGGGCTAATGGGTGACTCAGCCGTCATCATCATGTGTCCCTCAGTGGGCTGCAGATGGCTGGTGAGCCATGGGTGCAGCAGAGCCACCGTTACACACACACACGCACACACACACACACACACACACACAGCACAACACAATGAATCAAGTCAGTGACACATGCAGCCAACACTGACATTTGTAGACACATCCAGGGAGGGAGGGCGGGCGGTAAGAAATGAGACTTGCTCAGCTATAGGTGCACAAGACACAGAGGAAGAGGTTAATCAGTGGCCAAGCTAATCGAATCATTTGTCATCAGATTAGATTGAAGCATTGAACCTTCCCTTGGGCAATCATCTAGGGAGATAGCCACGGCTGTGCGAGGCACAGGTATCAAATAGCTGTGAAATGATAATGCATGGTAAGTGACTGCTCGCTTTTGTTCAAACTGTACTTATCTGCACATTCTCGAAAATGGAGACAAGGCGAGCGAATCACCGTGGCAACGGGAACGCAAGGTGGGCGCTAGGCATGCAGGTTCAACAGGGACGGGGGCCCTGTGCGCTGGATGCTGGGCTGTATGAGGGGGAAGGGGTGGGGGCATCGAACAACACACTAGATCCCCGATGGGGCAGGCCAGGCAGGAGTGCTGCAGTGGCTAGTTTACATTCCACAGAGTCGGCTAAGCTTCACCAACCTCTGCTCTGCTTAGACATGCACACACTAACACACACTAACACACACACACACACACACACACACACACACACACACACAGTATATATGCTGATATATTTGCAATTTCTCAGAAACATACATATTTACTCTTCTTCATACCCCCACTAATACAAAATTCCTATACCTCCATCAACCCAACAGTACCTATACCACCAGGACACAATCGTATTCATCTCACATCAACCATGTAGGCAGATAACAAACCACCTCATCTGTACCACCTAACCCCACCCCCTCCCATCCTCAAGTAACCTTGGCAACAGCGTCACTTTGCTTCATTGCAGTGGAGAGTAGAGGAGGAAGGGAAGGTGATGAAAGGTTGCAGCATGGGGGAGTGCGTCCCAGGGGAAGAACCAGCCAGTTTACAACTATACAGAGCAGAATAGGCTTGGCTCCCCCCAACCCCTACTCCCCCAGAGACCCATTACTAGGGGTCAGAGCTTTGGTCTAGGGGCGGCTCTGCGCAGGCCTCTGTGCAACCTGTCAAAGATCAGCTGCGTGACCGGAGTACATATGGGGGGCGTGCCTGGCTCGTGAGGAGGTAACTGGTGTCTCTTGTGCATCACTGGTGTATGAGCTACTGAAGGAATGAGGAACAGCTGTTTGCAGATTCTGCATTTTTATGATAATTTGAACTGGGTGGCTGTTCCAATTAATGGCTCCCTAAGTACATTTTGGTATTATATTTGATGGTATTGTATAGGGATGCAATTGTTACAAACCCCTACATAATGATAAAAAATCCATGATTATATATTAGCAGTAATGGTACGTAAGCGTCCTCCGACCCCTTGATAATTCCCGAGCAACTGCATCTTGCTCTTGTACAGAGCACAGGGAGATGTTGATCAAACGCTATAGTCTTTTTTGAGGTCGCAGTTACTTGTAATGTGTGGAGCTTTTGTCCAGTGGAAAAAGAATCACACCTTACAGCATATTGCAATACAATGCTAAGGTGTTTTTTGTTATTTCGAAAAATAATGGAAAAAAAAAAAAATCGAAAAATAATGAGTTGCATCAACACCTATGTGACACTGTGTCAACAAAACATGTACTATAACCTTCATAAAAATAGATATATTGCAGGACTATTGCTTTTGGTTGCATTAGAATTTACAGATGTCATGATATTTCATCCACCTCCCGCATGGAGACAGCTGTCAGAAGGCAATGTATTCAGTGCAATGACGACATTTGCACCTGTACAAGATGCTATGGAGATAATTGACTTAGCTTATAATAGAGTGAGAGCCTTATATTCCTGAGCAAAGATGAGCTATTGAGCTGACTAAATGAAATGTCAACAAAAATGCTGCCAAAATACAACCCACTTCAATATGGACACACAACTGAAAATTGATGAAAACAACTGTCGAACAAGTAGTGGATTTAAGAGTATTTTTCGAGTCATTAATTAACAGATCCCTCTCCTCCGTCCCCCATAATTGAAACTGACAGCCAACTATTGGGAAATGCCTCATGTAACTCAAGTTTTGGGGCCTTTTAAAGAAAGCAGAATGTCCCTTTTGTGTGTGTCTGTTTGGGATGATATCTATTTTTGCAAGCATGTGCGCCTATGCTTTGGTTTGAGCCATGCATGCTTGAGTATGCATGGGCCCTGTGAGTCCTGCCTTCCCCCCCTGTGTCGCCCACGGCTCCAATGGAGTCACTGGAATCAAATCAAATCAAGTCAAACTCATTTCATGTCCCCCTCCTCCGAAGAATTCCTCTGACGTCCCTGGCACCAACAAAAATATAAGATGACATTAAAGAAGCGTGTAAACATCCAGCTGAGGGCTCGTGAGGACTACACAGAACACATGCATGCACACGCACACAAACATCACTACATTAAGATAATTCAAAGATGTGGCATGTGACAGGTTGTGTGCATAAGGTTCCTTCCTCTCTACCCCCCTAGTCCCACAATGCCTAGTTGAAAGGACCTGTAGCCCAGCATGTACATCTTTTTTTTTTTCCCCAGGAGACAGCATATAATGAGAAGGCACCATTATGGGTCCAGGAGGAGCCTGTGCCTCTGTGCTGCTGCTACCACAGTTACCCGTGAGGTCTTTCCCTTTGTTAGTTAAGGGGAAGAGCAGCCGCAGACGTCCCTTGCTCTCTGCTTGTTAGCCAGCAGTAATGACTAGGCTGTGGGAAGCCAGGCTACCAGACCAAGGCACTGGAAGCTCGTTCCCCTCTGCTGGCCCTCAGCTCAGCGACAGGAAGGGGAACAGAAGCAGACACCACAGAGGACACACTGGGAGGATCATATCCGACAGACTGAGGAGGCATGAAGGCAGCGAAGGGGGGAGGAGTTTTCTACCTCCAGACTGACAGACCAAACTAGACCATAGCCGTCTCACACACAAGCACACGGGAACCAGCTAGCGCCCTGCCTGTTCACAGACCTGGCATTACATCAGTGCTAGCTGAGTGGTGCTAAGATCAATGCATACGTAGGTTCATGTGGTTCTCCAAGATCATCCATTCAACAGGGTTGTGATTGGAATTTCTAAAGCCAAGTGGCTGTTTGAATTGGATAATTTTGTAATAGGCAACATCTTAGCTAAGAATCTTCCTGTACAATCAAATAAGACTCACTTTTATCTCAACACATAAAATGAAATTTAAAAAAACCCTCCCAGTGATGTTTTGGTTCATGAAAGAAATTTGCGAATGCATTTAATAGTATAGTGGAGTTGTTTCCATGATCTCATGTGTAAAGCAGTTACCAGATGGTCTATGTTTATCTATGATTAGTGATATATACACACCCGCATCCTGTGCGCTGTGACAGAGAGGTGTTATCATGTCCATTTATTGTGTTTACGTTACACATGAGCAGATCAATAATTCAGAGGGAGACACGCGAGCCATCTGCATTACAAGGCAATATAGCAGCAATAACACGGAATGGCCTGTTTGTCACCGTGCCCATTGCATGGTCATCAGGAACCGCAATGGGAATAACTCTTGTGTGTGTCATTTAGTGATAAATGTGTGGATAAGAATGTTGTGTAGATGGTAATATACATTTGAATGAATTGGGAATGCCCATAAACAAGGATCAGCATGGAGCGCTTCTGTTGTCAAATCGTTACAGTGCGTACCACATGTCCGCACTGCTGCAGGTTCGATTCCAGCTGGCAACCTTTTGCTGCACGCCTTACCCCACATTTCTGGTTTGCGCTTCACTATCAAATAAAAGACAAAAATGAGCCTAAAAAATACTGTAAAAAAACAAAACAATAATCAGTATGATGGACAGAAGTCCAAGGTCATAAATGCAGTTGACTGCATTTTTTACTCGCTAGTATTATGTTTTGCAGAGTTGAAGATGAAACCATCAATGCTGCCTGAGGGATGGATTATCCGTTGAGGAAGCATTTTGTTGCTCAGCTTGGCTAGTATTGATAAGTTGCGGCAGTGAAGCTGTTGTGAGCCATGACCAGAAGTGTGAAGGGATTGCAAAGAGGGACACAAGCAAGACTTATTTTAGTAGTTTACATCAAATGGATCATATGACGTTTTTGTCACACTAAGTGTACAAGGGAAGACGGTAGTATTTTTATCTTTATTATCATCATTATTTTACTAACTAGTGCCTCAGCTCAAGGCTCATAGTCTTCATCTCATTTGGTGGATTGCAGATTGAATTCAACGTTGTGTGAAGACTCTCAAACAACATCTGCAGCAGTGGCAACCAGGCACTGTGCCTCAGTCTCCTGCCAAATCCGCCCACATTCCCTCTCGTCTGCTCGGGCCATCATCCCTTCTTTCCCTTCCTTGCCGTTTCTACTGTTGTTGCCTTCGAGTAGAGCCATCTTTCATCAGGACTGTTGACTTAGCACGGACCCGGCTGGTCCGGCACGGTGGATTCACTTGAATGGAGCTGAGCTGAGCTGACTGCAGTGCCGAAACACAATAGGCAGTGCATTATTGATTATGTTTGTGATCTAACCTTGGTGCTTAGGAGTACCCCTCCTCCTCCTCCCACCTTCCCTGTGCCCATGCATAATTGCTGCAGCAAAAGGGTGAATTTTTTTTTCACCCCTTAACGGAAAGTTGGGTGAACTATTAGAGATTTCCAATAACTTTGGATTCGGCCTTCAAGTTCAGCTCCCTCTGTTTACCCAGTGGTGGATTCTAGTTCTGTGCCTGTCAAGGGTCAGCATTGGCAGACCGAGAGAAACAGAAAGTCTGTGGAGAGCGAAAAAGAGGGAGCTCAATTATAAATAGATGCCATCAATTGGGAATGTCCTTCATTTGGCATGCGTCAGACCTGGAGGGAGAAATGCATATTCAATCTTGAACAATGAGTGTCAGTCACACCACTTTCACCAGACACATGACAGCTGTGCGCAGTGGCTGGTTACACACTCGGAGAATATGAGCTGCAAGCAACTGTGGGGGTGAAAGCCCAATCACTGCAGACGGGAACTGAATAAGCAACAAACCAGTTCCCTCCCCAAAGGAAGATTGATGGAGTTCCCCGTTATATCTAGACTGGTGTCAGGACTGGTGGAATGTGAACACTGACAAGACGCATGTAGCATTACATACATATATGTATGTATATATACCTCATTGCATGTCTGATGTGCTACATGGGAGACATGCAGTGTCCTAGAGCTTGGTGAAGGTGAGCTGCAGAGTCTGCCCCCCCCCCCCCGAGTCATCTCTGGACTGATCTTCGCATCTGGAAGGGGGGGCAGTGTGTTTTTGGTGTGTTTGTGAAACAAGGATGCAGCTGCTCCCAGTTGGATCACAATGTTCCGCCAGCATTTGAAGTGTTTAGTTTCCCCCTTCGCTTTCAGCTTTTACAAAGTCATGTTGTGTAAACTCCTGCTCTGGCTTTACCAAGTATTAATAAGGCCTCAGCGGTGCCTGCACTGGATAGAAGGAAGGACTAGAAAGAAGTATTCCCTTTTACGGCAAAGCGTGATTTTATTTCTCTATTTTTCTGCGCGAGTGTGACAGAGTAGTCGGACGGATTGTGTTTGCAGGTGTGATTGCATCAGCTCAGTGTTAGCACTGCCTGGCAAGCTGTGTATTGAGTTTTTTCATCTGCTGTTAGTTAATGTGATTTGAGCAACAGGTCCTGCTTAGTGGCAGGTTGTGTGGAGAGGAGAGATGTGGCTGTTTTCTCAGGTTCCGTTAATAGGGGTCAGGGAAGACAATGTGCCAGTATTTCTTTTTAATCGCATTTAGGAAACTTCATCCCCTAGAGGTGAGGCAGTGTTTTTTTTCTTTCAATGAGTCTTGTGTCTTTTTTTTATTGCCCTCCGGAGGAATGCAGAGTTGAACCATTTAAGACCAAGCCCGAATGACTTCACAAAAAAAGCCTCTGGTTATGAAAAGCCACAGAGGGAATGTTTGCACTGTAGCCTGTAATCGTCAGTTTCATTGCACTAACAACCAATGGTATATTTGAGTCAAGGCTGAATGTAGCGACTGTGATTAGTGTCTCTGGCAGAAACCCTTCAGCTTGATGACAAGATTGTTTCCCTACAACACTAGAATAAACTCTCGTCGAACGAAATCATGCCAACTGTGCTACATCTCAAGACGAAAACAAAAATTGTTGCACATGAGGGTCTACACATGGAACTGTTACACAATCCATACATTAACTACAAAAGACTTGCAAACGGGTCACATCGAGTGGAAGGAGCACTCAAGCGGAAGCTGATGGGCTGAGCAGACACACACAGTGCCAGACACGGTGGAAGAGACGGAGGAGAAGTCAGGCAAACGAACAAGCACGGACCCGAAGCAGAAAACGCAAAGTGACGGGGACGAGGAGTTCTGTCAATATGGCTCGTGTTGAGATGCACGTGGGCTGCCGTGGTGAAGGGACAGGGAAGAGGCCAGGCTCTTTAAGGAAACATAAAAGACAAAGGACAGAGCAGGGTGGAAAGTATAGGTGCATATCCGGTGCAAAAAAATTGCACCTTGGAAATTGTGCCCAAGCTGTCCCAAAGTCTTGTCATTTCTGTCTAATCTACTACCGAATTCAGTTAATATCCAAGCCCTCTGAATCCCAACATTGCAAAGTAATTTCTCATCATTAAGTGAGGGTAAGAGTATTTTAACATTTTCAAACAATCCTGACCCAAAGCAAAGCAATTAAATGGAAAATTCTGTCCACGCTTAACCAAGTCTGTTCTAGGCAGGTCCCAGTAGGTTTGGGTTTTAATGTCAAGCTCTAACAAAACTCTGTAAAGATGAGGAAGAGAAAATGGAGTTAAGAGGAAGTCAGCGACCAGGATAAAGCAATAGGGAATGGAGCAGAGAGTTGAGAGGAGGACAGCAGTCAGGCAGGAGCATGGCACAAAAACACCCATCTCTACTTGTCAATTATTAATTTCGTAGTCCGCTTTAACATTTATTCATGCCAGTCACTAGTCCATCACAGGGCCAATGCAGACAGACCAATGCATGCAGCTGTGAGCAATTTTGAGTTTTCATTTCATCTCACATGCACGTCTTTGGAGAGTTGGAAGAAGCTGGAGGACCTGGAGGAAACTCAAAGGGAAGAGCAAACATAGAGGGGGAAGTCGACGCAGAAAAGACCAGAGCTGAGAGTCGGGGATCACTGAATCACTAAGCCATTTTCTAAATCTGCAGAAGTGTCTTACAATGCCTTAACTCAAGGATAAAGAGTCATTTAAGACATCTTTACCGTATGCACGTTTTTCTTAAAACGGGTGACATTTCAAAATATATGGAATGGTGCTTTATTCTTAAGCCGATTGCTTTATTCAAGAGGGATGTGATTCTTTGAACAAGTGTCTGGGAAGTTATCTTGCAATCAACTGCCTCCTGCAGTCTTTTGCAGCATTTTTTTTTTTTTTTTTTTTTTTTTTTTTAACTCTCTACTCCTGGTAAAAGCAAGATTTTACCGCCAAATAGAGGAAGAATAAATATGTCGCTTTTTACTGCTGACGTGTTTTCGCAGTGTGGGGATTTAAGGTCACAGAGCAGAGGAGCTAAGAGTTTAAGACAGGAGAATGGAGGTAATGTAGCAGAGAGCGATGAATTGGTGGGAGCTGTGTGTTACTGCTGTTTACAGAACTCCTTCTCTGTATTAGTCAGGACTCAGGCCCCTCAGGGAACACTCTTCATCTCCCCCTCTGTCTGCGTCTACAGCCGCCATCTTTCTTCCGATTACCGCCTCCCTGGCTCCCACTTTTCTTACCACACTTTTCTTGTTGTGTGTTTGTGTGTGTGTGTGTGTGTGTGGGGGGAAGTTGCTGTCTGGGCATCCTTGTGCTGTTTACTTTCTCTCTTCCTTGTTCTCCTCCTCTACTGCTGCTGCTGCTGCTGCCTAGGCCTCTTCTGCAACAACTCTCCTCCATCTTTTCTTTCCCCCAGTCCTTGCTTTATCATTCCCACTTTGACTTGTGGCAAATGGGGGTGGGGGGTACTTTTGCCCTGAGCCAGGGTATAATGGGAGTTAACCGCTGACCGTAAATCCTGTCGCAGAAGATGAGTGAGGCAGGGAGTGTTCAGGGGTGGGGTGCGCTGCTTATTGTGTTGGAAACGTAACTTATTGCACAAGAGACCGCCGAGCCCCCTGTTCTCGTCAATCTTGGCTTTTATTGGGAGATTGCGATAGGAGATCAGGACAATTTTTCTCACTGTCTACCTCTGTTGCCCGTGTCCCTTAACCGCCGGCTTCAGCTTCAGACACATTCCTTCTCTTTCTGTTCTCGCTGCGGTGCTATTTCTGATTTCCTCCCTTTATTTTCCTTCCAGCCCTGTCACTTGGATTGTGGTTACACTTCACCCCATTTCAGAATGATTTTTTTTTTGATACCTGATCACATAGAGTTGTTTGATCGGTTCCCACGGCATTCAGAATTTACATGGGAACGCCTGTGGATGTATTAACTGAAATAGTCTGTTTAGAAAACTGTTTGTCCATCTTTGTAATGTAGCTCTCATTGTGGATTGCAGCCAAATGACATAGAATTGTAATCACAATGTGAGCCAGTCCACTTCCAAGTCTTATTTCAAAGGTCTGATTGTAATCTGAGCAAAATCCATATTCAGTGGATCCAGGCGTATCACATTATGCGTCACCGCATATTCAGACGATAAAAATCACACAATTTAGCACAGTGTAACAGTAGCTCTTCTCTCTGCCGTCCTCTTTATTTCTCCTCCTCTCCCTCCCTCTCTGGCCACTGATTTTCTTCCATTATGGCTTCTTTTTGCTCTCTCTTTTCTCTTGTGTATCCAGTTAATCATTAGGCCTCTTTAAAGTGCGTGATTGAAGGTTGGCACCCTCTGTATGGGGTCACCACAAACCCCTCCACCCTCCCTCACCGCCCCCACCTCTATAGCTCGTTCCTGGCATCCCAGGCCGTGAAAGGTCAGCCGTCATTGGGACTCATTACGAAGAACAGAAAGTGGAACAGACAGGAAGTGTGTGCGCCTTTTGTGTGTGGATCCAAGCAGCAATATAGCTCAAGGTAGATGGATAACGCAGACTTTGACCTTCCATTTTTCTGTTTCTCGCAAATGGAGACGGTCAAGGTTCCTTGTAGCGCGCTCTGCGTCTTTCACCGAGGATTGTATTTCTCAGCACCGCAGTGCATAAAGTAAATGATTAATTAGTAATGATGCCTAGTTCCACTATTTCTCTGCGACCCTTCCATCTCCAAATAAACACTCACTCAAACTCACACACACACACTGTGACACTTAATGTCCTCTCTGCTCTAGGCATGATACATGCAGCTGCTTGAGTGGCATTGACTCTTGCTCTTTTCCCTTCTCTCTCGAACACACACACACACACACACAGACACACACGCCGTTGCAGAGCCAGTTCATCACCCTCACTGACACGGTGAATTTACAATGCTGTCCTTGACCATGTCTGAGCCCCAGTGATCCACCTTCACTCGTCAGGAGACAGATTGGGTTGGCAGGTGGGGTGCCCGCCCAGCTCCCCGTTTTTATTTGGACATAAAAAGTAATGAAACACAGGAATGATTGGTGCTTTTTACTGCTAATCTTGTGTCCCTCCATCCCAATTAAAAACTTGTTTGCATAAACCAGCAGCACAAACACGCCACACCCCCCACCGGGCCAATAAGGTAGGTGTGTGTGTGTGTGTGTGTGTGTGTGTGTGTGTGTGTGTGTGTGTGTGTGTGTGTGTGTGTGTGTGTGTGTGTGTGTGTGTGTGTGTGTGTGTGTGTGTGTGTGTGTGTGTGTGTGTGTGTGTGTGTGTGTGTGTGTGTGTGTGTGTGTGTGTGTGTGTGTGTGTGTGTGTGTGTGTGTGTGTGTGTGTGTGTGTGTGTGTGTGTGTGTGTGTGTGTGTGTGTGCGCGCGCGCGCGCGCCACTGTGTTTGTGTGCGTGGGCACCTATCTTTGTGTCACCGTGTGAGTGCACGTGCCCGTGTGAATGCGTGTGCATGTGTATCCTGCTGTCAGCGAATTCTCCACAGAGATAACCTTGAAGGAGAGGCTGTGTGCTTAGCTCTGATACTGAATGCCAAGCTGCAGCGGGCTCAGCGGTTGCACACCTAGAACTTCTCTGAAACCTTTAGTCACTTCTGCGAGACTTAATCCCAAAGTTGCGATGAGGTGAGCTGCCTTCAGTGCTCAAGTGGCGGCCCTGCTCAGATAGTCGGTGCTCGATGATGAAAGTGTGTCGCTCTGTGAATACACAACCCTTTTTACGAAAAGAGCTGACGAATATTTTATTTTCATACTCCTTGGCACCCCAAATTATACCATGGCTCCATTAAAGTCCATCCATTTCATTGGACCTTATCTGCCAATTTTATCTGCATGGCTGAATTAAACTGATATCTGAGCAGAAATTTGCTGTTGGGGCCCCTTCTGAGCCCCTACCTCCCATCCCTTGTGCAATATGTATGAACACTGTGGCCTCCAGGTTCCCATTAAGTCACTGCAACTAATACACCTATGCTGGTGTAATACTTTATTTGTGTAAGTTGTGGTAATTTGATTAAACACAATTTAGTAATATGCATAATTTGAGCACTCTATAGACTTGGCGTCAGTAGAGGCTCATAATGCAAGACCTGACCTTAACAAATTGCAGAGCAGTAAAAAGCAGCAATAAATGTTTTATTGTCCCATATTTTCATATATGTGACATTTCTCAACATCTAAGTTCAAACTGGCCATATGCTAGATGATCATTTGTTTATAGTTATTATGTAAAAAGGCAATACATTTGCTCTTTGGAATGTAATGATATTTACTCTTACAGTGCACCTTTTGCTTAGCTGTAAAATATCTTGCACACAAATAATTTTATCACAAATTATTTATGTTTCAGTATCTATCCACGCCTCAAAAAGCCTTTTATCAGTCAGTCTCTACTCTTTTCATTTATCTACTACTGACAGTTAAAGATGCACGTAGACTGTACGAATGCTGATACTCCCCTTTTCTTCTAGTTGTAGCCAGGATTTTAAAAAATGCTGTCATGATAAAAGGACATAACCTTGGAGCACTATGTGTCAGCCATGGGGCTTTCCATATGCATGTGTTGAACCCAAGCGTCAGGAACCTTTAAGGCGTCATGCTCTTATTCTCCCAGTTCGCCATCTACCTGTTTACCTCTCTTTCCCCACGCTTGTCCCCACACCCGGCACTCTCTCTGCCATTTAGCCTAAGTTAATGGACTCCTCCACATTCAGCTCAGAAATGTTGTGAGGTAAACAGCAGCTCATGAAATATTTACCAATTGCCTGTATGTGTGTGAGGTGTACGTGTATAATGTGTGTGTGAAGCCAGGCATTCCCAGCTGAGCTGGGTGACTCCCGCACACTAACTCATGGGCATATAAAATGCTGGGGTGCCCCAAAAAGCTAAAAAGCTAAGGGTGTCTCCGCATCTCGGCTCTGAGCCAAGTGAGAAGGGAAAAGGAGCCCTGGGAGTGGGAGCGTTGTGCTGCTGAATGAGTCAGACTTTTGCTGATATTCATATTGATAAAAAAATCATGCAGTCACATTCACAATTGAAATGTAATGTTTTGTTGCAAATGGCAGGAAACAGGGGAGTGAACATTTCAGCTTACAATCCTTCCTGAAATTGTTGCTGCTGCTTTATAGAATTAATACATTACGATCCCATGATTGTCTTTTTTCTGCCTTTGTTTAGTCCACTAATATGTAGGGATTCTGATACTACTACTCGTATGTGAAATGAGACATGACACTAGTTTGGGAACTGGGGTAGAGGCTGGTAGGTCACAGGATTGAACTTCCAGACCAGCTGAGAAAATAGCCAGAAAAGCTGCTCAGTGGCCATTTGTAGGAAACTGTGGCTGCACCAGGCAGTTATCAGGTGGAAATGAGTGTAGCTTTATGGCTATAAAGAAGGCTGTTTCTAAAGAACAGCTTGCTCAGCAAACCATCCCTGGATAAATAATGGTTAAAAATTGCTGCCAGAGTCAGAGTCGATGTTTCTCTTGCTGCATTTCTGGAGTCCAAACACCTGCAAGCTGCTCCCTCTGTTGTGCTCATAAGCTGATGTTGAGACTCAAATATCTCAAATCAAACTGGTTATACGCTGGAATATAACACTTTCTGCAATATCAGCGCAAAAATCCAGCTTCTGTCCAATAGCAGGTCACATTCAGCTGTGAAACAAATCGTCTGCATCACAGTGTAAACATGGTTTTTGCTTTATTTCTTTCCTCACTGCCATCCTTTCAATGCTGCTATGCATTCTTTCCTGATCTCCTCCTACCTGTCTGTTTTTCAGACACATGAATCATACCTCTGTCACTATGCTACATGTCATAACATGTACCACTGCTTGCTGCATATCCCCCTTAGGCTTGCCGTTAGCAATGCTATATATACATATGTATATATATATATGGGGAGAGAGAGAGAGAGAGAGAGAGAAAGATGCACACACACTGCATGGTATTGATGATGCTCACTTCCAGTTGTTCTCGAGCTTGAGTGTTCATGTTGGTGTAATAGAAGCCGTCCTCAGCTGAGCTCCATGCATAATTCAGTGGTGGACCTCATCGCGCTGCTTATTGCCTGGAGACCGGGGCGCGCTGATAGATGACCTCTGCTGCAGCCTGAGTCACATTGAAGATTAACCAGCAGGGCTGAAAACAGGTCATCTCTGCTGACCCCTCAGGCCTCTGCATGTTGCTGCAGCATCGGGGCAGTTTGTGACAGCGATAACAGTCTGTCCCACAGTGCCACGTGTACCGCACCAGCCTTTACGGGCCAGGCAGCCCCTTTGGTTGCCATGACAGCAAAGGTGAAGGGCGTTGTGGGAGAATGATGGTGCTTGAAATGCAAGGTCAAGCGAAATATTGTGTAGGCGTGTGTGTGTAGGCGGAGCAGACAAGGTCCCATTTATGAACAGCATAGGCCCACTTATTCCTTCTTCCTATGAAGTAGGACAACGCATTGAAAAAGAAAAAGAAGCTATTATACTAAAATATTTCATAGACCTTGCAACCATGTTTTCACTTTACTTGGAGGATGGGGGGCGGGGGGACTTGGTGGAAGAAAGCGAAATAAAAAGTGGCACAAGATGGCCAACTTCTCTAAAATCCTATTGTCAGCATATCTGACACAGTCCAACTTAGAAATGATTGCACCACAGTAGGGAAGTTATTTATTTATTTAGCCGACATTATTATAATTTCCATTATTTATGTAGCCCTCTGTTCATGGCAACTCGAGGGCAGATGTGAGACGTCTGAGAAGATGCAAAAATCCTCAGCGCTCTCCTCGCGCTCAGCTATATCTCTTGCAGAATATTACACTGCCAGATCTTCATCAGTGGAATAAATTGTAGTTTTCTCTTTAATCAGGCTACATTCTGCTGATACAGGACTCAATGGATGCCTCCTCAGTCCTTTAGTTATAAAACACATTGATCTGAAACTATCGAAAGAGGGGACCATCACAGCCAAGGCTAAGCTGAGAAGCAGGCTGAAAAGAAACTGCAAAACTCCTCTCTTCTTCACTCATTGTCTGTCTGTCTTTGATTTTCAAACAGAATTAACTAATAATCCTGAAGGTTTTGTGCCCCTGAAAGTAGAGTACATCTATGTAATAATGACTATCGGGTGGCTCCAGTATTTAATTGATCTCAGGTTGTGTGACATAACCTGCACACACTGTGTGCTGACAGTATTGCGACCGGATTAGCTCACACTGCTCTACAATTTAGACTCAAACATTAGAGTGAGTTGCTTTTGCTATTAATGGCGCTGTGTAACTACGACTTCACCAAAAGTGTGACATCAGCAGATTCCAGCAAAAACCTACATCGATGTCCTTCAGTGTGACGTATGTGCGTTTCAGTGTGCTTGGTCTTTTATATCTGATTATGCAGATCCGATTTTGTTTTGACCTTGTAAAAACGATACTAGCTCTGTGTTTTAAGGCTATTTAGAATTGCATTTGCATAAAGTTGGGGGATTAGACCAAAAAGAATAGTCAAAATCAAAGCAGCGGAGGGTGAGATATCCTGACTTTTTCGTTCTTAGTACGAGAAAAGCTTCAGAAAAAGTTGGATCCTACAATTCCCATAATGCAACTCCACAGAGTTTTCATTAGGCCTTCCCTGTCTGATGATTCTGTCATCTAATTCCACGCCTGCAGCCTGTAACTCAAGTTGTCTCCAATTTAATTGAACACAATCCTGGTGACATCATCAGGGTTATTTTGTCAGACTTTGGCAGGATTAGGAAGGTCACAGTAGAAATTCTAAACTTTGTGGAGGGAGCGTTTACATCTTGCACATTTTAGCATTTCCTTTTCCACCTCCCTGTTTGCCAGTGTCTCAGGCAGGCTGTTAACTGCAAGGAGTTCATGTTAATTTCCCCACAGTTCTATTAATATACCACTAATGTATTACTGGCCTAGCTTGACTCAAAGCAGAACTAGTTAGAAGTGTTAACTCAAAAAAAAAAAATCCCCATATCCTATTTGGTAGCAGTTGCTTGCTTCATCTAACAGTTTTATATTTATCAGTTTTAGTCTACTGAACTCAAACCACATTATGGCTCCTCAAACACAATGACAAGGGTTTTTTCAGCCAGCCTTTTAGTGAAGTCCCAGTCGTGCATTAGCTGGTGGAGTGCTACCCTCTCTCAGCTCTTATTTTCCATAATAAAATACAGCTCAGCACGTCCTTGTGCTGCATGCACAAAGAGGAGCCACCCGTGTGTCAACCCAGGTTAGTCACAACAGGAGCACCGGCGAGGAAGGAACGTCTGCACACATCTCAATAATCCCACATCATTCAATAAGAAATGAAGGGGGATAGTTGGCCCCTCTCTGTTTTAGTGATCTCAGCTGCTGCATTCTGGGCAGTGTGCACCTGTGAAGCATGAACAGTCTCTATGGTATTGCAGCATGGCACCATTTATGTCCTACATATCAACTATGCTGCCATGGTAAACATGATGAGCTGCTGTTAACCTACTTCTGTGCTGCCAGGCGATCCCCAGCAGGAACACTTTCCTCGGTCTTGAAGGCTCACAGGCAGAAGCACCAGAGACACTGCGCCGTGTCAATCAACCCCACCCCACCACCATTCACATGGAGTCTAAGATGTTTGGCATTATTCTAGCATGCTGTGGTACACACCCAGTGATGATAGCGCAGACACACACACACACACTTAAATGTTGTGCACATACACACACCTGCCAGTCTTCATTCCATTACATGACTAGTCCTCAGTTGCGTGGCAGGGCTTTGCTGGGGAGTTGACAGCGAAGGTTGCTTCATAAACCCGGCACGCGTTCATCTCCATCTCCCCCCGCTGCTTTGGGATGAAGGGAAGTGATGATCCAGGGATTTTTCGTTCCCTCTGCTCCGTTGAGCTCACCGTATCACCTTGACAATGTTGCATTCTGTCACAGAGGCCACGGAGATGGCAGTGGGCGCTTGGGAAGGAGGAAAATGCTCAGGGAGAACTTTGTGGGATTTACCCGCCTCCAAGCAAATCCATGAACTGTCAGGCTTAATCGTGCTTTGACTACGAGTGAGGGAGAAAGTGTTGGAAGTGGGTTGTGGTAGGCTGTGGTTGAGGGTGCGGTATGGGGTGTTATGGATAAAAGATGCGTTCTTGGTCGCGCGATGTCTTCTTTACGTGTGTGTGCGTCTGTGTTTTTGTTGTGCTGTGTGTAATGTGCAAGCAGGCAGTATGTGGAAAGTGGAACATTCCTGTCCTGCCTCGACAGCAATGCAGCATAGCTCAGGGACTGTACATCACTATGTAAATGTAAATTGCAGTGTCATGCTGATCAATCCTGTAGGCTGCTGAGACAGGGTTATGTCGGGACCAGTCTGCAGTATCTTGGCTCTATCAGTCAGCCCGTCTGCCCTGTTCTGTGCTCTCTGTTTCAGTATGGCATCACATGAGGCATGTCACATGCTTTTCTCTTCTCTTCAGGAGTATTTGTCTGTCGAGCTGTCTTGCTGGCCAAGCTCCTCCGCGGTTTTAATTTGTTCTTGTCTGACCAACATGCAAGTATTGCAAGACAAAACTTTGAGCAATAAAAGCTATCAACTAACCACCATGTCTCTCTTTGTTTCTACAGGACACAACTCAAATAAGAGAATCCCTTGGGACAGGAAGGAAACAGCAAGACGGTGTGGGACAAGCTGGTCAACAGCTGGCTGGAGGGGAGAAGATATCATTCAAGCCATCAAAACACAGACCTCTGAGTATGCTAGCCATGCTTTAGCACACACAGGAAAGGCTGGTTGATCACAGGAGAAACGCCCACTGCCTTTTTCTGACACACTCCTGAGCCACAAACGCACGCATCTCCCTCTCATCTGTGATTTCCTGTAAACCATCCCTGCAAAGATGCCGATGCCAATGTTGCTGCTGTGGCACTTGTGGTGACGGGGCACAGAGTGCGTGCGCACATCCGGCAGGCAGGCCGGTGGGTCGGTGGGTGTACAGGCACACCAAGAGGCATTTTTAGGTGGGCGAGGTTCAACCATGCGGCCCTGGGCGGGTTCATGGCGTTGGATTACCCTAGTGCTGTTGGCCTGGGGCACGCTTCTCTTCTACATCGGTGGTCACTTGGTGCGGGACAGCGAGCACCCGGAGCGGTCCAGCCGGGAGCTCTCCAAGATCCTGGCCAAGCTAGAGCGGCTCAAGCAGCAGAATGAAGACCTGCGGCGCATGGCCGAATCGCTCAGGTAAGCTGGATGCTTTTAGATTGGAACAACGCCAACCTTCTTTTTTTTTTCTTGCAATAACTGGGATGAACTGCAGGATGTGTAAGTGATTGCACATGCAAAATCATGTCCTGTAGCTTTGAGAAACCTGAACATGCTAGCTGGAGTACTGTGATTGAAACCAGTATACAACATGTGAACACTTTATCCAGGGCTCTTATCTTTGCCTGTCTCGTGCATCGTCAACTTGAGTAATGTAATGTAGTAAAACAAGTAAAACAAAAAAAGTGATGATGAACAATAGAATAATGAAGAATGAAAGTCTGACACAACAGTAGGTGTTACCCCAAATAGTCGACTATTGCGCGATTTCATCTACGGCGCCTGATTCAACTGCCAATCTCACAGTCAAATCATGGCAGTGGCGTGAAAATGTGGTTATGAAACAAAGCATCATTCCATTCAGGCTTTATGGAGGCACTGAATGCCTACATTTACATAGAATTGCTTGAGAAATGAATACTACTGATCTCTGAGTATCTGTGTCTGTACCAGATGATATCCCCAGACTACCACAATATCGACATGGAAAATAAAAAATAATGCAGAGCAAGTACTCTACCTTGTGCCGGCATTTTTACTTCAGCTGTATCATTCCGTATCATAGCAACCAGAGCGTCTCAGCTGAGAAAACGCTTCATGTCCAAATGCTCTCAAGCACTCCCAGCTGTGCATTTTCAGAGGAGCGGGGACAATAGTTGGGACAATAAACGCTTTGGTGGACATGGGCGACGTCTGTCTGTCGATCTTGGTTCCATTCAGTTCTATGGACAGCGCCAAAGCCTGCATTTACACACACTTCAGTAATCATTGTGTGACTTTACCTCTCTCTTTTTGTTTTAATCAAATGTAAAATGCATTCAGAGTAGGCAAAACAGTGAGTTTTAGTTTTATTGTGTTGTATTTTATATTTAGTGTTTTAATTGGGTGTTTTATCTCTTTTGTTTAAATGACAATATGGCTCAATGAGCAAAAGAAAAAAATAAACGTGAGTTGACAATCAGCCTCCAAAAGCCAAGACTTGTTGTATCAGATTTGACTATTAAAATCCTTGGTCGGGGACATCCCTAAACAGCAGTGGTAATGCAGAGGATAAACCATATTAGTGCCCTCGATTTCCATTGGTGGTATTTCAACAGAGAAGCCACATCCAGCAGAGTGGTAAATGCAACCCTCTGCAAGAAATCGAAATGGGCTCACGGTGATATGAATCACCAGGTTTCTCCTTTCAGTTTAAATATCTTGTCCCAAATATCAAAACTAAGGTAAGACAAAAAATCAGGATCTTGGTGTTCAAGGAAACGTACTTAACAAAATGTCAGCAGGGCATTTCAGAAACAAACCTCACCAGCAGTTAAAGCTGAATCATCTCCAGCTTTCTAGTCCCTTATTATCTACAGCTCGGTCTATCCATATGTTCTCGGCTCTGGCGAGAAAGCAGGAGCTGTCTGAACATCTGCATGGGTGGCAAAGTAGAACAGATATGCAGTTTTGATCTGTGTTTGCAGGACCTACTTAGGCCTGTTGACGTTACATCAAATTTTGAGTGCTTCGGTAAAATGCATCAGTTCCCCGAGTTTTGTTGTCACTAGCTCTGTGGATCTGAGATTGTATGCAAAACACACTCAATCAAATGTTATGCACCCCTTTTGCTTGCATGGTCAGCATGCTTTTGGTTTTGTAGTTAAAAAAGCTATGGTGCAATGCATCATTCCCTTAAGTTTCTGCAAAGTCCTCCAATTAAGTAAAGCCTCGAGCTCCTTGGTAGTCAAATCAGAGTCATTTTGCAAACGCCAGAATGTGGCAATGAGATTATTGTTTCCTTAGTTCTTGTGAAAATTTAATCAGCTTCTGATTAAATCAGCATATTGTGTTAAATAAATGTTGCTAGGAAGTTTCATCAAAGTCTGATCAGTGGTGTTGGAGATACTGTGCGTGACGGAGAGATGGATGGACTGTCACACACCTCAGCAGATTTCATTGTGTTATTTTGGCAGACAATAGAACATCGTACGAGCCCATTAAACGCACAGCATCATTCACACATTCAAGCCATGTGTAATGGAGAGACAGATGGTTCTGCTCTTATCTCCGCATGCTGACAGTGTTTCCCTTTTAACACAAACACTGGGTCTGCACATGCGTGTGCGTGTCTCTGAGTGTGCATGCATGTGCAGAGAATGTAGCTGTGTGTCCTCGTGTGCGCCGTATTAACAGCGAACCCGAGCTTCAGATGTTGCCATTGCTGCGCCTCTGTGATATCGCGATTCACTTTGATGCAGGTCCCTCATCAGTGCACACAAACATAAAAATACACGAGCGCACGTCGCTTCAGACAGCTGGTCCCTGATTAAATCCCTTGCTTTTGTAATTATTCAAAATTGGCTCAAAAACAAAGGTGTAATTCATGGCATAAAAAACAAGTGCAGCTTTCAGTCGACCAGTGTCCAGATGGGTCCCCGACACACTGCACGCTTGTTACTTGTTATTGAGTTCGGTTGTTGATCTGGGACCGAGGCCTCCACAGTTGTTTACTGGGGCAGAGCTACAGTGCCTTCTCAAGTCCCTCTAAGCTTCAGCTAAGTATCCGGCACAGCGTGCCAAAAACAGGGCACTGGCTTGCTGAGGTTAAGCTTCATGAGCTATCGACAGAGAGAGGAGTTGGTTTGTCCTGTGTTCAATTTCGTCTTTCTGCCTGCATGTGTGCGTGTGTGTGTGTGCGTGTGTGTGTGTGTGTGTGTGTGTGTGTGTGCGTGTGCGTGCAGTGGTCAGATACAAGCCCAGGAGAGAACTCCACCACCGCCTCATCCTGTAGTGTCTCTTATCCTTACATTAGAGCCCTAATAGACGCAAAGAGGCTGTTACTGAGCTGCCCATCATTCCTGCCACAGCCCCTCCCTTCTCCGTTCATCGCCTCCTCCTGTTTCTCGATTCACTCCTCCTTCACCTCCCTCCTCCTCTGCCTCATTCCACTTCCAAACTGCTGACAGAGGCATGGCACTGAGCCAGACTCCAGCCGGCAGGTTGTCACAGACTGACTGACTATGTAACAACTCACTAGCTCACTGATCGACTAGCGCAACGCACGCCTGACCCAATCCACCGACTTGCATGTTCTGCAGATTTGGACTGAGAACATGAATCTCGGAGTGTTGTACAAGAAGCAGAACCAGTTCTTTACAAGCATCCCATTGACATTGGACAGTAAAGAGGGTTTCTTCCAAAGCACCTAACCTTCACATTAGTGCATTCATTTTTTATAAGTGGCCTCAGAGAGATTTAAACCCATAAAACTGACATATTACACCTTTGTGTTGAGTTGTTGAGCATTAGAAACCCACTGCATAGCAACTGATTTATAGTTCAGAGCAGGATTTAACTTGGTTAGTGCCATCACAGCACAGCAGCTCTAGATGGATGTGCACTGCTTTATTGGGCAGTGTTGTGTAGTCATTATATACCTGAAACGAACTTGTTTACATTGTTCATTCACTTCATGATAGACTGTGACAGTCATGCTGAAGCATGGGGCAATGATTTTCTTTATCACAAAGTGAAAGTTCTTTGCAGCATCACTGACAAGGTGAAGATATTTAGTTATTCAGCCTGCTCAGTGAATTCTGTGGAGGCTACCGATCACGTTTTACCTCACCTTTTTCCCCAACTCTGCAGTATTTTCTAGAGTGGAATTGTCATGTGAAATTAATTAATCTTCAATCAACGCTCAGATTCAAATTAGTATCACCTGGCTGGCCTACAGATTCAGTCCAGTGATTCGGTTATTCAGGCCATTCCAGAGTGATTTGAGTGACAGGCAGCGTGCCAACCTACCAATCACCCAGCAGCATTAATGAGAGGTGAGCACGAGGTCGAGTTGCTCAGTCTGTCTGGCTCCGCCCTCTCTGCAGCTGTCAGTCACCTCGGGCTCGAAGCCACGGCCCCTGCGGAGACAATGACATGCGCCAGCCTGATGGTGTGACATCGGAGGGAGAGAGGGGTGAGAGTGACAGCTGGGCTGAGCGATGAGGGCCTGATCGATCCCCTAGGCATGCCAACAGGGGAATGGAGGGACGAAGGGAGGGAGCGGGCAATGCAGAGGAGGCAAAGAAGAGAGGAGCATGATGGATGGTATGAGGGCTGCACTAAGTAAAGAGCATCAAGGGGGAAATGGAAAATGAGAACTGAGGGGATGAGAAAAGATGTGGAGACCACAGTCATTGCGCTAAAGTCTTATATACACATGGTACTTTTTGCATACTTCAGCCTCATTTGGGTCCCTGTCCTTCAAGTAAAATAGAAATGTAAATTGTAAAAGCAGACGTGTAGCTCGCTGTGCTGAGGCCACTGTCCACCCATGTATAGCGAGACAGTGCGGCCCCGCTAAACAGATGCCGCTTCCAGACCTGGACTCCCATCGACCCGGCCGTCGCGCCGTCCCGGCAAGGGAAGGTCTACTACCACGCACACTAGCCCCATTGTGGGAGCTGTCTGCGGTCAGGACATCTCTGTCAAGTAGGGCTCAGAGCGGTGCTGGCCTGCTCTGGATGTGCTGAGGCGCTGAAGCATGCCAGGCAAGAATGCACCATTCAGAATCAGTTTACTTGGAATTATAACTGTTTGAGTCAGTGGATGTAACACGTAGAGGCAAGATCAACTGATTCGACACGATGCAGAAATATTCACGCAAACACAACAGATGCACCACCCTACATCTGTAGGGTAGATGTACTACATCTACTGTAGTACATATAAAAGGGCTGCAGATGATTAGTTTTCATTATCGATCTTTCATTTTGATGGCAATTACTTTATTGACATTTATTGAGGTAACGTTACTGGTATTGAGTTTGCTAACGTTGCCAAGAACATTGTTTTGCAGGTTATAAATATTTTTAATGTTGTTGTCCTTTTTCTGGCTGCTCCCTTTCGGGGTCGCCACAGCGGATGATCCACTTGTAGATTTTGGCATTAGTTTTTTTACACTTCCTGACGCAACCCTCGCCCATTTTTGGTAGCCGGGACTGGAAGGGAATCGAACCCGCAATTATCCACTGCGCTACCGGCTGGGTATGTTATAAATATTTTTAATATTAGTCAGATAAGAACATTAAAAAGAATACATTGCGAGTGTTTATTTAAACTAACTTTAACAATAACTTCTTTAAATCAGTCTCTTTTCTTGTTCTCCACTAAATGAATCCTGTCCTCTGCCCTGTTTGTCACTCTGCCTGAGGAGAAAATGCTGTGCTCACACTGTTTATTTGGTTGTCATGACTTCGCAAGTGATTGACGTCACTGTTCCAGTTGCTCATCCTCAAAATGGAGAGAGAGCACACAACCGTTTGTCTGAGTTAAAAGGAGGGAACAGCTCTGCAGAGTCATGTACTTGTGACCTCATGACTTTCCATAAAAATCCGAAGACGCACCAGCAATAATTTAGGAGCAGCGAGCTGCCCTCCGCCTTGTTTCAGATGTTTTGATGCCAGCTCCACCACACTGCCTTCAACAACATAGACCCAATGTATCAGTAATGAAATTCATCGCAAACAATTTTCAATCAAATTTCTATTCATTTCATTGATTCATGGTTGCAGCTCTAAAGTACAGTACAATACAATCTTAAAATATATATGGGGAAGGAAGTGTTCCCATTATCATCTCTGATCTTTCAGGACATGCCTTTCAAACCAATTCTGAGCAGTAGTGGTGGGATTTCATGGTAATACCAGACTTCTCTACTAATTTATAGTGTTTACGTGCCTTTTCCCACTGGCCCATTCCTGTGGTTTATTAGCCTGACTCTGTAGTCAAGTGGTTTGATGTAACACATAGTGAGTTCCCAGGATCTGGAACATGTCGGTCCAGTCTTCTTCGACATTACAGTGTAGTGATGCCTTTATACATGTGTATATATGTGTGCAGAGTGCAGGGACAGTAAATCAAAGTTCAGCAAATTGCCTTCATGTAGCCTGCTTTCATCTACTCCACCCAGAACACTTTACATCTCCATCCATATGTATGGCTTTTCGGGTCAGCACATAGGTTTTCTTTTGAAGTCAACCAGAGTATATTAAATGTTAACCATGGAAATATGTATGCGCCTCAGTGCCACCCAGGACCCCACCAACCAAACTGCTCCGATCACCCTGCGAACTCCATGGTTGCAGGGTGCAGGGGCAGGAGCCAACGGAGCGACAGCTGGGGCAGCATTTCAGAGGAAACTGGGTTGCATGCTGAACCTCACCTGCTTTCCGGCGGGGCTCATCACCCCCTGCTTTCATAGCTTGTCGTTCACTGCGCTGTATTCCCCTCAACCCCCACCCCCCACACCCCTACCTTTCCGCCCCGCCTCCCTTGAGTCAGAGATTTTCTCATCTGCTACCTCTCCTGTATCGTTTGATTAAGACGCTGTTGAATCCAGCTGCCTCGTCTAGTCTGTGCTTCAGGTTCTCTAGAGATACCGTCAGGGATCATTTGTGTATTTGTGTACGGTGCTTGCTTCCTTCCTGTGCGTGTGCATCTGTGGGTTTTGATACCGCTGAGTGTTTGGATATATTTTATATCCCCGGTCTTGGTTGGGGATGCTTGTGTTTTGTCTACACCAGCATTGTGTCTCAGCAGCTTATGCCTCTTTGGAGCATGATAGCTAACCTCTGCACTGCATTGCTGCTGCTAGCCTGTGCTAGTCTGGCCTATTTCTTCTGCCTCATTCAAGGAGATGTGTTGCTTTATGTTACAGTTTTAGCAACACTTAAAACTCCAGGGAAATGATGTCACTTCGGAAATAGTCCTACTTCCTGTACAATGGTGTAAGTAGCAGGGTGTGGCCTTTGGGAGATCCTGTTGA
The DNA here is from genome assembly GCF_042242105.1 of Pempheris klunzingeri. NCBI lineage: Eukaryota > Metazoa > Chordata > Actinopteri > Acropomatiformes > Pempheridae > Pempheris > Pempheris klunzingeri. The sequence goes on along the minus strand of NC_092029.1, from coordinate 14,965,321 downwards.
ATATTGTTTGAACAGCCTTCGCTGTGAGAATAGATAGCAGAGTTGATACTTGGAAAGAAAATACTCCTGGGTCTTATTTCAAAAGATCTGTGTCAGGCAACTGAAATGGGCACACAGATTTCACAGAGAAAGGAAGAGTGAATTTAAGACCCATGATGCCACAAAGGTATGGAAAGGTGTGTCTGTCCATCACATACTTACATAATGTAGGCATTAAAGAATCCTCCCTTTTCTCCTCAGTTATTTCCATAGCTTTGAAGCACAATGCTTAGTTAGCCCTCAGTGAAGTGGGAGGCCAGTGCTTCTCAGGGGCTGAGGCTAGAACAGTGAAGGGGGAGCTGTGCAGCAAGAAGAGCTGTTGCAACTTTAAAAGTCTCATCTTTATGCCTGCCAGCGACTGATGTTCCTCACTCAGGGAGCAAATTGAGTTTGCATGCCTTGATGACTCATTAGCATGGCCTTTGCAGCACTTCGCCAATGCCCCTGTGCATTTGAACATATTCCATTTTTAATAGTTTTATGTAGAGGAATTGATTTGGTATAATGTCAGTGGCAGTTCTTTTTTCTCCATGGCTGATTTCAGCTCTGTGCTCTCAGTATGAGTGCTCGTGTGTGCATGCTGTAGTTAATCGACACAGAGTGGGGGACATTTCTATTTATACCTTTTTGTATTTATCATGAATTCATAATTGACAAAGATCACACAGATCAGTTTACATATATGCTCTTGAAAGCAGCGTATTACTTTAATGTGGACTGCATTAAATGGACTGAAAGGCTGCCCAAGCATCTCTTCAACTATGATGAGCAATGTGCAAGATAATCAACTGTAAATTTGCTAGACCTCTCAAGTACATGCTCACATTTTATCAAGAAAAAGTCCCAAAGAACTATAGAAACCATATAGCTGAGTTGTATGTCAACGGCAAAACAGCACATGGGAATGATCAGTCATTTTGCAAAGTCATGACCTGTGATTTTGTTCGCCAATAGATGCTTTTAGTCCTTCTTCACACATATAAGAAAGAAAGGGGATTTCCAGTGCGGCTACAGATTAATGGTCAGAGTACGGTAACAAATTACATCTAATCTATTTGCTGCACTTGTGATTTGACTGTGTCTTTCCTTCAAGTATTTGTATTCACTATTGAGTTAAAATGTCAGCCCATTGCATTAGGCAGGCATTCTTAGAACCAAAGGTGGAGACTAATTACAGTAATTTCTTCTTTTAGTATAGATTTTAAATCAAAGTCACAAAGAAATGGCATTTACTTTCCACGTGTCTTCATTATTTGACATTCAACACATAGACTTCTCATTGGGTACTGAAAGAGGATATAATGCTTGGATGTATTGTTCAGAGGTAGATGGGCTGGACCTAATAAACATGGGAAATGATTCAGTACTTTGTACATATTTTTGAGCTTAAAATAAATAAACTGGGACAGGGCTCCAGGAGGCCCCACTGTGGTGTCTCAGCAAATGAAACAGAATTATCACTGGTGAGAACTAAAAGATGCCAGCCGTCACAACTCAGTTTCACCACAACTTAAAAGTCCAGAAATGAGAATCAAGTCGCCCCAATAAGATCAAGAACATACCAGAGATGTGGATGCTGGGATGATACATTTTCCTGCTGCTTCCTAAAACTCCTGCACCTCATTAATGACTATTGCAAGTAGGTGTTGTAGCTGTAAAGTGAAGCAGAATTCTGCCAATGTGTGGCCTCCAGCACTTTATTCAGAGACTGATTTTGGTTGATGCTGTAAGAGGTCTTCCTCAACATGTGCAGATCATCATGGTTTTTCCAGATAAAATATCTTGAGCAAATCAGAGTGATGTGCACAAATCTTTCACATGGGATTCATTTGTTTAGTGGGATGGGAAATTCTGCAGTTTCAGCTAAGTATGTCTGCATTGTCGGACATTTTTGCTTTGTCATCCTTAAGTCAGCGCACACATGCTCCCACGCTCACCCATCGCATCCTATCCTTGTGTCTGTTTCTCCCAGGATACCAGAGGGTCAGGCAGAAGCTGGGTCCCTGGCTGCAGGGAGACTGCGCTCCCTGGAGGATCAGTTAACCAGAGCCAAACAGAAGATCCACAGCTTCCAAAAACTCACCGGAGATGGTAAGCAAAGCTGAGTCATCCAAAAGGTTCAAGGAAGTATTTGGCACAGAGCATGGAAATATGAAAGGATAGACTTTTAAGGTGCTGGGGTTGACTATATATGGTGAAAAATCAGTCTCACCCAGTGTTGAACCCGCTGCTGCTGCAGCTTAACAGCGATGATGGCAGAGCCACGCCGTTGGATGGGCTGGGTTATGTGCGCATTTGCCACTCTAAGCAATGGTCAGAAGGCCAGGAAAGCTGTCAGGTGAGCGGGGAAATGTGTGAATGAAGTGGAAGCAGTGAGAATGCCCCAATGGCAGAATGGGAGAGAGAGAGCAGAAAGAAAGGAGACAGACAGAGAGAAAATAAAGAAGGACATGTGAGCGTGGAGGGCAGCACAGGGTCAGCGTCTCCATCATGCTGCAGGGGAAGAAAAAGCTAAAAATACCCTCCAGCTTTTTTCCACCAAGGGAGGGAGTGAGAGGAGAAGAGGGAGTGTGAGAGAGGACGGTAAAAAAAAAAGGAGCTTTTCCCTCTTCACCTTCTTCTCCTCCTGCTTCAGGCTGTCCTTCCCTTTCCTCGTTTTTTTTTTTTTTGTTTCTCTCCGCAGAAACCAGAGCAGGCAGCTGTGTTATCCATGCGGGTTACTCCACATTGTTTGGCTTGGGTGGGGTATAGAGTTCCTTCCTGTTGTTAGAACTGTGTGAGAAAACACATGAGAGAGAGCCATGAGGCACAAAAACAGTGATCAAGTATTCATTAATGAGGTCAAAGCAGCACCCAGGGACAAAGTATGAAAGAGGAAAAACTTAATGGTTATATACCAAAACCTTGCTTTGTGTCATTAGCCTATTTAGGCTCACATACTTTAAATGCTCGAACATTCCTAAAGACCTCTTGGCAGCCTTTCCTACCTTGTTCCTCCAAGCTGCGTTCCCATGGAGGTGCTTTGAAGTTAACGTCATCGATTCATTGTTTTAGATCTTACCTATGCCTCAAATGTCGTGCCAGCTGAGTATCTTTGTTATGCTTTGTTGTGAGCTGTTCTCTCTTACCCCCGCTGCAGGCCCCGGGCCCACTCAGGAGGAGCTGCGAAGGAGGGTCGAGAACGGCGTCAAGGAGTTCTGGTACTTTGTTCGCAGCGAGGTGAAGAAATTAGCCAACGTTGAGCCCAGCGAGAGGCAGAAGTACGCCGACACACTCCTGCAGGACCTGGGACACCAGGAGAGGTGGGTGTATGGTCGGTTGAAAAAGTGGCAAATAGTCAGAAGTGGAAGTGTCAGAATGGCCCACGGGGATTTAAATCCATGGCGCAGTTGACACCACAATCATTAGAAAACAGATTATTGGGGCAGTGTCTCAGTTAGTAGCACTGTTCTTCTAGATAGAGGCTTGAGGCAGACATGGCTGGACCGGGCTTTATGAGGGGAGTTTGTGTCGTCTTCTTATGTCTGCTAAGGTTTCCCCCTCCAGTCCAGAGCCATGCACCTTAGGTGAGCGTGAATGTGTGCTCGTCCACCTGTTTTGGTTTTTTTTTTCTATAACTTAAAAATGCAGAACAAAAGGAGACAAGCTATGGAAAATATTCAGCATCACTGAAATAACACATCCCAGCAAGTATTGGGACATTCAGTCACTGTGTTTCCTATTAGTAAATATAAACCCTTCCAGTATTGTGGACTTAACCAGCTTAACAACTCATTTTGTTTCTATAATGATGTGAATGTTAAGTGTTGATAGTGATGTTTATCATTAGCTTAAAAGCTGCTGATTTTAGAAGCATTTTGTTGTATTAACAGCCTGACACCAATAATTGAATTAAACAGTAAATCTGGTGTCTGCGGCTGTCACTGGGCTGTAATAAACTCGTCCAGTCATTCACTCGGACTGAATGAAGTGAGTGGACAGCCGACCTGCCTGTCTGCCTGCCGACTGTCGCTCAGCGAGCTAACAACACAAAGCACAGCCTCTGAGCCTGGTGAGCAGTTGCAGTGAGCTAAAGGTAACGTTAAGTTTGTGACGGCTGTCTAGCTTGTGTTTATATGCTCGTGGCATTTAACAGAGTTGTTTATTTGTTAGACTGAAAAGCTGAGAGAGGCTGTCAGTCAGCGGTTGTGTACAGAAAGAACGAGGAACCCGGCGGCAGTGTTCTGGTCGTCTCCTCACTGCCCAGTAACATTAGTCAGGCGGCGCGTTCATGTGTTGTGGGGGGGAGTGGCTTTGAAAATATCCCACCCCCGTCCTTGAGGCTTTCTTCTAGCTACTCTTGCTAGTTGCAGACTCTGCCTTTAACTGATAACACTGACAAATCAGCTGGGACAGCCAGTATATAAAGGCCTGGATACTGCAACTCAATACTTTAATGCTGTGGACCTAAATGTATTGAGATTCTTCAGCTGTCAAATACTAATGTTTTTAGTATTGCAACTTATTTTGACAGCAATAGTTAAAATAAAACTGTACCCATCTCTATTTATAAATTATGTGTTGTTCCCAACACCTCTGCCTCCTTCTGATGATGATGATATTAAAGTAAAGCCGAAAGCCTGACGCAGCAAACTTGCCAGTGTTATGTTTGTGTCGTAACCGAAATGGATTCGTCGTTTAAGCAATTTTTAAAGCAACATTTTTAAGGATTTTCTCTTTCCACCTTCTCAAAATCACATTTTTGTCATTTAAAGACTAAACGGTTATATAAACAAAATAATCAACACATCACTTCATGTTGAAAATAAACTTTAGTAGAAGCCGTAGGTGGACAGATATTATTTGTGCCTCCGGCCCTTTCCCCATTTCTTCTCGCGGGCTACTGTTCACCGTCACCTCCTACTGATGATGTCAAAGGACATTTGCATGAGAGCTCCATAGCAGCGCTTGCAGAGGCTGCAGAGAATCAAAGGGCAAAGGTCACAGACGGGCCCTGTCTGTGATCTGGATGGCTCGCCTCCACACAGCTGAATGAAGAAAGGCGTGGTGCCACTTAGCCAAGTGGGTTTTTGTAATCCTGCTGAAGTGGCTTACAGGGCCCATTGTCTTAGTCATTGCTGCCTAAGCAGCTTTCCAGAGACTGATTCCTCACCCCATACACACACACAGGCATGTACGCACACACACACACACAGAGTGACAGACTTTCACATGCATTCACTTTCGGCCTAAGCCCTCCAGCTCTCTTTGTATGTGCTGCAGGCGAAGGCAGGGAGAGCCAGCACAGATAGGGGCAGAGGTGGAAAGAGCAATGAAATGTTTGCCTCAAAGAAATGCACTGCTCCCTCATTTAAATTCTGCTCAGGAAGGAGGTAAAGTCCTTGTCTTTTCCCAAGTAAAATAAAAATGTGGCACATCAAGAAAGTATGCAATCACTTACCTGCGCTCCTAATGAAAATGATCACTGCATTATGAGGAGCTTTCAGTTTCAAAGTTTTATAGACTGCTGAAATGGAAGAGTGTGAAAGGTCACAGCGTTTCAAAGTTCAAGTGGCTCCAACAGGAAATGAGCACCTCTGCATCTATCACACATACATGCTGCACATGGAACGCGTGGCTTGAACTTACATCACTATGCCTGAGAATAAACGCCTCGCTAAAACCTACATCTGAAACAGAAATAAACTGAAAAAAAGTGAAAGTAAGCGATATATTCCCGCACAACCCCGCACATAAACTCTTTAAACTCCTCCCGTCGGGTAGGCGCTGCAGAGCACTGTACGCCAAAAAACCACCAGACACAGAGACAGTTTCTTCCCCCAGGCCGTTACCCTGATGAACTCTCACTAGTCTCAGAGACTCAGGAACCACTGTGCAATAGTCCCATACCTCTGCACATTTGCACTACTTTTGCACTACAATATTACACTACATAAATGCACCGCACCTACCTCCACTGTATATACTGTTGTTATGAGTACTTACATTGTTCTTGTTCTTATTGTTGTAGTTTATTTCTTACTTTTTTACTGTACATAGAGAGATAAGTTTCACCGGAGTCAAATTCCTTGTTTGCTTGTACAAACTTGGCCATTAAAGTTGATTCTGAATCTCACAGCATATAGATGCCGAACATGAGGGAAAAAAACTGGGAAACAAATAAATCATAAGAGTGAATCCCAAAAGTACAAAACGCAGTATCACACTGCTGACCCATGCCGGAGGAAGGATAGGACAGTAAGGCTGAAGCACAGCACGCTAAAGGCCTTTTGGCCAGTGACAGAAGATCTTTTGTCTGTCCTCCCTGTTGCCTGTCCTCTGCCTTATCTGACCGGGTGACACTCACACTGTAATGTTAACCTGAAACCTTGTAATTGCTCTCCCATTCATGTAGCGTCACTACTCAGAAAAGCTGTTCTCTGCTGCCAAGCCCAGCGGCTGCAGCCTTAACGTCTGCGGTTTGAGCCAATCAGAGGCACTGGGGAAGCCCACAAGGTTCACATACAGCCAGGACCACACACACTTGTATACAAACAAGAGCATACACCCTCCCCCCAATGCATAGGGACTGCAGGGCTTCGTGGCCGTGTGGTGCTCCCCTACCTCGCTGCCAAATCCCTCAGGGCTTGTCCGTTGATTCCCTCTTGTTAAGTTTTGCGGCCAGTCAGGTTTGCTTTTCCTTCCCACAGAGGGTCACTGACGGCTCCCCCGTGCGCTTCTGGAAGAGAGTTTGACATCCGTTCACACATTGTGGTTCCAGCTTCAAAATGGGACAATGAGTAATGATACTGTCTTGGTTGCAGAGAAAGGCACTATTCACCCTGCCTGTTGAAATGGGACATGCTGCTTTGTGTGTGTCTCTGCATGCACTACTGAATATGTGCATAAGAAGTCTCAGTCACACAGGATGTGACTGATTTGGGTCAAAGAAGTGAGTAATAAATTAAGCTTGCATAAGTGTGTGTGTGTGTGAGACTGTGTGTGTGTGTGTGTGTGTGTGACATTGTGTGATTTGTTTGCATCTGCCCTGAGCTGCACATATTGGAGCTCTTGGGCATGTTTTAAGTGGATGGTCACGATATTTGGAAGTGTGTGACACAGACACAAATTCGCTGTCAGAGGCTTGCAGATGGCAGACTTAATCCAAAAAAGAGCTAAACAACCGCAGACACGTTGTTGTAGTCAGTCATGGTGACATAAATGACACTTTTCCTATAAATATCCTGAAAGCATGTTGAGCCTTGGTAATGTTTAACACAAAGCATACTGCTAACATATGCTGTCTGCTGGAAGCTGTTATCCAAAGTGCTACGGTAATGTTGTGGGAACCTTTGTAGGCTGTAAAATCTACCTGCTGGAGTATGCAAATCACATGATTCAAGTTTTGCAAAGGAAAATTTCCATGTAGGAGTTAAAGTTCACTTGTTCACGTGGATTGGAATCACTGGGATCATTGCCTTAAATACAAATAAGTGTTTAGAAGTTGCTCTCTGCTGTACGAACAAGTTACCCTTTTAATTGGATCATGACAATGAACCTGTTACTGAATCCTTGCCACACGTTCTAAATGGCTCCTATGGGAATAAAGCGCATTACGAAGCAAGGCAAGATAGAGTTGGTGATGTGTTTCATCATCTAGTCAAGTAGTCCCCAACATGTTTGTACTGTTTAGTTCAATTTTGACTTCAGTTAAAAACCCTCAGCTCAACAATTGAGTCGAATGTCGTCATTGTTAATGAGTTAATTGTTAATGTGTTATGTTTAATTACAGTGTTTGAGAAACATTCTTTGCAAAGGTAATGAAGCATCAAGCTTTCAGAGATGTAGTTTTGCTTTTTGAATATAAAACTAGGCTCCTTGTACTTACATTTGTCAGTCCGGGCAATGTTTATAAATGTGATGAGAAGTGGTTTGCAGGGAACACTGATGCCAAAGGAAGATTGGTGAGGTACTGGTCCTCGTCTGCACTTACTGCCAGTGGTCACATCTGGGGAATTTGCTGCTAGGTGTACATTGTATTACAAACGGTGAAAAACCACACAAGCGCCCTCAGAGTTCTGAGCAGTCAGTGTCTCTGTCCGGCTTGTTATTTGAAGAATCTTTGTTTCAAGTTTTGAAATGTGTCTGTTGCCACAGGTCCATCATGACAGACTTGTACTACCTCAGCCAGGCGGACGGAGTGGGCGAGTGGAGAATGAAGGAGGCTAAAGACCTGTCGGATCTGGTCCAAAACAGAATCACCTACCTACAGGTATCTACAGGCACACCTGCTGCTCAGCCAACTGGCCTCATACTCTCTCTCGCTGTCTTTCACACACAATTATACACACACACATCCACATGTGGACACATATACATTGTAAGCACTGATGCGAATGTTTCCCTCACACGTACAAGCGTGCATATGCAGTTTTGAGGACGTTTTTTTCACACTTGCTTGTCTCATTTGCACCATCCATAACTGTCAGCATTAGTTTCCACGAGGAGCAGGTGAGGGCTGTGATAGCAGACTGTTTCAGCAGGCTGATCTGACAAGCAGGATTCTTGTTGCTTGTCAGCGCTTTAGTGACACACACATGCACCAGCGTCAAATCACGCAGACACACATGCAGACTTGCAAAATGACAAATCGACAGACTGGCATATGCAGAAATGCAAAAACGTCTACGCAGTACAAAGAGAGACACATATTTACTCAGGCTTGGATAGATGCATGTACGCTCACAGCTCCACACACACACACACACACACACACAACCCGAGACCCATGACACATCCTCTCACCCCCAGCCGCCGCACTCCCCTTCCTCAGCTCTGGTGCTGCCGGGTTCTCGGGTGGGGCGGTGCGCCGCGGCACTGGGCCCTGCAGCATTAATGAGCCGGTGTGTTTGATGAAGAGGACCCAGTCAGTCTGGCTGGGCGGAGACAGCACCACTAACAGCTGCTGTCACCACCGCTGAGGGATCACACCGCTCCACCAGCTGCCATCACTAATTCATCACACACACACACACACACACACACACACAGAGTCGTGCACAGATGGATTCACCCACACCTACGCAAGCAGTTGGCGCACACGCATACGCACATACGCCCAGCCACAAGATTGATGTACGGGGAGATGCTCCATGTGTGTGTGTGTGTGTGTGTGTGTGTCTCATGCTATCTTTCGCACACACTCACACGTCTATATGTACACACACAGACAGACTCCTCCCTCCTATCCTGCTGTCTCTGCCACCCACACCAGCCTCTCCCTTCATTCCTGGTTTAACTAACTCCATCTCTGCGTCTGCTCCATCTGTCCACTCTCAACATTCAGCGAACATGGCTGGGTTCTTCACATGGATTTCTGTTGAGCATGCTTTTCATCTATTTTTGCACTTTGAGCCTTTACCCAGCAAACATTGTTCGTACGGTGACGCCATGTCCCTGGCCAGAAATGGCTCTGGTCGAACACCAAAAACTGCAACATGGTCATGAGGCAGACGGCCAGATGGTGACGCTTCCACGTCTAATAATGGTCCCGTCAGACCCTCAGGAAATATTGATCATATTATTGCTGTGAAAAAAGCAAATGCGTGTGTATTTTTTTCTAAATGTGGCATTTGATTGACAATTTATCCGTGAAATGGATGCGATCATTCACACTGTGACGTCCACTCCACCCACCAAAAAACTCAAATTACCCAGTTTTTTAAATATACAAAACATTTTTATGTCATTTATGTGTGTCTACATGTAAATTATATTCTTGTCACATTATTTCAATCCTTTGGTGTTTTTATGAATCAAAAGTATCCAAGCTGTCTTTGATCCTGCGGTACACACCCCACACACACAGTACAAACATAATATCTCGCGAGACCTCGTGTCACCTTGTCCCGCACTCAAAACCCAAGACAAGACAATTTTTGTGAGATTCATCAGAAATTCCGGCACTGGCCAACACGACAGCTGTCTACTGGTAAGCTTTTGAAGTGCATAGAGCTCCAGGGTCACTTGGATGTAGTCTCAAACATGCTCCATGAAGAGCTGAGGGTGGTGGGCACAAAAGGAGTTTGTGATAACAGTGTGATTTTCATACTTGGCATTAGATAAAAAAGGTTCATAAATGACCAGAATTTATTTTATTTTACTGATATATTCGTACTGTGTTCATACTTGTTGCTTTTGTTGGCATGTTTGTATTAAAATATTGTCCAAAAGTCAGGATTAATAGTTTTGTTTTGTTACAAGAAAGAAGTCTTTGTTCCAATATTAATTTAGTTCCAGGCCGTGCGGTGCATTAAGATGTTATATAGACATCCAGTTTTGACTAGGACACCAAGTGGATTATTTTTAGACTGACTTTAACATGGATTTTGGCTAGTTTGTCGGCTAATGTTTAGGATTAAAGCAATTGAATGCACACTGTGCTTACATGGGAACCACAGAACTATTTCCGCTTATGCTACTATGATGCATAACAGGGTGTCTTGATTTGACAGCGCTCGTACAACATCTCAATGTTTGCACGTCCCCAGTTTGGAAAAGCAGGCACGAGTCCTAGCACTGATGCTAAGCAGTGTACTGTTGTGGATGGGGGGCCAGCAGAAAAAAAATATTTTAGCCACCTAGAAGAAGGCTCACCTGATCAATACCAGACTCCATTTACCGAAATAGTCATTTTACCTTGCTGAAAACGGGAGTTCATTGTGCTACCACTGCATTGATCAGTGCACTAAGACATTGGTTTGGATCCAAGCTAACTATTTAAAACATAGAAGTCACACAATAAAGCAAGTAAACTTGTGAATGGAATCTGGTGGCCTTTAAGCAAGTGAAACAGAGAATGGCTTCAGTTCCCTGTTGAAAGAGCCATGTGGCAGCAATGCAAAGCTGTGAAAATGTTCTAAATGTAGCGTACATTTACAATAATTTTTTTCAGATGGCTAAGATGAGACCATGTTGACAGCAGTGCATTGCTTGGCATTTGTGACTCCAATCTGCTCCTCCAAACTGGGGACGTGCTTAACCACAATATACTGTAGGCAATACACTAACTACGGATAAGTATCTTGTGCAACCCATCTTCAAATAGTCCAAACTAGCCCTTTAAAGTTATAGTCCTTGAAGCAGCTATAATCAGTGTTTTTTATATCAACAATACAGCACATAACTATAAATGTAATGTTCTCTGGCTTGGATTTTCTGGTAATGATTTTAGAGTTTGCTCTAGGGGGAGCTCTTTGACAGTTCTGTCATTGTGGATGTGGAACTGCCCAGTTCGTCTAAAAGGCGCGCTGTAGCATCGTCAAGTGTAAAAGGAGGGACAACCCGTGCACTACAGGTGGAGGGCGTCCATGGTCTTCAATGAGCTGGATATACTGAAAATATGCTGGCAACAGAGAGCAGATAAACATCACTTATACAAAATGGAGTGGAGTCTTACTTTAGACCTCAAGTGTGTGCAGCTTTCTTTCATCTCCCACCACATTTTTACCTGAGGATGACATACTATTTCTCTATTTCTCATATCTAGTTGTTCTCAGCCATATTCCTTACACAAACAATTCCACACTGGTCTCCCTGAACTGAATCACCCTGCAACTGCCACTGTGTTTCCCAGGCGCAAAGCACACTGTTTAAACAGGCACTTAACCTACAGTACAAAACAGCACTCAGCGCCTGCCTTTGTGCAAGCATCTGCCGTCATTATCCTTGAACTGAGTCTCTCAGCGGTTCAGAGTCATTCCAGCCTCATCATTATCAACCCGAGATCCAATGGTGGCCACCACAGCACACGGCTCATGGCACACATTGATCTCATGCAGACATTGTGGCTCAGATGTCGAGCTCCGTCGAAAGAAAAGCTCCGTGCGTGTTCTGTTGTAAGGCCGCCACTGTACATTGTTAGTACATTAAGTTAGTTTGCACCTAAGGGGCCTAGAAGTGAACAAGTAGCCCGTAACTCTGAAAAAATACCTGTGCGGCTTGGTCTGTCAGCTCGCTGGCTGCTGTGCTCTGTTCATGTTATTGAACAGCAGCGGTGGGAATCAGTTTTCAGCACCTAAAGGAGCCTCTCCTCTCCTCTTATTTCCTCCTTTCCTTTCCTTTTCTTTCTTCTCCTCTCCCCTCCTCTCCTCTCTTCTATCCTTTCTTTGTTTCTTATAGCCTGTCCTTGCCCCTCTTTTCTATTGCCGCCTGTCCTCTTTCTCATTTCATCTCCACTCGTTTTTTATCCTCCCATCTCTCTTCCTCTTCGCTTCCCTCTTCTTTCCTCCTCCCCCTCTTCCTCTTCCTCTCCTGCTAGTGTGTGATAGGCAGCGTTAGCCGGTGGGTGCCGTGCGGCCTGATTACTGTGAACCATCCACAGCTGCAGCAGCCTAATGAGGAAAACACTCCCATCAGCTGGTAATTGCTGTTTAGGAAGCTGGTTGGCACGAGCATTGCGGAGTCGCTCACACCGGCTGCCGAGTGAATCACAACCCGCACGGCGACTCATCGACAACGCAGCATGTGTCACTCTGTTGGTTTCCTTTTTTTTTAACGCAGAAAAGAGAAATCCTTGTTTCTTCTCCCAGCGCGTCTCATTTGGTATTCTGCCCCTCAAACATATGATATTGAAGCTAATTTATGAGATGAGGAGAAGGGGGGAGCGTATCAGAGAGAAATGGGTATGAGGAAAGAGAGTGGTAGAACATAGAGGGGAGAGAGAGAATGAGGGAAAGGGAAAAATAATGAAAAAGACAAGGAAAAGGAGACGAAGATAAATTGGGGCAGTGGAAAGTGAAGGAATGAGAGAATGCAAGAGCAACAACGAAAGAGATTAGGGACAGCGAGATATGAAAGGATAAGGCTGGTCGTATTCCATATTTTACTTACTGTTAACAAATCCCAGGAAAAAAACCAAACCTAACGAGCTAGTCCATCTCCCAGTACTTTGTGACTTCCCCGTCAGTGGCACTCTGCCTCAAGCCAGCTGATTTCTACTGAGGACTTGAATCTGAAAAAGGCAGTCGCAAGTTTAAGCTGGGAATGTAATTTTGTAGCAAAAGTTATTCCAACAGGAGTAAATGCTCATTTATGTGTTTTCAATAGTGCTTGGACAACAATGATGGAAGAAAAGCTATATCAGGCTTTGATGACATGGACAAAACTTTTTACCATAAAGTATGAAAATACAAGATAGATTTATTCTTTTACAACAAATGGTAGGGGGAAAAAAAGAGATTGAAAACACATTGTAAAAGAAGAAATTGCGAGGTTATCATGGAGAGAGAAGAGAAGAATAAACTGGCGGGTAAAGAGAGAAAGGCAAACCTAGAAATAGAGTGAACAGGTATAAAATTAGAGCAAAGAGGAGTATGAGACAGACGGGCAAAAGGAACAAAGAAAACAATATCAGCCATGTGTTATTACAAGTCAAGGAGCAGGGCTTTGAGAGATACAAGACGGAGGTCAAGCAATAAAAAATGTTGAAACATTCCTTCCTCCTCTCCTCTTAGAACCCCCCAGACTGCAGTAAGGCGAGAAAGCTGGTGTGTAACATCAATAAGGGCTGTGGTTATGGCTGCCAGCTCCACCATGTCGTCTACTGCTTCATGATCGCTTACGGTACCCAGCGCACGCTCATCCTGGAGTCTCACAACTGGCGCTACGCCCCCGGCGGCTGGGAGACCGTCTTCCTGCCTGTTAGTAACACCTGCACCGACCGCTCTGGGGCCACCACTGGACACTGGTCAGGTAGGTCCCCACACACACATCCCAGCATCGCGTACGAGCCCCACACAGTCACAACCTCAGTGCTGCCCGTGAAGATTGTGATTGGTTGCTTAATAATCCAAAAACCATCTCTTTTATTTTGACTATCCAAGCTAAAAAAAATAGGGTCTGCCAGACCCCCTCTTTTGTGCTGCTACAGCGAAAACAAAGTGCAAATTCCCTGGCTAAGCAGGCCTATGCAATTCCTGTTAAAGCACTTTGGCAGCCAATGTAACAGCAGCAGGTTATTGTTCAAAGGTTTCACTGCCAAGAAATCCTGTCACTCGTTTTCAGTAAACAACCAGCTCCTCTGACCTACAGTGAGTCTCTACTTGTTGTGTCTAGATAAAGACAGAAATTGCGAGGAATCATTTTTGCAGAGGTCCATTATCCGTTAACTCAGGCACGGCCAGAAGAAAATCCACTTTGACATCAATATTTGATCTAGTGTTGAATCTGAAAATGGTGCTTTTCTTAACCCATATAAGTGAAAATCTACTTGAACTGACAACCCTCTGTGCATAAGTCCACTACTCTACTCTTGAAGTGCTGTGCATGGGTCAATCGAGCATATCTAGTATTCAACCATAGATATACATTTTTAATCTTATTTTTATTTATTTATTTTCATAAAAGGTTTTCCATACTACAGTGGAGGCCTCAATGAGTGTAACCATCTATGGAGGGTCTTGGCATGCAATTAGCTTCCAAACTGAACTTCCTGGTTCATATTTCATATTCTCACCAGTACCTGTAGCACCGCCCCTACACCAGCACAGCCTCGAGGTGTTTGGAGGAAGGGCTATTGTTGGTCTAAATGCAGTCTTAATGATTTGTTTAGAGCCAGGCCTGGGAGGGGATTTTACCTGCAGGCCGAGTGTGTATCCCTGGGGCCTGCTCAGGCTCAGTTCAAAGACGTGGGCCCAGTCACCATTGGGAAATTTTACCTTTCTCGTGGGAAAGGAGCCATAGCTAGCACAATGGGGGAGTGGTAACAATTAAAAGTTAGCAGGGTCAACTCTATGCCAGCCCTGTTGGAGTGTCTGGGTGAGGTGGCTCCAAGAGAGGATGCTACCTGAGGACTTAGTTTTGCATATTTAATACTCGATACAACAATACAGATTTCTCCATCATCACCCCTCTGTAATTATGAAGAAACCTGGCAGGAAAGGATTGGGAGGGATGGTCTGCTTGATCTGAACCTGAATGTTCCTCATTTGGCTCTGTGGATGCTAATGTCAGCCTGATGGTCAGTCAGTCAGTCAGTCAGTCAGTCAGTCAGTCAGTCAGTCAGTCAGTCAGTCAGTCCATCACAAGTCCAGACTGAAATTTATAGATTGATAGATTTATTGCTGTATGATTTCATCCAGACATTGATGGTCTTCTGAGGATTTCCTGACTTTTCTTGTAGTTACACCTGCAGGCCAGGCTTTCACCTAGCATATAAAATATCGTAACATCTGCTGGATGGACTGGCTCAAACTTTGGTGCAGACTTTCACTGTTCCCAGACTCTGACTTTGGTGGTTCCCTGAATTTACCGCTAGCGCCACCAGGAGGTTTACATTGGGTTTGTAGCTGGCTGTATCAAATTTCATGGCAATCAATCCTGTTAAAAAAAACAGACGGTCATGTATGAGGTTTACAACCAAATACCTGCAAAGCTAATTGCAATCCCATCATCCTCAGCTGTACTTTATGTTGGGAGCTAATTTGTAGAATGTTTGTGATTGTTGTGATGAACAAGGACACATTATACCTGCAACATCATCATGCTAGCATTTAGCTCCAAGCACTGCTGTGCCAAGCGCAGCCTCACACTAGCATAGCTGCAGACTCTCCTGTTATTTGTGTGTGTGTTATTAGAATTCAGCACCAGTCACGGACGGTCCATATTGAACTCGGTGTTCAAACATAAGGTAGTTCATATGTATACCCGGTAGCAGAAGACCGAAGATCGATGTGCTTTGAATCTCCCCACTAATGCAAAGATAGTAGATTCATGTATGAATGAGATTGCAGATGCATGAATCGAAATTATGATTTTAATAAGTAATCGTGTATCATCAGTAATCATGATTAAAGATTAGTCCTAGAGTATAAGTGTGTTTTCCGCTAACCTGACAAAACCCTAAGCATTTGAAAATGAAAGCCAGTGATTATTTGGAGGTTTTAGTGTGAGACTATGGCTGCCTGTCTTTCCTCCTCTCTACCACTTTCTTTCTCCTTGCTTTCTTGTTCTCATTGCTGCATCCTTTCAGCTCTTCATTTTTCTCCTATCGCTTCATTTGACTTGTGCTCTCCTGGGCTCTACCTTCTTATCTCCTGTTCTCCCAGCGCCTTTTTCCTCTTATTCTCCTGCCTTTCATGTGTCCTTTTCCACTATCTAATGTCTGTCTCTGGTGTCTGTCTCACAAACAGCCTCCTATAGATCCATATATGCCATCTGGCTGCTCACAGCAAACTCATTACAAACACCACTCCCCTCCCTGGGCCTTTTAGCATTCTAAATTCTTGTCCTTATAAAGTTTTGTAATTTGCAGAGGCAGTATTTTCTGTTGACCAAGCCAGCTAACTAGCTGGGCATAGCTAATGTAAGCCTGTTGGGTACTTGGCTACGCCTGTGGTCATGCCTATTTTGTTAACAGTGCAGGCAAGAACATTCCTTGGGGCACTGGTCCACAAAGGGATGCTAAAGCCTTGGATTAATAAGTAGATATACATTGAATTTCTTATTAATTAAGCCCATGTCAGTACAATTACAGCATTTGAATGCAGTGAATACTGATCTCTTGAAAACTTGCAATGGTGCCAATAGAAGCCCCTAATTTTGCTTGTTATGTTACATTTGCCTTACCAGTGTTTACTACCTACCATGTAAATGACTCGAGGTGATAAAGGGTTTTGCATAGCGCCTGGATGGCAGGGAGCTTTGCACTTTGAGGACACTCATTTTGTTACTCCTGAACCCCTATCATCCTGTCTCTACTCTTATCGTTTCATGGCTAATGCCACCAATCTTCACCTTCTCATAGAAAAGTGCACGCTGCTTTAGGTGTTCTATACTGAGCAATTCTATGTATTGTTTGCCTAACCTAGTGCTTTTAGGATACTGACATTGTTGGTATTTCATGTAGCAGCCCTACTAGAATCCACCTTTCCTCATTTATTTTTGCATGTTTATGCCACTTCCTGTTAAGTGTTTCCCCCAGGATGTGAGACATTTATAGACAGAAAGAGGATACATGCTATATGCATCTGTGACAGGGTATTTCTGTCTGGAAATGTATAGCTTGGGGGGAAAATCAAAGATAGTGATTAAGTCATTATGGGACCTGATGATTTTCTTCCCCCAAATGGGAAATGGGGGGGAAAAAATACATTACAAGAAAATCCACATTATAATAATTGAAACATACAGGATACCCGTCTTTTTGTCGGGAAAAGAGTCGGTGTGGAAAAGAGAAAATAAAAATATTTGAGAGAAGTAAACAAACACATCTAAAATTGGAATTTCTGTTTTTGAGTTAGGAACCACTATTGCAAATTTGAATCTGTTTTATTTATATTGATAGAGGTTGGTCTCCTTTCTTTGTACTGGATATCTTCTGGCTTCGTTTGATACTAGCTGATACAGTGCTGAAATTTATTTAGATTTATTTATTTTTATTTATGAACTTGTTTCTCTACAAAACTTGTTTTTCAGTTGACCAAAGAAGCTGAAGCTCTTTAATGTTACACAGTGTCTAAACACAATCCACCTCAGACAAACTTTGCCTGAAGAAAACGCTGTCTGAATTTGGCCAAAAAAATCGGTTTGACCACAAATCCGAACAGAAGTTCAGTGCCAGTTTTGAGTACTTAACGATAATAGATTCTCAACACTACAGACATTTCTGGCAGTGCTAAAAGAAAGTAATGAGTTTTCAATACGCAGCTATTTAGCCCATTGGTGCATGTTGCTTTTTTACTACAACTTTAATGTTCAATGGACAGCATGAGAGAGCTTAGCACCATTTCACAGGCCTGGTATAACAGACTGAATTCTGAACACACAAAGGGGAAACCAGTCTTCATGTGGAACAATGGCTCGTTGATCAAAGAGCTAATTTGCCAAAGAGAGTGTATTCCTTTGAGCTTCTCTGTAGAGATATTACTGCCTTATGAGTGAGTCTGAGAGCAGCAGGAGAAACATAATGTTCCCTGCCATGTAAAGACTGGAGCAGGAGTTCTCCAAGTTCATAAACTGAGCCTCAAATCTATTATGAATGGAGAGTCTCCGTATTTTGTGTCTGGATGGTGTCACTCCCGGCTCTCCAGTTTCATAGCTGTGTTAATCTCATGAAATATTTATTTGGCTCAGTATACATCATAGTTTGAAAATACAGTGTTGGAATTCTGTGTCAGTGCAGACCTATATGTTTAAAGTCATGATGCTTTCAGGAAATATATGCAGCGGCTTTGGAGTTGAGATGGAATTTGGAAGAGCTTTGTGATCTAATTAAGTAGCTGTGGGAGGAAGACATTCTGCATATCTGTACATTTGTGCCAAGAAGTGCAGGCCTCAAAATATGCCTATTCCCCCTTATGTGAATCATGCCAATGCTGTTATATAAGGAAAGACAGGCCTGGGAATATTTTTTCTGTTCAATATTTAATGCTTCCACCAATTTATATTCAGTTCATGCTCAGGCAAACACACACACAAATTGAAGCCTCTGTTTCTGTCCTTGTTTTTACATGTTTTTTATGTACCCTTTCTGTGAAAGGCCATTTTTAATGACTCATCATGCCACTTATTTGGAGGTGTGTTGTGGATGCGGTTGCAGCTGTATTAGGTGGCTGTCTGTCGCGGTTAGAGAAGCCACTTTAGTCTGACAGAATGCGACTCAAACTTGTTTTTACATAAATCAGGGGTTTACACCCGCACACGGGCAAAAAAAAAAAAAAAACCCAAAAACAACTCTCCTTGGGTTTTAAGACTGAAAGAGAGTGAAGGTTTTGTCTGCCAGGCATATCCATTCTGGTGAGATGAGATTAGCAAGGGCTCTTTGTGTGTGTGTGTGTATGTGTGTGTTTGTGTGTGAATGCACTTTTTTGTTTTATTTGAATCCCCATTTTTTTGTCAGCGTTAGATCATCTTTTTTCCTACCGTTCACACAGTCCCACACATGTGTATGTTCATATGTGTATATTTCCATGTACGTTTCTGTGGGTGGATACATGCGTGTTGGCACGCCTGTGTGTGTATGTTTTTTTTTTTCCTCCTTTGTTCACACATCCAGGTGTTCATCATGCACATGTACTGTATGTGTCTTTGTGTATGGACACTTGGCCTTGATGGTTATGGAGGTCTGGCAGTTCATGGGGGCTTTCTGCTGCCCAGAGAGGTGACCTTCATAATCAGCCCTGCTCAACCCTCTGCCCAGGGCTTCTGCCAAGCAGGACTCAGCCTGAAGGGGCGAATGCCAGACCATCAACCCCACCCCCCCAAACTCTCCAATCCAGGTCTTTGCATCAGCCCCTGGCCCTATACAGCCTTGATAGAAAGGAAAGCTTACCTTGGCCTTTAAGCAAGGACAGGCAAAGAGCATCTGTCAATCACAAAAGCTGGACTCGTAGGGGGTTGGGGGATTTGGATTGATGCTGGAAACAGAATAGGAATGAATATAATGGGGCTGAGGAATAATACGGAAATATCTCATTGCATCACAAAATACCAATTTTAAAAATGTTTTTTTCAGATGAACATAATGTATAGTAGTTTCAGTAAAAAAAAAAGCTGAGTGAAACTACAGACATTAGTCAGTTTTGTCAGTTGTATGACAGGTCCGACAGATTTGACAGAAAGCTATGCTGACAACCTGCTGACGTCTCCAAACTCTGTATACTTAAAAAAGAAAATTATAAAAGGTGCAACTTATCTTCCCTGAACAGATGAATCATATGTCCTTCAGAACTAAAACTTAGTCAAATGAGGCCCGTGGTTTTCATAATCCTACAGACAACCTGTTATTGACACAAGGTCTGAGCCCAAGTCTGTCAAGTCAGTTTTATTTACGTAGCTGAAAATCACAAATTTATCTCAAAGAGCTCTTCTAATTTGTAGAGCATACAAGTCCTTAGTATTTCAGTTTGGATAACTCAGATCACCTTTAGCTCTGCATGAAAGCGTAGCCCTCTTACTCTTTGGAATGTGGCCACATCCTGGAAGATTAATAAATAACATCACTTACAGCCCTAAACTTGAGCTGCCATCAGAAATGTTGACTAAGTATCGAATCTTAAGTGTCTTGTGCTCCTCTTTGGACCATCTAGGAGAGGCCCATGATAAGGACGTCCAGGTTGTGGAGTTGCCTATAGTTGACAGTCTGCATCCTCGGCCCCCCTACCTACCCCTGGCGATCCCCGAGGACCTGGCCCCGCGCCTGCATCGTCTCCACGGCGACCCCTCTGTCTGGTGGGTGTCCCAGTTCGTCAAGTACCTGGTGCGCCCACAGGCATGGCTGGAGAAGGAGATCCAGCAGAGCACCGCCAAGCTGGGCTTCAAGCACCCCATCATTGGGTAAGGACAGTCAGCTCTCACTTGTCAGTGCGTGTGGATTTGTCTTCTCCTTTTTCTGTGGTTAGAATCACTTCAATTCTAATTACTTTGTTACTATATCATATCTCAACAATTAGGTTTACATAGTGCTTTACAATCAAAGCAAACAGAAGGCAGAGAAAGAAGAAAACAAAGACATAGCCCTAAGGGTTGTGGTGGAATACAAACACTGCTTTGGGTGAGGTTAATGCAAGGTTAATACAATAGTATTAAAAGTAACTTAATTTAATGTTTTGTGTTTTGTTTTGGCTAATTTTCTACCGTTATTTTATCCTTGGAAGGCTTTTGCTTTTTCATTATTCACAGCTTTACACTCAACAGCTCACATTCATGCAAATCAACTTGTTTAAAGAAATTTCATCATCCTGTACTCATTGCTGCTTTTTCTAATGTTGTTGCTATGATGTGTTCTGCCGTGCTTTGTATGTATTAATGTGCCCGTGAGCCTTTTTTCGTCTCTAATCAGTCCAAGTCATTTAACGCTGATGATCTGTCGAGACCGAATCCTGATCTGATATTGGCGTTAAAGCAGTTAAATGGCTGAATAGTGAGTAAATAGCCGACTGATTTTAAAATCAGTGAAACTAAACAAGACAAGGAAAGAGAAGCCTACAACACTGTCAAAAACGCATTAAAAATGAATGCCCTGGTAGCTTTTATTTTATCTTCGATATTCGTTGTTAATTAAAGGAAAAGGTAAGACTGTATTCTATGTTTTTCTTTGTGTTTTGTAGACAGATCCCATGAAAAGACCAAAAACAATGAATATACCTTTCTAACAATTACTGTGTGTGTGGCCAAAGCCTGAAACAGCTTATTCCTCTGTGTGACAGAGGGCCTCCATTGTTGTCCAAAAACTATTAGAAACATGTAAGTGACTCACACTGTTGCACTGAATGACATGTCCCTACATTACAAGGAACAGTTCAGTCGTTTATTTTGAGCTGAGCTCACGTATACCATCCTGGTGCCATAAATACTCACTAGTATCAATCCTCTGTTGAAAATAGTATTGAGAGAGTATTGTTAGTTAAAAATTACAATGCCCAGCTGTTTAAGGAAACTACTTCATGTTTTTAAAACAAAACTATATATATTTATTTAACTATATATTAGATTCATATTTGCCTGTAGCTGAGTGCTACAGACAGTGTAGAGAGAGACCTACACATTGTTAGTTTTGGTCTTGAGAACAAGATTACAGCCGTGTGAGCAGCTCCGGGAGGCTTTAAAAGGTGCTTTGAGCTAAATGCTAAAGTCGGCATACTAGCATACAGTGATAATAGTAACATTTAATGTTTAGCTTTGCGTTTTAGCGTGCTAAAGTTTACTAATTAGCACCAAACACAAAGTACAGCTGAAGATGATGGGAATGTCATTTGTTAAAGTGTTGGGCAATTAAAAAATGTGACCTGACGATAATTGAAAAGATCAAAGTTATAATTCATCTGGAGGACGATATCAATGTCTGTAGCAAATATGGCGATCCATCCAACAGTTGAGGCATTTCACTGGAACAATGGATGTCTCTGGATGGAAAGTCAGGGGATCAAGACAGTCAGTACGCATCAACCTCTGGGGACCATGAATGTACAAAATACACCCAATAGTTTAACTCTGGACCTAAGCAGTGGACTGACTGGCTGGCTAACATTGCCATCCTTAGAGCCATAAAAAAGCAGCAAGCCTGCCTAACCATACAGAATAATAGTGTCCTCATGGTTATGTGCTTCCACACTTCAGACAGTTCAGTGTCCTAATATCACACCACCTAGATATTACTTTTCATGAAACTTGGCATAAATGGTGCAGATGAGATGATAGCAGCTGTTCCAAATGCGCCATTATTAGGTCTGATTTCAGTCTTTGATATTGTCTCGCCTTTGATTGTGACTACTCAGCATTGTGCTGTCTCCAGAGATTCTGCTTTCACAGCTTGAAACTGACTTAGGACATCTTATGAACTAGTTCTGCATAATTGGATAGCATTTATCAGTATGAAGTACCCAGTTCCCCGGAGGGCCACCCCCAGTGGGAATGTATGTAGTCACAATACTGTAAGCCACTTTTGATTTCAGCTTCTAATAAAAGGGGTTGGACACGTTTAGCTGTTTATTTACATGTTTATTTTTGTCTGTATTCCAGTCAGGCGCCCAGTCAAAGAACAAACATGTGCTGTCTGCCAGCTTCTTTCGACTTTTTCGATTTCAAACCCAGATCAAATAGGACTTTGCAAATAATTTTCCTCAATAGTTTTAACCTACTTGGTCTAGCAGATGGGAGGAGATTTACCATATTAGGACAATGCACATAATGACTGGTAAGCTGCCAGTCATGGGAAAGTGTATGAAATGACTTTCAGCTACTTCGCTGAGATCGTCTTAAGTTTCTGCACCATCCCATGAGGCTGACTCCACCCGCCTGGTAAAGGAAGTAGTGTAAAGCAAACGTTGTGTTTGTGAAATCAGCCTGGTTTAGTTCTGTCATCCCCTTCGTAAATTTCACATCCATATGTTCATTGTCTGTGCCAGCTTCTCGCCCTTCATAACTCCTCTTTTCCTCACCTTCTTCGTAACATTTTGCTGCAAGCCATCATCGCCGTCCTGCCTCACTTTTCCTGTCCTGCTCTGCTTAGTTCTCACTCCCTCTTGTTACACTCTCTGTCTCTCTTCTCTGTCTCCTCTCAGATGCTCTTCTCTTTGGTTTTTACCTCCCTGCCTTTCATCACCACGGCAGCTGCCGTCTCTTTCTACAAGCCCTCTTTGACTCACCTCCTCCTTTTTTCTCTTTTTTTTTTTTTTATATTTTCAGTGACTCATCCCAGTCTCCCCGTCCTCTCGCATCCTCTCATTTGTGATCGTTGCTCCGTCTTCATTTGTTCATCCTTCTTCAAAATTTTTCAACATTTTTGTATTTCACACTCACCTCTCCCTCACGTTCCCCAGGCGCACATCCCTACCCAGAGCTCTTATGCTCTCATAGCTTTACACACATCTGTATCATTGTTCTTTGTGTTTCCCACTCCACCCCCCTCCATACACCCATATATCCCACCATTTTCTCCCTCCATATCACTAGGGAAAGGGTTATTGAAATGAAGTGCTCGGGAGAACAAAGTTTTATCCATTTTTTCCCCTTCCCTCCTCAGCTGTTGATACATCCACTCCACTATGCCCTGATGTTACAACAAAGTGCCTGCGTGCTTCTATCAGCACTGTGGAGGAAGGCGATATATGTGTGGATGGAGAAGTAGGGGTGGGGGTGGCGTGTGCAAGATGTAGAAGTTAAGGGTTGAAAGAGATCGGTAGTGTCAGCGCAGGAAAAAGGCGAGGGGGCAGCAGCAGTGGGAGATGCAGAGGCAGATGGAGAGAGTACCAAGAGGGATACAATGGCAGTTTGTCCCCAAAGCATCCAGCAACCGCCAGGCGACCCCCACACAGCTCAGTCACCACCGCCAACCCCACCTCCCTGCTGCTCCCTTAGGACGGGAGCTGCAGGAAGGCTGGAAGCCACCGACTAAAAGCAGCTATCAGCACTGCTCCATCCTGCCACCATTTAATGCTTCCTAATGGTAAGAGAGAGAGAGAGAAAGTAAGGTTACTGCCTCTATTGCAGATACCAGAGCAGCGTTATCGCCATGTCAATGTGGTTACCAAGACCTGGATGTACTGTATACATATTCTTGTGTCAGTTCTATTCTATATTAAGAAGGCTTATAATACATTGTGTATTTTTCTATGCATAACAAAAGGCAGTAGTTGACATCTCCTGCGGTACATGGGTGGATTAAGAAATGTACAAATGAGAAATTGTTTCAAGCAGATCTGCTACTCCAGGTACTTTTTGATCAAAAGCAGAAAATAATTAGAATTTTAAATCAATAAAGTTGTTAGCAAACAGTTACTAATACATTAGCCAGATACAGGGTGACATTATAATTCATTTTTGTTTTCTGGCCATGTGATAAATGCAAGTACAATGTTCACTCTCTTTTTAGCCTTGTTTTGGTCTCCACCAACTGCAGGAGGGAAATGTCTGGCCGCTATTTGCTAATTGCTCCACTGTGCTCACCAGCTAGATGCTAACTTTGTCTGTCAACAAGTTGGTGCTGGGCAAGTAACATGCAGTGTCATTTTTAGAGCTTTGTTTGTGAGGACAGCTGCCTGCTGCATGTGGAAATGGTGCAAATGAGAGCAGTGAGAGTGAACCTAAACGGTTAAGTTACAGGCTGTAAAATCAAACCAGCAAGCTGAATCTTGAAGGGAAGGGAAGGCCAACTTTATGTTAAGTTGTCACTGTCTGTAACTATGAAGAGTAAAAGTAAACCTTAAGAACAACTATGACATCAGTTGAACTTTGGTAAGAACTGAAGATTCAAGCGCTAATAGCAGCCACAGTTCGAAAGGCAAATAGCCCAGTGTTGCTATATTCTTCCTCACAGGCAGCTGATGGGTGTTCAGGGAACTGAGGCCAATTGTCAAACAAAAAATGTATTCGGTCTATATGTTATTGTCACAATCTGCTAGAATCAGCACTAGCTGTGTCTAGTGTGGGTGTGTTTGATATCTTCAATGTACGCTTTTACACCCACCAGGAGAATAGCCCTGCCTCGCCAGTACTGTATGAGCTGAGAGAAATGAATTGAATTATTGTGGCGGTAGTGTGGGAGAGTGCCGGGGGGGCTGAGGGAGGGAGGAGATAGCTCAGAGCTAAGCAATGCCTCAGTGCGTCTCTGCTGCTCTGACGGAGAGAGAAAAGGGCAAGGCAAGAAGAGGGTTCACGGGAACAAAAAAAAACAGTAGACATGAAAGAAGCGAGAAAGCAAGAGGGAAAGGACCCTGACAAAAGATGGTGAAGCCTGGAGTCAAGACCTTTGTCTGATCACAAGGACAGAGAGCAAATGAAGGACTCCGACACTCCTGCCACCCACTTGCTCTCACTACATTCTTTAGGTTTTGTTTACGGTGTAAATAAAAGGTCTATTTCTCCGGCGAGCATTCCCAGTGTTCACTGATTGATCACTGGCAAGTTTTAGAAATTAGATACAGCCTGTTTACTCTCCTCCTCTGGACCTCTGACTCTTTCTTTTTCTTTTTTTTTTACTTTTTCTACCTCTACTTCATTCCCACAAAAGAGTTAGAGGCAGCCTTGAGGTTAGAGAAGCAGTTTGAATTTCCAAAGCAACTGGGAATCCCGAATGGGGCAAGTAAAAGACTAATTTCCTTCTCCAAGTGTCTTTAAAAAGGCTCTTGACCACAAATGTTCGACTGGAGCTGCTCCTTTGTCAGTAGTAGACAGCTGGTCATACTGGGCAGCTCTCAGGTGCTTTATGAATGGGGGTTGGGGGTGGGGGACCTGTTCACTCTATTTTTTCTTAATAAGTGAAAGTTGAAAAATGTATTTTTTTCCCTCCTAGATTTTGAAATTTAATTTATTCCTCGAGGCCAGAAGTCACAATGCAGACGTGGCTGGGTAGTTTTGTAATTGAATAGCTGTGGATAGAATAAAATTGTGTTTCGGCATCCATCAGTTTGAGGGATGCGTCCGTGTCAGAAGAGGAAATATTTCCCCTCTCGTCCATCCTTTGTTCTGTTTACAAGCTGTGCTCTCTTTCTCATACGTACAGACGGTGACAGTATTCTCTTTGTCCTTGCTTACTGGAAGCGATGACAAGGATGCTGAAAAAAATAGTCGCATTGGTTATTTCTGTCTGTCCATCTCTCCGACTCACTCCTTTTGCTTAAACTTTAGCATCTCTGTGACTGTTTTTCTTTCTTTCCACTTTTTGTGTTTGCATTTCGTTCCATCAATTTTGTTTGCATTTACACCAACGTTATTCCCAAAATATGCCATTCAAGCCGAAGTTCCTTTTTTTGTCGATTTCACTTTGACAGAAAAATTATTGTTGTGAACAAGTATTTTAAAATATTACAACACATGAATACTTGTCGATGAAAAAACAGACTGCAGTTAAAACTAGGCCCGCTCAATAAGGACAAAAAATGTATTGAATAAAATTCATACAAGCACATCAACAGTAAGGTCCTCAATGCTGTTATTGATTTATCAGCAGTAAGTGATTAGGATTCATTTGTAGATCATCCACGCTTCGATACAGTGCTTTAGAACAGCCTGCAACACTTGTCTTCCTGTGCATGTGACAATGGAACAATGCGAGCATTTGCAAATACCGTGTCAGTGTAAAGGTTTTCTATTTCGTCCGAGCGCTTTTTCCTGAATGTGTATAAACACAGAAATTTGTTTGGAGGAAGCAGACAGATATCTCACTTTGTAATTCAGGCTTAGAATGGGTGTGTTTCTACAACAAAAAAATATATTTTGCATGGCTCAGCATTAAAGCAGCTTATACCTAAAAGTAGACTGGTGCATCTAAAGCTGTTTTACAGCACAAACAAACATCGCTTTATAGTGTGAAACAGGAAGTTCTTGCAGCCTCTGTCCATCATACTGGAGAAAGGTTTAAAGGAAATTATCCTTATTTTGTGAATTGCTGGCACAAACAGTACCCATGGTGCAATGACAGACCAGCCATCTGGAGCACCGCGGGTTTTCCCAGAGGGCCGCTTGACAATCGGGGCCAATGCAACGCAAAATATACATATTTTTAAATAACCTCAGCCCGGACTTAAATAAAAATAAAGTGCTGTGTGGCTGCTGGCCCACTGCAGAGTGATATATCTGTCAGCTTCTCTCTCCCAGCCAGTTACTTTTGATCCAGTCCATTTTAACTATCCTGGCCCCACCCCTTAGTGGCATTTGGATAAATGGATATATTGATAAATGCATATATTGATGAATAGTGGAGTGGAACAAAGGCTGTTCAAACAGAATGGACAAACAGAAAGAGAAAATGCGTAAAGGCGGTGCTGAAAGGACAAGAGAGATGAGGTTAAGAGAAGATGTTGAGGTCCCTTATAGGTGATACAGCCAAATGTTTTAAAATAACAAATTATTCATTTGGCACCGTTAGCGGTTAGTCATCTCAGCTGAGTGAGCCTGAAGGCAGCAGAGCAGAGAGAGCAGCCCACTGAGCCCAGCGATACTGTTTCCCCTGTTTAAGTCAAGGCTTTGCAGCTGAACAGCAAGGATAAGGTAGGCAAGGTTTGGTTCAGCTCCCTGTGGTCCCTTTTGTTTGGAAACATGTTTAAGTCGATGCGCTCGTCAGTGTTACTTTTCGTGAACCGACCAATCACAGCCCGGATGGGGCGGGACATTAAAAAAAGTTTGACGTGTTAGCGCAAACTTTTGAAATGTTGAACTCATTGTTGTGCACGAATGGTTTTGATTAGTGACAAGTTGGTACATAGCAAGAACAAATTAGAGACTAACTACCACTGTAGACCAGGATTTAATGAAGGAACAAAACTACAAAAATGATGAATGTTGATTGGTTGATGTATTTCTTTGACTGCAAGTGTCATGTAGTGTACTATTATATAGTCTAATAAGAATATGCTAACATTACATCATGAATATATTAAAATTGTACTAGCATTATGCTATTATATTAAAATTGTACTTTTATTTCATGTTATTATGATATACTGATGTATACTAATTACTCATCCAGGTTGAGGATAGTGTGTCTACAATGGACAGACTGAGCCAGAGCCATCCCAAGTCAGGGGACCTAGAAAGTACTTCCTGTATTATTTCTTGCACTGGTCAGATGGTTCTTGTCTTATGTGCTCTTATTATACTTAAGTAGTTGTTATAGATATTGTCCAGCAATCTTGTTTCCATAAAGTGGCACGACCTGGGTAGTTGGTGGTGTATCATTCCCAGTCCCCCCCTGGTCAGGTGCAAGAATGACACTACCAGTTGTGGTTCAATTTGTTTATGGTAACTTTACCAAGATCAGTATGAGGACAATGTGTTTGTTACCAAGCTGGCAATAGATAGTGTAGAGATTTTACATATTGGATATGTAGCAAAGTCTGGCAGAAATTGTGTGGAAGTGTGGAAGCCTCGTGGCATCCAAACATACCAGCAAAGTGCACAGGTGCTTTATATTATTACGCACTCCCACTCGCTCAGAGTGCAAATGCCCAAAACTCAACAGCGACTTCATGAAAGCGTCTTTAGAATGAAAAGCTTTTCATTCACAGTATTTGTAAGACACAGTACTACGCTATAACCCTGTCTGTCTGTGACTCTGTTTGTCTGTCTGTAGAGTCCACGTGAGGAGGACAGATAAAGTGGGGACGGAGGCGGCCTTCCACCCCATCGAGGAGTACATGCTGCATGTGGAGGAGCAGTTCCAACATCTGGCCAGACGTGTTCACGTCGACAAGAAACGAGTTTACCTTGCCACGGACGATCCCTCCCTGCTACAGGAAGCCAAGACCAAGTCAGTGTGCAGGAGTGTGTGTGTTGTGTGTGTGTGTATGTGTGTGTTGCGTGCTCTAAGTATCTATTCATATTCATATTCATATTTACTGTCTCTTCCAGGTATCCAGACTATGAGTTCATCAGTGATAACTCCATCTCGTGGTCAGCAGGCCTTCACAACCGCTACACCGAGAACTCGCTGAGAGGAGTCATCCTGGACATCCACTTCCTGTCTCAGACTGACTTCCTGGTCTGCACCTTCTCCTCGCAGGTCAGTCCACTCTCCCTTGTCCACTTCAAGACGGCTTTGAATGCTATCGCCATGTGTTTTCACATGAAACTGAAGGTTGGGATGAAAGCAGTCCAAACTAACACCGAGAGCTGACTGGAATTTTGATGTGCACCTGCTAGAAGATAAGGAAGCATGGAAGTGGAATAAAAACAATGTTTGGATATATATTGAAAAACCATATTTTTATGCCTCCGTGCCGGTGACTTTTGGGAATTGCTTCAAATATGGCACAAATGTGCACATGGACTCAAGGACTGAGTAGGTTTTTATGGTCAAAGGTCACTGAATCCTGAATTTTTGGCCATAACTCAAGAATTCATACACAAATTTTGACAATTTCACAAAAATGTCTAATAAGGTGAAATAATGGAGTCATGACAAAGGTCAGCTTCACTGTGACATCATAATGTTCTGCAAAAACACTTTTCTGGCCTTTATTCAGGAACAGACGAGGAGATTGTGACCATATTTCACATTTGGTAGGATACACTGATGAAGGCCATCAGATGTGGAGTAAAGTGCACCAAATGCTTGATCCTTTATTTATGTTTTTCTTTGTTGTCTAAATAAATAATTATAATAAGAATATTCGCATAACAGAGATAACCCTTAAATCAATAGCACAATTTGGAATTGAACGAATTAGAAATAAAAGTTGATCTGATAACAAAAATGCCTTGATTGTTTTCTGAGTTACGAGCTGGGCTTTAGCAAACAAAGCCAGGCTCAACTGATCAAAGCTTCTGTGTTAAAATGGCCTGTCAGAGTTCCTGGAAAAATAATTATCACTTGATGTTTCCACGTTATCACAAGGCAAACCAGAACCACTCTAATAATCGCCATCATGTGATTGTCAACAGCCGTGACTGTGTGACTGTGACAAGTGTGATTGTTCCATTTTCACGTACATGTTTCAAAGCATAGAAACAATTAGCCCACTTATCACAGCTTTGGCATTACAATGGCATTTGTCATCCATTATACTGATCAGCTATAACATGGAGTAGACGGGCTTCCTGCCATCCCTAAAAAATAATATGTGAGCCTCATAA
Source organism: Pempheris klunzingeri (assembly GCF_042242105.1). Classification (NCBI taxonomy): domain Eukaryota; kingdom Metazoa; phylum Chordata; class Actinopteri; order Acropomatiformes; family Pempheridae; genus Pempheris; species Pempheris klunzingeri. The sequence goes on along the minus strand of NC_092029.1, from coordinate 14,935,234 downwards.
TTCCTATTCACACTGTGGGTTTATTAGTCCACTCAAGTCAAGGATCTGACTGGAACGAGTGGCTTAGCACATTTTATCCCTCTTTTAGCAGGACTGAAATGAAATGCATATGTCCTACAGTGAGAAGTCCCGTTTTTTTCCCCCTACGAGCATGTTCTCTTGCCTCTACAAGCTTTGTTAGGATGTTAGATAGAGATCCAAGCTTGAAAATAATCCCTGGCTCTGTCTCTGTTTCAGGTCTGCCGTGTGGCCTATGAGATCATGCAGATGCTCCACCCAGACGCGTCCTCCTTCTTCTACTCATTGGATGACATCTACTACTTTGGGGGTCAAAACGCCCACAACCAGATCGCCATCTACCCCCACCAGCCGCGCAACAGCGAGGACATTCCCCTGGAGCCCGGCGACGTGATCGGCGTGGCCGGCAACCACTGGGACGGATACTCGAAAGGCATCAACCGCAAACTGGGCCGCACTGGCCTCTACCCTTCCTACAAGGTCAAAGAGAAAATCGAGACCGTGAAGTACCCGACATACCCCGAGGCAGACAAACTGCTCAACTCTCAAAAGAAGTAAAAGAAGAAATGAAAAAAAAAATAAAAGAAGAGGAGCGAGGAGAAACACGCAGACTCCGAATCCAGGGAAGGAGGCTGCTTTTGTACAGAAGAGAGAGGCGTACTTAGTGCGCTAAGCTGAGAAGAAAAGAGGAAGCCTGTACCCAGGGGTGATAGGAATGAGAATGCACTCTGTGTGTTTATGTGAGAGCGTGTGTATGCGTGTGTGTATGTGTGCGCGAACGCGTGTGTGCGTGCGCACTTGTGTAAATGCCTGTGCATATGTCGGGTCATGGAAGACTTGCACCCTACCACTACTCCCCCGTCCGATGCTCTGACGTCGGGCCTGTAGAGATGTAGACGTGAACATTGATTTTTAAATAAAGCAAGAATACAATTAAAATCTACACAACTGACCAAGCTCGCTCTCCAGAGACAAGACTGGGACTACTGTAAGACTGGCACGCCCCAGAGTTAGCTTCAAATCAATGACTGAAAGAAAAAAAAAAAAATGACAAACTGGAAAAAAAGTGTTTTGATTTTTATTTAATTTTTTTCAGTGGTTTTGATTCTTATCTTGCCTTTTTTTTCTCCTGTTTTGTTCTTTTTTTGTTTTGTTTTTGTTTACTGAATGTACTGTATCCTCTTCTTGCCATGCTCACCGCTTACCCCCCTCCCCCCTCCCCCCCCCACTCCCATCTCTTCCTGCTCCACACACTGTGCTTCACCCATCTCGTCTTTACATGTGCAATTAATTTTATGATACCATATTGTGCTTTTATCGAGTGTTTTTAACGGTCTTAATTTCGTGCGTATGGGGCTTGTGCATTGTATACTGTACAGTGTGTGCGTGTGCGTGCGAACGGATGCGTGTGTGATCACGTGTGCCTGTGCGTGCTGTTTTAAGTCTAAGGGGCCATGTCGCGACCTGGTGCCTGATTATTGGTGAGCAGTGTGTGTTTTTATCCCTGGCTTTCCTCCCGACTGAATAGTGTTTGTGTGAGCCAGCGGGAGACTGGCGGTGACGGTGGGGACTGTCCTCAGCACCCCCACCCCCCCCCTCCACCTCCACCCCCCCCAGCACTTGGAACAATGGTGAACTCCAGTCACTTCTGCTGGTGACCTCTAGTGAACAATGGTAAGATTATGTGGAGTTTGGTGAACTCATGGTGCACGCACACACACAGACACAGGAGCCGTCCCGAGGCTCACCAAAAGAAGCACTCCACTGAGATTATGTCCTTTTCGGCATCTCTGCTGTCTTCTGTCCATCTGTTTGTTTGTTTGTTTTTTTACTTTTAACATTGCTGTTTTAAAATAAATGAGGAAAAATATGCCTATGTTTAAAAATGATAATGCTATGTCATATCAAACTCAAAGTCCCCATCATGAAGGCTTTTTTTTCATAACTTATGTTCTTGGGCATTGTCTTTGATAACCACAGATCGAATAAACTTGAGAAACCAACACAGCACTTTTTTTTTTTTTTTTTCTCTCTTCCCTCCCTTTCGTCTGATTCTGTTCACCATCTGCTCCTCCGTCTCTTAACTGGGAGACACCTGCTCGTTCAATCAGGCTGAACAAGTTTCAACCACATTCCACACAGTCGAGGCTTTTTTTTTTTTTTTTTTTTTTTCATATTTGAAGAGTTCATTTCCTGAAGGGTATCAATCCATTTTTGAAGAGCAAAAGTCATTACCTGAAGTTCATCTTTTGATATCTCCGTAAAAAAAGGAGGACCCTGCGTCTTAAATTGATATCATTTTGGCATCCCAGAATTAGAGCTGCCTCCTATCTTCAAAAGTGCCACTAGTTTGTTTTATAAATCATTCAGGGAGAGTGTGTATCAATTTTTGAGTCATTTCAGAGCAAAACCCTTTAAATCTGTCTTTGATTTACATTTCAAGTGAGAGCAGAGACACTGCCGTCCTTCATTTGAATATGCCGTGTGACAGCTCCATGATATTTCTGCCCCAAATACCAAACATCGCTCCTGATGGAGCCACAACGCAGGTAGAGCACCAGAAGACTTCCTGCTCTTGTCTAGTGTCCTATTTCCTACTTCCTGCTCATCTAAGTCGTTTATGATCTTGTTCTCTGTGTCTTATTTATGGGCTGTCTTGTTACTTTCTCACTGAGGGGGCTCTGGGAGTTTCATTACAGATCCCTCTTTAATTTCGACGATGATCTGCATGCTTCATTGGACACCCATAAGGAAAGCTGCAGCTCTGGTAGAGGAGATGAGCTTTTTGGTGTGTGCGAGGGAGAGTAATAGTTTTATTGCTTTTTTCCCCCTGCCTGACAACAATCCGCAACCAATTTAGCCCACGTTGACAAAGTGTTCACAATGCACATGCAGCGTATAGCAGTTCATTGAACATCTCTTTTCACTGGGAAAGAGTCCCTTGTGGGCTCTATAAACGCACGCGCTAACTGGAGGGCACTTTAATTAAAATACACTCGTCGCTGTCACAGTGGCCTGTAACAGTCGTTTAAGAGAGACGTTAGTTCAGTTAATTATGCTGTTAATTGGGCTCCGCTCCTCATATAGAACATTCCGGTTTTTAGCGGGCAGGTTTCTTTCTCTGCATTTGTCGCCTAATCGTCGCAGAGCTTTCTGTGAGCACAGTGAGGCCATTTGCTGACTAACATGTCGTGTTTTGTCCCATCTGAGTGCCTCATTCATGTCCAAATACGCGTGTCTCCAGGTTACATTTTCCCACAGCCTTGCTTTAAAGGATAGTCACGTGTTTTTTCAAGCCCCCACTCCAGACTAACAGAAGGGGATCCTTTAGGTTGCACTTTGTTTTAGACACAATGGTGATTTGAGCTAAACTGTAACATAAGCTTGCAGACACTGTGACACTTCTAGCATACTGATGATTAGCTGTTGTTGCAGGTATTTGGTCATAAACTGAAATATAGGGCAAGTTGAAATTTTGACCCGATGCTAGCACCAGATCAAAAGTCACGGGGTCACCAAAGTCCTTAAATATCTGTGGCTAATCTCATAGTGATCCATCACATGGCTGATGTCTGTCTCTGAGGCACACATGTCAGTCCCATAGTGATGCTGAACGATCACCAGAGTCATTTGGATTCATCCTGTTGGCACCATGAAACTCAGTACAAAATGTCAAGGCGCAATTTCAAGGTTGTGAAGATATTTCAGTCTGGACCAAAGTGATGGACTGACGATGCCATCCATAAAACCACGCGGCTAGTGTGGTTAAAGAGACTAACTCTGGAAGATAACCACTTTATCTGACTAACTCAGACTACTGAAGCGTCATACTCAAATTGGCTGCAGCTGAATTCCAAAATTTTACATAGCTTGAAGATCTTATCCCCCGTCTCTTACGCCGCAATCACCTTAAGAGGGAATCACTTCACGGCCAGAGAGAAGTGATAACTCTGTGTGCACATGGGCATGTGCGTGTTGTTTTAAGACAGAAAAATTGAGAACCTGTCCTTTTAATGCTTCAAGAACATGAACTGAGATTTCAATGTGGCGGTGTAACTCTGATGGAATTCATATTATATAGAGATAAGTGGGTACACCATCGCCTTGTGGAATTCTAATCTTGTAAAGGGCAGCTGAATTAATTCTGACTGACTCATGAAAAAAGAGAGAGGAAATGGAAATGATTATTATAGTCGTGGCCGGCTCCAATCAGTACACTGTTGGCGCAGCAGTAACAAGTGAAGTCTGCCCTACGGTACCTGGCCCACATCAAAGCTGAGGGAAGGAACTAGAACAAGAAACTGTCAGGTTTTCAGGAGGCAGAGATAATTGTAGAGTGTCAATCTTTCACCTTAAATCAACTCAGCAATCGGCTGCAGTTTGGCTTTTATTAGCCCCCTATTTTTAATCCCACCCTATAAACCTTATTCTATAAACCTGATTCTTGGCGCGCAGCAGGGCCAACTTAAGCCGGTGAGAAGTACATCATCGTTCTGAGGAACAAAGCCGTTTTGTTTGGCACGCATACTGTATTTAACTGTGATCCCTGTTGTGAAAGAACTAAATCAGTGTTTCTAATGGAGTGTTGACACTCTGGAGGACTGTATTGTTACTTGGATATCTCCGATATCAGATATCTCCTTAAACTCCACGAAACCCTTTAGCCTCCCCGTAGACATCACCCGTCTTCGTGAATGAAATGTGTATTTTCTTTTTTGCTTCACACAGCAGGTTTATGACTCCTCTTGAAAGTGGAGATCTGCCCAAATTAAAATCAATTAGATTTCTTATTATTGTTAGACCCTCGAAAGGAAATAGGATATAAAGTTTTCACGTATTTATTTCATTATCAGACTGCTTTGAGTCTAAAAAGACACTATTTTTCTGCTCCCGTTTGTGTACTCTGCCGTGCATTGTGCCGAGGTTATGTTTACTACGAGGCTGTGAATATGAGAGTCTGATCTATTAATGCAGTCTATTCATCTAGTTACATAAGCGTGTTACCTAGTATCAGGCTATAAAACCTCTAAATATTGCTATCATTCTGCAAGCATAACAGCGGCCGATAAAAGACTAAACCACATTTCAAGCGTCGTGCTGATTTTTGTCTGAAATATCAGCAGAATACTTTTTTTCCCCCCCAATTTCACGAGTTGCATGTACCAACAGTGGAGTTGTTGACAGTTCCGTGAAGACTGCAGCAGGTCTGAGAGCTCTGTGAGGTCAGACAGATAATGGAGCAGCAGTCACTCGACTCTCTGTGGCTTCCTTTGTTATGAAACAGACAAAGAGCTTTGTGTCACCAGCATGATGAAGACCAAGTGTTATTAGCACTGTGACAATGATGTCATGACGGTGCAAATTAATACGAGGTGAAGATGCCAGTGAATGTGATGTTGTGATCGCGTACGGTGATGTCTTAAAGGATAATTGTGGTTTATTCCAACACGCAGGTCTTGTGTTCGCAGTTTGTGTGCCAGCATTCTCATCAGTGGTCGTTGAGATCTGGGTGGGAACGTGGGAAAGTATTTCTCTACAGCATTAAACGTTCATGACTAATCAGAAATCCAAGTTAAAAAAAAAAAAAAAAACATTTATTTTTATATTTATCATTTAATAGTCAAGCCTCTGCTTTATCAGGACTGTGTGGGTTTGTTTAGTTTGATCGGATTTGATTGACAGCGACCAAACAACCCGCCAACTGTCGTCAAATGATGTTATTCAAATGTTGCTAAGCTCCGATTGCACAGAAGTACGCGCATCACCTTTTTCCAACATAGACCTGAGAAAAAGACGGGGGGGAAAAGAGAAATACATACAAACAAACAAACTGTCTGTCAGTTAATAGTGTGTTTATGTGCGACCCTGCTGACTGAGACAATGCTGGAAGTTGTCGGGGCCTCTAAACTATTATTTTTGGAGAGAAATTTAAGCCAAGCTGTGAAATTATTCCCCAGGCAACACTGTAAACATCCATCACAGTTTACAGACCAAATGTACTTAACGCAGTTGCTCGCACACACAGGTGTCCAGTGCCATGAGGGATACTTACTGTTAATGTTTGGTTTTACCATTAAATGAAGTGGTCCAGATAAGAGGTTATCAAACTCCAGGCCACAGACCCGTACCGGATCATGGATCATACTGGGCCACAAATGATGATGTTTGAGCAAAAAGTCTGCATACTAATTATAACCATATGCTATTAAGAACGATCAATTGTGGTAATTAATTTGACCTTGGAGCGGTGTGACTGTGCTGCGTTTTTCCTCATCGCTCCCTGTTATGCCTCCGACATCGACGTGCAGCAGGTCATCGGCATCACCTCCAGCGTTTAGCAGATAAATCTATAAGAGGACACTACTTGTTTGTATCTAATAATTAACCACAATGAAGCACAGACCAAATTAGGGTTCCATTTTTTTGTGTTAACTCACTCTCTCTTTTGTCTCTCGAACTTCATATCAAGGATTGTGTGTCGGGAGGAGAAATGAAAAGAGATCACAACCTGAACTAAAACCTACATAGTTGGCAAAAGTGCATGTGAAGCCACAAACAAACGGACGAGAGGCCCTCTGTCTAACTTTGTCTTCTAATGTGAATAATCACTCCCAGTAATTAGCCACGATCTAGTTAAAATCTGAGCTTATTCACATTATATTTACCTGAATGTTTTGTGTTTCTTGAAGCTGTTGTTTTCTCACATCCCAGCAATTACTTTAGCAAGATGACATGTCATCAAAACCGATCAAAATGGCCAGACTACTCCTTTAAAATGCATTTGTTTGATACTGTATTTCTCCCTGGATAGTGATGTCACATTTTACAGTAGCCTAATGGGCTTGGTGTCGATGGGACATCCGCTCTACCGTACAGCTAAAAGACTAATGTTGCTGCTGAAACATCCACCATCCCTCTGTGTGTCCACGTGAAGCCGGCTGCAGCAGCGGTGGAGAGGAGAGTCCACAGCTCCCAGCCTCCGCCCCGCCTCCCCCTGCTGCTGCTGCCTGCAGGGTTCAGCCCGCTGTGATGACCATTAGCGTCTGGCTGAGGCTGCAGGAGATAACAGGTGATTTAAGGCCCTGTACCCCAACACAGCCAGAGAGAAATGGCCGGCTGCTGCTTATCTCCCGCTCCGCCATACTCCACACACTTTTACATTAGGCTCCCCTATTCAAAGCCATCTGTCTTCCCAGTCAGGGTTTGATAAAACCGCCTGCGTACCTCACGAAGGGGGAGGAGTGGGAGACTGAGGAGACACACACCGCCACTCCGCCTGCATACTTATACACACAGCAATTCAGAGGATCACGGTGGAAGTCGACAACACCACACTTGCTGAATACTTTATCCACGCTGACTTAGAGCCCGGGGCGACACAGTGGGACTCAACAACAATAGCTGAGTACAGCACACAAAAGATACTGTACCTGGTTGTAAAAGAGAGACCTGAGTGTGTAACATCACCCTTGGACTAATTGCAAATCAATGGTCCTGGTGAGATGAATGTGGTGGGGATAATAATCGCCTAGGGCTGCCGTACATCAACTATTCATGCACAGTGCCAAACACTAATCACAGTAGGTGCACCAATAAAAGCTCAGGAGATGTTATCATTCCTCTACAGAAAAAAGCATTATATGTCATTGAGGGCTTTTTACCTCTGAGCGGGGCAACGTCAATGACAGAAATATCATTCTTACTGATTACTCAGGAGGCTTTGGCATGCCTATAGACTGGTGATTAAATCTTGATGCCATAACATATTTGGCAGCCTCCAGCAGGGAAAAGGATTACTTCATCCTTCTTGGACGTGCATATGTGAAGAAATATCAGCTATCTTTAGGGCGTGAGTGAAAAATGCCCTTTATCTTACGGTAAACGCACAGAAGATCCAGAAGAGACTGGATGTAAAGACAGAGACGGTTAAATTCAGGCATGGAGCAGGAGTTGTGTAATTGTTGCTGCAGTTGCTGATTTTCCCGCCGTGGAGGCTAAGTGGGCAGCGGCTGTCTTCGTTCGGTCCCCGCTCTGTAATTATGGTGTCATTGTGTGACAGCAGAATAACCTCGGCAGCAGCTAAAGCACAAAAAGTCCTCTTGTCTGTGGACATGTGCTGGGAGAAAACTGAGCTGTCTTTCTCTCTGTCCATCTGGCTTTCTTCTCTACGTTTATCTCTATCCTCTACCTCTATCATCCCTCGCTTCCCTTAACCTTTGTCCTATCGAAACCTGATGACCAAGCACAAGTGAAAAACGCCTATGCAATTAGCTATATTGCACAGGTTAACACGGTTCTCCCGATAGCAGATTATGGTCCAAGTCTTGAGTGCATGTTGCCATTTGCAGACCTGGAGCGAGGAATATGCTTTTATCTGTGCGAGTAGTAAATCAAAAGAGTTAAAACGCCCAGTTCAAGTCCGTTCGACTCCTGCACTCTGGTGACCAGGATGGATTGGTGCTAAGGTGGATTACTAGTTAGAAAACCCATCAGGAAACGACGAGATCAAAAGTCCACAGTCATGCTAGTGGCTCTGTGAGGCTGAACGTGGGCACAGCGGTGCTTTGAGCTAAATGCTGACGTCAGTATGCTAACAATGACAAGGCCGATGCTTAGCTGGTATAATGTTGTTTGGCGCGTTAGTATTTGCTAGTTGGCTCTAAACAAAGCACAGCTGAGGCTGGTGAGTTTGCAGGTATTTGGTCATAGTCGTAAAAAGTATTGGACGAATTAAAAATTTGATCTCATGATGGAGCTTGATGAAAAGTTAAGGGATCACCAAAGTTACCAATCATCACAAGGACAACATTAACACCTGAATCAATTTTCACGGCAATCTATTTAGTATTTATTCATTATTGAGCTAATATTCAACATAAGATAGTTACATCACAAATGTAAGCGTCGTAGTCGAGCTACAGGAAAAGTCACGGGATCACCAAAGTCATTGGGATTCATTGATTGGGAGCCATGAATGTCTGCACCAAGTCTAATGTCAGCACCAATAGGTGTAATATTGGATCAAAGCGGTGGGCCAACCGACCAAGTAACCGACATAGCCGTCTCTGAAGCCACGCCCCTAGCATGGCTACAGAGATCACAGGTCCAGCCCCCGCTGCAGCCAGGCAAGCGCATCCATCCCTGCCTGTGCTTATTTTGGCTGCCTCGCTGCACATCTCCTGCACATTTGTCTCTGTCTCAGACGAATAATGCAGAAAGGCAAAATTCTAATTGCACTGCATGGAGTATGATAATTGAAGTGCTCTAAAAAAATATCTTCCATTAACACCAAGGAAGTGATGGACTGTGCTTGTGGCATTTCAATGGAAAAGTAGCCACTTTTGCCAGTTGGCAGCCAACCAGCTGAAGACGTATGCATAAATTTCTCCAGCCATGATAAATTCACTGTCAAGCTTTTTTAATAGACTCCCAAAAAACCTTAACTGGCCCAAATTCCAAAAAAAGGTTTCAATGTCAGTTTGATTATGCATAGTTTAATCATATGTTAATTCAGGCACATGTATCTGACATCACCCCACAATTATCCAGTTAATATTAAAGGAAGCAGGTGTTTAAAGGCGCTGTGGATGAAAGGTATTACCTATAAGCCTTATTATGAATAAGCCCTAATGTTCCCATCCATGTTAGTCATCAGGGTAATTCTACAGAGGATATTTTCTCCATCATTTAGTTTTGTTTCACTTTTTGGGGGGATTAAAGGAGAGTGCTTTTAGCTATTTACAGAGTATAACTCTTTGATTTTTGGCAGATAACTAAAAACCAGATATCTGACCGTGTCTTGTTGTCTTTTTAAAGCTAAATATTCTGTCTTGTCTCCGGCCTCTCCATCCCTCTAAGGCTGGTTTGTGAGGCATATTCTCCTGTAAGACATAAGCATGTCGTTCTGGCCCGGTAAAGGTTTTATAATTCCAGTGGAGTTTTTTTTATTTATTTTTTTTACCCCCATGCAGATGGATGAAGTCATGGAGTCTGGAGCTTCGATTAGACATGCTGTTAGATTACTGCCGCGAGCTGCAGTCTCCCTGTGATGATGGCCTCGCCCTTGACCCGACACTTACCTGCTTCTCTGTGATCCCTGCCACTGTCATCTCAGGTTTAGTTAAGCCTGCTGGCTGCAGACTGTGAGCCTGTTTGTGGATACATGTGTAAGGATGGACACGTCTGCTGGGCAGAGCACGTTTGAACATGTTAACGCATGGATGAGCTCTAGTACAATTGTGTGGGTGTTTTTTCTTTTGTTTGTTTGTTTTCTTTTTTGATGACCTGGAAAAATGCCATATAGTCTTCTTTTATCACGGCCTTTTATCCCACCCAGTTGTCTATTGTTAGCCCTGCGAATTGTGCATCAGCTCGTATTTCCATCTGGCCTTGGTGACAGTATTTTCAAGATCGATGGGCACTTTCGCTTCCTTTGTGGATGCTGCTGAAAGGACATACAGCATATAACTTTCTATTTTACTCTCACTGTGCTGTAATTTCACTCTTGACGCACATTATAGTTGCGGTCAAATTACATTTCAGCCAGTGTGATTTTCTCATAAATCAAAATCCCCCAAAAATCAATTAATTAAACATTAAGATTATTACTTAATTAACTGCGGCTTCAGTTTGTGTCTCAAATTGAGAGCACAGACAGTAAATTAACCCAACCCTCACACATGGTGTTCATGGTGTTTTTATTCTCATGCCCCCGTTCCAAGCAGCGAGACCTCGCCAGCCGCCCCTGTCGCCCTCTCTCAGCGTGAGCGCGAGTTGAAATCATGAGCAAGTATTTATTAGGATGCCTGAGCACGCTGTTCATCAGCCGCACAGTGGGGGTTATTTCATTTCCCAAGTTTAGTGGAAAATTCAGGTTATTCATATCATCCCAGATGTTTGCCAATTTACTTAACATCCATAACGTACGCAATACCCCAAAGCAAACAAGCTTCCCGGCTAATCACAGGTTACTCACTGAGAGGCTGATGCTAACGCTGTCACTCTCCATGCAATATGACATAATTCTAATGTCACCCAGCCAAAGGGAAACACAGCGGAGATTCAGTAATGAATCTGAGTGTAACAAACTGCCTGCTACACCTTTTTACTCAAAGCTCTTCAAAGGGTTGACAAAAAAGCATTTTTTTTTTTTTTTTTTTGCACTTACCTCCAGTTAATATCTAGCCATACATAATTTTGGTTTGCTTTGCCCTGGTTTTTGATATATAAGTCACTGCAAGGTCTGTATCCACCCTGATACAATGGGGTGAATGCAGTTTTGATTTTGATGCTCACAGCAGTGAAAAATTCAATACAAACTCCAGAAACAATGAGCCTCCCACAAGAACCTTGTGCATGAATACATTTAGGGCTTCAATATGTTGCCAAAACCAACCAAAATAAAATGAGATTTAATATTAACATTTCATCTACTGAATGTTAACATTGACACGGATGTTAATCTGTTTACATATCGGCGTGATGGCTGCCGTGGCTTGCCACTTTGCTTAGAGCTTGACAGCAGAGTTTTTGCTCTCTTGGTGTCAGTTTGTTTGGCATTACGGTTACAGCAGTTCCTCAGGGTCTTCACACAAGTCGCTGTCCAGAAGAACTGAGGACTGCGACGTCCCTTTGACCACCTCCCAGCTAACTTGTGGACCACTTTGCTTTAGTAAAGACGTTTTTGGCGTCTGTCTTAACGTCAAACCATTCCTTCTTTATTTCTGTCACCGCACAGCTCTGCAATGACACAGTTGTTGACAGCTTCTGTAATATTTTCTTCTCTTTCGGTCCCCAAATATCATGACTGACAGTAAATTTGTTGGGGTTTTTTCTTTTTTTTCCAGATAACTGCACTTCAAGCTCCGCTGTGCAGAGTTCCTCTTTTTACTCTTGGGAGACATTTTTTGTGAATGAAACCTGCTCACAAATGGAGCAGAACATGTGGCCTTAAATGACAGTGTGGGGGTGCTGATTATGCTAATGAACAATTCTCACAAATGAGCAGCTCCTCAAACATGTGGCATTCATTCAAGTTGATTTACGAGTTTGTGCTGCTAAGAGGGATTTGTGAATTTAGCTCGGAACACTAGAACAAGCAAACCTCGCATAAAGAAAGTGAAAGTTTAGGGTCCAATCCAAAGATGGGCCTGCATGTGTCCCTGGATAACCCATCTATTCCTCAGTGTGAACTGTTTTCATGGAAATTACTGTCTATTGGAGATACTGAGAAAACAGTTGACAGCCAGCTCCATGGCTGGTTGGATACCAGTTGTTATTTTTTAAGTGAGATGACACTTTAGCTCCTTAAGTAGCTCTAAGGTTGGAAAAACCATGTTATTCCACTCTGACTGACAGTATCATGTATAATGGGTATCAGCTTGTTCCAGCTCTTCATTTGAGCTTCTGTCTGTTTACTGAGTTAAATATTCAAACCCGAGACTCAAATACTGTTTCTTTTGCACCATTTTATACACATTTCTGACACATTTGGTATCTGGGACATCCTCTGTTTCTGTGGGTTTGATAAATGAGTTTACAAAGACTGATCCACCTGCAGCTAGTTGAGGCTGAAGGGGTTAAAATTACCATGACTGTACAATTTTCTGCTCGTGACGCACTTCTTCAAAAACAGGACAGTGCTTATTGGCTTTACTTTGGCTTTCGACGTAAATGTACTGTAGTTGTAACTGTAACTGTAAAATGTGCTGTACATTGTGATGAGTACATTCTGTATGCGAATATTCAGCTTGAATAATGAGATGCAAAGCAGCAATGTGTAGAACTGCGTCTCCAGGTTGTCACAGGATGAACTTAGTTGAGCCTTTATTCATCCTGGGAAGGTTTTTTGCTGAGCCGGCGTGTTCTTTTGCACACTTGTTCTTTTTTAGCTCCGTTCTACTTCACAGTCCCTCTCCTATATACAGTAGATTCCCACCTGGGAACTGCCCTGTGCAACAACAGTGTACCCACTGTCGGAAGCTCAGCAGCTTCACTTGGGCAATTCACTGTCAAATTTGTTGCTCACAAGCACCTCAGCAGCATTTAGTGCAGTGAGGTAGACTCTTATTCGTTCTCTGACAGTTTTTTCCCAGCTGGTCTGAGGGAGGCAAGAATGGTTTGTCTAGCCTGTGGGGTAGGACAAGACAGAAAGTAAGCCTCAGCCTTCTTCTAGATTAATAATGCAGTGACACTATTCAGAGTCTCCACGACTAATTCAAGCCCCTGAGAGCCCCACAGTATGTTGGTACCTCCATGTAACCGCTTTTCCAGCTGTGCCCCGTGGGCCGCAGAGCTGGCTCGGAGCTCACAACGTGGAGCTAAAATCCCAGTCAAGCCATCCTGAAAGAGTGTCTGCTCCATCTGCTTTGTGCTGCAGCTGCAGAGAAGGCCTGCCACACAAGGGTGTCATGATCAATATTCCTGAGAGTGCCTGCCAAGGCCCCTCTGAGATGAGGTAAAGACAGATCTTATCTATAGTGTGTGTGTGTGTGTGTGTGTGTGTGTGTGTGTGTGTGTGTGTGTGTGTGCGTTTGAAAGAAGGAGCGGGGCTTTTGAGACAGAGCGAGTGAGCAAGAGAAAGACAGATGGAGTAAGAGGTAGATGGAGAGAGTTCGACACCAACTGAACAGCCAGGCTCCATCGGAGATAAATGCAGGGGGATGCACTCTGAATAATTTATACACGCCAAAAATAAAATCAAAAACCTTGTTCTCGCTCCTTACAGATAGATGAGTTCCCTGGGATCCCGGGAGACTTACAGACAAAGTAGCGAGGGTGGGAGATTGAGCTGGGACACGGCAGCATGCAGGTCTTTACGTTTTATCCAGCCGCCATTAGTGCATGATTAATAACTGGTTAATGAACGCTTATATTTCATCATGGAATTAATTCTGGTTCATTTGGCCTAACTAGTAGGCTATGGCTTTGGAATACAGAGTATGGAGGCGATCACGAATGAGCATGATGTGCAGAAGGACAACAAGGTGTGTGTTTAACCTGTCAACGCTGAAGAGAAAGATGTATTAGTGAGTGGGCACATGCCAGATTTTAATGTAGTATAAAGTCGGTAATTAGTTATTATCTGTGATACTACAGCAGACAGTTGTCTATATGTCTACATTATTTAGAGCAAATGCAGACTGATGGCAGCACCAGCAGCACACAGTGACAAAGAGTGCTCTAATAGGAAGCTGTATTCTGTTACCAAAGTTTTATTGCATTTTTGTGAAAAGTACAAAGCACAGAGAATATGAGAACATCAACATGATATATAAACCAGAACAAGTAAAATCAAATAAAACAATATTACAGCGTTATGTGGTGTTGGGCAACACTTGATATCATTTTTTAATCATTAAAAATTCATGTTGTGTGTATATTTGCAAACTAGATAAATATATCTTTTTACACTTTGCATGAACTTTACATTAGATTGGCTTCATTCCAGAGATTTACACAGTCGTGAGGGGGAAAAAAAGCTTTTCACCCTGTGTAACACGGATATCCAGTGCTCTCAAGGCACAAGGAGGCCCTTAGGCGACTGCAGGCCACCTGGCACATATCGACTAGGTGTAAATGGGAAGTCTTGACCAACAACAAGCTTGATAGTCTCATGAATTTCTGAACACAGGCTCTGACCTTTTGGGCATGCCTAAAAGAAATGGAACAGAGGGCTATGATTGTTCTCACACATCCACTGAGATATCTGTCTGACCTTGTAGAGGCTTGAAAAAACGAGCGACAATCTGGTTATCTGTCTTGAAATATCTCCTGTATCGTGATGGGTACGTCATAAGACGGAGAATGGCGTTGAAATTATTATCCATTTACACTAATTACTGGCATCACTTGGAGGTGAGTCTGTAGAATCCTCACATTACATATTTGTTGGCTCATCCATTTTTGCAGTAACTGTAGACTTTCATAGTCTTACAATATGAAGCTAGAGCCAGCAGGCAGTTAGCTTAGCATAAAGCAGGGGGAAACAGCCTGGCTCTGTCCAAAGAGTCATCGTGCTAAGCTAAGATAACCACCTGCTGGTTCTGGCTACATATTTAGCATAGAGACATGAGAATGGCATCAACTAAATCTCTGCAAAACAGTGAATACGTGGATCTCCCAAAATGTTGGGAACTATTCCTTTAACAAGCAGTTCTTGTAGGGATAGTGGCATCAGTAGCAGTAATGGAGACAGATACAGAACCCCTGTCCTACTAACACTGGATTGAAATGAAAACCAGTAAAAAATGAAAGCAAGAGTAAGAAAGAAAGAATCCCTTCTGCCCCTTCTGTTAAGGAAACTTAGATCATCAGCCCAGGAAGCACCAGATCCAGGGATTGTCCCCTGATAACAAGTCCTGCCATCCAGCCTCAGCGTTTCTCATTGTGTCTTTTAGTTGCTCTGTCCAAATTCTCCAGAGCTGCACAGAGGAACTGCTAAGTGACACGGCCAGCAACACGGCCAGTTTGCTGTGAGGCTGCTCATGATATCTCTCAAACACTCTCGCTTACACACAGTGGAATTTCCGTGACAATCTGATGGATCATCTTTCATTGCAAGTTTTTCCTGCAGAGTTGGACATCCAGCAGTGTCCACCCTCATTTCTTACACACAATTTAAAGCCTTCCTCTTCCCACGGCGCCTCTGTGCCTCTATGACGTTAGTAGGTAATAGAACCATTTTTCTTCCAAAGTTTATGAGATTTGTGTTGGAAAAAGTTAAACATTCACAGTTAGAATTTTACTCTACCATTTTTCTTCTGTCACGTGTGTCCCAACATTCACAAGAACCTGCTTTTTTCCATTGTTATCCAGCTGATCAGACATACTTTTATCTGTCACTGGTTGAAATGCATTTTTCCATCAGGACATGCTTAGATCATGTCACTTTTCCTTGTCTCCTGTCATTGTTTCCATATGGCTGCATCATGTTTGCAAGCAGACTGTCCTCATTCACTGTAAAAGTCTGTGATACCATTTTCTGTAGAGAAATTTAAATTATTCTGTCGCTTGTAATTTGAATGTGTTTAATTTGAATATACATTTTTACAGTAATTTATGTTCCCCTCTCCTCATAGTGTTATTTATTTCAAGTCTAGATAGGAAATATAGATATGGAGTTCTATGGTAAGGCAGCATATTTAAGAGAGCCGATCTTTTATAATAAATGATAACTCTGCTCAGAAATATATCAAGAACAATATTTATGAGCAAAAGAAATATTAGAGTAAAACTGAATTTGGTTATGTAGTCAATATTCAGGCATTGTCGCCATGAGGCAACAGCTTAGTTCCAAATACAGTGCCTCCTCTAATGCCTGCCACCATATTTCAATATTATTTTTTTTGTCTTCCGTGCACATGAAAAATGATCATTCACATACAACGCTAATCACACAGCGTTGTGACACTACCAAATCTGGCTGGGATTCAACGATGTAGAGAGCATACTTGCTTTGGTTTATTTGTACATCTAAAACAGACTAGAAAAAGACACAGAGAGATATGGGGGAGAAATGATGAGAAAAGTTAACAGGAGGTTCAAACACCAGCTCTCTAATTATGCCAAAACTTATCACATCAATACCCTTACCCACAACCCCACTCTGCTACACAATTGACACACACACACACACAGCACACATATGCAGATGAAGATAAACAAAAGTAAGCAGACCATAAAATGTAGCAATCAAAACAAAAGCTGCAGGAAAAAAAAAACAAGACCAATAGTCCCTTGCCTTGTTAGTGGCCCCACGAGGCTACAATGCTCATTACACACCGTGGAAACAAAATTGTTATGTGGATAGAAATTTGGATTTTAATCTTTAACACTAGCGGGGCACAAATATATATATTTTGGCTTGAGGGTGCAACTGAAAGGAAAGGTTCCATAAATTAAAAAGGTTTGTGCTCAATACAGTGATCATTTTGGGACATTTGCGCAGCTCTACAATGTCAACTTTGGCTCAGCTTTCATCAGTCTAAGCTGTACTTTGTCAGCCTCAGCTGTACTTAGGCTCAAATGAGCTGAACGTGCAGACAGCATGTGAATGTGTCTGTGGCAAACTTTATAGCCTTCCATTTAATACAGTTATACAGTAATTTCAATCTGCATCGATATTTGGGACTAAGCAGGTGATTCAAATATGAAAATTTCTATATCTCAGGTCCTCCGTACCGAACTCACTGGTGGTTGTATGTATGAGAAAAACTGGATTGAAATCCATATCTGATACTTTATTTATGAGCAAGATTATCAGGGGGGAAAAGAAGAAAGTTTTTATTTGAGTGAGCCATGGAGAAATTGAGTTACTAGCATGTGACTGACTTGGTAAACATTTAATAAACCATTTTTATGGAACAGAGGTAATGTCAGTATCTTCGTTTTGCAGATTTATTGTATTTCACTGCATGTTTCTGCCGCCTGAAGATAAGTCGTCATTTAGATGAGTCCTAGTCCAGACGGAATTACAATAACTAATAATGAGAAGATAAAACGATAGAATGTAGGAAAAATTGTTAATCTTGTTAATGGGATGATAAACTTTCCAAATTATTTAGCCTCAGATGAATCCGCAAACCTGACATGCCTTTAAGAATATCATTATATTGCTATCACTTTTTATCACTGTTTTTACAAGATCCCTGTTTAATTTGTAGGAGTTGTAGGAGCTCAGACAAGCATAAAGCCAGTCTCTACATTAGCCTACAGTATATTTCCTCATCTCTAGCTCCCACTCCCTGTGAGGTCATTGGTGACACACTGGATCAGAGTTCAATGTGATTGAACCTTTGACACGGTGTTTTAGCCGCTGCTACCTGCTGAGTGCTGAACTGATGGAGAAATGCATTAAGCTGCTTCTTTTAATGGCCACTGTAGGGCTGACTTCAACACGGTCACCAGAGAGAACGAGAGGAAACAGAAAGTGGCACGCAGCCTCGCTGACCACATCCTTTGGAAATGTTGTTGAGATCAAACCCGCAAAAGCGCAAGTGACACATTTTACATTTGCATTTAGCGCAGGTTCTCCACATTAGATCTGTTTTAATATTCTGATTTGGCACAATCACCAGTGAGGTCACAGAGTAAATTAGAAGCAAGCCATGTTTCTTCACAAAAAAAACTACATTGCATGGCTAGAGGTGTTAGGAAATTAGCATGAAAACCAATGAACAAGAAGTCCTTCTATTTTACTTCTCTTATTTTGAGGAGTAGAAATGTCCCCTCTAGCTAATCAGGCAAATGGGATTATCAAACAAATCATGTAAACCTGTGTTATTAGGAATATCAGGTTACTGTGAAAGCTGTGAGCGCTTTAATTGGGCTATAACCTTAGTATGGTTATGCTCAGTAATCAGGTGTTATTTCCCCACTTGTCATGTACTGGCTTTGTCCTCTTCACGGTATCTGTATCACAGGAGACTACGATCTCCCCTTTAGCCTTAAGGGGTCACTGAGTCATTTAAATTTTCCTGATTTTCAAAATTGTTTTTTCTTCCCCCTAAGGCAAAAGCAAGATAACGATTTATCGCATTGAGGGTTTTAACTGCTGGCTTTACAAGCGCCTGTTGAAACTAGACCAGTGTCAGTGTCTCCTTGAGGCCCTGAATGTCTCTGACAGCAGTGCAAGGGTCTCTTTAAAAGTGCCTTCAAATCTGATACTTCAGTACCGTTTTTTGAAATTGCTTGAGAAGTGTTCTTTAGCTGTGAAGGAGGTATTACAATAATAATAAAAAAAAATCTTCATGTGATATTATCTCCCCGTTTTGGCAAATCACACAAAAGGTAAAAGAATTAATAATGCCCCCCTCCCCTCCATCCCCTTACCCACTCCTCACTCTCGCTGAGATCTGCTGAGCGTGGGGGTACACGTGCATTCTGCTGACAAATGGGAATCTAATTATTTGATCCGACACTAAAGTGCTGACTTCACAGAGACATAGAGAGGCCGGCCGTCTGCTGGATCCCCAGGCCTGGGGACACACGGTGGTCGGCTGGCTGCTTGAGCGTATGTGTGTAAGTGAATGAGTATACCTGCATTAGTGACCGTGTGGGGAGAAAGATCTGTTCCAACAATCAAGACTGTTAAGAGACTCGTCGCCAATGTGGAGACAAAAGGCTTTATGGGTAACAAAATACATTTTTGAGAACACTATCCTCCCCAGGAAAATTACAGCAACTGTACTCCACTATGTTTATCAGCTAGTCGCTAACTTTGTCTGTCAGCTGTCAGATAACCACAGAGGTAGCAAATCAGAAAAAACAAATTGTTGATGATCATATACTTTGTTTTTGTAACAAGATTGTATGCATTGCATTATTAGTTCGAGCCTTGAAGCTTTCTGTGTGGAGTTTCCACGTTCTCCGTGGGTTCTTCCAACCTAGATGTGAGCGTGAGTGGCTGTCTGCCTCTATGTGTCAGCCCTGCCACTGACTGGCAGTCCAGGGTGTACCCCGCCTCTCGCCCAGTGTCAGCTGGAATTGGCCCCCCACAATCCTTAAGGATAAGCAGGGCAGACAATGGATGGATGGATTATACAGTATATTATGCATTATTGCATGTTGTCTCCCTTTGTGAGGGACATGCGTAACAATCGGTTGTACATTCTGTCGTGGAGGGCGGCTGAAAGTCAAAACATTTTAACTCTGGACAGTAATGCCATTTGTCGTGACTGTCGCTGGTATTCTCTGCCGGCCTCGCCTAACGTCACCACCCTGCTCCTGTCTTGGTTTTAGCTAGCTTAGGGTTAGGATTTGTTTTACAGATATAGAGGGTAGTCCTCTGGGAAATTAATGTGCGTCAAATACAATGTTCTTGCAAAGGTGTGTGTACACAAATGTACATAACCTCAGTAAATATTTATAACCTATAGACTTGAATGTAATGTGTGTATTCAAAGAAATCATTTAAAGTGTTTGCAGAGTTTCAACCTTCGGAGACATTTTGTGCAAAATACTAACCAGTGCTCTCTTTTTCAGGGAGCTGTTTGTTGTCTGGATTCACAGTACATGCATCTTTATGATGTGGGACTGGTACAGTACATTAAATCCAACCTGCAAACATCAACACTGAAGAGAATGTGGATGAAAATCACACATCTCAGAGCACTTACAGCACCTATATGTGAGCAGATGTGATAACACACTACAGGTTTGTACAAGGTAACTGCATAGGTTATGATATTACCAGCTGTCTGCCTGTTAATGGCTTCCCATCCATGTGTTCGGATATTACATTTAAGCTGAAGCAAAATCCTTGTGGTTGTGAAAGATTTAATAAGAAGTTATTTTCCAGAATATGTATTATCAGTACTAATCTGCACACCATCTTCTCGTTGGGCTGCTTTTCTCTACCTGTCTTTCCAGTTCTACAGTTTTAACTCGGCTTAAACCATCAGCGCTTCCCTGCTCGGGCTCTTAATTTTTTTTCCCCCTCAGATATCTGTCATCTTTCTTTTGTGTAGTGAAAGTATTTGACTTTGTCTGACCATATCTCATGGAAAGATAAGCCAAGTGCAAGCCAGAGAGCAACTTTAAATCCACAGACACGACCTTCCTGGCAATTCTGATGCCTATGAAAACAGAAGATTATAAGGTCCTTTTTGGGTCACGTCCCTAAACTTCAAAACCCCCTGAGGAGAGTAGGCTGCCCCAGTGTTATGACATGCCTTACCAGGGTACACCAACACAAGTGTTATTGCACCGTATTAGATCTTCTTTTCCTGACTGTGCAGGCAGACTGTGCTTGCTGGGCCTTTTTTCTGGCATCCTGTTAGCTTTGTTGCACATTAGAGTGGGACAACTTGCACCTTCAGATGGATTTCGCTTTCCATTTATGTCTACGTGGAACAGGCTGACACACATTCTCTTCAACTCGTGGTCTGACCCTGCTTCTTAGCTTTACGTGAGGCTCTCCGGTGTCCAGAAAGTTTGAGAGAGGGGGAGGCTGGCTTCTCATTCAGGAATTATTGTTACTTGATATCCTTGTTTCATAAGTGAAATAAGCAAGAGAGAGGAGGGGATGCTGCAGAGAGTGCAAGGCCAGTGTCAGAGGCAAATGACAATAAAGAGACAATAAAACGCTGTGATTTACAACTTTTACTGCTGTTGTTAGCCTGTTACGCTACTATCCACAATGTGTGTTAAAACCCTACCCATGCTATTTCCTGGCCCTTTTTGCTTTTTGTCAAACCACGCAGGTAAATTTGGAAAAAATTTAGTCTGATTGAAGCTTTATTTCTGTGTAAAAATGCTCCATGTTGCACGTTTAAACTACCTCCTGTATCATACAGTATATAAACTGAAACAGCATGTCATGCGTGAAGGTTCATGCTTTCCAGACTCTTTCCTGACACTGTGTACAGATGTTGTGAATGGATGTTGGAAGAACAATGGTAAAAGCTGAAATCATTGGCCAGCACGATCTAAGATTTTTTCAGAGCCTCCAGTGGCTCCTCTGTCTCTCCGTTAATGATGGCTGACGACAGTTGATGAGTGGGATCTGTCAGACATGCTGGAGGAGCCTGATGAAAAGTTCACTTGTCTCAGAGCAATTAAGCTCTTGGGAAGTTGGTGTCACACCAAAAGGTGATGTGAGAAATGGACTGCTGGTAGGCTGTCAGAGAGTTTTTTGTCACAGAGGACTGCAGAGATGGCAGTAATGTTATAATGTTTGAGCTAGATGGTGAGCAGAGTAACCAATGGAGAATGGTTAGAGAAAGATGCACAGGACACTGCTTTGCTTGGGGGAGTGGAAGTCCCTCAGGGTTACACTGATGATGATAAATGAGGGTCCGTTGTAACAGAGCCTGAAGACCAGTGGGAGCGAATACGGTGGGAGTGATTCTTGATCATTTCACTGTGCTGGACAATTTTACAAAAGCATTGTCAAAAAAAAGATGAAAGAAAAAAAGAGGCTCAAGGTTGTCCTGCACAGCTGACTGGAGTGGGACTCACACACACAGCATTGTGGGTCATTAAGGCAGTGGTTCCCAACCTGGAGTTTTCCTAGAGTGGTCATAAAATAATCTGAGACACTGAAACAAGATGAGCAAAAAAGGGGAAGAAAAAAATTAGACTTTTTCTTGTGAAATACTCCCTTAGACATTTTTACGTTACCTAAATCCAGATGTTCACAGCTCATCTACATACTAGCTTTGACAAGGGGTCACAACTATTGCTTCATTTTAAAGGGTCACAGAAAAAAAGGTTGAACCATTGTTCTGCAAAATAAATCTGACAGGTCACGAGATGGAAATAGGAAACAAATGCAAATCACTTCTATTTTTTTCTCTAATCTTTGCTTTTAGATTGTGAAATACTAGATTAAATTAACACAATCTGATAAGGAAACACCTCTTCTGCCGGGAATGCACCAGCTATGTATGTTAGTGCAGTCATCCGTGGAGCCTCCAGGCATAGAAATTGCTTTCAGGTCATGTGGTCCACCTCCTCATCCAATCGTATCTAACTGGGACCTCACTCAAACAGCTAGACATAGCCTTATAAATAGATTGGATTCCTTTTCTTTCCCTGCATACCCTGAAGGTTCGGTTTTGCTTCAGCCACAGCCTGGTTCCCTGCAGCTTAAGTCTCTCCACCTCCTTAACCTCCTCCTGTATTAGGATTTAGATTTATGTGAATTCAGCATGTTTATCTATTCAACATTAGCCTATATCCACTTAACTTTTGTGGATCTCGGCCAGGGGAATTGTGAACTCGAGTGTGCAGACTTGCTGCCGGAGTAACACATGAGTAGAGCCATACGGCCAAACAAATGTTATTATTGCAAAACATTTATAGTGTCTTGACTAAAAGATTCTCAGCACTTGTGTTGCGCAGCTACAACTGAGCATGATGTACGTGTTCTCTCCCCCTTCAAACTAGTCAAAGTTAAAAAAGAATATTTCAATATTTGTACCATTGTAGGTCACTTTTATTCATTGTTTGTGGGATTTGTGAAGTCCTTAGAGGCTGCATTTATGATTAAGGGTTCCACAAATGAAGTTAAATGACATTATTGATGCTCACACTCACAGAGCGTAGTTGAATAAGAAAGAATGTGCCTCCATATGTTCCTTTACGGTATGAAAATCAAGTTTCACAGAGGGAAATAATTCATTAAATTTAACAGCAAGCCTTCATTTGGCTTTCGCACTGTCTCTGTGTCCATGCAGAGTGTGTTTATATCTGTATACACATCATCTCATGCTCCTTATTCTGTCACTCATGTGAAACTCACAGGAAGAGATGAAGTCTCCACCAGGAAATGATCCCTCAAAAACATGTTGCCACAAACTTGTCACATGCATATTTTTATATTTAGGGCATCTTTGTGGCTGAGACAGCAGTTTCAGCTGTGTCTGACAGCATAAGTCTGTATTTTGAAAAACACAAAAAAAATAAATGTAATAAAATGCAGTCCATTGCAAAATGTCTTGAAAATGTATGCAGACTTTTATATTGAAAATAATTAAAGGAACACTTTGATATAAGCTTCACCGGTTGTTCTGAGGTTGTTTCCTGCAGTCAGAAACGTGAACTCTTTTTATGAAAACAAGATCTGAAAGTTGGAGAGTTGTCAAGGCTGATATGAAAAAGCTGGCGTCTTTCCACAGCCGATCTGTAAGAAACATCTGCCTTGTGTTCTGGTTAAACAAGATATCCAAGCAGACTCAGGGCCATAATATCCTACATGAGATCACACTGAGCTGGCTGGGACACATTCTGAGTATAGACCAGAGCCAGATTGTATCAGAACAGCCTGAGACAAACAAAATAAACTGCGGAGGACCTAAAACTACCCTGTGATGAACCCTGACAGACAGGCTCGGCCAGATCAACCTAACACATGAAAAAAAGCAGTACATTAAACTGATAGAAGAGAAACCTCACGGAGGAGGACAGCAGGTGCCCGTCCTCCTCTGCCTCCCACCACCACGTCACACTGCATGCATCACTGTTGAGGATTTTAATCTGAATTTCAATGATGATTTTTTTTTTTCAAGGAAGAGAAAGTGATGCTGAGGTTTGGTAATGATTTATTTCAACCAATTACTCTTTAATATATTTTGATCTAGAGGAGGAGCAACCTCCCCTGCTTCTGTGGATCAGCTTCCTCTGGTAACAATGGTCATTCAACTTCAGTTAAGTGATACCTCTTTCCATTTTATACTGCTTCACACCTCTACTTCACCTCTGTTCACAGGGAAAATTGCACTTTTTAGTGTTTATCTGACAGATAAAGTTACTCATTTTTTAGCTATTACAAATTTTGACACCTTTTATTGTATTTAATCAGAAAACTGAGTACCTGAAGCACCTGAAAACACCACGATAAGCAAACTGAGTCTCTTTTAAAGATTAAAGTATTTATCATGCTTGTTACATTTGTTTAGCTGGGACCACATTCATCTGACACTAACAGTGTTTTGCTCTTATGCCATTTTATTTTACAGTTCAACCTTTTCTGGTAAAATCTAAAGTATTTAAGTTTAAACTCAAACATTGGCTTCAGATATTGAGTTCAGTGTTTCCTTTGCTTTTACTATCCTCATCAGACTTTCCTGGAGGTAAAAGGGGAGGCAACCAAACACTTCCTGCTTCCTGTATGCTCTTGATGACATCATCAGTGATGTCATGGGTAAAACCAAGCATGGGGAGGATTGTGTTGTGTTAAATGTAGTGTTCATAAGATTTTGGTTATTAATTTGATACTTTTCTTTGTAAAATTGTGAGTAATATTTGCATATTTGTGTGGATTAGATTGTTTTATGCAAGTAATATTTTGCTATTTTCCTGCTGCAGCTGTGAGGGACAGTGACACCCCTGAGAGAAATATGGTTCTGACCAAATTGATGCAGTAGATTGGAGGGCCTATTTAAGGGAGACATCATGGCTTGGCTTGGGAGGGAAAGGTGTCACTGTGTGGCTTTGAGTCAAGGTTTTCTGTCTTCTTTGTTGTTGTTGCTTCTCTTTTTTTACTGAGTCTGCAGCCTACCACCTTCCTCTACCCTTTGGTCAGGCTTCCTCACAAACATAAAGGTTTATTCATAACCTTGGAAAGTAGTTTGATGACAACAAAAAGTCAAAACTCAAGGTAAACTTCTTTTTTTCCCCACAACTTTCAACTGTGTTTCATGGTCTTCCTCAAGTTCCATCTGCTCAGGACCGAAGGTACTATGACTAGTATTTCAGGTATTTAGAAAAACAAAAATCTTAACTCATCGTCCACTTACTCGCTTTTTCTGTCAAACACATCTTACAGTCAGAGGGACAGGAGCTGTTGAAAGCTCCCGAAAAAATAAGTTAAATGTTAATTTACTTTGTCAAACACCTGAGAGTGTGTTTCTAAATTTAATGTATTTCTCCAACAATAGACTGTTCTAGTTCTTACATTTTTAAATTCTGATTGGTCCATAGAAGCACATGACAAACTTTTTCCAACTAAGCCCCACCCACTTCAGACCAGTGAGAAGAGCACAGACAAAAATGGAGAAATCTTTCATGTGAAATTACTCATATGGTTTAACTTAAGTGTGGGCATGTTGACATCATTTATGGTATAAAGCTGATTAAGAAAATGGGCGTTGAACATGTTTAAGCTTAGCTCCACCTGGACTAGCTGCAAAACTAAGCTGCTGTTTACACGTTAAGACGTTCATTATTAAACACCACAGCCATTCTTCATTAGGAGTGCTTTAAGTCTTATAGTTGCACATACTGTTACTTAAAAATGCATTGTCATGGGGTGCATTTATTTGAGTCAAGGATCTGAATACTTCCTCGCCATGCAGGTATGGAGGTGAACTCACGCCTTGCCAGTCTCCCCCAGTGGAGGTGGCTGAGAAAGGAAGAGGCTCCAGCTGCAGCGGCAAAAAGCCGGGAGTGAGCTGTTAACTCCCACACTTATCACGAGCTGAAAGGACCGCAGTGTTCACTCCTCAGGTATACACACAGGTATTTCCACTCGGCTGCCTTCCATCTATCGTGTGTGGCAGGTGCTCAGGCGCTGGCTTATGATGACATTGTTGTGGGGGCCTGAGCAGGTGACAGAGCAGGACGCCCCAATGTATCGCTCATCTGTACCCCAACCGCACACACAAACACATGCACGCACGTCCATTTCATTGTCTTCCTCGCCCAATCATCTGAAGTAGCCTACACTAATGGGGCCTCCTCCTCCTCCTCCTCATTCTGTCACAGCCAACCAGGCCCCCAGGTGGCTGCTGGATTAAGGCTCATGATGCTGCTTTATGGCACATTAATAAGGACGAATATTACGGTGAAATGTGTAGATACTCGTATGTAATTTCACATCAGAGTGATTTATAGTACAGTGGTGGATTAAGACGGATACCTGGAGGTTTGCTGCAGAGGGGGCTCCTGGTGTGCGCTACGTGTATACAAATATAGAGGAGCATAGCGGGAGGAAGCGTTTGTCCCAGAAGTACGTTTCCCCACTCAAAATTAGCATTTGAAAGATTTCTTTAGATTATAATTTTAACGGTCCTCGATATAGCTGCAAGGCAATCTCCTGGATAATGTAAAAATACTATGATTCCTATTAAGGCTGTCAGTTGTGAGTATTTCAGTTTAATATCTGAAAAGTTGTGTTTTTTTCTGTCTGGTGTGGCAATATATCTAAAATGACCACTTTCTTACTCTTGAATATGTTTCTGGTCAGCACCCTTTTTTCTCTTTTTGCACTTGATGACGATATAATTCTGCAAGGACAAACCAATATTCAAATGTATTTTGGATATCTGGTGTTTGCGTGCATTCACAAATTCTATTGTGTGTTCTTGTCAGTCAGCGGAAGCAGCCCAACACTTCAGAGGAACTCCCTGTGCCGATAATCCTTCATGGCCTGAGAACAAATCCTTGATGAAGCTGGCTCTAACCCCAGCCTACAACAACCAAAGGTACAGAAAAAGACACACTGCTTGGCCAGACTTTGAACCTCCCATATGATGTTGATGTGTTAAATGCTTTTCCTATCAGATTGTGAACACAGGGGCCGGCGTTACACATCACATTTTATATTCCAGACACAGACATCCTGGATGCCGGCATGAAGAACATTGTTTGCTGTCAAACCTCGCTAAGTTATGGCTAAGGGGGAGAATAAAAAGCCCTCATAAATTCTAAAATGAAAAGGTAGGGCGCCATCAGAGATGACCGATGCTTGGGCGAATGGAGGTTTCCTGCGCTTTGGTGCATTTCATCCAAGTAATGAAAATTAGGTCCCTCAACACAGAAATGACCCCAAAGATGAGACAATGCTTTATCTCCCCCTTTCATCCGACAAGGATTATTGATTCATGAATGTAAATGATCGTTCAGGGTTTGACGTGCCCTTGAAGGTAGTCTCTCTCTCTCTCTCTCTCTCTCTCTCTCTCTCTTTCTTTCTCTCTCTCTCTCTCCCTCTCCTTTGAATCTTTGAATCAAAGTCCATGTTAGCTGCAGCTGGCTAAAAGTAAGCGTGATGCTGAGGGTTGGGGGTTATTCATATCCTGCAATATTCATAACCTGCTGTATTATTTTAGCTTTTTCATCCCACCTCAATAGGAATTTCACATTTGGTTTAAATGGCAGTGTGAGCTGCTGTCTTCCGTGCAGCTCTGCAATGTTGATAGACATCAATGAATCGGATTAGTTTTTGTGCAGCCGTGGACTAATCTCTTAATAATGAGGTCCATCTGCGGCAGTGACAATAAGTACAGCACCTTCACTTTAATACTCAATCTTGGTTGACACAGACGGCATCATATTGCCAGACTAATCCACTGTCCGATGTCACGGCATCCTAAATCTAATTTACCATTCCATTTGGGGCCCAGATATTGCTGGTGCCAGTACACCTGTTGATTGCTAACACTGCTCTCCTCGTGCACCTGCCTGACAGTACACGCACACACACACACACACACACGCACACACACACACACACCCACACCCCTGCCGCCCGCTCTCCCTAAAATGGTTTCTCCCGCATAGTTTCCATAGCAACAGTCCAGTTTTAGTGTTCTGTTGTTTTTCCACAGACGGAGAGTGGCTAATTTTTCAGAATGAGGGTCTTTGATGATAAAGAAAGCTAGGTTGTGAGATTTACATAATGAATGGATGCCACGCTAGATCAGTCACCACCTAGCACTGATGATTGCTTTTTGATGAATTCTTTCCCCCCCCATGTCCTTAGTTACTTCAACTGTGGCGGTCCATTGTGTCCAGAAAGAGCAATACACACCTTCATCTATTTAGGTCAGTCTTTGTCTCTTTGTATCAGTGCAGCTTTAAAATTGTAGTCAAATTGCTCGTACCCTAAGGGCAAATGTCACCATGTAACTTGAGGCCTTAAGGTCTTCACAAGAGAAGTTTCGTTGTGAAGTTGTGCTTTTGAGGTCACACATACAGACTTTGTACCTTGGGGTGAACATAACACTTCATGCTAACCTTTTCTCAGGCCTTGAACTCGCTCTCACATTTCGTTTTTCTCATGTGCCCCTCTTCCAAGTGCAAAGACTGTGTTTAAGTGCATTTCTACGTGTGAATATGTGTACCATCATATATGTTTGTGTGTATGGGGTGGCTGATGTCAAGGGAATGGGAGAATTTAATCACACCCTGACAGATGTGAGCCGTATTGATTTGTGGCTGTTTTG
The DNA here is from genome assembly GCF_042242105.1 of Pempheris klunzingeri. Lineage (NCBI taxonomy): Eukaryota > Metazoa > Chordata > Actinopteri > Acropomatiformes > Pempheridae > Pempheris > Pempheris klunzingeri. The sequence goes on along the minus strand of NC_092029.1, from coordinate 14,906,549 downwards.
TGAGCACTGCTCACGGCCCTTTGGGAGGAGCATAAACCCCTCTATCAAAGCGACCTCCCCACAGGGTTTTTCGCCACACTAACATCCTTTTTGTGCGTGTAAGCACATGTGCGTGTGTTTTTGAGGGGAGCACAAAGGTGAACCCGAGGATCTCGTTAAGCCACTCCTGCACTCACAGGGGAAATGTATAGTTCTCTACAGACGGAAATGGTCAATTCCTCCCCTGGAGAAAGCTAATCTTATAAATAAACAAAATTGGAATGAGGTTCACGTTTTCAAGCACGACGTATCACAGTGGAAGTTAAAGTGCTCTGAAAGAAAACGCCAAACGGCTAAGGAGTGAGTTTCCTTACTCAGTGTCCTGGTGAGTGCTGCCTTTGATGAAAGGTTTTTACTTTCCTCCAGTCAGATGGCTGAAATTACATGACCTCCTCATGTGAACTGGTGCCAGTTAGATCTGACCCCTCCTAGTGACACTGCCTCCTCTGCCTTTGTCTTTTCCAGCTCACCTTCCCTTCATCGACATACACACACACACACACACTTTGTATTACTCTCTAGTAGTGCTGGCCTCAGCAGCCACGGGGGCTAGAAAAGAGAGCAAAAAGTGAGACCCACTTCCCATCACCTCCTCGCTGCCAAATGGATCGGAGAAAGGGACTGTGTTTACTGCCATGGCTAATATCCTCGTTAACACTAATCTGTGGGGAGTGTGGGAGATGGAGGAAAGGGGGGAGTCTGCTCAAGACGGAGAAAGAGGAGGGGAGGTATGGCTGGAGAGTGGAAAAAGGGTTTGGGTGAGAGAGTAAAAGGAAGAACCAGACAGAGTGAATGACCAGTGGACTCGTCTGGGCACTTGATAGCTTCCCTGATGGACTGTGATTGGCTCATTAACCCCTCTTCTTCAGGCCGGCGATACTGCAGTATCCTCCAATATATTCAGCATGCACGCACTGCCACACAGATCCCCACATACATGCAAACAAATATGCTCATTAACAAGCCAAGGAAGTGGGCAAGCATCCACATATAATCTATTTCTTCATTAGACACACACGGCCAATGGATCATTACACTAAGTATGTTCTCTGCCAAGCCTGAGCATTGAACAACAACGATCCCCGAGTGGTGCGGTGGCATGCAAAGTTCACATGAAAAACATGGCCTCCAGTCATGTCTTTGGTCAGAAATAAAAGTAGGAGCTGTAGTCTGTGGTACGGAGACAGAAGGTTTTAGATTGTAAAGATGCAGCTGACAATTAGGATTTAATAGCAGGTAGTAAAAAAAGGCCTTTTAACTTGGTTAAGGTTTGTTTTGCTTTTGGAAATAGTTAATGTTTTTATGAAGCCTCTATTAATCTGATAGTTAAGTGTTTTTTATTGGATGAGTTGAATTCAAAGATGTAAAATAGCATATAAATGCGCAGCTTTGATGGCTACAACTGTTCATTATGACAAATAACACAAGGGCGCCACATTATGGCGCTTTATTTTTCAATTTTTTTTGTAGCAACTGTGCTATTTAGTTGCTGCTCAAAGGGATATTTCCCACTTTATGATACCTAATTCCACCTCAGCTGTTCTTATGCTGCAGTAAAACAGGCTGTCGTGGCTCATTTCTCAGTTAAAATGATAAATGGGCATAAACCAAAATGCTTGATGCTTTAAAACTACTCCAAACACATGGAACTGTATTGGCACAATTTTATAATTTCATGACATGCTCAAACTTGGGCTTAAAAATCAAACTGTGCACCGGCGTGGAGGCAAAAAGTCAGTGAGGATGAGAACACTTTGGCTGTCAACTTGACTGGTCCTCCGTTGTCAGCCATTTCTCAAGCACAGCCAAACATTTTGTTTTCGTTGTCTCCCCTTCCTGATCGCGTCTCTGCTGTCAAAACAGAAAGCTATTTTTCTTTCAGCCATGAATCATCTCTGCAGATCTGTGTCACAATTTCAAATAATAAATTGAAGTCTTGGGCAGAAAATGTCCCCATGCAGACGTGTACAATCACAACTTCAACATGACTGTGCCCATCTAGTGCATTATCCACTGTACAATTCCCAAGCAGTGGCCACAATGGATCAGCTACTAAAAGCTCAAACTTGAACTGTGACTGTATGTTCTGGGGTAAAATGACAGAGAGCAAACATTAGCCACACATCCCCACCAGACCCTCCTCATTTGCTTCGTCATGTTGTTGTTGTTGTTATTGTTTCTGAGTGGCAGAGGGGTAATGACCAGGAGGTTGTTAACACTGAAATCTGGTGGTGTTTTATGGTCACGTTGCTGTCAGATTTATATCGTTCTGCACTTCTGCACTAAATTCCAAGGACAAGGGCTGGAATGTGATTGCCAGGTTGTAAAACACTCAACATTGTGCTTTTGCTTGCATGTGTTTGCTTATTGGGTTGTTGATGACGAGTCAAGTGGAGGGCAAGTGGTACAAGTGTCACACATTGCTTATTAATCAGATGGGAGCTGTGGCATTTAGAATTTTAGCTTCTTTTTTTCGGGCCAAAGTACAAAACATTTAATACACGAGGCATGAAACACAATTGGCCAATCCTAGACTGCTCTTATTAATTTAAGTCATGGCCAGTATTATCCTGAATTGCCAGACAAAAGCTTTTTTAGGCCCAAAACATTTGGTTGGGTCATAATTGAGACATCAGAATGGCGGTGGATTGAGGCTAAACCCATCCCCCCACACGGCGATTGTCCACTATTTTAGCAACCATAGACGCAACCAGTGAGGAGTCTTCTCAGCATGCAAAAGGAGTGTATATATAGGGCACTATGAAGAGCAAAAGCTCCATATCCAAAGGGTTTGAAGAGTGCTGTCGTCTCTTAGCCTTTCCAAAAACCAAAACCATGAGAGCAAAAGCTCAAAGAACAAATTAAGCTGTGGGGTTTTCTTCTCAAAACTAAACTGTTAACATTAGCATGCCTGGCTGATGGCCAAGTATTACTTCCACGGCCCAGTCGGAGCACTTCATCAGCTAGCACATCACTGTTTGGACACATTACGTTAAGAAATGTCACGACTTTAACATCCACTGAGTAGCTGGGACCAGATGGTGGTTTTATTTAGCTCTTCGTTGAATTTTTTGGGGAGGAACCAATTGCAAATCTGTCACTGTAAATGGCATACGTTGTAGAATGCAAAGCTTAACAGGCGTAGCAAGAGTAACAAAGGGGGGCGGGGCTTAGCGACAGTTCTTTTTTTTACTGACAGAGGAGTTTTTGGTTTGTTGGAAAATAAGAATAGGTCATTGTTTGCTTGTGGCTCATGTCGGAGAATTAAAAGCCTTTTGTCATGAGCCTATAGAACGTCATGGGCCTTTTTAGAAGATTCACCAACACCTAATCTTGACACACCATTGTTTCTTTTTCTTATCAGCACATTTACATTAGGGAGTTAGTCAATAAATCGATGGCCATGGATTCAAATGTCACCCTGCCATGGACTCCATTTATTCTTCATTTATTTCATATTCACTTGTTTTTATCTTGTGTTGGGGAGCATTCGATTTCATGTCTCTTACTGATTTCTATTTAATGAACGTCATTGATTTGCCCTCATCAAATCTTCATTAATCACCATGGAACTGTCTCAGTGTGTGTTCATCATTGTTACTCCAGTGGAAAGTAGACGCAGCCTGCACACATTTTGGTCGACTGAGCAAATGGATGAAGAATATTTAAATAAACCTTGTGGCATATTCTTTATCAGTCATTCTCTGTATTTTTTTTTTTTTCTCCTGGCCTCAATACCGCCTAGAGGCTTAAAGCATAAGTATGTCCAGCTATGTATGGCAGGGAGTATGTCTTATGGTAAGGCATGTGTGACTGCATGCATACAGTCTAGCTAAAAAAAAAAAATAGAAAAAATTGGCAAACGCAATCACTTCCTCGCCCTTAACAGTGTTTCTCATGCAGCTCTTTTGGGGTGAGAGGCACTAGCAGAATGTATATTAAGCTCAACCTCTCATACTCTGCATGCTCCAGCACCTGGAGGATGGGCAGAGCACCGGCTCCAGAGCTTTGAGTCAATATTAATCTGCCAGTATGAAAGACTGGATTATCACTGGGGTCGATTGCCTGGGCCTCGTGTAAGAGAAGTGTGTAATGGGAGGGGGAGCCGTTAGAACAAAATGGATGGAGCCTGAGGAGGCTAGGGAGAGAGATAGAAAACTTCTGCATGGCAAACCTTGTTGCATGTGCTGCAAGTGAAGCGCCCTGACATTGATTTGAATCAAGAGGAGAGTTACAGCAGAGGGCAGAATTACAGGAGAGGGAGGGGGGAATATGAGGAGGGAGCCAAGGACACTGGGAAGGTGGCTGTCATAGCATGAGCCCATCTGCTGGGTATATGTGTGTGTATACATTACACATGTACTGTGTCTGTGTGTGTGTGTGTGTTGTGATGAAAGGTTTAATGGAGAAGGTTGAGGGGGGGGTAAAGCATAATGTTGGCCTGAAGGCTTGAGGAAAACAGACTGTCATTTAGTTACAATCTCCAAAGAAAAAGTTGGAGGTTAAAACAAAGTTTCAGTTTGGGGTTTCAAACTCTTAGAAGAAAAGGAAATAACTCGGTAAAGCGGTGGTGCCGTTCTTGGAATCAATCTAGTTCTTCATATATCCTCCCCATGTATCGCTCATTTGTTCCCACGTATTTAGTACGGAGGCCAAAGTTTCTAACAGGGAGACCTGAGCAAGTTAACAAAAAATATGTATACTGTATATCTTAAAGGAGACATATTATGCTCACTTTCAGGCTCATTTTCCTACTAGAAGATGTTTAAATGCAGTGTTTTTCTCACACTGTGCACACTGCATACTGCTCTAGAAGCCAAGTCTGCTCTGATTGGTCAGCTTTCACAAGTCTGAGCAGGCAGTGGCCACCAACTCCTGCACAAAACTTACAGCTTCAAGTGGGAAGTTTGGTCACAGACAGCTGGTATTAATTCGGTCAGGCGCTGGTACCATTTACAGCGTTTGTTAAGAAAGCTAAGTAAAATAACATTTTACACACACAACAGCTGTGTTTTGCAGTTGCTGTGAAGATGTTGCCATCACATGTTCATTCATATATTCAATAATATAATTCTCTGGTCTTCACCCCCCTCAGATGCTGGGATGAAATGAAGACTGCTGTGTGTGTTTTTGCAGCCAACAGCAGAACAATTTGCGTGCATCGTTTGTACCTTCAACATCTCATTACCAAAGCTTGTGTTAGTGAAATAACAACAATGGCAGACAGCGAGGTGGATTCAGGTTTTCAGTGGGCGGGACCTTCAGCTTGCTGAAGGGTTGGAGGTCACGTGTTTAACAGATGCCCGCATGTGACATCACAAGAGGGGCCAAACCTAAACAGAGCGTCTTTTCTTGTAATTGGCAGGTATGTAGACACACAGGGGAGACGCATTCATGTTGAAAAGACATTAAGAAGTGCATTTCACATAATGTGCCCCCTTTAAACTCCTCACAACAATTGTCGCTGACAGCAAAACAAGAGATAGTTTTCAGCACAAAAGTAGAGAACTGACATGCACTATCAGCCCAGCATCAAACTTCAAACAGCCTTCAGCTGGTGAATATAGTGCAGCATTTAGCAGGTAAAGAGCCGGACATTTTCATCAGGCGTTGGTGGAGTTTATATTAGACTTACATTCATCAGGCGGCTGGAGGGAAGGCTCTAAATAAATGCCAGTGCAGCTCCCTATCTGCTGGATGTGTAAATAAGCAACTGGTTGATGACAAATTCACCACAACTACTTAAAAGGTAATAATATAGCAGTCTTGTGTTGCTTATTTTCCTTTCCTTCAAATAGGCAAAAAAATCAGCTATTACAAATTTAATTACATATCATCATGTAACCACTAGCCCTGTCTAATTAAAGCCACTGAGATCCTGCCTACTTATACTTACCGACCAATAAAAGCATAGCAAGAATTTATCACAATTGACATGTACATTTCACATGTTTATGTGCCATTATTTCCAAATTTATATCAAGGTCCATGTGGTTTGTCCACATGCGATAAAATTCACATATTTCCTATGTGAGACATGTCTTTGTCTCTTTAAAAAAAAAAATCTTCTGAACAAATAAATTCACTATATATATACTAAATACACTAAAAATTACATGAGAGTACCTGGCAGTTTATTTCTAAACAAAATGCAGGACTTGAACGTCTCTCCCAACCTCACTTTTTTGCATTCTTCACGCAACCACACATTTCAATAGATGTACAACAGAGTAAAGCACCATGCCCCTTTAAGGAGATGCTGCCTAAAAGTATGAGGCCCAGGCATGTGGAGGGAAACACAATGAACCAAAAAACCATACAGCCAAACTAACTATACAATATGGTTTCTCCATAACTTAAATCATTACATTGTGAAGTGTTAATGTGTGAAGACTTGATGTAGGGTTAGGGTGAGGATTAGGTTCAGGGTACGTCTCCAGGACATAAATGCAAGTCAACATAAAGTGATGGAAAAGCGGCTCTGTATGTGTGTGCATCTGGGTCCGTTAGTGTGTCGTCCCAGTGTGCAGTGATGGCTCTGAAAAGCAGCGAAGCGTTCAGCAGCACAGCCCAGAGTGCGGCCTCCTGGCAGACCTTATACCTTCTCATCTCCCTGCCCACTGAGATCAGTTGTGAGACTTTGTCCTCCTTGACCTGCTGTTGAACTATCACTCCAGTATCCTCCCTCTGTCATGCACACACTCCACCCCTCAGGCTGTTGTTCCCCTGTCCCATCCCCGCACCACTTCCCCTCTTCAAACCTCTCCTGGGCCAAGGATCCGGCTCCTCGACAGCCCTCTCTGCACTGCGACACTTCGTTCCCGTCCGTTGCCTGTTGCCTGCCTGCTAATCGGGATTGGTGGGGAGGAACGGATCGCTGTGAGACATGGCCGTCCTCTGGAGCCCACAGAACCAGGCCAAGGTCAATCACATCACTCTTGCGCTACTGCTTTCCACAGCAAACAGGGAGAAGGAGAGAGCGAGGGATGCAGGAGTTAAAGGAAAAAGAGATAAGACCGCTGCCAAGCAGGGCTTCGCAGACGAATGAGGCCTCGTGAACTGAGGAAAACACAAGTCAATAGCAATGCCGGGGGTTCATTTTATTCCTCAAATTAGCAATTAGAAGCAAAGCATTGGAATATTATCATCATATCACATGCCTATTTACCTCTTTTGATGAAATATTCAGGCATGTCACTGTGTTGGATTGGAGCTTATAGGTAACCTATTTTCTGCTCTCTCCTTGATCAACACTCATCAATAATTCACTCTTGGCCCATTAGTTTTGTGAGAAATGCCAGGGAGCAACTTAAACTCGTCAGGAATTCATTTCTTATTTATTGTGTGCAGAAACATATGGCACATGAGCAGTTCTCATTGAGGAAGTTTAGAGAAGCTTCGCTGGGCAGAGTAGTTACACTGCACACTTAAGGCAGCTTGCAGTTAACCTTGAGATAATATTTACATAGATTCCAGTCCAGTGCCACATTAGATTGTTGGGAGTGAACAGGGAGTGAACAACAGAGTGTCCCCCCACATGTCTTTGTTTTTTTTTACACATTTCTAAGACACCGTTGCAAGACGTATCTCCTCAGATCTCTGTCAGGAATTGTTATGGTGTGCTGCCATTCAGTGGCCCATTTCCCCTTAGAGCTGACGAAGTGTTTTATGGAATAAGTTGAGAAATGGATACTAAAGTGAGGGCCTCTGTCACAAAAGCACACACTGTTGTCATCAACAAGGCTGTTCTTTTTTCCAGCCCATTGCCTTTTCTGTAATTTGCACTCTCTTGCGTTCTCCCCTCCCTCTGCCACCATTATTTCAGACAATGTTTTAGAAATCACAGCCGGTTTCCCAGCCAGTGTTCACACATTTGTCATTACATGTCAGGAGGGCCTGGGGATTTTGCTGCTTCACTTGGCAAAAAGCAATTGTGTGCGTCAAGCTGCGGCTCTGTCGTGGAAAGCTGACACACACCTGGAATAAAAAGGGCTTGTGGGTAAAGACACTACTGATTTTATTAGGCTGTGTCCTCCGTTCTAGAGTCCAGCTTATTTTACATGTCGCACCTGCAAGCATGTCTATTTGGCCTGGCTTTTTATCCACACGCTCGTCTCTAAGCCCTCTCAAGGCCTGAGCATCCCCTCTTCCTCCTCGGCTAAAACTCAAACCTTAACATGCTCTGGCTCTCTGCCGAGTCCTCGGGGCTGTTTCAGAGCCCAGCTTCCAGGTCCTGTAATCTCCCTCTGGCTGTACGAACTGGATTGTCACAATGATTTCTGATTAGGTGCTTAAAATGATTGTGTTTTACTGTGGGAAGACAATATACTGTTACATAATGAAGTACCACTGGAGAGGGACCAAGGAAGTGAAATTTCATATGTCAGAGTTCTACAATTTGAAAGGAAAATTCCGCTTATACAGCTTGGATGTAGTTTGCATAGTTGGGTTGGTATTGTCTGTCTGTCTGTCAGTTAATCTCACATACTGCTGGACCAATCTGGCATGTAAATTGTGCCAAAAGAAAAGTCCTTTTGCAAAAATGTGTAGATCACAGGGTCAGCATCAGTATGGAAAGAGAAAAGAGTGTTGGACAATTGGACAATTTAAGTGGAAAATGGAGAATACATCTGTGTGATGGAATCTGCAGAGACATAAACTGAATAAGACGGACTGAAAGTTTGAAAATGTATGAGAAGCATTGAGTTTGAAATTGGACTCCACAGGATCCAGCTATACTGGGACTGTTCTGAAAGTAGACTAAGTGGGGAAAAAAAGTGCCTCATCTTCTTAAAGACTACGATGACCACACCGGTTCACCTGTTGTGCATGCTCCGAAGAGCATCCCAGTCGCACTCCGGGCAGAGTACTTGGGGAACTTCAGCACATGTGAAAATGGGAGTAGTAGCAAAGCAGACTGAGCCGACAGAGCGGGGAAATGTGCGTACGTGTGGTGACTGTGCTTCCACCTAAGAAAATCCATATCTGCATAGATCCAAAAGACTTGACCAGAGCTATCAAATGGGAGCCCTACCCATTGCTCACTGTTGGGGAAGTAGTTTAAACAGCTGGCCGACAAGGCTCCAACACTGAAGTTTTATGATCTCACCAGACCGATCACACTGCCAGTAAATGTCAGGTCGGCGCAGGAAAAGAGCCACTCACCACTGTTTATGTTCAAAATCCACAAGTCGCTCTGTTGAATTGAAGTGTAAAGAAAAAGGCCAGAGATGGTCTTTATTTGCCAAATGTCTCGTCTGCCGAGTCTACACACATTAAGGAGATGGTTCTGTATGTCAGTGTGCCTTTTGTAACAAGAACAGGAGCAGCAAACCTTGAGGGCCATAACTTTCGCACCCAATGAAAGAAAAGCCATTGGAGAAAGTAGGATGAATCTCTGCCCATACAAAGGATCTTAGTGTCTGCTTTTCACTTTTCCCAGACATCACTAAGTTGAAGGACACCGCCTGCTGCAGTGTCACTATTGCAATGAAATTGGCGTTTGAAGACCGACCAGAGAATGGTCCTAAGTATTTTCATGCTGTGTTCAAAGAAAGCTGAGAATTCAGTCACATCTCATCCTCTCTAATGGTGAAGCAGGAAGAACCGTACAAACCATGAAAAATCGGCTGAAAAAAAACTGAGAGTAATAACAGCGACTGCTACGTTGCACTGTTGTAGTATAGATATACACCACCGCAATGTGCAGATTTTTTACCTGAACAGTTGCTGATGGGACGTCAGCTGAAAGGTAAACCTCAACCTCACTGCTTGCTCCAGAGGGAGCTGTCCAGGTACACAGGCAGTTGAGAGAAAAGCAGGAGAAACAAAAACTTGACTATGACAGGCAAACAAGGCAACTGGTCTGCTAGCGGGAGAAAATGTCAGGATAGAAAGAGGAGAGATATGGAAGCCAGCTGTGGGCAACTGCCATCTTTTGTGGGTCGCACACCAGATGGGAGACGGGAGAGAAAGCATCTTCATCCGACCAGGAAGATTAAACGCTTCCATTTCAAGATATTTATTCAGATGACATTTTAACTGACCTACTTTTTGTTATTATTCAATAGATTTTTAATTTCTACTTTTACTTGGGTACTTCGCTTTAAAATCGGTATCATTTTATTGTCTGCCTTCTCGTTTCCTGTCTTGTTTGCTATGGAGTGGTCAAAAAGATTAGCAAGATGAGAAAGGAAAGAAACATATTTCTGGTACAAGTAAAGTTTTTTTCCTTGTGAAATTCTGGATATTTTCACTTCTAAAGAACTCTTAAAAACAAATCAACTTAATCTGAGAAGGGGACAGCACTCCTTAACAGTTAACGTGGGATTGTGATAATGCATTTTCTGGCTACAAGGGGTAAAGATTGAAAATCTTTATCTTAATATCTTTTTTTTCTTGTGTGCTACAGTCCCCTGCCTAGCTTGATATGTGACGGCAGTGAGAGGTCATCCTGATGGGGGAGACTTGCTAATGGGGTGCCAAAACTACAACGTGGCCACAAATGTCAACAACACTAAATCGCTCATTGTTTACGTTGGGGAGAAGAGTGAGAGTCGAACTCTCATCAGTGAGACTGGTGCAGCTTAAGGAGCCCTTACAGGGTGGGATTACACAACAGCCTCCCTTCTTGCTATTTTTCAAACAATACAGCTGTCAAAGGGGCCGGATGAAGACTTCGTAGATCACACAGAGGGCAGCAATCTGCTCCACTGTGCTATCGCTTGTAGGTCCAATCCATTACTGCCACTGGAAGAAATACCAGAGTAATCTGATCACAAATGGAGCTGATTATTTGTGGGATTACCCAGAGCACCCTTAGTGGACAAAATGGTGTTTTGATTGCAAACATTGGGATGCGAATATAATCGTACACATCTTGAAACAATTGCTCCAGATAAAACTAATGAAGATGCAGCTTGAAAAGTGAAATAAATCGCTTTTTTTCTGCTCGTGTCTGAGGCAAAGAAACTCAAACATGAGTTTAAAAAAAAAAGTTTAATAAAATTTCCTGCAAGCATGTGTGTGTGAGTAATAACAGTTTTCAGCAGGTGATATGAGTCATGATTCTTGTTTGCATCCCATTATGACATGAGCTTTCAAAAGAGCATAGACATGTCAGAGCTTCAGAGTTAATTAGTGGCTCATATCTTATGTCGGCAGTGGACATTACTCCGCTTGTGGCTAAGGCAACATATTAACTGGGTCAGTAAAGAATTCTGTGGTGGCAGGGTGCCACAGAACACGCTTTCATGTCCATCAAAGATCATGCTCTCTCAAAAGAGAGTCCGTACACACTGCTGGTGCCACACATTTCCCTCTATATAGCCCAGACTGAGGCTGTTATGCACAGGTTGTAACCTAGACTTTATCAGTGGTCACTGACATATGGTCCAAGTCCACTTAACAAACCAACAGCGAGATAAGTGATGACTTCTTCATTAAAAGGGCATGTTTAACTTAGTTGGAGACAAGTAAACATTAAACCGGAGCAATTCTAGTCATTTCACACACCCGCACACGTATGCACATGGGCCTTGTGGATACATATTAATGTGCTCCACCCTCGGCACGATCAGCAGCCGGCAGTGTTAATATTCCCTCTGATTTCCATGCACACGGGCATTAAAATACTGCCATTAACATCATTACCGCCATGGAAATATATCAACAAGTCATGTTGAATTAGCGTTAATGTGCCCGTTGACAGGGCGTGTGCTCCCCTCCGCCCGGCTGAAATGCCAGCACGCTGTTTTCTGCTCAGCCTGGCAGGAGGCCTGCTCTTGCTGCCCACTCATGACCCTCAAACACTTGCTGTTGTCAGGGAAATGGATCTGCCTTTCTGGTGCGCTAAGTTCTTTTTTTTTTTTTTTTTTAAATTGGATTAATTGGAGTAATAGGAGGTTGTCTTACCATCCCTGCCATGCTTTTTATCTCCCACTAATTGCTCTCTTCTTCCTTGCCTCCCTCTGTCTCTTTGCCTCCAGACAATATTTGTGCTTGGTGTCTCTTCGCCCCTTTCTTCCTGTCAACCTTTTACAAAAATGATCTCCAGTCTTTTTGTCTTCACTTTTTTTTTTTTTTTTAATTCTGTCTGGCCATTGTTTGGTCCTGAATGACTGCTCATTTTGCGATGGAAACTGTGCTTTTCTCACAGTGGTATTCAAAAGAGGTGCTTATCTCACTTCCTGTGCAGAGTGCTGCTCTCATTCTGCTCTTCCAGCGTCATGCACAGCAGAAAGGTGTGTTAACATAGTCCAGAATGAAATGTGGACATCCAGAATAAGATAGAAAGCGCAGCCTTACATGCCGGAACATAGTGTACAGTAGACCCGAAGAAGACATATTCACGCACAAGCCAAAACAATACACGCCCATATGTTGATCCACAAGACTGGGAGAAACTTGTTGCCATGGTGAATGCATGGATGTGTGAATCAGTGTCTGACGGTGGCATTTTCTTGTCATTGGTTTACATGCATAGTGAACCAGCTGTTATCCGTATTGTGGTTATGGTGTATTTAGAAGCTATTTAAGTGAATATTTAATATCCAACATTGTGTATTATTTGTGTATTATTATAGTAACTGTCAGCTTATTCTTTTTTTAATCAGCAGGTGTGTTTTCTCATGGTTAGAATGATCTGCATTGATAAAACGCTGTACTTGTAGTGTGCATGATATTTGGTGCCACTGGAAGTTGCCCTTTGAAGCTGAAGCCATTAAACCGATTTACAAAATCGAAAATTAATCTGCAACAATTTTGCTCATTGATTCCAATAGTTTTCCTGGTTCCTGCCTCTTAAAGAAATGCTTCAACATTTTGGAGAATTTGCTCTCTTGCCGAGAGTAGGATCAGAGGATCAATACCTTTGTCCCATATGTGAGTGGCTTTATCTTCTCACCTAACTCTGCAAAAAAAAAAAAAAGTGTATCTCTCAAGATATCATATAAAGATATCAAAATATTGCTGTAAATGTGAGAATTTTTTGTTTGTGCTTTGTGCTTTACCACATATGATTTGGGGTTTTGGACTGTTGGTCAGAAAATATTAAGATGTCACTGTGGATTTATTTTCACAATTTTCTGACATTATAGACCAAATAATTAATCATTGATTTGAGCAACTAGTCAGACAATGAATCAATAATGAAAATAATGGTCAGCTACAACCCTAGTGCTATTATCCCTTTGGGCAGTTGTTTCATGAGTATTGAGCCTATCTAATCAGGTTAAGAAGCCACCGGCAACAAAGGGTCAAAGTCCACACAGGAGCAGTTAAATGGTTGCATGTCCCATCCCCTGCAGGAAGAGACAAGAGCTTAACAGTATAATAAAACACAAATCAGATGGGTGAACCCGCCGTGTCACTGCCGCTCTCCCCTTGCTGCTTGGCTTTGTGTGCACTGTATATCTGCACTGTGTCTAGAGGAGGAGGGAGGGTGGGAAGTGTTTTATGACTTTAAAGTCCAAATAGGCCTTTCTTTGTCTCCACTCTCACACATACACACACAGTGACGGCCTCACGCACCAAACTTTCCACAGCGTGTGGGACAAATTTATGTCCTGAGTGGCTGACACTTGCTGATGGTTAAAAATGAGTTATACTGAATGAGTTATAAGGTGCTTGCAGCCCAGAGGGTCCATAATTCCCGGACTAGGGCGTATCACACTGCCCAGCTGAGCCTGCTCTTGCTTATTAACAACAATTTACCCACCTTGTGTTTGATGCAGTGCGGCTCTAGCTGGCCAGTCCACTGCGGGCCTCTCTCCTCTGTACTCCACTCAAGGTTCAATCCCCGTTTCAGGTGGCTGCAGCTGTGGTTGAAGGCTACACTGACACCTGCTGGTTCTTTGTGGTACTTAGATTTAAAACACCCTCCGTCCTCATTAACCCATGCAGTGATCCCCACGCTGGAGTGATGATAAAAATGTTACACAGCTAAAGCCACACACCACAGTGGCTGCATTCATATGGTGATTTGACCATTAGCCTATGACTTTGGACAAATGGCAGCCCATTATTGAGGTGCGATGGGGGAGGGCTAAGCCTTTAAGAGTGGCTTAAAATCTCCCCTAAGACATTAAATCACGTCCTACTTTCTCTTTTTTTTTTTTTTTTTGAAAAGCATCATTGCCTTTCATGAATTACAAGACTGAGACAGCCCACAGAGTGGTGTCCTACTCTGGTTACAATATGTCTTGCTCATTCTCTCTCTTTTTTTTTTTTTTTAAACACAGGCTGGGTAATCATGCACTGTTAAAACATGGAGAGTTGTATCTGGACTGAGTTGCTTTCTCTTACTTTCCCTGCTTTCCCCCATCTTTGACCCCCCTACCCACTCATCACCAACACCAGTGGGTATATCAAAACTGATAGATGACGGACTGCAATATTAATGCATATCTTGTGTGTGTGTGTGTGTGTGTGTGTGTGTGTGACTGTGTGGTATCTGTTTGATTCCCTAACTTGTGATGTAAGTACGCAGGTAGTTCAGAGCTATTTCCCCCCTGGGGCCTCTTCATCAGTAAAATGTCTTTTGCACTCCCCCATCATCTCTCCATGCACTCATTTTCTCTTTCCCTTATACACACACACACACACACACACACACACACACATACACGCTCTCCCTATCTCCCCTCCCTCCCACTAGGTAAATTAAAGCTATTGGCTCTAAGGCAAAATAGTAATATCAACATGTCATCATGGGTGTTTTTAATAATATCAGCAGGATTATATTGACAGAGAGGATTAAATTGTTTTACACAGAAGATTATAAATCCTCAGAGGGAATGTAGCATTGTAAATTGCTATTAACACTTAAAGCAATTCCATCCCCTTAATGCATTACGCTCCTCAGCTCCTCAGCACACATTAACATACTGTAATGGTCAGTGTTTGGAGAAATCTAATATCACCACGATTTCTATGGGAGCATTTAATAAACATGCTGTATTGATCCCTCCATTGGGCCACAGTGAGCCACACTTGTGGTTTGGGTCATAAGAGAGCAGGTTTAGGCCCTAATGCATGGATGCAGATTGCATGGAGTGCACTTTGTTGTTATTGTATTGTATTGATTGCAGTTTATTAATAGCATAAACTCACCTTACAATCCTATTGACTGTGTCCTATAGTCACTTTGTTCTTGGCCTCATATTGATCTCCTCAATTATGCAGCAGAATATTAAATTGAAGAAGTGATCAGTGTGACACTGTGTCTGAAAATAGCCAACCCGAATATATTTTGGTGAAACCACTCTGTTGAAATAATCTAATTCCACAGACAGACTTTCAGATTTGTTGTGAAAAATAGAAAAAGATAAAAAAAAAAAAAAAGATTTAAATAGATTTATCACTAGAGTAAATGCCTTTCCAAGACAGCGATTTTTTCCCCCAAAGAGCTTTGTTACTTTTTCTGCAGATGCAGCTGTTGTGGTTTATAGAGACCAAATGAGATGCTGACAGATAATTCATTTCCACCTAACCGTCACTGTGTGCGTGCCTGCTGTCAGTCGTCCTCAGCAACCTGTCTTAGGTGCACTGGCTACATGTGATTGGAATGTAAGTCGATGCTGAGGCTGGAGCCTTTATGAAATATTAACACAAGGTGGTGCTCTTGTTCCTCCTTGTTAACCTAAAGCTGGCACTGAATGAACGGCCTCTCTACGAACATTATCTGGCTTTTTGATGTGTTTCAGCTGTTGGTCAAAATATTTAACATGGACATAAGATTAAAAAAAGAAAAAAAAAAACAGCAGGAAAGGGATGGGAAAATGTTTTTGATAACGTCAGAAGCAATGTTTAGGTATAATTTATGTCAAATAAATAGGACATTTTCATTTAATCCAGCTTCATAATTGCAAAATTTAGGTTCCTTTATGTTGAACTGATCAGAGAAGCATTCAGAATATTAGATTAACTGAAGATTTAATGAAAAATTATAACATGCATTTCAGTCTTTTAGAAATATGGGGTGTTGAGTGGCCAAGTGGTGAAGACACATACTGTGTAAGGGCAAGTTCCCCAGTTTGGCTCAAGCTTGAGACATTTCCATATGTTTTTTGTCTGTTTATCTACTATTACTGTTTAAAATAAATAAGCATAATCTTTAATAATCTTGAATAATCTTTAAAACATCTTTATTTATACAAATGGTTATATTCTAGCTCATTAGTCTGTAGTGGTGGGATAACCACATGGCATCATTGAATCTATGATCACGTCAAACAAAATACTCCAGTGAGATGTAATATTCTCCTGAGAGCCTGACAGTATAGCTACAAAACTACTGTCACAGTCCCTTTCACTTGATTTCTACTGTTAACTGTGGTTCTATAACACTGAATCACCACAACTACACGTGTAACATTCACACTGAAAGCCAAGAAAAAAAACATTTCAGGTATTGTAAATTCCTAAAAATTTCATAGACAGTGGCATCTCCTTTGCAGCATAAGCAGAAATACACCAGACTCTGATCCAAATTTAGCTAAATTCTGATTGGTGCATGGAAATAGCTCACATCACATTTTTCCATGAGCCCCGCCCACCTCAAACCAGTAATTAGGTGCAAAAACAAACCCAAAAATATGTCCTAATAACCTAAAGTGTTATAACTTTGGAAGAAAAGTGCGTGTTCATGAATCAGGCGGATATTCATACTACGAAGATGGATATTATAATATGGTAACTTATGATGAAACAGCTTTAAAGCAAATAAATAACCCGGATTTTTGTTTGGTGACTCTGAAAATGTAAAGTTAATACACTGACTAGACAGTATTGCGTCTGATAAAATCATTCCAATAACCAAACTGGATACAAATTCACTGATTACGGCAGATAAACAGCATATTTTGAAAGCCCCCACAAGAAAATGACTGAATGCTATGATAATATTAGCTAAACAATACTGTGCCAATATAGCGTGAGGAGAAATACAGTGTTTGCTTTCTCTTCCATTAGGCGGGCAGGCCTTGATATTAGGACACAGAGCGTGATCCGTCCCAGTCGGCGCAGCCCTCGTTAAATTGTTTAGAAAATTGCACAGGGCCGTTTTAATGTGATTAAGACGCAAATTAAGCACGGTACCCACCTCCTCCTCGGAGCTCCTCTGTCTCTGGACGATGCAAATGTCAGACAAATGATGCGGATGTGGATGCTGTGCAGAGCTCCCCTGCATCCTTGACCCAGTCAGGTGGGAACCCAGGATACAGTAGAGCTGCATCAAATCAGAAAATAGTCATGTTAGGTAGGTATTACTCAGCAAGGGTGTGAGAAGGAGATATTTTGTCAAGTTGGCAGGGTGTGTTTGTGTGTGTTTTATTGTTTTAGGGAGGGCAGGCAAAGCTGGAGCATCCCATAGCTGTGAGTAAAGCAAAGACACACCCCCGCCCCTCTCTCTCCCCTTGCCTCTCTCTTCCTTTCTGCGGCCCTCTGTGGTCTCTTGGCCGTCCCCAAGTCATTTCAATCTAAATGCAAATTTCATCAACCTCCCACTAAAAAGACTGATATTAGTATCAAAGCCAATGTGTTACGGCTGTGTCGTGTGGACGTGTCACTCTCAATAGCATCTCCAGTGTGGAAACCTGCCAATCTCCCTCCACTACTGAGAATGGAGCTCAGCATTCTGTCTCTCTTTTCTTCTTTCTCTTCTGTTTATGCTTCTCTTTTCTCTCCCCGCTCCCTCTTCTTCCTCTCTATCTCTCTCGCATTCTCTCTCAGCAGCAGCAGCAGCACCCCCCTCCCTCTCTCTCTCTCTCTCTCTCTGGCTTACATCCTCCCTTTCTGGCCACTTTGATCCCTCTGTTCTCCCTTAACCCCGCCCTCTTGCATCCCCTCATATTTGGCCTTGTCTAACCTCTCTTCGAGAAGCCCTCCAAATAGAACCTCATTAGTCCTCCATATGTTGTGTTTCGCCTCCCCGAGCCCTCTTGCCCCTGCTCTGCACTAAGCAGCTCGCTGGGACGCTGCACATGCTTGCAGACCAACAGAGAAACATGGCAGTAATTCACACTGCTCCTCTCTGCAGTCACACGCGCATCTCTCTCACTCTCCTTCCATTTTTTTTTCCTTTCCCCTCTCCCATTTCTGAGTGCATCCATCCTCCATTTTCCTCTCCTTTCTGTCCTCTCTCTGTGCTAGCAGTCAGGTGAAGTGAGGTGGAGGTGCGGGATGGAGGGATGGGTGGCGAGGAGGTCTACGGAGCGAGGGAGAGGATGGGTACACGGAGAGCAGGGAGGTGGGGAGGCTGAGAGAGGAGGCAGAGCATCCCCGGGGAGGCTGCGCTCCAGGGGTTGTTAACATGCAGGTTGCATATTTCTGAATTGCAGAGCAGCCTTATCTCGCTGTGCTGGGTCACTGAAGCACTTCCTTTCTCACTGTGTGCGTGCCTGTGTGTGCACTATTTGTGTATTCTTGTGCAAGTGTGCTCTTGCATGCAGTATTTGTGTGTGTGTGTGTGTGTGTGCGTGTGTGTGTGTGTGCATGTGCCTGCATGTAAATATGTGCATATGTGTATGCAACCTTGCTGGCAACAGCAGGAAATGTGAAGCTCTGATGGGGATTCTCTCTCTTCTCTCTCTCTCCTCTCTCTCTCTCTTTCTCTCTCTCTCTCTCTCTCTCGTGCGCTCTCCCTCTCTCTCTCTCTCTCTTTCTCGCACTGCAGCAAGAAACACTCATCAAACTGCAACACGCATCTCGCAGAAGCCCTCAGATACAGCAGCAGCAGCAGCAGCAGCAGCAGCAGCAGCAGTAGAGCCTGGGCCTCCTGTTAACACACAGACATGACACAGCGACAGCCAACAGCTTAACACTCTGCTCCCCAGCTGGCTCTGCTCTCAGGTGGGCCACTAAGGTCTGCCAGATAAAAGCTTGCACTGCAGGGTATTAGGCGTTCTAGCCAGGGGGGTGACTCTCTCTGTCGCCGCCGGCCCCCCTTTTAATATCTGGTGTCCCTGCCTGCCTGCCTCGTGTAAGTTAAGAATTCTCGCCTATGTGTGTCCTTGGGAGGTCAGGCTCCGCTTAAGGCTGCGTTGCATGCTGGGCCCATACATCTCCAACATGTACAGCGCTCTAAATGAGCCTCCCTCCTTAACATCTTTGTCACGATCCCCTCCATTTGTCACAGCGTGGCAGCAACAGTATTGTCATACACGTCGCTGTCGCCATTATCCAATAACGCAGAGTCGCGCAGAGGTCAGAGTTTAGACTGCGAGTTGTGTGTGTGAAAGGAGGATCACGTAATTGTACGGTAGAGATTGTGCGACTTCTACTGAATGTACAATTAGTTCGGTTTCTGTTTTGACCTTAGTAAAGTGTCTTTCGATGCAAATAACCAGTGGCAGTATGCATGACATAAAGCCTTCATCATCACAGGCTGCAGCTGTCTGTGATGGTGTTTTGTTCCAATGACTTTTACACACACACTTAAATTTTAAAAAATCTATTTTTTGCTTTCTTGACTGCACCGATTAAGCGTTGCACTTGTACATTGTTTGAGTGCAATGCATCATAACATTGTTAGCCTCTTTCTAGCCTTCTGTCTTGTCAAAAATAGGCACCTACATTACCCACAATGCAGCTCAATCACTTACAGTTTCGGGTCTGTTATGGTCGTAGCAGCTAGCAAAAGGTCCTGTAAGTTCGCTTCTTTCTGACTCTTCCCTCCCAGAATGTTTTCATTTTCTACCAGCAAGTGACACAAGTGACATCACTTGAGGCAGTTCATCAGATTTCATGCAGCGCCACCTGGAGCCACAAAAGGCTTCCACATATACAGAGATACCCCAACACCTGTAAACAAACTTTGATGTGTAAGAATTGGTGGAATGCTCCTTTTAAGCCGTTAATCATCATTGTGACCTTTTGGAAGGTCACATCTCCCATGTTTAGAATCAATGATATAGACAATACAAACAACATGGAATGACATTGAAACGTGGTTCCAACAAAATATTAAAGATCCACACACTAAAAAATGCATATTTACGACAACAACAATAAGAATATGTTTTTATATCATTCTTTACTGTCGAACTATGTCTCTGTGTGCACTCGTGCATGTTTTTTCAGCGTGTGTTTGTGTGCGTTACAGTGTTTGATGTATATGGATGAGTAGAGGAGACCAGATCAGGAGGAACGCTGCGACCCGTCCCTGGGGTCTCTCTTCATGACTGAATGGACTTGCACTTTGCAGATCCAGGTTCAAAACCACTGCTTATAATAGACACACTTTAGGTCTTAGCAACCGACATTGCTCTTGCCTTCGATGCAGCTCAAGGTTGAATGGAGCATGTACTTGTTGAGAATATAACATGTCTGTGCTAAACTACAACATGTGCATCCTGGGTCCTTGAGGAGCACTCCACCACAGGCAAAGCTCTCTGCCTCTGCCTCAGCTGGCTCCATTGTTGATCTCTGGCCCCTGCAAATGCAAACACATTACAGCTATATATTTGCCACATCCAGGCCAGTGTATTTTCTCAGAGGACTCCTTTTCAGCGGCTGATATGGCTTAGCTTAAATCCCCTGGCCCCGTGATGACACACCAATGCAAATGGGCCAAGCAGAGACGGGTTCAGGGTTTAGAAAGCAAGGGATGAGCGAGACCGCTAATTATACTTTCCTCCTCTCTTTCTTGTCAAACCAAAACAGCTATATCTCTACATCATGAGCTTGTAATTATTAGATTCGGGCTTTTTCTAGAAATCAAAGTCTGCATGCGGTATCAATATCAGCATCTGTGTTTTCATTCATTTTCTAGATTGCATTTGTTGTTGCATGTTGTTGTTTGTGGAAGCTGATCCTTTTAGGATTAGTTATCTAAAAAATGACGTTTGCCACTTGATGCTCAATATCTTGGCATTTTACCCACATTAAAACACATTATGATATGGAAGCACATAAGAGATGATTTAACTTAAGAATATGTGTTTTTGATTTCCTAAATGTCACAGATAAGGTATCCAAGAGAGGATAAAGGCACAATCTGCGAACGGACAAAACCTCCACCAAAACTGAAGACACTGGATTGTAACCTGCCTTTAAACCCAGATTATTGCCAGGTTTGTTTTTCAGTGCTGTAAAATGTTTTTTAATCACTGTCACCATCCGCTGGTGTGGTAAAACTGGGCTATATTTTTGAACATGATTAACTTAAAAACACACACACTGCTGATTTTCCATCCACATGGCATAGTCAAATGTATGTGACCTCAAATTTCCATAGTCAAAAACTGGGCAGATTACACCCTTAAAGTGGCAAGTGCTGAATGTGTTAAATGTTTTTTTTCTGTTTGGCTACGGAGACGCTAAATATATTTGTGCCCTCCTTTCACCTCTCATATTGCTTCTTCTACCTCCAGCTTTCTCTCTTTATCGCCTTACTTTGAATTATGTGTTTTTATTGGTTGCGTGTCTTCCCTCACTGCATCTTATCTCTTCTGCGTGGCTGGCTCATTTTTCCGACTGGCCTGGATGTGAGTCAGGGCTCCTGCGGTGAAATGGGAGACCACGTAGGGGGGCACCGGGGGTGACGGCCGACGGTCTGCATGTGAGCTTGACAGGAAGAGAGGAGCTGGGTGAAGAGCGGGCCCTGAGGCCCCTCAGGTGATGTAGTTATGGGACCAGAGGATGAAAGATGGGAGTACCTAGGCCAGACAGAGAGGGCTAACTGCATGGCTGATTCAGTGACTGACAGATTTGCTGGCTGGCTGATTGACAAGCTAACAGGCAGAACAAGGAGAGTGTGGATTCACAGCTCCACACCACTGCCAGCAGGCATCGATGCGGCTCTGAGGTCCACCAAAGGCCTGGATGAGTAATAAGTCATGTAGCACTGGCCCTCCCTCAACAGCACCTTTACATAGGGGTTGGAGAGAGAATGAGGAAGAGGAGGATATCTAAGCTGCAGAAATGGGCTTGTGTCTGTTTGAATACTCGCACACTTGAGTGTGTACATTTATGCACATGCATGTTGTGTGATGATGAGGCATCAGGAGAGAGCTCTCTGCAGGAAAATGTCTGATCCAGTCAGGCTATGCCACTGATCCCAGGCCGCTGACTCTGCTCCCAGGCTCTGTCAGGTCCAGCCTCTCTCTCCCTCTCTCCCTCTCTTTCCCTCCTCCGAGTTTCTTACCACCCCCACCCCCACCTCTAACTCTGCCATGGAGCTGACAGCTTGGCCCCAACAGCGCGCTAACCACATTACCTGAACTCACCACAGTCATTATCCTGCACTGGACCCACTGGAGCTTGAAAGTCATTCCAACTTCTCTGCTGGTGGAGGTTAATAGGTGTGTGTGATGTGAGATTACATCCCAAAGGCTACGTAGCGTCTGGCAAATCCCAAAATTCAATTCTTTCCTGGGAACAATTTGGAAGGGCAGCTGCCAAAGGGTGTTTTTTTTCCCTCTTTCCTTTTTTATTCAGTTCACCCTTCCTGACTTGCGTGTCAGATTTGATGACTAGAGACAGCCACAAGTGTCTGGAGCATTTCTGTGCATCCGAAGGCACAAACGCACCAACAGTGCACCTTTTCTTTAAGCACCAAACCTTGAATTAACATAGATCTTTATCTCTATTTGAAAATTGATGACTGGTTCCATATAGAATCAGACTTCTCTAATTTCAATAAAGTAATGCTGCTTTTCTTAGCAAAACATCTTCACCAGTACGTACGGAAGATGGTAGCAATCTTGTAAGTAGCCAGTGGCTGCTATTTTGTGCAGATCACCATAACTTCATACTGGACCATTTTCATAACAAACAGTTAGAAATTAGTCTTGTCAGGGTGGGAAAGCCTCTTAAACAGGTTACAAAGAGATTAAACAATAACAAATGACATTTTAGATATGTTCGTGGCTCCTAAACACGAGGCACACCACCTCCTGTTTGTATTTGTGCAAATAAAATCAGTTCCATGGCAGCTTTTAAAGTTTTTGTGTAGTTTTGGTTACGGTGGAATCTCCATCCATATATTGGCAGAGAATGACAAAACTGGCTGGTGTCCAGTATATAATAAAAAAATCAGTATAGGTCTGATAAATTGGCAAAGCAATATGTTGGTTGAACCCTATTAGCAAGCTGATGAATACAGTTTGAACTCAGGTTGGACTCTCACAGTCTGTATATAAAACTAAATCAGGCCACCAGGCAAAATTCCTCTGTACACTCCTAAATAAGGATCTAACTTCAACGATTGGTTCAAAACGTTCAATGAAAGAAATGAAAGACTTTTATTCATGATTATTTCCCTGCATGGTTCAATAAAGAAACTCCCCAGAAGCATTCTTATACCACCAAAAACAGATCTGCCACTGCACAAAACCAAACGTAACCAGTATCAGCATCAGCTGTGGTGCTGCCTTACATTCTATATGCTGCCAATTTGCTTGAGATTTCTTGTAGCTGTCAAGTGATGTGTGCTGTGGACATAGCACAGGCATGATGTGCAAAGCCATCTATGTAACCGCAGAGAGTATGGTCGCTTACACAAACATTACATCAGACATGTCACCACGAATAGGCAGACAGACAGAGATGGATGTACGAGTTACCTTCACTCCGCTACAGTGCAGCTCTGACAAAATGAAAGCCAGGCTCGCCTGAGAGACTGCTCAAAATTAGCCACTTCTTTTTTCAATCCTCATTTAAAACCAGTATGTGGCCTCGGTTAAATTTGAAGGAAGTGTTACACACCTACATATAAGAGATAGGATTTGATGGGTCTAAGGGTGGAAATAGATGTTTTTGAGAGCCATAATTTGGTGGATGTCTTTTCCTAAACTTCCAAAAGTCCAAGCTGACTGATAATCACCGGCAGGAATTCGGGAGTGCTGAGCCCATTAACAAGAGGGGATTTTTTTTTTTTCTGCTTTAAGGGCAGAAAATCTCTATGTTTAACTCCTCTGCATTAGGAGCCAATTACACGGCTGAAAAAAATGACCCGGGGTAGTTTGGTGTCCAAGGTTGTTTGTGCTGACATTCTGCTTTTCAAATGCCAGTCTGTTAATTATGCAAATGGACTACAAGGCCCCTGTATAAACATATACGTAGGCCCCTTTATGTGTACATAGTCCCATATATCCTGCGAGTTATTAGAGACATCCAGCCCTTGTTTCAATATAATAAGAAAAATTGAAATATGAAATGACCCCTCCGGCTGCAGCGAGCCTCCCTCTCCAGTATCCCTCTCAGACTCTCAGGCCCTCACTCTCCTCCTCCCCTGTCCTCTTTTTCCTTGTGGTGCAGCTCTTTGCGCAGCGATGCTATGCGACACTGGCCAGCTTTAGAGAAGGCGAGTCCACATTGCATTACTTCTGAGCAGAGAGAAATCCAGTATCAGATGTAATGGGTTTGATTCCAAAGCCCTGGGGCGATGTTCTGCGCTGCTGTAATGGTGGTGGGAGTCGGCAGAGATCCTGCACTCATCAGAATGCTGCCTAACACACACACACTCCCTTCCTTCTCATGTCTGCTCTCTCGTTCTTTCCCTTCTTGTCTACTCTCTCTTCATCTCTATCCCTCCATTTTTCTCTCCCCTTGGATGACCAGAGGTGTACTCCACCCCGCCTCCGACTCTTCCCAACCTCCTCGCCATGTTGTTGCCTAATTACTGTCTCTAAACAAGGGGCTTTATCCCCAGCAGTCCTGAATTAAGTGTCTGCTGCTCATTCGCAGATGGATAATTGTTTTTTTTTTTTTTCTTCCTCGCTGACTTCTCCTCTTCAGCTGAGGCCAGATTTAGTCAGGTATTCTGGAGAAAGCATCATGGGATAATGTCGAATAAGCCCCAGGGTAAGTTTCCCTTTCTTGTTTTGCCTATTTTAATTAAAGAGCAGCCTGCCATCATGAGCAGGGCACCTCTCCAAGACAACATATGATTGGTTAAAGGAGTCTAATTGTTTGCTCCAGTCATTGCCATCACACTGTACATGTCAGAAAGCTGTGCAATTCCTCTAAAAAAACTGATATACTATTTGCTAATCAAACAACACATCAAGTGCAATTTGATATTCAATGAAATATTTGACCCATATAAAATGATGAGGTGTAACGTTGGAGCCATAAAGAGATGTGTAACTTAGTGTAACTTGCAGCTGCTTGCTTTATCATGCATTTAACAACTTTAGTCTGGTGTTTTCTTTTTTAAAATGGGGGCAGGCTCGGGCTCATTGGGGTGGAAGTAAAGCTTTATGGCTCTTTGGCGACCATGTCCTGCATGCTTTATGACAACGGATGGATGTGCACTCTTTTCTTTTTTTTTTCCAGCCTCTTCACACGTCCAGAGACTTTAGGGAAAAGTCATGAGACAGAAGTAATAAAACAGCATCCAGAAATATCTGTCATAATCTCTGTTGTTGAATAAGTTATGCTCTGTGTAGTGTGTTTGTGCTGGTGTAGGGTTTGGCTATTGCCTGGTCGGGTTTCCATATAGTTTTTGGAGGAGATTCCACCCTCTGCCACATGTCCCAGCAACCTAAAGATGGGGCTTAAGTGCCTCTAATGTTGCATAACACAAACACCCAATGCAAGCTGCTATCCTCTGGTCGCCCCCCCCCCTTCTCTCCTCTGCTGCATCTGGAGCCTTGGGGGAAAACGAGGGGCTTTCCTGGGCTCACCACGAAGAGGAGGGAAGCATGCGTTTACAGCTCCCTCCGTCTGCTGGGGCTTCCCTTATTATTGTGATGGATGGTAAGGGAAAAGGGGAGAGCGATGGCCCTTGCCTCCTCATCACCTATCCATGAACAACGAGGAGCTCGACCGACGGTGAGGTAATTACACCGTCATTATAATGCGCACTTGTGCACAAGCATACACATTGTCACACTGCATAAACACAGTCCTCTACACACCAGATGGGGTCCCCAATGTCTTCAGCACGATGCCTCCCTCCCTCCCTCCCTCCTCCAAACATCTCTGCCCTACTATCTTCTCTCCTCAGCTCCCTTTCTACACCAACAAGGGAATTCCAGCCTTCCAGGAAAGCTTGCCAGCTTCAGACCATGTAGTGTTAGCGTGTGTGTGTGCACGTGAGTGTGAGCGTCTGTTTGCATTGCGTGACCAAGTGTGTGTCCGTGCATGTGTGTGCACATGCATGTGCAACAGCCCTGTGTGTGCAGGTTCTCACCATTAACAGGGCCTGTTTAGCATTGGGCCCTCTCCGTCATTGGCAGGCTGACAGATGTAGATGGTGTTGCGATGCAGGAAGCTACAGGAAGTGAGATCTGCTCACATGTTCTCAACCTGCAAATGAGATTCTCCCACAGACACGGCGAGTCTGAGTCAGCTTTAAGAACAGTAGTTGGTTTGATCATATGTATCTGATCATATCTCATCTCTATCTGATGATATATCTAATTTAACTTTTGACTTTTTCAGCAAGTGATTTTTAGAGGGCAACTAAGCGGCTGCTGAAAATTTTGTTGTGACCTCCGGTGGTTCTCACCTCGCTCAGCTGATGTGCCAGTGTACTGCAGGGTGTGTTAATGCACTCTGACGTCACTGTGGGGTGTGTTTACAGGTCCGACCATACCCAACCACTCAGCAAACTTCAACTTTTCAACCAAAGAGAACACTGACACTGTGCTTTTCAGCCCGGTTTTACAGGAAACATTTGGAGGAACCACTTATTCGCTTTATTGCTAAGAGTTTGGATTTTCCTTTTTTTTTTTTTTGTGCCCTTTGGGCAGAGCCAGGCTAGTTGTTTTCCCATGTTGCTTGTCTAAATGCCTATTAAACTAACTCTCTCCTGACTATAGCTTCATATTTGCCCTACAGACGTGAGAGGGACATCGGTATTGTCATAAGTGTACAATTGTATTTTCACAAATGCTGAACTTTTCCATTAAGTTTTTTCTTAAATTGAGCCGTGGATGCCCATGCTTGTGTGTATATACTGGTGTTTACACAGTATGCTTTAGTGTATATGGGAAGCACTTTGATAGATGGTTGAAAAATGTGACTGTAAATAATCTGTATGACTGGGACTGTTTTAGTTTGCTACTTATGTGTATGTTAACACCCACTAAGATTATGTTTGGAACATGTTCCTTTGAATGAATTGAAAAAAACGTTATACATATTGATTGCATAAGGAAGACAGGTACATAGCAGCCTGTGAAGCTGGTATTATTTCAGCACAGGTGCAGCATTTAAGAGAACAAAAACTATAAAGCCTCTAACTGGCTCAGGTAGGTTAAGTACTGACTATCAGCTTTTGTCAGCTTTTGTTAGACTGTGCATGACAGCTTGTGGGGCCAAAACTTATCTTACTTTTCAGTGAAAAAGTTATGAAAAGGTAAATGATTGTCCAACTCCTGATTCTTATGTGAATGCAGTAGCATAGTGGGACATAGATGGGTTGCACTGGAACTTACAGGAGGAAAATAAGATCCACTCAGTCAAAATTCAACTCGGGTTAAGACATCAAATAAGCTCTGAAGGTCTATTTCATGTCCTTGGCCGACACACACCTCCTGTTGCTAATTGTAACACAATGGAAGTGGGAGTTGGTTACTATATAAAGTGTGGAAATTGTGTCAGTTCTTTTGGTTAGGTCATTGGACACAGACATGGCAACGCTATTGAAGCGAGCCAGTCAGGCTGGAAGAGTTGCCCCATTTCTTGCCACGCTTATTGTGCTCATGTACGTGTGTTAATGAATTATGTATTCTGATAGATTCCCAACAGAAGCTGGAGGATGGGCATTTTTTTCCATGAGAATAAACAAGAGAAATTATACACCATGGAAGCGTGCAGTCAGTCTATGAATAGAAGCGGGGCTTTTTTTGCCTGGGGATGTAGTTGCATTTTTACAGGTCAGACTGTGATCTCCTCTTAAGCCCGTGCATTGAGATGTAGGTAGCGGCGTATCTCTGGGGTGCTGTCCCCTGCTCTTAGAGGGGCCCCTTTAATCTCTAAAAGCAAGGGTGCATCTCGTGGGGGGGTGGGGGGGACTTTCATGGGGCCCCTAGATGAGGCTTTTAAAAACCAGAGAGCTGATACTGTTCTTCATCAAAGGTTATGGGTCAGATTTAAGCAGAAGGGATCTAAAATTTCAGCTTCAAAAATGGCATCAAACGCATGACATGAGAAAAGTGAGTGGCGTCTACAGACGTACTGCTAGTCAGTCTCCCCTAAAAGCCTTCACAGGAAATCAATAGTGGTCTCCATAAGACTTAATCTGGGATGCACACTACTACCGTGGCATGCGGCCAGCTGAGTGATGTGTGCGGTTTAAACGGCCCCCGCATCCTGCCCGCTTATCTGTAGGTGTCCCGATGATTGCTCGGCTTTCTACTCATCTCGTCTGGTTGTTTTTTTTTTTTTTTTCTGTCGTTTTTTTTTTTTTTTTTTGCTGTATCTCAGCCCTCCTCCATCTCTTCCTCCTCTTCCTCCTCCTCCCCCTCCTCTTCCTCCTCCTCCTCCTCCTCCTCCCCTCCCTCTCCCCGCTAAGTTCGATGCGATCGGCTCTGGGCCCTGCCGTGAGTTCTCGGTGCGGGCGACAGCGCTGCTGAACATGGCGTCAGACGGGATGATTTTAACGAACCACGACCACCAAATCCGGGTCGGAGTCTTGACAGGTAAGCGCAGAAATGCCCATCGGCTCTTCCACGTTTTGGTCATATTTCCATGAATTTAACTCCGCCGGCTGTCCGCCCGGATCTTCATACATGTCGGCTGGTTTTTACGCGGCGGCGGCGGCGGCGGCTCTCGGGCTCTCGCTGGCTTTTGCAGCCTCTTGAAAGCGACGCTGATTTAAAGCCTCCTTTTCCCCCCGTTTTTTTTTTTTTTTTTTTTTTCTACCCCCCCTTTCTTTGCATTCACGTACATGCTACATTAGATCCAGCGCTTATGCGGTGGAAGCGGTAAAATGTGCAGCTCTGCACTGGTTTGTGTCCGCTCATGTAGATTTCTTGTCGAGCCGTTTTCCCTGCTGAAGGAGAAGAAGAGCTCAGTTTATGTGTATTGAATAATTCATGCCCCTGTGTGTTTGTCAGAGCCGAAAATTACAGCTGACCGTGTGTTGTGTCGCCGTTAAAGATGCTCAGGCTATAGATTGCATTATTGACACCCAGCTGACCACAGCGATTTTTGAAGTGTTGCTCACGACAGTTGCTGAAGGTGGTGGTGGTGGTGGTGGTGGTGGTGAGCGCATCCTTGGCCTATAAAGAGCAGTGGATGATCAGAGACAATTTGTGGGAAAAAGCGCGTAAACGTCGGATTTGGCTTATTTTGTGAATGACAGTGCCGGCCGAGGAGTTTGCATGACACATGATCAGGGCTCCGGCTCGGTGTGGTGGGGCTGAACACACGGGTAAATCCTCCTGACATTCCTCTGAATGCAACGCGATGACGGCGCGTCTCTCACTTACCAAGATTGGGAACGTTATGCGCTTTGGATGCAATGTGCGGCTGTGAGGCGGCGGATGGTGTTAGATGTGGTCGTCGTCGGCCTTCACCCCCCCACCCCCCCCCCCTCTCTCTCTCTCTCTCTCTGTGCGTGTGTGTGTGTGTGTGTGTGTGTGTGGGTATCGTATTGCTTTGTCATGTTTCTGATCGTCAAACATCACGCGAGGCGAATCCAGCGGTTGTTGTCATGATCGGAAAGTAAATGAAACAGATTTTTTTTTGGAGGAGGATGTGGAGAGGGAGGGAGAGGAGGAGGGAGGGGGGGGTGTTGGTGGTGGTGGTGGTGGTGGTGGATGCATGATAAAGGCTGTCCAGAGGAATACCCCCCCTCCCTCCCTCACTCTCTTTTCCTCCCTCCCTCCCTCTCTTCCTCTTCCTCTCTCTCTCTCTCTCTCTGTCCATCCTGTGTGTGGCTCGCTCGATCAATATTTCATGAAAGCCGTGATCTCACACATACGGTATTCCTCCGTATGGAAATCCAATACGGAGGAGGTGGTAGGCGATGTGTAGCGATGGAGGAATGACTGAGTAGACCCTCTCCTGAAATCTGCCAGGGAAACCCCCACCACCAACAACACCAACGCCACCACAACCACCCGTCGTCTCCATCTCCCGTCTCCCTCCATCCACCATCCTCTTCCTCCTCCTCCTCCTCCTCCTCCTCCTCTCCGCGCGCTGGAGACACAGGGAGAGCGCTGTCCGTGGTGCTGAAATCCAGCGTCACTCACAAATCAGTGCGGTACTGACCCCACCACGGTAAATACTGCATCAGATGGACACACTCAGGGATGTAGAGGAGGATAAACGCATCTTAAGTCACCTTTTTTTTGGGGGGGGGGCTGGTTTTACTGTGTGATGAGGAATCTGGAGTGTTTGTGGAAGAAAATAGTTACAAACCGATGAGGATTCGCTGTTTTAAGGCTTTTATATTGTTTGTGTAGGTGGTTGGAAGTTGATAACCAACTGGAGGCCTGAGTGTACTCACCCTTTTTTTTTTTTTTTAACACTACATCAATGCCCACACCACATCTGAGGGGGTTAATTTCTTTATGTGTCATCAGTCACTTGAATCCCCAACTGTATCCCCAGCATAGTGACAGATTGCCAGTTTGATCTCGCTGTGCACTGTTGACAATTCCTGCATACATATGCCGACGTTGAGACGCGCGGAGACACAACCGACAGGCTTATTTGTCTTTTTGATGTATTTGTGTGTATATATGGAGAAGGAGGGCTCGCACTGTCAGGGAAACAAAGCATCAAAGGAGTGAGGAAAAACAGGGAGGAAACGGTGCACGGTGGCATTAAGTTGCCATGTTTTACCTGACCCTTAGCCTTTTAAGAATCTAATCGTGGCAGGATTAGTCATGGCTACAAAGACCAGTTTGTGTGTGCGGGTTTTTTTTTTGTGAGATGATGTATTTTGACAGCAAAAAAAACCCCCTGCTGTGCTGCCACGAGGAAGCAAAGCTCCAAATATTCAGGTCGACTGGATCTCTCGTATAACGCAGAACCTTTGTCGCCACACCTCAGTCTTGTGCATCCACAGCGTTCATGCCGCTACTCTGCTGTGTTATGGGGCCTGTGTGAGCAGAATGCTAATGGAGTCTGGGGCATCGCTCAATCTCCCTTCCTGCCCGGGTCAAAGGTCAGCAGTCCACTCCTGCATTCAGTCACCAGGGAAGAGATGAGACCTTGGCTCACCCTCCTCCATCACTTAGCCCCACATCCGTATAGACAGGTGACAGAGCCCAGGGGACATCTCTGTTAAGACCCTGGACACACAGTGCAGGAGAGGTGAGAATGACATGCCCAAATGTGTGTGTGTGTGTGTGTGTGTGTGTGTGAAATAACGTATGCATTTCATGGAATGCTAGAGCAAGAGGCGGGGGCTTATTTGGGAGCAGAGGGCGGTAGGAAACTTGAAACGGGATAATTGTGGTGAACATGCTGTCACATATCAAAGATGTGACACTGAAAATGTGACCTTTGTTAGGAGTGGATAAAAACCTCTCATGCTGTGCTCAGCCTGTTGTGATGTGTCTATTTATTTATTTTTTTCTGTCTACCTGTGTGTACGTGCTCGTACGAGTGTGTGTTTGTGTATTATGAAGTGCTCAGCGCCCACTTTCTACCTGTCAGTGTTTCGTCCTGTAGAGTTTTAATTGTCCCGGGTCTCTCTCTCCGTGGGCCTGCCCCGGGGTCTTGGGACTCGGCTGCACACTCACTCACTTCAGCTGAATATGCGTGTCTTCACGCATGTGGATTTGTGTGTGCAGAGATGCGGTCGTAAACGAAGGGGTGGTGAACTGTGGCCCCAGGAAGAGCGCCATGCAAACCCTCCAAAGATAACTTGTGTTTTCAGACCCATTCGCTTACTTTCTTGCAGAGAGGCTAGTTTGCTACTTTGACTTAGTACGATGTATAGTACAAGTTTATAATATGCACATCTGCATTGACTTGTAAAGGTGTGCATCACACAGGAGCATTTAAGACCTTTCAGGATTCTACTAGCAAAGCCTCTACACATGAGAAGCAGGCTGGATTACATGACACGTAATCACACATACCAGCTGGGCTTTTATGTATTTGTAACAACATATGAGTGCACACATGCATGTACGGTGTGTGTGTGTGTGTGTGTGTGTGTGTGTGTGTGTGTTTGTGCGCCCATTGCATGTGCGTTATGTGCATCAGCATGTGACTCTGCTCTGCTCTTTGTCTTTGTGCACTAATACTGAGCTCTGGCTGGAAAACACAGCTTAGCAAATCCCCCCCAACATATCCCCCCCCCCCAGCCCCAAATATAGCTACTATATGCATACCTCCCATGATCACACACTTAGAGAGGGAGAGAGAGTGAGAGAGGGGGAGAGAGAGAGACATGCAAAAGGCATTCAGTGGCTTTTAATCTGTACAAAGCCTGTGTGCATGTGTGGGACCATACAGTATTATTGCGCGGCAGCTTTCCGCGCATGGGCCACGGATGCTCTCGGATGTGTGGCTTAATTCACAGCCCATAGAAAGCCCCATTGATGCTGGCTGCTGAGAGTGTGTGGGTTAACTCCAGCCCTTCCTCAAAGAGACGTGGACACACACTCCAGCACCGAGCTTCCAATGAGGAGCCAGGGCAGGAAAGCTCCACTCTGCGACAGACAGCACACATTTTTACCCTCGTCTCTCTCTCTTTCTGTGTGTATCCTCCCTCCCTCTCCCTCCCTCCCTCTCTCTCTCTCTCTCTCTTCCCTTTTTCTATCTCCCTCGGTTGTAACAACTGAGACTAACAACAGGGATGTGTGGGTGGCGCTCTAAACTTATATGTCTATCAGAAAGGCATGAATCGACGGCAGGCTGGCTTCCCAAAACAACCACATTTAGATCGCTCTCGCAATCCCTCTCTTAAGTAGAACTAATTCTGTGACTCCCTGCAGAATGGGAGGAAGCTTTTATTTTGGCGGAGCGGTGTTTGATGTCTTAATCATATGTGGCCTGCAGTTTGTTGGTGTGTTAGACAGGTGAAGGCTTGTCCTAGAGAGTGGGCAGAGAAAAGGCTTGGGGAGAAAAAACACTCACTGAGAAAGCACGCATGCAAAACTGTGCAGCCCCAAAGTAAACATGTGAATTTGATGAAAACGATTTATCCTTTGCTGTAGATCACAGTTGTGTTTGTGTGTGTGTGTGTGTGTGTGTGTGTGTGTCCTTTGCTTGTCTGCGTGCACGTGGTTTGTGAACATGTATGCGTGCCTGCTCGTGTGTGTACTTGTCTGGCTGCAGATGGGATAATAACTATTTAATCTGCTTTTCCACATAATTTAATCTCTGGAGTTTGTCCCAAGCTCACCTTAACAGCTCAGGCGCTAAAGAGGCTCACTAGAGAAACAGGACTCAAGTCAGCAAGAGGCGGCATACCGTGCCAGAGCACCTTGACCAAAACTGGGAGATGCCGTCATCTGCCACCAAATTTCGCGGGTGACTGCCAGGTTATGGAGCAAACTCCTCTCGGCTGTCTCCCTCAGAATGACTCAATCTGCTGCCTACAATGCGAGTCAGGGGTTCTACAATTAAAGGAAAGCTACGATCACTGATACATCGTTAGAGTGTAGTGCGTCTACTGTTCGGCATCCCCATTTTCCCCCAACCTGCTGCGTCTACTTTTATTCTAAGAAATGACCACATTCACCAGAATGCTCTCACCTCAATAATACTGAGGGAACGCGTCTCCGTGTGCGTGAGCTTTTCAGCTCTGGGTTTTCAAATGTGAGCGATATTGCTGGCAGAGCTACGCCGTCCGATGAAACGTGGATGTCGTGCCACAGGTGCAAAATGCAGTAGACCCTGTGGCTGACACACAGCATGGAAACGTATCATGGATTCTCTCTGTGTTCATGTTATGGGAACAATAATACAGAGCGAAGCAAAGTGAGATAAGGTCGACTGTAGAGTTTTTAGTAAATGTTTTATTTCTCGGCAGTGCTACCTCTGGCTTTGTTGTGAATTTCAACCAACACAACTGGCCGTTTTTGCTAATGGGAAGCTGTTGAGGGATCATGCCCCAGTGTTGAGCTACTTGGGTGCCTGCAAAGTGGATAGCGTGAACAAGAGACAAGAGGTTGGCAATCATATATATATATATATATATATATATATATATATATAAGAGAGAGAGAGAGAGTGTTCACCCACTGAGCTCCTCACTCTCGTGAAAAGAAGAAGCACATAATTGTCTACAGGCTCCTCAAGCCAACTGCAGTTAGCTTTGATGAGGACCACAGTACAGGGGACCGTGCCATTCCAAATCAGGAGGGAAAAAAAACAGATTCCTGAAAAACCTTTGGCTCTCAAAGTCAATTGTAGCATTGGTAATATCACGTCGTCTACATTTTGTCAGTTATCCGTGGGGAACGACAAAAATACACCATCAGACTATAAAGCAGACCCTGAAATGGACATCAAATGGATGTTATTTTGACAGTATTCAAGGAAGACGTATCATGAGTTTTTGTTTAAAGATGCATTTCAATTACCAGAGCCTAAATGAAGTGCCTTAAGACCCTTCAGCCCACCTGCATATTTGAGAAGTCTTTGCTAAGTCCCTCACGGCCCACCTGTCTGTCTGTGCTCCCATTAGCATCACAACTACACAACAATTATTCCTCTCCATTTTGGATTCTGTTGACGCTGAGGCAGCCAAACGTAATATCCTAACATAGCTGACATCATGACTGGATAACAAAAACACAAAATAGATGTTAACATTCGGTTCACTGGTGATATAAAGATACGTGGTTTGGATGAGAATCAGAGAGCCCCAGGCGTGTGTCTACCCACTAGCATGATTTTATTCCTCCCTTTTCCTGCTTTGACCCAACTCTGTGTCTGTCTATGGTTGAATCATCTCTAAGCTGCTACTGGGGTGTTCCCTTGCAACAATATGTGGGCATCTGTTCAACAATATGCTAGTTAGAGAGGGATACACTTGGAATAGAAGAGCTAAAAAGGGGGGAAAAACCCCAAATTGGGCATACACTTGCTCATGCGTCTCATTCTTCACCCACTTCTCATATTTTTAGACCACCTTCGAGACATATTTGAGGGACTATTTTGGTCGGGCTATCTTGGTTGTTGCCTGCATCAACCTTGACACATTTGGCTGTCAACAGACCGTAAAATCAGAAATATTGCTAACATAGTAATCCCAGGGGCCACAAAGACAAAATGGTCGAGCTGTTAGAGAATAAGCAAGCACCTGGATGGCTTTGTGTGTGCTCTTATTTAAACTACAAATACATTTGAGCTCTTTGTTTGCATGTGATCAGACGAGGATTTATCTATTGTTTGGGTGGGGCTCATACTGTAGCAGTAGTTAAAACACAGACTGACCCTTCTCTACTTGTTCTTCCTCTGTCTCTGCATCACACACACACACACACACACACACACACACACACACACACACACACACACACAGCTGTGACAGTGGACAGCAGTAAGGCAGGCGGACCACATGACCAGAATAGACAATGGGGGATCAGGGACACGAACACAGAATGAGAATTAAGTCTTCACTGCAAAGGAATTATTGTCAGCGTCGAGTAGTGGGGAGTGAAGTGTGTGTTGGGGCGGAGGGGACGACTCTCCTCCCCTTTTGCACACACCTCTCTCTCTCCCTCCCTCCCTCTCTCTCGCTCTCTTTCTCCTGCTCTCATAGCCCATGGAAATAATCCTCCCTTACTGTAAATAGTGTTTAATTGGGATGCGAGCTAGAACAAGAGGCAGACGGTGTTTGGCGGACATGGAGCAGAGTCTCCTCCGCTCTCGTAGGCTCTTGTCATCTCTCCAGAGAAGAGCTCCATCGGGGCTGCCTGGAAAGCTATTCCCAGA
Organism: Pempheris klunzingeri; assembly: GCF_042242105.1. Classification (NCBI taxonomy): domain Eukaryota; kingdom Metazoa; phylum Chordata; class Actinopteri; order Acropomatiformes; family Pempheridae; genus Pempheris; species Pempheris klunzingeri. Next base: position 14,870,708 of record NC_092029.1, on the reverse strand, counting down.
CTGGATGCGTAGGTGTAGGAGAGTTGGTCGGTTCCCACTCCCTCCTGGCCTAAAGCAGTGTTACAGTCTGTCATTCATTTGAGGTGATAATCACAGGAGCCTAGTATAGCCAAAAAAAAGAGGAAAGGACAATTGTGCTTGATATTTCTGGGAGTAAAGCAAAAGAGCAAAAGAGGTGCTGGTGCTTTTTTGTGTCAGCACTTATCCTGTTTTGACAGAAAAAAAGGCATCGGACATGCAGAGCTTGAAGCTATAGTTTTCTATTTTTGTACTGCTGATAAACAGGAAGGACTATTCTGAAATGAGTAGTAACACCTTCCAGCAAGTGTCTGATGGGTAGTGAGTTAGTTATGTTCAGACCCTTAGATTCATATGATGTGCATCTTCCCGGGTCGTGACAGGCGAAATTCTCTGTACATCTCCAAAGCCATTAGTAAGTCAATTTTATGGAACTGTGGGTTTAGCCACTCACACAAGTGAAATAGTCAAAAGTGCGTCTACTTTTTACTATTATTAATCATGTTATTATTACTCATATATTCATTACTCCCATGTTATTCACTATTGTCATATTGGTCATTATTAGTCATATTCCTAATATCAGAGTTGTAGTTACTACTATTATCATGGATGTCATTTGTTGTCCCACCCACACCCAACACGGAACCCAACACAGAGCCGCCCACCTCTGAGCCGAGTTCTGTCCGAGGTTTCTCCCTGTTAAAGGGGAGTCTTACCTGCCATCGTCACCCGATGCTTGCTCATGCGGGGGGTTTGGAATCCTTAAATTTTGAATTCTTGAATCGTTGGGTCTCTCTTAATGAAAGAGTTTGGTCTTGACCTGCTGTTTTATGGAAAGTGTCTTGAGATAACGTTTGTCATGAATTGGCGCTACGTTAACAGACTGATTGATTGATGTGTACTCTCAACATCACTGAACATGAGGGCACTGATTCTTCGATATTTAAATAAGGGATGAATGAATGAATGAATGAATGAATGAACTGTTGTCAGTGAGGCTCGAGAAAGAGGACTGTGTTTCTCTTATGCTAATAACGCTAATCACAAAACCATATATGAAGATTTAGTGCAGGAAAATTCAAAAGAGGGGTTTCTACACATACGTTTTGTGGTGGTAATCAGACTGCTGTTCATTTCTGTTATTGCTACTGTTGGTATATTTAAACTGTGTTTCGTCAGCCTACGTTGGTTAGCATAAATGATACAATGCTTCCATTAGTTGTCTCAGGTAAATATGTCTTTCTTTCTCGCTCAGTTGCAGAATTTGGCTGCAATGACCGTATGCCCTTCACGATATCAACACAGGATGCGTTCACAGTACTGCTACTGCTGTCGCAGCACACAGAGCCCAATCCACAATCCCAGTGGTCACACACGTAAAACTGAAAGTAACAGACTTAAGCATAAGATTGTGCTTCGGGTCTCGGCTATGTTAGTAAAGTTGAAGTGAAGCGTGAGCAGTAACACAGGCCGTGTAGACAGCTGGACTGATTAAAATAGGAGCGCGTCTGCTCTGTCATAAGTGTGTGAGACGGACGGCCGGAAAACGTGGTTGAAAATGAGGTTCCTGTCTAGAGAAGTCATAGTTGTTCATGAGGCTTTGACATGTATCGATTAAAGCCACTGTGTCAGGGCCTCCCACAGCATTTTATAGTGGAGGCGCCTTGCCTTGCTTCGAGTAAACAGTACCTCTCCAAAAGTCAAAAGAAGTTATTAGATTTTTAGTAAATTTGATATCAGGCTTGATAAGCTTCAGGGAAAACCAGCAACGGTGCTAAAATCACACAACAAAGACAACATATCTAGCATGTGATCATCATCAACCATCATCGTCAGTGATAGTTGTATGTGTAGAGTTATTTTATACAAATATAGCATCTTATAATTTGACACAGTACCTTTTTTTTTTGTTTGTTTCTACCACTAGGGTGCCACGGGCAGACATTTTCAATTTCTACACATGGTGGTTTTAAATGCGCTTCCTCGAAAAAAATGAAAAGAAACACGGAGGTTAAAGAAATGCTAATTAATCTTTTGAATTTCTAGTAATGCCAGATTTGCATTTTGTGATCTCGCAAAGCCATTTCCACTGCGAACTTTCTCCTTCTATCACGAAATGCGTTTGGACGGAGCAGTTTAATTTGGCCTTTGGGGAGAGATGAGGGAGATGGGGTGATTTTTTTTTCTCTTTTTCTTTTTTTTTACAGTGCATTTTCAAAATCTTTTATTTTTTAAAGTTGTAAAACATCACTTCTAAATGCTAGGTCCTCTTACCAACTGATTGAAATTGAATCATTTCCTGTTTCTCCTAATAAATGATACAGATGTTGTGCAATTCAAATCCGTAACACTGCAGCTGCTGCAGCTGAGATGTTTCAAAGAACCTTTTGCCTTTAAGACAAAAGACACGTCCTCGTTCTCTCTTTTTTCTGGTTTGTTTTTTTACACTTCTCTGGAGAGACAGCAATTGGGTCCCCCCCCCCCTCCTTTGCTTGGGTCAGTCCCTCGCGATAACCTGTGCAAGGAGAGAAGCCGCTGAGTGATGGCGATAGAGATTGAGATAAAAGATACAGCAGCGGGATTTAACTGATGAGTCACTCTAGTGGTCTGCTGCCGCTGGATCCCGTGTCCTGGCTTGAGGTGTTAATTAGGGCTGGAGGGACGGAGGGAGCGAAGGATGCAGGAGGGACAAGGGCGGGGGAAAGATAGAACGGGAAAAGAGTCATTGATTCATCAGTGGCCCTGTGTGCTTCCATGGTGCCTCCCGTCTTTATCAGTCGTCATCTAATAGGTGTCTTAAACGTATACCTCTCTCGTGTTTCACTCAGGGGAGGAGGTCAGCTCACCTCTGTCTAGCATCTATCACAGGCTGACGGGGCGCTGACGTCACAGGGGGGCTCCTCATGGAGAGCAGGGCCTACGCTAGCAATGCTACCAGCATCAGCAGAGCAGAAAGTGAACATACATATTTTAAGCATTTTTGTGCTTACTTAGATATCTTAAGGTTTCTTGACTTTGTCAGCTTGCGTCCCATCCTGGAATGTTTCACCTGGTCAACGTTACTGTGGAAATAAAACAGTTAACATCATGCATAGTCCCAGTTTATGTGTTTGCTCCTGACTGAGCTGACATTTATTGATTTATACGTACTTTATATTACAACACTTATTTCATTCAAGATCTCGTTGGAGTTCTTGTGTTGTTTAAAGTTCTTCCACAGATGGACTGATCGTCAGCTCTCCAGTGGCTCTAGGGTGCATTGGACTTTATGGCCTTCTGGTCTGGACCTCTTTGGATCTAGAGGAGCTTTGTCAAGTTTGGGAAGTTCACTCAAATGATATCATGTTAGTAATCCCGGTTTGGACATGGAAATTAGCAAAGATTTAACAGAAAACCTGTGTTACAAACGGGGGATTTGGAGTTTTGGACATACCAGGCTGGAGGGGCCTAACAAAAAATGCCATTAAGTTGCATTGTGGGAAGTGTAAAGTGCTTTTTTTTAAACTTTACTTATTAGGGACTAGAAGTAGTGATATCTGGGCCTCTGCTGCTTCGACTCTCACCACTCTTTTATCTGTTCATTACAAGTGGCAACTGGAGCGCTCTTCCACCACATCTTGTGTTTTTCTGAATGAGGATTTTGTCTGTTCGTGCAGCATCCTGCAACGCATTGTGAGTCAAAGTGTTTCATTGACTTATCACATCAATAAGCCAACAAATGGTTTCCATGGTCGCCAACATGTATCATGATTAATGCAGTTTTGCAGACAGCATTCTTTAGAAATTGTTGAAACATACTAATCGACTAAATACTTTGTACAAAACTGTAAGGTTTTGAGGCCCCATGGGCAGCATAGAGACACTTTCCTCCTGGTCCATCAGGAGAGCTGGAAAGGGGGGGGGGGTGCTGAGAGGAGGAACTACTTCTCAGATCTCCCATGTAGTGCAGCAGCTATTAAATCTGGCTCGCCGCAAGAAGAGACAGGGAACTTCATTTATGTCAACATCACTCAGGTTTTCAGTATTTCGACATTTTGTTGTTGTTTGCCAAACAGAGAGAGAGAGAGAGAGAGAGTTGTGTGTAGTTTGAAGAGGGTCGGGGTGGACCACAACAGACAGAAGAAACAGAGCGAGTCAAAGTGAAGAAACTGCACAACAAGTGTTGCTTTTTTTTTTTTTTTTTCAAAACGTGTGTTCGGTTGCAAAATAAAGCTCTTTTTAATTTTCATTCAAACATGCAAATAAGACGTAATGGAAAAGCTTGGGGTGAGGAAGCGTCAGGCAGCACCACACAGTATGATCGGGCATCCTTAAGAACAAAGACGAGGGTTTGTACCAGGAAGGTGGAGAAGCACCGCTGGGATGCTGCGCCGTGTGACTCCTGGCTGTCACCCTTGGCAACGGCCCTCCCGCTCCTTCCTGACACACTGCCAGGGTGCCCATTGGCTTGTCACTTGTTCATACCCACCCTCCCTCTCACCCTTCCTCCATCCATCCCTCCATCCCTCCATCCTCCTCCCCGAGGCCACGGGACCGGCCGCGTCGAGATGCGACGCGTTGATTGATGTGCGTGACACGCGCTTCTGGGAAGCACCGTCGTCTGGACCGGGGAGGAGAGTTTCTATTTTAGTTGCAACGACTGCAAAGGTGACACACCGAGGAAGGGATGATGTTTTTTTGGGATGGGGGGTGCGTAAAGTCGTCCTTGCGTTTTGCTGATTGTCAATTAAAAAGGCTTTTCCCTGCAGTGTTTACAGTTGCCATGGAGCGCGCACTGCAATCGCATCCATAATTGACAGTAATTATATCAGTCATCGGCTTGCTCACACATTTATATTTACATCAATTTCACCAATCAATTCCATATCATTGATAATTGAAATTGAGTTTGCCGAGTGTTACAAGACTTGTGACTTCAGAGATAAATATAACACACTCGCTCTCTCTCTCTTTCCCACTTATATATCACATTTTATCTCAGACCATCTCCCTTTTTCTCGCTTGCTATTTTTGTCCCCGTCTCCTCACCTCTCTTTCTCGGCCCACCTTTCCCACTTTTTTCTTTATTTCTTTCTTTTTTTTTTTTTTACCTTTTGCTGTCCGTCTGCGCCCAACTCACTCCATCTCCCCAGCAAAGCGAGGGAGCGAGCACTACGGGGGGAGCATGTACATGTGAATAATGGAGAAGGCCAGCTTCTCCCTAACAAGGTGTGTTTGATGGCCGACCTCGGCCTGGTGTGTGTGTGTGTGTGTGTGTCCTCCCATTCTCCTTCTCTATTATTCAGCGTCATGCCTTTTCCGTTTCTACCACAAAATCCTTTCAGATCATGGCACCCCGGAATCAAATGTTAATAGATACCCGCCCACACACTCACACACACTTACACACACACTCACACACACACTTACAGCCACAAATGCTCAACACATATCACACGCAAGAACCAGTTTGATTGACACGTGGCACGGCTCGACAGCTTTGTTGCCCTCTTGCATCATTGATGGTCCTGCAACAGGCATGACTGCTGGTTTTCCCATCGTGGCACATGACCGTGTAGTCTACGATTGAGAGAGTGAGTCAGGGAGTTTCTCACTCAATTTCCTCTGTTCTGCTTCATTGCCCCACCTGTTCTTTTGTGTTTAGTCTACTCTTATTGTGGCAGCAGATTTATGGAGAGAAATGAGTCTCAGTGCCGGAGACAGTGGGTTACCAGTGTAGGATTCCACACAAATGTGCTGAAAACTGAGAGGTCCGAGTTTGTCGCCGGCACTTAAACGCAGCATAAAAAGTGACACTCACAGGATGTTTGGAGAGTTTCAGCTCTAGAGCTAGAACCCCACACCCAAATGTTGCTGAATTCGTATATCAGGCGATTCATGCTTGTAGAATTGAGAAACTGTAAATGAATGCAAAAAGAAGTTTTAGCATTTCTGATGAAAATGTTAGATTATGAATGTCGATGCGGAATGTGCAGCGTCTGTCATGCTTAGGTTATATGTCAATTCCTGCAATCTGCAACTAGTTTGATAATCGATCATCAAATTTATATCAGATTAGTTGATTACTTATAGCACATTAAACTTTCACTGTTTCCAGCTTTAACTAAATGATTCATGTATTCCATGTAGAGTTTTGTGGAATTTTCTACCTTCATTGCATAGTTGACAGTAGAGAGACAATGTGGGGATGAGGGGGGAATGGTGGGGGATGACATGAAACAAAGGTCTGTCCAGGCTTTGTGGTTCAATGTCAGCACCTCAGCTCCCACAAGCAACCAGGGCATCCCAGAAGGTTTCATGATAATAACCAAGAAAATGATATGCATATTAAACAATAATAAGAATAATCATTAGTTGCAGGTCTCGGGGGAAGAAAGATGTGTTTTTAATCATCATACTTAATCTACATATCGTTACATAGATTTGTACATCTTTGTCAGCTGTAGTGAGACTTATTTCTCTCCATACAGATTTGCCTAATAATTGATTAGAAGTCCCAGGTTTCAGTTCCCTAAACAGCATCACAGTCAAACCAATCTCCGAAAAACTCCCTGAATGCTCCGACTCCTCCGGGGGCTTCCCTCTTGGTTTCCCCCCGCACTGACATGTACATGTATGCTCGTCTCAGTGGGGTACGTGATGAGATGTGTGAAATATGGCAAGGGGAGCTCTCTATTAGGTAGCTTCCCCCTCGCCTCCAGGCTTCCTTCTGCTGCTCCGGCGTACAGAGGTGCTGGGAGAGCGAGACGTCACAGAGGGGCCTGCTGTGCCGATGCGGTGGTGGGCCTGAGTCACATGTATCGAGTTTGGGTTTTAACCAGCCAAACCTGAGCCAAACACCCACCACTAAAGCAGCAGCAGAAGAAGAGCAGGAACTCCTCCCTGCATCAACCTCAGCTAGCATTGGCATTGAGAAGGAAAAGCTTCCAACTGTGTGTCTGTGTGTGTCTGTGTGTGTGTCTGTGTGTGTCTGTGTGTGTGTCTGTGTGTGTCTGTGTGTGTCTGTGTGTGTGTGTACACGTGTGTGAGCTCTGACAGTGGGAAGCTGCAATGTAATTGCTGACACTGTCCAGAGGATTGAATGTAATGAAGGTAGCTGCTTACAGGCTGCTTCATTAGTACAGCTGGGCCTGGGGCACTCCCTCTGTGTGTGTGTGTGTGTGTGTGTGTGTGTGTGTTTGTGAGTGTGTGTGTGTGTGTGTGTGTGTGTGTGGGGGCATCCTGGGAAATAAGGGGAGTCGAATGGTTCACGCACATACATATGCACACGCATACACACACATATTACCACCCACGCACACATTAACAAACAAATCAACAAGCACTGGGAGCGCGTGGAACATGTTGATTGTAACTTTAATCCATATGAGTTCATTTCAGCCATGTGTTTGCTACTTTAGGTATGTCTTTCTCAACAAAGGCCGCTCTTCAGAAAATATCACTGATACAAACCTGTAAAGCGTCTTATTCTGTTGCATCCACCCCAAACTGCATCACTGAGGCTCTGCTGGATGTATGAGGTGTAATGGACTGATGGATGTAGGGCTCAACTTTGTCTTTAAAGGGTGTTAAAAAGGCCACATGATAATGAAAATGTCTTTAACAATTTTCCAGAGTTCAAGGTGACTTTTGTTTCATTCAACCAACAGTCCATAACTTATGAAAAATTACATTTACTATCACATAAAAAAAGAGAACAGCAGCCAATTTTCACATTTTAGACACTGCAAACAGCAAATGCTCAGCATTTAATAGATAAGAGACCTACATTAGAATTTTTAAGTTTGAGTTTCTTTCTTTAAGAATCAGTTTTACACAACTAAGTATGTTTACAGGTCGTGGGGAGCACTTGTAGCAGATAGTCCACACTTTGAGATTCGATTCTTTTGCACGTCTTAGATTAGGGCACCACAATTAAATCAATAATCAGTTTCACAATCAGAAGAAGTAAATTCTCAAGACAGGGACCTCTGTCTTCTGACTTAAAAGAAAACACACTGGTGGGTGTTGGTTGGTGTAGACGAATCCTGATCTTTCATTGGATCAGATCTGAAACTCCTTTTCTTTAGTTCTAGTCTTGATTGCCGAGTGAAATTACCTAAAACTTAACTGAAGTACAAAAAGATGATTTAGAAGTGAAACTACAGTTAAAAAGTTACACTTAACACTTAAATTGATCACAATATTATGAACAAAACTATCACAACTTAATATTCAATGCTGCCAATAAGCAACAGAGTCAAACACACAATAACATTTGAAAATGATGATTGCACAATAATGTTGCGAAATGCAGCCTGATACAGACGATTATGGTATTATATCATAAAATCAGGCATTAACTATGGATCTAATAACTAGCATCTTTTACATCTCACAAACTGGTAGTTTAAACATTTAGACTGATCACAATATACCAAAGTAAATTCTACACCAGAGATTAACTATAGGCTGGTAATAAAGAGACCTTTCCTACCTATTGTCACTGGCTGGCCGTGTGGGTTATATGACAAAGACATTAATTATAGCTGTAGTTCTGTAGCTCAAGCTCCTTTCACACATCCACTGCAGACCTAAACATATCCAGACATTACTTGGAGGAGCTGTATATACGACACTGGCTGGACTTTACCCTGCCAGCTCCCTAGTACAAAGTCTGTGTAATGTCCGATGTGTGTGGGGCTGCTTTGTGTTCTTTTCTGCTTTCTGCTTGACACTGTGGATCAGTCCATCATGCATGTAGTAGTGATATCGACACAAAAACAACGATTATTACAGTCTTCCTCCTCCTCCTGCACACTCTACCCTGGCACCACCAATAAGTAAGAGCACATTTTTGTCCGCAGAATTATGTCTGCACTTTTAGTCTAATGGCTTCAGTCAATTGTTGGGATACAATCATTGAATTTGAACTTATTCATTCATTGAATTTATTCTGTACACTCTGATTAATTTTAGCTTGGTTATTGTGTGATTGAATACTTTATTCACATTAATACAAACTTATATTTAAAACATGGGGGGGGGAAATCACATCAGCGAGAGAAGGAAGGGCTGAGGGGAGGGGTAGTATAGGTGTGTGTGTTTGTGTGTGTGAGATAGAGAGAGTAAAAATGAGACACTTAACTTTTGTTTAAATGTATTTTAGTCTCTCAACAGACACGAGTCTGAATTGTCAGTGATACATTTGTATTATGGAGTCTTTTCTAAATTGAGTTCTAACTGACCCAGGGGTGAACAAATATCTGACATCCTGCTGTCCAGGTGGGGGTCACCCACCCGTGTTTTGTTTGGCTGCTTAAAGTAAAATGGCAAAACAACAGGGTGATTTTGCTAAATACCTCTGCATATATGATAGAAGTTGTGAAAAGCTTTTTGCGGCTTCAGAGGGAGCTGCACAGTCAGATGTATTGCCTCGAGTGATGTCACTTGAGGCAGCGTCAGTTGAAGCGGAAGACTTCAAGTCTGAAAATGGAAAAAAAAAATGAAGGTGTGGAGGTAGAAAGAAGACACACACACACACACACACATTATGGGTTGCATTGTGGGTAATGTAGGCACCAGGGTCTGACAAGGGTGAAGAATTCATGGCACAAAACAGATGATATCTTTGGTTTTCGTTTCTATACAATACTGATACTAAAATTGTCCATTATGATTCTGACAATGTTGTAGGAGTGCAATGATAAATCAGTAGAATACTCTTTAAAGGCCTTGGATTATTCCAAAACATGCTGATATGTATGCAGTTTACACGACTCGTCCATCTGCAAGGTCAGCACTTACATTCAGGACCCTCACAGATGTTGGCAGATGACGAAACATATGTCACACTTGACTTTGCAGGCCATTGGGCCAAATGGATGCAGATACTTTCGACAATTTAAGTTTTCATGTAATGGAGCTCTGCATTAGTCCAGGCAGGGCACTGAGGTCACCCTGAGGACCCTACTTTTTGTGCAAAGTTTTTGATATTGTCTAAGATTTAATATTCATGTTTGTGTTTATTCAGAAGGATTCGTTATCCCAGCAGAATCCTCAGTGCTGCTTAGATTCTTTAAGAGCTGCCCTAAAGAGAACTCTTGTGAGATGTTTCATTTTTGACATGAAACTGATCTCTCTACCCAGATGGAGGTGTTGCTGCAGTAGGAGTCAACTTCCTTCTCCTGTAATAAGCAGCAGGACGCACCCTTAGCTTAATGCTGCCTGGTGTCTCGCTGCATAGTTTTGGGTGCTGCAGAGTTCCGCTTCGCTTTGTTCCACTGATTTCACGATGATTGTCGGCACAATATGCTAAAGCCGCAGCTGTGCTGATCAGGCTTTTGTCTTGCTTTTTCAGAAGCGTGGCTGGCATGAAATGGGATTTGTGGGCAGGGAGCTGGGGCTGGTCATGAGCAGGGCAGCCGGTGGACCAGACAATGATGAAGCTGCCATCTTTGCCACACGGGAACCCTGTGGAGATGCAGTTTAGATTAACTTTCCACTTAGTGAACAATGTGTCACTTACAATATGGTCGAGTTTCCTGCTCCAGAAATCGGCTTGACAGCTGCACCTCTTGAGACGGGTTTGTCCTAATCAGGGTCAGGGTCGTGGATATGCATTTGCCTCGCCCATCAAAAGATTCTCCTGGTCAGCATGAGTGCGACCCTTAACTTTGATCTGAAAACTGCCATTGATTCTGAATGGCCATCTGCTAGTCTATCCTTGACCTGTAAGACTGACTGCGGTCACACCATAACCCTTGACCTCCGTCTGTCCCTCCCTCTGCCTCTGTTCTTCCCCCTCTTATTCCCCTTGACTCTGAGATCACAGATTAGCAGAGAGAACGTTAAGCTTCCTCTATGAAGACCAATCAATACCTGATCTGATTAGGCCTCAGCACATACGTTTCGCTACAACCCTTAAAAGCCAACACATAAAGAGCCCCATGGTAATGTTAGCCAATAGCTGTCCATTTCAGAGTCTGCTTTCCAACCCTTCTTTCGTTAGTTATATTGAGTGAAGCGAAATGAATGAGCTGAGTGTTTTCCATGCAAATTCGCCAAGCTTGTCCAAGGATGCAAACTGGAATGTGCTGCTAAGCCGTGGTTGTACTGGTGCAGCCCTGGGTTTCCCTGCATCAGCAGCTTGGAAGGATGAAGGAGTAGTAGGAGGAGGAGGAGGTGGGGGGTGGGGGGGGGTGGACGAAGGGATGTGGAGGCAGAAGGGGAGAGAAGGGAAGCTTCTAACAGGAGGTATCAGAAATGTGCAGCTATATTGATGCCAGTGTAAGCACATTTCTATTGAAATCAATAGAGCTGCTCTCAAGCACATTTTGGCTTCTAACAAGAGAATGGTACCTGTAATGGAGCAGCCATAGATAACACACACAGAAGGAGCTGAGTTGGGAAAAAAAAAAAAAGGGAAGAATATGCTAGTTAGGTGTGAATTCATTTATTTATTTGTGTTTCTCTCAGCCTGTAATGTTATTGTCCTTGTTGTCTTTCACATATGTTGTTCTCTGAGCTGCAGAATTACATAAAGCAGTCAAATCTTCACACAAATTACACAAAAACACATTTACCCACTCACCTTTTGGTTTTATTTGCCTAGATTTTGAGAAATGTGTCTTTTTTTTCTAAGGGTTGGGCTCTGATAGCCATTTACATTTTGGATATTGTTCCCGGATAACAAAGCCAGATTCAATAAGCTCAGACACTTACAAATCTCTTATCGAACCTCTGATGTATTCTCATTCCTTTTTATTAGTAAAGAGCAATGCGCAAAACGTTTAGTTACATTTTAGCAGCTAATGTTAATTTCAATAACGGCAACAATTGATTTTTTTGGCTATTTTATGTGCAAGCTCAGCCAGAGACTGTTTGTGAGTGCTAAGACAAAATGACTCTTTAACGGCGCTCCGTCAGTAGACCGTCTCTCAGTTAAACTTTTATGCATATCGTATCAATATTTTAGGCCTCTCAACGTAATAGTTCTGCATTGGGATCTCCATTATTTGAAGCAGGCAGCTCGTGAAAAAGTGAGATGTAAAAGTAAGAAGGCTACACCTGTTATTTCAGTGTGTCAGATACATTTAATGAACATTTCATATCTTCTGCTCCCCACCTCATTACTTGAAAATGTTGAAAGCTAAATGTAATTGAAAGGATTCAGATTGGGGGGAACCACAGTAGTCTGAATACTGGATTCAGATTTGACAAATGCTATCAAACCCCAAACTTCACTGGAAAGAGAGACTCTTTTTAATGCTTTCAGAACCACAAGGGAATCTCATTTCAGTGAGCCCAATTGGGTGGTGACAGAAATCACAAAAAAACGCATCATACAGACCTGGATAAATAAAACCAAAACTATCTGTATGACGAGTACTATTTTTTTGTACGTTTTTGTAACTGAGTCTTGAATTATTTTGTAAATTCCAGCAAGTTACTACACGTCCCGTACCTGTCTTGTATACACTCTTGTGGCTCATGGGCATTCATAGTGAAAACCACTGTGTCATCATCATAACCTGCGTGCTGCCCTTATAAACAGATCCTTTTCCTCAGTTTCACCACAGAGTGCTTGTTTAACTATAATGTGCACTGTTAGTCAAATGCTACGTCTGTTTGTCCCATCTTGCGCCGTTGGATATCTCAAACGGCATCAACTATGGCTTTTATAGCAAACTAGCTGCGCTCATGTGCTTCATATACAGTACACGCACTCGTGTTCAGAAAACACTGGGTCTGCACACTCGGTTTCGCGTGTATGTGTGTGTAAACAGCTGTTGGAAATGCCACGGCGAGCTGGCTTTGCCGTGGGCCTTCTGCCATCGAAATGTCATGCTACATGGGGGGGAAAAAAACCCACCACGGTACCTCACCCACCCACGCACCCACCCACAGCCACGCACCTGCCCAACCTTCACATACGACATACACACACACACACACACACACGCACACACTCCTGCTCGGCTATATGATAATGCCACACGGAGCCACAGACACATTCATCATGCCTGTTGTCATTAGAAACCAGGCTCATTATACACTGAGCCTGTGATTTATGATTAATATTTGCAAGGGGTGTGGCGGATCGTCAAGCCCCTACAATCCATTGATTTCACAGAACAAGAAAAACCAAGAGGGGGAATAAGATGGGGGGGGCTGTTGAGGGGTAAATATGTGTGAGGGTAGGAGATGATGTTGAAGCTGCAGGGTATTCTTATCATGGCGTGGGAATTGTGATGAAGGAGAGGGACAGTAGGAAGAAGGGTGCAGAGTGCCATATTCAAGGTCCCTGTATTCCCTGGTGCTGTAAATTGTCTCTGGAACTTTTCTCTGTGGCTTCATTAGTAAGTGTCTTTTCAATATTTATGGCCGTGTTAATAAAACATCAATACGAGAGGCCTTTGTAGAGAGCTGCAGGCTGTTGGGTGCTGCAGTCGCAGGCTTTGCACTGATATTTGGATGATAAAGAGAGGTTCAGGTGAGTGCTATGCAGAGCGTGAGGAGTGACTGAGAGTGGGCTGACTGGGGTAGATCGGTGGATAATTTACAGACATGGACTACATCATGGAAGAGAACGAGAATCTAGCTGGTGAAAACAATATTTTCTGCCTTGATTGTTGGTGATTGCTGTGTTGATAGTGGGTGGGTGTGTTTTGTGATGGTGTGTGTGTGTGTGTGTGTGTGTGTGTGTGTGTGTTATTAGCTGCTGACTAAGTATGCTGGTACTGTTATCAGCACAATCTTTCTTCCTCTTTCTATGACTTACGGCACACATGGGACTGCAATTAATGATCGAATTGATGATGAAGTCATCTATCAAGTACTTTTTTTTGATTAATCAATCAATCATCAGTCTGTAGAATGTCAAAAGTAATTACTAGAGCCCAAGGTGATGTCTTAAAACAGAGAAAAACGACAAATCCAGGTGTCAAACGTGAAAGAGCCGCTCTTTCATTACCACCACTGAGGTGCCCTTGAGCAAGACCTGGCAAAGACCAGACAGTGGCTGTACTGGTTAGTGTCCCAGAGTGAAAGTGTCCCAAAAACAAGACAGTATTGCTCTCAGTGAAGAAAGTATCAGTAAAAGTTTGGCATTTTCTCGTAAATTGACTTAAAAGATGAATCAATTATTGCTGTCAATTAATTTCAAATCAGTCGACCAACTGATGAATTGACATAATTTTTGATGTACCTATTTTCCTCAATATGGATCCAAAGGCCTACTAAAACCTATACTTGTGTGTGTTTGTGTGTGTGTGAGCCCATTTACACGTGGTACAACGTTTGCAGTTAACAAGGTGTAAATGCAGTCTGTACATTTTTGGAAAAAAAACATCCATTCAAGTTAAATGGTCACAAACTTGTCCTCTTGAGGCAATCTCAAGCAAGCCAGACAGCCTCAGACAACCTCGGACAGCCTCAGACAGCCTCAGACAGCCTCTTCCTTGGAAAGAAAAAAAATAAGTAGAGCCCGTACAGCAGAATGGCTACTATTTTTATTAATAAGTCTGCCAACTCCACCTACAATCAGTCACAATGTGGGCAGAATCAAGATAAGAAAACCACTTATTAATACAGTCCAAAGGCCCATGATCAGATCAGAGATACCGCTTGCATGATAATATCAGGTGCAAATCTGTTGCTCTTTGATTTCAAATTATGAATTCCCCTCCAACTTTTGTCCCAGTCAGTATCTGCACTGTGGACAGCACAGCACCTAGATGGTGAAAACAGAAGGACTAGAGAGGCTCAGCACGAGTCTCTGTCCTGCATGGTTGCCTCCATCATTCCCTATCGCCTTTGTCTTCCCTCTTTTTCTCTCATTCTTCTTCTTCTTTTTTTTTTTTACTCTCTTTCACTCGCACATGTATTTTATTCATTCCCCTGCATCTCTTCTTCTCGTAACCTCCCCCCACCAGCCGTTTCCCCGTCTTCCCATTTTACCTCACTACTCTATTTCCCATCCTGCTCTCCTTCTCTGCCCTCCCTCTCTGCTTTTGGAGTATTCCCACCGCTGCTCCCCTCTCTCTCTTTCTGTTCCCCCTCCTCTCATCCAGTGTGAATTGCTCTCTTAATCCTGTCAGGGTTAGGCTCCAGCTCACCCTCCCTCAACTCCACATGTCCATCCTAACCCCCCCCCCTTTACTCGGGCCTGGGATGGAGCTGCCTCTCCTCTCCAGGGAGACAGGGAGAGGGAGAGTTTGGGGAGCCGGGGCCAGGGATGGGCCCTGCCTGCCTGCCCGGGACACAGCTGCAAAGAACAGAGCTGTCTCTCTCTCTCTGTCTTTCTTTCTCTGCACATCTGGTGCGTGGGGGGACTGGGCCATGTTGTGCTGTGTTGTTTTGTCCTTGGCTCAGCATGGTTGCCGGATTTTGGCCTGGCTACACTGGAGTAGGTTTGGATTTGAGATGCGGATCGGCCCACTGCTGTACCCACATGGATGAGCCAGGCTCCTTTGGTGTAGTAAGCGATGGTTATTAAGCCGATAGAGTAATTATTAGCTGCAGTGTTAGCGTGGGCCCAGTGCATTTTTTGGGCTGTTTCCCTCCGTAGTGTTCGTCAATGGCTGGTTCAGCAGTAGCAGGTGGAGTGTCGCACTCCTTGCATTATGTAACTCTACCCCAATTTAGATCTGACTTCAAATAAATGAAAATCAAGCTGCTGGTTGGCTCCTTTCCCCGCGGATATAAATAGCATTTTCAAATCTTATCTAGAAACAGTGTTGTAGAGGGGAGAGGCTTTGAAATCCAGCCCGACGATTAGGATCCCATTGTTCCGCTCCACACCCCCTCCATTCTCCCGGCTGCTTACAGTAAGCCTGAGGATCTGTGTGTATGTGCCTGAGTGTGTAGCCCTGCACATGTGTATGCATTCATCTGTATCACAGTGTGATTGAGATAGTGGCTAATGGTAAGATAGCATGTGCATGTGCATGTGCATGTGCGTGGTGTCGTGGGTTTGAGAGTTTGTGAGTAATTGGTGTGTGTGTGTGTGTGTGTGTTGCTGCTGGGTGTGTCTTTGATGATGGATGCTGTGCTTCTGCTGCTTACCCCACTGCTCCTCTCAGAATTAACAAGGTTGCTAAGATACAGTGGGCTTATATTAGATTAGGTTATCTGCTGTTATTGCTGTTACTATATTTTACCCAGCACCGTGAAGCCTTTATTAATTTGGAAATTTACCCTGCCATGGAATGAAGATGCTGGTATTTGTGCACCACTGCTCCTCTCCTCTCCATCTCCTCTCCTCTCCTCTCCTCTCCTCTCCTCTCCTCTCCTCTCCTCTCCTCTCCTCTCCTCTCCTGGCTAGGAGGGGGTTGTAGTACTGAAAGCCCCCTAGTCAGATGTCTACCCCACCCCATTACAATCTGGAGGCGGGTCCATACCTCTATTCATCATTAAACCCATTTAATCCGAGGCCTGGGGCCCAGTGTTTCCATTTGACACAGAACAAGCCAGTAAAATAGGAGACAGGATGCAGTGATATCACTTTGGTTGAGGCTTATTGGTGTGCAGAGGTGTTGTCCCTCCCACCAGCAGATGTCAGCCCAATCCAGCATTTGACCTCCATAGTAGCTTCTCCAAGGCTGGAGGGGCCATTGGCACTGCTGTTAGTGGGTAAAGAACGGGAGACAGTAGAGACGCCAAGTGGGCTGCTCAGGCAAAGAAGGTGATGCTCTCTCATCCCTCCACTGGTGCATTTGCAAATTTTCCCGCACTTGCAAAGACGTGTTCATCAGATTTTTAACTTAGCTAGCAACGCATGCTAGAACATGCACAACGTGCATAGTTGAGAATATTAGTGGGCATGGACATTCACAGCTTTGTTAGAACTTCACACATGATCCAAAACACCTGGAAATTTCTGTATTTTTCCTTTAAGGGCAGCTATGATAATTGGACTGGAGGCAGACTTTGGCACAAGCAACTCTAGGCACTCTGTGATTCATAGCACAAGTTGTGTAAAATTGCCGATCCATGGCAAGGTGTGTGTGTGTGTGTGTGTGTGTGTGTGTGTGTGTGTGTGTGTGTAAAGATGTGCTCATGTACCTGGAAAAAAAAAAGAGTATGAGACTGTCTGTTTGTGCCACATTTGCCTATATATATATATGTGTGTGTAAATGCATACACAGGCGCAGCACGCACGTGAGCTGTGCGTTGGATGTGTGTGTGCACGCGTGTGTGTGTGTGTGTGTGTGTGTGAAGACCTGCTATAAGGGAAAACCCCATTAGTGTGGGATCCCAGGGAGATAATGAGTGCTGACTGCTTTATGTCCTGGAAATGATTGAGTGGAACATAGTCGCAGTTTATGAATCCTCTCTGCCACTGGCTCACAGACTGACAGCACATAGCCTGCTGGCTAACCTGGAGTTTCTGTATGGGAGGAAAACCACCTAGCCTGCATGCTAAAGTTAGCATGTACTCAATCACAGACAAGGCAAACATAACCTGCTTGCTGACTTAATCTGTTCTACTGATAGACTGCACTTTGACTGTTAGCAAAACTTGCTGTCTGTGCTGCAACATGCTGGATATTCAGACCACCTGTTGCCACCCACTGTCACAATTTATCATTGTCATGGTTTGCTCAGTTCTTTCTCTGGTCAGAGTTTCTTTCATTTGATATGATGTTAATGACTGCAGCTCTGCCAGCACTAGTCTTGTTCTTGAGGATTCAAATACAGCAGGAACATGAAGCTATTTGTTAGTATAGTTTTGTATCGGCCCAATTATTTCTTGAAATTACAAACCCTGCTTCAGTGCAAAAATACACCCCAACATTCAAAATGAGCATCATTTTGAAAGAAATGCATCCATCCCCTACTACACCCGAAAAAGTTTGGAATCTTGCGGTGTTATGAGTAAAAACAGGTGTAGCAGACTGCAATAGATGTGTTCCAGCAATATGGTGTGAGGTCCTGATCTCACATTGAGGAGGAATCAAGTAGCATATCCTACCCAGCATCCTGAATATTTGCCTCCAAATTGTGTCATCCATTTATTTTTCATTTTGTCTGATCTCATCATCTCCGTAAAAGAGGAGTAAATTTAGCAGAAGGTTGTTTGTTACATGCTACATAACCTCCAGAAGAGCCAGGATGAGGAATACATCTTACTATACATACTATACGTACTCACATTCATCTTTCCCCCCCATTATGTATAAAACCATCGGTGTTTTTCCATTTATTTTCACTTTATATTGACATTTTTTTCCTTCCCTGATCAGTTCTGGTCTCTCTGGTCTCTTGATGTCTTCCCCTGTGCCCTGATCTCTCCTGGTCTGCTATGGCTTACCGATTAACCCTTTAACAGAGTGCATGTGTGTTTGTGTTAGGATCCCATGTGTGAGTGGTGTTGCCCTACGTAATACCTCTGAAGCTCAGGCCTCCTGCTTTCCTCCCACTGCTGTAGCCTGGGGACGCTCAAGCTGCTGCACTTGCACACACTCACAGGTGGAGGCAAATATGAGATGATGGGAGTCAATAGAAGGCATAGGCACCAGAAAATGGATATCAAATTGGCAAATTATTACAGAGATGCCCAGATGGATGAATACTGTGTAGTTAAAGACATGTCTGTAATCAAAGATACATCTCAAGCACTCAAAATCCATTTTTTTCCCTATTAATCAATTGTTTTACCATATTTATTCATTTATCTATTAACATTTAAAGAAAGGCACTTTTTTTGCAAAGTGCAAGATTATTACTCTGATCATTTCCATTCTTGACCTTGCAAGCAGTAGTTTTAGCATTATTATTATTATTATTTAGCATGCACAAATATATAAGCTTATGGAGACGTACAAAAATAGACAAAAACAGATATCAACTCCCCAGAAACAAAACATATTGAAGCAAAAGTGTGGAGCTTCAAGTCCAGTGTTTAGCTGCACTCAGCATCAGGAATGTCACATGTGAGCATTGGATGCACTGGCTTGAATTGAATTTTCATTAACAAGAAATGAGCTGCTACTTGTGTTTAATGTCTGACCACAGAGCAGAGGGGTGATGTACTGGTGGTCTAGAGTGTGAACCAGTGCAGCTCTGACAGCTGTTTGTCTGGTGTTTCCTGTCTGTCTTCTCATGGTTGTCCAGTCATGTAGAAGCATTGACCTTTAGCTTGCTGTGCACTGCATGCACCACGGGGAGTAGCGCCCTCTGGGGTGAGACGGGGTCACTGCTTTGCGTCTTCACTCTGGTCGTGACCTAGGACTAGGTTGGCTGCTATGGGATCAGGTTTGGCTCTGAACTAGTCGCAGGGGCTGGAAGCAAAGCTAAGTGGATGTCTGTTTAAATGATTAGATCCCTGGTTTCTCCCTCATTGCAGCGCACAGCGGTGGTTTGCGGACAGGAGGTCAATGCTAAGCTGCAGATTTACCTGGAGAAAAGGTGCATGGGCGGATCTCGGGAGGCGGGAGGGAGCGGTGTCATAAATTCTTGCGCACCTTTTTCCCCTCCCTTTCTACTCCTATTCCTCCATCCTCCCTCCCTCCTCCCCCTTCCCTTCCCCTGTCTTCAGCTCTTGCACAGGATCACATTAATATTCCTTTGAAGCCTGTTTCAACTGCAGCCAGATCTCCCTCTCCCTCTCTTCCACTCTCACTCCTCTTCCTCTTTTTGTCCCCCCCACCCCACCCACTCTTTCTCCCTCTCGCTCTCCGATTCTTTTCCATGCCATTGTTTTGTAGAAGGGATCGCCTCCTCACCGTTTCTACTAACCGGTGCAGCAGGGAGGGGCAGTTTTATTACCTTCAGTCAGGAGTTCCCCTCGTTGCACACATGCACACACACACACATACACACATATAGAGGGGTGGTGGGTACCGATGCCTTTGACAGAGCGTGTTGATTGGTTCAGAATGGTTGCTGCCTCTTGTAGGAGAGTGGAACGGCTATTTTTAGATCAAGGGGTAGCTGGGAGAGAAAGACTGAGGAGGGCTGTGTGTGTGTGTGTGTGTGTGTGTGTGTGTGTGTGCGCGCGTGCGTGTGTGTAAGGAATACTGCAGTCTTAAAGGAAGTTCCCTCTTCACACACATGTACACACAAACACACACGCACACATGCACTTATGCAGCAGTGCCCCTCTAAAGCCAGGGTGGTGTGTATTCCATGTGCTTGCTCCCCTTTCCTCTCCTCCCTCAACCTTTTTTTTTTTTTTCTTCCTCGCTCTATCTCGCCTCCTCCCGCCCTCCCGCAGTCTTCCTGTCTCCCTTGTTTCTCCCTCTCTTTCTCTCTTTCTGAGCTGGCTCGGTGTGCAAATGTCAGCACTCTCCCATTTATTTGCCAGAGCCCAGAGCAACGTCCTGCACCCTCTGTTTACCTCTGTCTCCACAGCGCTGCCCCATCGGCGCTGCTTTTTCTCCCTCTCCTCCCTTCTTCCTCCTTTTTACCACTTTAAAAACTCCTTCCTTCCCTCCATCCTGCATCCTTTTTCATCCCCTCTTCCCTACCTCAATCTGCCATTTTCCTCACCAATACCCCTCTATCCGTTTTCTCTGGCTCTGTTGCATTCCTTTCCTCCACATCTCCCTTTGCCATCCCACTTCCATTTTTTACACCATTCTTGCTTCACCCGTCGACTCACCCTATCCCTCCCCCTCCCTCCGCTCGTTCATGGATCATGGCACTTCATTGGAGTAACATCATGACATTTCCAGTCTTGTCTACAACTAGCGCATCAAGTTTTTTGGATTAAATCCACTGCAGCATCACCACCACCATCATCATCACCCCCCCCCCAACCCCTGATGCTTCATTTTGCATCTATTTTAAGACACGAGCGTGTCTGTTCACGTTTGGCCCCGTCAGATCAGAAAACACCTTGTCCCTCTCGTCATCCTCCTCGTCTGTCTCTTTCTGTCTCCTCTCGCTTTGTTATATATTTTTTTTCTCATTTTCCTCTCCCCATGTCCTCGACTTTCTCCCTGTCTCACTATATCCGTCACTCTGTGCGCCTGTGATCGCTGTGATGACTCATGTGGTTCGCACCTGCTCTGCAGTCGAGGGGCCGCCATGGATAAAAAGGGAGAGGTTGGGCGCGATGAAGGTGTGGCTTCAAGTAGGCCCAGTGTGGTCGAAAAGCGCGCAGGGTGGATGCCAGTGGGAGTTGGGAGGAAAACATAATGCAGAAAACAATGTAGCCGAGGTATACTTTTTCTATGCAGGTACACCTGCCTTATAACAACTAATGAGAGCATGCTATTCTCCTTAATTCACATATAATGGAAGAGCTCTGCGTGTCTAAGATGCAGTTGGGTGTCACTGGTGTGAAATGTGTATCAATCTGTAAGAATGAACACATAAATGCTTCCAAAACGGGGCATCACCTATTCAGAGATCGGAGTGCTTGGACTGTGGCTTCTTCTTCTTCTTCTTCTTCTTCTTGGATGTTGTTCATCTGGTTTTCATCATTTGTTCAGAGACAGATAATTTTGGTGTATTTCATAATTTTCCTCCTATGAGGATCATTTCAGTCTCCTACCTAGAGTAATCTCCCCTGTCTAAGAAAATTAGAAAATAGTAATTCTCGCTCTTGCAAAGTGAGTAAGTGAGCTGGCATGCAAGTAAATTTTGGGAAGAAAAACAAGGTTTTGATCGCATTACTCGCATTTATGAGAAAGAATCATTTACTGTTTTCGATGATGTCTATGATGTAATGTGTGCTAAAGCCCGCCATGCATTTCATTTTAGATTGCTTGTCAGTTTGTGTGCTGATTTAATTTCCTTCGTTCTCTCTCTATCCAGTGAGTGACAGCTGTTTTCGGAACCTTGCAGAGGACCGCAGTGGCGTCAACCTCAAAGATCTCGTCCATGATCCCTCCCTGTGAGTATTCACCTTTTTATGACAATTCAAGCCACAGAAATGACAAAAGCAAACACCAAGCAGCACTCTCATGCACACAGTCGTTTATTCCAGAGTTGAGTCCTTTAACAAACATTAAATCTGCCACACTGACAAGGATGCACAGGCTCTCAGCACGTGTGTGTGTGTGTATGTGTGTGTGCTTGTGTGTGGAGGCTGTCTTCGTTTTGTGCAAGAGTGTAACTAAGAAACTAAAAATATCTCTTCAACGCAACATGTCAGGGCTCGGTGTCGCCCTATGGAGAGAAATTCCCAGCATGCATGGCAACAACAAAAGCGCTGCGACACTCTTCTGTTTAAAGATGATTCTTGGTAGCTGCAAGAAGTCATTATTTGCTCAAAGAAGCTAAAGCAAGGGAAATCGACCATTGTTCCTATTAACAGGGGCATGATCAGTGACAAAGGAGCAGGAAAACAGTGATCACACTTGCGTACTGTTGTGTACTACTTGTGAATGAAGCGTATGTCCAAACAAATTAAAATCTTCTTGGTGTAGATACCTCCAACTTAAAACATAGAAGTGACCATTAAAGTCATAATATTCTCATTTATTTCATGAAGAGTATGAAGGTAATAAAAAAGGGGCAAACATCCACCTATGTAATAAGAGATAGAATAAGGCCAAACGTATTTGGTCACGTGGACATTATACTTTTATGTGATTGCTGAACATCTCACTCTGGGTATTAATAGGCTGCTGTGACAGCCCGCACTCTTCTAGGAAGGTTTTCCTCTAGATTTTGGAAACTGGCTGCAGGGGTTTGCTCCTATTTAGCTACAAGAGCTTGTGTGAGGTTGCGTACTGATTTTGCGTGCTAAGGAATGGCTCACCGTTCCACTAAATCCCAAAGGTGGGATTTGATGTGGTTTTGGTCAGGGCACTGTGTTGACCTGTTTGGTCCTCCAACACCAAACTGGGAAAAACCTTCATGGACTTCATAGGAGGGATGTCATGTTGAAACAGGAAACAAGGACGATTTTCATTTTATTTTGGAGCATTAAGAGTGGAAATGGAAATAAAGGGGCTGAGCCCATTAAGAACAGTTCCAGACGTGCAAAAGTACACCTGTGCTGATATTTTTGGCCGCATCACGCATACTGAATATTTCATCCACAGCAGTCCACAGCAGAATAATTTATGTTTTATGTGAGACTTGATGTTGCTAAGATTTCCAAGTGGAGTGATGTTAACTCTGATCAATAGCAGCCTTTTATATCATCGCACATATCGCACATAGCCTTTTCGAAATGCCGCCTCAGCCTGTGACTCGAACACCACGAACTGTGACCCCAACATGCAGCCTCAGACACGCTTCTCTAGACATCCAAGTCATTCTCCACGCAGCCATTGATTTGCCAGATCTACGCTGTGCCTCTCTCACAATATCACACCAGTCAATATCACTGAAGTGTCAGCAGTCCCCCGCTACGGGACCCTGGACGGATCCATGCTTGTCATGTCCTTTATGGTGTGTTTATTTTGAGGCTGATGTGTAATGTATGTGTCAAGTCTGTGTGACACAGAGAGGGAGTGTGAGGAGGCTTGTGCCATGTCATGTGCGTCACGCTAGACAGAGCACCAGAGAGTGATTAGGGATCCATCGCACGCTTATTTGTACAGTTTGCACACAAGGGAAAATGTGGAGTTGTTTTGTGTCCATGCACACATGACCATGCTTAAATCCATGTGTGTGTTCTTTGTGGCTTTCGCACTCAATTGTGTATTTTATATGTGTGTATTACATCCAGTGCTGTGCAATGCCTAAGATTTGAACATTAAATGAACTCACAGTAGCTCCAATTTAGTAGTATATACATGTGGATTTCTATGCTTTTGCTGGAAAGAGTGCAACAAAAAAACATGACATGACATGTAAGGTTTTTAATATAAAACCATCTAAGAGATGCTGACTCCATGTCAGTAAATTGCCACGTCCTAATCTTCACTATGCGTCACAAATCGAAAGGAGAAATATATGGTAGTCATATAATCAAACACTTCAAGTCATGGCAAGGAATGCATTCATTATAAGCATTGTAAGAAGCTTTGTTGCCAACGACTTTAACAGTTATGGAGAACTCAGTGTCTTTAACAGCTGAAGTCAACATCTCCTAAGTTGTGCACATTCCTAATGGAGAAAATGTTCATGGAATAAAATCATATCAGCTGGGCAAGAAGGGAATGTGATTATCTGTTGACAGTTGATAAAGGGTGTAATTGTGGCCAATTTATTTTGGTTTGCACGCTTGTTGATGCAAGACTTGTTGGGTAGTTCTCCTCTATGGCAAATAAATGGTTCTCCAGCCATGGTTGACGGTGTTGTTCAGCGTGAATGGAGAGGTAGGAGCTCTGTTGTCCACCCATGGCACTGAAAAGGCACATCGGATGAAGGTGTTGTCTAACGGTTTACTGAGAGGGTTGATCTTGGATTAAACAGGGTGCTGTTAAACATGTAAATTGGACGTTCAGACAGGCCCTCAGTGTTAGCGTCCCTGTCTGCTGAGCTGTGTTGCGGTGATGGTAGCTGATGCAGACGGGCTCAGGCTGACCTCCTCTGGCCTGAGATCCTCCATGCCATGTTAATCCACGCCACACCACGAGTCAACGGCTCCATCAGGTTGACCAGCCGGAACGCTGTGCCCTCAATGTGCCACCGCTGCTGTGACAGAGACACATAGACAGAGACAGGAAGAGAGAGAGCGAGGGGAAGGAAGGGAGGAGGGGAGGGAGGGAGTGTGGGGCCACAGCAGGACACATAGCATAAACTATAATCACGGGCACACAAACACTCACACACACACTGGCACATGCAATCAATCAGTCTGCCCAGTTTGGCATTCAGGAGCATGCAGAGGTGTGTCAGGTGGAGAGAAAATTGATATGTGGCAAAAAAAAGAGTAACAGAGGGGGGTCAAACAAATGATACCCAGACTCAAGGACACACAGATGAGGCAGGGCCGGATACGTGCGTACATGTGGGTCTCCTCCTGTGTTCGTGTCTCGTTTTTTTTTGTACGTATCGTCACCTTTCCAGTGTGAGCGAGCACTTTTGTTTAGATCCATATACTTACTTTGCATGTCGCGAGTGTCCGTGTCAGTGGGTGTTTATGTTTATGTGTTGAAGCCTGAATGAGCCTCCCTCCCGGGCTGTTGAGCCAACTCTCTGCCCTCCAGCGACTTGTGTTGTAGCAACCTTTGTCAATTTTACAAATTGTCATGGCTAAGAATAGCCAGAAGTCAATCAGATGGGTGACAGAAGGCCCAATTTCACAGTCAGGAGACAGTCAGGGAACAAGGACACACACACACAAACACACAGACACACACATAAACCTGTGCTGCTAGAAATCCAGCACCAGTGAGCATCATAATAACTGTAACACATCGACTTTCTTGAAAATAGTCATGCAATGTTTAATGCAAAGTTAAATTAAGCGATAACATCACCATACAAATACACATGGCTAAGTGATTATTCGTGGCTTCACCCTTATTGACAAACCCGCAGAGATTTATTACCCAACTCTGCAGTTTTCCTCAGCTCTACGGTGCACTTCAGCCTCTTTTAGCTGATTGTTTTGGTTTTTAAAACTTCCAGATCTTTTGGATGTTTTGGTGCACTCTCATCAGCGCCGTTTTCCCAACACAGCAGGCAGCTGTTCTTATGAAAAAAAAAAACCCCACTGAACACTACCTGCTCAGCACCAAACGGACAGAAAGACAAAGTTAGCGGCTAGCTGGTGAATGTAATGCAGCATTCAGCAGATGTAGAGCCACATATCACATTTCCATGTGGAGCTGGAGAAACCAAAACGGAGCAAAAAAGGAGAGCGGATGCTGGACTCACTCTCATCAGATGGACACAAATAATGAGCCCAAATGAATGCAAGCGTTGCTCCCTATCTGTTGGATGTGTAAATTAGAGAGTTTAAACTTAAAAGGTGATAATGTGGCAGCGTTGTGTCTACAAACAGCTTCTGCTGCCAACTGATCAACATCATCATAGCATTAGCTCTGGCTGTTTTCATTCATTTAGTTTTGAACTGAAGTGCTCTGTTGCTCAGAGGTAGAGCGGGTTGTCCATCAGTCGTAGGATTGGCGGTCAGTCCCCAGTGTCCTTGGACTGACTTTTTTTAAGCCAAAGCAAAAATTGCATTTTTGTATTAAACTCCACCTTTCTGGTAGACCCTGCAAGTTAAAACAAACATATCTTAGAATATCTTAGTGACTCAGTTGTGTGCTAGTAAAGCGGTTTACTAGTGGTTTAGATTGCAAGTAACTGAAACTGAGACATGTGAGCGGTGCTTATTTTTGGCCACAGATGTTAACTTGGTTGCTTAAATATATGAAGTGTGTTTGATATGTGGTGTAGCTGGAATGGTTGAGAAAAGGAAAATGAAACAGGGAGTGGGACTGTCAGCAATGGCAGATGTGAACCAGGATGACATTTATTCTGTAAATAAATAGAACGCTTGTGGAGTGGTCTGCGGAATATTTTATAGTGTGTGTGTGTGTGTGTGTGAGTGTGTGCTTGTGTGTGTGTGCACGCGTTTCTTAGGCGGCGTGCGCGTTGTTTAGTGGCTGTGAGTGGAATCATGAGAGTGGAACCCCTCGCTGAGCACTCAGAGCTCTCATCACGGTAGGGGTTTGAAGAGGTGGGCTTGTCCTCTCCTCCTCCTACTCCTCCTCCTCATCCTCATCCTCCATCCGTCCATCATTCCCTCTATCAGCTAACATGTTGAGAGGTGACCCCTTGAGAGCTTTCCTACATATGGACGAACCAACAACTCAGCTGTAATGGGCTCGACTCCGTGCTACTACTGGGAGCGTGGAGATGGGCACGGCTCTCCTCTCCTTCCTGGATGGAGTGTGTGTGTGTGTGTGTTTATGTGTGTGTGTGTGTAGGAAAGCAAGAGAAAGAAAGAAAGAGAGAGTGAGATTGAGTGCCCTGTACAAAGAGCCTGTATTATTAATGAAATCACCCTGGCAGATGGGTCTTATCTTGGAAGTGTCCCACAACCACCGAGATTTGCAGCTGGCTCACATGCACACACGTACACACTCATGCTTTTCCTCTCTCTTGTTAAGTGTGCCCCTGACAGTCAATCCCTCCTTTTTTTTTTTTTTTTCTCCCCACTCCTTTCACTCCGTGCCTCTCTCTCCCGTGCCGGCTTTCTCTCTTTATCCTCCTCTCTGTGCTCGTCTTTTATTCATAGAAAGATTTGGCCGAGGCGTCCTGGCTTTCAGGCCAAAACTACTGCCATGTTCTCCCCCCTAACACCTACCCACTCCCCCCACCCCTACTGCCCATCTCTTCCCCCTTCCATTCCTACCTCCGCCCGCATCAGGATTTGTCCACACCTCGAGCAAAAAGCCTTTATTCCGGGCTGACTGCCTCCGGCCTGCAGTTTGAAGAAGAGCTTTACATGTCGTAGCCCCCCTGCAGTAGAAAGAGACATAGATGGGTGCTGGAGATTAAAATGTTGCAGGCCCTTTCCCCCTCTAACAGGCTTCCCTCAATTCAGAGCACACCCTCCCAAATACAGCCAAGCACTCTATCTGCAAAGAAGCCAGTCATGCTGAAACACACACATTCACATACTCATATGTGTATAAAGACACATTCACTGTGTATGCAGTGCATGCATGTGCACGCACATATACATCTATAAATATACTCACGTATGTATGCTTAGATATGCATATACACTCATATATATTTGCACATATGCATGTATGAGTGCACACACTGTACAGTATATGCATATCGCATATACAGATACTGCTTACATATGCATGTACACTCGTATGTACACATTCTGTGTGTGCGCGCATGCATACACACGACCAGCGCTAATCTAATAATAATCAGATTGAATTGCCATTTAGGTCAGCATCATGTGCACGTTTTTGGCAGATTTCTGTTTGTTATGGTCGACAATGACCAGCAGCAGTGGTTGGAGCAGTCACGTTATTAATGTTGATCAAGGAAATGTGTCCAAATAAGAGTTGGTGATTCTTTAATAACTGGGGAGTGAAATGCAACGAAGATCCTCAGCAGGAACTGAACCAGAGACATTGCAGTTATACAGAGTTATTCCTGTAAATCAAGTACAACTGGTGTCGATATCATCCATGCTATTGTGGTAAGATGACAGTTCCTGTCTAACTCCTCTTATGAAGCTCTGATTAATCGATTGTTTCTCCAACAGGGAAACATCTTTCTCATCAATGGTCACCAGTTGTCTTTGATTTGCTGAAAAATTGAAAATTTGAAGTGATTCAGAGGTCTGGTACCAGGCTGGTACAGCATACGTATATATACAGTATATTCACATATAATATATACATATTTGCGTGCATACATGCATGTACTCTCACACACACAGTATAGGTACACACTTATCACATTTTACTTGCAGACAAGCGTGCACTCTGGCACCAGTTTATTAAGTACACCTACCTAAAACTAATTCAGTCTAATGCAACAGTCCTGCAGTAAATCCTATTTTTCATGAAGGTTACAACTGTTTTAAAGAGGTGTTGATTCAACTGTGTGGTCTGAGGTTTGTGGTGCTGCTGAATTGTATTGAGTCATACTAAAAGCTGTTTCTATTATTTGGCCCACCCCGTTTACATCAACGAGAATAGGTTAAATATAACAGAAACACCTCTCTGCTATGTGCACACATGTGGCAACAGAAACTGTTTGTGTACACACAACATATACAGTATACATGCAGTGATACATATACGGTATGTACATACTGTCCACACACACACATACACATGCAAGCGCATACATACATACATACAGACACACACACACTAACATACATCCATACATATGTAGATACATGGATATACATTCATGCTGGTCTGTACAGTGTACACACAGCGATACATATATACTGTATGTTAATATATAGAAATACATCCATAAGCTTGCTGTACACTTCCATTCACATGCATGTACACATTCGCATATACAGATACTGCAGATGTTACATACTGCATAAACGTGCACACATATTTGTCTGTAAACACAGATACATTTTGTATTTATTGACGGTGGCACGCACACACAGATGAATGCACAAATTACATCACACGTTACCCTCCACACACTCAAAACTGTCCAGTCAACAACATATTGCTGCCTTCGCACAGAAATGGCATCCCCGATAGTTCCAAAAAAAAAAAAAAAAAAAACACAAACATTCACCGGCACACACAAACTCTTACACACTCACGATGAACAACACAGCAAGTAGAGGCCTCAGGCAGGAGGGGTTGCCTAGGAAACGGTGGGAAGGAACCCTAGTTATTTGTGTTGAGCATATTTTCATTTGGGCTGAAACAGAGAGGCATAAAAACCCCAGGAGAAGGAGAGAGGTGATTTGTCCTGACAGCTCCTTTACTCTCCTGAGGTGTAACACAGACACACACACACACACACACACACACACACACACACACACATATACAGACAAATGCACATGCATGAACACAATCTCACACACACACACACACACACACACACACACACAGAGATGGGCCCCCCTCCCCTCCCAAGCACATCAAGAGAAGTAAATCACTCGTGCCATCACAGGAATGTCAGCAGGGGAGTGTGTGTGTGTGTGTGTGTGTGTGTAGATGTTGTGTAAGGGTGCACAAGTTAGTGGATGCTCTGAGTAGCCCTGCATGTGCAGTGCAAAAAAAAAAAAGTGCCTCTCAAATGATTCTTCACGACTTCTCTGCCTTTTTTGTCAGAACCAGACAGCTTCCCTCTGAGTTCCTCGCCTCATCTCCATGCATGCTCGCTGCAGTATTTTGGATGTTGTCTTGCTCGGCGTGTCTCTCTGCTGCTCCGTTGCACAGTTTGAAAACTGAGCAGAGCCGATGGATTTGGTGAATGATATTTCCGGGGTGCAAAATGCACGCTTTGTAACTCTGTGCGTGAGAGAGTGAGAGGCCACATGTGGATAAAAAGCATCTGAGAGGCAGCAAAACAGAGGATGGTTTAATGTTCACGGACTTCACGGGTATTTGTCTGAGGGAGGGTATCATGGCGTTTAAGTGGCTGACGCGGAGGGGAAACATGATGCAGTAGTCTCCCAAAAATAGCGCTTCTTAAAAAAAGAAAAGGGTTACATAAGGGGTGTCTGTGCAGAGCCTTCACCTTGAGCCTGGGGTTGTTCTTTTTGGGGTGTCGTACCCACTCTGGCCACAGGAGGTCACCGTGGGTCGCTGTTCAGCAGCAGCAGCAGCAGCAGCAGCAGCTCTGTCCTTGTCAGAGCTCCCCCTTCAGTGGGCTGTCCTGTGGAAAATCCTTACAGGAGATGTTCAAGGGCATTGTCTCTTGCCTCCTTACTTGCTGTTATACTTCTATGTCTCTCTCTCTCTCTCTCTCTCTCTCTTTCACATCTCACCCAACTGTCTTTATTTCCTGCGGTGCTTTTTCTCTCTCATCTGCTCTCCATCATTTTTTCATAGGCCTGCATTTTCTTACATGACAGATGTGGGGTTACTATTAAAGTCTTGTTTGCTGTCAAACCAGGAACTGATGAACAGACATTGTTTCAGTAAACACCACATTTACAGCTTTGGGCTGCTTGTCTCTGATGCGCGGCTTTTTCAGAGAGGGTATTTTCCGATTTATTACTCTGAGAAAGACTGAGGCGAGCCCACAGTATCTCAGGTCTGCTACTTAACCTGCTTATCCACTCGCGGCAGCAGGGTGGTGTACATAGAACTGTTCATCCGGAGTTTAAGCTCCCCGCTTCTTCTAAAGGGCTGCTCAAGACAACACCGGCAAATTCCACAGTTCTTGAGCTGACCTTTTTGACCTTCCTGTAGAAGGGTAGCAGGAGATCAATAAAGCATTTTGCCTGGAATCTAATAGGTATAACTGTAACTCCAATCTAATGGCTTTCTTCCTTTCTCAGGTTGGGGGGTATGATCGCGGCCTACAAGATAGTGCCTGATGAGATAGATGAAATCAAGGTATTTGATCTACCAGTGCATCCGTTTATCTACTGAATTTCTGACTTTTTATCTGTAGGGATGACTTTCATCATCATAATTGTGTGTGTGTGTGTGTGTGTGTGTGTGAACCAACAGGAGACTCTGGTGGATTGGTGCGATGAAAAGGAGCTTAACCTTATCCTAACCACCGGAGGCACCGGCTTCGCCCCGAGAGACGTCACGCCAGAGGTGGGTTTAAACGTGTCGATTACGAGCATCTCCTTCAGTTTTTTTTTCTTTTTTATTGGAGAATTGAGACACACAGTATAGCAGCACACATTGTTTAACACACTGTGACATACTCTGGTGTCGGCTTAACTATTGCTCCGAAGAGTAATAGCAAACAATGTCTCACAATGTCTTGTTTTATCGTCATGTTCACATGTTGTTCATAAGTGTGGAAAGTGTGAAAAGTAGATCCCTCCTGCTGCTGCCTGAGCCCGTTTTTTTTTTTTTTTTGCTGATCACACATGTGTGTTGCAGCACTGATTAACACACAGTGTAATTAGCCCTGTGGTCGCATGGGAAATAAAGAGGCAGAAGTTAGATCCTTATTGACTCGCTGTTTTTGAAAAAAATATGGGATTGTGTTGCCATTCAGAGATAATGGGCGGCAGGTGTCAGAATGAGTGTGGTGGGAGTCTATGTGATAATAGATGAACTACAGGAGAGGAGGCCAAAGGTCTGCGCACAATGTCACATTTCCTATTTCTTTATTGTCTTGACACATTTCCGAATGTTTCACAAATTAGCTGTTTATGCGTCGAATCAGATTAACAAGATTTTAAATCCCAGAT
Organism: Pempheris klunzingeri; assembly: GCF_042242105.1. Classification (NCBI taxonomy): domain Eukaryota; kingdom Metazoa; phylum Chordata; class Actinopteri; order Acropomatiformes; family Pempheridae; genus Pempheris; species Pempheris klunzingeri. The sequence continues at coordinate 14,838,997 of NC_092029.1, read as the reverse complement.
TCTAAAAGTTTTATACACTACAGCAAGACGGTCATTTTTCAGTAGTAAAACCACAATTACTGCATATTTGGTACTATATTTTAATCACTACCTTTATGTTTGATAACTCACATACCGTCATCTTGCCATATTAATAGTTTCTACCCCATGAAACAAAGTAATTGTCATTGCAAGCTTCACAAGGTGGTGTAATGTAGTTTTTTTTTTTTCCTTGATGTTGCCGGTTACCATATCAGATACAGTCGGTAGGTTAAAGTGAGTGAAGACTTTCCGACTTTCCAGTTTAAATGCGCTCACACGTACGCTCATGCACACGCGCAGTCTACTGTACTGTGAAGGCAGCATACTGCTGTGTTCACATGCAAGAATCCACATTCGCCGCTGTTAACCGCATAACTGTTTTTTGATTTACACTGCTTTACTTCTGTGACGTGCACTCAGCCAACCTCTCTCTCTCTATCTCACACACACACACACACACACACACACACACACACACACACACACAAGCAATTTGGCAGGGGATGAGCTGTGCTTCTCAGCAGTATCATTGGTCCTCATCAATCATGGTAGACAGCAACCTTCCTGGAAGCGGGGAGACACATACACACTGTAGTCACTGATAATACCTGCTATCTGATTCAACCCTGCATGTCGGAGACAACCGTATCTCTCTGTCCGTCTCTGTCTGTGTGAAGGCTGTGCAAGACACATATGACTGTGTTCTGTTTTAGCTGAAAGCAGGACAGAAGTAACAGATCACATCTCATGTCTCTCTACTATAAACAAAGATCTCTTTCTAAGCCCTTTGACCCTTATGAATGTTACTTCAATTGTCTAATTTTCTAGCACAGTAAGTTCTACGTCCATCAACAGATTCAACAAATCATGCCTCCGCTACCTTAAGGCTGAAAAATCCTTGACCTCTGTCCTCTCCACCTCCGTTAACGACCACGACTGAATATGGGAATTTGTCTGGTCATGGTTTACTGCCCCAGGTAAATGCAGCGCCAAAATGAAAGTTGAAACAATGTCAGTAGTTGTCCATAGCTGCTGCCTGCATTGATCTGGAATCTCTAAATCTTCCTAATGCTAAGCCAGAATGGTTTTCATACAAATGTTGCTCTGCCACTGTTCTATACGCCAAAGATTTCTCTTGTTTTGGTCAGAGCGGCACCTCATGTAAACCTACAATAAAGCACAGGAGCTTGATCTCTTCCTGTGAGTCGCCATCCAACACATGTATTCGCAGTTAATTGCCTTCCCCATCCAAGTATAAGAAAAGAAAAAAGAAAAAAAAGTCAAAGCATACATTAGGTCAGGGCCCTGATGGTGGGTGAAATATTAATTTTGACATCCCTAAATTAAAGCAGTTCCCACTTCCTTTTCACACGGGTTTAGCATGCTTGCGGGGGAAAATAAATAATATATATCTCAATCTGAATGAACTAGAGTGGTGTAGTTGACCAGAGAAAGCCTTTTTATGATCATATTTTGTCATATTTCATCACATACCCTCATCACATAGCCCTCAAGACGAAACCTCCCCCTATTTTTTTTCCTGCAATTATTTCCTGAAACATATTGCATGTCTTTAACACTTTATCTGAATGCCTGTTGAATCAAACAGACCCATCTCCATCTTCTTCCAATCACTGACTTCATATGACGCATGATGAAGTATAAATCCAGCCTCACCCCTCTCCTCCCCTCCTTCCTTCCCCCTTGCCTCCGTCTCACTCCTCCTCCGTCCCTCCTACACTCTTCCCCTCATCTCCCTCTCCCTCTCTCTTTCCCCTCTCCTGAGTCCAAGCCCACGATGCTCATCAGTGGCTCCTCTCTCTTTGAAGTCTTCTCTCTCCCCTCTCCCTCGCTAATGGTGCGTTTGAAGTGTCACTCAACTCAAGGGCACCCAACACACACAGCTGGAGGAGAAAGGCGCTATCTTCTCCGCTCTCTATCCGCCAAGACCGTGCGCCATCAGCCGCAGTCCCACGAACGTGTACGCACTCGCACGCAACCAAATGCATTCGTTTTGCACGTGTCCCTGCAAAGATGGTGGCAAATGGCAAGACCTCCACCCCTGGAAGCCACACCATGAATCCCTGCTGGTTTTTTATGAAACAAAAGTCCAGCTGAATGATCAAAAACGCCTTCACGCATTGTGTACAAAATATGAAGATCCCAGCCAGTAGGATCATTATTCAACCTCAAACTGTTAATTGTGCCTGGTGGCCAAGAAAAAGACATATTCCTGTATTGATGTCAAAGATTGAATCAATCTTAACCGCTAATGGGGGGGTGTAGATGGGGAGGAGACAAGTCAGATAAGGATTTTTCAGCTTTCAAACAGTGGCTCGTGCAAGAAGGATTGTAAATCAATATTTGAAGCCAAGACAGACATTCCGGAGATTGATATAAAAGTGTGGAACCATTATCAGTATTTCCTGGTCATCTGCTGGGCTTTTACAGCTTTACCTCTTTACGGAGCACCACACCAATGTGGCATACTGTTATAGTAAGCGCTGATATTCTATAATGATGTTGGTGAGAAGTGTAACAGTAAAACCACAAATGTCTCCTGTTTGCCATGTGGCAAAAAGGGCAACCGGTCACATTGTAAGTTAAGTTGGAAGAATCTAGGTCCTTAAAAACATCTGTCTTGAAATAAAGTGTTTTTGGGCACCATACAACATGAATACAAAACACAGAGGTACAATATATATGTTTTGTAACTTTAATTATTTTATAACATGCTGCTGGACCACATGGAAAAATTAATATGCTTTTTTTATATTGACATTTATAGCGTCCCGACTTAATTCAGCTTGGTTATATCGGAATTAGTCAAGTTGTAACACCTTTTATTTAATTTTAGTCTATAAACTGTTGGCTTCTAACTCTAGCAGGTCCTGTTGGCTCTACATTTCATGATAAATATCTTCCCACGATGGGAATAACACCCTGCAGTTGCCTTTATCCAAAAAGATGTGTAATTTATTTTGTTGCGTTTCATTTTGTTATAGTGGCTTCTCTAAGCATGGGGAATCGTCATCCATGTTCTTGGAGGAGAAACAGCACCACTTTTTTTTAGTTCAAATGTCTGTATGAAACCGTTGCTAAACACTTAAGATGGACCCATGCTTGAGTAGACTACGATCACACTAATGACCCTCCTCTTTATCTCGCTTCTCTCCAGGCCACTAAGGAGGTGATAGAGCGCGAGGCTCCAGGGATGTCTCTGGCAATGCTGATGGGATCCCTCAACGTCACACCACTAGGCATGCTTTCCAGGTCAGACGCCTGTACACACATACTTTTTAATTCAATTAATTTAATCGGGTATTTAAACAGGTAGTCATGTTATTTTTTTTTTTGTAAGTTATTCCATTTGTGAGGAGAATTCAATGTAAATGTGCCCAAGCTCAGTTTGAACATATGGTACATGCTAAAGTTAAGATAACCTGTGACCTGACATCATTAGTGATGTTGATCAGAGAGCAGAGGTAGTTAGGCAGTTACTACATTAACGTACAGTGTGACTCCCCATCGGTTGGTTAAAGAAGACCATCCCATCTTTTCCACGAGTCAGTCCATGTATCACCTGTGATAAAGTGCACGGTGTTACACGATATCGAGGATTTAGGGCGGAGGGAAAGGCATATATCGCCATAATCAAGCATACTTAACGCACTTCTTTCCTCTGTATTCATATAAACTTTCTCTTGTGTTTGTGTGTTACAGACCTGTGTGTGGTATCCGAGGGAAGACACTCATCATTAACTTACCAGGAAGTAAGAAAGGCTCCCAGGTAGGAAAGCACTGCAAACAGCTTTAACAACGTCACCTTTCTCCTGTGGATGTTAGGGTTGGGTGTAGTTTGGCAAACACACAGAAAGATGCACCTGACCAGCAAGTGCCATGGAAAAAAAGCACCAGCTCACATTCCTCACTTGCATTCAGATTTTTTGGGGGGTTGGCGGTTCCTCTGTACCCATGACAAAGTGTTGTAGAGGAAGACGCGAAACACCAATTGATCCTGATGGTTAGTGTGACTTGTATTGTTGCCTGCTGCTATCGGTGATTGAATGAGAGGCAAACTGTGAGGCGCTCACACGAAATATTGCAAAAGGTCAGCGCTACAGTTCTTGTTCTATGCATGAGACAACGTCAGTATACAAACTGGAGAGGGACACATAGCAGTGACTTGACCTATGACCTGCTTGTGAGCATTAGCAGCATTAGCTTAGCATTGTGCTTATGTGAAGGTCACCTTCACTTTAGACTCCTACCTGCACATCGTTTGTGATCTATAGATGTGTTTACATGCAGTCGTTATCAGTGTGTGTACGTGTAAGCAGCATGCGTACAGTATGTGTATGGATTTGAGGTCGTGTGCGTGTGCGCGCGCGCGTGTGTGTGTGTGTGTGTGTGTGTGTGTGTGTGTGTGTGTGTGTGTGTGTGTGTGTGTGTGTGTGTGTGTGTGTGTGCCTCTCTGTGCATTAATTTGAACGATTCACTGACAGCACAGATCTGTGTGTGTTTGTTGTCTTATGGTGCACTTGCATACATTTTGATGTATTTCTGTGTTGTGTTCAAAGGTATAGATTCAGAGTGCTTGTGTGTGTGTGTGTGTGTGTGTGGTTGTGTGTGTCCACCCACTGCTGTCTCCTTCTCCCCCTTCATCTGTCTCCCTCTCTGCTGTGCTGACCTGCACATCTGTCTCTGTCTCGTTACGCACCCGCTTCTCCTGATCGATTTTAGTATTTCTTTTAATCAATTACGCCACCTCTCCCCCCATCTGCTGCCATATTAGTGTCTCCCTCATCAACCCCCAGTTAAAGTTAACGGCACAAGCCGCCCGTTGCAGGCTTTTATTACGATGATCTCCTGTCATAAAGCTAACAGGGAAGTCCAGCTGAGCCAGCCAGACGAAGCACCTTCTGTCAGCGTGCATCTTTTAGCTGCTTATTTTGTCTCTTTGGTCTCACTTATATTGCCGATAAAATACACTCTATGTGTATGTGCACATACTGTTCTAACAGTGAACAAGTCAATCACAGCTTTGTGCACATTTGGCTTTTAACATACGCTCCGGGGTGTTAGCATGTTGACCATGTTGTGGTGAGATTTAATTTTTCATTTTTGTAAATGTTGGTGGTGATGATTTTAGCTTCAGAGGTAGTGGTCTGGAAAATCTCCAATGGAGCCAGCATAACGGATCTAAGAACAACACGACTTTGAAGAAAAGTGTCCCATGACTGCGTAAATGCTTTTGTGAATACAGTCATGAATGTAAATTGTTTTTGGCATGAAAGTGTGCAATGAAAAGAGCGTGTTTAACGGGGCACTCTGGCGATTTAGCGTCATACTTGTATTACGGTTCCGATCTCACAAGAAACGGATTTAAAAACAAATGGTCACATCGAAGCAGCAGGAGAAAAGATGATCACGGCTTTTTGTTGTGCTTCAAGTGTTGAAACCGCTGGATCCTACATTTCTCATGATTCAACTCGTTTGGGTCTAATATCTAATAATATTAGATCTTACATGCCCTGTAAATGCCTCCATCTTTCAAACTTCATGCCTTAACGTCGTAACTTTGTGCTAAAAGATTCAAACTATGATGACATCATCAGGGTTATTTTGTCCGACTTCCTCAAAGAGCCGCAGAAGATGTTGCACAGTAGAAACCGCTTACAGTGATCACACCTGGGTCAAATTGATCACTATAAGCAATGGACGAACATTATAACCATTTTTTCACCAATTCAGATCACAATCTAACTGATATTTGCATATTTATTACATGAAGATAAAGTAAAGAAACCAGAATATTATTGTTACAGCCCACAAAACATCACCTTCAACAAAAGCTACAGGGAAAGAATCACTTATTGGGGATAAATTGTATGAATACATCTTTGTGTAAGATATAAATCATAATGTGCCTTCTGCTTTGAGACCAGCTTTGCATGAGGGCCAATGGTTTTTTTTACTGACTATTCATCACTGCACGTCAAGGAATGACCACAGTGTCGCTGTTCTTTCAACAGGGACTTGGCAGCCTTTCTCACAACCATAATTATAGTAGTATATACGTGTACAGTGCACTACAAGTACAGCATAACAGCCTCAGTGGTAATAACAATAATACCAGTAATGAAAATAGTAATAGTTTTTAATGTATTTGGTCCATTGCAGCTGCAGTTTCTCTCCCACATGATGAGAACGTTCCTACGGGGACGACGTTCCTTCCTGCAACAATGATGTTTCTTTCTGTGCTAATGACATTTTTACCTGCACTGATGTTAGCTGTTAGCAAATATACGACACTTCAACTTTTGGGCAATGATGCTTCCACCTGCCGTGATGATATTTATCCGTGTGGAAGACATTAATACCCACTGTGGTGACATTCCTGTCTAATGGGACAGATAATCTTTTACTAAAAGCAACAAAAAAAAACTGAAGTGATTGCAAATTCACCCTGTGAGATATGATCATTCATTGTATTTGCATCACTACCTACATTTACGCCTTGCATTGTATCCGCGTCTGGTGTTGGTACTACACAGTGTGGTTGTATATGTGTTACTATGACATGGACAATGTACATGCTTTTACTGCAGAGATGCAGGAAATGCATTATGACTTTAAAAAAGCTGAATAATAATTCACAATAATGCACAACAACCACCTTTTTGGCTCGTGATCCGATGAGACAGACAACCCTGCATATCTTCAATTCAACTTCTCCTCATTTTATATGTTTCTTTACAGGATTGAAGAGTTAAAATTCAGCAGTAATATAATAGCAATGCTCAGAGAGAAGTATGGGCAAAGTAAACATTATTTGGTGTGGCAGAAACCAGTTTTTTCTGCCTTCCAATCCCATAGTCTGACACGATCCGTTTAGCTACTCAACGTACTTCTAATTTGTTCTTATTACTGGTTTTTGGAGGTAAGGGTGATAAAAGGCCGAGCGCGTGTGTTATGATATCCTCAACACAAACTGTCAGCTGATCCATAAGTATGTTTTCGGAGCCCGTGATGAAAGGACCTCCAGGCTCTGACTTTTTCTGCTTTTTTGCAACTTAAGAGATCTCGAAATTGAATAATGTCCCCCTCTTGTACTGGAGAAGTGTTTAAGATGCTTGTCTAATATGTAAATGTCGACCATTTCTATAATGTCTTTTTCTCTCACTGTCTCTTATTCTCTGCTGTCCCTGTTTCTGTTGTTCTTTCGTTTCTTTTTCTTTCTTCTTCCTATTTTATATCGGTCTCGCTGCCTTTTTGTTGCAGTTTCTTTTCGCTCTGTCACTGAATCTCTGTCTCTCTCCAGCTCTGTCTCTCTTAAGATCTCTCGAGATCTCACTCTCCCCGTCTCTCTCACTCCTCCTGTCTTCGTGTCTGTCTCTCTCTCTCTCTCTCTCTCTCTCTCTCTCTCTCTGTCTGTCATCCTCTCCCGTCATCTCCTGCAACCCCCCTCTCAGAACAGCAGTTCCTTCCCCTCTTCCTCCATCCTTCTCTCTCGCTTGTGTTTCTCATCCGCTGGCAGTATATCCAGGGATTCTGCTCTTTAGTGTTCTTGACAGTTACTCTCCTCCAGGACAAAACAGAGAATAAGAGCAGACAAAAAAAAAAAAACCCACTCCTGATGTACCTAAAAAAAAAAATTTCCCGGCACACAATGAAAGCGCAAAACGGGAAAGGAGGAATGTCTCCAGGCTCTTGACACCATCCTCACTCCTTCTTTTGCCCATTCCCTCCCCACTTCAGCCCAACGCACCCGGCCCTCCTTTCCACATCTTCCAAAAAGGCTCAGATGTGGGCTTCAAACACACCAGCAAGAGGCATAAACAGTCGACTGTATGCTGAGGGGTTTGGGGTGTGTATGTGTGCGAAGGTATGGAGTGGAAAGGTTATCTTGCGGCTACACAGCAGGGCTGGCGGGCTCGTGGTCAACTACTGAGATTAACCCATTCAGTCTCTTTCATCTCCTGGTCTGAGGAGCCCATCTGCTCTCCTTCCTCTATTTTTCATGCACATGGGTGGAGGATGCCACTTCAGTCATGCATGCATCCCAGGGTGGATCTATGGGATTTAAATTCAGTCAAATCAAGGTTAACATTGTCATATTTAATCCTGCCTGTCACATGTACACAGAAAAACGGGACGAGAAGTGGAAAGGTTGCTGCGAAAGCCAGCTCGCAGCCAGCGTGGATACTGTAAAGCGTGTGGGCGATTAATAATGTATCTTCTCAATGCTTAAAATACACAGGAAGATAAATAATTTCACAGATTAGCTCTTGTCTTGGGAGTGAGGAGAATGGAGCATTTAGCATAGCCGAGGAGCCCACAGGCACACTGACACACAGAGAGACACCAGAGAGGGGAACGGAGATGGAGGGAGGAAGGAACGAGCACAAGCTAGTATGAATGTGGCCAGAGGGAGGCGCTGTGATCTGCTGAGGTTGAGGAGGAAATCTCACAGTGGATTTGTGATCATGGAGCTGAGTTGATGATGTTCCTGGTTATAGCAGTGTACTCTTAGAGGCCTTAATTTGACACTTGATACTAATTTTCCCTGTATTTGAGTATAATATATCATATTTTGTGGGATGTATTCCTATTTTTGTATTCCTATTTCTTCCATGTGACTCAATATTTCATCCATGTTTGCTTGTCGCCTTGACAAAGTCGGGATAATCTGCCGTTCCATGAGTAGTACTGTCATACTCAATCTGCTGCTCTTGAATTTTTCTCTTGAACTAATTATTTCTAATACTTTAGTTTTACTTTGCCATATTTTTGTGTGTGTGAATGTGTCTCTGATTTTGAGAATGCACACACAGTGAGCTGCAGACCAGAGTGAGTTCCAGTGCAGGTCTATCAAAATATAAAACACTCCACTACATCTCTACATCTGGTGCACTATCCTTTACTCACCAAACGTTTTGAAGGCGAGATGAAGCTGAAAATGTCTGGTGATTAAAGCATGGAGTACTTTGGATGGTTTGGGGGTTTTAATGTGAAACATCTGCAGGAAGTGCTGAGTTTCCCTCACAGTGGCTCAATTCTAATCCAAAAGACGTCAAAGCAGAGAGGGTTTTAATTTGTAGTCAAAAACTGACAGTCAGAAAGGCAGAGAGGTGAGTGTAACAGAGATCTGTTGTTGCACTGATGGATTGAGTGATGAGTGCAGTTCACAGTGTGCTGAATTTAACATGTGAGTCATTCAAGTGCAGGAATAATTCCCTCAGTGTGTTTTTGTTTGCCTTTATTCAGTACCAGCCTTTTTTTTATTCAAGGTGTCCATGTCACCCAAATCCCTGTCGCTGATGTTCTCTCCCTCCCTGCACTCCCCTCCCCTCCTGTCCTTCCAGGAATGCTTCCAGTTCATCCTCCCAGCGCTGCCGCACGCCATCGACCTTCTGCGGGACGCAGTGGTGAAGATGAAGGAGGCGGCGGACGAGCTGGAGGACCTGCCGTCGCCACCACCGCCCCTCTCGCCGCCGCCCAACAGTTCGCCACGCCGCCAGACAGAGGACAAGGGCGTGCAGTGCGAGGAGGAGGATGAGGAGAAGAAGGACAGCGGCGTGGCGTCTACTGAGGACAGCTCCTCCTCCCACATCACCGCCGCATCCATCGCCGCCAAGGTACGAGGACGGAGGAGAGGAGAGGGGAAAGCTTGTTGTTGCACAAAATTGCACTTTTCATTCATCCGTCTTCATCCATTTTAAACGGCCATTTTTACATGTTCACATGCCATTCACACAAGAATGTGTTAAAGGTGCTGGACGCAGCATTTTAACATCAAAAGTGTATGCTATTCATTATTTTTCTTAAATGTTCAACTACTGACATTTTAACAAGTACCTTTCTGTACAAAATACAAAGACAAACAGTTTTGATCTATGGCAGCTGTTTCTGCTGTGGCTGTGGGTACATATTACCAGGAAGTCCAGGAGTGTAGATCAGATGTTTGATAAAACCTTAGATAAAGTATAAGGGAATTACAGAGAGTGCCGTTTTTAGATGTGATTAATCTTTGAAGAAGTTCAAAGTTGTCTTTTCCAGCCTTTGAGCGTAATTGCTGCTGATTCAGACTGCTCAAAAGGTTGTCATGATCTAATTATACCAAAGGTACACAATTACTGTAAACATGACACGCTGATGTTTAAAAATGCTACAGGTAGCACCTTTAAATGTGCTTACTGTTTTTCATTGCGTAAAAAAAACAAAAGTTGTGTCTGCTGCTTCCTGCAAAGCTAAAACGTGGTCAATTATCTACACCTTCAAAATCTACGATGTCTTCTTCAAAAACAGGAAGAGTGAAACATCTGTTTCTCTGATGCAGTTTAGAGGCTGAACCTGCTCGATAACCAGCATCCTGCAGTTAGTCCCAGAGATCCTAACTAGGGTTGCGTTCGGGTGCATCTCATCAAATTCTTAAGTCAAATGTTTTAAAATTTTCCACCACCAAGTGGCGAGCGAAGTTTAAAGGTGAACCTGCAGATAATGTCCAGTAATCTATAAAACCCTAACAGCATATCTAGACAGCTAACAAGAACAAGCTTAACATTATTTGCCTGGCCTACGAAACACCTATTGTATCATTTAAAAAAAAGTGCTTCATTTGGTGAAGCATTTGATATGAGACTAGCCTTGTTGTTGGACATACACACATGTGTGGTCCAGAAATGTGGTTTCTTTCAGGTTTTATTGGCTTTGTTTCGTTTCGTCTACATCTTTGCCAGAAGCCGTGCAATAGTCATTGAAACCAATATAAATCATCCTCTCTGATGAAAATGCATCAGGGTCATTTTAAGTGTAAATAATTTGAGTCTTGAGTTTAAAAAGAAACAGTGAACTTCTTCTTTAACATACATTTGTCATGTATCTCTGTATTTCATATATCATATACATTCATCTGTGTGTGTGTGTGTGTGTGTGTGTGTGTGTGTCTAGTCTGAGCAGTCACATGTAACATGAAGTATCTCTCCATACCCATCATCCTATCCTGCCCTGTCTGCAGCCTGGACCCTGCTTTATGGCTCTGTTGTCAGGGTAACATCCCACCTCATTGTCCAGTCACAGATGGCTGTTGGTAAGACTCCGCCCCCCGATATCTCATTATTTGTCATCATCATGTCACATTTTTTGAGGTAATTTGTCTTTCATCTGCATCAACCCCGTGAGTAGGCGTGGTCGTTTAAGTTTGACTTATGATAGTAGCGTTGTTGAAATATTTGTCCTCTCAGCAGGTTTGTGTGTCTGTATGTTGATTTGTGCTTTGGACACTGTACATCTATATATGTGTATGCGTTGTATGGGGCCGTGGTATGTGGTGTTTATATGCACGTGTGTCTCCGTACGTTTGTGTGTATGTGACCTCAGATCCCAGACTCCATTATCTCGCGGGGTGTGCAGGTGTTGCCCAGGGACACAGCCTCTCTCAGCACCACGCCCTCGGAGTCGCCCCGCGGCCAGGCCACCTCGCGCCTCTCTACCGCTTCCTGTCCCACACCCAAAGTGAGTGCAGACATGCAGCAAGCACGCTCACACATACATACATACATATATAGACAACCGCAGATTTATCATGGTTGTACTTCGCGAGGACCCAATCGGGTTGCAAAATAAAGCTAATGGGTTGTAAGAAGATTCTTTAAAAGCAAACAAACTGTGGACTTTTGAATGGGAACAGATTAGAGACAACTAGACTCAATCATAATTAGATCTTTTGTTTCTCTTCATATAAAGTATTGGGGACTAGCAAGCCTAGTAAAACTTCTTTGATTACTTTTCTGTAGGTATTTGCCCTATCACACAGCCTTCTTCAGGAATTTCACCCACACCGCTTTTAGTTGTGGGTTGAAAGTTAAGTGTGTTAAGTTTATTCTCGATCTTGTGAGTAGTACTTTGACATCGCAGTCGCAACCCACTTAGTTGTTTCTCCTGGGCTTCCAACTGTATCACACAGTCTTCAGCAGAAGAAGAAAACTTTAAAAGAACAGGTTTGACATTTTTGGAAAATGTGTGTACTGGTATTCACTTTTTTTTGCCAAGAGTTAGATAAGAAGATCCGTACCATCCTCATGTCTGTGTTAGAGCTTAAGCCTGGAGTTGATGAGCTTAGCTTAGTATAAAGTAAAGAAGGGAAAACGGCTTGGCTCTGTTAAACTCAGTGAGACAAAAGTACCAGGGTCTATCAGTAGTTGTTAGTTGGCTAGCTAAACTGTAATTGTTGTAATTCAGTCGCTTAACTGCAGAAGTTATTCTTCTGCTGGCACTTTTGAGAGATACCAAACAGCTTCACGTGCTTTACCACTTTCCTCTTGACTGGAGGTGGATCGACCCTGATTTGCATGTGGCCTGAGGAAACTGCAATGGGACTGCAATCAGATTTGTGATCTGGTCATCAGAAGCACTTGCTTGTGGCTAAGTGTAAATAAACATGGCATAAATCTCATCTGGATTTTTACCGGATATGAGACACTTGAAATGATGAGTGTAAATCTGGCCTGAGCACTGACTTCAACGTACCCCCCTCCAGGAAGTCACTGCACCTGCTCGCTGGTCACCAAGAATAAGTTCAAGCAATCCCTCTATAGTTGTATTTTTTTACATTTCAGATTTAGCATGGGTCTAATTGTATTTCCCCAAAATGTTGAACTGTTCTTTTACCTTTTAAGCCAATGCAAACAAGAAGCTCTAAAAGTGAGACAGATGAAATCATGACGGCTGATGAGCTTGCAGGATCTCCATGACAAATGAAAAAAGCCCATTTGCTGATGAAGCTCCAGAGAAAGCGCGTACGTGGATGTTGAGTTAGAATTGTTTTGTCCAGCTGGTGTTTCCAAGGTCAAGAATGAACTTTGGTGCTTAAAATTCAGTAAGTCTTACTGCCACTTAAAGATACAGGAATGCATTAACTATTTTAATGTGCAGATTTTATCCTCAGACTAACACTTAATCTGGTCCTAATTTTAAATGTAACCTTAAACACAAATCTTAAAGAAAAACTTGCCCTGTGAACATAAACCTCCAACAACACATATACCTTGTATGCTCACACACACACACACACACACACACACACACACACACACAAAGCCTGCCCTAGCACATTTTCCTGTCTGCTCAGCCCTACTCTTTGTTTCTCACAGCTCAACTGTATTTACCTCCACAGCCAATAGTTATATGTAATGTAAATATTGTTTTTAGTTTAATCATTTGCATAATCAAAAGATTTTTGACTGTCATTCATTGTTCTATTTCAGTTACTTTTAGACATTAAAAGCGTTACCTGCTTTTCTTTTTCCTCACACTTTTAGTAGTTGAAATGTGTTTTTTCTTTGTACTTATGTCTTCATTTTAGTTCAGGTTATCTGAAGCGCATTCCTACAGCACTCGCTTAGACATCAAAACATCACACACACGCACAGTCTTGACTGGTGTTCTCTTTCAGTGTCTCAACTTCGCAAACTGTACGTTTTGTGTTTGTTTCAGTGTGTTTTATATGTGAAACCTCTGTTGTTTGTGGGTGAGTGTGTGTATTTGTGTGTTTATTGAGACAGCAGGTTTGTGGTTCTTATGCTTGGTTGCTGGTACTGTAAACCTACAGAATTATTCCCCAGGTTTTAGTCAACACATATATATTAAGTGTATTTATACATATATAGGTAGTGTAATTTGTCTGTTCCCTGTCGCTTTAATGGGATACTTAAACATTTAGTCCACACGTATCCCTCTTTTTCCCTAAAATGTTCATGTTGTCACTGTTAGCACCGTGACAGCTCTCAGGTTAGTTTGGGTCTGATGGTGCCAGTTGAGTTTGATGGTTGTATACCAACAGCAACTCTTTGTGATATGAAATGTCTTCACCGATCTCTCCTGCAGGTTTTTAAACCCGATTGTCGTCAACTCTCTCTCGCTGTCTCTTGTTTCTCTCTCTTTCACCTCATCCGTCAGTGTCACGTCTCCATGTGTCTCCCGGACAGCAGGCAGGTGCTGTGGGAATAGATGATGGGGTTGCCATGGGAACAGGGGGATGGGATGTTAGCGGAGGAGGGAGGGCGGGTGCATAGGCCGGTCACGGGACGGGGGAAGCAGCCAGAGGAGATCTCTGGTTCGCGGGGTGATGAAAGGTCAGAGGTGTGAGCCGTCTTAAGCCCGGCAGCGAATTCTTAAACAGCCGGTGGAGATGTAGATAGTTCACTATGAAGTTAATCCACATGTAAAAACAGTCGAGTCGAGAAGTAGAGAACTGAGCAGCAAGTCACGAGATGGCAAAGAAAGTGTGGAAAGTGTTGAATTCCCAGGTTCTAGCTCAGCTTTTGTGAGACTTGAACCCGCTGAGGTGTCATTTCTGTACAATGCAGTACAATGCAGTACAATAGAGTTACACTAAAAAGTACACTATTATATCTTATTGAGATATTATGTGTTCAGGTTTGGTGCTTCAGCAAGTCTCGTTTCCATGATCCCGGACTTCTCAGTCTACAGATTTTTGTGATTTTTGTCTCTCTCGTAGCTGCTGCTTGTTTCTATTGTATTGCGCATAATTGACATATTAGCAGCAGCTTGAAATGACAACAACTTCCTCTCCAGCTCTTGCAAAAACTGGTTCTGATGCTCTTCTGGGATATAACCCAAATTAGCTCAGTGTAGTTGAACTAGTTTGCCCCCTTAAAGAGTGCTGTTGTTTTCTTGATTTGTCCCAAAAAGTAAAAAATAAAATAAAATTGCACTGAATTGAGTAAAAAGTTCTTGAATGTGGCTCTGAAAGGCTCCTGGGACATGATCAGTGGCAGAACTGTTGTGTGCTCGTTTGAACCATTGTTTTCTGTAGAGTTTGCGAAGATGCCAAACATTGCAGCAGCGCTACTGGATGATGTATGCTGCTTGGATTTTATACTTAAACCGTGAAAGTTGTGGGACAAAAATAATTGAAGTTGCTTCCTGCACCTAAACCCTTAGTGACCATGCGCTTCTTTGCAGTCTTCTCTGCAGGAGGACAATTGCCAGCGCTTTCTTTAGTGCTATACGGACATATATGATGCACCGCTTTTTGTTTTATTTTTAAAAATTCCCAGTGCTTCCCAGCTCCCTGACCCACGTTGTTGACCCGCACCTGTGCCACTTTTTTTTTTTCCTCTGCGCTGTGCTCCGCGCCCCACTTTGCGGTGATCACAGCTTGTACGGCCAATCGTGGTTAGAGAGCCTCAGACATGGCCGAGGCGTTTTTGACCTCAACTGAGTAACAGAGTGTGGAGCTGTAAATAATTGGACATTGGGGAGCTTTGATGCTGCTGCTGTTGTCCCAGTGCTGCTACCGGCTCCACTGATGCAGTGAGGTAGTCCTCTACTATCAGCTCCCCCTTTCTTTGCCCCAACATTCAACAACACATACTCACACCTGTCTCTCCACTGAGGTCTTTCTTTCTCAATGACCCAGTTTGAGCGTCGCAAGCCTGTCACAATCACATGCCATCCACATTAGTCAGCGTTTGTGTGCGACATGCGTGTCTGGACATGTGTGTCTTTGTGCGTGGCAGATAACAGACAGTTAATGGCCTCTCTAGGTATGGCTCTTAGCTTGTTTAGATTCTGACACAGGCTGTTTCCCAGCGACAAGCTGCCATATGCTCTTTGAAATTCCTACGTCGCAAGCGGCTGCTGACAGTATATACACAATGTCCCCGGAGCCAGAGCCAGAATGGCTCTGTTCACTGATGCATTTCATGTGCCACTGTGGGCTGTTTTAGTTTGTTAGCTGGGTCTTGTTGGCAGCGCTGCGTGGTGGCTTTGAGAGGAGAAGGTATCGAGTAGGTCTTAATCTTGTCACCGCCAGAGCTGCTGCTGCGGCTCCCGTACAAGCAGGCCCGACACCACGGCTCAGAGAGCAAAGCACAACCAAGGAAACGCTCTCAAATAGAAACATGCACAAACACACTCACAGGTCGTGTATCAGAGCTTCCAGCTCAAGTAGCATTTGTCAAGTTCCAGGACTGTGTGTGTGTGTGTGTGTGTGTGTGTGTGTGTGTGCGCGCCCAAGTCTTTGTTAAGTTATGAGAACAAATTTCCACCATGGCTGTGAGGACAGTCCTGCGTTGTAAGGACATTTTGTCTGGTCCTCACAAATTCAAAGAGCCATTTGAGGGTTAAAACTTGGTTTAAGGTTAATGGTTTGAATCAGGTGGAGGTTAGGGTTAAGTTTAGGGTTAGGGGCCAGGCAAGCAGTTGAGATGGTTAAAGTTAGGGTAAGGGAATGCATTACGTTAATGAGTGTCCTCACAACTATGGAAAGACAAGAATAAGTGTGTGTGTGTGTGTGTGTGTGTGTGTGTGTGTGTGTGTGTGTGTGTGTGTGTGTGTGTGTGTGTGCTTTCAGGCGTGAGTAAAGACACAATTAAATGTGTGAGTCTGAATTTTGAGTATACACAGGTACAGAAATGTTGTTTGTGAACATGTATGTGTGACAAGAGGAGGTTTTGCTATTAAGCAGAAAGCCTGTGTGTGTGTGTGTGTGTGTGTGTGTGTGTGTGTGTGTGTCCAGACCACAGAGGAGAGCAGACTCATAAGTAATGTCCAAACCTGTCTTTCTGCAGAGCCACAACTCGGAATACACACAACACACACACATCTACACATACACACATACAGTAAATTTGGACTCTCAAAATCATCCTTTAAGGAGAAAGTGGCTGTCTCACTTCAACACACACACACACACACACACACACACACACACACACACACACACACACAGCCCACAGCCCACAAATGCACGCGGATACAAAAGGATTACAAACTGAGCAGCGCTACAACCATTCATGTAACCAGATTTTCTTTCTCTGTCACACTGTCTTTTACTTGTGCACACACACACCGTCAAGAAAGAACACACAGACAGACACACGCGCACACACACATTCACAAGATACAGGGAGGGTAGTTGTATCCTTCCACTCTTGTGAGCATTTAGTACAGTTATGTAATGGTGAGTTTGGATTAATGAAGCATATGGGAGATGGGGCTTTGACTCAAAGGATAGTTGACACAGTGTGAGAGTCTGTGTGTGTGTGTGTGTGTGTGTGTGTGTGTGTGTGTGTGTGTGTGTGTGTGTGTGTGTGTGTGTGTGTGTGTGTGTGTGTGTTCCTGTCCTTATTTCCACTAGAACTACAGTAATATTTCATAGAATTTTTATGTGCACTGATTTGCTGAGACACAACCACAAAAAAAAAAATCCATTCAGGATAATATATTTTTTAGTTTTCTGGCATGTGCTGTTGTTCTATATTAAAAATAGAAATCACTCTTAGGTTACGACCGCACAAATTAAGTTTTACATAACATTTAATGTGAATTTACAGCCTAAAACAATGATCCCCTCTTTAGCATGTCCGCTGCCCTTTTCATCTATTCCCCCCTTTCCGTCAGAGCTTTCACCTTGATGCATCTGCAAGTGCAAACCTTATTTATGCTCGATGTATTGTATACTGTTCAAAGCAACCCATCAACATGACTGATATTGGCATTTATTTTGATTAAAGTATTCAATGCTCCCTTCTCTCATGGTGCCTTTGCACAAACTCTTTCAGGTGCTGGCCGTGCACCTAGAGGACACTGCTTCCCTTTGCACTGGTCCTGTAGCATTTTTTTTCTTTGTTTTGATTAATGGCTTGATGTATGGCTTTCGCAGCCAAGGCCAAGGCTTATGGAAATCAGCTCCACCTTCTTCACTGGAATGTGGGAAATGAGTCACAGTGTAGTCGTGCAATTCAACCCACGCCACTTCCATGACCTTCACTGCGGATGTATTGCCATTCTGGTCACTGCCACAAGCCAAAACAAGAGCGTGTTAACATGCGCATATGTGTGAACAGGCAAGCTTATACATTCAATTAAACATGCTCACCAGATGTGTCATACTACTGGAATATGAGAGCTTTTTAACCTATTCTGAGTGTTGTGTTGTGTTGTGTTGTGTTGTGTTGTGTTGTGTTGTGTTGTGTTGTGTTGTGTTGTGTTGTGTTGTGTTGTGTTGTGTTGTGGAGTAGGTTTGCCAGATTTAATAGTGCTGTTTACGAGTATGTTTCTATATACACTGTTTTGGTGAATTTAGCGCGCTTTTCTGTAAGTGACTCATCTGAGACTATCACAGCTAGGGCCTTAAGTAATAACTATCTGCATTAGCAGTTAATCTGCCAGGTGTTTTTTAAACTAATCGCTTGCTTGTACAAAGTCACAAGTACAAGCTTGCTTTTGAACAGTCTTGGTAAATTGTCCCTTGCAGGATTTTCGACAGCACTCATAACAAATGTGATGGGCACGGTGTGTGAAACGAGCACAATGTGTACATGCTGTTTGGCTTAGGCCTGATCTGTGCGCAGATCACAGAATCATCACTTGCAAATGAGTAGTGACAGAGGATCATTGCCAGAGTGAAGTGATCAGACAGAGCGAGATGAATGATTTATGCCCTAGCTGTATGCGTAAGCACCGTTCCAATGTCAAATCAGCCGGCTGTGGTGTGACGGATCAATGATCTACAGCCTGCACTGCAGCTTCTCCTCCAGCAGCTCAGAACAGTACAGGAGACATGTCTCTGTACTGTCCATAACTATCAATATACAGTAGAAAGTGTGTGTGTGTGTGTGTGCGTTGGCCCTGTTTTGAGCTGTGAGGATGAAACGGGGTGCGTTCTGCTGGAGTGGCAGAGCTAGTGTCCGCCGGGTGCATGGCTCTGTTAGCTTGCACTGTCAAGGATCTCTGCTGAGGATTTGTGCGCCTGTTTTCTGTGTCTGTTTTTGTGTGGGAATTCATACGCAGGAGCTCCAGTCACTCTATTCGCCATCCTGCCACATTTTTTGAGCGTCAGTACTTTGTATGAATGTGGACACATACTATTAATATTTGTTTTTGTTGTTGTTGTTTTTCTCCTTCGTTTGCATTTCACACATGAACAAACCGCAGTTATCTTCAAATGGGTGACAAATTAAAGGACATTTTTGCATAAATGATTGGAGACACATTATGAATTCAAATGCTTCCATGCAGGGCAGGAGGGATCACTGAATGATTGGATTATTATTGTTCAAATATTCGTGAATTTTCAGAGTGTTAATGAGGCAGCAAACACATTTTCACAGATTCACCCATCACATAGACAGACACTAAAACTCGCCTCCATCTGTCAGCATGGATAAATATGATGTAATATCAAGGAAAATGGATTATAAAATCCTTGTTATACACACATTGATGGATATAAAATCTATAAAAACTATAGACACGTATTCATTAATGTGTATGTTAGAGGAAAAAGATTAAAGGTGGCCAAATCTACTAAAACTTTGAGCCTTGAGTGGTGTGCTTGAGCAGTTCTGTTTTAAAGTGCGTCATGGCTTCCTCCAACCAGCTCCGTGAGAGTGTTGGCATTTTCATAATCACCATCTTGGTCTAACGGCCATTGCCATCTTGATTTTGGAGCTAGAAGTGGCGCATGACTCTTTTTTTCCATGCCTCTGTAGTCTTAGAGATGACCTGCCTCTTTATGGTCTATTTTACTGTAATTGGGACCATAATCTACAAAATGAACATGCTGTAT
The DNA here is from genome assembly GCF_042242105.1 of Pempheris klunzingeri. Lineage (NCBI taxonomy): Eukaryota > Metazoa > Chordata > Actinopteri > Acropomatiformes > Pempheridae > Pempheris > Pempheris klunzingeri. The sequence goes on along the minus strand of NC_092029.1, from coordinate 14,819,376 downwards.
TAAAAAAGACTTGGAACTAGCAACAATAACTAGCCACTAGACAATAAACTCATGTGGAAAGTGTTTACTGAGATATATCAAGTGAGATGCAGGGTCATTTCCTCATAGACTTCCACACAATCTGACTTATTTTTGAAGCCAGTGGAGTTGTGCCCTGGTGGCCATTAGAAAGAATGCAAGTTTAATGCGCTTCACTTTTCAGATCCTGAAGTTATGTCCACTTCTTTTCTACAGTCTATGAGTACTCCCTCGCATACATTGGAGAGCGTATTAAAAATCTCCTCTCGAAAAATTGGAGATTTGGAGCAACTCTCATTACCATGTGATGAAGGAATATCATTGGGAAGAATATCTCTGGTGTTCATCCATCAGTAGAGTTGTAAAGACGTGTAGAATCTATGTCAAGGAGCACTGAAGGTGTTCTGCAGGTCTGCAGTGGCCCAGCATCCCACTTTGTGGTGGGTTTTTTCCCCTTTAATTTGTCACCTGTTTATTAAGTGAAGGCAAACATGATCATTTTAAAAAGTGCTCTGGATGCTGCAGGGGCTGAGAAGTGAGTTTTTGCCATCTTTTCTTTTTTATATCCATGACATTGGACTGTGTTCATGTGTGTGAGTGTGTGCGTGGATGGTTTAGTTGGTCTGCTGAGATGAGGACATTGAGGCCTGGCGCAGTGTGATGCTCCGGCACTGTTTTACAGCCTGTGTCGTCATTCCTTACAGGTTTATTCCCCTGTGCAAACGATAGATAGGACTTGTTATATGCCTTTGTGCAACTGAAATTATTCACGTTTGGTTTTACCTGACAGTATTGACCGCTTGTGTGTTTGTTACCGTGTGTATGTTAGTGTCTGTGTGTGTGTGTGTGTGTGTGTGTGTGTCCAGCAAAGCTGCAGTAATACAAGATATGTGTTATTGTCCTCCTCCAGTGCAGTAAGGCTCATAAAAGTGACTCCTCATCTCCTGGCCTGCTGGAGGTGTGGAGGATTTATTATGGAGTGAGTGAGAAAAGAAAGGCGAGGGAGAGAAGGAACAGAGAGTGGGAGGGAGTGAACGAGGGAGAGAAAGGGACAGAGAGCTAATGAGTTAGAGAGGACAAGGGACTGAAAGGGAGTGGGAGGTGGGGAAGGGGAGATGGATATAAATGAAAATGGAGGAAGCGAACGCACAGGAAACGGAAGGCTGCTTTGGCGAACTAGGCCCGCACCGCATGGCCTGTCTCTCTGTCCGTTTGCTTGTCTATCTATATCCATCTGTCCATCCCCGGGAGCGAGTCCAGTAGCTCACCTCATGTCAGCCTCAGCCTGGGCGTTCTCCCCCCCCTGACTCCATCATCTCAAATCAGCATGAATACGACAGAAAGAGAGGCAGAATGAGGAGGGCAGACGTGAGAAAGAGTGAGGGTTGGGAGGGAGAAAGAGTCACATCCGTCATTTGCCTCAACAGAAACGCTCGTGGGAAGCACACACACACACACACACACACACACACACCACACACACATCCTCACGGACATGCGCACACACAGACCTCATCCATGCGTGTATTATTTAGCGCAGCACCGTATGTGCAGCTATATACCCTCCTCCTCCTCTTCCTCCTCCTCTTTCTCCTCCTCCTTATTGTCTCTTTGACTGTTGCATTTCCTTGCTGCTCCTTTGCTCTCTTGTGCGTCCTTCTCACTCCAGCCTTCCCTTCTTATCTTTCTCTCTCTCTCTCTCTCTCTCTCTCTCTTACTCCCTCGCTCACCCTCTCCCAGTTAGTGAGTGTGTAAAAGTGTGTGTCTGTGTGTGTGTGTGTGTTCTTGTGTGCATGTGCCGGAGAGCTCATTCTGTTCCGACTCCAGGCAGAAGATGGTAAGTAATGTCTTTCCTCCTGCATATCTGAGAGAATGTTTACAGGTTTTGAGTGTAGAGGGGTGTGTGTCTGTGTGTGTGTGTGTGTGTGTGTGTGTGTGTGTGTGTGCAGAGGTACTTTGTGTGCCTGTTTAATAAGTGAAGGATTTTGTATTATTAGCTGAGTGGAAATGGGGGTGGATGCATTGCGTGTACAGTGTGTTTTGTAAATATAATTTGTGCTCCCGCATACATATTTGTGCATATGTGTTTTGCTGCTGATGAGGATGATGATGACGCCTGAAGGAGGTACAATGTCAGGCCATGGATGAGTTTAGGGGGTAGAAGGGTGAGTAATGTCGCGATGGGACTGTTGACTAGCTTAAACTGGCAGGGGGGCTGCAGGACATGAAGAGGAGGGAGGAAAGATGAAGGGGCTCATGTGCTTGATATTGTTGCCAGGATGTTTCGGCTGTGTTAAAACGTGTTGGACATTACACATACATAAAAAGACAGAGGAAGTAGGATTAGAATGAGCAAGCCAGACAGTCTGACAGGACTTCACACTCCATCAGGGTTGAAGTGAAGCGCTCAGCCAGTCATCTTCTCAGAAACAGAAGCCACTCCATCCACACATCCCTTCCCTCAGTTAGCTGCTGCTTTTATCCAGAGCCCCTTACAGTAAAAGGCATAAGACACCCCTTGATCCTGATTCCTCCGCTGTTATTCCTTGTCCCTTCAGTTATCATGTGCGTCCCTCCACTCACCAACATAGCAGCTTAGCCGGAGCGCTACTGTAAATGGAAATGAGGGCAATATGGATGAGGAAGTGACGAAGCGGTACCTTCAAAATCCATGACGGGTTTAAACAGCTGTCGAGGAGAAGCAGCAGGGTAGTGATGTAGCTGTGGAGAGTCTACCTATATGTCAAGTGGAGCCACACATTTGCGGCTTTATCGATGCTACGTAATACAAAGTTTCCCACAGTGTGTGAAGAATACGTCCATGCAGGGCGAGTTAATGCCTTTTATTCCTGTTTGCGCTGCAGAGTCGTTCATTCCTGCTGTTTTTACATTGTGGACGGCATCAGATGTAGATACCAATAAATAACATTTGGATTAGCTTGCCAAAAATTTAGGGAATACTCGACATAGTCCTTTTCAGGTAATTTCTTTCTATAACAGAGTCCAGCAGGAAATCAAAATGTGTGACTAGTCCCTCAAAGAAAAAAGAAAAGTGAAAAACATCTGCCATTGCAGTACAATTATGTCAGCCCGTGTCCAGCTAGAATCAGCTTGTTTCAATCATTTGCTTGATAATGTCTGTGTGCTGAAACTAGACAGAACAACACGTTGCTGCACTAGAATCGCATTGGCACTGGGGACGCAGAATCATTTTCTTATTGCACTGACAGATTTTATTTTTTTGATTTGATTAAGAAAATAAATCTCACTTACTAAGGAGATTCTGTAGGAGATTTTTGCTGTGTACTACTCTTCACCCCCCCCCCCCCCCCCCCCCTTTTCTGAAAACCTGCTTAGTCCAATCTTTGTGTGGCCCGAGGCGAAACAGAAACATGCATGTCAAGCTGCAGCGTACATCCTCTGTGAACAAGACAGACGAGAGCGTTCAATAACTGGATGGAAAAGGCAGTTTGATATTAATTTAGCTGTGAGGAATGATTAAATGTCAGGTGCAGAGGGATGGCTGGCTATAGGACACGCAATGTATTATAATATGTGTGATATATTGTTGCAGAGACTAGATGGAAGTAGCTACCTACGGCCAGAAGGAAAGTGCTCCTTTGTCTCTGATTGATGTACACGCATTGAGCCCCCTCCTTTGCTTTATTTGGCCCGTAGCACCCATAGACCATTTGGGTCAAATTGCTTAAGGCTCTGAGTCAAAATCACTTCAGCTGAGTGCTTGTTCATGTGTGTATATAAGCGTGTAGTATTTGGGATTTTCATTTTTATTACAAAGATCAATACTTTAGATATCTACAAGTACAGTGCAGACTGTATAAATCAGTATCATGGAGTGTTTAAATGTGCATTTCCTTCAACACCCATGCATTATGAACGCGCATCTCTACGTGTGAAGTTTGCATGCATTGTATGCGATATTATATTTGTCTCGAGTTACTCACGGCCACCGACTCTGAGAGTTTGCCTCGAGGGCGATGGAGAGAGAACAGGAAGAGTGCAAGAGAGCTTTGAACAGGGAGACAGAAAGCAAGAGACCAACAGTGAGACAGACAGAGCGGAGGGGGAGACGACAGGCAGGAAATGAAAAGGCAGCAAGAGGAGTGGATGAAACCGTCTGACCAGCTGTACAGAGCGCGCTCATTCGCCGTGTGGGCCGCTGATGAGAAGCGGGAGAAGCTGGTGAGCAGAATAACACAGGCCTGTCAAATCAGCTGTGTTAGCACTCGCTCCTCGCCACGCTGGCAACTCGCTCAATAGCTCATTAATTTCTAATACATGTAGACATGGAGGAGGCCATGGGAAGGCAGTGATGAATGACCGGGGCTGGACAATTTGAGCACGCAGCACATGCTCCTGGTCAGCTGGTGTTGCTGGTTGTTTGGCTTTTCCAACGTGGGTTCCGTCTCGCTTCTATTTATTCAGAGGGCAGCCTTCGCTTTTTTTTTTTTTTTTTTTTTAATATCTCACCGAATTGAAAACGTAAGCACAAAACTTAAAATCAGTTCAAAGCACTGACAGCACACAAGTTTTGACGAGCAAAGACAGCAATTCATCAGAATCCTCAAAAGATGTTTACACAGATCAAACTGACTCCATAATTCAGTTTATACTTGAGGAATGTGTAATCTAATAAGATATTCCCGACAGTGGGTGTGTTACATAATTGTTTTGTTTGTCCTGTGCTGGAGCTAGACAGGAAGCAATGTTCCTTTCTCAGTGCCTGTTTAAATAAAAGTCAAGTCTTTTTCTCATTATTGCTGGCCTTAAGCCTCCTTAAATTTTCAGTTTAAACTAAAATTTTACATGAATCATTTCAAAAATTCTCATCTGTAAGTCTGACCTAAAGTAACACAGAAATTACATGCAGGTATCTGCATGGGGATTTGCTCTCCTCTCACTCTGCGGCTAATTAAAAGCTGCATTTGCCATCCCCGAAAAACGTAGACTCACACGTGCAAACAAACATGTGCAGTTGAACAAAGTTAGCGGGACCCCTAGTCGAGAATGGCTGCGATTATTAGAATTAACTCCTCAGATCACCCAAGTACGAATTATTGTCTTTTAACAGCCACTGTACTCTGAAGTACAGATGGAAGTGGTTCAAAATCCTTTTTAACGGTACCCTGTGGAGTTTTTGACTAGCAGTGAAATGATACACATTCCTGACAATGGTTTCACTCTATTCACAGCAAATACAGAAACACAGCAATGCACCAGCAAAAAAAGGCAGTGAAGAAGAAATATATATATATATATAATAGAAGTATAGGTTTGCATGCTGTTTTGATAGAGAGCTGTTGCTCACTGCATGATAATCAGATAAGTATCCAGAAAGCATGTAACGTATGACAGCTGTAAATAAAATATCCTCCTCATGTGTGGTGGGACTGGAGAGGACCAAAAGGTTTGATCGATGCTGTCGAATTGAGCTCCCTCCTAACAGAGTGCTACCTCGCTGCTCCAGTATTTAGGAGACGTAGTTCACTCCCGAGTTTCAATTACATTCCGAGTTTCAATTTGTTACCTCCTGTGGTTTCCTGCCAGTGTCCATTATCTGAGCAGCGAGTTTGATGAGGGCAACTACTGTGAATCTACAGCACTTCAATTAGGAAGGATGGGATGCTCATCTGCCTGACAGCTCCGCTCTATAAAGGCAATTCATTGTGTACGCTAAAATGTGACAGTTACATGAGGAAAGGTCAGGAATTATCTAATGAGTTTAATAATAATTCATAGTGAGCTTGGCTTTGATGCCAGCCACTGTTTTGCCAGGAATAGATGTGATAATTTTAAATGGATTTCCCAAAAAAAAAACAGAAAAAATCTCAGCCAACGCAGATGGCCATGTTTGTGTTGTGTTTGTGATTTTGATATTTCGACAAAATAGGAATGCCACACAGCCACTGTCTTGGACACAATGAATTTCTCGCCCACTGACGAGTGAGCAGCATAATGGCTGTCTGATTTAGACGGTTATCTGTCCATCAGAATTTAGGCAAATCTGTGGGCAACCTCCTGAAATATCTTGTCAAAAGAGACAGACACAACCAATTTCCAACCTCATGAGTTATTAGAAGGTTATGAAAGTCTTGTTCTGCCTTTTGGTGGTGGCATTATTAGAAGTGCCTTACCACAGCATGAATGGAAATGCTTCAATCATCGCTGATCCCAGTAGATCAGTAAAAGGTGATACTTTTGGGTGCTAGAAATAAATTACATTGCAATTTCCTGTCTCATTTTATTTCCCATGGGAGTTCTTGTTTATGCACATGTGGTGTCATTTGATGGGGAAAATGTTAAAGGGATACTCCGCCAATTTTTAAACCATCTTTTATCATTACATTATGTCTGTGCTATTATACGCAAATGAAAGATGCTTAAGCTCATAGTCATCAAGCTCATAGTCCGCCAGATGACCAGTTGTTGTTCGATTGAATAACTGACGATAAAATATCATTATAAATTATAGTAAATGAAACGCATAATGTGGCGGACAGAGAGCTGGATGACGAGCAGAGAGCTCTGGCTGCTTTGACCTATACTGACTGCAGGGTTTACTTACATTACAATGTTGTAGCAACGATTTAAATAATTCATTCAAATCATAATTCATCTGGATCTGTTTGACCTCTAAAATCATCGGACATTTTTAATTTCCCAGTCACTGTATGACCTGGCATAGTGGTGAATGCTATTAATAGTGATTTAGCAGCTGATTTCAATGGTGTTGCTTGAAAACATGTCATGTGTGTTCCGCTTCAGAAGAAAACAGAAATAAATACTTGATAGAAACTGATATGTTCAAGCATTAAATCAGGACTTGAAGTACACATTTTCCTGCTTCATGTTACTGTTATACTGTTTGAGACCAAGTAAGCACTTTACACATGGCGCATATGTCCTCCAGACTGAGACGTGTGAGCTTACAGTACATCCTTAATTACTGAATGACTCCTCCCATTATGAGCGAGGCTGATTTGTCTCCTCGGAGAAGTAAAAGCTTTGTGTTCAGGTACGGATAGAGGACATGCGGATTCTATTCAGCCATCACGTCTCATGAATACAGACATACACACTTTGTTGATGCACATAAATCGAAGCTGCCTTTGTCAAGATGGAAAACTGACATTATTGAAAATGTGTGATGTTTTCCTGTGAAACCTGTGCTCCTATTGTTCTGATGGGGAGTGAATCCCTACGTGAGTCCTACCTGCTGTCCTGTCCTGTCCTGTCCTGTCCTGTCCTGTCCTGTCCTGTCCTGTCCTGTCCTGTCCTGTCCTGTCCTGTCCTGACCTGACCTGACCTGACCTGACCTTTCCTGTCCGTCATGCCCTTGGCTGCCTTGGCCCATCCGAGACAGTCACACAGAGACCTGTCACGCAGATGTCCTCCAGAAAGACAGAGGGCGCTGTCTGCTTCACCCGTCAGTCTCTGTGTGCCTCTGTCCCCCGCTCAACCCAGCTTTGGCTCTGTTAACCCTCTTCTCTTCTCCCCTCCTCTCTCTCTCTCGCGGCACCAGGCGCGGCTCCCCTCCTGTTCATCCACCCTAAGCATTGCTGAGGTACTCCTGCATGGGTTCTAATGCATCGTTACGGGCCAACATCATGGCATCAGTTTCTGCTCCCTCCCTCCCCAACCGCACTTCTTATCTTTTTGCCTGGCATGATTGCCCCCCCCCCCGTCCAAACTTCCTGGCCTTTCCCTTGTGTGTGCTGTCCTGCCTGCTGCCCGGCCTCCTGCTGTGTCTCTGTAGTTTTCTACACACTACCCACAATCCTTTCTGTTCCACCTCTCTGTTTTTGTGTGGACGTGGTCTTGTTATGTTTTTCCTCTGACTTTTGTTGCCCTCATTCTAGTACACATGCTGTATCCAACCCTCGTCTTGTTTCCACACTCACACACCCTCCAAAATAAACAAACCTCCATCACTTGGCATATTCCTCAACTGCGTTTCAACCTCAGAATTGAAGTTGAAAGATGCTTGAATTATGTATTTGAATGAAAGTTATATTGCTTGCACAAACAAGGTGCGTTTCTGTCCCCCTCTGTATACACCTGAGTTCCTTTAACACTCACACACACACACACACAGCAGCCTGTACATGAGAAAAGGCCCGGCAAATGTGTCGTAAGCCTTTGCAGCTCTCCTGTGCTTGTTACTCTGGTCAGGGCCCAATGACTCTGATCTGTAAGTGATAAAGACATGGCCTCAGTGCAAGGGCATGGAAGAGTGCTGACACTTGTCCAATGTGATATGGGAAGCCATTGATTACCTGTAATTGCGCAGTAATGAAAGAGTTTAGAAGTGGACTTATGAACCTAATGTTCATCTCAGAGGTGGTGAGAGGTAATGCTCAGTTTGATTTTATTTCTTTAAGATATGTTTTGGCATAATTTGTCTGCCTTAAGTGTATAAAACAATCAGCTTTTTTTCAACATGAACTGTCTACTGTTACATGATGTCGAGTTGGGCCAGTATTTCTGTCAGCACAATATATTTAGCCAGTTTTATCTTTTCACATTTATATCTGTATTGCTATGACGTAACAAGAAATTGCAGTACAGTAATGCCACATACAGTGTGTTTAAGGTCATTTCAAAATTAATTATGATGCTGGCTTGGCCCATTCAGTTTAATTCAACAAATTCTATTATGGTTTGGATTTTAATTATTTATCATGTGTTATATATTAGCTGTATCATTTCTTAACTCAACATTTATTTATTTATTTATCTATTGACTTTTTTTTTAACTGTAAAGAAGCCAATATCAGTTAAGTTATACCATCAGTGCCATCATATATGTTTTAAAATAACTGAGTTTTATATACCTTAAAAAGCACCCAAAAAAAAGTAAAATGTGAAAGAAAAAAAAAGTCCAAGCATTGCCTCTTTTCCCAAAATTAACTGTAATCCACTTCCTGTGCTCTTAGCAGTACAATTTAAAGTTTGATACCAAACAGGGCACGGTAACTGGATTACAGTAGTGCCATCACTTGTAATCTGCATCTCCCTTCCCAGCTGGTCACATGTTGCCAGACAGAGGCCTTGGGTGTACAGCCAGGGCTCAAGCACTCACTTTGGTTCACTTCTTAACTTCCACTTGCAGCCACACTTATAGAGGGATGTGTCCACAGTAGCAGCACTTCACTGGAACTGTTGTCAAATCCACTGAACTGGTTATTTTCTTCATCCATCCTCGGTTTTGTTGTGTTCTTGGTGGTTAGTGTTTTCTAGTGAGTTGTTTGCCACATCTTTTTTTTTTATTTTTAAAATTTCCTTTTATCTAATCGCAGAGTGTGTGTCAGGTTAGTACTGGCTTAGTTCCGGCATGTGTGTGTGCTTTTGGTGCGTTTGTGTGCAAAACGAGGAGACCGTGTGAGCAACTGTGTATTAAAAGCACCACTAACTGATGTGTTGTGTTGAGTGGGCGTGCATGTCTGTTGCCTGCACCTGTGTGAGAGTGTGCGTGGCATGAAGGTGAGTGACTATCCTGTGGCTTCCCCCAGGCCTCACGGAGAGAATTCAGGGCTCACCTGGATGAGGTCATCACGCTCAAGTCAAGGTACTCTACCTTGGACCAGGTAAACCCGCTAACCTTCTACCAACCTCTTATCTACCGGCATGCAGGCCACTGGCATCCCACATGGCACCTCACCACACTAGCGACACACACTAACACACACGACGACAAAGCAGCTGAGTAAGAGAGGGAGTAAGAGTAAGAGTAAGAGAGGGACACAGGGCACCTTTGCTACGGCATGTAGCACAGGGACAGGTGAGCAAACCTGGTCTTAGCTTAGTGTATGATCTTTGCTGATTCTCCAAGCAAATATGATATATATTGTGACATATGCTTATATGTAGTGGGAGATGTAGGAGAAACACAGGATAAAATCCAGAGGAATGAAGATGTCACAGTGCAAAAGATTAAAGCAGGGTAATGCTGCAGTGTAGACCACACATACCTCATTAACACATGCTATTAACATGTGATTAGTGTCTGGACATCTGAGACGTTACAATTGAAATGCAAAACACCGGTCCAGACCCGTTATCTTTTTTTGCCGATAGTGATGATCAAACCCAACCTGCACAGTCCTGATGAAACCAATTAGGCAGGATTTTTTTGAGAGTTAAACTCTTCATAAATAATGCCCCTGGATGTGTGTTATTTATTGTTTATCTTAGCTAACTTTACCTTGATTGTTGACTGTGTCAAGAATATTTAAAGGTCCCATTTTATGCAAAATGCACTTTTTAATTTCAATTTTGTCGCTTCTTCTCCTGCTCCATCTTTCAGTAAACGTGTGTGAAAATGCTCTGTTTAGATTTGGCTCCCCTTATGATGTCATAAGGGGATTAGTTGATCATGTGACCTTCTGGGTAGTGGTCCCTGCCCACTGAAAATCTCAGACAGTCACGTCTGTTATGAAAAAAAATATTGTGTTTTTATGTAAACCTTTTCTAGTAGGACCTCAAATAAGCAGAATATGGGACCTTTAATGTAATAGCAAAATACTTTTTTAGAGAAATCAAGTATACAATTTTAGACAAGCCCTTCTGAAGGGAAAATAGACTCCATGCATCAGCATCCCTTCCAGAGTGGGTACTGAATTTACATATTGGGATTAAATCAAAAACTGGAGGAAAACTGGATATAACAAGAAGCCTTATCAATACCAGGTGTAAATGCAATGGCCAGCGTGCTGATGTTATTATCCAGATGCAGATTGCATGTTAACACCAGGTGTAAATGGGATCTTAGTCTTGATTTTACAAACACAAACATACACGCTACACTTCCCCATATAACAGATTTCTACAGTGGGAGGCGTGTAGTGTGCAGGTCATTCAGAGATAGGTTTTCAAGTTAGCGTGGTGATACACATGGCACTATAGGGGGCGAAAAAACATGACTTTACAGTCTAACATGAGATTAAGAGTCAATCGACATAAAGCACCAAATGAGTTGTTGCCTGTCAGAGTTGCTCCAGAAGTTGCCTTGTGTACCATCACCTTTAGTGGTCAGCAACATTCCTCCCCATTGCCTCTCTCTTACTCTCTTTCTCTCTCTTGAGGTCTCCACCAGCACTCATTCTCTCTCATCCATCACCCATCTGGTCTGTTGATGTGATATGTGTATCAGTGGCTGGTGATGTTGTAGTGTTTTGTTTTTGCAGAGTGTGTGAGTGTCTCTGTGTGTCTGTACCTGGTATGAATTTGAGCGCGAGTGTGTGTCTGGATGTGAACAGATGATCCGTATGGGGCGGCAAATTGGGAAGCCCAAGAGAAGCCAAGAGTACTCCAGTGGAGAGCAGAGGCCTTCGCTGAAACACACTTCCTCACAGCTGTGTCACTCTTCCTCTGTCCCGCTGTCGATTCCCCCCTCAGGCTCTTGCCTCCTGTCCCCAGAGAGGGGGACTTGGCTCCAGATCACCACTGTAGCATTTTGTCCTGCCCTCTAACACTCTGTCGCTATCACTCCAGCGTTTTGTCCTCTGCTTCATCCCTCTCCCTCTCCAGCCCCGTCCCGTGGGACGAGGCGGCTGAAGCCTGTGGAAACGAGCTTCCCTGCCCTGTCACAGCCCTCCCTTCCTCACGGCGGACAGATAAATCTTCCCCGTTTTGCATAATTTGTCTGACAGCTCCTTTGTTTTGTGCTGAGCTCAGCACCGCGGCGGTTGCATCCCATAATTTCCTGGAGCGTCTCTTCAGCCGGCCGGTTATTGGCCCCATCGATTTCTCCCCGGGCAGCTCGCAGCCCCTCCAGAGCCACGTGTCTCGCTGACCTGGCCACGCTCACTATTCTGTGTCTGTAGACACCACCACCCGCTCCCCAGCCCGTTGATCTCCCTGGCAGATCTCCATGACAACCCATCGTCAGGCTGTTTCCGTGACGACGACAGGGTTGGCGTGCAGAGTGATTAGCGTTTCTGGCATGGAGGCCACGGTTTTTCTATTTTTTTTTTTTTCATTCTTACGTGTGTGTCTGCATTCCCAGCATACTGCAACGTGCCGTTACGATGAGTGAAGGTGTGAGGCCCAAATCCTCAGACACACACACACTCTCGCACAGAGACGTCAGCGATGGCTTTCAGTGACTTTATTCACTTGTTTTTTGCTCACTAAGGGAGTTTCCAAACTGTTAAACGTGTCCTCTTTGTGTGTATGAGGTGTGCGTGTTAACATCTGCATCCCTCATACGAGCTCATTCTCTTCTCTCACTTGGTCAGTCTCTCACCACTAAAGGAGGGGGGGCGGTGTGTGGGGTGGGGGTGGGGGGGTAGCAGCGGAGGGTAGATTAGAAAATGAGTGTGAGAGTGCTTGACGGTCTGCTTTTTTTTTTGCCTCCCCCTCCTCCCCCCTTCCCCCCCACACATCCTACACCACCATTCTGCCTCCACACTCCTTCTCCACATGTTCGCCTCACACCCCGAACTCACCCCCTCCTCCCTCCTCTAGCTTTTCCACTGTGTTCATCTCCATATGCAAAGTGCCCCCCCTCCTCTCCCTCCCATGGCTCTCTGATGGTATGATCTTTTCTGCTTAGCTAATTTTTTTTTTTTTTGTCATACTGAGGTCTTGTTTTCCACCAGTGTCAGTCCTAGTGTCATCACTCCACACTGCATCAAGGTTTTGAGCTGTTTCTTAGTCAACGGTGACTGTGTATTTACTGCATTAACTCCAGCTACAGGACAGATCATTGATACATTACGATAAAGGCGAATGTGAAACTGGATCAGGAATTAGAAAACTTGTGATTCTTGTGGTTTGTCTTTGTATTTAAAGAGACTAGCCAGGTAGTGAGATTTTAATGTAACTGTTCTGCGTTTATTGTATGATTTTGTTTTGTTGTTGTTTTTTATTTTAGATGTCTTTTGCAGTTTGTTTTTTTTTAGCAAGGCACACCTTGTTCGAAAATGTCCTAGCTGTCGATCTTTAGTTTTCATATGTGCTTTTCAATGTCTGCAAGTTGATCTGTGTCTTGCCGTAGCTGTATTTAGCTCCCTTAATCCCCACCTTTGTCTTTTCTTTCTGTCAGTTTTTTTTTTTTTTCATCATACTTCTTCCTCTCTCTATATGAGGGCTGTGCAGTTGTGGCGCAGATGTCCTAGCAACCGCAGCTGGCGCCATCATGGACGTCCACTGGAAAAATAGGCTGTATGCAAAGAATATGAGAAATAACAAGTAAAGAAAGAAGAGATTTTAAATTAAATACCATATTCTTATGCACTTACATGCTGCACGTGTGGTTCATTGAGGTCAGACTTAACACAATAACTTCATTTTTTGTGACACAGTAAACTGTTTTTGTTCCTGTTACCGTTATAATACAACTATCAGATGCCACATTACTTCTGATACACGTGTTAGTTAGTTCTGATTTACTCCAGGAAAATAAAAACCACTAAAAAAAGTCTGTTTAACCGGGAGAATAGAGTTAACTGCAGTGTTCGTGCTAATGAAGGAACATGATTTGGTTTTCTGCACAACAATGGCGCTCTAGGCACAGAAGAGTAATCTGTATCAGGCCAGTTAGTAGCATCAGTTCATTGCTGGTGTGGGTCCTTTTATGGGATTTGTTGACAATAAGTACAAAAAAATATAGGCTACCATTAATCCTATAAGATATAGAATATCATTAATCCTATTGTTTAAGAGTGTGCAGATGACCAGATAGTTAGCTAACCGCATAACATTATCTCCATCCAAAATTTATCACTTCTCATTAGCTGAATTATTACTTCTAAGTCCCAAAAAAAAAAATCTGCACCTTTTCTTTGTGAAAGTTAAGTTGTATATTTTAAAATTTCACTAGCTGTTCAACCTCAGTGTTGCTTCAGGAGCTCGTAAGGCCTCCAGCATGGCCGCCACAGGGCCCACTACGCCTTCCTCCTGTCTTTCTCTCCTTCTTTCTATCTACCCCACTCCTCTCCTTGCTGCCCCCCTCCCTTCTCCTGCTAGGGTTGCTTGTCGTAGTGGATGCCTGTCTGTCTGTGTGTCCTTGCGTCCATCTGTCCGTCCGTCTGTCCGTCTGTCTGTCTTGTCTGTCCTGTCTGTCTTGTCTGTCCTGTCTGTCTTGTATGTCTGTCTGTTATGTTGTGGTTGCCGGGACAGATGCACTGATGCCTGTGATTCGATGCTTTATCTCCACTAGCTCCAGTGTAGGTTGGAGGGGCTTAAAGATGATCGCAGGAGGACCTTCAGCTCTCGAGTAACTATCCCGCCCCAACCCTCCCCTCCCCGCCCACCCCTCCTCCCCCCCCTTGCCTTTCCCTCACCCTCCTCCGAGGAGCGCGCAAAACAAACGCCCCGCTCTGTCTCCCCACCCTACGTCCCCCCCTCCCTCCCTCCTTCCCTCCCTCCTCGCTTGCCTAGCTATCTCTCTCTCTCTCTCTCTCTCTTTTGTCTCTGTCTGTCTCTCTATCTGTCTGTCGCCACTGGTCTCTTTCTCGTTCTCGACCCTGTCTGTCGTTCACTCTCGTCACTCTTCCTTACTATTTTCTCTGTCCGGTCTGTTAGGATTCTTCCTCCCTCCGTCTCCCACCCACCCTTTTCCTGTCTCTTGTCGTCCACTTTCTCTGTCTCTCTTTCTCTTCCTCCATCTGTCTGTCTATCTCTGTTTCTGTCTCTCCGGTTAACATGCTCCGCTTTCAGTAGCAATGTCTGGTGTGCTGGATGTCTGTTAAGTAGATGCCATCAGGCCGCTCTAGTGGTCTTTATTGTTTTTGTTCTTTTCTTCTTGTTTTCCCTCCTTTCTGCTATGTCTCGGCTCTGTAGTTTAGTGAAGTCTGTCTAGTCCGTGCTTCCTGTTTTTGTTCGTTTCTTTTCTTTCCGGGCTGTGGGACCACCTCATGCTGACCCTCATCCCGCCACCCTCTGCCTCTCTCTATCTACCTACCTGTCTTTTTCTATCTCTCTGTCTCTCCATCCCTCCTCCTCCTCCGCCATCCCACCCACTTTGCCCCACCTCCCATCTCCCACCCTTTCACCTCGGCTGTTTGGTGCCCAGTGGTGTCACAGTATTAGCCAAGTTATCATGGTGGCGAGGGTGGGGAGGAGGGAGAAAGTGGCAGGTGGGTGGGCGGGTGGGTGGGTAGAGAGACCTTCACCTTCACCATGGGTGCTTTGGTTCTCCATACACCACACACACTGCCCACACCCAACTTATGTGATAGCGCCAGGTCGCAGAAGTTATTGAAGGAAAGGAGGACCGATCAGACCCCAGAGAGAGTGAAGACATGTAAGGGCAGACAGAACATGACAGACAGACAGACAGACAGGTAATAAGTTCTGTCTGTCGACGCATCTGAATTACGGCCAGCAAGCATGCAGGAAGACAAATGGAGAGCTTCAAGTCAAAACATTGACCAGAAGACACCCTTTAAAGCAAACGGATACTTAAATTAAAATAACTGCCCTGAATTCCTACAGACAGTAAAATTTTGGCACCAGAATTGCTTTTGGCCAGATTTATATACTTTCACTGCACCCATTGGTGTAGTTATATAAAGGAATACTTATTCTGTGCCAATCGTGTAGCCTGATAAATTGCAACTTGTGATTCTCCTTCCCTTATTTAGTCATTCCCTGAGGCTGGGCTTCCCAAAAGCATGTTCATACTGTAACACAGCATCTTCTGTATAAGGTGTCTGAAGTGCTGTGTTACGTCTGTAACATCAATGCTTCAGTGCCATGTTAGTTTTCTATAAATGCCATTAGCAGACAGCTAATGATCACCGGGAGGTTGGCAGCTTTCTAAGTGGTGAGATGATATGGGGACAACTAGTATGTCCATGTAGCACTTATTGTATAGCTTGTTTTTGCTCTTTCATTTAGCCCTAACCATCTGCAATGCACTTAAGATTATGTGCAGTTTGATTAGATTCCTTCGGGAAACCTGTTGATCGGGCCAATATTAAACAAGGTGAGGGTGCTGTTCTCCCAGTACGGTCAAAACTTTGAGGTCTTTGCTATATCCCAATTCCATCCTACATGCTAATTTTAAGCTGATTTTGTGTACGTATTGTTGTGTTTTCACACTGAAAAGTGCACTCAAAAAGGTCAGTATTCCTAAATCTGCTTGATTAAAGAGTGTAAATGTGATCAACTATATTGTCCCACAATGCATTGCACAAAGGTAGATGGAAAAAAAATTCTAAAAACTGTGGGTGATGGTGAAACGACCCCAGAAGTGCCTCAGAACACAAAAAGCTCATTCTTTACCTTTGATATTGCGACTTGATGAAACAATTCCAACTCAAAGTCCACTCACTAGCTTGCATGTCAATAGATCCCTCTCCATGACAACTGAACAAACTCCGTCCTCTGAAGGACACCGTATGATCAAGGTTGAAAGCTCAGGAAAAGGCTAGTATGTGGTCCTTGAGTTGAGATTGTATAAAAAAAATATAATCTTTGAAAAAACTATTTTAAATTAATTGGACTGACTAGTACTGACTGACCATTAGTATACAGTAGATATTTCACTTCACACCACATGTATGTTGCATGGAATTGGGACATATGACTTATGCCATATGACTATTTCGTAATACCAGAGATGTTAGTACCAATGACAGGAAGAAACAGGAATTATGGGAAATGTTGTCTATATTTGAGAAGCACTAACATGAGATAGAGGCTGGTTTCTTTCTGCTGTGCTGTTTCAGTTAATTTGGCAAAGACATATTAATCATACCACCTTGTTCTCCGTTTACTCGCCAATAACAACAGCTGGCTGTAGTCTCCAGATGTTTTCGGGAAGCTCAGCCCAGTCTTAACCCACTCTGCTGTCCTCCCTTCCTTCCCAGAGATTCCAAGTATTTAAGCGCCAGTGCAGCTACCACGCAGCATCAGCGATTTCCAGAGAAATCTCACCATCCCGCACCACATCTGAATAGCCACTATCTATACTCGACGATACATTTCCACTACATTTGATGTTACACTGTAGCACAGTTACACATCTGTTATGACCTTGTGATACAATATTGTCACTCTGTATGTTGTTGCCTTTGTCCATATATTCCTTTTAGTGCTTTAATCTGATAGTGATGTGACATGTCAGTGCATTTATCGGTGTGAATATCACCTGTGATATGATGATGTAGTGTACAATAAGTGATCATAATGGCAGTGCAGGAGATGCAGCCATCTCCCAACAGCAGGACAAAGCGCACAGTGTAGTGTGACACGGCTCTTGCCTTTGCTTCTGACTGTTGTATAAACAGCCTCTCATCTCAAGCATGTCAAAAGAGCAGCCCGGTTTATCTCAAATTACCACTACCTCTGCTCTCCCTCTCTCTCTCTCTTTCTTTCTTCTTGCCCTTCGTCTTTCTCTCCCAATCGCTCTCTCCATCTTTAGGTGCAGTCACGATGCAGCAGCAAAGAAAATATCCTAAGATCAAGTGAGTACTAAGTTTCCAATTCAAGAGCACTCTCTCTTCTCTGTGTGTCTTATCTGTGCGTCACTGAGTGTCCTCCCGAACACGCATAAATAGATTTTAAATGCGCATGTGATGTGACAAAGCGAGCATGGTTTGTGTGTTTGGCTGTGTGTGGCTGCCGTGTTGCGTTTGCACTGTGTGTGTGTGTGTGTGTGTGTGTGTTTGTGTGTTTGTGTGTATGTGATGTTTTGCCAGAGGTTGTTAAGCCTCATGTTAAGCATCAGAATATGCTGTGGAAGCGTAAGTGTATGTTTAAAGGAGAGAAATTGGGTCAAGGGAAATCAAAGCACAGCGCCTATTCTTCGCTGTGAGGCAGAGAGGCAGAGGGAGAGCAAGGCAGAGAGAGATAAAGAGGGAAGGAGAGAGAGAGAGCAGATTACATATTAGTTACACCTTGCTTTGTTCCTTTTACCTTTGGAATTATTAAAGAGGTATTATTAGACCAACGTGGCTGCTATCGAGCACCTCTGTCATCCAGCTGGGTTCCACAGCTTCTGCTAACAAACAGGACTATTTCCTGCCAATCCCTCCTCGTGGTGTTTAAATTGTGTTATTGCACATATAAACATACATGCACTGAAAACGTAAATCATGTTAATCCGGTTATCTTGGTGACAGCAATGTGGAAACTCATTATATTACGTGTGTATATTTATATAATTGTATGTTTTGCATGTGTGCATATCATGTCCTGAGTTTAGGAATCTGACCTTTGCTGCTACAGCTGCAAACCCAGTGCGCTCAGACCAGTTTGAATTTCTACGTAGATTTTTTTTTTTTTTTAGGTTTTTCTATGGCTGTTGGGCCAAAAGAAAATTCTTAAAATACTGATTTTGTCTCCAGAGATAGTAGAGTGGTTCAGTTCCGTGCCTTTGGAGCCACATAGATGCCTCCACTGCTTCGGGATTGAGTCTCAGCAGAGCTGTCTCTAATCTCCCTCCCCTCTATCTTCCTCTCAACTTTCAAACTGTCTAAATAAAGAATTAAAATGCTAAAATGGGTGAGTGGACTCAGTTTTTTTCTGATTGAGGTTGTGCTACGCTTAAATTTCAAGGCTTGGGTCCAGAGCCGTGTCTGAAATCACCCCATGTTCTCTTTGTAGTGCACTATTTTTAGTTTACACATTATTTGCTCTCTAATGTCCTAAAATAAGCTTCAACAATATAACAAATTAACTAGTGTCCATAGCATAGGACAGTGTGGTACACCACACCTGCCAGGCAGAGTGAAAAATGATGACAAATCATACCCCATGTGTCCAACATCTCGACTTACTGCTCGCTATAAAGTAAACTAATGAATATACTGGCCAATATTAACTTGTCGTATGTAATTGTGCCAATAAGTAACAGTAGAGGAAGGGGAAATATATTTTTGAAGCAATTTTTATGTTTTGTGTTTAAAAGAATATCTTATATATCAGTTTTAGTAATCCAATATGAGCCAGGATCCACACTGTACTAAGTGTTTATTAAGTATGAAATAGTGATTGAGTGAATGTGAGTTATTTCCAAAAGAGTGTAGGTCCACCAAGGTCATACTGTTCCTGTTTTTTTACGATATGGTTTGATTCTGTCACAACCGTTTCATGGCAGTGTGTGTAATGTCACATGTCTTCCCAGGTCACAGTGCAGTGGACATCACCAAGGTGGCCCGGAGGCACCGCATGTCCCCCTTCCCCCTCACCTCCATGGACAAGGCCTTCATCACTGTGCTGGAGATGACCGCCGTCCTGGGCACCGAGATCATCAACTACAGAGGTAACAGGATAAATGGATGCTCGGTAAAGAAAGATCTGCAGGAAATCTTCTTCACGCCCACTTAAATGTCTCAAATTTGTCATTCTCGTCCCCTTGACATCTCCGATTTACCCTCACTGTGTCAGCCGCTGAGCATGCTGGGATGTTTACGTGTCATGACTCTCAGATTGATGCAACAGCAATGCGCTCGCTGAGTTCACATGACAGCGTTTACACACTCCTTGTCCGCAAGTGGACACCTCGCTGAGTCAGCAGTCTCCGTCTGCATGCCACAGTGTCAGTCACACACATGATTAAAGGCACACACACACACACACACACACACACATTTACTGGGCGTTTTTCATGTCTCTTTATTGTGTTTTTATGTTGACAGAACACTGCTGTAGATGCAGCAGTATTTTCTAGATCTCTACATAAACAAAAATCATCATTATTGTTAACACACATCACACGTAGCTACAGTAATAGAGCACTTGTATGTCAGTTTAACAAACTCTTTATGCCTTTCACTGTTCAGTGGTATTTATTATGGTCTACACTGAGATTATTACAGGTTTTATTTTTCACTAGCTTGTATTTGGGAGCTTCTTGTATTTTGTTCATGAACTGACAGAAAGAGAGATATAGTGCAGTGTTTGCATTCATTTATTTCTTTATTTCTATTTAATTTAAAGCGTCTTTAATATTTTTACATTTTATACACACACATATGAATATGCATATGTATATAACCTGCAGAGAATGTCACCTGAATCACCCAATTGTGCAGTTTCCCCTCAACTTTAAGAAGATTTTTAGTGTCTTTCAGCTCATTGTTTTGGTTTTATGGCACGCGACTTTACTGTTGTGTTTCTTTCTTGTCACTGTTATTGTCAGATGCAGCAGGCAGCAGCTTTTACTGAAAAAGCTCCAAACACTGACTGTGCACTACCTGCCAAGCACCAAACAGCAGACAGACACAGTTCACATCCAGCTGGTGATCACAGTGCAGCATTTAGCAGCTAAAGGCCCAGATATTTCCCGCAGGAGTTAGAGGAGACCAAAACCGACATAAGTGTAAGATAAGCATGAGTGAATATTGGATGTACATTCGGCAGAAATACCAAATGAGTCCTGTATGAAACACTAAAGTACAAATGTTCCTGATTGGTAGGTGGGAAGTCACTTGAAGCTCACCTGCCAATGAGAAATGAGAGGTAATTAGCTGAGGCCTGCGTTATACAGAGGGATTCAGTTATGTTATTAGCTGAGCTCTAGTTATTCTACCAATGGCCCAGCATTTTAAGTCCCTTCTGAGTGGATTAGTCCAGTCAAATATGAGTGTGTGACATGTAGAACTGCTTTTTCTGTTGCATTCAGTGTCAAATTTCAGCTAAAGCCTCTGTGTTACAATAATTCTAATACTTCTTACTACATTACCTAGAAAATAATGTGTATGTTGTGTTAACAAGCTCTTAAACTGAAACTGTTTGTGGAGGCTGTATTGATACCTTCCAGTATAACCAAGTGCTCATTACGCAATCTGTGTGATTAAGTTCACAGTTTGAAGGTTTAAGTTTGTTGGATGTACTTAAAATCCTGTGCCCCAAATATCTATAAGTCATAATTTAGAATTCTGATTCACATTAATGTGTAATCTTTCTAGTTGTAGTTATTTTCTTTGTCAACGTTTCTTTTTATAATAATTCAGCTTGATAATTTAATGCTTGTTTTTAGTGCACTTTTATAGCTGTATTTTCTTACATGTTATCACAGATACACAAATACAGCCATGCACACAGAAGGTAGTTTAGAACCTGCGTCTAGTCAGCCTTCTGGCAGAGTGGCCTCGGTACCAGTGGAGGGTGACACAGAGCCAGGCACAGGGCCAGCGGGGAAAACACACACTCTTTAATTCATTTCTGAAGACAGGGTACTGAGGATTGGGGGCAATAATGGCCTGCGGCACACATGACTTCTAGATCAATGATGGTAGGAGGAATACTCGGTCTTCTCCCAGGTGTAAAGTGATGTTTCATGTTCTTGGAGAAGAGAGTGAACTGCAGGATTTGCAGCTGCGAGGAGGACGGTGGGATACGGAGGAGAGGAGGCTGGGATATGAGAGATGAAATATTTAGCGAGACAACAGTTGGAGCAGCTTCCCTGTTGGATTTAGAAGGGTCTGCATGTGTGTGGGGTGCACAACATGTCATAGTGTGCTGATGGGTGTATTTTTACATACATTTTTGTGCAGGGGTCTATCTCTCATTTCATTCTCATAATGATGTAATACACATAGTAATCAGCAGTGAATTTCACTCTTTTCCTCACTCTTTCATCTTTCTTTTCCTTCTATTTTAGATAGTAACATGTAAAGCGCATTTAAAAGAAGAGTTCAATATTTTGGAAATACACTTATACACTCATGACGAAAATTAGACGGCAAGAATAATACCACTCTCAAGTATGTGTGCTAGATAAAACGCTACCACTAGCAGCAGGTTAGCTTAGCTTAGCATAAAGACTGGGAGCAGAGGGAAACAGCTAGCCTGAGCTCTGTAAAAACACGTTTTTACGTTTTTTACGCCTTTTGCACAGATCGAACAAACAAGGTTTTACATGGTATTATTGAGCTTTGGAAGCTCTAGGTACTTGGAAAAAGTCAGCCTAGCTGCTTGCTTTTTTAAACTTTGTGTTAAGCTAAGCTAACTATGGGCTGTTACTGCTTGCTTTTTTAAGCTTTGTGTTAAGCTAAGCTAACTATGGGCTGTTGCTTCTAATGCTCGACAGAGATGAGTCAGAATCACAATCGTAAGTTTACACATTCAAGGAAGTTGTCTTGGTATTTTGGTGCATAACGATAAATCCAGTACGAGAAAATTCAAGACCGGAATTAAAACTCTCTGTCTTTTTCCTACTTTTGTTTTTTATTTGACTACTGATTGTAAATTTCCCAGGCCTGGGACAAATAAAGGAATATCTTATCATAAAGCAAATCTTTAAATCTTATCTTAAACAAAGCGTATTTCCCAAAATGTTTAAGTATATCTTTAATTCCCATCTATCTATAGGCAAGAATATCTACACAGATACTGTATGTTTCCAGTGTCAGATTATTTGGGTGAGTGATGTCACCATCCCTTTTGATTTAATGACCATTACGCAACCCTTTTAAAACCTGGACTCAGTGTAAGTGATGTTTTGCAAAGCATCTCATCAAACACATATTGTGCTCCGGCAACAAGACATCACCTCTGTACTATTTTTATTCACAGCTCGGCTTCAGCACATGGCTTTAACAAGCTGTTTAAATAGCAGCTTGGAAGGAGTAGTGGTTGTGAAAATATACCAGAATATCTCAGATGAAATGCTGTTGACTTAAAAAAAAAAAAAAAAAAAAAGATGTAAGGATTGGACAAGCACGTGTGTCTTTTTCTATGCTTGAGACGCATTATTTACAGCAGCTCGTTATGACTGTCATCTAGTAAGCTGATGTGTGTGTGTGTGCACGTGTGTGGGTGTCTGTATGTGTTCATGCATATTTTCCCTTCAACTCATTGATATCAAAGCTTAGATCTTCATATTAACTCCCACATAATCACAGCATAAAGGCTCTGAGAAATGCTATATATAGCCACACAGCAGCTTAAGGTATTTTAATGCCAGGATTTTTCTCCTCCGCCCACTCTCCCTCTGTCTTTTTCTGTCCTTCTTTCCTTCCCGAACTCTCTCTGAGCTATTGTCTCGGTGCAGAGTCTCTGTTCTTCCTACACAAATGTTTCCTGAGTGTTTTTAAGTTGTCTGGCTGGTGGAAGTTGTTAAGAAATTCGGATGAGGATACTTGCAAGCCTCCAATTGTGAGTGCATGTGAATCTGTAACGCTGAAATAGAAAAAGAGAGTGTGAATGTCCGTGTGTGCTGGTCAGGTGGTGAGTCATGCAGAGAGATCCTGATGCGAGGCGTCACACTATATCTTGCTTTAAAACAGACACACACACATGCTCACCTCCGGCACGTATGCCCCTCTGTATCTTCATCCGAATCAGATGTCTCCCTCACCCTCTCTGCCTCTCTGTCTCTCTCTCTCTCTCTCTCTCTCTCCAGCTGTCGCTCTCTCCCTCCGCTACCCATCGCCCAGCTTCTCCTCCTCTCCTCACACCCATGTTCTTCCTCTTCTCCCACAGATGGGATGGGTCGAGTCCTGGCTCAGGACGTTTATGCCAAAGACAACCTGCCACCCTTCCCTGCTTCTGTCAAGGATGGTTATGCTGTGAGAGGTAAGTACCGTACATTATGGGAGGTGATTTGAAAAATATTCCTCTCCTGTCCACTCAGATGATTTTTTTTTTTTTTTGGCATTATAGTCAGTTCTCATCTACAATGTAGATAACATGCATAATGTAGACTTTGGAGGTGTGAAACAACAGTTTGGATATTTAAACTAATATTTCAGGCCTCAAAAACATCAACACAAACACACAAAAGACCACGTTCTGCTTATATGGTGTAAATATTGTTCCCTAAAACTAAAATAGAAAAGACAAGACAATGTTTAGCACGTGGACTTTTCAAGGTCCTTTAATTGTATTTTTATCTTGAACAACAGTTATGGGGCACCAGCTCTGCAGCCAGTTGTAACAGCTGTTCATAAATTCAAATTTAGCCTTGCTATAACATACTTAAGTTAATCACTAAAGTAATTAAATTAAAATCATCCATCACAAAAACTAAGTCTAAAGTAAAGATTAGTAGTTACCAGTAACTGCCAGATAGTAACTGTTGTATAACTAACTGAACTAGCTAACTGAAGTTGCTTTGATATGCGTGTGTGTGTGTGTGTGTGTGTGTGGGTGTGTGTGTGTGTGTGTGCGCTGCAGATTACACACCACTAACACCTTTATTAGTTAAGATATTCCTTAAAATCTAATGGTGTAACCCAATTTAGTCTGAAATTTGCTAGTAGGTAAAGAAAACGTTGTGATGGATTTATGATTCGCTGGTGCAACTCAGTCCAGTTTCTCATCTCTTCATTTCTTCGGATTCGACTTCAGCCTGGCACCTACAGTGATGTCCCTGAGACCGTCCATCCATAGAGTCACGGTTGTATAATCTCAAGAGGAAGTTGCAGAACATAGATAGAGCCTAAGAACTAACCAGGCCAGTATGTCTTCCCTCCTGTACAAATGACCTGACTGTCCCAGTTAGAGATGAACAGGACACTGGGGCAGTGGAGAACTGCCTCAGGAGCCATGTAAGGGCCTCTTCTGCCAGGGTGGGCACTGCGGAACGTAAGGGGGCTGTTCGCCATAACTGCTGAGTGGCGGGAGATGTCGGGTATGCTTTTGCTCACAGAGATGGGTTTTAAATACTGTCTGTACTATGGCTGCACCAGGTTGACTTGTTTTGGTCAAGAAATCAGCGGCTGGGCGTCCTGGAAAGCATTGAGGGCCCTGTTAACCCAGAGAGCAGGGTGACAGCTTGTTGGCTCCAGGCAGCTCAAAAACTCTTGCATGTAACATCTGCTGTTGGCGCTTGCTGATGGTGTAGGAGGAGCAGAACACCACAGGTCTCGCTGGGTTTTATAAACCTGTCCTGAGGGCCTGGCACCTACCGAGGCATACATGTGCAGATTTTTTAGAGATTTTAGTGCCTAGAGTGTGGGTGCGGAAGGAGCAAATAACCTATTGCTTTCTCCAGACTATTGCAATTTTTTTCTTTTTTAATAGCCTGCGAGATCCACTTTTTGGAGTAACTGGAGGTTAGAAAATCCCCCCAAAGTTGAATTAATTAGTCTTTGTTAGGCTGCTAATGAGACTCAAGGAAGTTCTAAGTTTATAGCGGGAGGCCTGATGGTGCCAAAAGGTCACAAGTTCCCTCTACTGAACATGTCGAAAATTGCTAAATTATGAAGCAGACACTTCTTAACAGATCCAGAAACGTGCATGGGAAGATGGAGCGTAGTTTAAAAACGCTAAATAAAAATCTAGGAAAAACAGCTCTGTTTTTAACACAGCAACAGAGGCTGGTTGTCATCCAGTTGGGTTTTTCTCTGTGTTTTGCAAGAAGAGAAGAGTGGCGGACATTTCTTTTAATAACCAGTAGGGAAGCATTTAATCCTTCAGTGAAGTCATATATTAAACCATGAAATTAAAAGTTTTTCACTCACCAAGGGCATTTTGCAATGTCAAAGGGTGTTGTAAAGTTCGAATTGTGTTTTCAGTGTCTTGTGATGAGCTTCATTCTTTGTCCTGTGTGTTTGATCTGTAAAAGAGCAGAACAATGAGGGTCTTCCTGAATGTTCTGTTGGTACGCTGTGGGGTGGCGGGGCATGATTTTTTGGTCCGCATGGGTCAACATTATAACAGAAGAGGAGGCCTGCTGTAGAAATACTGTGTATGTCTGTTTTTGAGCTGTTCAACCAAAGAACTTAAAATGTCAATGTTTCTCTCACTCCTTCTCTTCCTGTTTATTCATTCTGTAGCCCACTAAAATAAAATGACTCAACTAAATGACACACTCCTACAGACACACACATATGCACGCACTCACGTTTTCAGCTGCACACATGTGTAATGCTATCAAATCTTTCTTTTACTTTAGCGGCTGACGGCCCAGGTGACCGCTTCATCATTGGAGAGTCCCAAGCCGGAGAGCAGGTCCGCACCCACGTTGACACTTAGACACACATGGTTTCCCTGGCTCACATTTTTAGGTTTATTGTTCTTAAATCTTACATGACCATGCAATGACTATAAAAGCATTTTAATTATTTGTAAAGAGAGCGCCTTGGAGTTTTTTGTGCCTCCATTTAACCTCAAGCAAACTCAATTTGAGCCCAGGAGGCACTTCTACCTAAAAACATTTTTCAATGCCCACACAACCCGTATATGAAAATAAAGTACTTCACTCTTGTCCTTCACCTTACACCTTGACCAGCTGTAATTGCACACCAGTGTGTTCCTTTAGCAGGTGATGAAAAGCCCTTCGCCCCAAAGTACGGTTCCAAAGTCAAAGTGCTGCCAAACTATAAAACGGATTAGACCTCTGAGACAAGAGGAGGCTAAAGAGATTTACTGACTAATTCAACCACTCATCTTGAATAAAATCAGCACACATGCAAACACGTGCTCTATACATGCCTTCATATCCTCTGTTACGTTGTGTTGAATGCAATTTTATTGCGTTCTTACTTTAATTTGATCACTATTATGGCACAAAGCTCTTCAGTTTGACAGATGCTTTTTGCAAACTTTGGAAAGAGTCTGTATGTCGTCTCAGTAGTAAGAGCCACTCTATAAAAAGATTTTTTTTTAATTTTATGTAGCGTAAAATTGTGTCATGGTTTATCCGTCTTTGTGATTTAATTTTAATTTTAGCCATGCATTTTGTCCTGTCCGTGACTCTGTGCAGCCCACCCACACAGTGATGCCCGGCCAGGTGATGAGGGTGACGACGGGTGCCCCTATCCCATGCGGGGCTGACGCTGTAGTCCAGGTGGAAGACACCGAGCTGCTCCGCGAGTCTGAAGACGTAAGTCTGACTTCTGTTTTGTAATCCCATGAACAGACAGGTAACAGTAACTTTGGACTCATATTTACCTTTACACAGGCACCACATAGTCTTTACCAACACCATGGCAACTTAAAATGCATTCTGGTGGTTTTAAATGTCACTGAGAGTAAGTTTAGCCCAGAGTTGAACAGTCTATTATAGTTTAAGGATCTAACAGCTGGTTTGTCTTTCAGGGCACAGAGGAGCTGGAGGTACGAATCCTAGTACAGGCTCGCCCAGGGCAGGACATCAGGTTAGTGTGTTATTGAATCACCATTTTATTTTATCCAGTACAATAGATTTAGTAGACGATGTAAACCACCCACTTACCTTTTTGTTCATCTTTACCAGAATGTTTATTTGTGCTACATTTTTGAAGTTATTGTCAGGTTATTATTATAACCTTGTTTCTTAGATTACACTGTATGTAGTAGAGAATCCACTCATTTTGATTGCACAGTGCATTTGTCAGCATTCTTCCCTCTCTCTCTCTCTCCTTCCTTTCCTCTGCACCATCGTCCCTGCTGTCCTACCATAGGCCCATCGGTCACGACATTAAGCGTGGGGAGTGTGTGCTTGCAAAGGGCACACACATGGGCCCGTCTGAGATTGGGCTCCTGGCCACTGTGGGAGTCACAGAGGTGGAGGTCCAGAAATTCCCTGTGGTGGCCGTCATGTCCACAGGAAATGAGGTAAGGGGTTAAGAAATACTTTCATTTCAGGTGTATTCATTTGGTAAATGATACCCTACACTCTGTCAGTATTTGCCAAAAAAGGCTCGGCCTCAGCTGCAGAAGGTGACAACAGCGCGCCGTCTTTTCTGACAGCGTACCTCGTTCATATTTATGCACAATCAACATTGTTTGCTTTCGCTGCGGACACCAGAACAACATTCGGAGCTGAATGTGCACTCGGCCGTTTCATGTGTGCTTTCACTTGTGAAGAATGTGTTTATCCGTGGCCAGGTGGTTTCTTTTAAACGCCGGGATCACATTTGCGCATTTTCTGTGTGACTGATGTGCAGTTTAAATTTCATGGGGTGCGTAACCTTCATAGAGATCCTCAGCAGACTCTAAATACCCATAACACCTTGTTCTCGGCGCTGTACAGATATGTCTAAATTGTATAAATCAGCCGTGAGTCACCTACTTCATGGCCCCATTCCAAACCTATGACGTGGTATATTGTCCTCATCTCCCCTCCTCTGAGCAAGTGTGATGAAACAGAGGATTAGATGTGCTTCCTTTCTCTTTTCATTTTTCCGCGCTCTGTACCTGCAGCAATGTTAATTTGGCCATCTAGGTTTTTGGTATATTGTCTGTATGTAATGCTGCATTTTTTTTTTCTCTCATAGTTGGATGAAGGCAAACTGAAATAACTGTGTATAGATGGTGTTTACAACTGAAAGTATGCAGTGTGTCTGCCCACGATCCCTCTTTGAACCTGCTAAATTAGATGCATGTTAATATGCGGTGTCACTTTCCTTTAATAAATGTAAATATTAGTCGTGCTTGTTGACGTTTGAATCATCTGAACACAAAGTTCAGCTCGATCTGCAGTTCTGTAATGAAAACAAGGGAAGTCAGGATGTGTTGATGAAAATAGAAGACGTGCATTATTCTGTAGGATGATTAACATTAAATCTAAAATGTAACTAATACACATTACACCATACTGAAGTTACTTCTCTATCCTCAAGACCTGCAAATAATTCATTTAGCAAGTTGTTCTTTCTTTTGTCAAAAAGCTTGGCTGCAACTATTGATTATTTTCGTTATTTATAGTTTTTAGAATAATCGATTAGTCGTTTCATCATAAAATATTTGGGATGGGAACAATGTCCATCGCAAGTTCCCAGAGTCCAAGTTATTGTCTTCAAATATCTTGTTTCAGTTCAAAGATCAAAGATATTCACAGTGATAGAGTTGGGTTTTACTTACACCAATTAAAAAGGAAAAAAAAAGGATGGTTATAGAATGTATCCAGAGTGTGTCTAATGTTTCATCTCTCCCCATGTGTCCTGGTAGCTGCTGAACCCAGAAGACGACCTCCATCCTGGGAAGATCAGGGACAGCAATCGCTCCACCCTGCTGGCCACAATCCAGGAGCACGGCTACCCCACCATCAATCTGGGCATCGTGGGAGACAAGTACGCCTTCACGTTTATTCTCTTAACATTTCCATTCTTGTTGCACGTCCAGTACAATGTTCATCATCTTACCACAGCTCCTCTAAAACTCGCTACCTGTTTTCCTCTTCCCTCCATTATTTCCTCTCCCGTGAGTTGATGGTTAACACGTGTGTGTGTGTGTGTGTGTGTGTGTTTCTCTCTGCCCCACAGCCCCGATGACCTTCTCAACGCTCTGAATGAAGGCATCAGCCGTGCTGATGTCATCATCACCTCAGGAGGAGTGTCCATGGGAGAGAAGGTGTGATGGCAGAGCACAAAGTGCACACATCCAATCGTGGCATTGTCTTTCACTGACACCTTGTGGTAGAGGGGGGAACGACAGCTTGTACTTGAGAGTAAATGAGGGAAAAAAACACCAAAACACACAGAAATTACAACTTAACTTAACTTATTTTGGAGATTGATATAATAACAATAATTCAGTACCAAAATATTTAATTGAAAAAAGTAATGAATTTTATTTTTTATTTGGTTGTCTTCATCTCCACTATCCACACAAATGAAAAACATTTTTAAAACATTACTGTTCAGTGAAAGTCTGATCCTACATGGCAATTTCATGTTTTTTAAATGTACTGCTCATTTATGACTTTGGTTTGTGATTTTGATACCTTTTGCAGGACTACCTTAAGCAGGTGCTGGATATTGATCTTCACGCTCAGATCCATTTCGGTCGTGTTTTCATGAAACCAGGGTAAGTTTTCACAACATATTTACCAGGTAATGGAAAAGTCAACTGGGTTAAAGTCAACACGACAAGCAATTTAAATATCAGATGCACATTTAAAACATAGTTGCATGACGCAGTTGGTATTGGTACAGGATTTATAATAATGGTTGAAATCAAAATCAGCTGTTGTTTTTTTCTTTTTCAGTCTCCCAACAACATTTGCCACCTTGGACATGGACGGTGCTCGCAAACTAATCTTTGCCCTCCCAGGTAGTGTGTGAAGTTGAGAGAAAGAGTGATTCACCCCGCTATTTCTGAAGAAATGTTACTCATATATTTTCCTCTCTCCTGTCTCCCGTCGCTGTCCCCCCCCCCCCTCCGTCTGTGCGTCTGTCCTAGGAAACCCCGTGTCCGCTGTTGTCACCTGTAATCTTTTTGTCATCCCTGCCTTGAGGAAGATGCAGGGCATTTTGGACCCCAGGCCCACCATCATTAAAGCGAGGGTAGGATGCACAAGGCAACCAGGGGAACCTGACTCCCTGGCTAAGACGTACAAAGTCAAAGTTCACCATCTGTTGTGGCGCTGGTGGTCACAAAAACTGGGGGTTTTTTTTGTTTCATGACCAGATCGCAATGTCTCCACTGAGACTCAAGAGTTGGATCACAATTCATAGTCGTTTTAGTGATAACAAGGAGAAAGGTGTGATGATGTCCTAAACAAGTCAAAAATGTTAGAAAGGCCAGTCCCTGTTTTTTGAACGCAGATGCAACAAACTGCAGCAGAGAGGAAATATAAAGCATGGGAATATTTACAATTACGTTTGTACTAACGTTCCGGGGAGTATCATTGCAGTCCATTGCATCTTAACTCGTGATTTAATACTATTTTCATCATCCGCTTGATACATATTTATGACCACCATGTTTTGCTTTGACTTGGCAGAGGAACCAATCACGGCCCACACTGACCTGAAGGCCTGCTCCCTGGTCATGAATATTCATAATCATAGAGCAAGAAAAATCATAATAACATCATACAGACAGAACAGCCACAGCCTGTGTCCCCAACTAGCATCATCAAGGAAGAGGTCTGGTCCCCTGCCATCGTGGGTGCTATCCAGAGAGCTGTGCCACATCATTTGCTGTTATAAAGCAGTTAGAAATCAACTTGAATGCATTACTGCCACTTAGTGGTGGGACCGATGGCCTGAAAGCACAGATGTAGCCAGATAATTTCCCTCAGCAGATGGCATCAGACCCAGGTCAAACAGTGTTCTGGAAAAACCTTTACCATTGCCAATAAAGTTGGAAGAGTTTCCCCTGTTCTCTGTTTGCCTTGTTGCCCATTAGAAAATGTGTAAAATTTTAAAGAAAGAACAAAAATGTTTGGCAGAATTCTGGCAGGCAAATCGCCTTTTACCAAATCTAATTATTTTCTAGTGAAGCTTCAGATGTGGGATTTTTGCCATTAAAAGATTTTACAGTTTTTTCTAGCCATAACTCTTGTCCTGCATTCAGTTTGATATCCAGGTCCTCCTTAATTATGGCAGAAAATCATTACATGAGGACAGCTCAGCCACAATGTCACCTATGCCCAAGGTGTATGGAGAAGTGGAAAAAGTCTGGAGAGGCTAAAACTGGTAGTATAAAAAAAAACAACCTTATTGTGAGACAAACAAAGTCTGCAAAGTTTATGAGCAAGAAACTCTCAAACTGAAAGCCATTTTAATATTTGTTTTCCGCAATATATGCTATTTATCTTGTGCAGCAAATAGAATTACAGAAAAAACATCTGCCGTGATAAACATGACCTGACCGGACTTATATCACCCTAATTTATGTTGTGTGTTTTATCTCTAGTTGTCATGTGATGTGAAGTTAGACCCTCGCCCTGAATACCACCGCTGCATTCTGACATGGCATCACCAGGAGCCTCTGCCGTGGGCACAGAGCACAGGTACCAAAATCACCCCCAGAACCAAACAATACTAGGATGGATTCTGTATGACAGCCACGTACCTAAATTAAGCTCTAACTGTTCACTGGTTGACGGCACAATTTGGTAATTTAGCCCTTCCCGTCAAGCAAGGAATCAAAGGGGGGAAAAAGAAAATGTGAATTTAGATAGAATCTTTTTTTAATTATACCTTTTTATATCAATTTGGAACTCACAATTCTCACAATGAACACATCCATTGGACTACAGTTACTTTATGTAAATATTTACAAGTATGTGGTCCATTTCTGGGTGTTTTAAAGTTAATATTAGCCACAAAAGAAAACATTCGTCAGACACAGAGACACAGAAAGACACAGAAAGTTATGTTAAAGGCCTTTTAGCCGAGAGGAACTCCATCGGGGCAGAAATGATAAAGTAGATTGATTAGACCTATTACTCTATACAGATACACTGAAAGATAACAGTTTTTCACAGCACAGCGACCTCAGTGTTCCTGCGTTTATTACATCTGATTTAAGGCGCGTCTGTAGTCTCTTCAATTGAGGCAGTTTGACAATGAAAAATTTGAAAATCAGTACATCAAACTGCAAAGTGAAATAGAATTTGCACCCATTTAATCAAGTTAAGTTTCAT